>NC_139420.1:9002500-10255866 GCF_905368555.1 Meleagris gallopavo | reverse complement strand
TATTTTCATTCAGCTTCCATTCAGTGCGTGGCTTGGACTTGCTCTAGAGACAGCGTAACAAGGCATCCTCTGAGAAGAGTAGGAAATCTTTACTAAGGGACTGCATGAGAAGAAAGGGTGTTCTCACGAGGATTCCACCCTACTCTTACATTTCCTCCAGAATTTGGTGCTGAGTTTAATTACATCTTTCTCATTTCCAGGGCCCCCAGTGAGAGATCCTTAGGGTCAAGTTTGCAGAAGTGCTGAGCACTCAGAATGAAAGCCAACGGGAGCTATTCTCTGAATAGATGAAATGTAAAGAAATGCTAAGTCCACAGAAAATCAAGCACAGGGTCTGCTGCATGGGTTGGTGTGGATGCATCCAAACTCTGATTCTCACTCTTATTGGTGCTCATCTTTCTGCATCGGTTTTCTAGGGAGAAAATGCAAGGTCATTACACAGGTGTTTTGTAGAAATAAATTTGTTAGCTTGAGAAGCATTCATAGACCCTGTGAAAGCACCAGAGAAACACTCAAGGGGAAATGAATAACTGTGTAGTCAACAAAGGGTTTGGATGGTACATAATAAATAAAGCCTGTGGCACACATTGAATGGGGAGGATTAAGGGAAATATTGAACAACTATTCAGGCATGGAATGAGCTAGGGATTCTATGGAAAAACTAGTATGATCATGTAATTAAAAACTGCACCATAATGATCCCTCTCAAGAGGCTGGAGCTGAGAGCAGCCGTAATTTTGGCACTTCCATCATTTGAAGCACTTGACATTGAGCATCAGTGTACTTTGGGTGTAGGTTTTTAAATATAAAGCCACAAGTATAGAGGAAAAGCATCTTAATGCTTAAGCCATACGGAGCTGGCTGATTCCCTGTGACTGAGCACTTCTGCTATCTTACAGAGGTAAACACAATATCCAGCATTTACACTTACTCAAGAAGGCAAAGTAAAGGAGAGGGAATATATCAGTAGTGATTTCTAGCTATGGGCAGCTGAGAGAGGCTGATGGCTCCTAAATATGCTTAAAAGAGATTGTTTAGCTTCAAGTGATGCTGTGTGTTTAGGTATTGTGTGGTCAGAAAATGTGCACATCTATAAATGAGAGGTATTTCATTGCAAAGATGAAATTGGTCATGGTTTAGCCATGTGTTTGCAATTGTGTATGTGAAAAGAGTCACATTCTGTGTGGACATTGTGAGTGTAAAAGCATGAAATTGGACTGGGATGCACATTATTAGATACAAAGAAAAGGTGCTGTCAGTCAGTGATGGAGAAGTCGAGAGAGCTCCTGGGGAGGGAGGAGGGAGTTGGACAGGCAGGGGTAGAGGATGCACGGGGCAAGACACTCCCAGGGAAAAAAGACTGAAAATCTTGAATTTGGCAAGAAGTGGCCAAAATTAATTCAGTTTCTCATCTTCCAAAAGCTAGAATGTGTTGCTTGGATATTTCTTACCTTTCTATTCTGACTTTACCAAGGGAAACATTTCAGAACTAAGCTCTCCCGTGCTACACAAGGCATTTTAATGCAATAGATAGAGTTGGGCTGACACATCCCCACCTGTGCGAAGAGCAGGGTGCCAACCACAGACACCACCACTGCTGGAGCTGCAGCACTCCACAGCTCCACAAAGGCTGCAGCAACACAGATGCTGACAGCTTCTGTTCATTAAACCCACATTACCATTCTTGGAGGAGCCTGACCTTTATTCCTCAAATCAAATGTCAAAGATGTTCAGCAAGAGGCCAGCCTCACGGAGCTGCAGGGATCTCCTGCTCTGCAGGACAAGCACTGGGGGACACAGATCCCCATCTTGGAGGACTTGGACTTGATGATCTTAGAGGTCTTTTCCAACCTTAATGATGTCCAAAGCTTCCAAGCCTAGCAGATACCTCCCAATACAGTACCTCCATATACAGTGTTATCAGTTTTACATCTGTTGAAATGCTGTTTTAACAGGGCTAAGAATCAAAGTAGACTTCTCACTTTGCAATCTTTGGTCTTCCAGTAGGGGAAAGGAGCATGCTGAAAGCCTTCTGAAGGCAATTCCCTGCCTTGATATAGCTGTACACTCTCACTCACGTTGGCCAACATACAGCTGTGATCCAGAGCATAGAGAGTGCTTCACACAATCTCCACACTGTCTGAAGCATCAGTGGGGTGATCAAACACCCTTTTGAATCTGATGATGCTCACTAGTGTCATAAAGGAACCACAGAGGTGAGAACAGTTGTGTTTGCCCTACTTCAAGCCCTTCCTCCAGCCAGAAGCCATGATGCTCCTCCTGCCACCACTGCTACCATGGGATGCCTGGACCTCTCGAGCTGCACTGTTCTACTCACATTCCCTTTATGTAAGGTTTATATATTTACAGCCTTAACTCCACGCTGAACAAAGTTTTTTCTATAGGAATATACTTGTCAGTCCATCTGTCATTGTAACAATTCCCCGTCTCCTGGCTGTCAGAGAGCCTCAATAAGCTGTGCACTTGCAGATTTATGTGTTGGTAATAACAAAGTAACATGGCACAGACTGCAAAATGTAATTTTCTGCAGAAAAGTACAATGTGACCTATTCCACCTCTCTACTGGTTGGTAACATTTTTAGAGTGGCGGTCACCGTCTTGTGTCAACAGATCCAAGAAAGAAGGGTCCAAGAAAGACCCTTAACAGGCTCTGATACGTTGGAATTTGTGCTGAGTCTGACACAGAACCCTTGCGCTCCTCCTCTCTCAGTGATGTGCCACCAGTGCACCCCTGTAGCAAAGGCCAACAGCATCCTGCTGGACTACCAGGACCATGGCCAGCAGATGATGGAAAGTCAGCATTGCCTTTTATTCAGTACTTCTCAGAACACATCTTGAGCACTGTTTTGCAGCCCCAGTATAAGAAGAGGGCACAGGAATGGGTCAGGTCCACCGTGGACAACAGAAGGCACTGAAGGTACACACTAGCTGTTTGCCAGTGCTTATGATAAGGTCATCGGGAAGACAGAGCTGGGTGTTTCACAGTAGCACATGGTGGAAGAACAAGAGATGATGAACATAATTTGAAACAAGAAGAGTTCAAACTGCTTGTAAGGAGAAATATTCTCACAGCTTGTACATTCAAGCAGAGAGACAGGCTGCCATGACATGCTGTAGAGTCTTAGAGATTTTCAAGACCAGGGAAAATCCTGAGCAACACAGTGTGATCCTGGCATGGAGAAGTATGGGAAGGTAGACCTCCCAAGGTTCCTTCCAGACTGAATTATTCTGTGGCTTCATGGTTATAATTAGCAAGCACTTTTTTTCTGGAGTGACTGATAGTGTCAGGAAGAACATCTCAGCCTGCTCAGCTGGATGGTGTGATCAGCACGGGCATGTAGCATCAAGACACATACCAAGCACTTCTCCTATATTCACAGAAAGAAAACAGACAGCAACCACAAGCTCTTTCTGCTGTACATAGCCATGATGGCTGTTTTAGATCATCACATTAACATATGTGAGTCATGCATGAAAATAAGTACTGGCTCTGCCAAAGGCACTAATCCAGCCCAGCTGCTGTTCTGCAGACCAACCTATGTCCAAAGAAAATGGTCTGCAAGGTCCTGGGGGACCTAAAAGGACAAGAACATAATACTGCTAAAGGCACTGTGTGAAATCAGCCCAGCTCTGGGCATGGTAAAGACTGAGTCATTACCATTTCAGCAAATCACAGATTGAGAGACAATAGATATGGTTTCTGAGATATGCCCTGTATACTATACATTCAGGGCTATTTTCCAGGATTTACACTGTATGCAAGCAACACTCTAGGATTTGGCTATAGAGGCTTGAGCTGTCAGCGTGCACAGAGCTGATGGAAACAGCTTCAGTTAGCTGAGCAGAACGCACAAGTCAAGGGGAGTGCCAAGTTCTGGAGACTTCAAAAGGGAGGGAGAATGGCCTCCAAAGGAAGATCAGTTTCCTTCTTTCATGTAGCCTTGACAGGCAGCTTTTTGTATGTAGATAGACCTCAAAGGAAGAATGCAGTTTAATAGGGAGCTCCTAACTGAACTGCATCTCTCTTGTGGCAATGACCGGTAAGAGGCACTGGTATGAGACCCAAATCCCAACTGTTCCTGGATAGCTTCAGCATCCTGGATACGTGTGATGGAGGAGCACAGGAACCAGGAACCAAGCACTGATATGAGCTGGACGGAGAGAACATCCCACACTGCAGATGTGCCCTGCCCAGGCGTTACATTGCCCAGCAGGGAGCTCCCATATGGAGAGCACTGTGTGACTGCATGCACTCCAGTAGCGTGGCTGAGAAACTCAGACTTTGCTGGCTGGAATCCAAGGCTTTCCAAGCTCACTGTTTTCTACTCTCGAGCTCCTGTCATATGCCAGGTCTCTCTGATTAATGATCAAGGCATTTTGGCTTCCTTTGCGGAAAATGCATTTGGGAACTTGGTTTGTTTATCGTGTGTTGAGGAGACTCCTGGTCTCTTCACTAGTCAACAAGTTATCAAGTAGGATTTGCCAAATGTGAACACTTAGACTGAATCAACATTAGTGCCAGTCCTGCTGTGTCCTCTCACCAAGGCCCTGCAGAGCTGAGGAGGATAGTTTTCTGTGTTGCATCTTCAGAGCTGTGGCTGGTTTCTTCCTCTCTCATCCAGAAAGCTCTCCAGTAATCTCAGTCTCTCCTCCCTCTGAGAGAAGATAAATTACATCTCAGTGGATGCATCCAGCCAGGGAATCTGACCATAAAAGGAGACCAAGAGCATGAAACAACCAGCAGGCACTCATTCATCTAAAATACTCTAAGATTGCAATGGTGTAAATGAGTGAGGTTCTAAATTTACTGCATGATCAGAGTCCCAGGGAATGCTCCTCCACTTCTATTTCTAGATGATGCAAGAGATCCCCACAGAGTAGAGCACAGCTGAGTGATAGGAGCACAACCTCGTGGATCCCCTGACAATGTCTGCATTGTCAGGAGTGATGGGACAGATACTGTGGGAAAAAAAGAAAAAGAGAGGCTGAGCTAACACTGCACATCAGGAATAATTGCAGCCCTGGCTACTGCTGATCCCCGAAAAGGCAGAAGCTTGAACAGGGGTTAAGAGCAAGGAAGAAATAATCACCTCAGTTCTTTGGTTGATTTCCCAATAGATCCTGTAGATGCATGCATGGTTTTAGAGTACTAGAGGAAATGGCAGTGGATGTCTGTCCTGATAAAGAAGTGAACAAACACCTTTATCTGGGGATTAAAGCTCCTCCACTTCACACATTCTGCAGCTGAAAACCTTTTCCCAACCTTTGAACAACCAGGTTTCACCATCACTTGCCATGTTTGTCTCTTTATTTCCACTCAGCACCTTAAGCAAAAGCTGCAGAGGAATGTGATCCACAGAGACCTGCTGGAGCCAATGCCTTGTAGATCTGAGCTGAAATGTTCAGGAATGTGCAACTTCCAGTGTGGGTCTATCACAGGGGATGGGATTGATTGGCCCTGGCTGTGATCACTCAATTCTCCATCTTGCTGGCTGGGGGTTGTGGAAGGCCATGCAAGAGGCAGGTGATTCTAGATTACTTAGCAGGTGAAACAAATGACAAACATGATGAGAGTAATGGCATTAAATACTTGGTAGGTCTTCTGAGTTGAGGTCCCAACCCAGCTGGTGTCTGCAGATCTGCAGTTTCATCAAGGAAGCCCAGCCCAGGGCAAGATCTTTACGTAGCTCCTGCCCTCCATTCACTCCTCCTTTCTAGAGCATGATCAAAAGAAGGGAGAATTGGCCACATCTCAAGGCAAATTCTGAAGTTAATTCTTCACTTTTAAAAAATTACCCCTTATTTCTAGCCTTGCTGTTTATAACTCCTTCTTCTCAAGCCTGGACATGAGACCTTTTTCTGTGCAACTGAAGAGCCCTCTACTGTCAGAATTCTCCCACCAATGCAGATACTTACAGACATCTACCAGGTCACTGCCTTGTGCCCTCCTAGATAGACAAAACAGACCAAACCTCTTCAGTGCTTCGCATTAATGCAGGTTTTCAATCAGCATGGCTTATAGCAGGTATGTTCTCCTATTGGTGTTGTCTCCTCAGATGAAATCTGAGATGTTCATAGAATCACTAAGGTTGGAGAAGACCACTAAGACCATCTAGTCCAACCACGAACCCACCATCCACGCCCAGTAAACCATGTCTATCTACTCTTTTCTTGAAAACCTCCAGAAATGGTGACTTTATCACCTCCCATCAGTTTTCTTACAAGATCCAGGACTGTTGGTCTCAATATCTCATCCAAATTCCATTGAAGGTCATGCTTTAAATTTTAAAGAGCTTTTTTTCTGGAATTTTGTAGCTGGATGCTATGTGTTGAATCACTGAAATCTTTATGCTCCAAAACACCACTGCCCATTGCCTCATGGATGCTTGCTAATAACCTCCCAGATACCTGCAAGACACCCATTGTGGGCACCACTGTGGGAAGTGCCCACAGCAGCAATCTTTATCCAAGAACAATATGAACTCCCATAGGCAGAAGTGAGTAGGAGTCTGAGGGATGAAAACCAAGGCTCCATCTGACTGTGAATCATCTCCAATTCCTCCTTCCTTGTTGCTTGTCCTCTCCTGGAGTTGATGGGCGTCACACAGCAAAGAGGACAGAAGAAACTATTCTGATTTGACCTCCTGACCTGAGAGCAGACTAACCATCCAGCAGTGTGACAGCCAATCAATGGGCCTGATTAATTAACTCCTAATAAGTTAATCTGAGCACTGAGGCAGAGAGAAGGCCTCCTGATGAAAGCAGCTCCCTGACGCCTTGCAGGCAGAGGAAGGAAATCGATTCCCTGCCTGCCCCATTTATCACGGTGAAACAAAGAGTTTCATTGAATAACCGTGCTGGATGGATGAAATGTCACAGTGTCATTGAATGGAGATGTGTGTGGGCCTGCACTCACACTACTGAAGGATCCTTGAGTACCTCTACCATGCGTGGAAGTTGAAGTGATATATAAAGGAAGAGATATGAGGCTTGTACGGGGAAGGAATTGTGACTAACAGTGCACAAAAGTCTCTTTCCATGAGGCACTCCAACAACCATACCCTGAGCGTGGTCAGTTTTTACATGTCCCTTGTGCAGTCGTTAGAGCTGTGGTTTCTGAAACAGGGAGGATTATCCCACATACAGCTTTATCTGCCTGTCTGAGAGGATGCTTTGAAGATCCACAATCAGCCCAGCTTTCTAAGTTCTGGCAGGCAAGACCTGTCAGAGAGTCCTCTGGAGGTGCTTCAGCAGAGAATCATGTCTTCTCTGCTGTAAATTCCCTGGTGTGAGCAAGCTCTAAGCAGGCAGGAGTGCAAGGGAGTTATCCCTGTGAAGCTGACTTTGTGTTACTTTGATTGCATCTTGGAAATCAAAGGAGACCCTGCCATCCTTAGTGTCAGGAAACCAGTGGGACTTCTGGTGAGTTGGTCAATCCTATGTCCTGCAGGCATTTCTGGAAGACCTGGTTCCCATTCAGCTTTGCAGTCTGACACCCTGGATTCACGATTTCCTTTGAGCATCACCAGCATTGCTCAGGTCTATTCCTTCCCCTGCCATTTAGACAGTGAGACTCCAGGTTCAGCAACACATTCAATTTACATGCCTTCAATAAGCTGCTCTATTTTGGCTGAGCTGGCCAGGCATGTGCTTTGCAGCAAATACGTGATGAATCAGCTTTACAGAGCCCTCTTCCATTCTAAGGAAACACTAAAAAATTGCAGCACAATCTTCCTTCTCCTATCACTTTCCTTCTTCCTTCTGCAGAACCTTCTTCCAGGATCGCCCTCTGCTAACTCTATTGATTTTTAGTTTGGAAAATCTTTTACATTCCTTTCCCAGCTTCTTCTGTATTTCCTTATGGCTCTAGTCCTTGTCCTCTGCATCTTGTCTGCAACCACACATACAATGGTCTCACATACCCAACTCTGAACAGCTTCCTTCTATCCTCAACAGAAGTGTTTTCTTGTGTCTTGATGTCTTCTAGCAGATAACCAGGCATCACTCAAGCTGATTATCACCTTAATGCTGATCTCAAACTCTTTTTCACCATGACATCTGCCTGGATAGAATGAACTGCCCCAAGACAAGCTTCTCTCTATGGAGAGGTTTGAATGAGACAGCTGCTTTTCAGAGAGCTGAAGTTCGTGGAGATGAATCTCAGACCACAGAGAGTCAAAGTGCCATGACTAATGCACTGTAAATTCACAACCTGGCACCCTATAAGTCAGCTTCCCTGTGCAGATCTTTGACAAAACTCAACATGTTGTGATTGCAATGTCAAGTGCAGGCCTTAGAGATCTGCATTAGGTCCAAAGTCAGTGTGATGAAAACTGCAGCAACTGAACTAGGAATGTGCTTTCACAACAAAAGCAATGCAATGCAAAAATTGCACTGCAACAATAATTTCTAAGAATTCACTTTTTCTGAGCATTGTTGGTAAATTTGTTGGAGCCCTTCAGGCACGCTTTTCTTGTTAACCTTCAAAGTATTTAAATACTTGTACCATGCCTTGGGTGGTTCGTTGAAGTCACTTTTTATTGTTCGCTTGCATAACTTGCGCTTCTTAATCAGGGCTGTCACAGAGAGCAACCAAGACTTTGTGGTTGGATAACCTCAAATTAAGCTGCTTTGTATATATCAGGATATTTTCACCAGAAAAAAAAAAAAAAAAAAAAAAAGTTTGAAAATCCAAATTATTGTGCAGACTATCAAAGATCTATGAACAGGAGTGAGTCACATCCAGGGTCTGGTCTCATACATTTATTCAGGAATAAATGTAAATCCAGCATGTTTAACTGCTTATAGAGAGCAGCTGTGAAGAACTCATGAAGATGGGCTCATTAGAAGCTCCCTTTCAAAGTGAGTAAATATCCAGGCAAGCCCTTACCAATTATGTACCCAGCTTTCCACACTCCATCAAAAGGAAGGGCACTGACAAGTCCTCAACAAGCTGTCAAATAGGGCTGGGTTCAACAAGCCATCTAAGAAGGCTGGACACCGTCAGCTCTGTCTGCAGGCTGGTGATTCTTCAGTATCCATATGTGTCTTCATGCACAGAGCAAAGACAAAACGCTCTTGAACGGTTATCGCTAATCACTTATGTTTTCATTCGTCACCTTATTTCAATTTTTATGAAGATGAAAGAATCACAAGATAGATAAAATAGGGGTCATCATCCCCAGAGGTGTTCTAGAACTGCAGAGATGTGGCACTGAGGCATACGGTCAGCAAGCATGGTGGAGATGGGTTGAGGTTGGACCTGGTGATCTTAGAGGTCTTTTTTAACCTCAGCGATTCCGTTATTCTATGAATATCTACATGACACAGTTATTCTCTGTTTAGCACCAAGGATCACAAACGCTGTTCAGTGGTCAGATAAAGAAAAAGTGGGTACAATGCCAGCAACTTTGATTTGGTCATCTGAGAGAAAGAAGATGCCTCAGTCACATACCTGACTGTGTTGGCCAGTCCATACTGTGTTTCTGAGCCTGCAGAAGGTGGTATGAGCGTGCTGGGTCCCTGTGTGCACAGCTGCACAAAGAGAGGTCACACCAGAGTGAGCCCATTTAGAAGAACATGCAGTAACTGATATAACATGCATCAATACAAATTGTTCCTTCATCTGCCAGACAACAGGCTGGAAAGCATTAAAATCACTTCGGATTCTGGAGAGACGAGTCTCTACATGGATTTAAAGTGGCTCCAGACGCTCTTGCTTCATTAAATGTGTCTCAGGGGATAAATCAGATCCACATATTGTTTGCTGGTCTTGGAATACCTGCTCTAGAAATAATGTTTTGGCCAGTTAGCTTCATGTATCATTAACATCACATTAACCTAAATATGGTCGTTTATCTGCAGACTCTACACATCATAAACAGCCACTTGATGACTGAAAACAAGACCCTCCTGCTCTAACTGCATCAAATGCGATCATTCCCCTACTTAAGTTGCTATTAAATAAAGTGGCAACACACGTAGATCAAATAAGCCACCACCCGGAAGCCCAGCATCACCATTAATGGTTTTAGCAGACATCTGTTCAAAGGACACTTAACCTTCAGGATAGGCCATGTTGTGCTCCACGTGAGCTGTTGCATCCCCACTCGTGCTCACACCAGCCAGGAGCAGCGCAGTAACTCCCTTCCTTTTCCATCTTCCAGAGGAGAAGTTTGAGTCATGTATGCTTTTATGCATAATGCCAATACACTCCTGCACTTCTCTGCAGGTCCTTGGATGTTTGTGTTCATACACATAAATAATATATGGAAGGAAAATGCAGCTCAGGAAATGAACTCTGTAGTTTGTTTTGAAGGGGGCCAGGCCTGTAGTCACACTTTCCCATTGGTGCAGGGAGACACAGAGCCTATGGCCAGACTCTGATCTCTCCCTTGCTGCATAATCACAACGGAGGTAGCAACTGTCATCCTCATCCCACTGCGTATTTTAATGTTTGCTTTTCTTTTTCTTACAGCGTCCCACAGAGGCAATTAAACGGGGCAGGGAATTAAGCTCTCAGCATGTCTGCATTTCCACAAGGGCATTCTTAATGATGGTTTCCTAGCTGAAGTCTTTGCTGGGTTTGGGCTCATCACTTCCTTTTGTGTAGGCTCCTCCATATGTCCTTGACAAGATGAAACCCCCAGATCTGTCCTCACAGTCAGTGGTATCAGCACTAACTACTGTTCTCTCAGAGCTGCTTTGCCAACCTCAGAGCTGGGGCCGTGTACAAACCAGAGTTATGGAGAGAGGTTGAACGGAAATTGAGTTGTTACGGCCAGGGATGGGGTTCTGGCTTCAAGGTAAGACAAGCTTACAAGGACAAAGTGGGCAGAAACATTTGGCACTTATCTCCATTATGCAGAAGTCAGGAAGATGCCTCTCCTCGTCTGGTTGTCTCCTTCAATGTTTCTGCTCAGGGCTCAGTGGTGGGCATACCTGCTTGCTCTTCAGGCCCGTACCTTGGAGGCCAAACTAACAAATATGCTCTTTCATGTACCTCAGACACAGCCTTTGCTTCAGGATGAAGCTCCAGAGATTGATGCAAGCAACAACACTGACATGCAAAACACCAAGAACCCCCCAAAATCACCACTCCTGCATCACTGTCCTCAATTCCCCCAGCTTCCCAACTTCTTGCTGGCTCCTGGTACATCCCACCAACCACACTGATAAGCCCTAATGCACCACTTCCAGTCACTTCTACTTGAACCTGTGCTAAATATTCCAATGCAGTTTAATTGAGACTAATGGGCCTGTAAGTGCAGGTCTGTTAGCAATATGCCACAGCATGCCTGCCATATGCTGCACATCGCCATCCTGAGGGGCCTCCTCTCGCCTGCTTCTCATAGCCCTAACTGGACATACTTTGCTGAAAGCCTCAGCACTGAGGCTGCAGTGGGAGCAGCGTGTCTGCAGACAGACAAGCCATGGGATGGGCAGCTGTATTTCCAACCCAGATTCAGAGAAAGAAGAGAACAGCAGCGGTGCATGAGTAGCAAAGCCCTTACCACTGTGTCCTGTCTTCCCTTTCCCAGCACATGCAGGGCAGAGGAGACTGCTTGTGAGGAGGGTGGGAGCAAAAATGCTTTGTTAGATGTGTGGATTGCAAATTCTCAGGGTATTTTCTGCTCCACAAGAAAAAGTCCAACCTTCTCCAGACACTTGGTCTGTCTTTTTTTTTTTTTCCAATGGAAATATTTACTGCCTGTATGAGGGCTGCTAAATTTCATCCTCCCTCTTCCCACAGTGTACACTGCCCAGGCTGCTGGTGAGACATGCAAAAGCCCTACAGAACCACCCACCACAGCTGCGGAACAGCTACAAAGCTATATCTTTGCAACCATCAGAGCCAGAGAGCAGCCACCCTTTGGAGTGCTTGCTTCAGAATTTGAACATTTCCAAGTGATGTTTCCAGCTCCCAGACTCCCTTTTTCCCTCCTTCTACTCCAGCTGTCCTTTGCCTTTTGACTCCTGTGGTGGCTATTAGCTTTACTGTAAGCAGAGTGCCATCGGCTGCTCCTTGCCCCTGTTGATCCCAGCAGTCTCAACTGCTCTGAATTCAGACCACCACATGCACAGAGCTAGGCACAGCCCACAAGACTGTGCTGCAGCATCTGTGCTCTGCTTGATGCAGCCACAGCAAAAGATTGAATTTCTTATTCTCACTCCTTTTCTGTGATGGGTCCATCCTGATGGAAAAGCATCTCAGCTGAGGGACAGAAGAGCAGTCCCCACGGCACAGCAGCATCCATTTCCTTACTGTATGCTGTTGTGCACTGGAGAGGAGCAAACATGGGAAGGCAGAAAGTGAAAATTCAATCTTGGCAGAAAATGAAGAGGTCAGCAGGAAGTTTTGGGACTGGTGATTTTGGTTTGTTGCATTTTATTTTATGTCTTTCTGTTAAAAGACCAAGCATCTCACAAAGCAAAAGAAAGTGGAACCACTGCAATAGAAGGTCAAAACGTGGGCTAGCTGTATGCCCAAAGCTGCCTCATGGGAGTGCCTTCATCATTCAGGGCAAGGCTGCAGCCAGGAGTGAAAAATCACAGCTCAGAAAGATAGACAGAAGAGAAAATCTGTTTGGGAAGCGGTGTGGGCAGCCTGAACCATCAGTCCAACCTCTGCTGCAGCAAGTTTGGGCCTCCAAGGATAGCACCATAGCAATAGACCCACCTCTCAACAGAGCGCTTTCACACTTCATTTCGCTCAGGCAAGATGTTCTACTCCTTGAATGCCACCAGACAGTTCATTCCTCGAAAGATGCTAATTACTGCTGATTGGTTTATTAGCTTGCTGCCAAGAATCCATAATTTTCCTAGGAAAGGCAATGCCAGCCAGATTCTTTTTGAGCTGAGACCTGTAGGACTTAACTCTTCGTGTTCTGCAGTGTGTGTGAGCAGCACTCACAGCCAGGGCTGGCTCTGGGGCAGCACCAGCAGCAGGTGATACCTGTGTCACCTCCCTGGAGAGCAGTGCTCAGCTCTGATTTGCATTATGTGGATGTGCAGATCTCCAGAGAGGAGAGGATGGAAGCACTGGCATGACCACTGATGGTGTCTAATGATACAGAGTCCAGGTCATACATTCTGCAGACCTTTCCCTTTCCAAGAGAACCACTGGACCATGAAGTCCACCAGGAGCTCTGTCCTGTCCTGTTCATTCCCTGTGTCTCTAACCTGCTTCCCTTTCTTATTCTCAAGCATAGCAGATTCTCCTCTGCTCCTCTACTGTATTTGCCCACTCTCTCTGTACTTCCATCTTTCTCCCCAGAGCTTTGAGTTGCTTTCATCAGACTCCTTCAAGGCCATCAGTTTCATGCCACACATTCACTAGCTCCGTGCTCTTCCAACCTGACCTCTGCAACTCTGCCTTCCCAGCCAGACTGCTACTTTCCAAGCACAGAGATGGGGCAGCAAAGAGCTGGGTAGGAGTGCTTGGTAAAAACGTGGGTTTGGTGGAGGATACCATGCATGAATTAGAAGTATTTTGCCACAGTAGAGCAGTGGTACCCTACAGATATCTTCACTTGGAGTGATGTCAATAGCTTTTGGGGGGCTCGTGGAAGTTCAGAGGCAATGTAGAAGAGTGCACTTTCCCTACAAAAGTCCTGCTGCATGTTGGAAGTTGAGATTAATCCTAGATTAATCCTCACCCTGGTTATCAGAAACCAAGATGCAAAGTGTACAGTTTTGCCTACCCTATCAGACAAAGCCAGCTGAAAGGTTACAGATGCCGCTCTTCCTTGGTGCAGGATACTTCCATGTCTTGGTCCTATCCTCCTGAATCTCCACGGTGCCTCCTCTGAGGGTTCAGCAGCACAGAGCCCCATAGGAGCACCAACAAGTCAATGTGGGATCAGTAAGACTGACTGCAACCCCATCATCCTTCCCAAGTTCTAGCATTCCTGTTGGCTTCCAGCATGGCCCGAACTCCTTCCACGCTTTCCAAAATGCAGTCCCCTATCACACTATTGGAACCTGCATTCTTTGTTTCTAGACAGCGACCTTGCATCCAGCTGTATTACACTGCATCTTGTTTGATTGCATTCACCACACCAGGCAAGGCAGATTGATTGCGAACTATTTACTTCAGCTATTCACTCTTCATTATTCACAGTATGAGATTCATCCCATAAATGAGGGAACAGGCTAGAATTGCTCTTTATTGGTTTTGTTCCCTGATCATGTTCTGAGTCTTTTATAAACAGGAGGAGGGAAATTACAGGTATTTCAAAATAACCACACAAACATATCCTGCGTCAATTTGTTTTAGCGAAGGCATACTTGCTGGAGCTGATTCAAAAATTAGACAGGAAAAAGAAAAACAAAAACAACAACCTGTGAGCTCCTTTTCTTCTTTTATCATAATTTTTCAAAAGCAGACGATAATCTTTTATTAAAACCAGATATATACATCTGAAAGAAATCCAACCACACTGATGTATATTTTGGTGTTTTCCGGACTTTTCTGTTGAGGGAGATTTGTTTTACTAAAAAGCAGATCTGGATTGTTCTGATCCCATTTGGAGGTATCACTGTCCCCTCCTTCCCATCTGCCAACACAGTGGTAACAACCAAGCCGTAGCCATATCAGTTCTTCCTGCTCCTTCTGTTTCTGTCTTCTCCTTCAGCTTCACATTTCTGATCTTGGTCTTACAGTACACGGAATTTCCAAACGCACTCCCATTCAATAATAAGACACACCAGGGACTGATTCACATCCAAGAGCAAATATGAAGAAGTACCTTCAGTCCTCCGCTGGCCAAGGAGTGCAAATGATTGGGCTATTTAAGTAATTCCTAGGAAATGAGATGGGAGGGCAATGCTCAATCAGTGGCAGTCATGAACCCATTAAACGACTGTGCTGGCTGGATTCAGACAATGGTCTTGTGAACTGCACAAACTTCAGGAACAGATATTCTCTCTCCCAAGGAGCTTACAGTCAAATTTACTTAATAATCACTCTCAGAATTTCTATCCGTAAAGCTCCTTCCCAGAGAAGCCACTTTTCAAAGCGATGTGTCAGAGCAGTTTGGTTAAATCCCCAGCACACCCAGATGCCTTTGCAGTCATCAGCCACCACAATTCTCCACTTAAATCATGCTGAGCACAACCCAGAAATGCCAGAGCAACGGATTGTAAAGTTGAATTCACAGATCCGTGGTGCAGAACCCCAGTGGGACTGAAATTTATATGGATAATGAGTCTATCCAATTAACAGAGTTAACACTAACATGTTTAGAAAGGATATTACTAAACCTCCTACAGCTGGGCTGAGCCAATTTCTAACTGTTGGAGTCTGGATGGGATTTGCACGGGAGGAGGAGTCCTAGATAATCTCTATGGGGTTCCACCACCAGCACAAGGTGCTTTTGCTGACATAATCTGCACTAGGAAGGCTCTCCTCCAGCCTAACCTTCCCTAAGGGATGGTCTCAGCCTTGACTGAACACAATGTCTGCTGGGATATACAGCCCACCCTGACACAGATACCCCGATGGAGAGAGGCAAGCTGAAGAATGGTGATGGCAACACAGCTGGTTCAACCCCTGAGTACCTGGAAGACTGAGAAGCAGGTCCCCGTTATCTCAAATGGACCACAGAACTGTGCAGTCCACTAAAAAACAGCCACTCTCTCCCAGAAGAAAGGCATCCTGGAGCTCTGATGGATAACACTGTCCTCCCCAATGGCTATATCCATACTTATTCAACACCTTCTTTCATATACTTTCAGTATCAGTCTATGCCTCTCATTTTTCCAAGTCCCCACATGCAGACATGGGGGGTGTATTTTAAATGTGCCTCACTGGCGACTTTCTTTGAGTTGTGTTCTCTGCAGCACTGCAAGCAGCAGCCGTGCTTAACAAATAGATTACCACCATTGTTTACTCATGAAACATTTATGATAAATTTCAGTTTTCTTGGGGAAAAAAAAAAAAAGGCAAACAGTATACTAAACATGAATAACAACTTAGATGAAGCGTTGGAGGAGTCTTTCTTTCTGCAAATGCACAACATTCAAATTTTCAGGAAAGAGCAGTAGATCTCTTTATCTGCTGATTTAACACAAAGTCTGGGAGCTCCACAGATGTATCCTTGCATGTTTATTGGTGGGGGGCTGCCTGAAATGGGTCTGATGACCCTTCCTGGAAACATTGCAGGAAATGGCCAGTGACAAGAAGGTCTGTCAATGACTACATTTGTCTGATTGTTCATATATTGATAGGAAGGGGTGGAGAAGGTTCAGGGGATGCATTATTGGTTGTGGTGAGGTGGGGGTCAGCCTCTGCTTCCAGGTAACAGCAATAGGATGAGAGGTGATGGCCTTAAGATGCAACAGGGGTGGATTGGATATTAGGAAAAACTTATCTGAAAGAATGGTGATGCATTGGCACAGGGTGCCCAGAGAAGTGGTGGAGTCATTGTCCTTGGAGGTGTCCAAGAACTGTGGAGATGTGGCACTGAGGGATGCAGTCAGTGGGCAGGGCAGGGTTGGATTTGGGGATCTTGGAAGTATTTCCAATGTTATTGATTCCACACCCCTATGATCCTCTGCGTATGACGATTTAGCAGGATCTCCTGGAGATCTGACCTATGGCTACTCTACCTTTCAACCAGGCTGAGACAGTCTGTTTCCCATCCCTTAGAATATTTTGTAAGCCTTCAGATCTCACCCTATGTTCTCAAATGTAGCAAGTTATTTCCTGGTATGAAACATACACTGTGGCAACAGACACTGATAATAAACCCTTAACGAGCAGTAAGCCCAATCCACGCCTTCAAAGCAATGAAAAGATTCTCAGAAATCTGTTTTTTTATGATGGGGAAGGAGATCCAGGAACAGCACCACAGGTTGAAGTTCATAACTGATACGGTTGGGGCAGGGCAGATCCATCTGATGCTCTTCAGGATGTTGATACTGGATTCATCCCCCATCACACAGGGGTAAGGCTGCACTTGACACATGGCTGCCCTAATTTAAATGCCCACTGCACATCTTCTATCAGCTTTGTATCTCGGTGTGCTCAGTGTTGTAGCTGGTATCTCCATCTAGTGAGGATGGGAGATGTAAAATAATGCAGCCATGGCTTGGATTTTCACATCACAGACCCTGTGGCACGAGTCAGAGCCCTACTGTCTGTTTCTACACAGTTTATAGTTTAGTTTTAATAGATGTGTGTGTAGCAGGTCTCCAAGTCTTTCCTGATCCCAGGTCTCAAAACTCAGCCACAGAAGGGAACAGTTGCATGTGCTCCTCCAAGGTTGGAGAGTCCCCAGTGCTCTTGTGATGTAGTTTTGGGTAAGACAGCAAAGTCCATGATTGCTGTTGGTCCTCAAGGCAGGAAATTAATGCCCTTTAGTAGGAATTGTCTGAATCTTTAGTAGAAATCTGTCTGAAAATATTGCCCAGACACATAGGCAGGAGAGAAAAGCAGCCTTAAGAATGTCCTGAGTAGCTACAGATGATGCACTTGGAAGGGCAAGGTGAAGATGGTGTTGCTCATAGGAGCAGTCCCTGTTCCCTGTGAGACCTTCACTGCTACAAGATCAAACTGCTGCAAATTGCAAAAAGAGGTGTGGGTGCTTCAGTAAGATCTGAAGAAACATTTGTTCTGCTTTGGGCAGCACTTTTATAAAAGCTCATTTTATTTGGTGCAACGTATTTGTGTAACTTATAAACTTTTATGGAACCTTTGTCAATAAAATCCTTAATGAACATCAAATAGTGAAAATAATAAAAATCTTAATTGAAGGCAGCAATACCAACTTTACAGTGAAACATAAACCACAGCAAAAAAGCAGCGTACGTTTTATAGGACATAACAGCACAGATAGGTACATGTATTTAAAAGTACCAAGTGTACATATGGTCACACTGTTCTGTTATCGCCAGCCTAGATGTTGGGTTTCTAACTGCTGATCTTGGTCCTGGACTTGAAAAAAAAGGAGAAAGTCAAGGTTTATATATTTGTGTGTTTCTACAAAGCATTGCTTTGAGGGGAGGGTGGAAAGAGAAGGAGCAACGCATGAGGTCTTCCCATCTGTATGTATATATTTTTCTGGCTTTGAAAAGGACCAGTAAAAAGCTTGGATGGGGATAGGTAAGGTAATGGGTCATGAGAAGAGCATTCACTTAGTGACCAGTTTGTTACTCCGAAAGATGTGTCCTGCACGCAGTGAGGTCTCATTCAGAGTTAGCACTTACCAAAGGATATGCAGATGCAGCATTCCCTCCCAGAGGTGCCCCCAGAGCTGCTGAAGTGGAAGGATTATGCTGCTGGAACGGGAAGACCTGCCAAGGTGTCACTGCATCGAAACGTTCTTGCCAAAACAACATATTGTCAACGACGTTCAGTCCTCCTCTAAAGCACCTGCCGGCAGTTGGAGCCCAACAAAGACAAAACAAAGGCTTTTGCTGTGATCACTCTGAGCTGGAGGAGTTAACAGCTCGAGGAGTCCAACCTAAAGTGTCTTGCAATTTCCAAGTATTTTGAAACGTCTCGCTTTAGAAGATATAACTCCGAAACTCAGAGGTAGACGAAAGCCAAGAGCATCGTTCTGGCTATGGGAAGAGGTCCTTTCTGTACTGTACTTTTCCTTTAATTTGTCTGCATTAAAGATGCCAGGTTTTTTGACCCCCCCCATGGCATCATCAGCTTCAGCAGGAGGAAGAAAAGAGGAATGAGAGGCCAGGAGGGAGGGAAGATTTTCTGATGCATCAGAAAGATTGTAAGTATGGGGTATTCTCAACCTAGGGCTGTAGGTAGCACTTTGGTGAGGAAAGGAATGACAACAAAGAAGGTAAGGAAACATAAAGGGAGACATGAAAGGGAGCTGGGAGGTGTTGGAATGGCTAACAAATGGAAAGTACTGATAGTTTATAAAAATAACAGCCTGGAGTTCTATTTCTCTGCAGACTCCATTTGGAAATCAAAAAAGAAAATTGAAAGAAAAGGCAATAAAACTGAGATCAGAAATGATTGGAGTTCACATCCACCCAATATCACAGCAGTCACATGGATTCAAACACCCACTGGGCAGTCACTCTGCTCCATGGCAAGTTCTCCCAGCACTGCAGATTGGGCACCTGCTGGGGCACTGCCAATGGACTCTGACATGGGGAAGAGACTCCAGAAGTTTAAAAATTCCCCTTCTGGATGATGTCCAGGGAAGATTTTCAAATCCTTTGATGCTCTATGTGGACTACTGCAGTGGTTTTATACCAGTGGCCAGCTAAACACAGCCCCTCCTCGAAGAAAGAGATGGGGGGAGAAAATATGATGGGAAAAAAGATACACATGCAAATACTATTCCAGATAAACTCCTAAATCTATTCTTTCTGTTGACAAAGTAATCAGAGGAGAAGGCTACTTATTATTTAAGAGAGAAGGATGTTGCCCGCAAAGCATTTGCAGTCAGAAAGGAAAAGAGCTGTCCTCATTGCTGATAAACACTCATGTCACTCCTCTTCAACATCTTCATCAACCTGTTAGAAAATGTGCAGTGCACTTATGCAGTTCCAAAAACCCCTCAAATAGCAGAGAGGTCCTTCGCCATTGTTTCCAAGAGCTGATTACCTTGGGTTTTGGAAGATGGCCCTCAGCAAGAGCTCTGCTGTCAGGACTTTTCTCTGAATTTCAGTTCCTTGTAAATATGCTGCTGAGAAGAAATCCATTTTGTATTTTGGTTCTCATCCACAAGATGTTTTCAGCCCATCCTCAGAGAAGCTGTTGCCAAGTGCTCCAACATCCCAGACAAGAGAAGCTGTTGCCAAGTGCTCCAACATCCCAGACACTTTGTTTCTCTTACAATGGAAAGTACAGTTATGTTGACATGTGTTTCTTTATAATATCTGTACTGATTATTTACAGGTTTTAACTTTTTCTTATTGTCCTTGGTTTGCCTTTCCAGACATTCACTTTTAAAGATGTTCCTCATCCTTACTATTCTCTTAGAGACATTTTGTTTCAAGGCACTTTTTTCCCAGGAACTCTAGTTTTGTGATTCTTAGCTCACCTCCACAAACACAAAGGAACATGGTAACAATAACAAGCAAGGAAACCCCAATAACTCGGTCAGAACCAGCAGGGAATGATACCATGGTTCCTCCCTTGGATGTTCCAGCAAACCCATCACCCCACTCAGGTTGGACACCCAGTGGGTGAGCTAATGGTGAACAGCTGTATAGATATCTCCTCAGGGGCTGAAAGGGATCACTGCTCAGGGGTATGAGACACATTAACGTGATGCACGTGAGGACTACACAAGACTTATTCTGAGATGTTTAGGGAAGTAACTAAAGGCAGGGAAAGGGAGAGAGTCCATGTAAGCCCTCACTGTGTCTGCATGAGGAGGTCTGATGACCATGAGCTGGAGCAAGGCTGTGGTCTCAGGAATTCATATGTCCAAGTGCCAGCAACTGGGGAGAACAGTGATCCAGGGGAAGATACTGGGCAGACTGAGTGCCTAAGCTCAGCTACCGAAGAGATCTATACTGACTATACACACACGTGTAAATCTTCCACTAATCATCTCTCATCCTGAGCAGCCAGAGAGGATATTGGAATGAGGTCATTGGTGCTCCCAAAGGGTTTGGGCACAGCCATCAGGAGAAAACCCTGTTCAGTCATTTGTGTATGAATCATTTGATCTCCAGGCCAAGGAATGGTAGCTGGTCTGTTTTATTTACTGGCACAGGTGGGAACCTCCAAGAGCTGCCTTGCCTCTACTCATCCCTTCTGCCCTACAATCCTGTAAGTTATTCCAGGCCATGCTGCTGAGTTCGGGTCTATAATAATAGAGATTGTTTTGGTTTGTAATGAATCAAAAAGATTCACAGATATATAGTTCACTCCTCACCTGGAAAGAGCTGCTTTAATTACTTCCTGCTGGTCTCTCAGACAATCTATTTCTCCTTTCACCACACTCTCAACCCATGTTATGGTCTGCTAAGCTTGGCACAGCCCCAAGTGCATCCTTGGACTCGTACCAAATGTAATTGAGCCCAACATATTATAAGCATCCCTCTCTTTTCTTGTTACAGCATGTGTCTCCCATCACACTATGCTCAAATCCTTCTTTACTCGCCTTTTGGTTTCCCTAAGCCCCCTACAGAACTTTGTCTGATGAATCCATCAGACTTGACTTCAATCAGCTGCACTCATAAAGGGCTGGAAATGAGATTTCCTGCTATCCCAACCCCACCTCCTGTCCACAGGAAACATCAGTAGCTTCTAAGGGGTTTGCCTCACCTTGAGGTGAGTTCTCCAGATGGTGATATTTTCTTCTGTGTACCAGAGGGAACTCTCTGAAGATGTGGCTCTGGCTAGTTTTTGTTATAACGTGACTTGTTCTCTGAAAATATGGAAAACAGTACCACCCTGCTGCATTAAACCTTGGCATTAGACACAGGGTAGTGACAGATGGATACAAAATGGATGAGACTCAAAATCCTCTTGGAGAATTTCCTTCACATTGTCCTGCGCCGCAGTGATGTCCTGCAGTAAATCAAAGCAGTCCATCTTCCATAAGCAAGCTTTTATGGTTCATCAGTTATGCAAATAGTTTATCTACTCTTTCTCTTCTCACATTTTATGAATTCATCTACCAAATGCAACCATCTGAGCTGAACCACCATCTTCCTTTGTAGTTGACAGAGGAAAATAAATGTGTTTCTCTCATTCTAAATAAGCCTAAGTGAAGCACACCCTACCAGAGTGACTAGCTCCTTTGTAAGTGTATACATTATACAAGCCTGAAGGGGGTGAGACAAATCCAGTCCAACGTCGCAGCTATGTCCACAGCCCATGGGAGATGCCAGAGAGAGCATGCTTCCATCACACCTCTGCCCAGCCTCACTGTCTGCTGTAGATTTTCATGGTTGGGGATTATTTCCATATTCTACTCTCTATTTTCCACGGAGGAGAGCCTTTTACTGACTAGATTTGGAATTCAGCCTGTCACGGAGATTCAGCCATTTCCAGAGTTGGGCTGTACCTACAGACTGCATCCCTTCACCTCCCAGACTTAACCACGGATTATATCCTCCTTATTTTATTGGCATTATTTGCCTGCTCTGTACGATGGTACATGGCGAGCAACCAGGGTTAAATGTCCCATTTCTCCCACCTTGATCACTTGCTTAAAGCAAAACTCTGAAATCTTAACCCACCTTCCTTTATTCTGTGCAAATTTAGGGAGCAAATGCAGATATTCTATATGTTGGCAGTCCCAATGCCACCACTCACCTAGACTAGAGAAGCCTCTTTAGCAGTGTGGGAGCCTTTCACATTGTCCCACAACTGCTGTTACAGTCTCAGGCTCTGCACACAGTGTGTAGCATCGCAGAGACCAGGTGTGCTGTTTACAAGCACAACTCCAGGCAACAATACAAGAAAGTGCTGGTGGCACTGCCAACTGCCTGCTCTGCTCTTCTGTCCTTGCTATAAATATTCACATTGTTGGAGCAGAGGCTGCAGAGAGCTCTGAGTCCTGCTTTGACGAAACATCTCCCTAATCAAAAGATACAGACCTCTAGTCACCTGGAAAGGAAAAAGCCAGGAGTCCCAATAGCACACAAACCAATATCCCAGAGCTGCAAAATCAGACAGACAGGGACAAGGCCCACCTTCATCTTTGGCCTTCTGTTGACTTGCTTTGTAGCTTTATTGCACGGCAATCATGTGCAGACCTTTCTGTTAACACTTCCAGGTTTATTTTGACAGTTTCCCCTATTTTTACATACCCCTCTTTTGTAAAATTGAATGGCCATGTGCTGGATTTATACAGCCCGCCATAGCACTAAAACTAATTGCACTGTGGTTATATTGCAGAGCATCTCTCCCACTAATGACTTGTAGAAAAGGTTCCATGCATAGTTAAGGGCCGAAATGGCATCCTCTGAGGGCTATAAGCATCATTTTTTGTGCATAGTAGCTGTCTGTGCATCCCATCTCTGGCTCAGTTTCTATAGGGAGTGGAAATCACCCTGTGTTACTACCTGTGCTAAACCTGCAGCTCCTCTCATCTCACTGGACATCTTCTGATCATTACCACAATGCTGATCAGGGGCAGCCACACTTCAAGTATCATTTACTGCTACATTTTTAGTAATAAAATCGGGGATTTCCAGCCAAAATGACTCCCAAAACATCCCTTTCTCCATCATATTCTACGTTGTAACACATTAAACAATATCTTGCACACAGTGCCACCTCCATCTGTATCCCTACTCTGCTTTCCCTTTCAGTCTCTTTTACTGACAATGCTGCACCCCTCGAATCTCCTCTTTCTATCAGGTCATGGAAGTCAGCTATATCATGGTGCTTTTTGATACCATAGTGCTTTTTGACATCACGGTGCTTTTTGATATCATACATCTGATTTTTCACTACCTTATTTTTCACCCTTCTGGCATTGGTGTAAGAACAACAGTAATTCTTACCCTCATTCTATGAGCTGTTATTGCACTCCTCAGGCACCTGCTCTTGTCAGCAGTCTGATCTGCCTTCGTTGGTTGCAGTTGTGATGTCTGCATGGCTCTCATCCACACTCAGATCCTGCAGCTCTGCCTGAGTCTTGCACGTGGACAGAGGGCACTTCTGCAACCTTTGCACAAGAGGAAAGAAGAAGCTGTATTTCATGAATGCCTCAACCCAGCCACCCAGAAATGCCAGATATCAAGTTGCTTTTAGTCAAAATAATCACCAGGGTTGGAAAAGACCTCCAAGATCATCCATCTACCACCAGTATTTCTCCACTAAACCATGTCCCTTAGTACAACATCAAGCCATTGCTCACTTGAGTAATTGGCTGATGTCCTAGTACTCATTAATAATGTTGCTTAAAGCAATTCCTGGCAGTGCTCTGACTTCTCATTGTGCCAAACAGATAGAATGGGGTCATTTTGCTGCCCAAGACATCAGAGGTGGATATTGCTGGTATGGCAGTAGAAGCTGAACCTTCCCACCAATATCCCCTTACATTTTGTCATCATGTGACAGATGGCAGCAGAGGGACAATCGGATAGAATGGCATCTGACATGAAAGTACGTATGGAGCAAAGGTATGTCACTGAATTTCCTCCATGCAGAAAAAATGGCACCCATTGACATTCATCAATGTTCACTGCATGCTGATGGAGACCGAGCAGCAGATGTCAGCACAGCGAGGTGGTGGGAGGTGCATTTCAGCTGTGGTGACAGCAGCATTGGGTTACCTCCACTGGTACAGATTTTTACAAGTGTTGCATGCAGGCTCCTGTTCATCACTGATGAAAATACATAGCTAATGCTGACGACTTTGTGGAAAAGCAGTGTTTTGCAGCTGAGAATTTGCTCTGCCAAACGGTATTACTGTGCTCATTGAATCTGTTGTAGTTTCCATGGAAATAAATAGAAGGCATAACTTTCAGAGCAACCTACATATATGCAGCCCAAGACAATTCCTCTCCATTCAACGTGGCCCAGGGAAGCCAAAAGGTTGGACATCCATGGACTACTTGTATGGTCTATGTCCCAACCACATGAGCTGAGGCCATGTGTTGCAGTGTGTGGGATGCTTGCCTCCCCTCCTTGGCACTGGATTGCAAGTGGTCTGCAGCACAGCAACAATGAGAAGAACAAGTCTGGGCATTGTTCACATTTTTTGTTTTCTGTTTTCCAAAGTGGGTTTCCAAAATGGTTGGGGAGGTTCTTTTTCAGAAATGAAACTGCCAATCTGATGGTAGTAATGAAAAGCAGTAATCGGACAAATGGATGCTTGGGTCAGTGTGACTCATAGTGAGCTGGCAGCATGGGATCCAGACTGACAGCCCACCTGCAAATGTCCAGGCAAACACAAATCTGGAATAGCCAAGAGCTCAGGAAATGACTGGGAGGCTGGGAGCTGTACAGAAACACCCTACAGTGTGGGGACATGTTCCTTGTTTTCATTAATTAGCTAATCTTGAATTCACAGCCAAGCTTCTGTCGTGTGTCCTGAATGAGCCCCAGTGAGCCACATTTAGGCTTTACATATATATGGGGACCAGATAAGAGCAGCATTTTTATGTGCATCTGCCCTGTGCACTCAATAAATGCAGCTTCTAGTCCATGCATCTGCAGATTTATGGAATCAAAATCATATCCACATGAGGTCTGATGGCCCTAGCTCTTCCTGGCTTTTGCCCCAGGAATGGCACCCCAATTGAGTTTTGTGGTAGGAGCAAACATCCTTACTGAAAATGATTCGAGTTCTCCATGATTTCACAGCCATGTAATTTATGAAATGTCACCTTGAATAGAGATTTAATATTTCATATCAGGTCAAACATATCCATTCATTTTCCATCAAGATCAAGTCTACCAATGCTGGAAAAGACCTAGGGTTGCAGTCGATTGAATACTAAGATAGCAGTGAGTTCTTTCATTGCAGAAATGTAGCACTGTCTATCCCAGTGAAAATGTGACTCAGTGGAAAAATAGGAGAAACCTGCAACAATGGGAAAGGGAGTCATAAAGCTCACAGACCCAAAGGCTTCTCAGCACTGACAGACACTACAAGGGACAATGGTTACACATTGTAGCTTGGGAAGTTCAAATTTAACATTAAGGGGGAAAAAATGGCACATTGGATTAAAGGCATCCATACATGCCTACCAGTCAACACCTCTTGGATTCCATCAGTATAACACTAATTTCAATCAATACATCAAGAACAGGATTTTATCTTTTAAGAACTTAATCTACATCCTGTGACATAGTTCAATACCCTGAAATTACGCTGCAGATTCTTCATGGTCAGTCTATTGGACCACTTCAAGACACAGAAACTTCCTGTGAAGGAATTAAGGATTGTTCCACAAAGGTCTCTTCTGTTTTCATAAAATAGCCAGCCAGGAGACTGCTAAAGGCATCACTGGGCTCTCTGAGTACAAGCTGGATGACATCTGGAGACTAGAATAAAATCTGAATTAGCCCACGGAGAGCAGGATTATCGACATTTACATTACTGTAAGTCAGAAATTTACCTAGAGAGCTTCTCACTGGATTTACCAAGGTGAGTGACAAGCCACCTTGTACTGTATTTTATGCTATTGAAAAACAGTGCCTATTCCCTGTGTCTCAATTATAACAGACAAGCTGAAAGATTACCAGTCATTAAAGGTTCCTGGCCAAGAAGGTTTTAGATTTAAAATTGGCCCGAGAAAAATGTCTACTTTTGTCCAAGGACACAAAGTAGCTGAGTTATTTCAGTGTTCCCATGCCAAGCTTGACCTGAGTCCAAGTCAAGAAAACTCAGCTTAAGACTCCAGAAGTTCTTTTTAAAGGTTGGAAAGGATTGGAAGCATTCCCATCCCTGTCTCAAAGGACTGGGATCCCTGATTCCACCTCTGACCTGTCCACATCAGCTGTAACCCAAAGGACACACCAGATTCTGTCAGGTGTTGGTGCATTGTTCACGGCAGGAGAGATGGGTAACTGCAATGCACATCTCCTGTTATTATTGCCTACTCTATTATTATGCATTTTGATATAAAATTTCAAGCGTTTCCTTGGTGTCAGTGGTTCTTTGAAGTGGGCACACAATGTCTTCAACCTTTTTCTTAGATTTCCAGTCTTAAATGATCTTCATATCTGCCTCTAACATGGTTTTCTGTATCATTTCCAGGAACTCAGTCCTGGTGTATTCCAAAATAGTTTTGCCTTGTGCTGAAGTGCCCCTGTCAAGCAGACAATTTAAAAGAAAGTTGTGCTGCCCTGCTCACCCTGCACTAAGGACAGTACAAGGAGGTGCTGCTCCACTCCAAGCTAAATTCCTCTTGTGTTTTCTTTGAGACTGTAAGTCATCCCCAGTTGGAAGGGACCCATAAGGATCATTGAGTCCAACGTGTTGCTCCACACAGCACCAGCCAAAAATGAGACCATACGACTGACAGCATTGTCCAGTCTCTTTGGGATCTTTGATGAGGATGACATAGAGGCAGAGCCACCAGGCCATCAGTTCTTGTTGCTATTATCAGGGACATCGTGCCCTATTCGCACAGTATGCCTAAAAGTACCTCTCACCAGTGCTGGTGCCAAGCTGAAATACAGCAAAAGTGATGAGAAATAAAGCAAAAAGAAAATAGTGCCACAAGAGTTAATGAGCCTGACTGGAAATCAGTTATTAGGTGGCCACAGACAAGGGGTGGGAAAATCAAAAGAAAAGAGCTGGAAGGAAGCATGGATCAAACAGAAGCCCACTCTGCAGCTCGAGCTTTATTCTCCTCTCCCCCTATAATCACATACCATCTCCCTCCCAGCCTCCCAGAATCCAGGGACCCCACAGAACATCCCTACATGGTTGGCATTACTCCAAATATCTCTCCCTTGCTTGCAGTGGAAAATGCTTCCCTTTTAAAAGCAAACAATACCGATGCAGAGGAAAAGGAAGAATAATAAGAGCCATTATGGCTACTTTACAGCGTAATAAGGGAGAATCACACAGTAAATGGGAGGGGGGAACACATGAGCACAGTGAATGCAGAGTGGCAGCACAATTGCACACGAATAGAAGCAGCAGTCCCTACATGCACCAGGCAAGCGAGGAGCAGAGAGGGCACAAGAAAAGGCTCCAGAAATACCTTCAAAGAAAGAAGATGACAAACAGAAGCCTAGCCCTATGGATCACGACAGCAAATAACAGATGACACAGATGAAGCTGAAGCATTTGGCATATTCTTCAGCACTCAGAATAAAGAAATAATTGCAACAAGCTGTGTAAGGTAATGCATTTTACAAAGAGATTAGACAGGCCAGGTGTGAAAAAGGATGAGTTAAAGATGACTGCACCAGAACAGAGGTACTCAGATCTACAGCACCTGGTGGCATCCCCCCCAGAGTACTGAAGGATTCAGCTGAAGCAGTCTCTGAACTGCTTGCTATACCTTCAGGCAGTCCGACAGAGCAGGGATTGAGGCAGAAGTATAATATCTGTTTTCAGAAGAGGAAGGAAGGAGGTGGGGGTGGAAATTATAGACCAGCTTCAAATTATAGTTCACTTCCAGAGCCCGGAGATTTTCAGGAAAACACTATTAGACAAGGAGATTATAGTCACCCAAAAGAGAAGGTAATAAAAATGCCAGGGATGGATCTCTGAAGAACAAATCATACCAAGCTAGGCTCATGCCTTTCTTCACCATAATAGCTGGCCTACTGAACGGTAAGAAGCATCAGACCTAAAGTCCACTTCTCTAGAGGTGTTCTTAATTTATTTTGTAGTTATCGTTAAAGAAGCTTTGCATGATGAAACACAAACTGGGAAGTGGGCACCGTGGGGGTGGGTTGATGGTTGGACTAGATGATCTCAGCGGTCTTCTCCAACCTTGACAATTCTAAGTAGGATCAAAGAGATATTTCAGAATGAAGGTGTCCAATGCTGAGTTCTACAGCTGTTGCCAAACCATTTGCATCCCTCTGCTGAAATCTACTTAGCTGGGTAACTGAGAGCCCATAACATCCCAATAGCTGAAGCTTGAGTGGGAACAGAGCATCGCCTTTCTGCTCAAAGCATCCTCTGCCTAGTAGTTTTGATTTGCTTTCTCCAGGAAAGAGTCTAGGTCTTACAGATCAACCTTCCCTCCTCACTCAAGACTTAATTGATATTTCTGACTTTACCTTGCGTTAGTTTCCTCTCCAAAAACTTTTTTTTTTTTTTTTTTTTTAGGTTTGAGCTTATCCCAACTTCTCTCTTTCCCTTTTTGTGATCCACTTAAAAACATATCACTCACATGTTACATTTTTAGGTCCCCTCTGATGTCCTTGCTGCTGCTTCATGGTCAGCTGCTCCTTCTTTCTGAGCTAACAGAGCTATTAAAAGCCAAGATTACTATTGCTGTACAGAAAGGGTGCTGCTGACTCACCTCTTCTTTGCAAACACCCACAGCTTGCAGAAGCAGGGTGAAGCCCTCCTCAAGCCTTCTCTGCTTGTTGTTCAAATTTTCTGAGCCCAAAAGGGGATTAAGAATGATTTCCCACCCTGGGTATTTCCTTAACGTGCTTTGCAGTTGGTAACATGTGTTGCTGAGAAATTTCTTGGGCGCAGAATCAGCAAGAGACATAAATCAGGTAGAGAACTGCTCTGGCCAAAAATGTTGGCTGCAACTTTTTGCTTGGAACAACAGAGGTTGGAGGAAACCTCTCTCCCCAACAGGGGCTGGGGTAGGTGGGTGCACCCCAGAGAAGCCCCAGTCTCATAGCAGCCAGAGGAACACACAGGTTTTCCATGGCTCTCCTTACCTCCACCACACTCGTGCTCTTTATAATCTCTCCTGGCACTTGGAGGGGCAAACATTCATAGCTGGCAGCCTATCAGGAAGACTCAAACCAGCTCTGTTCAGGGATGAGCGGTTCAGAAGAGCTGTGTTTTGTTCATAAGCTGAATTCTGATCCATTGGCTTTCATCTAGACACGGCAATACAGCAAGACATTGAGCTCCAGGAGACTCTCCCAGGAGCATGATGGCGGTGCAGCCTTCCCTTATCACCTTCTCTTCCTGGGGATGGGATTTCTGATCCCTCCCTGAATTCAGAAGATTGTAATTTTAGCCTTTAAATTGGTAGTGCTACAACATACCTTGGAGGAACTTAGTCTGGGACAATAAAGTCCTCCTACATCAAGCACTTAAACTCCCTTCCTCTTCTACCAAGAGAAGGAAATATCTAAAGGACGGGTCTACCTACTGAAATCATCTGGATTTAAAGGTTTCATCTTAAAAAAAAAAGTCTTCTTGGTTAAAAAGGGCACTTCCTCACAGCTGGAAAGAGTTACCCGCACTTAAAGAGGGGCTGTTACAGCTGGGCAGCATAAGCCAATCTCCCTGCACCGCTTAGTCAGCCCTGAAGCCTGGGGAGAAGTACTCTCAGGTGGCACAGAGCCTGAAAATGATGTGCTGCAGTCCTAGGCATTTGCAACTCTTAAGGCTCCTGGGAAATTTAGCTCTTGAGCCAGTCTGACATATTTTTATTTTTTTTAATTTTGCCCTCTTTATATTTATTATAGGTTGCACTTAATCATGCTGAGCTGGTGAGTAATATCTTTAAAATACTCTGGCAATTCCATGCAATTTTTGGAACTTCTCATAGAGAAGGGGAAAAAAAAAAAAAAAAAAAGAAAAAGGTTCTGCTGAAGATGAGTCAGGCCATGAGAAACAGGCTCTGTGTGCTCGCTTTTGGGTTAGCAAATGGTTTGTGAGCAGATTCTGATTTCCTCAACTGGGTCATTCCCTAAAAGCACTTTGGACTCATTTTCATGAGTCATTCAGAGATTCAGGGTGCCTTGAAGAGTTCAACTGGTTATCAGCTGCTTTCCACAGTGTGATTCGGGTGTGCATTTTGTCACTTAATTCGTGCAGTTTTGCTCCTGCATCCCACATCGATGGGTGAACGACAGCTGGAAGAAGAGGGGATGCACACAGGCTTTGGTCTAGGTAACTCGTGCAGTTGTTTGCAGACAGCAACAGGCTCAAGGGAGCAATGATCTGATGCAGAAACCTTTGGACAGCAGTGTGTTTTGTGAGGGCTGGCCAAAGTGCCCAGCCTGGGTTGATGGATTATCACCCCACGTTCCTCATGCTCTGCAGAGAGGTAAGGATGTGGGTGAGCAGACACCAGCATACTCAGAACCTGTGTCCTCCCCTCTGCAAGTGCCAAACTCTCTTTCCATTTGCACTTAGGAAATGCTTTTCCTTCTGCTCGCCTCTCACCCCCCCTTCTAATAAACAGCCAGAGCCCTACAGGGGAAGAGTCAGATGGTATCATTACATTAACTTTATATTGTACTAGTAACTTATTTTTATTAAAACAGGTGCGCGCTCCGAGGAGGGAAAGTTATATAATGCCCTGGAAGTTAGTTTATACAACCTGGAAAACAAGAATTACATTTCTCATCTAAGTCCACTGCTAGCAGCAGAGATTGTTCCTGTAATGGGGAATATGAAAAGGATGGATGGCCTTCCTCTCAGCCTTGTAGCAGCTGTAATGGGAGGAAGTCAGCTTAGAATGCCCCACAGGGAATTAGGTGCTTCACTGCTTGGGTAATCAGGAAAATTTACCTTTCACAGTGGCTCCTTGCTGGAGCCACCATACAATGGAGGGGTGCAACTTCATCTGCAGAAATCTTTGGCTGAAGAAGGGAGAATTTATGACAGCTGGGATTGCACTGCAGGCACTGACAAAGCAGAGCGGCTCCCTCCATCGGAGGAGGTGCCAGGGATGCCTCTGTGTGCATGCCCACGTATCACCGGCGTGGACACGGGTTGAGAAAGGTGTCAAGCCCCACACTGTGACCATGGTGGTTTGCTCTGATGACATCTTCAGCTGTTTCTCCCCACATGCATGCGGGGTGGCCCAGCAGAACCCACTCGTAGAGCATTGATCATCACCACGTTCCTGCCAAATCCAAAGGTCTCCTGATCACCTGAGGTTTTCCCTACAGTCACAGAGCCAGAAAAATGGACAATTTTGTGGCCCTGTTGCTCACTACCATTAAGAACAGCTATGGGCCATCACCCTTGGCCACCTCTGTCACCTGTGATAGAAGCAGCGGCCGTGCGTGTCAGTGTCACCTAGTAGAGAACAGCCTCTTCAGAAAGGCACTTGGTTAGGGATATATTCTTTACACAGAAGAACTGTGCTGTGATTGAAGTGCCAGCCCTTTAGAAGTCACCTTTGCTTGGGGGTGTGCACATTTCTGGGGGTGGCAAAGCAGATTGACTGCACAGAAGAAACATTTCCCCAAGCAGGGCATGATTCTTACACCATGGTTTTGTCTCCATACTTGCCCCAGGGCTAGAGCTAATGTGCTCAAACAAAGGAGTTTCCACCCACCACACAGACCAAGCTTCTAGAAAATTAACTCCTGGGAATTAATTACTTTTAAAATGAACTCCAAGCTCAAGCTAAAAAAGTGAGCTCTCCTGCTGCTTATACGATGTCTTCTCTGCTGCTACCTCTCTGTAAATCCAAACCAAAACTAGAATCTCTCCACCTTTCCCTATTAGAATAAGTCCCTAGGAGAGGTCACATTTCTCATTCCCTATTTTCTGATGCTGCAACCTGAATATATGTATATATATATCATATATATATGTATGATGTCCTGTACAACTCCAGGGAAGTCAGGCTAGAGGAATTATTTACCAAGTGAATGAGCAGAAGCTCTCATAGCGCTGTGCAGGGCCACCAGTCCTTCTGTTGGAGATATGGGGTTGGAAGGGATGCACAGAGGTGGACTTTGTTTGGCTCTCAGAAGTGGTAATGCTGCTTTCCCTCTTCTCCAAAGATGCAGGACAATGATGAGATTGCTGCTAAGACTGGGAGTGCCAGTGAAGCCAAAACAGGCTGTGAGACACAAGGGTTTGTCTGGCAGGAATAAATGCTGGGCTCAGGATGTACAAGGATGGATATGGCTTGACTCGTGGAAGCAGAGCACTCTGCTGGGAGCACGGAGCAAAACAGGAGGAAAGGCTCTCTAAGCATAATCCAGTGCAAACAGCCTGATCCATCACATCCCAGAGAGAGTCAGAGCAACGCTGCTCTCCCAGCCATCAATTAGGCTGAGAACAGTTCAAGCTTCCCCTAGAGAAATCTAAACCAATTTGATGCTCTGGGTTTCAGAACGTGGAAGTGGCAGAGCTCTGAAGATGTTCAAAATTAGGGATGTTTTGAATTAAAGAGTAAAACAGCTCATGGTAGGCACTTTGTATTAGAAATTTGGTGTCAGCCTGCTTTGCAAAGCCATCAACATTTGTGTGACACTGACGACCTGTAGGATCAGATTTTGTACTAGAAAAGGGCCAGGTTTTGCTAGAACTGTAGGTGAGACATGTAGGGTTGCAACACAGGTCTAGGAAGTGTTTCAAGCTTATAGACAGCGTTCAATGTGCACTTTCCATATCTATAGCAAAAGTTAGAGGCAAGGAACTGCCCAAGATGCCCTACACTAACAGGTGACTGGGAGCTCACAGCTTAGTTTGTCAACCCAGTGATCAAATTTGCACATTTGCAAATCTGAGAAATGGAGGCCACCATAGAAATCATGTCTCCAAGACAAATTCAAGAAGCTATACAGTACAGGTACTCCCTGGAGGCAGAGCATTCCCACAGCTAACAGGTTTGCTAGGACCTTCCTCCCTCCTTTGCATTATACATGCTTCCTTTAGATCTTGAGAGCATTGAGCAGTCCAGGGCTGCTTGACCCCCAGCCCACAGTAGAGGCCAGGCTCCTCTCAACACACATTATGTCTGGATGATGTGCATGGAGCACACATGCCCCAAAGGGAACCTATCACATGCACAACAGGCTCATTCTGTTCCAACCATTGTGTTTGGGGGGTAGTAAACTGCACCAAGCAGAGTGATTTAGACATCTGTGAGGACAAGTTCCTGCCTCTACAGTCATCAGGTGAGAGCATGCAAGGTAGGATGCTGCCCACATCCTTTGGGTAAGCACAGGGCAGTGCTTCCCCAGCCCAGCTGCAGTCACACCAGGTAGCCCATGCTTAGTATGCAGGCTGTATTTCCCAGAAGGCTTTTGGAGATGAGATGCCTGTCACCATAAACCAGCATCTGAATGCTCACTGACAATGGCCAGACCTTGTGTTAATTCAGTTCCCACCCACTCCGGCTGTCTCCCATGCCTGCACTTTGTTTAACCAAGTGACCTCTGGTGGAATTTACAATCTTCCCATCGCCTTGATTTATTAGTTGCAGCCTCTGGGTCTGATGATTAGATGGTCTGAGCCCAGCTCTATCCTTTTTTTTCCTAAGTCTACAGCAGGTTATTTGTTTATGACAAAGGCTGATAATAAAAAATACTCTGCCACTTATTCCAAATCACATCACCATGGTAACAATGATCAAAGTTTTTGAGTTTTTCCTCAAAAGAGTTTGCTGGGGAGGAAGGTTATAGAGATCTTCACGTATACTCATCTGGTGTTTTCTAGTGATTTATCTGGCACTGGTTGGTCAGTTATATGTGTTTGTTTGTGGACCTCAGCTGCTCTCTTCTGTATCTCTGCCCATATCTCCTGGCCTCTGTCCTTCTTTGCACAGCTCCCTCACTCAGCCACTCTGCTCTCTTCATCCCACCCAGCCCCTGGTTGTAGGTCACTGCTTCCCTTCCAGCTGTCTAACTGCAGATTCCATGGGTGCCACACACGGTGGGTACAGGGATGTACCTCCAGATGCATGATCTGAGTGCTGAGGGTGTTTGGGACACAGGGCCTGAGAGGCATGATTCCTTCCATTGAGGAGAGGCTTTTCTGGGGCTTGACTGATCTGATACTCAGTCAATGCCTTCAGAGGATGAGGTTTCTTGCAGGACCACCTTGGGTGTCTCTGATGTCTGACTGCAGGTGTACTTTTGAGGAGAGATGGACCCCATCCTTGGACTCAGGTCCCCATGGGTAGCTCTGCAGCATGAGAGAGTTTGATACCCAAGACTATCCAAAGTCACTTCAGGTGCTGCCAGCCACTGCTACCTTTTGGTGTCCTGAAAAGCCACGCATCCAGGAGTGGTGTGAAAACTGTCTTTCCTGAAAGATGGCATTCCTCCTGCAGCAGCCCTTCCACTTGCTGACTTACACATTACACTTAGATGGAAATGCCCCTCATACCAAGCATGATGGCTCGTGTGCTGTACCTCTTGTTGTCAGTGTCACTTGGCAATGCCTTTGTGAGGGAGAAAAGAGGAAAATGTCTCCAGCAGGGAGATCCCCACCCCAAGTGTTTTCCCCATCCTTACTCTTCAGATGTGTAGCAGTCTTTGTGATTTTATCAGATTCATCTTCTCAGCAGGGCCAGCTTAACTGACGTACAGGCTACATACATCTCTATATCATGTGATATACCTTGCCCTGAGGTAGAGTATTCCCACAGGGCTGTTTCTCCAAGGTTTCCATCTGGAGATGTTCAAGCCAAGGCGGCTGCTGCCCTGTCCCCTTCCAGTTAGTCTACACTTGCTAGCTTCAGACATAAACCACCACGATGCAGAAGTATATACCCAGTCCTCAACCTATGCCATCTGTTCTTTGCAGGCTGCTTTCCCAAGCATGGCCAAGCATGATTCCCAGTCAATCCACTTGTTGATTTGCCATGGTTTCATTCCAGCAGCCTTTCTGCACAGAGAAGTTCTCCTGCCCATTCACTGCAGAGGAGATACCAATGTCTCCTCCTGCATCCAGCTACTATTGAAGAAACTGGTACTCCTGCAAAACTGCAAAACCACTCTCCTTTCACCTCTCCCACCTCAGATGACACTGGACAAGCCACCAGGCTCACCCTGCTCTCATACCATTCATCAGACATGTCTTCCTAGGCAGAAATCCTCCAGGTCATTTCTACCCCATTCTCACCTTATGTTCTTGATCCCTCCAGCATCACAGGTTAAGTGCACTACAGACTTGTTCTTCTGCACATCCAACATGGATTAGGTTGAACCAAAGTGCCACCCTGCACCATTAGCTGCATGCAGGGTCACCAATTATTGTTTTTTGGTTAAAATCACAGGCAAAAGCTCAGTCCAGAGCAACATGCCTGTTCCGGCAGTAAGGTTTTGGGAGCCTCACCTTGTGATTTGTTTCTCCTCCTCATTATTATCATCACTCTCCTTACACTGGTGCTTTATCTTATGAATATTGATTATTTTGTCTCACTGGTTAGCGATTGTTTATTTTAGACCAACATTTTCTATTCCCACATTTCTGCACGCTAAGGTGATTTATAAAGGCAGTAAAACAATGAGCGCTTGTTGCAGAGAACTCAAAAGGCTTTGCTGTGCTAAAGGTTCCTGGGAATAATAAATCAAAACTAACCTTGTTACCAGAGTGTAATCCCTGTTGCATTCACCTATCCTCCACCTGACACCATCCAGAGCTCCCACGACCCACAAGACAGCTCCATCTGCCCAAAGCTGCCTACAACCCACAGGTCCCCCCAGCTTATTCCCTATGCATGCCATTCGCACCTGGCAGAAGCAAAGGGTGGATGGACTTCCTGGAGAGGAACTCCAACAGCCTCAGAAGCTGCCCTCATGGCCTTCAGGCCACATGAATACAATCTGGCAGCTCCGTAATCTAAGAACATCTTTTGTAGTGTGTGCAAAGATCCACAGTGAAAGCAGCACGCTCATCCCCCAGCCAGAGCTGTGACTGCTGAGGGAGAAATGCTGAAGACACGGTTACCTCCACCATTCACACTGCATCCTGCAAGGACACTACACCTGTCATAGAATCATAGAGCCATTAAAGTTGGAAAAGACCTCCAAGATCCTCAAGTCGAACCCCAACACACCCCACCATGCCCACTGTCCACATCCCTCAGGGCCACATCCCCACACTCCTGGAACACCTCCAGGCACAGTGATCCCACCATTTCCCTGGGCAGCTTTTGCCAATGCATCACCACTTCTTTCTGAGGAGAAATTTTTCCTAATTTTTCCAACCTGATATCCTTTTCTTGCTAGCACTGAGGTTTTTCATGCTCAGAACCCTCCATTCTGTCTTATTCAGGTCAATGGGTCTCTTTACATCCATGCAACAACTCTGGAAGTCTCTATCAACGTAAGGATGTACCCATTCTCTTCCCAAGGGCTTTGTGCAAGCAGCGAGATGTCACACACTGCCAAGCAAGGCTTTGCTAAAAGAGACAGGAGCAGAGCTGCATATGAGTGCAGTACAGCGTTTGTGTGAGCACTGGGGATTCAGCACAAGAACTGTGAAGGGCAGGACTGCTTAGAAATCAGTACAGCTCTGCTGTGTTACATAGTTTGTATCTTCTGCCCCTAGATATATATTCACCTGCATGCATACTTGTAAAGCACTGGTGGCTGTATCAGTCAAGGCTGCCTGTCAAGGCTGGCATCCCAGCTAGGACAGCCTGGTGGCTGTGATAAATTAAGGGTGATTCAGAATTCGCTATCAAAACCTTTTCTCAGTGAAAAAGTAAGATTCCGGAAGAAAAATCACATAAGGTAGGAAACAAACACTTTTCTTGAAATGCTGTCACTGAGAAGGAGAAAACTCGAAAGTACCAGAACTTGAGGGAGAACTTCTCCCTCATCAGAGAACAAGAGAATTCATACTGCGTTCAAAATTGATTTCAAAACTTTGTCTCCTCCTCTTCATTCATTTCAGAGGAAGTAGCAGATGCCTGCCCCAGTAGTGCTCTCCCAAGGGGTACAGCCATCAGCCACACTGCCTCTTTTAGAGGGTGAGCATCTCCCCCCAGTTTTCAAGTTGGGAATGACCTTCTTCACATCTGCGTGGCAACCAGGGACACAAAATGTGAGTGCTTAAAAGCTTTGTTTGAGATCCATCCCAGTAGGAGTCATCCTCATTTCTTCTCTGTTTTTTGAGAAGGATGAGCCCAAGCTCTGTAGAGTCTGACTTGGCAAGAGCATGGTACCCACAGAAACAAAGCCACAGTCGTCTTCAAAGACACCTGCAAAGCTCACCTGCAAAGCTCTCTCATCGCCTTCAGAGTAAGAATGTGTCTTGGTTTGTCCCCTGGCTGGAAATAGGAATAACAGACAAGAGGGAACAGACAACCAGGAACACATATATAATTCACAAAGCTACGTCGGTTCCCCAGGCTGTCCAGATTGTATGGAACCAGGCCCAGAAGGAGTTGGCACCAACATTTATAAGTGTTCACACCAGCCCCACATTCCAGTCCCAAGCATGCAAATACAGCCCAAGGGTTTGGTTTTCATGAGGAAGTAGATGCAAACCAATTTTGCAACCTTAGGAGCTGCTGTGGAACAAAGCCACGGTGGTTCTGGTGAGGAATCCACTAAAAGAGGTGACAACGGTGTTATCCAACCCTGCCTTAAGTATATATATACACCTGTGGTTGCAAAACCAAAGGATGTGTGAATGCCACACTGGCTAATGGTGATGCTCCCCTGGGACCAAGCTACACTCTAAAACAGACCACAGGCCATCTCTATCAGTGTGGGCTGAGCACGGAGCCCAGTGCCCTACTACACTCAATTAGCACATGCTACAGCCTGCACAGCCCCCCTGCTTCTGGGAAGCAAGACAGAAACTGGTTCTGCTCTGTCCTGCAGACACACATTGAGCAAGCTGACACACCTGAAACGAGATGCTCTCAATTACTACCACACCATCCCCACCTGACAGACACTCTTCATACGTCCCCTCTCTCTTTCTAAATGCCCCACTAGCCTCCTTGCTTATCTGAGCTCCCAGCGTGTAGTTCCTGGCAGCCTCACAAAGAGACGAGCCCTGGAGGAAGCAGGATGAATATTCATCATCACCGTGTCTGCAAGGTGAGTGGAGGCTCTCAGCACATCCAGAGGCGAGCAAGATATCCATCGTAAAATTCACATTCAGGGTCTTATTCCTCTTCTAGCATTAAATATTCAACAACAGAAACTTTCAAGACTCTTCACAATGTAATTACAGTGCCAGGAGGATCGTCTTCAATTGCTCAGCCCCAGCTCACTGCTAAGACCAGCTCAGCCAGCAGGAGTGCTTGGGTGGCCTTTCTATGAGTCACATCTCAGCTGCCTGTGCCTGCAAGGATAGGTTTGCCAAAGGTAAAGAAAATGTGAGGGACTGCAGGAACAGCACAGCTGGCCAGGAAGATGAAAAAAAAGGGTGAAAAAATCCCATTGAGCTCAGTGCAATAAACCAAACTAAATAAAAACATTAATGAACAAAATAAATACAAAAATATAAAACAAAAAAATACAGCGATAAAAGATAAAGAATGTGGAAGGAAGATGTGTACAATCTCTCGAGGGCAGTGATTCTGGGAGCAATACAAGTGAAGAAGGAAATGGGACAAGAGAAGTGCCCATGGAGAAAGCCATGGTCTCCATAGCCCCAGAGCCATCCTAAAACACACTTGTGCTCAAAAGCAGGATGAGGAGAATGGCTCCTTCTCAGACACTTGCTAAGACACCACTGGCAATTGAACAGAGGATGCTGCTAACTCACAGTATTACCCACAGGAGAAACAGATTAAGTAGCGCATCCACATGCATGAAGAAAACGTGTCAGCCATCATTTAAGAGAGAGGTTCTTAGGAAACATTGGTTGCACGCTCCAGATTTGACATAAAAACAGTTTGCTCTGACAGCAGTTACTCTTGAATGCTGACAAAAAGGGAAGAAGAGAATCAAACTCAATATGTCACTGGGTGACTGGAGAGTAACAGAGGATTGTGTAGTGTTAATTAATATGCCAAGGTTTAATTTGCAAGGTAGCATCCTCTAGGGAGACTGGTCCTTGGCAGAGTAAAGGTAAAGCTGATACAGGATTGAGTTAATAAAGAATTAAAGGCTAGGAATATTATCAAGTCCAGTCAGCATGGTTTTGTGCAATGCAGCCATTGCCCTATAAATCTGTTCTCATTTGCAGAGGAGAACGCGCAAGTGGCTGATAGGATAAAGTGGTCAGGCACAATCAGGCTTTACAGCTTTGGATTAAAACCAGTTCTAGATGATGCTGGTGAAGGCAACGTGTGAATTGGGTGCTGGACAAAAGCAGCAGATCTCAAAATGAGGAGGGATATCTCTTCAAACAATGTTACAAAGGGATTTTGCAAAGGCTCTAAACGCTGGAACCAGTGTGAAGTGAGATGATGCAGATAGTGATAAAAACGGAAGACAAACTCTGCCAAGTGATCAGTAAAGAGTAGTAAGACAAGATGTCCAACTGCACCAGTTGGCAGCCCTTGCCAGGAAGGAGCTTCACCTTCCTCAAGTCTGTTTGGATTTCCCCATAGCTTGCTACCTTATGGTCTTCATGTTCCTCTTACATGGACCAGCAGGTGAGGTGGAGCTGATAATTACAAGAACACACGGCCTGGTTTTGCTTCATCGTTTGGCATCTCACTCAAATCAATGAAATAAAGGGCTACTGTGAGGAAAAAATCCATTCCCTTGCCCAGACTCACCTCCTGGCAGCATCTGCCTTGCTGTGCTCTACTCTCACCCTTTGACAGCCCCGGCTGCATATTATTGCTTAATTATCATCTCCTTACATCAGCACTGGAACATTTAATACGGTCTGTGCTTTGCCTGGCATTACTGTAAAAGCGGTTAACAAATGTATCTCCATGTCTCACTAATCATACTAAAATCATGATCACTATTCTGTTAGGAGCCTTGCTAATGAATAGGCATGAACTGCAGCTCCTGTGTCTTTCTTGCCTGCCCCTCCTGAAGCTGAGGCCACAGCTAAGCTGCTTCAGGACAAGGGCTCATATCTGGCATGCAGCAGCCTCTCGGACACCCAGCAGAACTCTCTTGTGACAGATCATCTGCTCCCAGGGGAAACTACAATTCCTGGAGAAGCACCAAGGAGAAACGTGAAGTATTTTCATAGATTCACAGAATCATTAAGGATGGAGAAGACCTCTGAGATCATCCAGTCCAACAGTTAGCCCTTGTCCACTCAATCATGTCCCTAGATGACACATCTACACCTTTCCTGAGCACCTCCAGACCCCCTACTACCATCACAGGGATGGTACCCACGATGATGTGCTCCCTCCACCCCTTCTTTCTTTCTCCCAACTTCTTCCTTCAGCCTGGCCTTGCAAAGGAAGACAATGAGAAATAGTATTAGTAACACTCTCTACGACAGATCAACAACAGCCACAGAAGTGTCTCAAACTGGTGCTGACAGAATACACTTGGTTAGACACTGAGTGCCAATTAAGCATGTGCCTCATGTTCAGCACAGTGGTAGGATATGCAGGAGGAGGTCCTTCCTTTGGTAGAGCAAGACTTACTATTTATCCTTATTCCCTTTCAGTGTGCTCTTTTCTTTGCTTCCCTCAGCCCTCTTCCCTTTTTCTTCTGCTCTGGTAGTTCTCTCCTCTACCTGATCTCAGGAAGTTTGTGCTATGGGATGTGCTTGCCAGTGCGGTATCATGGTGAGGTTATCCTCTCTACATTGCTTTATGACTGCACCATACTGAAATGGATAGGATATGAGAATAAAGTTTTACCAATATTTTTACTGAGAATGTGATCCCCATAAAAATGTATCAAACGATTGACATCTCTCCCACAAGATAAAGCGAGGCTGCTACTGGAAATGAGCATGATGCTGTTTCTAATATGCAAGCAAACAAAAGCAGAAACTGAAATTTTGCATAAATATATATAAAATGTGTATTCATCAATGTGATTGATATTAAACAATAGCAATGCATTCAATAGAAAGAAAGATGCCACAATAAAATACCACTGACATGACAGCTCTCCCCAAGATTTTATGTTCAGTTTAATTTTAAACTTTTATCTGTTTTTGCAGATAAGGCTTCCCACACTTCCTCGGGGTTCCTGGAGGCTGGCAGAGCATCCTTGTTGTGGGGATGCTTTTCTCACCCTTTGCTTGCAACAGAGAGGCAAGAAACATGAGCCTCTGCATGTCCAATAAATTGCAATGTGCCTGTGATATAATGCTGCAGGATCTCTGATTCCCTCTTCTATGCCCCTGCGCTTAACCTTAGAGAAGTGCTCAGATCTCACTGATGCTGAATTCCAAGGCTAGCAGCAAAGTCAGGGAATGGCTTGTTGGCTCAAGGAGAGGCAGACCTACTGCTATGGCTGCACACAATTGCAGCTGCTCCTCTATTTTGTGCACAACCACAAGGAAAGTGGATTTTTTTTTTTTCCTAATTCAATATTCTCCTCCCAGCTTATCATTCAATGTCAGCTTCTGTATTAATCTACCTGGCTTTCCACAGACGAACAGTAATGTGGTGCTGGAGATGCTCATTCTACAGGTGAGTTTGCCCATATGTTCTGATACTGCCATAAAATAAATAATCTTGTGCAGCAAACTCAGAGCCTGTGTGTGTAATAACACCAGCTCTATAGAACAATGGACCAGAGTGCAGATACCAGATACTCAGATGAGCCTTGGCACCACATCTCCACCCAACGCTGCTAAAATTCCTTTCTCATCCATGCACAGCTGGGTAGGAGATGCTCTGATCTGGACTGCAGCATATTAGGAGTTATTTTATATACATGCTTTTTTCTCCAGTTCTGGCTTTTCCCAAAACTAAGTGCCTCACTTTGCAGTTCCCAAGATACTCTTCTGTGCATCCTGTACTCAGGCAGCACCAGCATGCATTTGCTGCACAGCCATATTGCACAGAATAAAATCAATTCTGTTGCTTCTGAGCCAACGCTTGGGACCTGAGTGAGTGCAGCTATAAAAGGAGCAGCATGCACAACGCTGACCAGAACCTTGAGTTATTCTTCATCCATCAACGTGATGGGAACAGAACTCAGTGTTAGGGAATCACCAGGCAAACCTTACAACCATTCTGCTGAAAAAACTTCCTCTGGAAGGACTGTGATTGTTTCTGGTCAAAGAACTGCCTGGCAACCCCTCTATTCTGCTGGCCTTATTGTTAAGCTGCTAACCAAATGGAAACAGCTGCAGTAAGAATGGAAAAGAAGCATGCCAGGGAAAAGTGGTCCACAGAGCATGCTAAGTGCCCCGTGCCTATAATCCAATGTTATTTATAACATGACTTTAAATCTGGCAGCAGCTCTTGTCCTGCTTGAAGGCTAAGGGCAGGGCAGACTGGGAGTACTGAAAGGGAGCAGAATCTGCTGTGGCAACGGGGGAAAAAGCACTGCACACCTCCAGGTCCCTAAAGGTGCTGGTGACCTTGCCCCACTGCCCGCCCGCAAGGTGTTGGTGAGCAGTTAATTTCAGCTCACCTCTGCCTCTGATAAGCTGACAAGGAGGATGGTTCCCTGCCAGCCAGTTCCCTATTAGTATTCTGCCAAATACCTTCAGGACCATTTAATTTACATGCCCATTATTTTTACGATATAGAAGATTCGTAGGGAAGTGTCTCAGAGTCAGACTGTCTGAGTAGGGATGAGAGCTCTGATACTCACAGCCTCATTTCTCTGAAGACCTTTCAAAAGCCACAGGCACGGAAAACAGCAAACAAAGATGCAGGCTAGGAAGGAAATGGGCAGGACTTGCTCACCCAGCACAGCTTTCTCAGAGAAGTCCTGAATTCTGAATTCTGACAAGGGGGGTTGTTGTCTGGGAAGTTTTGATATGATTTTTATATGCAATTTACATCATTAGGACTACTGCAGACTACTACATACTATCCATGTAGGGGGTGGACTACTTCATTTCTGCTCCCTGCACACATCAACTTCACCTGGGGTGAGAGGACAGCTCTGTAGAAGTGCACGATGTCTACAGGATTTTACAGCTCTCTCTCGAACACCCCACAACCTTCATAAACAACCTTTGATCTCACGACCCTACGAGTTGTAGTGAGTCAGACTCAGACCCTGGAGTTATTTTCAAGTCCTGTGTTACTTGCAAGTCAGAGCACCACCACTCAGGCAGTTGCACCCCACCACACTGGAGTGGTGGCTATGCTCAAAGAAATCTCCTGCCACGGGAAGCACTTCAACCTAAACATTTGAGGTAAGAGTGGGAGCAGGATGGACCCGGTGGATGAGGACTTACCCAATGAGAGACACAAATTCACCCAGGGTGAGTCCACAGGCTTTTCTTCGTTACAGAACACATCAACCTGGAAACCAAGTGAGGTCCCTCCTGTAGTTCCCGCTGGCAAACACCAGTAAAAAAAACAATGAGAATGTTTTGCAGACATCAACGTGCAGGTGCAAGGGTTTAAAGAGACAATTGGCAGATTATCCGAGGATAATGGAGCAGATCATGAGCCATTCATTCAGGCAGTCCCCTGGGAGCAGAAGTCTGGAGGCATGTCCAGCCCTCCTGATGTGATGTGCTCCCTCCCCCCCTCCTCCTGCTCTTCCCTCCTCTACATGAAGCTGGAGCCATCCTGCGCTGGAAGAAGTAAAACAAATGAAGGAACAGAGCACTTCATTCATCTGTAATGTTTGCAGAGGGAAGAAAAGCTCAGACTTGGAACGCTGTCAGTGCAGAGAGTGCAGTGCTGAGCTCTTGGCACCACAGAGATTTTGGACCCAGTTATGTCTGGAGAAAGCTAGTAATAATAATGACAATAATTAAGGGAAGGAGGGTGCCACCTGCTAAAACGTGGTGGGGCAGGCTGACAAACAGCCAGCGAGTCTTCCCTGGCCCTGCAGAGCCTGTGATGGATGGCACTCAGCACGTCCTTCATCCGCAGCCACTCGTGCTGGATCCCCCCAGGCTGAGCAGCCCGTCCCTCCGCCAACCCAGAAGATATATCTGGTGGAAAAAGTGGCTCACTGGGGTCTGCTAGAAGAAATATATTCTGCATGGAAGCCTAGGCAGCCCACAAGGAGCCTGCTTTTGGCAGATGAGCTCAGGGAAGAGTTAAAGCCTAGCACCATGCTTTCAGCAGAAAGAAAAGTTGCTCTTCTTCCTTTCTTACTTCTTTTCTTCCCCCACTCTTAAAAAAAAAAAAAAAAAAAAAAAAAAAAGCTTCATTTTCACTTCAGTGAAACTGGAGAGGCAGCAAATAATACAAAGGCTCTTTACAAAGCCCGACTTCTTTCTTCTGTGGCATCTGTGCTGCAATATCTGTGATGGCAACAGGCTCTGCTCTTTCTTCTCAGAACTCGGCCTCATCAAATATTCCCTCTCTGGAGGCTGTGGTGCTGGGATTCCCTCTCCCAGCCCCATTGCGTTTCCAGTCACACTCAGAAATGCTTACAGAGCTCGGGAGGAGGGGAAGGAAAATGAGTCCCCATCTTGAAGGGTGGGAAGGAGGGGCTGGGGCAATGCAGGCAGGCCGTGCATGGGCAGACCACAGCCATAGACCTCCCAGAGCAGGGAGTTGACAGCAGGTAGCACTTGGCACTTTGCAGGGATGTTTTAAACCCCTTTGGATCGGTCCGGGCTAAATAATTAATCCCTAGGGATTCATTTGCTGGTGTTACTCCTCGCTTGCAGCCCTGCCAGGCCTACTGCGGGCCTAGCACCATGCAGAGCCCAGCCAGGAGCCTGGGGACAGCTGTGGCAGGAGGGGATGGTCTGCCCCACTCACCATCTAAGGGACAAGCCACAATCCTCTGTGAAAAAAGAAAGTAGAAACTCAGTCTTCTCCCTGCCATTAGAGTTTCCACCATGTTATTACAACCAGACTGTGCTGTGTTTAAGCCCAAGCCCCCACTCTACATTCTGAGGTCAAGAATGGCAGTCTCTTCTTGTGCGTAGCTGTGTGAGATGGCTGTCCTGATCCCCACTATATCCCATTGGATCCACATGCAGATGTGTTCACAGGGCGCAAGGCAGGGCTTGGAGGCAGTCGTAGAATCATAGAATCATAGAATATCCTGATTTGGAAGAGACCCGTGAGGAGCACTGAGTGCACATGCATGTTGCAGCAAACATTGAGATAAGCAAAACCTACTGATCTCTGCCCTTCTTGCAGGCAGGTAAGGAGAAGGGCTATCAATCCCAGCTGAGCAAAGTAAGGTTTCCTGAAATCACTGCAGAAAGTCACCCCACAGGCACCCAGGGCTGCTCTGGTACCTGTGCAAATGACATGATCACATATGTCCATCTGCGTGAATGCGTCCTTGTGTGTGCACACAGAGATGCAATACTGAGTACAGTTAGCTGAAGGTCAGGTTTAGGTGGGCCCTGTGCAACTCTAGCGCTGCCAGGATGCTCTTACATAGGCATCACAACTCCAGGGTCAGTCCCAAAGGCAGCTCAGTAACCAAAGCACAGTGCTGGTGACGATGGGCAGAATGCTGCTGCAACTCATAATCATTCCCTCATGGCACTGGGCCATCAACGCTCCACAAACATTTCTCTCCCCACTCCCACGGTGACCCCAGTCTCTCCAGGAGATTGCACTCATGCTGTTTTCTTCCAGAAATATCATTCTTCCAATAAAAGTGCTGCTGTTTTCACCTCTTCTTGGTGTGGACATACTGCTCTCCTTCACGTTTTAATTAGTTCTCAAGTTGCTCTAGTATTTCCAGTGGAAAAACTGACACAACATCACATTTTCTCTCTTCCCACAAGACCAGATAGGGACATTTCCCACTCCGAGTGGTGAAAAAGAACACTCATGCTCCCAGTGTCCTTCCATGGCTTTGGGGCATTCCAGCTTTCCCATGCCATCAAGAAGCCCAAAGTCATGCTGATGCAAACCAACTCTGAGGGGTACAGAACAACTCAAAATGCAGTACTGTACGTCTTATGGCAACACAGACAATGCTGCAACATTCTGCCCTAGCGGACCCTGCAAGCATATCCTGGAGACACTCTGCTTGGTCTAAATGGTGGTAGTGGTGGACACAGAGGTGAGGAAGGACTCAGGAGCCTACTGCAATCAATGGCGAAGGACCAAGATGAGTGTTGACATCTGATCATGTCCTTGTAGATTCCCCAATACCTTGGCTGCTCTGGTTGTTGCATTATCCCCTTGGAGTTGACAGCAGGAGGCACAGAGAGCATGGCCTGTGCCTAGTCTCACTGGACCAGCACCCAGTCCTTCACACCACATGTGCATACAGGACCAGTCTGGCCCCAGCAGAGTCAGGACTAGCCTACTTAGTGAGGATTACAAGGTCAAATCCAGTTGGAAAAAATCTGATGGAAATATAAACTTTTCATACTGAACACCTTCTTCCTCATTTAACAGTTCTGCCTTATTCTGAAGTAGATACAGATTCAAAAATCTATGGAGTCTATGGAGTCCTGCACAGGCAGCTGCCCACTGGGGTGACACCTGTGCCAGCTCAGGTGGGATACTAGACACAGAAATTGCAGTAAGGCAGAAAGCATCCCAGGTGTCATCCAGTGGGCACACCTGAGACACTGAGAAGCAAATGCAAGAACCAGAGTTCACCACCACCTGCCAAACAAAACAGAATCCTGGGATACTTTTGCTTTCAGCTAATCTGGATCACAAGTTGCATCCTCCTGCAATTACCTAATACATCAATATCACAAGTTATTTGCATATTTATGGAGTAGTTACCCCAAACCTCATAATACTACAAAAAAATGATCATACAGCTAGTAATTTAAATGAAAAATTATTATTCATACATTTTCATTGTAACGTCAATGCCACAAAATATTACAGGTTCATAAGGCAGCCAGTGCTCTGCTAATAATTAGAATGCATTACCACTTTGATGAGGCATTTACACAAAACTGCAGAACTGTCGCAGAACTGCCGAGATGTTCCCGGCACCCCAATTAGAACATGGCAATGGCTTATATTTATACCACAGATTGTGCAGCATAAATCTTACCTTTTGCCTATTTCCCGATACCTTATGCACCATGGAATCACATCCACATCCCCTCCAATGCATGGGGTGCACCCTCAGTGCCTTCCCCACTTGGAACCTTCCCCCCAGCAACCATCACCCATGGTCAGGCCCATCCCCTTCCCAGCTGCACGTGTCCCCCAGTACTCACTCACCCACTTCTTGGGACCCCATGGTTCCACTGGAAATGGTCACAGCTGCTCTGCTGCTCTGGGCAGGTCTCTTCTCTTCTAGCATGTTAGGATCCCAACCTCCATTTTAGCTGGTAGCTCACCCCAGGCTGCTTGCCCAGTTACCTGCTTTCTGCACCAGAGCCCAAACCTAGAGCAGCCATCCCAATCCACCCCAGTCACACAGCCACAGCACAGTGCAGGGAGGAGAGATACTCAGTAGGGAAATAGATTCAAGTGTTGTCACGCCTTGAAGGAGCAATTACCAGTGACAGGCACTGCAGCAATGAGCTGTGAAGTTATGACAAATGCCCCAGCAGCACCCCTCTAACAAATACCCAGAAGGTGAGAACGCACCAGGGAAACACCAGCTGAATAAGGAAAACGTGACTGTGTCTCTGGAAAACGTCTTTCACACAGCTGGGTTCATTATGATGTTTCTTGCCATCATGGCTTTTCTTAATGCCATTCAAAACCAACACAAGCATCAGCCTTTGGGAGCAGCGTATCCCTGCTAGCAGCTGGCAGAGCATGCCTTGCTCTGCCCACTCTGAGCATATCTGGGCAAAAAGGAGCTGACACAGAGGAAGGGGTGAGACAGATGATACAGGGAATAAATCAAGGAAGGGAATAAATGGCCAAGGTAATACACAGCTCTGGGATGTCCAAGGCAGCAAAGATCCCACAGGTGGTTTCAGCTCAGCTGGTGGCTTTGTGCTGCTGTAAATAAAGAGAGCTGCTATTTTACTGTCTGGCAGTAGAAACAGTCTGCCAGGGGCATGGAAAGCAACAAGGAGATTTCTCAGAGCTGGAAGTGGTGCCGAAATGTTCTGAGAGCCTCAGCTCTGCATCTCACTGCTGGGGCAGGTGGTGTGAACAGCCTGTCCTCATGCAGATGGGAAGGGATGGTGTTGAAGGTATCTGGGGCATGAGAAACACAGCTTTGGAGAGCCCTCAGGAGCAGAAGTGAGGCCCTCTCCATCCACCATTGTCAGTAACTGTTGTGCCTAGCCATCATCCTCCAGTTTGCCATGCAAGTGGTGCAGATGAACCCCAAGAAACCCTAGAGAAAGCCTCAAAGGAGAAACACCCTTTTCTTCCTCAGGAACTGAGCCATGTCCTATCCATCTCTCTCCAGTGAGCCCAGGGCCAAGGCTTGTCCTGCTCCCAGCAAAGCTCTCAGAAAACCAAAACCAACCCTAAGGGAGACATTTGAAGAGCAACATGAACTTAGCACTGTGCGATCCAGTGCAACATCACCATTGCCTGGGCATGGACGAATCTCTTCAAGGGATGGGATCTGTGCAAGAGTCTGTCACAGAAGAGGGAGCACACCACTGGTTTCTACAATGAGCCATGTCCCTATTGCTCTCACACAGCATCCACAGCTCTGTTTTATGTACCCTCACCTAGTTGGAGCTATATACCCTACTGCCTTTTGTGTTATAGTCTGAAAGCAAACTATGTAGCATTGTCATCAGGAGTTGCACCCTATGCAGAATTCTTTCCTGAGGTCTTTAATTGCACACTGTAAATGCACTGCATGGGACAAATGATAGCACAAGAAACTTTGGATCAGAAGGAAACAATTGCACGACTGCCCTCTTAAAAGCAAGACAACTCAGACACAGAAATAACACTCCTAGAGAAAAGACTTCCCAAACATTTACAGTTTAGAAGAGCTGTCTTCAGGAAGAGAGAAGTGCTTTACTAAGGATCAAAACAGATGACCCCAGCAATCCTTATCAGAAGTTGTAAAGTACATCATGAAAACGGGGCAACTTCTACCTAGGCTGGCAAGAAAAAGTCTTCCTTTTGAGAATGTTATGTGTGATTTAGAAACTCCTCTTACTAAAATGAATCAATTTCATAAGCATGCTAACGTCTTTATTCCTCAGATGTTAAGAAGAACATTTAGGACTGGAGAATGCATTGTAGGAGACCTTTCTTACATCTAAATTCATGTTTCTGCTTAAAGGTCAAAGCCTTTCTGGGTGTTTTTGCCTTGATAAGCTCCTTCAGAGTCATTTATTTACAAACGATCCGTTTCCAGATATGCACCTCATATAATAACTTCCACTGCTATTGTTCTCAGTGCAGGAGATGGATATGTACAAGTGTAACAAGGCCATTTGCTGTTATAACTGGATCTCGAGGCAACAGCTTCTTGAGTACAGAACAGAAGAGACATGAGCCCATCCCTGATCTGAGTGGTGCTGCAGCTGCCTTGCCTGGCACGTGGATTTGGGGTACACTTTCTACATTCAGGAAACAAAAGGGCCCTTTTGGGGACCTCCTTTTACCAGACCACTGCCCTCAAAGGGGAGCATGCTGCTGCCTCGGAATATAAATCACCTCCAAAGGCTTGAATAGAAAAGATAGGGATGTCTGTAATGGCTGATGATTGTCCTGTTTCAAAACACTCTAAGAACTGATTTTCCCAAGAAGATTGGTTAGGTAGGCTGAAAAATCATTGACAGAGCAGCCATTTATCCCACATGGGACTGTGGACTAAACCAGAGGAAAATTAACTCTGAGGATGCTCTGAGACTCTCCACCACAGCACCAGAAGCAATGAGGGTTACATTGCCTATACACAAATGTGCTCCTTATTCACGAGCAGACAACAATGCAGGGCAAAGCATCCTGCCTGTGAAAGGATGTCAGATCCTGCATTGTCCTTCTAGCAGAGGCAGTTAATTTTTTCAGGTAAGCAAAGGCTGGGTAACTAAAGCAAAGAATAGTGAACAATGAGGAGTCGTGACACACCAGGTTTTTAATGCGACACACCACATTATTTCTTCAGCACTGGGAGCAATAGGAAGTTGTCAGTGTTCTGGCAAGGAGTCAGTGTTAATGTGTTCTCGTAATGAATTTAATGGGATAATGAAATGCTGTTGTAATTGAAGGTATTAACAGCTTCTCCTGTTAAATACCAACTTGCTTATACTATTTGTTCCTTGAGAAAAGACATGAGCTAATCTTGGTAAACAGAGGGAAATAGTGGGATTTAATTTGGATTTAGGGCTCTTAGTATCCAGGTATTTTGTGATTTTCGAGACTACTCCTTCGAGTGACTTCTTTCAAGTAACTAATTCAAACGCTTTCTTTGGTTTCATTGGCTCTAGCTGAGCTTCTTCAAATTTGCATATGCAGATATCATTTAAATTAGTTTTGATCTGCAAAGAGGATTCTCCAGCCCTCAAATACAGCTATTGTGCCCATCTCTAAGCTTCTTCAATTGTCTAAAAAGTGTCAGGTAGGACTCAGCAGCAGCTCTGGGGAAGGATGCTTTGTCTTTGGCTCACAAGAGGAAAGGAGCCCTCAGGGGACATGTGCTCCCTGCCCACGCATCTCAATTATCAGCTCTCTGCAGAGCTCTCCCTGGGTCCAACTGCTGTTTGCCATTCGTGTTCCATCTCTCATCTTCTCTTCTTTCTTTAATAGCCAAATAGTCATGCTTAATGACCGTGATTATTATAGCTGCCTTCAGCCTTGATGGTTAACAGTGTCTAGCTCACTGTCTTGCTATTAGCAGAGATTCACAGGAACATCTAGGCTTTGGCCATTTGTGTTTTCCTGAGCTAAACATCAGTCTTCTCAGAGGAAATTAGTTAACAGTGGGATCCCTGTGAGAGCTGATCTAAGGGGGCAATGGCCTTAAAAGCCAAGATGGGATGGAGGGAGAGTTACCATAGAGTTTGGATGAAATGTTCAGTGTTTTTCCCTGGGTGGGACATTCCTTATGAAGGGCACAAGAGCTGGGCCATCCATGTCTGGGTAACACATCGTTGGATCATCTGGTACTTTGAGCAGAACTGGATGTGCAGAGTATGGGTATGCAAGAGCTCCCATCTTACTGAGCCTCTTGGCAAGCAGGAGCTGCTGAGGCAGCTCAAAGATAAACGAGCTGCCTGCACCTCATTTACAGCTCTGTAATTATTTGTTTGGGTGGCAGGCATATGGGCCATTCACTAGAGCCTGGGATTGGTCTATTATTCTCTCTTCAGTTTAACACCATGTTCTGCTAAATTATGGTACTGGTGTAGGTCTTTCCTTAAATAATAATAATAATAATAAAAAAGTTGGAACCAGTGTGGTACAGGAAAGCACCACAAAGTTGATTTAGGGGCCAGGAAGAACACCTTCCATGCAGAGATTTACAGGGTTCAAGCTAGTTAGCTTTTTTAAAACAGAAGACTGAGAGGTGACTTCATCATAGCACCTAAATACTTTCAGAGGGAGAAAACATCACACAATAAGGACTCTGTGACTTCTCTCTGAAAGGCAGAACAAGAGCTGGAAGCCAAAGCCACCAACGTTCAAATTGTAAATTAGATCCTTTTGGAAGGATTGCATTTAACCACCAATGAGAGTAGCCTGAAGAGATCTTTCTGAAAGATATGTTTCAGTCAAATCCAAGTCACTAGTGCACTGCATGATGAGCCTGGTGAAATGTAATGGCTCGCAACGTGCAGGAAACCAGGTGCAATGATCTAATGCATCTCTCCAGTCTTATGAATCTGTTAAATAAAACCATCACATAAGCTGCAAGCCAGCAACAAATTCCTTCTTCCTGACACACACCTAAAAATGAGGAGGAGACTGGAGCTCTCCTGAAGTCAAACACACCCCTTCTTGGAAAGTCAGGAAGATAACTGCATGCTCTAGATCCTACCTCACTGATTCTTCCTTTCTGTCAACGGATGGAAGGGGAGGATGGAGTGGACATCCCCTTTAACACCTGCTCTGAAATCTGCTGCCCTACTCAGTATTCAAAGCACAGCCCGGTTATTTATAACAAAAATTTTTCATTCTGAGCTTCAAGGTATAACAAGGCGGTTATAAAACTGATTTAGGGATAGAAAAGTTTGATTACGGAGGGAAATTATTCAGAGGTTTCAATGAAAGGAATAAGTTGCAATGAAATAGTGCTCCTGTTATGGGAAGACACACAGAGAATGAAGAGTGTTTCCTGCTCCCCATTCCCCAGTGCAGGGCACGCGTAGAGGGCAGGGAGGAAGGAACAGGGGGCCAAGCAAGGCCTTTCCCACTGGGAAAGGAAGCAGAGGGTTCACCAAAGAGCACCAGTCAGCAGATCTGCTATTAGTGCAGATGATGAAATTACTAATAATGAGGCAGGGAAGACAGGAGTGGAAATACTGATGTGCTGTGCGGGAAGGAGATCAAGGTTGTGCTGGTATAGCAGGGGAGCCGTGGAGCGTTGCCTTCCATGGAGGGTTAAACCCAGCCTCTCGCTGAAAAGCCCATCCACACTAATCACAGCAGACGGGGTACCCTCAGTGTCCCACCAGCCAACAAGGAGAAATCCAGCTTTGATTAATTTTTACTACATCAGAGACAACGGGGAGCTTCAGGGAATGGTGAGAATGCTGAGGTTTTGCTTCTCTGTGCCCCATGAAGGTCCCTAACCTGAAATCAGTTACCTAACCTAGTGGGAAAACCAACACAGGATTCAGCTGATAAAGAATTAAAGGTAGGATTAACATCAATCACTGTAATTGCATGCAGGTAGCTTGTTCGTGACCGGCTGCATGGAAAAGGATCAGAGCTGCATCTTTGTTTAAAGATACAATCCATGAGCAGCATCAGAACCAGCACTGCTTTCAGGCTGGTGTGGTGAGTGGCCACAGCCATCGCAGTGCGTGGAGGAAAGGCTGGGATACAGATAAACAAGCATTAAGTGCTGGCTCTCCATACAAATGGAAATGAAGGATGTGATAAATTTGCTTTTTAAAGCAATCAGATCTTCAATACCCACCATTTGGCTCAATTGGAGACAATGAGCACACGGGGTAATGTGACAGATCAGCCATTTTGTGGGAATGAACACATTTATTTTAGCTGTACCTCGCAGACAAAATTCACTTTAAGTTACATAACATGACTGTTTATCTTCATCATCCATTACCTGTGAGTTCATAAGTGAAAACCTGTCATCAAAGACACAGCCTATGCTTGACTAAAAGTTCAGAGCACCGATTGCTTTGATGCCACAGTCACAACCACACTCTGCAAGGACGTCTAGCCACCTCATGCAGAACAACATGAGGGCTGCCCCAGCTCACCCTCAGCGTCAGATCACCTCTTCTGCCATCTCCCATTACCCACGCTGTGTCCAGATGTGCAGTCCTCAGTACAGGAGAGAGTCACGAAATCATAGAATCATAGAATGGCTTTGTGTTGGAAGGGACCCCAAGAATCACCAAGTTCCAACCCCCCTGCCAAAGGTAGGGCCACTAACCTCCAGATCTGATACTGGACCAGGTTGCCCAGGGGTCCATCCAACCTGGTCTTGAACACTTTCAGGGATGGAGCATCCACAGCCTCTGTGATCAGCCTGTTCCAGAACCTCACCATTCCCTCTGTGGGACGTGGACCTGTTGGAGCACATCCAGAGGAGGGCCACAAAAATGATGCAAAGTATTCACAGAGTCTGCAAGATTCCCTTCCATGGCATGAATACAACCTGGCAGTCCCCAGACTTCTCTTTTCTCTCCTCCCAGCAGACAAAATTTCAGACAATGGAGATCTTTTCACTTGGCAAATTTTGACTGTTCTGCTGAGAGCTGTGGCTGGGGCTTCTCGCACATCATCTCTTGCTCCTTTTTCTCTGTTTCCTCCTCCTCAGACCTCACTCACAGCCTTGCCTTTTATCAGAGGCCCAGCAAGCCCCCAAAATTACATTACATTACATAATTGGCACCACCGTCTAGATCAATCACAGGTAATCCTATGATTTTGTCTTATGTACCATCCATTGAAAAGCATATTGCTCATGGGTTTTATTTCTACATGGACTGCAGCACTCCCCAATTTTCTGTGCTACAGCTGGGTGCACTTAGCCTCTTCTGCTTGACTTGCCTGAAAAATGCGAAACTCTTCAGGAGCTTCAGAGCAAGCAATTGTCATGAAATGCTACCTCCCAACTTTCTTTTTATTTTTTGTTTCCGGTAGCTGTTTCTTGAAGTAAAATGAGCAATGAAACACTGCCTAAGCATTCCCTATTTGATTTGAAGCTGGTCATACAGCTTCAGCTCATGTGAAGCTCTTGGCTGTGTATAAGGTTTGGATTTTCTCCTGACACAACTGGATTTTGGAGATGATGAGTGCAAGGACTGAGCCTGAAGCCCAACAAAGGTGAAATTCCTCCTGATGTCTGAGAAGCCTTCTGAAGCGTAGAGCACTGGAATACACGATCGTAATCAGGGATTTGTTAATAATCTGTTAGGTGAGCGTGCATTGAACTGACCTGCTTTGGGGTTAGGTGGACAGATAGGCTCGTTCCATCCTCACGCTATCCATCAGTTTATAATACTGGTGTTTGTGGGAGGTGAAATATTGGCACAGGCTGCCCAGAGAGTGGTGGGGTCACTGTCCCTAGAGGTATTCCAGAGCCATGGAGATGTGCCACTGAAGGACATGGTTATGGGCATGGTAGAATCTTCTGGGGTTGGGTTTGGGGATCTTAGAGGTCTTTCCCAACCTTCATGATTCAATGATTCTATGATTCCATGACATGCAGCTGAAGACAACCTGGAATAATAGCACCAAAAAAGCTATGAATTGTCTATTAATCAGATAGGGCATACATTTTGAAAGCAAACAACATTAATTATTTTCTTGCTGATTTATCCTTCAAAAACATTCAGAGTGTTCTTATCTCAGAACCTGAAGCAGCAAATGTGGATCACAGAAACGTCAGATGCTTCCTTGTCATCTCATGTTGCCAAAAGAAAATTCTCCAATGTATCCTCCCAAGTACAAAAAAAAGGCAAAGTCTCCTTTTGGTGTGTTGCCTTCCTGCTTCTTTTATATGCATTGCAATAACATATTGCAATAAATATTTCCCATGTCTCTGCCTTCCTCAGCCCTTATTCCCAGAGTCTATTATTGATATTTTCCCTGCTCTTGTAGAGTCTTCTGACAATTTTCCCGCTTGCATAACTTTTAATTGCAGTAACTTCATTTGTACGCATCGTACAGGTGCTTCCATTGTTCACTGCTAAGAGAGATTATTATAACAAGGCAACCAAACATTTTATCTTTGCTTTTAAAATTCAGCTTAACTACATCCTTACTAGAGAACTTATAAAAAAAAGTATTCCAGAATTCACTACACACAACTTCCCATTGCCAGAGAATTAGAGACATCCTGATGTGTTTGAAATGAAATACAGGCATCTGTTGGAGCTGAATGCTTTCAGGTGCTGGCAGTAAACACAGTTTTCTCATGCTGGTTGCAAACCCGTACCTGCTAGAAAAGCAAAATCAAAGAATAAACAGAAGGGAAGTGGTTCATTGCCTGCATTAGATTAACCAGTGACCTCCCTGAAGGAAGCCAGGCCAAATGGGATGCACTGATTTGCTAAAACACATTGACAGAAGTTTTACAAAATCAATCTGGTTCCCTCAGGATCTCGTTGCAGCATCTGAGCTTGGCTCCTTTCCTCTCCAGGCTGCGTTTGTTTACTGAATTTTTTGGGGGTGATGACCAATCCTTCTGCTTCACCTTGAAATGTAAAGGCCTGGCTTTTCTTCCTAATGACTAAGGCTCATTACTGCATGCTTGATACCCACCGTCAGTGTGCTCTCACAAATCCCTGGCCCTGTTAAGATCAGTCATTGGAATTCTTTTCATACCACACCTCTGAAGACTTCTCACCAGTCTTCACTCACTTCTTTCAATCTTGCCAGCCCAGATTGAGCCAAAAACCACATCTTTGAGCTCCTAGAGATGTTTGGCCTTACCTAAATTCCTACCCTAGTTCCCAAACAGAAAAAAAAGCATTAAGAAGAAGCGTCTTATCAAGGAAATACCAGGAAGTGCATTCAGGCAACCCAAGTGTACAGCACCCGAAGCCTGCATGGATGAAGTGAACATCCCTGCCTGGCACTGCAGCTTGTGGAACTCACAGCCCTGGGAACGTGTCATGCTGGGACTGTTCCAGGGTCCACCAGTATTTACTGGTCCAGGAAGATATTTGGAACCACTGTGGTCCAATCTCTCTAGTTCCTCTCTCCAAGGACTGCTTATGAAATGCATTGCTTGTGAATGGCAAGACCAGTGGGAGATCTTTTGGAAAAGGACCTCAGTGTCTCTCCCAGCATCATTAGTTACCTTGGATGCAGTGGGGAAGCCAAAGGGGCAGGCACAGAGCCCACCTGCTTGAGAAGTGCCCACGTAGCACACAGATGGGGCCAGAGGGTCCTGGCCCAGCCACGGGGACACATGGTGCCACAGGAACTTCAGGAAGCAACAGAACCACACAGCAACTTAAGCTGTTGCAAAGGTCCATGGAATCAGCCCAACCATTCATCACACAGCTTAGATGCAAGAAGCAAATCCAAAGCTCTTGTCGGGAAGGCTAAGAAGAGGCAACATCCACAGCAATCAGCCATCAGAAAGAAAACACAGGCTCAGCTCCTTCCTGCTGCTCTAATCCCTCAGGAGGCAGTGATAAATCCCAGGATTTGGCTTGTCATGTAAGTCTGCAATATTTCTCTCTCTTTTTTTTTTCTTTTTTTTTTTTTTAGCAGAGATACCAACAGCTTAGGACAAACAGCATTGCCAGGCTGTGGGTTGCAAGATGTCCATCATGTCCTGTCCAGAGTGTGACCTTGGATCACCAAAAGCTGTGATGCAGTTACCAAGATGGGTTTCGTGTTTCAAGGTCACTCAAACATCTCTAAGGAGAAAGCAACACAAACTCTTGCAGTATGCAGCAGCCCTGAGCCAATGAGCTGCCATTCTACGCACTACAGCTGCAGAAAAGGAGCAAAGCCTCCAAGGATGACCTACACCATTTACATCACAACCACGGATGGACTTGAGGAAAAGGCTTTAAAGCAACACAGAAAGCAGATTCTCTGCTCTGCAAGCCCCAAAACTCCCAGTTTTCATTAAGAGCAAAAGTCACAGCCACTGTACAACCACTTTTAGTTGATTTTAACTACACCTGGCCCTTCAGCCTCACATTGTAACCCTCACTCTCTGTCCAATAGCAAATCTGTCTTTAAAAGTAACACAGACATTCTGAAGCAGCCTAGAGACAAGATTAGGAATAATTTAGTTGCTGTCTTTCCAACTTTTTGAACAGCGGTGATGTCAAATGCCCCAAGTACAAACCTGAAATGGAACGGGTAATGGAGGCAGATCAACAGTGAAGGAAATGCCATTTAGTGTCTCATCTCTAAAGAAATTTCTCATCAGTGATAAAGAGCGTGATCTGAAAAAAAAAGAAAAGATGAAATCGCACAGAAAAAATGAGTGAGGTGGGGAAAATCAGATGTGGCTGAGAACAGAAGGTGCTTCTCAATTCATAAGCACCAGGAAAAGTTCTCACTCCCCACACAGTCCTAATTCCAGCATCCCCAGCCTTCCAAGAGTTTGACTTCTCAGCATAATTCCCAGCCTCAAAAAAATGGTGCTTTGTACGGTGTGCACCTCCACAGACCAACAAATCTCTGCACGATTCAGCAGGTGGGGTGAGCAATTGGCTCTGCACCGCGCTCCTCTGGTCTGAGTTACACAGCCCGGGAGAGGTACGTGATTGATTTCAAACCCATTTATGGCTCACATAAAGCTTTAAGACGGAATCGTGTTTAGTATTTTGTTTTTATTTCATTTTATCATGTCTCTACACTGTAAATGTAAATGTTTGGCCTGAACTCAGCGGGTGTAAATCAGAGTAGCCCCCTGGAAGCCAGTGATGCCACACTGACTTACACCCACCAAGGATTTAGCCAGTTCTCTCTTAATATATGGCCTGTTACAGGCATTTTTATTTGTGGTTATATTAACTGGGTTTTGCAAGGTTGCCAAATAAAGAAATGTTATCCAAGGGACAGAAAAATGCTGCTCTTGGCAAGATTGCTTTCAGCCCCTGGAACCACCTTGCTGGCTGTGAGTGAGCACGGGCCAAAGCACTGCTCTGGGAAGGAGAGAGATGAGGCATCCCATAGACCAAGCCCTGTTCCATGCCCAGGCTCAGACTCTCATCCAGGAGAGGTCCTTGCCAGCTCCAGGCTGTATAGGACAACAAGGGCAGCTTCTGCCTTCCAAAAATCAAGGAATGAAACATAGAATAGAACTATTAAGGTTGGAAAAGACCACTAAGATCATCTTGTCCAACCATCAGCCCACCCCCACCATGCACACTAACCATGTAACTCAGTGCCACCAGAAACTCCTTTTCCTTGCCCAGATCTCTGGTGATGCAAATTCTGGTGCAGAGCCTGCTTTTGCTATGGGAAGAGACATCCCAAGAACCACAGAGTGCTGTGACCATGAACATGACCTGAGGTGTCACCTCCTCAGCAGTGGCCTCAGCAGAGGAAAAGGGGAGCCCTGGGAAGGGGGAAAGACAGTGGAGCAGGATGCAGATGTCTCAGACCTCTGCAGCTACTGGGTGTATTTATTTGCCTTCAGCACGATCTGTTTTACTTACTCTCAAACACCTACTTATTAAGATAGAGACTCATAGCCATTAAAATAATCAGGATGGGGCTTTTTGCAAGAGCAAAACTGCTGTTTCTGGTTATTGGGCATATTCTGAGCCTATTATTAAATGCTGTCTATCTAAATTACCTCCACCTTTTCATCGGGATGTAGTGTTCTTCATTTTCTCTTCCAAACGAGCAGGTGCAGAATGGCTCTGTGTCTTGCTTGGAAATGCTTAGCCACCTGATGAATGGTAAAATAATGCACATTTCTGTTGTACAAAGAGTGTGTGCATTTGGCAAACGTGAAAATAAATATTGCTCATAGGATGCTGGAAAATCAATGGCGCAATTTCTACTACAAGGATCTCAGTAGGAAAAGCCTGTCTGAGATCACTTGTGCATGCATTTCTGTAAGTAGCTACATGACACATGTACTTTCCGGTGATCTGTCACTATTCCATTACAGAAAAGAGACAGGATCTGTCGAGAAACAAGAGGCAAGCTGGAGAAATTAAAATAGAGATGAAATCGACCATATGAAGATCAAACACAACCTGTGTTGCACAGGAGTACACCTGAGGCTGCACACCCCGTGATCCAAATACCTTCTGTCTCATCCAGCTTAAGCAACCACTCCCTTCAGGTATGCTGGAATCTTCTGCTGGATGAGGCAGAGGAGGGAAAGAAATGGATGCTCAAATATTTCTGTCTGTGTGGGGTACAGGAGTGGCACAGCAGAAGACAAGACACAACAGCCCAACAGTGAGATTTCTTTGGTAAGACCACAGGGAAGACCATTGATAAGACAACTGGTGAGACAAGTCACTGCTCTAGGAATCAAAGCCCATCTTTTGGAACGCAGGGGTCCAGCTGCACATCTTGTTGGCAGTTTGTGGTTCTACACACAGCTCTCCTGTGCTACCTCTGCAGATCCAGCTGTACCCAGCCTCAAACCATGCCCCTACTCCTGAGTCAGTTTGGTGTTGGATAGAAAAAGGGGAAATCTGATGGTGTTTGGATACATGCCCAGCACTGGGCTTGTCAGAAGTTATCTCCAAATTCACACTTTTTCCTTTGGATGGGATCAACTGCTACTCCTGCTGGGGAGACAAGTTCACTCTTGTCTTTGGCAGCAAGCATTGGGCTCCAGAACTTTTCTTCACTGCCAAGCAAGGAGCCTCCTCCCTTCAATTTTGCAGCCAGTTTTTCATGCCCTGCACAGGCAGATGCCCACAAGTACATACACACAACCCTGACCCACTGTGCCCCACTTTCACATTCCTGTGCCTGCTCTGCCATTGCATGCCCCAGGACCTGCTTTGCCAAGAGGAAATCTTCATTTTTTCTTTTCTTCTTCTTTTCTTGCAGAAGATATTGCTTCTCAGCGTAAGAATGATTTCTGTTCCTTATTCCTGAATGTAAAGCTGGCACTGCAAGCTACAGCTGTAATTAGCAGTCATTTTTTCCATTTACTCACAGATAATTGATAAAAATGTTTAACTGCACTAATCACTGATGAAGCTCCGTAGATTGCACCATTCCCAGCCCTCCTCGTAAACAACGTCTCAGTTTGTTCCACTTTTGCATTAGCAACATCATGAGACTGCTGGGTTTCACTGGGCTGAAAATTCCACCTGGTGCCTCTGTTTGGCCACCAAACTTCATGTCTCCCTAAGGACTTTGTCTTGCCCTGGCTCTGACTCATTGCTGGGATTTGAGTCTTTTTGTTTCTTTTTTTTCGTTGTTGACTAATATCTTTTAAATTCTTCTGATTAATTTAGCCCTGTCAAACATGGGTTATACTCGTATATGTCACTTTCTACAGATATTTTCGAGGTTTCTTGACTTCTGATTTGATATCAGTCCCCAAACACTTTTCCTTTTTCTGTGTATTGATTTTCTAACTTCTAAATACTATTCTTCCTAAAACACAAGAGTTTTTCCTACATTTCCTTTCTCTGGGGGTAACCCTGTAGGCACCAAAACTGCTCTTATGGAAGTTACAATTCCCATTCTCATTTCTACATCAGTTTTCCCTTCTCCTCAGTTTCGTTTCATCTTCTCCATGGGAACTTTCTGATTCAAAGCCCTGTGTACAAAGTCCTTCTTCCTGAGCCATCTCTTCCTGGCCCACACCAAATGAAATTGAGCTGACAGTAACCATAGGACAGCCAGGGTCTAACTGATGGTGAACACAATATGTCTTTATCCTCAGAAGCTGGTTGGGGATAGGGTTTTACTGTGCAGGCTGAGGACCATGAGACACAAGGAGGTGGTGCCACACTCTTGGCCATTCAGAAAGCTGAAATCCTATGGAAACACAAGGTTTACTTCTTAAAGATGGCTGATAGGATTCCAATTTTCTTCCATGGCCTGTAACAGACCAGAAGAACCCCTGGGGATGTGGTTTGGACTTACATTTTCAAATATATCTTAAAAGAAATGGAGAAAATAACCATTCAATTTATAGAAAACACAGACAGAGTGAATACACATTGCAGAAATGCCAGTACTGGAGATCAGGAAGGCTGAATTCAGCAGCAAACTTCCTGCAAAGCTTTTCTCACTGGGAAGGTTTGCTGGTATCCATGGAGCATCCTTGTACACAAGTAATATTTTTGTATTACTAAAAACACACATTCATGAGTGTCAAAAGCAGTAATGTGTAAATTCCAGATAGATGCAAAGCATGCATGAAGAATTACTGTCTGCCTTGTTGCATTTTTTCCTAGGATGATGTTGGAAGCATCTGAAGATAAGATGCACCTCCCACACAGTGCTCCCTTCTGCTGAGTGCAGCAGGATGCCTGGGGCACTGGGCAAGTGCACAGTGTGTGCAGAACGTCACTCAGTATGGAGAGAGGGCTCTTAATTCCCTCAACATTTCCTCACACAGCCTGGACTGACACATTAGCCCAACATTCACACCATTACACGAGTCCCCTACACCATCATGGATGATCTGTCCAGTGTTCATCCACTGAAATGTACTTGGAATATGACAGCACCCAATTGCACCTGAAGATCATGAGGTTTCTACGTGTGATAACAGGCATGAAATTATACCCCAGAGGTATCTCAGAATGGCAGAGCTCCCTGTGTGTCTCCTCCAGGTTCAATGTCCTTGCATGGTGGATGAATCCATCCAAGGATCCATGTGGAGCCTGGTGTTGGACTTGGTGATCCTTGTGGGTCCCTTCCAACTTGGGATACTCTATGATTCTATGATCTCTGTCAGCACACAGGCCCAAGCAGCAGCACAGGCAGGAAGAACACTCTTGATCTCAGCTGCTCAGCACTTACCAGGAGGCACCAGGCCAGCTCACATTTCAGGGTGACATTTTTTTCTCATTAGCTAAGGTCTTGGCTGCACTTTAATTGTTAATGAGAGTTCAATAGCTAAAGCTTGTTACATGTAAATGGAGGGAATGCCTGCCAAATGCCTCACAGCCTCCAGCTCGTGTCCAACCAACCCTATAGGAAGCATGGGGCACAGTAACTCTTCAGACTCCTTTACTGCAAGGTAGTAAAGGACTAGGGGCTGGTGCTTGGAGGAAAAGTTATGCCTTGCAGAGTTGAGCCTATAAGCACAGTGCCTGTCCCCAGGGGGCTGCACGAGATTCCTTGTCCTAGGGTAAAGTAGCACTGGGGACACCAGAAAAGTGGCCTCAGCATCTCTCTGGAAAGAGAGGAAAAGTGGCATAAATCTGCTCCAGCTGGTGTGGTCCAGATCTGGGGTGATCTGAGCCTTGGTAGGCTGGTACAGAAATGGTCAATGATGATAACTGCTGTGGGGGAAGGTGCAGAGCAACCTTCAGACCTGTGAGCTCTATGCCAAAAGACTTCTTCTTTGATCCTAGACATCAGATTATCATGTTTGTGGAGATTAGAACTGTAGGATATGAATTGCAGAAGCCAGGTTCAGCACAGTACATCAAGTTCCATCAGCCAGTTAGACCAGTCCCACCTAGGCCAAGTTATGTCCTAGAGCTGCAGAAGAAGCCACACAAGGACAACAGACATAGCAGAGTCCATCCCTGATCCTTCAGCTTCACTCCTCCACCAGTACCAGCCTGGATTTCTGCTGTGTGTTATCTCTTCCAGGAATGCAGGAAAAGTGGGGGCCACGGAATGTCCTGAGTTGAAAGGGACCCACAAGGATCATCAAATCCAACTTCTGGCTCTGCACAGGACCACCCAAAAATCCGACCATATCCGTCTGAAAGCAGACACTTCTTCAGTTTTCAGACCTTTTTCTGAGGCTAGAGGGGTGCAAATAGATCCGATGCCTCCTCTCAGGACTGCTGTGTACCTGCTCCTACGAAGTGGGTAGCAAGAAGAACATTATGAATCCTAGAAGGAGTTCAAACAATTAATGTTTTTCATGAGATGTAATTTATAGACCTCTCCCTTGATGTTTTAGGAGGGTGTAAATAGAGGAAAGCAGCCCATAACTTAAAGGCAGGAATGTGCTAATTAAGCACGCAAAAGGAATGCTAATTAGGAGTCTGGTGAGCGGGAAGGGCACAGATCTGGTACAGCCAAGGGTGATTCCCAAGGGCAAAGCTCTCCATCCTGCCATGAGCACCAGCCTCTGCAGTGCCACAGCCTGCAAGTCCAAATCCTGGCATCCCAAAAAGGCTGCCCAGAGAGGGGTGGTAGAATCACCATCTCTGGAGGTGTTCAAGCAGTGTGGAGTTGTGGCACGGAGGGACGTGGTGAGTGGCCATGGTGGGATGGGTTGGAGTCGGATCTGGTGATCTTAGAGGTCTTTTCAAAGATACATGAGTGCCTGCTGTGTGCACGTGACTCACCTTCCTCTGATTGCTAAATAAAAGCCAGCAATTGCCAGGTGTCCACACACTGAGCAGTGGGAGCTGATTGCAGCCAGGCTCTGTTAACGCAAGGGGAATAAATGGCAGAGGGAGCCACGGTTTCCCAGCAGTTCAGAAGTGCTATTTTTTCCTTCTATTACAACGTGTGAACAATGGTCAAGTGTCTCACTTCTCCATCCGCAGCCCTCCCAAATGAAAGGGATTACAAGTGTATCATTAATATCGCAGCAACCTGGCAGCAAGTCGACAGATTTAATTTGGTGACAAGATGAGTGGCACCAGAATTCTCCCATCTCCCCAGAAAATGAAAAATAGATTCTGCCTGCTACTAGTAAATATTGCTGGTAAGTGAATAAAAATTCAATAGGGAAAAAGCAATTTTCCTTCTGCTCATATTGTGTTCAGTTCTCAATACACTTCATGCAAGAGGCTCCCCTGCCTGATGGATTCCTCCTAGATTATATCATGCTTTTAAATTTATATGCCCCAGCTCTTTAAAAGACTGTTTGCCGAGGCCTTTGCATTCCATGTTAGTCTGGTAACTGCTGACATTTGAAAGATGCCATCGAAGACAAATCCAAAATGTTTTTTTAAGTAAGAAAAGGAGACAGAGCTAGCAGGTAGAGGAAGATTAAAGATTTAGTCAACAGCCAAAATCAAAGTTTTCATGAACTGGTAATGTCAGGAAAAGTTTACAGGGCCTAATAGAGGGCTCGCGTGTCAGGAAAACCCATATTAAGTTTGTAGGGTTTTTTTGCCTCCAAGAACTGCACATGAATTTTTCAGGGCTCTGTCTTCTCTGAAATGTCACAACCGTAACACGCAGCAGTGAGAGCTTGGAACTCCAGTTCGCATTGCTCTGGTGAACAAAGGAAAATCCCATTGGTGGGTGGTGAATCTGTATTAATTATCTGCTTGGAACAGCTGTTATCTAACATCAAACACTGGAAATGCAAAGCAAATTGTCAGCACTCTTCATGGTTTGAGCCAATGCCTCTGCAGCCCCAGGTGTCGCTGCAGTCCTGGAATCTTAGAATCATTGAATGGCTCGGATTGGAGAGGACCTCATGGTTGATTCCCCTCCTGTTTGTAATCTCTCTTTAAATACTGGAAGGCTGCAATGAGGTCTCCCCACAACCTTCTCTTCTCCAGACCGAACAAGCCCAGCTCCCTCAGTTTATCTTCACAGGGAGGTGCTCCAGCCCTCTGATCATCTTTGTGTCCGTTCTCTGGACCCTCTCCAACAGTTCCGCATCTCTCCCGCATTACGGGCTCCAGACATGCTGCAGGACTCCAGATGGGTACTGTATCACGAGGGCTGAGTAGAGGGGGACAGTCACGTCCTTCACCCTCTTACTCTGTGGAGCACAATCTTCGCTTACCCCACCATGGCCAAGAGACATCCATACTTTGGCTCATCCCTCATCATTCCTTTGCAGCAAAGCTTTGCCTTCCCAGAACAGCTGGGACCTCATTGAAACCTTCTGGACAACTTCCTCTCCTACCCCATCCTGCCCAGTGGCCCCACAGCAAGAGAAGGCAGCCAAGGAGAGGGATAAGGGTAAGTTGCCAGCACTGGGCTGTGAAGCATCTTGGGGCTGCTATGTGGCCCTGCCCAGTCAAGGAGAAAAACTGAGTTCTGTATCTTCACCTTCACTTCACTTAATAAAAAGATATTAAAAGCAAATCAGGAGCTTTTCACACCTGCAATCTCTAGGCTGAAAATTGCCACCAGGAGGAGGGTGTCTAACTCTAAAGTAAAAGCCTCATTAGCAGCAGTTGCTTAATTACTGTCACTCACCTGCCTTGGCCAGACTGCCCAGTGGAAAGATTTTTCTAGTTAAGATGGATGAACATACTCCAAAAACTACAATTTAAGGAGCAAATCCAAATCTGAGAAATGTCTCTGACCTGGATCTCCATAACAATTTGACTAATTTTAGTCAAACTATGCAAGAAACTTCTAATTAGCTTCCAGAGTGCGCTCATCAGTCTTCAGAGCAATGCAGCTGGGTGAAAAGCCAAAAATAGGTCCTATGCAGAAACCTCTTCCAGCTCTCCTGGGGATGGGATGTGACACCGGTGTTGCAGTATGTTCTGCTGCATAGGGTCTGGGGGGCAGAATGGTGGATATCACAGCAAAAGCGATGTCAGATATTAACCTAAACATGGGATATGGGGAGCAGGATGTTACCTGAGCCCAGAACTGGGTCTGGCTTTGCTCAACTAGAGGTCTCCTGTCCGTGCACAGCCAGGTCCCGCTTGGGTGTGCCCTCTGTGTCCCACTGTGCCTGCAGAAGGGAACATCTGCCCTTAGAATCATGGAATAGAATCCTAGGGTCATTGAGGTTGGAAAATACATCTCAGATCATCATGTCCAATCGTTGACCCACCCCCACCATGCCCACAGTCCACGTTCCTCAGTGCCACATCTCCACGGTTCTTGAACACCTCCAGGGACAGTAGCTCCATGACATTCCTGGGCAGCCTGTGTCGATGTAATAACTACTCTTTCTGAGATTATTTTTTTCTGAATTTCTTAATATCCAACCTTCATGCATGGTGGCACCCACCTCTGACGTGTGCTGAGCTTTCCCTCGGCGCTGCAGGAGAGCACACAGTGCTGCCCCAGGTTTCCTCCCCCCTTCCAGACCCAGCGGTCCTCTAGCCGATGCATGCACACTTGGAGCTGTTATTGCCATCCTGGGTGTTTATTTAAAAGCAAAAGGTCAAGAGAATAGCTCATTTCCAGCATAGAAAGCTTAATGCTCCTCCACGCTAAGTGAAGGCATTGGGCAATCATTCCTACAGAACAGGTGCTGTGAGTTGTTTTGAATTTCTATATTTACTTATTGCAATTTATTTTAGAAGGGAAATAAGTGTTCTCCTTGCCTAGAGACTCACAGGACAGCACAGCCATGTCTGACATGACCATGAGGCAGCCATGGCACTGACAAGCATCACTTGATCCTAACTGCTTTTAACAAAGCTATTACTTTTCAAACTCAGCCAGCCTATTCATGTAGTTCCCTATTATGCTCAAAGAGCTGACACTGTAAACACCTCCAGGCTTGGATGACGTCCACTGAGGGCTGCTGCCTATTCAGCACTTGTCTTCTGCAATTATCAGGAAGATCACAAATTTTTAGCGTGGTGTTTGGGGTTTCCCAGACTCCTTGCATCAGATCCTCCAGATCCTCCACCAAAAGATTATGTGAATGCATGCAATCAGATGTCCAGCTGTTGCTACCCACAGCCCCTTTTTCACTTGCCCCATGATGTGGATCAGAGAATCATGGAATTAATAGGGTTGGAAAAGACCACTGAGGTCATCTAGTCCAGCCATCCATCTATCACCATTACTGCCCAGTGACCATGTCAGTGCCACATCCTACATTTCTAGAACATATCCAGGGACAGTGACTCCTCCATCTCCCTGGACAGACTGTTCCAATGAATTACCACTGTTTTGGAAAAGAAGCTTTTCCTAGCATCCAACCTGAAGCTCCACTGGCATGGCATGAGGTCATACCCTTTTTCCCTGTCCCAGCCACCCCAAAGGCAATGCCATGCAGCTGGAGCAGTGCTAGATCAGCTCCTGACTTGCCACTTCTGGTCCCACACAACTGTTGATCTGTCATTGACCCCATCCTTCTGCTGGGCCCTTTGGGGCTGGTGAGGCAGTCTCTCTGTTGCCATTTCCTTCTTTCCACAGCTGGGTAATTGTTGGTGACACTTTTCAAGTCACATTGGGGAGGTTCAACGAAACCAACTAGATGGAAATCAAATTTCAAGTAACCGGTAGGAAATGGAAAAGAAAAATGCTTATGGAACAATTTTCTTCTCTTCCCCGAATGGTGAAAATTGTCTCTGTCACTCATAAATTATTAATTTGGATTTGCCCCGTTTTCTTCTCAGAGTTGCAAACTCTGGAGGAGCAGGGGGTCTCCATGGAGGCACAGCCCAGAAGCACTCCATCCCACCAGAGAAGGGCAGCAGTTGCTCTCAGCATCGGGTCAGTGCACCTCTGGTGTTGCAGAAGGGAAACGTCCCATTAGGGAAGTAAACTGCGATTAGAATCAAGTGGGAGGGACAAAAAACAGCACAATAATGGGAGTGAAAAATGGGAGTTTTTCTCAGAGAGCCGTAACTTCATAATCAAGTAAGAGGACGTCTTTGGCCAGTTGCCCATCCTCTTCAGCAGTGGAGGCTGCTATTAGAAACAGAAAAGGCGATATGTAACAAACTGGAGTGGGGAAATAGACAACCATTGATTTTGAATCAGATGTTATGAAGTATGGAAAATTGATGCAAGGAACTACACTCATCAGTTAAAAATGCATAGGACAGCGAGAAGGCAATTGAAATGTTCAGTGAACAAAATAAAAATGGTGCAGGGGTTTTTCTTCTAGAGATGACCAAACTCTTAATAAGGCAGAAATGCAATAAATGTTCCTGTGCTGTCTTCATGCCTGTGTCACAAGAGGAATTTGAAGAACTCACCAGCAATGTTAAGATCAAAGATTAAATGATACTGAATGGGGTTACCTTATATAGTGGGAAGGTATTACATCACACAGGAGCATCCCCAGTAAATGCAGTACTACTGAAAGGTACAACACACCATCACCAGAGAAAGCAGGCTGGGGGACGCCCTGAGCATCAGACATGGACAAAGCCAAGGGAAAGTGATACAGGAGTCAGCTGGAAGGAACCTGGAGAATGAAGGCCATGATTTTATGGGAAATAGATCTTGTCAGCCCTCATTTCATTCAGAGAAGAGATCACAGGTTTGGTTAATAAAAGTAGCTGAATAGATGTGATAAACCTCAGCACAGGGACTGCGCTGCATGGCTGATTAAAAATGAGCACTCAGCAGTGGCAGGGAGAAGCACGTGAGAGATTGAGACTTGGGTAGAAGCTCAGACAGCCGTCGTCAATGGGGAGCTGTCATTAAACCTGTGGTTTTCGTAACGTTTTCCAGCAGGAGGTTTAAGGCAGTCAATATTTCCATCAATGATTCGAACGTGCATATTAAAAACTCATTCATAAAAACTTTGTGGCTGAGGCAAAGAGGAAGGATTGATAGATCCACAGCGGGATTGGAGAGATGGGATCACCCAGGGATCCTTTCTCCCTAACACTGAGATACAGCCAAGTGCTTCATCAAGGGGTCCTACAGGGCTCTGCAGATCTGCTAGGGGTCACTGAGAGCACGTGAGGAGTGAGTCGAGGGATAAAGAGGGGAGAGCAGGGCACAGCAGCATAGCACAGCTGAGAGTAACGGTGTGCTGCCAACAGCTGCCTGTGCAGAGCCTGCCAGCTACTAGATGGATGGAGAAACGAGCAACTCGAAGGAGCTCAACCTGTTTATCTTGACTAACAAGAAGTCTGCAGGCTGGCTTAATCATCCCACACGAGTATTTTGCTGTGGAGGAATTGCTTTAGTGTTGGAAGGAGCTTTTTCTAGCAGAGAAGTACCCCAGTGAGGCGGGTGCCCACCTCCTGGGACAGAATACTGTCCTGAAGGGTGCTTTAACTGAAGGCAAGCAACACATCCCTACACAAGGAGTGAGTGGGTAATACATGCAGGAGCCTGGAAACCAGACTGCCCCAAGGAGCTTTGCTTGAAATTCTCAGTCTCTTGTTTCCTCTTAGAGCATAGAGTTGTAGAACTGTTGAGGTCTAAGATCATCGAGTCCAACCATCCACCTACCACCAATGTTGCCCACTAACCAGACCCTAAGTACTAAATCTACAAGTTCCTTGAACACCTCCAGGGACAGTGACCCCACCACTCCCTGAGCATCCTGTGCCATTGCATCACCACTCTTCCTGAGAAGAAATGTTTCCTAATATCCAACCCGAACCTCTTCTGGCACAACAGGAGGCCATCACCTCTCGTCCTATCACTGTTACCTGGGAGCAGACCGACCCCAGCTTGGCCACAACCTCCTTTCAGGGTATTGGAGAGAGTGAGGAGGTCTCCCCTCAGCCTCCTCTTCTCCAGACTGAACCATCCCAGCTCCCTCAGCCACTCCTGCCAGTGCAGCCCAAAGGATCCCACAAGCTCTGCATCCCTTATGAGCATCTTTCCTATCTGCTGGTCAGTCCCAGTCCCAAATCATGACACCTAGGCTGGAGCAAGACTAAAATGCACATGGGCTGAGAACGCAAGCTTGCCATTGAAAACAGCTCCAGATGGAGATGACAAACAAAATTTCTCTGACAACCTGGAAACAATCTCTTCATCACAGGGTATGCTGGTGGTCTCTGCTTGGATAGAATCAAATGCAGTCACCAAATATTTGCAGAAAGTATTGCTATCAGAGCACTTTCTATCTTATCTCCCACAGCAAACAACAAAGCATTCAGCAAAATAACTCGGTTGCCACCTCCCTCCTATGGCAGTCTGCTCCACTCCCACCTCACCCACAGAGACTGGTGGGTGAAAAACTTCCTTTATGAGGAAACGTCACTTTGTTGCTCCACCTGGACTATCTTTGGCTTAAGGATTTGTTTTTCTGGTCACTCCTGGCCAGGAATGTTTGTTCTTTGTTGTGACTGATCTCATTTTCCCTGCTCGTGTTAAGCCCCCCAGCAGCAGTGGCCAGATGGCTGCTGGTGATGTCTAAGTTGATCTGTGCCCAAGGTTTATATCTGTGCCTGCTGACATCCAGTTGGAGGAGTTCCTGAGCCCAGCAGGACTCCTGGGAAAAAGCTGAGCTGTGTCTTCACAGCCCTGGCCCCAAGGCAGGATTCCCAGCCAGGACAGAGGGTGAGGATTGAGCCCTGGGGTGACCCTGTAACAGGTCCATCATTGAGCCCATATCATCCTATCGAACAAAATGCCCCTTTCTCCAGGCTGCTGCCATTGGCTGCGTCTCCCAGGATCAGATCTATCAAACACAGTGGGATCTCTGGCCCCTCCACTTCCCATCTGCATTCCTTCCATGCCTCCCTCACCTCTGGCTCATTTCTACCAGGATCTTTAGCTTCCTGGTCAATGTCAGCCCCACTCTCATCCTCTCACACTTTCCTCCTTTCTCACTCCCTTCTGCTCCTTGTCTCTCATGTAGTTCTGGAGCTGCACTTCAATGCTCATCACCCTGTCCTGACAGGTAAACCACCAGCTAAATATGGCAACACCAAAAGCCATTGGGACCAAGACTCACCCATAGGCTTTGCTTGCAGCCTGCTGCCTGATGTGGTTGTTCAGATGCTCTTGGACTGCTGGATGGTATCATCCCCCAGTTCAACAGCATCTAATTCTTGTCTAGTTTTCCTGCCAGGTGTAACCTCATTGTCTGCTGCAAACTAATTTCCATGCTGGTGGCACATACATACATACCTCATTGCCCAGGATCCAGCTTTTGCGTTTTGCTTGCTTGTCCGAATTTCAACATCAAGGAAAGGAATTTACTCCCAGACCTGGGGCCAGTTCAGTTTTCTCCCTGTCTGAGACGATGAGGTCCAAGCCATGCCTACCCCACACCTCTGCACCACCAGCCTGACGGTGCACCACGTGAATAATTCATCACATGCACCAGTCCTCCTCTCTTTCTGTTCTTGAATTAGCCACGAGCAGATTGCAGCTTTCTCAAACGAATTTGCTACTTGGAGCCGTTCCTGTGAACAATTCTTAGGCTGTATCTCGTTTGCAGGCAGCAAATAGCTACGAGTGTGACTGCTGCTCCACTGGCCGTACCACATCTCTCCAGCTCTGGGGCTGCAGATGAGAGACATGATGGCTTCTCACCCATAGGATGCTGCTCCTGCTCCTGCCTGCAAGCATCATCATAGTCATGTGTTAACCTGTGTATTTATTCCTGATATCTGACCTATCAGACAACTGCTGAATTACTTCTCTAATTAGTTTTCTCGTTTGTGAAGGATACGACCTTCCTCTCCGGAGAGAAACATACAAATGAGAAACTGCTCCTTGAAGGTAATACCATGAAAGCAGCAGTCATACTGGGGATAAACAGGGATACAGAGCTCTGCTGTTATAGCTGAAATAAAACCATTTCCCTTCCGCACTTAACAAATTTTCTTCATTTCCAGAAAAAAAAAAAAAAAAGAGAAAAATATAAAGAGAAATATGGAGATCATCTGCTCTCACTCCCCATCTGGGTGGTGTAACTCAGCCACAGGAGCTGGACACCCCCAGAATCCACCTCTGGAGAAGATGCCAAGGCAGCAGTGCCTTGAACAAGGTCACTAGGTGTTGTGGGGGATTTAATCTGCCCCACATCCATTGCAGGGAATCACAGCATGGTTGGGTTGGAATAGCCCTTGCAATCCCCCAGCCCCAACCCCTGCCCTGGGCCGGTTGCCCCCACCAGACCAGGCTGCCCAGAGCCCATCCATGGCCTGGAGCAGTGCTGGGGAGGGGGCACCCACAGCTCCCCTGGCATCCAGTAGAGCAGAAGTGGGAGCTGCGGTGTGGACAGCTCAGCAACAGCAGCTCCCTGCTTTCCCCGGGTCTGACAACACTCCTGGACAGCTTTTTATTAAGCTGTGAATTAAATCACTCCCACAGCCTGGAGATGGGATTATTTGGATGCCACCTTTGAACCTTGCTTAGCAGCATGGCCTGGGAGACCCTGGGTCTGTTGGGAAGCGATCACGTGGACCAGAGCGTGTTCCAAGCCCTGTAATTGCCCAATAAAACCATGTTTCTTCCCCATCCAGTTGAATTAGTGTCTGCAATATGTTTGAAAGCTTTATAGCCTAGTTAATTGTAAGGCAGTAACAGGAAGGGGCATTACAGCTTTAGAGAACACAAGTTGCATCTGTATTTAATGATATTAAACCATAAGAAGCCTCCATTCGAATAAAGCGGTGGCTGCTGTAGTGCCTATAAAAGTGAGGTCTCTGTTCAGCAGCAGGGACAGGGATAGTGGTGCTGGGGGCAAGGACAGCACACAGCACCCAACACTGCTCCAGCAACACGCCAACCATCGTGCCCCATTGAAGAGAACCCCACCAACCCAACCCCACTGCTGGAAACAAAGGTGCTCCAGGCTTCAAGCTGTCGGGTTGGGTATTAGGAAACATTTCTTCTCTGAAAGGGCAGGGATGCTTTGGCACAGGGAGTGCAGGGTGACTGTTCCTGGAGTGCTCAGTGTGGAGGTCTGGCACTGAGGGACGTGGTCAAGGGGCATGGTGGGGTGGGTTGGGGTTGGACTCAGGGATCTGAGAGGTCTTTTCCAACCTTCACGATTCCATGGTTCTGTGATTCCCCACTTGGGTCAGGGTTGCTGCTCCAGGAGTGGGAACAATGAGTGTGAACAGCAAGACGTGTGAGTCTTAAACATCCATATTCACAAGCAACCCAACTGCTGAGATTGATTCAGCACGCAGGTAGGGAAGGGAGATGCAGGTGAGTCCACCTAGAGCAAAATATGCAATCAAAGAGAATGAATACAATTAAATTTCCAATTGTCCATTAATGAAACACCTTTCCACAAGCAGAACAAGCAGCAGGGACGCGCCATGCTCACCCACAGAGGCGTTGGCACCCAGGAAGCACACACACAACCCCCTTCCACTGCTATAAGCTGTTAGAGAGACTCTAATTATAAATTTATCGTTTACAGAAGTTTCAGCTAATTACACAGTGCCTGCTGCAAGGCCTCGCTGCTGTTAATGGGGCGTTGGTTATTACTGAAGTACCCATAGCTCTGCTTCAGAGAACATTGAGTGGATCCTATTTCCTTGCCCACCATGTTAGCTGCATGCAGGGGCAATGCAGAGATGTGCCAGGAAGGCCCCAAATGTTGCTTTGTGTTGTGGGTTTGGCGTGCAAAAGGCCCCAAATGTTGCTTTGTGTTGTGGGTTTGCAGCACAGCTGCTGTGAGTCTCCAACATGATGCATGGAGGCTAAGCCTGGAACGGGGCAGCACAGCAGGGGAAACCTCGAGCCTCCATATGTCCCACCCCAGAGCCACCTTGTGTCCCATACTAGAGTATGTCCCACCCCAGAGCCACCTTGTGTCCCACCTCAGAGTCTGCTGCATCTCAGAGCTACTGCATGTCCCATCCTGGAGCCACTACTTGTCCTACCCCAGAGCCACTGCATGTCCTACCAAAGCCTGTCCCATCTCAGAGACACTTCATGTCCAATGCAGAACCTGTTCCAACTCAGAGCCACTGTATGTCCCATCCGAGCCACCACATATCCCACCCAAGATCTTGTCCCACCCCAGAGCCACCACATGTCCTACCAAAGCCTGTCCCATCTCAGGGACACTTCATGTCCAGTGTGGAGCCTGTCCCACCCCAGAGCCACTGCATGTCCCATCCCAGAGCCACCACATATCCCACCCCAGAGCCTCCACATGTCCCACGTGATGGCATTTTGGGGACCAGCACAATGCACAGCAGGCAGAGGTGGACATGGCATCAAAGGCACAAGGACACAGTGCAGGGGACACAAAGGGGCAGCCACAGCCCCACACACCCCACACTCAACCCTGAGCATTACAACCCAGTGACTTCCAGCACCAGCGCTCCTCTGTGCCACACATTTGTGACAACACATTTCCAGAAGGGCTATGAAAGAGAAACCGAGGCCAGGGAAACATAACCATGACTGCAGGTTTATGTACAGATCCCAGGAAGAGTTGCAGATAAACGTGTTATTAGGTTAAATAAAAATAAAATGAATTCTAGATAATGTTTTGAAATTTATGACATAATTAAGCTATTAATTTAATGGTCTTTATTATTTGGGCTGGAAACACGCACCGGTTCTCGTCTCGTTCCTTTTATTGAACAACGAGCTCATCATACACACTCATTATGCATTTTCATAAACATTTGATGAACAATAACTGAGAGAAACATAAAATATTGTTTTTGTCCTTCAACTGTAATGACCATATGGAGACACGTTTTGCATTGGAGTCAGCAGTTGTACATCTCCGTTAATAACAGCCCTCGCTATTTTTACTGTTTGCAGCACAAATGCAGCCTTTTATGGGAGCGAGAAGGGGGGGAAGGAAGGATTTAATCTGCAGGGTCTTTTGCCGTGATTTGTAAGAGAGACGTGGTGCCCACACTCCCCTGTGACTCAGTGGCAGCTATAATTATTCAGTATTCTGGGCTGCTTGCTTACAAGATGTCAATTTATGTGTGATCAGAGTGAGCGCTTCGGTTGGGGACATCTCGGGAACCCCATGCACACACTTGGGTTTGCGAAGACAACATTTTACAAGGCAGCAGAGCAAGGTCTTGCTTTTGACGCAGGGCTGCTGAGGGCAGAGGGTTTGGGTTTGGGAACTGGATGCAACGTGGGGCTCTTCAAAATGAGAATATTTGGTGATTCTGTGGTTACCGCCCAGCTCGCCCCGCTGCCCCCAGCATCCCACCCTTGGATTTCAGCACACACTGAGCCAGGAGCTTTCTCTGGTGGGTTTCTATGGCAGCAGTGCCTGGATGCTGCACAAGTGCTCGTATAGGGTGAACAAAATCCCAGCAGATGATGCTCCAACCCAGAACACCCATCTCTTCTGCACACTGGGGGCTCAAAATCGCCCATCGGGAGCCCAGGCTGCGGCACAGCAGAGCCTATAAAACCTGGGGATGGAAGTACTTGGAGCTGGGATGCGTCTGGTGGAGCATTAATAAAGTTTCTCCTGGAGCAGGACATGGATTCAGACACAACACTTCCCCTCCAGCATCAAGTCCTGGGCCAGTGTCAGCCCCACATGGATTTATGGCTCCTTGTGCTCGTAAATGTCGGCTCAGCGGTGATGGATGCGGGCACCGGGACGCGCTCCCCTCAACTTCGGGAGATTTCTTTATTTTTCCTGATCTTTTACAACGGCCATAAAGCAGCTGCTGATTAGTGACGGGTCTTAAAACTTTAGGCAAAAGCTGTTGAAATCAGCTTTGAGTGCTAAGCTTCTCCGAAAGCGGAACGGCTTAGCGTGTTGGTTTTGAGGTCGCATCTGTGACGTGTGGCCCCTGGAGCTGCAGCCGTTGCAATGGCAGTTTGGGTGGGTTTGGGATTAGGGACCAACCCTGCCCCTTTCTGTCCGCTTGGATGCAGGAGAGACGTGGGTGAGGATGGTGTGTGATGGCGGGCACTGCTGCCTCTCCCAGCATAAAGACCCTCAGTGGCATCACTCTGTGACCACCATGCAGACCAGGTGCTGCTCCTTGCTCCCAGCTTGGTGCTCCCAAGGGTTGGGCAGCAGCAGCAAGGATGTGGAATCAATAGAATCATAGAATTGTTTGAGTTGAAAGGGACTTTTAAAGGCCATGTGGTCCAAGTCCTCTGCAATGAATGGGGCAGAGCTGGGAGGATGCTTCTGGAAGGGCAGTCCTTGTTTCCTTGTTGTCCCCAGGGCTGCTGGTTCTGGATGTGTCTGTTCATTGAGCAGGCTACGCTCATCATGTTTCTTCATTGAGTGTTGACCATAGCTTTGTCTTCTGTTGAAACAACACATCTGGGGGAGATTTCACATTTGGTGGAGGAAATGACCTTCTGGTGCCTCTCACCATCTTTGGCTCCCTTCCATCTCCCCGCCTTTGGTTGAGCCCTCATCCTCCATCCCAGCTTCCATTCGCCAGCACTAACCTTGTCCTGGCTGCTCACACAGAGCTGCACCTGCACCTGGGACAGGCACCCTCACTCCTGGCTAAATCAGTGCCCCTCTGCCTCCCCTCCACAGAGCTTTTGCAGGATATACACCCGTCTCATCCCACCCTACAGCATTACAGGCAGCAGGTGAGTGTTGGATGGGCCAAGGAAGCAAAGAGTTGATGGATTGGTGGATGGAAGGATGAGTGGACAACCCAACTCCATCAGCTTCACCAGTTTGAGAGCAAAATGGCAGTTGGGCTCCTCTGCTGACTGGTGCTGACTGGTCTCTACCCATTCCCATCACACTGTGGGGCACTGGGAAGGCACCTGGGAGCCGTTCCTGCAGGACATGGCACATTCCCTCCCTGCCTGCTGCTTCTCTCAGGAACAGAAGTTTAGCAAAGATTTATCACAGCACTAAACCTCGGATTGAGCACATTTGAAAGAAGAACAATTTATTCATCAAAAATACGGCTTCATTTTATCTGCAATTATTCTCAAGTTAAAGCCTCATCCGGCGAGCAGTTGGCTGAATAAACAGCAACTTTTTATGCCTAAACCACCCCATTTTGACATCCTATTGGAAAAAAAATAAATATAAGAGGACATAACCTACCCAGACAACATTTGGAGAGTTCCATGGCCCTTTTTTTTTTTTCTGCCAGAAAATGGTGAGATTGGGAATGTAGGGTGGAGGCAGCTACTGCAGCCTTAACCCTGACCAGCATGGAAGGACCGGTTGGGCATCTATGGAAGTGGTATCATGTGGAGGACAGCAATCACAGACTGCATGGTTCATTGGTTTGGATGTTTAAACTAAGAAAGCATTCCCCAGAAAAAAGGCAGGTGGATGCAGAAACATAAACTGAACAAACTCATGGGGATGCTTTACCACCAGCAAGAGACCCTTGGGGAGCCATCCTAAGGAAAGGATATATAGGAGTGTGTGAAGTTACTAAAAGAGTCTATTAGAGGTGCACAACAGCTAAACATCCTGACGCAGAGGAACCACGGGGCAACAGTAAAAGACCAGTATTGCTGCATCAGGAGCACTTTAGTGTCCTGAAAATCAAAAAGGAATCCTATAAAAATGGGAATGAGAGCAGAAGGGTGAGCGTAAAGGGATAGTGAGTGCACATGGGTGTAGCATGAGAAAGGCTGAGTGAGCGGCAGGCAGCAAGGAGATAGAAGGCAACAACTGAAGCTCCAGGAAGGATAATGGAGAGAAAAGAGATTTGACACTCATGTCTTGTAGTGGAGAGGGAGTGCAAAGAGAATACACAGAGAGGGCTGCAGTGCCTTCCTCACCGTGTGAGCAGTTTCTAGGGCATCAGTGAGGGATGGGAACTTGGGCCAGGAAGGAAGCACTTACAGGATGCTGAGGTAAGCTCAATCTGTCTGAGTAGTCAGGGATCGAGCAAAATTACCCTGGAAAATACAAGCAACCTCTGAGCTGCTGGCACTGGTTTGTGACAAATGTTGAAGGCTCGAGAGATCCTTCAGAGGCGTGAGAGTAAAGCACAGCATCTCTGTGTAGCGAAAAGAAAACAAGGGGAGGGAAAGGATGGGGAGTTACGGATCAGACCGCCTGTCTTCAGTTCTTTGAAACATTTTGGAACGTTCTGGAGGGAGCCCCAGCCTCCTTATCCGGGAAGACTTTCTCCATAGGGCACCTCAAACAGCTCCTTTCTGGGCAACCCAGCCAATGGCAAGTGCTTGGATGCACTCCATTTGCTTCCTCATTTCTCCAGCCACTGCTAACACCTGAAAAAAAAAAAAAAATAACCAAAATGCCACCATCTCAGAGCCCAGCAGCGTGGCTGCAGCCCTTCTGCCCAATGCTTTGGATCAGAAGATGTGATGCTGCAATGGTTCTTTGGAGGGAGGAGGACAAATAAAAAGAAAAAGAAAGACAGGAAGGAAGGAAGGAAGGAAGGAAGGAAGGAAGGAAGGAAGGAAGGAAGGAAGGAAGGGAGGAAGGGAGGAAGGGAGGAAGGGAGGAAGGGAGGAAGGGAGGAAGGGAGGAAGGGAGGAAAGGAGGGAGGGAGGGAGGGAGGGAGGGAGGGAGGGAGGGAGGGAAGAGAGGAAGGGAGGAAGGGAGGGAGGGAGGGAGGGAGGGAGGGAGGGAGGGAGGAAGGAAGGAAGGAAGGAAGGAAGGAAGGAAGGAAGGAAGGAAGGAAGGAAGGAGGCTTTTATTTTTAGCAATTTTAGCAGCCAGATCGTTGTCAGGCCGTCTGTGCTCTGCTGAGCAACACCGCAGCGTTGGGCACAGCCAAGAAGAGCGTTCTCATAGAGCAAAATGTCACGATGTAACCAGGTTTAATCACGCTCCCAGCACCCTTCATGGAAAAAAATGCCAAGTCTGGGACAAGGTATGTATTGTTTAGCATCTCTTTTATTCCTGTGTTCCAGTAAGAGGCAGGGAAATGTGGCTCTGGGCCCAAACTGTTGCTGCCTTTGGGAAGACTCCAAGTTCCCCACTGGTGCCCTCTGGTGAGGCTGAGCAGACAAAAGGAGGTCTGGGAGAGTGGATCGTCTTTTCCACCACTCACCACCGTCCAACTTTGCCCTTCACAACTGTCAAGAAACAGCCTCGATTGCTTTATTTTCCTTCGGGTTTGGGGGGATTTTTTTGGTCTTGGACATTTGCTTCATCTTCCCAGAACTCACATAACAGACTGCTGAGGCTGGAGGTGACCCATTGCCAATCTCTGCCCAGGCTGTGAGTGCCTCCAGGGATGGAGGCTGCACCACTTCTCTCCTGTCACTCCAGTGCCTTGACAGATTCACTCCAGTGTGTCCACATCACTCTTGTACCGGGGAGCCCACAACTGGGTGCAACACTCCAAATGCCATTTTGTTCATCTTTAAAATTGAGGTTCTCCAAAAAGCACTCACATTCACTCCAGGGCACTGGGAGGAGCAGGCAGCAAGCGCAAGCAGCAGAGGATTTGCTGAGCCCGTCCTTGACACCAGCTCCCAAGCACATCCAGAGAGAATTTACTGCTTTGGGTCTCTCATAAATGCCAAGCTGGTGTGTGATGGATGGGCTGGGCTGGGATGCTCACTGCTGCAGCTTCTGCAGCTGTCCCAAGGAGCAGCAATGAAGCACCACCACTATTTGGTTGGGGACGGGACACACAGAGCAGGGCCAGGCAAGGAGCAGCCCTGCATCAACCAGCACAGCACATCCCTGAGCCAGAGCTGAGTGACTTGCTTAGGTCTGCTGGGCACAGCTGCACATCCTCTGATAGGTGAGCACCCTCACCTCTCAGTCCCAGCACACACGGATGCACCCACACCCCTGTATGCACTCAAATCCACTGCCTCACACTCCCATCCCATGCACATAAAGACACCATTGGAGCAAGCAGATAGCGCGATTCAGAGGATGGCTTGCTGACAGAACCTTGCCTCTGCGCGTGTGAGCGGACAGTTTGGATTTAAAAAAAAAACTGAAGGAACCACAGCGCTCTGCTGGGAGGGCTGCGGTGGGAGACGGGCGGCTCCGAACAGAGAAGCCGCTCTGAGGTTGCAACATTCGCCATTTCAGCAATACGGGAACCCCACAGCCTTGCTGTTCGTAGGGTCCTGTCGGTAAAATATCTCCGTGCCCAACGGAGGGTACCGCGGGCTCCTGTTTGCCGGCACGGCCCAGGCTCCGCCCCGGCTCCGCCCGGCGCCCACTCTCAGAGCCGGTCCCGGCGGGCGGAGCCGCAGCGCCACCGAGCGGCCACACCGCGCTCCTACCGCCTGCCAACCCCTCTCGTCCCCCGGGCCGGGAAGGGAAACGCGACCCCTTCCGTGCTTCCGTCCCCGCTCCTCGCATGGAACATAGCCCGGATGGACCAAAGCCACAGAGCAGTTCCCGAAAGAGCAGAAGCCAAAGTGTCGGCCAGCGGCGGCACCGCTGTCAGCTCTGCCTGCCAAGTCCTGCCAGGATTTTGTCCCGCTTCACCCTTTAGGGTTGAAATTTTCCATCCTCGAGTCTTTTTCTTTCCAAGTCTCAGTGTAAGCAGCCAGGGCACGAGAAGTGCTGAAGCCAGGACAAGCAAGTACCCTGAGGACTGCCGGAGGATGGTGTTTTTCGGAGCTGTGGGTGAGATGCAAACGGGTGGGAGCTCACAGTGAGCGAGCTCACTGTTTTCCAGCTGTATCAGCACCTCTAATGAGAGAAAATGGCTTTGTTTGGCCTGTGTTAGAAAATACAAAATCAGTCACTCCAGCGGAAAGCCTTTACATTGCCAGCTTGTGGAGCAAGGGCTTGGAGTGCTGCCTTCCCCCATCCCCAGGAAAACCTGAAGAATATGGGCTGGTGACATGGAGAGGTGATTTGAGTTCTCAGCCACTCCAATGCGAGATCAGGGGCAGCTGCCAGCCATGCTGCACGTGGGCTCCATCCCAGGCTCCATCCCGGGCTCCTCTTTTCCCCACGCTCCTGTAGGAATGTCACTCCCCTGTGACAGTGGGAACACGAGAAAAGTGCAAAGTTTCCTGCAAAGCATTTGCCTGTGAGAAGGAGAGCAGGAAAACAACAGCAAAAAGAGAACAGAATGGCTTGTCCCCTTTCACTGCAGGCATCCCCATAATGAAAGGGGAAAGGGAACATTTTCTTTCTTCTTTTTTCCCACTGGAAGAGAAGCCCAAGGGCCACTCAGCGCTACCTGCTCTCAATTAAATATATGGCAAGTTAAGAAGCCAAACCAAGTAGCACTTTGTTAGAGGAGTTCATCAGTTCCAGCTGCATGCCAGGCATCGATTCATGCCCTGCAGCAGATGAGGGGAGCGTGGTGGGCACCGAGACTCTGCGAGCCCAAAGGTTTTGCTGTGTCTGCAGCAGCCCTCAGATCAATGAGGTTTTGCTGAGCTATGTCTCTGCTTCCCAAGGCACCATAATTAAGGGTGTATTTTTAGTAAGACAAGATGCCGTGTTCATCGATAAGGAACAGCCCCATTCTCAAGGGCAAAGGTGGCTCCAGTTAACCTGCCTCAGCCTGGGAACGTTCCCCAGCGTGAGGTGTTTGAATCATTTAGGATGGGCTAAAACAGAGCTGGCTCCCTTCCAGGCTTTCTGGCATCCCGGCTCAGTAAACAATTCCTTGCCACAGGAGGCAGCCCAGAAAAAGCCCTTTTAAGTTTATTCCCCAGACCCTGATTCTACAGAAATCTTCCAGCGCATTCATTTCTAGGCTGTAAGTGAAGAGAAATGGCTTCAGGCATTCACTCACTTTTCTTCCCCCTCCCACCCTCCACCCCTCACCTTCTCCAGATGGCCATCTCAGCTTCACCCCCCAGTCCAGGATGGTGGAAAATGAGAGGGACTCTCTGACTCAGCCCCAGCAGCCCCTTATGTGGCACCATGTGGGGCCTTGGGGCTGTGTGCAGGTCTTGGGCAGGGATGATGGGAGGGTTGGGGGGAAAAGAGGGCGGGATGAGAGTGAAGAAGGATGGAGATGGAGGAGGACAACAAGGCCACAGTCAGTGACAAAATGGGTGCTCCAGCTTTTCTATATATTGCTTTATTTTAGCAATCAGCCCTGGTATAACCTCCTCACTCCCCAGTCCCATCAGTATCTGCACCCCCATGGAGGTGCAGGAGCCCCAAGGGCTGATGGAAGAGCACCTGGAAGCTCCCGCTGCCTGGACACGGCCCTATATCATGGACCATCGACACTACAGCCACCAGCATGGGGACAAAACCTTTGGCCACCTCTAGACATCATCTTGTCCATACAGCCACTGAAGGGCCGACAGAGCACAGTGCCCAGGATCACATCCAGGTGCCTTAGGAAGATCTCCGAGGAGAGCCCACGGCCTCTCTGTGCAACCTGTGCCAGTGCTCAGCCACCCACACCACACTGAGATGCTGCTGACGTTGAAAGAGAACCTCCTGAGTCCCATCTGGTGCCCATGGCCTCTTGTCCCAGTGCCAGGCACCATCTGTACTTCCCTGCTGGTATTGAGGGACACAGAGGAGATGCTCAAAGCCCCCTCATCTGCAGGCTGAACATGCCCAGCTCTCTCGGTCTCCTGTAAGGAAGGTGCTCCAGGTCCTTCATCATCATCACAGCCTTTTGTTGAACTCTCTCACGTTTCCAGAGCTTCCTTGCACTGGGGAGCCCAGCACCATACCCAGCATCCCCAGAGCAGATCAGGACAGAATAACCTCAGCTTGCTGGATAATCTCAACTTTCTGGATGCCAACCACCACTGAAACCAAGGAGCAGTGAATTCCAGCTCCCCATCTCCCTTCCTGGTGCCACCAGCGGCTGCTGTAACTTGTTGCCATCTGTTATTTTCACTGTGTCAGAAAGCTTCTCTGCTGAGCACCAGCCCATGAAATATGCATGCTGTGTCCTCCTGTTTCCAAACCGCCTTCTCCTCCTGCACTAAATCCCCTTCTCGCCTATTTGTCTTGTCTTCAGATTTGTTTCTTCACATCTTATGGCTTCCCAGACCATCAGTAAGAGACACTTCCCAACCCAGAGCTGACTGCTGAGCGGGGGACGTGTGCTTGTGAGCATCACACCTCAGCCATCCCGCCACACGCACCCGGATCTGCATTTCCATCTGAATGCTTTGGCTTTCATTTTTAGTTGGTCTTTATGGCCAGATCTGAGAGTAAAGCAGCAAGGAAAACTCAGAGCTGAGGCTTCACATCGCAGCTTTGAACGGATTATTTCACTCTGGGGCGGTAACACCACACAACGATTATAGGGAAGGAAACGGGCGTTTTTTTCATCGCCAACATTTTGTCTATCTCTGCTCGGAGCGACTCCCTCCTCTGCCTCCGGGCCCTTATTCTGGAGCACCGGCCGAGCCCGCAGGTTGCGCTGAGCATCGCCGGGCGCCAGATGGCACTTTGGGGCCGGCAGGAGGTTGGCTGGCTTTCTGGCGATCCTACGCGGGAGGGGAGCGGTGCCCGAGCCCTGCTGCGCTGCCAGGAGCCCGGCGTGGGGAGTGCCGGGAGGGAACGCGGGGAACCGGGGAGGGGGTGGGGGGTCAACCCGCAAGAATGGGGCTGCACGGAGTCCAGGCAGCACCCTGACCCAGGTTCAGCGATACCCCCAAAGGAACAAGCGGCGGGGTTCGCACTGACACCCATCCCGATGTCGGGACATCCCGCACCGGAGGCGACAACCCTCCTGTGGACGGCTGCGTGGGCTCGGAGATCCCTTAAAGAGATTCCTTTAGCCCACTCGAGGGGCTGGGACCACCCACGACTCCTCTCGGACCACTGGGCTCCCTTCCAATCCCCCCCCCACCCCGACCCTTCCCAGCTCCGAAGGGAAACAGCGGGCAGGACACGAGGCGGAAAGCCGGCCCCCTAGCCCAGGCCCGTGTCTGCGGGAACCCGGCGGGGCGGTGCCGGGCGGGACGTACTTAAGGCGGCGGCGTTGCGGGCGGGCGGCTCCGCAGTGCCCATGGCTCCACCGAGCGCCGTGCGGGCGCTCCACGCCACCGCCTCCCGCGTGGGCGCCCCGCGTTCCGTTCCCCGCGGTGCCGCCCCGCCGTTACCGGCCAACGGGAAGGGGGGAACCAGACCGGTACCGCCGCCGGTACCGCCGCGGGGTGCGGCTCCGGTCGTGGATTTTGGGGACCCGCAAGAGGCGTTCCGCAGCAAAAGCAACGCCGAGCTGTTGCGGGGGTTGCTGGTGCTCGGGCTGTGCGCTGTGGGACCGTTGGTGGAGCACAACCGAGAGGTAAGTGCCCGGGACCGGGGGGGGGGGGGAAAGAAGCGATGCGGGGCTGCGGGTGCCGACGCTGAGGTTCCGACGTCCCGCAGCTGCTGCAGTTCGGGAAGCGGTTGTTGGGCCAGGCGCTGTTCGAGCGGCTGATGAAGATGACTTTCTACGGGCAGTTCGTGGCCGGGGAGGACCAGGAGGCCATCAAACCGCTCATCCGGCGGAACCGGGCCTTCGGAGTGGGCGCCGTGTTGGACTACAGCGTGGAGGAGGACCTGAGCCCCGCTCGGGCCGAGCGCCAGGAGCTGGCGTGAGCGCGGGGCGGCGGGAGGGCTGCTGGGGGTGGCGGGCGCGGGAGTTGGCCGCGACGCGATTGGCTCCGAGCGCCCATCCCCTCCGCTCCTATTGGCTGAAGGACGCCGTGCGTCACCGCCCCGCCTCCCGCGGCATCGCCCCGACCCCCGGCATCGCCCCCCAATGCCGCCCCCGGCGTTTCCCGTCTGCTTCCCCAAATTCCCTCCCCGCTTCACTCTGTTTCCATTCCCAGCCTCTTCCCTCCTCCCATATTTCAGCCCTTTTTCCTGCTGACGTCGCGCAGTGCTGTCCCCCCCCCACCCCATCTCTCCCACTGGCACACAGCTGCGATGTCCTGCTGTGCTAAAAACACCTCCCGAAACTCCGTGTTCCGTTTCGAGCAGGTGTTCCCCCCCTGCCTTTCCCCCCCCCTTCCCTCCCTTCCCCCTCCAGCAGCCTTATCTCTACCCCGCACGCAGCGCTGCCTATCGGACAGCTGTAACCACGCTGCTGGCCCTGGCGGTGATGCGGGAGCAGCTGATCCCTGTGTGCTTCCCCGGGCACGCAGCCGTGGCACGAGTTGCTATCCGAGCCGTGCTCGGCATCCTAATGGAGTGTAAGCAGCTCGTGACGCGGGGGGAGAAGTGACAGCGCTGCCGTTCCTGCTGTCCTTGTGCCGGCTGTGCCTGTACGGAGTGTTCCTGCCTTTAGCACTGAAGGCTTCCTGCACCCATTCTTTCTCTTCTTTCCCAGCACTGCTGCCCACCCGCCCACCTCCCCCCGCTTCCCCGGTGCAGGTTATAGGGCTGCTGCTGCCATGGGGCTCCCACCAAGAGAGTTCTGTGCCCCCCCCACTGTCACCCTGCCTGAGCCAGCCATAGAGGCACAAAGCAGCTGCAGGCAGCGTGTCTGCAGCCTCCTGATGCCATCTGCTGTTGGAGCGCTGTGCAAAGCTTCTAGCAGCAAGCTTGCATGGAAACGCCCTTGTGCTTCCCCCAAAAAATGCTCCTCGTGACTGATTTGCAGCAACATGGCACAGGCTGAGCCCATGTCCTGACATGCCTGCAGCCAGCTCAGTCCTGCCCTGCCCAGCCTGGTGTTCTGCACCCTGCCAGCTTGTCACGGGTGTCCTCCAGGTGCCACTATGAGCACTGCAGCCAGGTCACACTGGAACAGCCAGGGAAAGGTTCCTGCAGGCAGTGCTGGCAGGTGTGGGATGGGGCAGGGTGCGCAGTGTTGCAGGCAGGTGGGACTTTGCTCCCTGGGAGGAGAGAGTGGAAGAGTGTATCAGGAACCAGGTGGGGTTGCACTGATGTGGGCAGGGAGGCTCCTGCCCCTGCAGTAGGGTTCCTCATCCCCAGTGGCCCTTCCAGTGGAGCCAGGTGTCAGGGCGTGCTGCACATTAGGTGCTTTCTGTTTGGCCTTTGCAGGGAAGTGCTGCTGCAGTCCTGGAGCTGTGTGCTGGAGCACAGGCTTGGAGGATTCTCTGCCAAGTGCTTCGTTTGATTCCTCCCTAAGCAGTTTTAGATACTGCCCACAGCTTGAGTGTGGGCTTCCTGTGACCACGAGGCTTGCCTTGAATGTGGTCACTGAGGAAATTCTCTTTTGTGATTCACTTGTCCTCTCTGCCAGACCCACCTCCTGCTGATGGGGCAAAGCAAGCAGGCTCATAGCAGCCTCCAGCCTAAAACACATTGCCACCTGCAGCTTATTTCCAACAAGGTCACCCTTATGCTTCTCCTGAGATAATGCATCCAAACCTGATCCAGAACTCCCTGAAAGCCCAATTCTAGTGTTGGCCACATCACCATGCACAGCCATCCAGCAAGCTTGTGCTCCCTGCATCACTGCACTGGCTCTTCCCTGATAAAGCAGAGTGGTGCCTGCTCATTTTCACACTTCTGTTCACATTTGGTCCCGGGGCATCCTGCAGGTGAAGGATCTTTGGATCTTTGCACCATCTGGAGCATTCTGCAGGGCCTGGTTTGTGCAGAGCTAGTGATACCTGTGTGTTCTGAGCTTACCCAGGGCTGAGCATGCCTTGCAAAGAGTTGCTTTGCTTTCTTGGGCAGTGCTCAGAGATGCTTCCTGCCCCCCCATGGTCTGGTATAAGCCACTTCTGCTGGGCTAAGTGGCATTTGGGTGTTCTGGGAATGGCTCTGCTTGCCAAAACTAATACTGCAAAGAAAGCAGCTGATATCCAGGAAGGGCTATTTCTTCAGCTGGAAAGAGCTTCCTCTATTTTGTTTTGATGTAGAACAACAAAGCAAGCACCATGGCACTGCTTTAAATGCCCCCCCCTGGGGATGGAGGGGTTCAGTGCAGTCATGCAGCAGGAATGCTGCTGGAAAGGGTGTGTTTGTCTTCAGGAACACAAAACACTTCAAATTCAAGGGGTGTTTGCTGATAACTGTGTAAGCCAGAAGGGCTGTGCCAGTGCTGCTTGTCCCCAGCATACAGGTGCCGGATCGAGGTGTGCTCAGGGCTGCAGAACTGTCCTGCCTGCACCAGGAGCATCTTGCAGCCATCAGGGCTTTGCTATTGAATCTTTCTTTCATGTTCTGGAGCAGCAATGTTCCTGACCTGACCCGGGAGCACCACAGTCACAGAGCAGAAGCCAAGGACACAGCAGGTTGTGGCACAGCTCCCGCTGAGCTGCAGCTCACGAGGCTTTGCTGTGTTGTGAGCTGCCCCAGGGAGCCTCCAGCAGGAGGAAAGGACTTTGTTTGTGCTTCCAGCAACTTCTAATCCCTGTCACAGGGTTCCCACGTGGGTGCTACCTGCCCAAGTTCCCTGGTGAGGCTTCTGTGCTGGTGGCATGGCCAGTTTGGGGCAGTGATGCTGGGGTAGTGCCAAGCAGAGATCTCCTGGGAGGAGATGGCTCTCCTGCATCAGACCCCTGGGGCTCATGCATCAGACCCCTGTCTGTGGGCTGGGTGTAGGGGGGCAGCGAGGAGGCTTAGCTGCTTGAGCTCCAGCAGGAACTCATGACTTGGGCACCAGCCCAAGCTGTCAGTTCCCTGCTCTCTGTGACAAAGGGCTCAGGCTTGAAATTACATCCAAGTTGGCTGGGGCTGGGGCTGAGCTTTGTTTGTAAGCGGTTGGCTGGTGCTGACGTGCCGTGGAGTGGGGCAGCTGAGTGGCAGTGGGGCTGCGGGACCCATGGCTTGGTGCAACCCTCTCTACTCAAGCTCTTTGCTTTATGGTCTGGTGTTGGGGTGAGGTTTGGTGCTCCCACAGTTTGAGGGCCATAGAGATCATGGAATTGTTAAGGTTGGGAAAGATCACTAAGATCCCCAAGTTCAACCCCAACTCCTCCCCCCTCTCCCTCGCCATGCCCACTGCCCACGTCCCTCAGTGCCACATCTCCACGGTTCTGGAGCACCTCCAGGGATGGTGACCACACCACTCCATGGGCAGCTGTGCCAGTGCATCACTGCTCTTTTGGAGAAGAAATGTTTCCTGATATCCAACCTGATGGCACACCCAGCCCCACCATGGATGGCCCTGTCCTTGCCACGTGCTGTGCATCCCCAACCACAGTGGGCTGGGATGCGCCAATGTCCAGAGCATCTTCCCTGTCTGCTCCTTAGGAAATGTTGTCTTGGGTATTGAAGTCTCTTTGCTTTCCGTGAGAGGATTTGGGGCACCTGAACTGCCAGCAGAGTGGTACCAATGGGATGGTGAGGGAAGAACAGGGCGTAGTGCCAGGCCTTGGGGCTGCCCTGGCAGGGTGCTGCTGGACTTGTCCTCACCTTCCCTGTTTCTCTTCTTAGCTCCTGCACCTCTGCAGCCGAGAAGGAGCCAGGAGGTGAGTGATGGCCTCTCCTGCTCTCAGCAGATAGCGCCTGGCTGAAGGTCCAGCTGCTCCAGGCACCTGGGGGCAAGACTCATTCCTCCTTCATGAGTTGGAGGAGGAATGTTGAGGTTCTCAGCTGACCCCACTCCTCCTCAAATGGGGTCCCAGGGGGCTTTTGTGAGGTGTGAGGAAGGAAGCAGGAGCTGGTAGGGTTTGGCAGGGGCTGCGGGGCACATCTCTGCCCTCTTCCAACCCAGGAGCAGAACGGAGGGAGAAGCAGTTCCGTGCCCATCGTGGCTTTGGGGATCGCCGTGATGGAGTCATCAGTGCACGCACCTATTTCTATGCCGATGAGGCCAAGTGTGATCAGCACATGGAGACCTTCCTGCACTGCATCGATGCATCAAGTAAGTCTTCAGTGTGTCCCTGTGTGCCTAGAGACACCAGGGACCCTGCCCCAGCCAGCCCTGCCCTTGTGGCTCTTTCCAGGTGGCAGCTCAGAGGACGGCTTCTCAGCCATCAAGCTGACAGCGCTGGGTAGACCTCAGTTCCTGGTGAGTGTCCGTGGGAGTGAGTGGGGTGGGCTGGGTTGGAGAGAGGACGGTGGGTGCTTCGGAGTGCCTGAAGCCACCTAGGGGATGGCCTCAGGCTTTGGGAGCACACAAAAGGGTCCCAATGTGAGAGTATGGATGCTTTGTACCAGGCTATGTTCTCATGCTACGGGGTCAGGGTCTGTCTGTGGGGCTCTGGAGGGATCCCTTGGAGCTCTGAGCCCAGACAGTTCACCCCAAGCTCTGTCCCCACAGCTGCAGTTCTCAGAGGTGCTGGTGAAGTGGCGGCGGTTCTTCCACCAAATGGCTGCAGAGCAGGGCCAGGGTGGGCGAGCAGCGCTGGAGATGAGGCTGGAGGTGGAGAAGTTGCAGGTGAGCAGGATGATATCTGAGAGGTGAGGTTGTGCTGCTGGGAGGGGGAGAGGAGAGGGTCTGACTATCAGGGATGTGCTGCAGGAGGGGTTCTGGAGCACTGTGACACCTCTGGTGGGGTCTGGCTGTGCCCTGATGCTCCTTTTGGTGGCAGGAGGCCCTGGCCAAGCTCGGCATCGCGACCAAGGCGGAGAGCCAGCACTGGTTCACGGGCGAGAACGTGGGTGAGAGTGGGTAAGTTGTCCACAGCTTGTAGGGTGCTGTGGGGGGATGGTGCTGGGGGATCTGGGCCCCGCCACAAGCCTGGGTAGACAGGCAGCAGCAAGGGGAGATCTCCAGAAGTCATCGCTGACTTGTTGTGGCAACCAAGGGCTCTCAAAGCAGAGAGGAGTGGCAAGCTGGGACAGGGTGCCACTTGCAGCTGGTTTGCTGATGGTGTGGGAGCTGGTAGAGACCCTACCGTCAGCACAGACCTGACTTCCCATCCACAGAACTGTGGATCTTCTGGACTGGAACAGCCTGATCGACAGCCGCACCAAGCTCTCCAAGCTGCTGCTCATCCCCAATATCAAGGTATGTATGTGCTTCAGCCAGGCTCTGCCCACCGAGCAGCTCTGCAGTGTGGGCACTGCCAGTGTGAGACAGCTCATCCTTGTCCTGGGGTGTGAGGTTGCCATCCTCAGACCCTGCGTGGCTTCTGGAGTCCCACACTGACCTGCGTGCAGCTGGTGGGGTGGGCACCCCATGTGCAGCACAGGTTGGGGGGTTTGGGGAATGGGCTCCCCTGGATGTTTGCCTCCCTATAGTGCTGCCGTGCCAGGCAGTGCTGAATGGGCTCTTCTCATTTCAGACCAGGCAGCTGGAGCCTCTGCTCTCACACTTCACCGAGGAGGAGGAACTGCAGATGAAACGGATGCTGCAGCGGATGGACGTCCTTGCCAAGGTGCAGGGGAGGTGGGGACAGGCACTGCTGCCGATGGGGACACATGGTAGGCAGCCTCAGCAGCCCTCCGTGCCTCCTTCACCCCACAGAGAGCCACGGAGACGGGCGTGAGGCTGATGGTGGATGCAGAGCAGAGCTACTTCCAGCCAGCCATCAGCCGTCTCACCCTGGAGATGCAGCGCCGCTTCAACAGGGAGCGGGCCGTCATCTTCAACACCCACCAGTGCTACCTGAAGGTGAGGCAGGGGATGGAGTGCATGGATTGGTGATGCTGTAAGCAGTTCAGTGTGGCTTTGGGATGGCTGGTAGCACTGGTTTGGTGACCCTGGGCCATCTACTGCCCAGGAAGCTTATGATAATGTGAGCGTGGACGTGGAGCTGTCGCGCCGGGAAGGCTGGCACTTTGGCACCAAGCTGGTCCGTGGAGCCTACATGGATCAGGAGAGGGAGAGAGCAGCAAAGATTGGCTACGAGGATCCCATCAACCCCACCTATGAGAAGACCAATGAGATGTACCACAGGTAGGCGGTGCCCCCACCACGCTCCTGCCTTCCTCCCCAGCGTGATGGGGGCAGCCTGACCACGCAGCCCCCTGCTGCCCTGCAGGTGCCTGGACTATGTGCTGGAGGAGATCAAGCACAGCCGGAAAGCCAACGTCATGGTGGCAACTCACAATGAGGACACAGTCAAGTTTACCCTGCGCAGGTGGGTGCTGGTGGGGTGGGGTCAGTGTTGGGTGCCCAGTCCCTGCTCTACACACAGGACATAAAGGGTCTCTCTGCTCTTTCTTAACATCGAGGCTTGGCTTGCAGGATGATGGAGCTTGGGATCCATCCTTCAGAGAAGAAGGTCTGCTTTGGGCAGTTGCTGGGCATGTGTGACCAGATCACCTTCCCCCTGGGTGAGTACTGCAGCACCAGCACCTGGGTGCAAGCAGGATGTGGCAGAGGGCTCCTGTCCCACTGTCACACCAAGGTTTCCCTGAGCAGCTGCTGTGGGGTTTGAAGGCAAGATGAAGCCAGGCTGTGGGTTGCTGGCAGACTGGCTGAGGACTTCTGGTCTCCAGAACCCAAGGCCAGGGGAGTAGTGCAAGGCAGACTGGGCAGTTGTCCAGCATGGATGCTGCTCTGTCCTGGAGTTCCCCCAGTAAGCAGTTTGGCTCTGGGTCTGCAGCCTTCTCTGGTCATGCTGGAAAAATGTGTTAACTTGATGTTTCTATTTGAATACTTCCTAAATTGGCCCAGCCCTCCCTGCTGGCATTCCCAGGGCTGCCGGTGACCTCGGCACTCTCTGGCACCTTTCCAAATCCCTGTGCAAAGCAGGGAGGGGACAGGCTGCTGTGTTTCCCCCCTCTGTCTCGGACAGGCTCCCTCCATCTGGCCAGAGATGCTCCCAGGCTTCCTGTGGGTTGCTCAATCCCATCCTCCAGCCCTGACATGCTGGGCTGGCCTTACTTTCCCCCACACACAGAGACAGGGAGCTGGGCTGGCAAATGGGACATCCCTGTGTCCCCAGCCCCAGCTGTCTAGAAACCTTCACTGCTACCTGGAGTGCTCTGGGTTGCTATGCCTGGATCCTTGCCCTTGGTCACAGCAGTGCCAGTGGTGCCTTGGAGGCTCTTTGGGGGCACTTCCATGCTCTCCCTCTCTCCTTCCAGGTCAGGCTGGCTTCCCTGTCTACAAGTACGTCCCCTACGGCCCAGTGGATGAGGTGCTGCCATACCTGTCCCGCCGTGCCCAGGAGAACAGGGGCTTCATGCAGAGAGCCAACAAGGAGCGGGACCTGCTCTGGAGGGAGTTCAAGCGGCGACTTTTTGCAGGCACCATCTTCAGCACCAACCCCTGACCCCTGCAGGACCCAGCCTGTGCCCAGCAGCGGGGCTCTTGTGCCTTTGTGTTAACCACTAACCCAGCTCCTCTGCCTTGATCTGTTGCTATTTTTCCCCCTGAGGCCTTTGCCTGAGGGGGAGATGTTCTCTTATTGCTGTAGAACTACATCCTCCTGCTGGAGACCACTACTGTAGGGCTGCCTAACTGGCTGTGCCCCGAGTGATGTCCCTCTGCTGTTCTTCAGCAGAGCCAAAGCTCTGTAGGCTCTCAGTGCCTTGTGCCCATGTCAGCCCTGGGGCACCTATCATGGGGATGGGATCTGTCCTGTGAGGCCAGGGCAGTGCTGTGGGCCAAGGAGTTAGGAGTTGGGCTGCAGCTCAGCTCTGTCAAGCACTGGATTTGCAGTGAATTGCAACAATTAAAGCACTGCTGCTCTTGTTCCTCGAGTCCGTGGGTAGCGTTGGGTTCTGTATTGCTTCCCTGATAGCAAAAGCTGGGGGTGCTCCAGCCAAAGTTGCAATGTGCTTTCTTGCAAGGGTGCTGGATGCAGCAGCAGGGGGAGTTGCAAGGCAGAGAGCCCATACTGTGCAGCAGCCATCGCAGCAGCTGTACTCCAATGCTGGGAGAAGTCTGAGCACACGTGAGCAGGGGCTCCTTCCAAGGGGCAGAGCCTGGCTGGGTCCCCACCGGATGGTGCTGAGTGCCCCAGGGGCCACGGCACGGTCCTTCCCCGGGAAACAGCTGCAGGGAGTTCTTGAACCATTGACAAAACAGCGTATTTTTCCTTTGCTTTGTCTTTGGAAATGCTATAATGCTGGGGTTCCTCTCTTTTTCTTTTGCTGGTGTTTCCAAAGCATGGTTCAGTGGGAGGAAAGCACCTGGCAGGGCAGCTCCATCCCAGAGCCTGAAAAAGGAACTGCAGAGTTGGAATAGAGAGCTCTGAGATGGGCTGCTCCTCTCAAAGGAAAAAACCTCATTGGGACCAGAGGGAGAATAGGAGCAGTTGTGACTGATATCTGTGGGGTGTGCATCATCTCCAGCTCTGGAGGTGGGCACCGGAGCAGCTCTGCTTTGGAGGCAGCCTGGGGGTCCTGGTGCAGGGTTTGCTACAGATGGATGGATGGATGGACCCATCCTGCCTGTAGGACAGGGCCAAGGATCTGCTGCCAGCACTGTGGATACAAGGACAGGGGACATGGCAGGAGTGGAGAGATGCTCAATGATTTGAAATCTGAGGTCGGGGAAGACAAGAACGTGGGTGACAGTTGTAACATCCAGGGAGTTGGGAGATGGTTTCTGCACAGGGAGACAGGGTAGGAGGAAGCTGAGTGCAGCTCGGGAATGGTGTCCCCATCCGTGTCATTTCAGGGCAGTGACATCGGTCCCCAATGGCTGCCACCCCCCAGCCCCTCCCTCTGCACCCGTGGCTGCTCGCATCACGATCTGCCCGTGCACAGGGACAGGGTGAAGGCAGCTTCCAGGCATGGCTCTGCCTCACGAGTCCCCATCAGTGACCTGGTGACAACACAGCTCCGTGGGAAAGTAGCCCTAGGGGGGTCCTGGTTGCTCTGTGCTGTGGCATCGCTGCTCCACGGACCAGAATGTGATAAATCCAGAGGTCGGCGGTGAGCAGCTGCTCATCCACTCTCTTCACTCGCGGTGTTCGGGACACGCCCCGGCTCTCTCCCGTCAGATGCTGTCGGAGCATCCTCTCCTGGAGGCGTGCGGTGCTCACAGGCGGCAATGCAGGAGATGCCCGCAGCCCCTCGGCAGGAGAGAACCCAACCATTCCTTTTAAAACCATCGATCCGAGCGCCTGGGATAGCGGAGCCGGCACGGAGCGGCGATGCTCTGTAGTGTTCAAGGGACACTGTTTGTGCAACCACGTGGCAGATGCCCGGCGTGTCCCCCGTCCACGCTAGGGATTTGGGATTGCTAGAAGCGCTCGATGAGCCCCCCCAGTTCCTAATTGTGTCCCTCTCAGGGAGTTACGAGTGGCTGCCGCTGCGGGCACCGCTCGGGGCTGCCGGAGCCGGGCACAGCCTCCATCGGGGCTACTGGGACTCCGGATCCTGCCGTTCTACACCCGCGCCGGAGCTCCGCAGCCCGCACACCGCTGCCGTCGGGGCTCGGGCCCGGGGTCGGGCGCGGGGAGGAGGCGGCGGCGGCGGCGGCCCCCGGAGCCTGGCCCGCCGTCAGGGGAACCAATGCGGAATTTCCTGGCTGCCGGCGGGGCCCCTCCCGCCGCCGCCGAGAGGGGCGCGGGGGAGGCGGCGGCGGCGGCGGCGGCGCGGAGCTCGCACTGCAGTTTCCGTCCGCCGAGAGCGGCCGTCGGGGCAGGGCAAGGCAGGGCAGGGCAGGGCGGCACCGGGCACCGCGCAGCCGAGCCGAGCCCCGTATGGGATGGGCCGGGTCGGGCCGGGCCCCGCCGCGCCGACGGCCATGGCGGCCCTGGGGCTGCGGCCGCCGCGCCCAAAAGGAGCCGCGGTGCCGCTGCTGCTGCTGGCGGTGCTGAGCTGCGGAGCCGCGCAGGAGCTGAGCCCACGGGGCAGGAACGTGTGCAGGGCTGCAGGGTAGGAGAGAGGGGAGGGGAGGGCAGGTGGGGCCGGGCGGGCGGCCGGGAAGGGAGGGGGGGGAGGGTGCGGGCCTGGGAAAGAGCGGTGCGGGGCGGTGGGGAGGGGGCGATGGGGTCCCATCGCGGCGGGGGGAGATGGAGCCGGGTGTCCCGGGTTCGGATTTTGGTGTCGCGGGTTCGGATTTTGGTGTCTCGGGTCTGGATTTTCGATGTCCCGGGTCTAAAGCTGTGTGTCCCGGTTCCGAATCTCGGTGTCCCGGGTCCGGATTTTGGTATCCCGGGTGCGAATTTCGGTGTCCCGAGTCCGGATCTCGGTGTTCCGGCGCTGGTCCTGCAGGGAGAAGCCGGTTATGATCGTCCCGGGTGTGGTCCCACAGTGGGATGCGGGATGCTGCGGGTGTCCCCCGCTGGAGCGGCTCCCGGAGCGCTCGGGGCGGCCGCGTTGGCAGCACCGGGACAATACTTGGCGTTGGCTTCAGAGCAAAGGTGCCATCCCCAGGGTCGCCCTCTGCCTGCTCCCCCCCTCCCCCTCCCCTCTCGGGCTCAGTGGTCCCAAAGCTGCCTCATCCCGCCGAGGAGACCCCTATATGGGGGGGCGATAGGGGGGAGGGCAGGCCATAAATGCACCTTTATACAGCTCGCCCGTGAGGTCAGGCAAGTCCACAAGGAAAACATGTGCTGCGCGCTGGAGAGGCCACATAATGGCTCCATTCAGCCCGGCCGCGGGGCGCTGGTGCCCCCTCCTCAAATTACAGTTTCCGAAGGAGGTTTTGCCAGAGCAGCACGGCCTCAGTACTCGGCGGGGGGGGGATGGAGGGGGGTTGCACTGGGTCTCTACATCCCCCTGTAAAACCGCTGCCCAGCAAAGCTGTCTCTTGGGGTGGCAGTGGGGCGGCAGGCAGTGACCCTTGGGGCCAGCCCAAGAAGCTGTGTCCATACAGTTCTATAGATTGCATAGGGTAGGAGAAAGGGATGTGCTTTGGAACTGTTGGGTTTGGTGTGTGCTAAACGTGACTGCTCCTCTTGAGCTCAAAGCTCTTGTTAAGTTACCATGCCCCCCTTCTGTTGGAGAAGCACGGGTGCAGGGTGATGAGTGCACGTGCTGTGTGTGTGGGAACTGCTTTCTCCATAACTCTCCTTTGGTCATTCTTTTCCTGTATGAAGAATTTCCTTTTTGCCACACAAGGCACCGAGTGATGGGTGCCGTGGAGAAAGAAGGGGCTCGGCGCCAGAGTGATGCTGCTCTCCAGTTTGGGCAGTGGTGTGTGAGCACTGGGATGGACACGCAGCTGGAGCAGGTGGCAGCGGTGCTCTGGGCTGTGGGCTTTTCACCTCCATCCATTTGTGCAGCTCCCAAACTCTCAGTAGAATGCAGGATGTGGGATGCTCGGTGGGATGCAGGTGATGCTCAGTGCGATGTGGGATGCTCAGTGGGATGCAGACACATCCCAGGAGCAGGGACAGCTCTGGCTTTCCCCCATCATGTGCTCCTTTTCATCTGCACCAGTGAAATCCCCATCAGTTTGGCAAAGCGATTCTTTTTCTCCTTTCTCGAGGGGAAAAGGGAGTAAAACAGAAAGAGAAGGGATGTGCTGAGGAAAGCAGCGGGTCCGTGGGCAACCTGAAGGATGCTCTGAAGCTGAGCCCCGGTCCCAGCTGTGCTGTGGGGTGCAGGGAGGTGGCTCAAGCTTTGAAATCTGAGCGCGTTGGTTTGCTGTCAGAGCAGCTGATAAGGGAGGGGAGGCTGAGCGGGGAGGTGTCGGACATGGCCCAGTGGAGGCGATTAGCTATCTGCCAGGAGATAGTTTTAATCCCAGCGCTGCGTGTGGGCTGCCCCATGGACCCACTCATGATGCTTCAGTCACAGTGCAGCGCTACTGGGCGCTGTGGTCCTTCTTTGGGCAGGATGACCCCTTCCCACCCATCCCCAGCAGAGCTCATGGGGCTTTTGTGGAATGAGACCACACGGGCACAACCCACGCTCGTTGGACAACTCTATCATGGCACGTTTCAACCCATCATGGATCCATTTCAACCCATGATGGATCCATTTCAACCCATGGAGCCCAGTGGATTTCGCTTTGGGTTCTCCTGTCCCCCACGGAGAGGCTTTGATTGGTGCCTCATTGCCTTTCCTTGCGTGTTTCATCTCCCTTCCAGGGCACAGACCCTGCTCCAACCCTGGGCGCAATCACAGCGCTGTGTAATCTCAGTGACGGACGGAATGGATGGAGCTATTTTGGTCTCCAGCTGCAAGGCATTTTTTCCAGGCCCTGAATCATTTTTGTGGTTCCTTTCTGCCTCCCGTCCAATTTTTCAACATCTTCCACGAGAGGCGGCCGCGGTGCTCCCATGTTGGTGCTGCCCCATTCAGCCCAGTCCGTGTCCCACTGGGGGCTGCTCTCACCCCCCCCCCAGCCCACAGCAGCTCCTCCTGGCAGCCAGACGTGGTCCTGTGACTGCGCTGCGTTTCACGAATACTTCCTCACTGTCTCCTCCTCCTCTTCTGCATTTGTTACATATAAAGGGGAAAAAAAAAAAAAAAAAAAAAAGAAAAGCATGCATTCCAGGCTCTGCCACTGGTCCAGCCCATGTCAAGTTTTCCTCGACTGCAGCATGCCTTTGGATTGCTCCAGAGCCTCTGGGATTGCTCCCATCCATGGAGTATAGCTCCAGTTGTGTGAGCAAAGCTGCACAAATTGAAGGATGTAGTGGGTTTGTGCTGAGAAGAGGACGTCCCCTCCTCATGGGGTGTCCCTGTGCCCCTCTTCTAGGGGCTGTCGTGGTTGGGATGGGATGGGGTGAGATGCCACCATCCTACCTTGGGATGCCATCCCCATGCTGCCACAATGCCAGGCACCAAACCCATCTGTAGGTTCCCATAAGCACTCCTTGCTTTGTCTGGGCTTTCCTCTCTCCCATCTATTATTTTTCAACGCCTCAGTTAAGAATGCACTCATTTTAGCCTATCCTTTAAATCACATGTGGTGGTAAAATAATCCGAGCCATTTTCTGCACGTGGGGCACACGGATGTTGGGTGTGGTTGTCCCATGCCCAGCACTGCTGCTGTTTGCCTCCTTGTCTCTGCTGAGCCCTGCGCTGAGCTGAGTACCCCACGCCAAGCATCTGCATGGCAGAATTGGTTCTTGATATCACACCGCATCACTGAAAGGTTTCCAGGAAGGACAGCAGCTTTCCAGATATCCCAACCATTTGTGGACTTATTTTTCCTGCAGCTCCTCGGCGCTCGTGTGCTGCCCAGGATGGAAGCAACAAGGAAGCGAGTGTTTGATAGGTAAGCAGCAATGCTGAAGTCGTGAGACAGCCCTGGAGCTGTGTAGAGCACCCCAGCTCGCCTTGGGGTGCAGCCCTCGGACACGAGATGCAGTGTGGTGACCCCTGCGTGCTGCCACAGTGCTGGAGGGCTGTGGCAGAGGATGAAGGCACAGCCACATGCCACCGCAGAAAGGCACCGGTGCCACCGAGCCCACAGGAAACCAGGGCAGCCCCTGCTGTGCCATCATGCAGGATTTGGGGACCCTGTGTTTCCCTTTCAGTTTGGGGTGGCAGTGGTGCCCAGGGAGCCGGTGGGCTGCAGACCCCATAACCAACTAACTCACCCTGCATGCACCCTCATAACCACTCGCTGCATGCAGCTGGTGCAGGGAGAAGGATGCACAGCGGGGGAATATGGTCCCGCTGCAAACTGTCCCCACCTCCTCTCCCCACTTTCCCCCCAGGCTGCTCTAACCATTAGACTCACTGCCTCTAACCTGTTCCATCTGTCTATTTTAGGGTTTTCTATAGTCCCCATCACCGTAGGTCTAACAACGGCCAGGTAAGGCGCTCGGTGCGGGTGCTCTGTTCCCCCTCTCCTGCTGGCCAAGGGGACTTTGTGGGGCCGTGGGGCCAGCACTGTGCCATGCCCCAGAGCTCGCTCCCCTTTGGCACAGGGGGACTCGTGGGCTGGGGGTGCTGGGGGAGCACTTCCATAGGGAGGTTAGAAGGAGGGGGGCTGTGCTGGTGGCTGCTTCTGTTCCCCTGTCCCACATCCCACATCTCGCCTGCAGCACAGGGATGGCTGAGCAGGGTGGTAGGGGGCTGGGGCAGGGATGGAGCTGGGGAGAGTGGCATCACCGTTGTGATCACCATGCGGTGTCACAGTTCAGTGACCCCTATGGTGCCACCGTGCACCCCGTCCCCTGCTCTGGGGGTTGGGGACTGGGATGGAATGAGCCTGGTGGCACATTGGGGACCTTTCTGCCGTGTCCTCATGCTCTGTTGTCGGTCCACCTGCCCAGCTGTCTGCGAAGGGAATTTCACCTGCAAGGAGAATGAGGTGTGCGTGAGACCCGGCGAGTGCCGCTGCCGCCACGGCTACTTCGGTGCCAACTGCGACACCAGTGAGTACCAGTGGCACCACTGGGGCACCCCAGGTGGGCCACCTCATATAGGGAGCCTGTCACCTAAGCGTGCTAGGAGCAGTGGGGATGGAGAGGAGCAAGGGGTGCCGCTTGCATGGGGTCACCCATGGCTGACTGCAGCGCTGTTCCACCTGCAGAGTGTCCCCGTCAGTTCTGGGGCCCCGACTGCAAGGAGATGTGCAGCTGCCACCCCAATGGGCAGTGTGAAGATGTGACGGGTCAGTGCACCTGCAACCCCAACCGCTGGGGCCCCAAGTGTGAGAACATCTGCCTCTGCAAGCACGGCAAATGTGACCAGAAGACTGGCAAATGCACCTGCGAGCCCAACTGGTGGGGCCCCCAGTGCTCCAGCTCCTGCTATTGCAGCCACAATTCCCAGTGCGACCAGCAGACAGGCAACTGCCTGTGCCAGCCAGGCTGGTGGGGCCGTGGCTGCAACAACCAATGCTCTTGCAACAACTCACCCTGTGAACAGTTCACCGGGCGCTGCCAGTGCCGTGAGCGCACCTTTGGGCCCCGCTGTGACCGCTACTGCCAGTGCTACAAGGGGAAGTGCAACCAGGTGGATGGCACCTGTACCTGTGAGCCGGGCTACCGTGGCAAGTACTGCCGTGAGCCGTGCCCAGCCGGCTTCTATGGGCAAGGCTGCAGGAGGAGGTGAGTGTTGGGGCACGAGGAGGGAGGTGGGAGCTGTGGGTGCCATGTGCCACGTGTCCCTTGGTTGTTGCAGGTGTGGGCAGTGCAAGAGCCTGCAGCCCTGCACCGTGGCAGATGGGCGCTGCCTGACGTGCGAAGCGGGTTGGAATGGCACCAAGTGTGACCAGCCCTGCTCGGCTGGTTTCTATGGGGAGGGCTGCGAGAAGCTTTGTCCCCCCTGCAAGGATGGCCACACCTGCAACCATATCAATGGCAAGTGCTCACACTGCAACCCCGGCTGGATTGGAGACAGGTGAGTGCTGCACGGCCCGGCTGGTGCAGTGCTGTGTCCCTGGGAGTGGATGTACAGCTGGGGCAGCAGGAATGGGCTGAGCCTGCTGGCGTGGCCATGAGGCCATAGGGAGCCTCAGGGACCCCAATGCCAAGGCGTTGGTACATGGGGCCATGGGACGCACAATGCCACGGTGCTCCTATCTGCTCAGCGACCCTAACACACAGCAGGGCTCAACTCTGAAACTTTCTTGGAGCCACCTGGGGTTGGGTCTGAGGCTGTGCAGCACCTGTATGGGGCTGACAGCACCCAGCCCCGTCTCCTTGCATGGAACAAACGGGAAACAGAATAGGATGACCAGGATGGGCATAGTGGGGGGCACCGTGAGAAATCCTTTCTCCGGTGCTTCAGCTGCCCTCACCGTTCCCCAGGTGTGAAACCAAGTGCCGCAATGGGACGTATGGGGAGAACTGTGCCTTCGTCTGCAGCGACTGCGTCAGCGGGGAGTGCCACTTTGAGACGGGCCGCTGCCTGTGCCGCGCCGGCTCCCACGGCACATAGTAAGCAAACCGGGCTGCGGGCACTCATCACCGCTTGGCATCACCTCCATCCCCTGTCTGCTTCTGCCCCTGGTTGGGGTGGGATCCAAACAAACCTGAGGCAGCAGCACTCGATCCCCCTGAGCTCAGCAGGACACTCTGCAGGGCCACGGTGTGCCTCTCGCTGAGCTGCCGGATGGGTTTCTTGACGAAAGGATTTTGCTTTAGGAAATGGCCATTTGGCAAAAACAAATGCCTTTGACAAAACTCGTTTTTTTGTGTGTTTTTTTTTTTTCCCCCCCCAAGTTCAGGGTGGAATTTCTAGCTGAAAACAGAGAGAAAACCACATCCCAGAATAGCACATAGCCTCACGGGTATGGCATCTGTGTGGTGCTCCCTCTCCCAGCAGCAGCTCTCACTGGGGGCTGCTCACCCCAGGAGGAGCCCAAAGCCCCCCAGCCTTTGGCTGTGCCCAACTCCAACCAGCAGCAGGCCCTGTCCTAATGCATGCTCGTCCCCTTTGCTTTCTCCCAACGTGGAATAGAAGCGCTGCCTGAAAGGAAAGTGGCTGGAAGCACTGGAGGGAAGGCTGCTGAAATGTCTGCAGTGGGCACAAAGCCCTCTATTGCTCCACATCATTCCCATGGTATCTCCCGAAATCAGTCTGTCTGGGGTAGAAATATGGGTCCAGCTGATGGGGGTAGCTTGGACTGTCTGGGAGATATCCCTGCTCCCATCCCTGCATCCCACTGCAGCTGCTCGTGGGGGCTCAAGGCACGTGGCTCAGCCACGGCGGTGCTTTGAAAACCAGAGAGCGTGAAATGTGGCTGAGTCAAGGGAGCAGCTGCAGCCCCAGGAGAGAGGGGCTGGGATCAGGGCCACGGTGCTGCCAGCTGGGAGCAGCTGGAGTTGGGCTGAGGGCCATCAGCCCTGCTGCATCCATCCCAGTACCCATGCTGTTGCATAGCATCATCCCAAACTGTTGCTGCCCCCAGAACTCTGAGGACAGGATGCTTGGTGGGAGGGCACCCAGAACCTGGGTTGTTTTGGGTGGTGCCCATTGCCCACCTTCCAGCCCTGGTTTGTGCCCCTCTCCATAATGCTGAGCTGGGAGGCTGTGCCCTGGCAAGGAGGGCACTTCGGCTATAGTTGTTCTCCCTTCTTACATACAGTGAGCTGAGAGGTTTCCAAGCTCATGAGCTGCAGTGGAAGGGCTCCATCTTGGGTGTGCATGGGGCACATGGCCACATCACATCAGCAGTGCTGAGCTGAGACCCGGTGCAGATGCTCTGCTGGGTTGGCACTGCTGATGGGTTAGTGACCCGTTGTCACCACAGTGCTACAAGCCTCGTTGCAAAGCCTTGTGCAGCACGTGGGGGTGGAGGAGGGCTCTCAGAAACAGCAAACATGAGGACAAGCAGGAAGGTGGCACAGTCCCCCATGGGGATGCTGTCAGTGCAATCCAGCACTGTGTCACCTGCTTTTCCCGGAGTAGAAAGGGTCTGGGAAAGGAGAGCAGGGAGCATCCCCTGGTTGCATCACCCCGCCCTCACCCCTCACCCTCTCCCCAGCTGTAACCTCACCTGCCCGCCCGGCCACTATGGAGCCAACTGTGCTCAAGCCTGCAGCTGCCACGACGGTGCCTGCGACCCGCTGACGGGCGCCTGCCACATGGGTGAGTTGTAGGGTTGGGGTGCTGGGGTGCCTATGGCTGGTGTCTGAGCACGCTGTGTCTTGCAGAAGCCAACCAACGGATGGGGGTGATTGGGGCCGGAGCTCTGCTGGCACTGCTGCTCATCCTCCTGCTGTCGCTGCTCTGCTGCTGCTGCGTCTGCCGCAAGAAGGATGAAGGGCACGGGTGAGTGGATGCTGGCAGGGAAAGGGGAGGACAGAAGGGAAATGTGGGGCAGTTTCCCATCCTCATGAAGATGGGGAAAAGAGAGCACAGGGTGGGAGCGGGAGGACCCTGCACTGCAGGGACGCCTCCTGGCTTTGTGTCCCTGTTGTTGGCCGTCACCTCACTGGGACCCAATGGGTCCCCAGGGCTGGAGCCTGCAAAGGGAAACCTAGAGCATGCTGTGTTATGGCTGGGATCCCCAAAATGGCGTGGGGCTGAAGGCAGGAGTGTGCACAGCAGCTCCCACAGCGTGGCTGGGCTGTAGGGTCTGCAGGACAAAGTGAGCCCCTCCAGTCCCTGCTGCAGGGATGAGGACAAGGGATAGGGATGGGGATAGGAGTAGGGATAGGGATGAGGATGGGGACAGGGATGGGGGTGGGGATGGGGATGGAGATGGCTGCTTATTGGGAAGAAAGGGGCCAGGGGAGCTCCACTAGCTGCACAAAAGCCGTCCCTCGTGCCGCCGGCCGCTGTGCAGGAATTTTCCGGAAGCTTCTGCTTGCAGCCGTGCCAGCTCCACTCCAGCCCAGCACATCTGGTTTGGAGAGCCTGTGGGCTGCATGTCATTATGCCGCAGATAAAAGGAGCCACTTCCCAAACTCAGTGCTGCTCGGAGAAGTCTTGCATGGGAAATAGCTCCAAAGAGTTTCCTCTCCTCGGGCACTGCAGGGTGCCCAGATTCCGAACTGCCATCTCAATGTCCTGTCCCAAAGCGTTCCCGGTGCCAGGAAGGGCTGTGGCAGGGGTACTGCAGTGGCCGTGGGTGCACACAGGTTGAGTGGCATTGCTGCACAGAGCCTCTTGCTGCTGTGGCTGAGGATAATTGCCTGAAAGCTCATCCTCAAGAGGCTTCAAAACCAGAGAGCAAATAAAGAGAAGCCACGTGTTTGTTTGGGGTTGGGATTTTTTTATTTATTTTTTTTATTTTTTCTAAAGTTAATCATATGATTCGAGGGCCTGGATGGGAGCTGTGGGTGTTTTGGGCACAGTGTGGCTCTGCCACAAGGCGAGCTGAAGCACGCGGCTGGCAACAGCCCTGACCCCTGCCCTGAGCCATCCTGGGCTTCAACTGAGGCAAAACCAGTGGGGAATACACTCCTGTGGCACCTCTCTGTCCTGCCTCTTCCCCAAACCCTTCTTCATGTGCAGCATCCCTGAGCCTCCAGCTCAATGCATGGTTCCATGATCGATCATCCTGGTGTGACCATTGCCATGATGGGGCCGTTGTGTTTCCCTGCAGAGCAAATCAGGACCCGGTGGCAGCCAAGAAGCCTCCGAGACGCTTGTGTGGGCGCTTCAGCCGCATCAGCATGAAGCTGCCACGCATCCCCCTGCGCCGCCAGAAGATGCCCAAGGTCGTAGGTGAGGCACCGAGGGGCAGAGCAGGGCTGACGTGTGCGACCTGCTGTGCTTCTCCCGGCCCCAAACCCATGCAGAGTGCACCAGGGCCGGGGAAACATCCCCTCTGCAACCCAAACAGGGGCCGTGTTTGTGGAAGGGGCCGGGCAGGGCTCGGGGAGGAGGACAGAGGGGGCTGTGTGCGCGGGGCTCAATGGGGCTGTGTGCGCGTTTCCTGCAGCCGCCCCGCAGCAGCTGGCTCCCACCCAGCAGCGCTGTGTAAACACAGAGGGGAGGGAGGGGATGGCCCCAGCTCCAGGGCTCTGTGCGTTACAACCTGCTCTGGGGTTGGGGCTATGCAGTGAGGCCACCCAAGACCCTGGAACAAAGGGATCTGTGCCAGCAGGCAACAAGGGACCCAGGCAGGCAACGGCTCCGACCACTTGGGGCTGGCCTTGGAGCAATAACATCCATCCATCATCATCTGGCAGCACAGGGACCTGCAGCACTTCTTTGCTAGGGGCAGGCAGAAGCCCCAGCACATCTCGGAGCTGCTGTTGGTGCTCCTCTTCCTCCGGCCATCCCCTTGGTCCCATTCAAGTCCTGGAGATGCCGCACAGCCACAAGTCCCAGCACCCCGTCACGCCTTCTCACAGGAAGCAGTGCGCTTCATCTGCTTCCAACGGTCTGCTTCTAATTTTCTCTTTTTGGGTTTTACAACAAGGAAAGTCATGCCGGAGTGGCTGCCTCCCCCACTCTGGGCCATTTGCTCTTTAAATATCTCCACTGCTTTTGCTCTGGCTCTGGAGTTTCTCTCAGCCTCTGCATCCTCCCCCATCCCTTATCTTATGAGGGGACCCCTCATCTTGCTGGTCCATTCCTGTCTCGGGTTTATTCCCTCTCACATAGTCATCTCCATGATCTTTTATCCCCTGCACAGTGCTGTGTGTGGGGAGCGTGGCTGCTTGCAACCACGGCTCATCCCAGAGTGGGTGAAGCAGGGCTGGGTCCCTGCAGGGCAGGCACTGGCTGATGGCCACTTTCCTGCCCTGGCAGTAGCTCACCATGACCTGGAGAACACACTGAACTGCAGCTTCATTGAGCCGCCCTCAGTGGTGGAGCAGCCCTCCCCGTCCTGGTCATCCCGTGGTTCCTTCTCCTCCTTTGACACCACAGATGAGGGGCCAGTGTACTGCGTGCCCCATGAAGGTGAGACTCATGGGTGTTTTCCTGGGTGCTGCATGCAAGGATGAGGGCTGGAGGTGGCCCTGCAATGGGGAAGTGGGGGTCCTGTGGCATAGGGGGACCTGGAGGCATGCGGAAGAGGTAGAGAGGGACCAGGTGAGACAGGGCAATGGGGAGCCCAGTTTTGCCTCTACCCCACCACCGTGCATGGTTTTTTTTGCCATGAGGGCAACAAGGCAGTGGCACAGGGCCCAGAGAAGCCCTGTAAGTGGAGGTGCTCAAAGCCAGGCTGTATGGGGCTTTGGGCACCGGAGGCAGGAGTCTAACCCATGGGACCAAGTTGGACTGGGTAGCATTTTAAGGCTCCCTTCCAACCCAAACCGTTCCGTGCCTTCATGACACATCCATGCTCTCTTCCCACAGAGAGCGTCGGTGACGGCAGGGACAGGGCACCGTCCTCCAGCCCCGGTGAGAAGCTCGTGGCCCCAGCCAGCGGGGAGGAGGCAGCCGAGTACAGCTTCCTGAAGGAGACGGGCTCTGTCAAGGCCTTCCATGCCGACAGCAGCGAAACACCCCTGCTCAAGTCCTCGGACAGCGAGCGCTCATCCTGCGGGTCAGGCTCGGCCAGCGCCGCGCTCTATGCCAAGGTCGCCCGCCTCTCCAAGCAGTCCAAGGAGGAGGAGGAGACAGCTCTGTCCCCAGAGAGAACCAAGCCCCGTCCTCCCGACCCGTCCACCAAGCCCAAGGTATCCTGGATCCACAGCCGTTACAACTCCAGCCAGTCCAACTCGCTGCCCAGCCGCTCCCCGGAGCCAGCGGCCGCCCGGCCCAGCAGCCCCGAGCACGGCCAAGGTTTGGCCAAGAGGAAGAGGAGCCCCAGCGAGACGTCGGCTGGTGTGCACGGCAAAGCAGAGGAGAAGGGCAGTGGTGGCACACGTGGCAAGGAGAGACCGCAGAAGCACCCCAAGGAACCCGGTGTCCCCGAGGGCAAAGCCAACCTTGCCACAGAGCCCCAGTCGCCTTCGAAACCCAAGCAGAGGAGCAAGGCCAGCTCGGAGCAGATGGAGAATATCAACGGGGCGGTGCAGAACGCCTTCAAAAAGATGGGCGGCTTCCATGCAGAGCGGCGGGCCGGGGAGGCCCCACGCAGCCCCGGTGCTGGCAAGCCGCGCTCCGAGGCTCTCCATCCCCACCTGGCCTCCGAGGCGGCCACGCTGCTGGCAGCCCAGCTGAAGGAAAAGACTCAGAGCCTCAACAAGGCGGAGGGCAGCTCCCGGCCCAACGGGGTGGGGGCCCAGAGGGAGAAGCCCACCCCACCTCAGAAAGCCAAGCGCTCGGCAGCCACCGGCAGCCAGAAGGCCAGCAAGCCCCTGCTGCCCACCTCTCCCAACCTGCAGAAACTGATCCCCGCCACGGCCGAGCCGGCGGCTGGGGGCGAGCCCAGGCGGGTGGAGAAACAAACCGCAGTCAGCGGCCAGGACCCGGCTCCTCCGGGCGAGCAGACGGCCAAGAAGACGCCCATTAAAAAGCCCCCCAGGAAGAAGAGCCGAGAAGCCACCCTGGAGCCGCCCAAAGCAGCTGTGGTGCCCACGCAGACGGTGCAGTAATGGGGAGCTGGGCACCTGGGAAGGACTCGTGGTGCCTGGACTGGAAGAGCCCCCCAACCTCCTCATTCCACATCTCTCCCCTCATCCCCTTTTCTCCTGTCAGCCCATCTCCTCCACTGTCCCTGGACCTGGTACCCCCCGGCGCTGTGCTCCCTATGCAGGGATGCAGGAGCCGGGGGCCCCCCCTTTTTTTGTAGCAGTATTATCGATCGCATAAGCAGTGCTTGTTGTACTAGACGTACCCATGTTATATTCTGCAGTAATGGAGCCGCTCGCTTCCCACGCCCCACTCCACTCTGCCAGGTCCCCATCGCAGCACGGGGGCAAAGGGGATGGATGACACACGGGGCCATTGCCGGGGACATCCCCGTGTCCTCACCCAGACCTCCCTGCACTGCCACGTCAGCTTCTCCCCTCTCGGAGGTGCAGCCCCCGGTGCCACCGCACCGCTCCCAGCGTGGGGTCGAGCTGGTTTCGACCGATGCCCCTGGCCCCAGGGCTGCTTGTGCCAGGAGCGGCAGCAGGAAAGCACTATTTAAGGCCCGGGCTGCACAGCACTTGGAGAGGCTGTTGTGGCTTCAGGAGGGATCTGGCCAGTGGAGTCAGGTAGATGGGTTTGGTACGACAGAGCCTGGCATCTCTGCAGAGCGCTTTTCTAATAAAAGTGTATTTCTTCCATACCTGGGTGCTGTCTGTCCATGCCCCCAGGCTGCCCGTGGAGCATCACCTGGTCTCACTTGGGCACTTGGGATGCAGGGTCCTGAGTGGGATGCATTGATATGGAGGATGTGTCCCAGTGTGAGGCCAGGGAGTGACCCCTAAAAATAACGCTATTCAGCATTCAGGTTAGATATTAAGAAAGATTTCTTCTCCAAAAAAGCAGTGATGCAGTGGCACAGGATGCCCAGGGAGTGGTGGAGTCACTGTCCCTGGCGGTGCTCAGAGCCATGGAGATGTGGCACTGAGGTACGTGGTCAGTGGGCATGGTGGGGTGGGGTTGGACTTGGAGATCTTAGAGATTTTTCCAACCTCAGTGATTCTATGATTCTATTCCAAGTTCGACCACCAGATATTGTTTTATGCTGATTTTTCTGCATGATAAGACTCTGAATCCCTTTTCCAAGCATCCCGCTGTGGTCTGCAGGCTTTCCCCCCACCACTGCACATTGGTTACCTCTAACAGAGAGCATCATGTGATACACAGCACTGCGAGCACTTTGTTTTATGGTTTCCAGCCTCTGTTGATTTGTGGACCCCTAAACAATTTCCCCTGCAGCTGCGAGCCCCACTGGAAAGTTCACACTTAGCATAAATAAACTCGCTTTCCTTCTCCTCTTGAGGCCTTTGACCTCAAGGCATAACCAGCTGAATCCCATCATGAGAGGAAGTTGTAACATGGAATAATAACATAGAATGAGGGAATACAACAGCAAGAAGCAGGTCTTCCCTCCCCCCCCCACTCTTCCCCAGAGATGATGCCCAGGTGGCATCGTGACACAGTGATCACCAACACTGCAATGGGCACCAAGCACGTGGTGGCCCCAATCCCTCACCAACACTGCGCCATTGGTGTTTTTCCCATTTTGTCCCCATTTCCAAATAGCAAAAGAGGAGTTGTTGGGTTGGAAAACAGCACATTTGTTTTGGCTTGGCCCAGAGAGCGGCGATAAAAGCGAACCCGATTGCCAGCTATTCATTTCCTATTTCAGGCCCTACCAAAAATAAACTCAAAAAAGGGAAATTCAAATGAGAATGAAATATGCATGAGACAGCGAGCTGCTAGGGTTGTATAAGGAAGCACTCGTCGTTTGGGGAGCGGCTGTGCTGGCAGTGTTTGATGCTGGGGGGGATCGCAAGGGGCTCGGGCACTGCAAACAGCACATGGACCGTGCGCAGCACCTCAAGTGTTTGTGGGCATAAATCATGGGGAGCAGGAGCCTTCTCCGAGCAGATCTGAGAGCCTGAGCTTTTGTTGTAGTTCTGTTCAGTATAATTTAGGAAAGGATGAGTGCGTTTGAATCCAAGCACTCCAACAAGACCGCTTTGACAGAAGATGGACAGAGGCATCCCACCACCACCACCTGATTTATCCCCGCCCCTGCGCTGGATATGGGGGAGTGCTCGTGCTTGTTTAGTCTGTATGGGAGCACAAATCATGGCGCTGTGTCATCACTCTGCCAGGGTCTGGATTTCATTAGGAGCCACATGATCAGTGCAGGCTGCCGCGGCTGGCTGCGCTCCCTCTGTGCTGCACAAGACATGGGGGTGATGGCCGAGGCGCAGTGCTCAGCATCCTGCCCACAGGTGACCCCAACAGAGCCTTTTCATTCACTGCATCCCCTGTGCCCATTGCAGCCCTTGCATCCTTTGCACCCCTTGTGTCCTTTGCATCCTTTTTGCTCCTTGCAGCTTTGACAACCCTTGCAGCTCACTGCATCCTTTCGAAGCTCTGCAGTCCACTGCACCCTTTGCATCCTTTCTGCCCCTTAAAGCCCTTGCAACATTTCCAACCCATTGCATCTTTTGCATGCCTTGCACCACTCCCTTGCATTCTTTGCACCCCACTGCATCATTTGCATCCTTTGTGCCCATTGCAGCCCTTGAATCCTTCACATCTCTTGCAGCCTGCTGTAGCCCTTGTATCCTTTGCATGCCTTGCAGCTGATGCCCCTGTGCGTGTGCTTCTCCCTCTCACTCCTTGCTCACACCCAGGCTGTCCATAAGGTGGTATGAACATGTCCCCCAGCATCACCCAGCCCTGCTGACAAATCTGCTCTGTGGGCAGTGCAGACATGAGGGGGCCAGAACACCCCCTCCAGCCACCAAGTCACAACCAGCTCCTCCATAGAGACTCTGTGTTCTCCATGGGAGCCCCCAAATCCAGACCTTAGTTTAGCTACAGCTCAGGCTGAAATTCCCGTTCAGATGCTCAGCTTCTGAGGCCATAGCAGGGGAACACATTTACTGCACAGCGCTCGTTAAGTTTGGATAAACCCAGTGTACCCAAGGAGGTGGCTGTGAGGCTCCCGTGGTCCCCCCTCACCCAGGAGATGAGTGTGCAGGGGACTGAGGTTGGATGCAAGGCTACAGAGGCACCAAGGGTGGTGACCACACACCCAGCACACCGGCTGGCACAGCGCAGGATGGGGATAGAGGAATAGATGGACAAATCCCCCATATCTCCCAAACCCCCAGCCCAACCCAAAGCTGGGATCTGGGCTGTGGACAGGATGCAATTTGGCTCTTGATCTGAGCTCTGGCCCTGCTATGCCCCCAGGCTCCCCATCACTTCCCGTCATCCTCTACCAAGAAGGCTTCGGGCTTGTTTATGCCATGGTGCATTGCTCTCTTTTGGCACAACTGGCTGCCCAGTGGAAACCCACAGCAGCTCCTGGCTCCAATATGATGACTCAGAGCTGTGGTGACACAGCCACTGCCCAATGAGGGACACCGGGTTCTGGCAGCCATCTCCTGTGGATGGATTTGTGCTCGGGTTTCTCTGGAGGTTTGTTCCTTATTGCAATATGCTCTGGTTGCAAAAAGGAGCTATCGCAATCCATGCGTGTGTACACTCTGCTCTCTGTTTGAATCAGGACTCAGCATTTCTGACTGGCCAAACAGGACCTGCAAGGGAAGGTAAGAACCAGGCTCCCTTCCTCAGGTGTGCAGGGAGCAGTGGGCACCTGTGACCGCATCACCCTGGGATCTGAAGCCTCTAAGTCCAGCTGCCACGATGCTCTCCAGTCTCTGTGAAGAGATGTCGATGCAGCATGAGATGTGAACCCCTGAACCCTCAAATCCTGCCCTGGAAATGACAATCCATGTGCTGCTTGTGGCACTGCTGCTGATGCCATCTCCCTGCTGCCACCCCAACAAGAGCCCACACTGCCTCAGGTCATCAACGTGCCCCTGTCCCCATCCCTTACGGCACTCGGGCAGCTCCAACCCCCAGCTCTGAATCAGTGCCCCCAGCTGCCTTTCCCCAGTGCTTCCCCAACGCCCTGTCACCTCCCAGCTCTTGCACAAAGGCAGTGCTGGCCCTACGCACCCCAAGCCCGCTGCCTCATGGCGTGCACACCGGCTCAAATATCCCTGCTGGTTCCCACAAGCAGCTCAGCCTTTCCAAAGCTCAGCCCTCGAGCCGGGAGGAGGCAGCACCCTGAGCCTGCCAAACTAATGAGAAGCGCATGGGACCCACATCTGGTAGCGATTGAGGGGGGAGCAGCGTTGGGAACGAAGGAAGCACATATTTCCTGCAGCACAAAGGAAGGGAGAGGAATGTTCAGAGCAGAGCAGAACAGAGTTGGGGCCCTGGGGCGCAGGTCCTTCCCGCACGCTGCTCCTTCACTTGGGGTAGGGGCACAAAGGCACGAGCAGCATCAGATCTGCAGACCCTCGTGCCACCAATGGGGTTATGCTCCCACTAGAAACAGATTGGGAGCAGAAAACACAGAGCCAGCAAACTGCCTGAGAAGGGTTACGGGCTGGAGAGATCAAGGAAAGGGCTGCTCTGTGCCACAACAACAGGAACGTGACTGGGACAGGGACAAGGCAGGGTTGTGCTCAGCAGAACTGAGGCCACATGGTACCACAGCACCACGTCAGGGCACTCGGTCCTGTGCTGGCACTGGGGGGGGTCCTGGCTCCCATCCCTGCTCATCCAAAGCTGCTGGAGGATTTGCAGGCTATATGGCCACAGCTACACAAAAACAGGGCCCTGGGGCAGCGAAATGCTGCCTGGTTGGGATGCAGGTGAGGCAGGGGGGAAGGGCGAAAACCAAAACATCCAAAGCTGTGTCTCATCCCACGAGGAAGCTGATTTAAAAACTGCAAGGTGGTCCAAGTCCTGTCAACCACTGCACAGTCGGAGCCCTGCTCTGCCTGGCTGTTTGTGACACCCCTGATGGCACGGGGACACCAGGGCTTGTCATTGTGGCTGTGGCCCTTTCCAAGAGAGCTGAGCTGGAGCGGTGCACGGCACATCAGCGACGTCCCCAGCATGTAGCAGCAGTCACCCAGCAGGGAGCACAGGAGCCAGCCCACAGGTAAGGACTGCAAACAGCACCCAAACTCACACATCCAGCCACAGCTCCCAGCAAATCTTTGTGACAGAGGATGGGGACGGAGGTCCTGGGAGGGGTGAAGCCAATGTACCAGCAGCACGCTGGTTACTCTGCACTGCCCCAGCCAGAGCTGAGCACCACAACTAATCCCTTTAAATTAAAAGCCCGTGTTTTCCATCCCCTACAACCTCAGCTGTAAGCAGCCAGGCTCTGCTGCACGGCTCTGCCTTTGGCAGCTGCAGCTCAGCAAAAACTCTTTGGCAGCTCCTGAGAACGGGGTTAGGAAAATGTAGGTGGATTCGCCTGTTAAAAATACATGGTGAGAGTGAGAGGGATTCATCATCATCCCACCCAAAGCCTGGGATTTGGGGATCACCCTCTTTGAGTGGAAAAAGGAGGCAGCCAAGCACAACCCAAAGGGATGATTGATATTTAGGGACACTGCAGGGATGCCCCATTTTCCCTGGGGATGTTCTGCATTCTTCTTTGCCCAAGGAGGTTGTGGATGCCTCATCCCTGGAGGAATTCAAGGCCAGGCTGGATGTGGCTCTGGGCAGCCTGGTCTGCTGGTTGGTGACCCTGCACATAGCAGGGGGTTGGAACCGGATGATCATTGTGGTCCTTTTCAACCCAGGCCATTCTATGGTCCTCTAACGTGGACACTTCAGCTCCCATTGGGCACACAGTGCAGTTCTTGCGAGCTCTGAAGTCGTACTAAGAATCACTCCTTAAGCTTTCAAATGCATTTCGGTGCATCGTTCATTTTGCTAACTCGAAGCAGGAATCTCTCCACTTGGACGGCTGGAATTCATTTGAAACTCAGCCTTGTGAGGAACGTCTTAAGTATTGATCTCATTACCTGCTCACAGAAATAAATAATAAATAAATAAATAACCCAACATTATCATTCCAACCCAGCATTTGAAGTCGAAATGAACTTAATGAACTCCACGTGTTTGAAGGAATTATAAAAGAGGGATCTGAAAGCAGCGTTTCCCTACATTTCGGACTGATCTCCCGCACAGGGATGCGGTGACCCAACAATCCCTGCTCACGCTGTGCCAAGTCTCAGGCACAGCCTGGAGCCGCACCGCCCCTACAGCCCGCACCGCACCGCCCCTACAGCCCGCACCTCACCGCCCCTACAGCCCGCACCGCCCCTACAGCCCGCACCACCCCCTACAGCCCGCACCGCCCCTACAGCCTGCACCTCACCGCCCCCTACAGCCCGCACCGCCCCCTACAGCCCGCACCGCCCCTACAGCCTGCACCGCACCGCCCCCTACAGTCCGCACCGCCCCTACAGCCCGCACCGCCCCTACAGCCTGCACCGCACCACCCCCTACAGCCCGCACCGCCCCCTACAGCCCGCACCGCCCTCTACAGCCCGCACCGCCCCCCGCCCGGCCCTGCAGCCCGAGGAGGCTCCGCCCGCACCTCCGCCTGCGCCTGCGCGGGGCCCGGGCGGTGTGTTGGGCCCGGTGGGATGGAACGGTTCGGTGGTTCTGGGTATGAAGTGGCGACGGCGGAGCTGTCCCGGCAGCAGGAGCGGCACTACCGGCTGCTGTCAGAGCTGCAGGAGCTGGTGAAAGCGCTGCCCAGGTGCGAGGGGTGGAGGGGAGCGGGGTGGTGTCCGTCGGCTCCGAGTCCAGACTGCAGCTCATAGCCTGGGCCCCAACCCTGAACCCGGCTTTGAACCCGGCTCCATTTCCGAACCCTGACTCCAAACCCTGACCCCAGCCTCAAATACTAACCTTGACTCCAGATCTGATCTCCAATCCCAACTCCAAACCCCGATTCTGAACCCTAAGCCTGACCTCTGTTTCAAACCCCAACTCCAAACCCTGATCTAAACCACAATTCTGTACTCCAACCCTAACTCCAAACCCTGGCCCTATGCCCCAGTTCCTGACCTTGGTTTCAAACCCCAGCTCTGAGCCCCAGTCCTAATCCCAGCCCCACCTCCAAACCCCAGCTCCAAACCTTGACCCAAACCCTAATTCTGAGCTCCAACCCTAACTCCGTACCCTGACCCTGAACCTCAATCCTGACCTCTGTTCCAAAATGCAACTCTGAACCCCAATTCCCAATCCTAATCCCAGTCCCAACTCCAAACTTTGACCCAAACCCCAATTCTAAACTCCAACCCTAACTTCAAACCCTGACCCTGTACCCCAGTTCATACCTTGGTTCCAAACCCCAACTCTGAACTCCAATCTTAATCCCAACCACAACTCTGAACCCCAACTCCAAACCTTGATCCAAACCTCAACTCTGAATCCCAATCTTAATCTCAGCCCCAACTCTGAACGCTGAACCCAATTCCAAACCTTCACCCAAACCCCAATTCTGAACCCCAACCCTAACTCCAAACCCTGACCCTGAACTCCAGTTCTTGACCTCAGTTCCAAACCCCAGCTCTGAACCCCAATTCCCAATCTTAATCCCAACCCCAGCTCTGTATGTTGGCCCCAACCCCAACTCTGTATGTTGGCCCAAACTCCAATTCTGATCTCCAACCCTAACTTCAAACCCTGACCCTGTACCCCAGTTCATACCTTGGTCCCAAACCCCAACTCTGAACCCCAGTCTTAATCCCAACCACAACTCTGAACCCCAACTCCAAACCTTGATCCAAACTCCAATCCCAACTCCAAACCCCAACTCTTAATCCCAATCTTAATCTCAGCCCCAACTCTGAACACTGAACCCAATTTGAAACCTTCACCCAAACCCCAATTCTGAACCCCAACCCTAACTCCAAACCCTGATCCTGAACCTCAGTTCCTGACCTCAGTTCCAAACCCCGATTCTGAACACCAACCCCAGCTCTGAACCCCAGTTCCCAATCCTGATCCCACCCCCAACTCTGAACGTTGGCCCAAAACCCAATTCTGATCTCCAACTCTAACTCCAAACCCTGACCCCAACTCTGAGCCCCAATTCCACACTCCAGTACTAATCCAACCCCAACTCCAAACCCTGAGCCCAATTCCAAGCCCCAGCATGAATCCAATCCCAACTCTGCTCCAACTTAACCAAACTCTGACTTCAATTCTGAACCCCAGTTCCAAACCCCAACCTCAACTCCAACCCCCAATTCCAAGCTGTAACCCTGAACCCAACCCTAACCCCGACCCCGCTGTGCCCCTGCAGCTCCTGCCAGCAGCGCTTGTCCTACACGACGCTGAGCGACCTGGCGCTGGCGCTGCTGGATGGGACGGTGTTTGAGATCGTGCAGGGGCTGCTGGAGATCCAGCACCTCACTGAGAAGAACCTCTACAGCCAGCGCCTCAAGCTGCATAGCGAGCACCGCGGTCAGCAGGGAAAGGGATTTGGGGTGGGGGACCTGGGGGGCATTGGGGTGAGGTGGTGGTGGGGCATTGGGGTTGCAGGCCTGGGGAGGTGCAATGGGAGCCGGGGTCACTGCAAGGAGGCAATGGGGAGGTGTGGTGACAGGGATGGGGGGAGGTAGCGGTGTTGTCCTGATGCTGTCCCCATCCCTGGGCACAGGGCTGAAGCAGGAGCTCTTCCACCGGCACAAGGAGGCCCAGCAGTGCTGCAGGCCGCACAACCTGCCGCTGCTCCGCGCCGCCCAGCAGCGGGAGATGGAGGTAAGGGGGGAGCAGGAGGGCGCAGCCACCCTCATCGCCCTTCACGTGAGCACAGTTGTTGTCTCGGGGGCCCGCAGCCGTTTTGCTAGAAGGAAATGCTGGTTGTCCCAGCGCTGCAGCTGGCACGCTTTGAGGGATGTCACAAGCCCTGTGAACTCCAAAGGGTGAAAGCAGAGAATGCCTGAAACTCCCTGAAACTGATTTACCCAGTAACGCTGATAAAGAAGAAATAACCCAAGTTACCTAAAAGCACAGATCGATTCTTAGTGTTTCCCAAAGCATTTCTGGAAAAGAGCTTCAGCGTGAGTGGGACAGTGAGTCCCAAAGGTCTGAAGATCCTCTTATCTACATGTTAGTGATAAGATAAAGACAGTTTTTGAAGTAAGGGAAATTACAAGTAGCTGGTTATCTTAATCTATGTAATTTAAATGTATGTGTGAGGCTACTTTACTTCACATCAGGCAAACATGCAACTGTTTAAATGTTGGCTTTCTCCTGACCTTTACCCACAGTAACCACAGCCTGAGAGCCCTTTTGTTTCCACTTCCCTCATTTTCTATCGAGATGGCTGAAGTCAGGCAGGGCCTGCATCCCTTTCACTCCTGTGTGTAATGTGTGAATGTATCATAACAGTAAGTAGTAATCCATGCTGTCTGTTCCAAAGCGTTTCCAATATTGCATTCATCCAGTAGGCTTTATTCACACCAGATGGCAAACATACCCATACGTGTGGTTTTCTCTCCTAGTGTTGTATCCTGTACAGTTTCTCCCCACTTCCTTTTACCTTCCCAATTCCTTTCTGCGTTCTTCATTCCTCTGTCAGGAGGAAGTTACTGAAGTTGCTTCTTCCCTTTTCCCTGTTCTGCTATTTCTGTTGTAGAGCGCTTTGGGAATAGATCCATCATCTTAGCGATGGCATGTGTCTAATCAGAGCTGCTCTCTGGATCGAGGACCAGCTCCTATGGGTTCCTATGGGCTCAGTCCCACAGGAGGGATAATACAAGATATGGTTTGGGGATGTCCAGCTTCCTAGTGGTATCTATAACCTTAAAAATAAAAAAAACAGTTGGCCTAGCATAGCAGCTCCCTAACCACCTGAGCTGAAGCAAGGCTTGTGTTTAAGCCTTAGTTTTCTCAGAGTCTTTGGTGCCTTTCTGTGTCTCAGAATTGGGTGCTTGGCTCTAAATGGCATACATGTAACTAAACCTCTCTTTTCAAACCCAAGGATGGGAAAGTCACTCCTTCAGCACAGTGTCTGCAGTATATCCACAAATGGTTACACGAGGCAGCTCCTTCTCCTTGGAAGTAAGAATTGCTCCTCATTTAAGCCAGGCCTTTTGCAGACAGTTGCTGATGCATTCACTCTGTAGACAAAGCTCAGTTTTTGTGCAGGCTGCTCAGGCCCAAATCCTCCATCGTCCACAGTCTGGCTTTTCCACAGAGCTTCCAACTGAGCACATGCTTTCGATTCCCTTTTCACGTGGATTTGTCCAGGTCTTTTAAACCACAGCCATCAATACAAGAAGTCCCAGACCCGGTGACTTCTCTCTTTCTGTGCAGTAAGGATTATTATGACTTTGAATACTTCCAGCTGAATGCTTGCCTTGGTTTATAACGTTACAGAGAGGCAGCATGGCATGGGTAAAGTGCTTAAATTTGTGTCAGTTAGCTGTTAGCAGAGAAGGAGCTTTGTATTTAGGTCAGATTTGGTGTCTCCTGACTTTCCCTGTGGCTTGAGAAGGAAGACTGTTGTTCACTATCACCCAGCAAGATCCTGCTGCCTACCCATGCCCCTTTCTGCAGCTAGCAGAACATGGTAGTGTTCTTAGCACCTGATTTCTTGTGTGCCTTTGAATTAGCAGCTGATCTCCACGTTCCAGGTGGAGAGGGTGATTTACACACCACTGCTACACCTGTGTCTGTGGCAAAGTGAGTTCCAGCTCTGCCATCCTGTGCTTAGGCAGCGAGTCCTCGCTTCTCTTGTTCCATTTGTTGTGTTAAAGTGATGTGGTTTTCTGCTAAGGCAGAGCAGGAGGGCCTGTGTGCTTCTGATAGGGCTGTTTTGGCAAGTCCCCGCTTGATAACATTCTCAGTGTGCCAGAAGCAGAGCCCCAGCAGGCTGTAGTTCCAGGCAACGCTTCTGCTTGCCGTTGTCAACAACAAAAAAATAAGCTGTGCTTCCTGTTGCAAAGTTGGGGGTGGAGGAGTTTGGCTCCTTAGTGAATCAATAGGAGCTGGGTCTGATGTACTGCTGCAGTGCTGAGCTCAGAGAACATGCAAGATCTGAGCTGGCTCTGGTGCTTTTTACTGATCTGTATCACTCCTCCAAGTCTTCCTGCAGTTTCAGCAGTGCTGTGAGGGAAGTGTGACTTTTGGGCTACTGACTTCTTAGTGCATGTAATGCTGAAGTACTTGGCTGCGGCCTGCTGCTGCTCAGGAAAAGTCATCCAGATTGCAGTCTGCTGCTCGTGGTCTCTTTCCTGGCTTCAAAATGCACTTAAGCAGGCTAGTCCCAGCTGTTTCCCTGTGCTTTGTAGTGAGAGGTAGCTCACTGTAAGGCATGGCAGGCACCCAAGGTAAGATCTGAGGCTGTGCTTGCTGCCCTCTGCTGTCCTTGGAAGAGGCAAAGTCATCAGAATTGGTGTGCTTTAAGGGTGTAGTAGCTCTTTGGTCTCAGTGAGAGATGTTGAGAGGAGAAAAAAAATACGGGTCGAAGGTAAACATTTCACCCATCTGCTGAATATTATCTTCTCAGGCTGTGGAGCAACGAATTCGAGAGGAGCAGCGAATGATGGATGAGAAAATCGTCTTGGAACTGGACCAAAAAGTGATCGACCAGCAGAGCACCCTGGAGAAGGCTGGGGTGTCTGGCTTCTACATCACCACCAACCCCCAGGTCAGTGTGTGAGCAGTGAGCTCTTGTGCCAACGACTTTTTTTTAGGTTTTAGTCTATTCTTAACGAATTCTGAACTCTGGCTGGGAAAGAATGATTGCTCCTTTGCCCCATGGGCTGATGGGCACTGTGCTCTCAGGTTTGTAACAGAGCAGCAGAAGTGCATCAGACAGGGCTCTTAAAACCTGAGAGCAGCCACCGAGGCTTCCTTTCTGCTGTCCACCACAGGAATGGAAAACTGCAGCTTCCAAAATTTCCTTGTGATGCCACGGAAGCTTGCAGTGAATACAGAAACAGGGCATTTTTTCACTGTGTTGCCAGTTGATTAAATTTAATTTTGATAAGGACGCATTAAAGAGAAAATTTGGCTTCTGCTCAGTTAAACAGCTGGTTTCTAAAACCACACAATTTCTGCTTGTGTACTGTTAAGAAAGTCTTTTTTTTCCCTTGTTGCTATTACTCATCTATATACTGAAATCATTTCTTTGTCCCCCTCGCCCCCCCCTTGCTCCTGCCTGTTATTTCTGTAAGTAATAACTCTTAACAGGGTTCCTATTTGCTATTTCTCATTTGTTTGCCTTTATGATAGCTGCTAACCCTTGACTTCCAGTACAAGAAATCACTGCTGGTGTCTGTTGTTCTTCATGCATTTCCTGTCAGTAGATGTGTTTTCCTCAGTCTGTTATGTAAACTGCCTGTTTATGCAGTTGATAGATTTTTATTTTTATTATTTTATTTTATTTTATTTTTTACAAAACTAGATTTTCATTCCCACAATGTAATGACTACAAGCCTGAGTCACAGAGCAGAGCTTACTGAATGAATGTTGCACCACGTGCAGGGGAAGTGCAGTCTGTGCTGCAATGGCTTGTGAGCGAAAGATGAGTGAAGAAGCAGCAGGTGGCAAGAGGAATATAAGGGAGCCATAAGCTGCTGGTGGTGGTTACAGGAGGTGGTGATGTCAACTCAGTCACAGCTGTGAAAAATTGGGTGTTCTGGAGAATGCAGGGGGGAATTGCATGCACCGTCACAGCGGTGTGTTGCGTGTAGCTTTGGAGAATCCTTGTCTTCTCCTGGAAAAGGACCAGGCACTGAATGGTACCGTGATAAAAAATGAGTCCTTTCTGCTTCCTGCAGAAGGGAATGGGATCTTCTTACCCTTGCATTAATGTCTTTCTTCCTTTCCAGGAGCTGACTTTACAGATGAACTTACTGGAATTGATTCGGAAGTTGCAGCAGAAGGAATCTGAGTCGGAGAAGGCTTTTCCCTGAACAAGGAGGAGTTTTCTCCTGACTTCCCTCTAAAGAATAGACTTAATGCATTTGCTTTATGTTATATTAGGAAGAGGCTACCAGCCTGCAACTGCAGAATAGCCGAAACCCTTAGGTTACCTTTAGAGATAGACTTACAGAGCAGAGGAGATAGCTGAAGAGCTCCAGGCTGCCCTTCCACTCAGCAAAGCAAGAAGCACGTTGCCCTCCCTGCTGTGTTGCACTGAGTTGCCAAGACAAGGGCTGACAGACTATTAATCTCAGCCTGCAGTGAGCAGTGTCATCTCTAAATTATGATCTGCTCTTCCGAATCGAGGAGGAGTGTTTGATAAGGGATGGGAGAGGTGAGCAACTGTCCTGTCAGACAGGAAGCAAAGCGTGGTTGCTTTCCTTTGCAGCCTCAGTGTGCAGGTAGTTGGCAGGTGGGGGAAAAAAAAAGTTGAAGTTATGTCTAGAGCAAGATGTGTTTGTGTGTGCTGAGGCAGGAATACCAGGCAGACACTTCACAGAGAGACATTGAGGTGGATAACATGGAATTCTCCTCTGAGTTCTATTAAAATTCTGTACTGAACTATGACATGATGTCAGTCGTGCTTTCACCTGACTCGAGTAGCCAAAAAGACATGGGAGCTTTTGCTTTGTTACTCTAAAACAGTTCCACATGGATAGAAATATTCTGCACAGCCCTCTGGGGCTGCAGTTTTCTGAAGGTCAATGATCACACCTACAGGTTTTCTATCCCTGCTCTGGCTCTGCGCTGCACTGAAGCTGAGGAGCTGGAGTGGTGCTGAGAACTCTGGGAGGTGAGCTGATGAACCCTGCGAGCCTCAGGACTTGGTGCACAGGAGGGATGGAAGCACTTGTGTGCAATCAGAGCTGTGTGTGTGCAAGAAATGTGCCAGGTAATGTGCAGTGTTGGCTGCTCACAGGAGATAGGGTGGTGCGAGGCAGCGTCAGAAAGCAGTTATTTTCATGGATGAGTGGCTCTTCAAGTCAGAGCAGCTGCTGGAAGTGGATCAAGGACTTCTAACCATCGTGTGCTGAAGGGCTTTGATGACACACAGATCACTGCTTAAAGGTTCTCCAGCAGTTCTACAGCCAAGGATTGTGTTTGGGAGGTTTCTCCTTTGTGCTGCCGTTTGCTCTTGCCTGCATCCTCTGTTGTTACGACAACAGCCTCTGTTCACAGGAGAAGAAAGTATTAGAAGATTCAGTATGCAGTTAATTACTGAAGCTAGGAAGTGGGGTACTGCCTCTTATTCAAGGTGCTATAAGCCTTTATGTCCTTACAAAAGCAGATGGCTGAAGCCAGAAAGGTTTTCAGCAAACTGGAACCGTCACCAACTCAAATAAGAAAACTGCAAAGGTGCTGGCAGAGTTTGTGGGTGGCCTTTTGGTAGGGAGAGCTGGCTCTGCTACAGATGAACGCTCTGGAGCTGAATTTCTGCAGCACTGTGAAAAGCAGAGGCCGGAGCTGTTGCTCCCAGGCAGCAGCAGAGCCTGCAGTGCAGCTGGAGGAGCTTGGAGCACCTGCAGGCAGCAAATGCAGCCCCTCAGCATCGCTGCACAGCTTCACAGCCCGGTGTTGAGCAGAGCAGAGCCCACCAGAGCCCCCAACGCACGGCACGTGCAGGGCTCTGCCACCCACCCCAGCTTTCTCCAAGGCTGTGGCATCCGCAGCAGGCTGCTCCAGCAGCACCATGACAACAGAGCTTCCTACTCCCACCATCTGGTTTCAGTTGCACACGGCTCTGCCAGGCAAACAATCCCTGCTGAAATTTTCCATGCCTGCAGCCTGCCTCAGGTCATAGGGTTTCTTTCTTTCTTTCTTTCTTTTTTTTTTGAGAGAGAGAGAGAGGCTTTCTGAGAGAGGCATGGAGTTCTCAGGTACAGTTCAGTGGTTGGAAAGGTTATTTTAAGAGAATAAAGCTCCTGGTGCAGCTTGTGATCAGTGACCATTCCCAAGGGACTGGCTGCAGCCCTTCTCCTGCAGGGATGTTGGAACTTATGGGGGTGACCCAGAGGAGCTGCCCCAGCTGGAAATGCAGCAGCAGATGGCTGGATTGCTGCTGGCTTTGCTTCTGTGCAACCCTGCAGCTCCTGGGTGCCATAGGAACACTTGGCTGGGGACCTGCTGTTGTGCCTCATGGCATCTCGGGTGGCTTCAGCCACTTCCAAAGCCTCAGTGCTGCCAGCAGCAGCAGCATGGAGAAGCAATGCACAATAGGATCCAGTTACCATGAGCTGGTAGAAGGTGAGCAAAGGCGCACAAGCTGGAGGAGGAGCAGTGAGCAATAGTAGGAAGAAACAAGGTGAATTTCCTGCTGCCTTCTCCTGTGCTTTGCTGGGCTGACCAGGGCAGTGTGGGCCCCTCCAAGGGCGGACATGGATTTGGGGTGGGTGAAGGTGAGTTTATGTACATGGAAGCACTGAATGGCGAAGGACAGGTGCCGAGTTGTTCATCACCACTGAAAGTATTTGGGCTGACGGCTGCCAGGTCCGCAGAAATGTCAGCATTGGGGCTCAGTAGCTATCATGGAATCAAGTGATGCATTAGGAAGGCTTTAGATAGGAGCAGAGAAGGGAACAAGAAACGTTTTGCTGCTACGAAACCACCGGTGCACCCACATCCAACCACGGCTCCTTCATCCCAGGGACGGTTCCGTGCGAGGCCCGACGGGAACCGCACTCCTCAGTCTGAGCTGCGAGCATCGCACAACCCATAACCGGAAGGGACCTCCGAGGATCTCGCAATCCATCTCCAGGCTTCGCACAGATCTACCCCAGCGGACCCGCCAGGTGGCAGCCGCCCCACCGCCGTGTCGGAGGTGGGGCCGGGGCGGGGCGCGGCGGCGGCGGCGGTGCGGTGCAGGTGCGGGGCCGGAGCCACGCGGACCCCCCCGGCCGCGCCCTCGGAGCCTCCGGGGCGCAGAGGTGAGCGAGACCGGAGAGGGGGGGGGAAGCTTTGGGGTTGGATGTCTGGGTGAGATTTCGCCTTTCTTCCGGAGCCCGGAGGTTTCCCCCCTCCCCTCGCCCCGGATCAACACCCGCACGGACAATGGGCGGTGGCTCCGCGTCTTCTGATCCCGGTGACGGATGCGGAGCTGCGTGCGTGTCACCGCGGCTCCGTTCCCGTGGCCGGTGCCGGGAGGAAGCCGGCTGTGGGTCGGAGGTTTGGGGGAGAGCGGCCGTCTGAGCAGGGTTTGGGGGATTGGGAGCAGCCCCCGAGGCGCAGATGGAGCGCGTTGCGTCCTGGTGGTTCCGTGCATGGGTTTGACCCCTGGGAAGCGGCCGGCGCAGACCCTGCGTGGCCCCTTGGTGGGCTCTCCGAACACCGGGGCTTCCTCTGGGCAGGGAGGTGATGGATAAGGTGCCGGGCAGCAGCGCGGTCTGCTGTGACCGGAGTGCCTTGGTTTGTGTTCTAACAGCGATCTTTCAAAAGAGAAGGGTGGGGAAATGCTGTACTGGGGGTGCTGCGGTTCCCCTCCACCTGGTTTTCAGGCACGGCTTCCTGCACTGTGCCTACAGCAGTACACTGCAGCGCTGACCCCAGTGCACGCTACGGAGCAGGGGATGTTCGTGCTCAGCAGGTCTGAACCCAAGGAAACGTGCGACTTCCCCTCCCTGTGCCCAGCTTTCCTAGGCGGGATTTAGGCAGTGGAGGAGAAGCACAGGGGCTGCTCAGTCATGGAATCATTAAAGTTGGAAAAGACCTCTCACATCCCCAACCCACTCCCACCATTGCCCACTGCCCACGTCCCTCAGTGCCGCATCCCCATGGTTCTTGAACACATCCAGGGACGGTGACTCCACCACCATCTCTCTGGTCCCAGTGGGTCACGCAGCAGAACGGAACCAGAGCATTCCCAATCTGCTGCTGGGCTCCTCATGCCTTCCTGCTTCCCACCAGGTCTCCCAGCAGGGTACCTGCAGGATGGCGAGATGGCTGCCTCGCTCCACGGACCTGACCCGCTTCTGCCAGAAACTCAACAGAGTGAAGACCTTGGAGGCCGACATGATGGAGACATCCTTCAACAGGTGCCTTTCCACCATCGACTTGACGCTGCTGGGCATCGGGGGCATGGTGGGCTCTGGGCTTTATGTCCTCACGGGCACCGTGGCCAAGGAGATCGCCGGCCCCGCCGTCATCGTCTCCTTCATCATTGCTGGCTTCGCCTCCCTCCTGGCTGCTCTCTGCTACGCTGAGTTTGGGGCCCGGGTGCCCAAGACGGGCTCTGCCTACATGTTCACCTACGTGTCCGTGGGTGAGATTTGGGCTTTTCTCATCGGCTGGAACGTGCTGTTGGAGTACATGATCGGGGGCGCAGCGGTGGCCAGGGCCTGGAGCGGTTACCTGGACTCCATCTTCAACCACAAAATTAAGAACTTCACCGAGACCCACGTTGGCACCTGGCAGGTGCCTTTCCTGGCCCACTACCCTGACTTCCTGGCGGCTGCCATCTTGCTGGTGGCCACCGCCTTCATCTCCTTTGGGGCCAAAGTGTCCTCCTGGCTCAACCACGTCTTCTCGGCCGTCAGCATGGGCGTCATCCTCTTCATTCTCATCATGGGCTTCGTTCTTGCGCAGCCCAAGAACTGGAGTGCCCAGGAGGGAGGCTTTGCCCCCTATGGGCTGTCGGGCATCATGGCTGGCACGGCCACCTGCTTCTACGCCTTTGTGGGCTTCGATGTCATCGCAGCCTCCAGCGAAGAAGCCAGGAACCCGCAGAAGGCCGTCCCCAGGGCCATTGCATTCTCCTTGGGGTTGGCCACCGGTGCTTACATCCTCGTGTCCATGGTGCTGACGCTGATGGTGCCCTGGCACACGTTGGATCCCGACTCTGCCCTGGCTGACGCTTTCTACAGGAGGGGCTATTCCTGGGCAGGATTCCTGGTGGCTGCCGGCTCCATCTGCGGTGAGTGTGGATTTGTGGGAGGTGTTGGGAGAGCGTGGGGTCGGGTGCTGGTTTAGTTGGGGCCTACTCTCACATGGGGCCCTTTTCTCTGCCCACCCCTCAGCGATGAACACGGTCCTGCTGAGCAACCTCTTCTCCCTGCCACGCATCGTCTACGCCATGGCCGAGGACGGGCTCTTCTTCCAGGTGTTCTCCCGGGTGCACCCGCGCACACAGGTGCCCGTCATCGGCATCGTGGTCTTTGGGCTGCTCATGGCCCTGTTGGCCCTCGTCTTTGACCTGGAGGCTCTGGTGCAGTTCCTGTCCATTGGCACGCTGCTGGCCTACACCTTCGTGGCCGCCAGCATCATCGTGCTGCGCTTCCAGCAGCAGAAGGCGGATGGCCCCACGCAGCCGGCCGGCAGCCAGCCCAACCCTGAGCAGCGTGAGGGCATCGCTGCCCCCGAGCTGAAGGAGTACGAGTCCTTCTCCGACAAGCTGCAGCTGGTGGGGAGTGACAAGAGCAAGGAGCACCGTGAGCCAGGGCAGCTGAAGGCAGCCTTCGAGCCCTACCTGGAGTTTCTCAGTGACTTCTACCCGGGCGAGGTGGTCACGGTGGCTGTGGTGACCCTGATGGTGTCTGCTGTCTGCCTTTGCTCCATCTTGGTGTTTGGCAACACCCACCTCCACCTGCCCACCTGGAGCTACTCCCTGCTGCTCGTCCTCTTCAGCCTGGGCTTCGTGCTCAGCCTCCTCCTCATCTGGGCACACGAGCAGCAGCGCAGCACCCAGACCTTCCAGGTGGGTCCCATGCTGATGTTAGGGGGAAGTTGTTAGGGGCAAATACTTTATTCTGAGGGTATTGAGGCTCTAGCCCAGGCTGCCCAGAGCGCTGTGGGTACTCCATCCCCAGCGGTCCTCCAGGCTATGGATGGGGTCCTGGACAGCCTGAGCGGGGGGGGCAACCAGCCAAGGGCAGGGTTTGGGGCTGGGGGGGGCTGCGAGGTCTCTCCCAACCCAATTATGCTGTGATTCTATGACTGGCATGGGGTATTGGTGTCAGCAGCATCACCTGGGGTGCAGGTGTGGTTGGGTGGGAGGCAGTCCCGGGGTACAGCTGGCAGCCCCTCACCACTAGCTCCATCTCTTGCAGATCCCTCTGGTTCCCCTGTCCCCAGCACTGAGCATTGTCCTCAACATCTATCTCATGCTGAAGCTCAGCTACATGACGTGGCTCCGCTTTGCTATTTGGCTCATCCTTGGTGAGTGCTCCCGGTACCCAGAAACCATTTATTCTGGCAAGAGGAAAGCAGGTTCTGGGACCTGATGGCAAGGCTGAGCCAGGACCTCTGTGCCAGGGCTGTGCTGCTGGGTGGACGTGCTGACCTCCTTCTCCCTCACTCCAGGCCTGCTCGTCTACTTTGGCTACGGCATCTGGCACAGCAAGGAGAACCTACGGGAGTCACGACCGCAGCGTGTCAGCGCCCGCTACGTGGTGTTCCCCAGTGGCAGCCTGGAGGAGACGGTGCAGGCAGTGCAGCCCAGCCCTCAGCCTGCCGCCGGGCTGCCAGACACCGACACCACTGAGGTCAAGAGATGACGCCCATGGGAGGGGGCTCTGTGGCTCTGGCAGTGCCCACCCAACCTCCGGACCCCTCTGTTCTGCCTGACCCCTGTGCGGCGAGGGCTGCCCGGGTGCAGGGCTCTGTCCAGGGGTGCTGCTCACTCTTCCTTGCAGAGCATGGTGGGGCTGGCCCCCTCCCTCCCAGCACTGGGGAGCAGCGCTCTGCCCCCAGCCCCAGTGCCTGCCATGCTCAGAGGGAGCCTCATCCCCACTCTGTTCCCCTGCGCCCACCCAGATGCCATGCAGCAAATCCCCTTTTTCCAGCTCATCCCCACTGCCTTGCATGGATGGAGGATGGAGACAGGCAGTGTGCCCATCCCAGCCTCATCCTGGCTTCTGCTGCAGCCCTGCTGAGCCCTGTGCTGCCGTTCTCTCTGCCTGCACTTCTCCCCTTCAATGCCAGCACCGAGAGGCACAAGGAGCAGCCAGGGCCACATCAGCTGGGGAAGGGACATGGCAGCATGCAGGCTGGGGACCTGGTTTGTAGGCAGGACTATGGAAAGGGTGGCACAGCTTGTGCCCTTCCCCTGTGCCCCAGCAGCTGCCACACCTCTGGGCTTGGGTGCTGCCTTTCCCTGGCTCCCAGGGGCTCAGGATGGGCTCAGTGGGTGCTTTTTGGTGTCATCCCCCCAGGTGCAGGTTTTGGAGGGTGCTGGAAGAGGCTGCTGAACCCCTTAGGCTTTGCAATGCAGACCTCCTGCCCCACAGCATCCCAGCATCCTCCTATGTGGCTGTGCCCTGGTGGGAGCTGCTCCTATCCCCTGCCCAGTCCCCTTGGGGGCTCTGCACCCCTGGACAGTGCCCATGTCCTGCTCCCCCCGCACTGTCACTGCTGCCCAGCCCCTGCCCCGCTGTGGCCCTGTTTGGCACCTCTGTGTAGTGGTTGTGAGCAACGGGCTGACCTGTTCACCCCCATAAATGCTGGTTCTGCAATGGCTCTGGGTGCATGTGCTGTGTTCCCCTCATAGCCCACTTCTTCCCAGCAGTGAATGGCTTTTGGCCAGAGCTGTGGGCATGGGGCAGGGAGCTGGAGCCCTGTGGATACACTGGGGCTGAAAGCTTTTATGCCAGGGACAGGGCTGAGCAGAGCAGTGTCCTGGCACTGGGATAGGGTCTGTGGTGTTGTCCCAGAGCTGTGACCTGAGCTGAGAGAACGTTCAAACCCAGTGTTAATGATGTGAATTAAAGACAAGCCACAGAATACATGCGTGGCCCCAGCATTGTTCTGCATTGTTCCATGAGCTTAACCAACCCAAATGGAGTTGTAAAAATGCAGAGAAACAATGCTCACCTGTAAGAGGGATGGTGGCCGTGGGGACCACGTGGGCTGTGTGTGGGTGGGCAGTGACGTGGCTGCAGGGAATTAAGGATGGAGATGTGATTAGTGGCAGCCTGGGAGGAGCGTGCCCTCTGCAGCACCATTGGGTTGGTTACAATCCTTACCCAGGGTTACAGGATTGGTTGGTTCTTCTGTTCCATCCCACATCCTGCTGAGGTAATGTGCCCTACACAGAACACGTATTAATTGGTTTTAAATTGTCCACCTAATAATGCTCAAAGCCATTTTTTCTTAGTAGCCACCGCTAGCCAGGGAGCAATCTTACAGTGATTTGTTCCTTAAAAGAAACAGCATTTTTCTGGGGCTCGTGGAATTGGTCTAATCAGCCCGGCTGGATTGCGTGGAGATCAGTCTAATTGCAGTGCTACAGGGGGAGGTATGTAGGTCAGAGTGGTATAAGAGTTCTGGAAAACTGACACGGCTTTGGAGGTCATGGAGCAGCTCACACGTGCCATGAGCCAGGCTCTGCCTGGGGCTGCTGCATGGGCGAGCATCCCCACTGCACTGGGGAGGTGCAGCACTGAGTTTTGGGGCCTTTTCTAACTCTGTGGTTCTCAACCATCTGCCACCCCCCTGCACAGAGGAGCTGCAGGGCTGGCTGCAAGTAATCCGCTCATTATCCCACGTGAGCCTCCCATCCTCCTGCACACACAGCCTGAGGATGAGGTAAGCGCTGCGCTCATCCCCAGCAGCAGTGAATATCCTCCTTCCCTGGGCCTGAGAAAGGCAGGATATTGAAAACTGGCACACCCCCAGGTGTATGCATTCCCTCAGCCCCAGCACGGGGAAATCAGACTGAATATTGCAATAGAGGTGAAAGCACTCACAAAAACACTCCTCTGTGCTGGTGGAGCAGCTCGGAGTTTTGCTGCAGGCTGCTCCGCTCCATCCCTGCCCCAAATGATGCTTATTAGTAGCTAAACATTTTGTGATCACCAGCATGACTTGCACCAGAGCTGTTTCACGTGGATCTGGTCCCTGAGCCTGCCTGGAGCATGAAGGCTCACCTGCCAGAAACAATCAGAGCAGATCAGGAGTGCTGCAAGGAGCCAGGCTGCTGGTCTGCAAGAAAGTGGAGAGGAGTAAAGGCTGCAAGCAGACCATAATCAAATCAAAAGCTACCCAATAATGAAGGAGAAATTATCACTAATGCCAACAACCAGTATTTCCAGAGCTTAAAACATGCAAGAGACCTCTCTGAATGGTTTGGACAGTGGAGTCGTAGACACAGATGTTATTTATTAGATACATAACATGTAGAATAGTTTGTACATCTATAGGACAGTTCCTTTTCTGCAAAATGTAATTGCATAGAGCTATTTGCTCCCCAGCAGCACAGAGAGGATGCCCTGGATGCTGCTGGGTGATGGCAGACGCGTTGCAGGGAGGGGGGAAAGGGTTAAAGCCACCTGCTGCTGTCAGTGCTGAATCACTGCTGAGTGCCCGTCCTGTTTCCTGGCAGCTTGTAGCATCCATCCAATGTGAAACTCAAAAAAGAAAGAGTTGTGCATCCTGGAAATAACACCAGTCGTGACCTAAGATGGAGTCTTCACCCTGGGGAGTATGAGCTCCTCACAAGGCCAAGGAGCTGGGGAAGGAAGCAGCTGAAAATGAGTCACCGCTGCATCTGACAGTCAGTCCAGCAAAGGCAAGCCTGGCTGTTTGCAGGACAGCTGAAGAAAGCAAGCATCTGTGCACAGCACAGCTCTGGACAGACTTTGCTTGCTGTGTAAGCACACTGCACTCCTGAGCTGTGCAGATTCCCCTGCAGCAGACCATGGCACATGGTGTTCCACCAGCCCAAAGATGATGATTAAAAAGGAGCCATCGCCCATGGGGAAGCTCTTGCATGTGCTGGAAGAGACTCAGAAGCAGACGCAGCAGAAAACTTAAAAGTGAGCAGACAGGAAAACTTCTGAGTGACAGCAACAGAGTGACAGCCAACATTCCCACAGCTCCCGCCTTCAGTGCTGCCCTGGGGTGTCCCTGTGTCATTGGTTTGCTCAGCAGTACTGGGACATCAGGCAGAAGCAGCAGCCCCAAAGAGACTCACATTAAGGCAGAGTTATGGGAATTACCCAACACTTTGGGCTGAGGCCAAAGCTCGACTGCCAACAGACTTTTCCTCTGCAATTTTGTGCTTCCACCACGTCGGAGAAGAAGATTTGGGAGAAGTGTTTGCACGGCCTCACACAGCTCTGCCAACTCTTTGCTCACAGGAATGTCCTAGAAGGAAGAATCACTGCAGGTAAGCAAGTGCATGGTATGATGTACCCTCCTTGGGGCTGCCCACATTATGGGTAGGTGTGAGGTTCATCTGAGCAGCAGCATCCTGCTACCTGGGCAAGGAGAAGAGCTGAGGTGATGAAGCAGCACAATGAAGATATGGGTTTTCTCTTTTTAGAAATCAAAGTACTTGCTAATTATTTGGTCCTAAGGGCACTGAGCAGTTACCAGTCTGAAAGAAAGCCTCTATTCCTGAAACGATGCTCTTTGGTGAACTACGTGGGATGTCTTGTGCCTGAATCCCTCTGGCAGCACTTTGTTATTCACACACTCAGCTTCTTCCCTCCCCTCCCTCTTCCATCTGCTGTCACACTTACTGGCAGGTCCAGGATCTCCATGCCAGTGCCAGAATTTGCCTGTAGAGCTTTGAGGACCCCACAGCATCCTTCGTTCTGCATGGGATTTCTGATCATCTGAAGGCAAGAAGAAAACAGCAGGAGGATACACAACAGCTCTTCCCATCCCCAACACGTTTTTCTTTGGCTTTGTGAGAGCTCCAGTTTGCCTCTTTAAGCTGGACACCACTTGGCACAAAACTGTCTACAGTAACAGCAAACCATCAGCCACACGCTAAAGCCCCCTCATGGCAAAGTTACTCACCTTAAGGATCTTCAGAGTCTTGTTTTCTCTCAGGCCAACTGCCAGTCGCAGAGCTCCTTCCACAGAAATACGATTATTGCTAAAAGCAGATGGATGGCATGAGTCACAGCCTGAGCTCCAGGTTCTCCATGCCCACACAGCCAGGCTGATACAAGACATTACTGCATTGCTCTGGCAAAGGATATCCAACCTCCTGTTGCACCCAGTGCTGAAAACCGTGGTGTCCAGAGGGAATTCAGGGCAGCTCCCTGCTACTATCTTTGTCTGCTCTTCTTTTTTTTTTTTTTTTTTTTGGCCATTTTTCTGGAACCACTTCCATCAGTGATATTAATGACCACAAACTTGTTGAGGTCTCAGCTCAGTTCACCGCGGTTCTTGGCCGCCTTGTTTCCATTGCTGTTTCACCGCCATGCCTCCCTACAGGCCACGAACTGAACAAAGCCCACGGTCCAATTCTTGCTCCAAACATAACATCTTTCTCTCATACCTCACTTCTGTAGGCTCTGAAGAGAAAACATGCAGCAGGCTGAAAGCCTGACTCACCTTACATTGAGCTCTTCCAGCACGTTGTTGGCTCGGAGAGCATCTCCCAAGGCAGCTGCTCCACTGTTGCCAAAGCCATTGTAGGAAACATCCAGCACCTTGAGGAACACGTTTGCCTGTGGTGTGACACAGACACTGAATTTAAAATCTTGTTACTAAAAGAAGCTTCTTTCTTTGAGCAGAGTAAAAACTATATGTAGAATACAAAGCAACTTCTGTATTGATTTGTGAATCAGAAGTGCAATGAAACAATTCAAAGCAGTCATTAGACCAAGTTTGACTCTAAAAAGGGAAAGAGCTAGAAGGGGAGAAATGAAAACATATGTACTATGTCAGTACACAGTGAATGATTTTATTGTATTGGTTCCAAGATCTGTGTGATCCCAGATCATAGATGGCTGGTGGACAAACATCACATGATGACGTTGATGCTCATACAGACAGACAAAGCTTCATGTGAGATTTCAGCATTTAAAACAGGAGTGAAAACATTTCCTACCCCCACGCCTTTGGCCAAAGCAACTGCTCCCTCACTGTGGAAATGGTTCCAGCTGATTTTCAGTTCCTTTAATCCGATGTTTTCTGCTATTGCCCCTCCAAGAACTTCACCTTAAGAAAAACACATGGTGCCAAACAGCTTAAAACAGCTGCTTTGCAAAGCAGGCAGCTTGGGTTAGTTTAGGTATTTCTCTGCAATTGTCTGCGTTCCATCTGGGCAAGCAATTAGAACCAGAAAATATTATTCTTTTATACCTTATTTAGCACAGACACAAAGCAGAAGCTGCCAGACAATAGAAGTGTATGCGTTCTCTGACTGCAGGCTGCAAATTCAGCCTGTGGAAGAGAAAATCCAGTCAGCACATAACAGAGCCACGGTCTGTGGCTCAAGCCCGAAGAGCTGATTGCACAGCCTCCTTCTCCAGTCCCATGCGACTCTGAAAGCTGACACCAAGCAGCAGGTAGCATCTCACAGGCTCTCTCATTCTTCCACAGCTCCGGCCTCCAGCCAACTGCAGCTTGCTGGTAGCAGAGAAGCCAGCCCTGCTCTCTAGCCGCCCCTACAGCTCTGAAATCTGAAGAGACTTTCCCAGCAAATGCTCTGTAAATGTCTGATGGGGCAGGAAATAAATGAGATCCATGATGAGCATGGGAAAAAAAAAGAAAAAAGAAAAAAAAAAAAAAGCCATGGCCAAGACCAGAAGACAGGAGAGATACTTGACTGTGAAGGCAGCAGGAGATCAGAAGCACAGGGGTGGAGAGAAAAGAAGGCATTGAAGCCTGCATAAGTAATAATGGGAAGGGAAGGGAGAGGAAAAGGAGAGGAGAAGGAGAGGAGAAGGAGAGGAGAAGGAGAGGAGAAGGAGAGGAGAAGGAGAGGAGAAGGAGAGGAGAAGGAGAGGAGCTTGCTTATCCATCTCTTGTGAAGCAAACTGAAGTAAATGAGCGTAAAGGACAAAGAGTTAAGGATTAGCACTGACATCACCAGGAATGTTTCTGCAGAAGTGCTCCCCAATGGCCTGAGGGAAGCAAGCAACTCATCAAGCTGCACTGAGAACTCCTGCAGCACTGCTCTATGCGTTGAGAGAGGCAGGCAGACTGCACCTTACCTGCTTTCTCACCAAACTTGTTGTAACTCAGATCCAGAACTTCCACTTTGCTGTTTGCTGTGATGGCATCTGCTAAATACTTGGCTGCACGGTCATCAAACTCATTTCCAGAGAGCTGGAGGACCACAATTGTAGTATTTTCTAGAAGCATAGCAGAAATGGCCTTAGCTCCTTCAGTGCCCATTTTGTTGTCAGATAAATCGACAGCTGGGGAAGGAAAAAGCATCATCAGATCATCAGATGATATCATGACAGATGCCAAGGAGGTGCCTCCACACTGTAATGGGAGAAGCAGTGCCAGACTCAGAACGTGAGAAGTCTAACCTGCTCTAACACTATATTTTAACATAGAAAACAGAAGCCTGAATTCCTCTGCCCACCTGGATATAGAATGAATTTCTCCAGCACAGAATTAATAGAACCCTAAACATCTACTACAGAATTCAACCACTAGAGAAGGAAAATAAGGAAATCCCATTTTCTTTGGTGTTTCACACCATCAAACTTGACACTTCCATCTGTGGTGCCCTGACAAAGCAGATTAGGGCAGCCTGAGCTGAAAGCTGTCTTCTATCCTCAGCTGTCTATGCTGACCTCGTTCTTAGTGAATATCATACATCCTCCAGGGCTGCAACCAGTTTGGCTTACACAAAGTTCTGGCCTCTGGAGAGGCCTCAGAGCTGCTGTAAGAGGGAGATTGGTTAAGACCACAAAGAAAACAGCACAATTTCTTCCTCTACAGCAAAGCTGCCACCACAGAATAGCAGGAAGGATGACACAAACCTGAAATGGAGTGGTTTTCTTTCAGCATTTCTGCAATTGCAGCTGCTCCTTCTCCCAGCAGCCAATTGTCACCCAGGTCTAACGAGATGACAGAGGTGTTGGCCATCAAGGAAAGAGCCAACGCCTTGGCACCCTGAAACAAAAAAGGCCCTGGTGGGGGCTGCCCCATCCCTAGAGGTGCTCAGGGAAAGGCTGGATGGGGTTTGGGCAACCTAATGTGGTGAGAGGTGTCCCTACACATGGCAGGGGCTGGATGGGCTTTAAGGTCCCTTCTAACCTAAGCCGTTCTGTGTGACTCTGCTCCCCAAAGCCATGCAGCAGTTGCTGGTGCCCAACCTGGATGTCTCTGAACTGAAGGCCAAGCAGGAGGAGGTGGGTCCTCAACACCTCCCTGTCACAAAAATGGGCTCTCTGACTCCTGAAGGGGAGAACCAGCAGCCCCAGAAAGGGAGGGCTGATAATGTTGGGGTTCTGGTGTGCAACCAGGGTGGGGGGATAATGGGGAGTATGGGAGAGCAACAGTGAGGAATAAGGGGGCTGGGGGGGTAATGGGGAAGGGGATAACAAGAGGATAATGGGAAGAGTAATGGAGAGGGAATAAGGAAGAGGGGGTCATGGAGGGGGAGAGAGAGGAAAGAACAATGGGGGCGGGAAATGGAGGGGATAGAGGGGATGGTGGGAGCATAACAGGAATGGGGACGTAATGGGGTATGGTAAGGGCTAAAGAACAGGGAATAACGAGGGAAGGAATAAGGGGGATGGGGGAGGGGACAACTAATGGGGGGTTAGCAAGGGGAGGATTAATGGGGATGGGGGAGATGGTGGGAGGATGAATAATGGGGATGATAAGTGAAGGATGGGATGGGGGAGGGGGATGATGGGGATACTGGGGATGGGAGAGGGTAAAGAGAGAGATAACAAGGCAGGATAATGGGAGGGGATAATAGCAGGGATGGGGAATGATGAGGACAGGAGGGCTGCCCTCACCCGAGAGCCCATCCCGCGGTGCCGCAGGAGGAGCGCAGGGCCGGGCGGATCGGGCAGCAGACAGGAGGCCGGGCAGACGCCGCAGGCCCGGCACGCCGCCAGGTACGAGCTGTGCTCCCGATGTGAGGAAGAAGAGCGGAACGCGGAGCTCCGGTCCTCCGCCATCTCCGGACCCCGCGCTGTTGCCATGGCGACGTCGGGCGGCGGAGGCGCAGCGCTGTGCGGGGAGCTGCTGGATTACAAGACCGAGAAGTTCGCGTTGACGAGGAACCGGCGCGTGGGGCTGCTGCACCGCCTGCTGCAGCTCGCCGTGCTGGGCTACGTGCTGGGGTAGGGCCGACCCGCAGCGCTGCGTTATCCAGCTGCTCCGAGCCGGGCTCATCGCTCCGCCCGTCCGCAGGTGGGTGTTCGTGGTGCGGAGGGGTTACCAGGACACCGATGCCGCTCCCCACGTCTCGGTCGTCACTAAGCTGAAGGGAGTGTCCGTCAGCCGGGCGGAGGACGCGAGGAGACGGCTCTGGGATGCGGCGGATTTCTCGAGGCCCCCGCAGGTAGGGAGGCGGGATTCGAACCCGCGGCCCTCAGCACTCCGGCGCCGGGATGCGAACTCGGGTCCTTCCCGCGCCGGGATGCGAACTCGGGTCCTTCCCGCGCCGGGATGCGAACTCGGGTCCTTCCCGCGCCGGGATTCGAACTCGGGTCCTTCCCGCGCCGGGATGCGAACCCGCGCAACAACCGCGGGATGTCTGCGAGCCCCGGCTGCAACCCCCCCGTAAAGCTTCCCGGCTCTGCTGCCCGAAAAAGAGGTTGGAAGCTCTAAAGTGTGTCCTGTAGCAGTGCAGTGCTGAAGGCGTCTTCTTGCCTCGCAGGGAGAAAACGTGCTTTTTTTGGTGACCAACTTCATTGTGACGGACAAGCAGGTTCAGGGCACCTGTCCCGAGGTGAGCAGACCTTTTTGGGGAGCTGTATGGGAAGAGCTGGGCACAGTGGATCCCCAGTCTGCAGTGGTGTGTGGCATGGCACAGCTCCCCAGGGCTGTGGGCGCAACCTTGAGCTGCCGGAGCTCAGGGAGCATTGGGGTGTTGCTCATGAAGGGAGGTGAGATGGGTATTAGATCTTAAAAGAAGCCGCCTCCCTGTTTGCTCCCATCTGATGCCACTGGTGCTTTGCTCTTCAAGAAGGCTGGCTTTGCTTCCTGGCTGCAGTGCATGGCTGTGCAGCTGTTGAAGAATCAGCAGTTGTTTCTGATAAAGATGAAGAGTGAAGTCATTCTCTGCCCAGGTACGTTTACTTTCTGTGCTCCCCAATAAGCCCTTCAGCCCTGAAGTTTCAAGGGTTTCTGCACAGCAGATCTCACCTCTCACCATGCGCTTGTAGCATGTGCAGCCTGGCTCTGTGTGTGCCCCTGGAGAACACCATCACCAATAGATTTTCAAGGCTGACTTACTAGAAGGTGATAGGAAGGGTATATTGAAGGAATCTTGGACAGATTTAGGTTTTCTAAAGCATTGTTGTGGACTTCAGTAGCTGAATTCCCAAGGTTTGCACCTCTTCACATATAACCAGTGGGTGGGTTTAAGGATCCAACCATGAAGCTGTATTGGGGAACCCCTTATCTCAGCTCTGGGGGGACTGTTCTGCTGGTTTGGAAGCATTTGGGACATGCATGGAGATGTGGGTGAATGGCTGTGAGCTTTAAGGGCTCCACAGCAGTGACCACTTCTCTCCTGTCTCTTTCAGAGCCCCTCTGTGCTGGATGGGATCTGCAGGGGAGATGTGGACTGTCCTATTGGAAACCCAGTGGTTCATGGCAACGGTACTGCATTTTTTGCTTAAAAAAACAGAGTAAAGTCATTCAATTCCAGCTCCTTAGCGATGTCTCATTGCCCAAGTTCAGTGCCCTTTTGCAATAAATCCTGGAGACTGCCCTAAAATGGCAGGGCGTGATTCGCGTTGTCTCATTTCTAGGGATTAAGACTGGGAAATGTGTGATGTACAACAGCACCCATTCCACCTGTGAGATCTTTGGCTGGTGCCCCGTGGAGAATGACACCCTGCCCAGGTGTGAGGATGGTCCCTCAAGGTGGGATGGGGAGATGTGGCACTGAGGGATGTGGTGAGTGGGCAGCGGTGGTGGTAGGCAGGCAGTTGGCATAAGATGACCTCAGAGGTCTTTCCCAACCTTACTGGTTCCATAATTCTTGGTCCTTTCTCACTGCCAATGTAGCCCAAATCCCAGGACTTTGTTATTTTGCAGGAAACCTCTTCTGGCTGAGGCAGAGAATTTCACTCTTTTTATAAAAAATACTGTCAACTTCACCAAATTTAACTTCTCCAAGTAAGTGTGACACTCTCCAGCCCATAGCGTGTGCTGCCTGGCCCAGCCTCTATGCTCAGCTCATCCCAGGGGCTGCGTAACACCCCTCGTCTCTTCTTCTCCTGTTTCAGGGGCAACACATTGCAGACCAACGACCCCACCTATTTCAAGACCTGCATCTACGATCCCTTTTTCAGCCCTTCCTGCCCTGTGTTCCGTATCCGTGACATGGTGGAAGCAGCTGGGGAGACCTTTGGGTCCCTCGCACTGCTGGTATTTGCTTCTTTTTCTTTTCAAGCATGAAAGATGACTGCTAATTCCCCAAAGGAGGCCAGGCTGGATGGGCCCTGAGCAGCCTGATCTGCTGGGAGACAACCAACCCAGGGCAGAGGTTGGGGCTGGGGGGGCATTTCAACCCAACGGTGCTGCGATTCTGTGACATCTCCGCTCCCTGGAATATAACATGTGTTGGTGTGCCGCAGGGAGGAAGCATCAGCGTGCGCATTGAGTGGGACTGTGACCTGGACCAGCCTGCTGCCCTCTGCCAGCCACGCTATTCCTTCATCCTGCTGGACAGGAGGTACAACTTCAGGTGAGGGCGCTGGGGTGGGCACACTGCTGTCACTTGGGATCTCACTTTCCCTGAAAGGAGCAGCAGGGAGATGGGACCCTCTAGGCCAGCCATGCCCGTGCTGAGCCCGGCTGGGTGCAGGGATGTGTGGCTGAGCCCTGTGTGCCTCTGCAGAACGGCTTCCTACTACTGGGACTCGCAGCAGCAGCACTACCGGAGCCTGCTGAAGCTCTATGGCATCCGCTTTGACATCTCTGTGCACGGCCAGGTAGCGTGTCCTCCAACCCCCCTTCCTTGTCACTGCCTGCAGCCCCACAGCTTCCCTATGGGCTCCTCACAGCCCTCTCTCCGCTCTCTGCCTTCTCTTCTCCACCCCTTGTTTTCATCAGGCTGGGAAGTTCGGCATAATTCCTGCTGCTGTTAGCTTCGGCACCGGCATTGCGTTCTTCGGAACCGTGAGTACTGAAGATGCTCTTTTCATCTGATCCATGGGCTATGATCCGCTGCCCATCTGCAGCTTCCTAGCTTCAGGAAGCATGATGTGCAGCTCAGTGTAACATGCCTGGCACTTGCTGCCACTGACCCAGTAATGGGGTCCCCCACCAACCCCCATTTTCCCCAAATGTCCCTGCCCCTTGCATGGCTATGACTGTGGCTCTCTACCAGTCCTGACCCACAGCATTCCCCACCTCTGCTCCATTTGTCCCCCCTCTAGGCCACCATGGTCTGTGACCTGGTTCTGCTCTACCTGGATGCGAAGGCTGACTTCTATTGGAAAGAGAAGTTTGAGGAGGTGAGGATGGGCTGTGGGACCACCTGGGAGAGCTGAAGTTTTGAGAGCTGATTTCATTGCTTTTTGCCCTTTGATTGTAACTCAGTTCAGCAGATCTGGGAGCTGTGTCAGTGTTGACGCTGTAGATTTTCTTGCTGTGCATGATGTCTGCTTGGCACTGCCCAGGTGGGCTGGGAGCCCTTCCAGAACCCTCTAATTCCCCATCAGTGCAGATCTGCTGCCAGCCCTCGCTCAGGGCATCTTCAGCTTTCTCAGGCAGAGTGTTGGCAGCCTCCAAGGCTGAAGACCTCCAGCTCCCTGGGGAAGTGTCCCAGGGCTGCACCATCCTACTGGGGGAAAATACATTTGGCCTGATTCCAACCTGAATCACAAATCAACCTTAAGGAATGGAACTGTTAGCATGGGAATGGGCAGAGCAGGGCAGGATCTGGGCATCCCCTGGGCTGTAGCAAATGTCCCTGTTCATTTTGCAGGCAAAACCTCCCAAAGGTAAGAAAGAAGCAGCAGCTGAGGCAGAGAGGGCTGGCCAGGACCTGGGAGATGCTCAGCAATGCACACTGGAGTGACCTGCAGGTAGATGTGATGGGGCACAGCTTTGACCCTGCAGGAGGTGGCCCAATTCTGGCCGAGCACTGGGGCTGGGTGCTGCACTTCTGAAGGAGTGCCAGCATCAGCAGAAGTCCTTGGTACATAGAGAGTATATGGAGAGTCCTCCTGACACAACATGCAGCTCCAGGGCCGTGCTGCAGAGCTGCTGCTGGGGCTGGGGCTCACTGGGATGGGGTGCTCAGCACAAGAGACTTAAAGCACTTTGCGCTTCTTCCCTTCCCACTTGGCCCTGTGAAAAGCAGGGATGCACTGAAATAAAGCTGTTCAGAAAGTGGGAGGTGGCTCTGGCCATGCTCTTTCCCTAGGAGCCCTGCATCCTTTGCACGGTCACACAAAGTGCACCTGCATCCTGTAAGCACTGAGCTGCACACCCCAACTCTGCCCTACCAGGAATCAACATGGATGTGTACCCCTTTATTGGTGGCAGAGCTCAGGGAACCCCGCGAGCCCCAGAGCTGCCTGGCTCAGAAAAGAGTGATCAGAAGCATATTGGGGTCTGGTGCTGTTTAATGTTGTTGGGCTCAGTGGGGTGGATCGTGTCCCGCAGCATCGCCCTGGCTGCCCACCTTGAACTGCCGCAGGTAGAACTGAGCTGCCAGCTGCCTGCTCATCGCCCGCAGTGCCAAGAAGGCAGCCACCACCTCACAGATGAGGAAGGCCAGGAGAAGGCTGTGCACTGCCAGCTCCAGCGGCAGGCGGATGGTGAGGTGGTCCGTGAGCAGGAACAGCAGGAGGGGCAGCTGGATCAGGATGGAGAGAAGAAGGAAGCCAGCAAGCTCAGGCACCTGTGTGGGCAGAGGCTGGTGAGGATGTATGGGAAACATTGGTATGTGGGGGGCACCTCTGCAGGGGCTGAACCCCTTGGAGCATCCTGAGTTGGACGTCAGGGGGAAGTTCTTTACAGAGTGGTGAGGTGCTGGAACAGCTGCCCAGAGAGGCTGTGGATGCCCCATCTCTGGAGGTGTTCAAGGCCAGGTTGGATGGGGCTCTGGGCAGCCTGGTCTGGTATTAAATATGGAGGTTGGTGGCCCTGCATGTGGCAGAGGGGTTGGAGATTCACGATCCTTGAGGTCCCTTCCAACCCTGGTCATTCTGTGATTCTGTGAATTGGCACTCAAGGAGGAAAGGAGGTGATGGTTCTCTCAGACCCAGGACAAAGGGGACATCCAGCATGGAGCAGGGGGCCAGCCCTTACCTTCTCCTGCAGGTTCCCAATGTAGCCCAGGTAGAGCCGTGTTCCTTCGGCCATTGTGAGGATAAGGAAGGCAGCGAGCAGGAGGAGCTGGTAGTAGCGGGGCAGCAGGTCGTACTGTAACAGGACACAGCCTTGTCCCTGCAGCCCCATGCTGGTCCCCAGCCCTGCTCACTCTGCCCTCCCAGTGTAGCCTTCCTTCCCTGTTGGAAAGCTAAGGGTACCTTCAGCTGCAGCATCGTGCCCTCAGCCAGGCACCAGCAGGGGAAGTAGCAGACGTTGAAGTAGAGCATCACCTGGAGGGGCAGACTGGCCAGCACCTCGTGCACTGGGCAGAGAAAAGCAGGGCTGGGGAGGACCCTCAGGACCCCCATCATCCTTCCCCTGCATCCCAGCCCAGTGCAACAGCACTGATGTTGGCTGCCAGCCATCGCTGGGGGTGAGGGGACGCATGGCTGCCCACAGTGCGGACGCAGGAGTCCAACTCCCCGGGGTACCTGGATGGTAGAGGTGAGCAGTGCTGCTGTCCCATGTCTTGTTGGTGGTGAAGAAGGCACCGCTGAAGGCCGTCAGCCCCCGGCGCAGGTTGTGGGGCAGCGGGGTGCGTGCAGCCATGGCTGGCAGCAAAGCTGGGATTAGCAGGAGGGGAATTAAGGCAGCGACTGCTGAGGGTAATGCGTGGGGCCAGGAAGCCATTGGCTCTCATGTTACACAGCTGCTGGGGAAGGGCCTTTATTGCCACAGTGAGAGCTCCCAGACACTGAGCCCAAGGGTACAGAGCATCTCCAGCAGTGGGGCAGCAGCAGGTGGTGGCCATCCCCCTGTCACCACCATCCCCTCCACGCAGCACTCTGCCCCATTGCCACCCTCTCCCCACTGCATTGTATCAGCATCATTATTGCTTAAAATTCCCTGATGGATGTGGATGTGTCCCATCCCCTGAGACCCTTCCCCTCGCAGGACACCGCAGCAGAAGTGCTCCACAATCTCCACGCTGGCATCGAGGTGACGTTGCCAGAAATGAGTCCTAAAGTCCCCAGGCCCATGGAGCTTTTTACCCCCACTGGAGCAGGTGGTCCCCATCGTGGATGTGTGGGTCCCCACATAGGTGTGGGCCCCCAATGGCTCTCCTTGTGATCTTCAGCCTTCACCCCATCCCAGGAGGTGCCTCGGGCAGCAACTGCTGCCAGTGCCTGGTCTGGGTCCTGCTGCTGCTATTGAGGCCATTTCAAAGCAGTTCTTAAGGGCCAGACCCTAGTAAGGGACACGAGAAACCAAATAAAAAGGATTTTTCTACTTGCTAAAGCCAAAGCTAAGCTGTGGAGTACATCACAGGCTGCTGGGAAGAAGGAGGGAGATCCCACCAAGGACTCTTTTTTGGGGAAAAGCCCTATGCTACGTGGATATCCCAGGCAATGTTACAAGGTATGGAATAAATACAGCATGCTCTGAGTATTGGTCTGTCACTAGATTAGGACAGTGCACTAAGGAAGGCTGATGAACCAGTAGAAAAGTCCATGAGGTCCTGCTGGTCTATTTGGCCACATCTGGACAGGACATGCTTTTCCTGAAAAGCAAAACACACTGCACATCTGTCCGGGAGCACTTCAGAGGATGGTGCCTTTGGGTGAGCAGAAAGGTGGCTGCTTTGGAAAAGCTCAGCCAGGCTCTGCTGGGGAGCACACAGAACTGCTGTGCTGGGGCAGTGAGGAAAGGAGGAGCAAAGCAATAGCAGGTAAATGATCCCAATGCTGCTGGATGGCATCTGGTCACCTCAGCAGCAAGATGTGTGATGCAAAGCCACATCTGCCCATGGGGCACATGGATCCAAAGCAGCAGCTGGGCACTGTGCCCACATCCCTGCCTACTGCCACCACTGGTCACACCGCCTGGGAAAAACCTGGCAGTGAAAGCAGAAGGGATCAAGAGGAGGTGTGACAGATGTCTGCTGATGTTGCCATCTGAGCAAAGATCTAAAAGTCTGGAAATAAACGTAAGTAGGACATGGGACACCAAGGGAATCCTGCACAGGAGGTGCAGGCACCACCTGGCCAACTTGCTTGGAAGGAAGCAGAAAAGGTCTGGATCACAATAGGAGCACCGCTTTCATTCATGGGGGGGGACAGGGGGAGGGGGTGAATCAAACTGAAAATAACAATTTTCTGGTTTGGGGCTGAGAGTAACGCAGTGACAGATGGGGAACAAAGCTCCCAAAGGACAGATCTGGAAGCTGTCCATGGGGGAATCTCACACTTGGCTCTGCTGGGTGGACAAACACAGGGATTTGGACTAGCCACCTCCACTCCTGAGCAAGAACCGGGGCCCTACTGCCAGCCAGGAGCAGCAAGCATGGCCACAGAGCACTGACACTGCCAGCTGAGATGAGATATGTAGCTTTGCCACCAGGGGATAGGAAGAGTAAATGACTAAGGGCAGAGAACAGCCAGAAATACTCCTCCAGCTGTTCTTCCTGGAGTAGCATGTCAGCAGCAATGTCAATCTTTCCATAACCACTGAGGAGAAGGTGCAGATGCTGGGCTCCATGGGGAGGAAAGAGGATCTAGGAAAGAGCAATGTGCTTGAGAGCATGTACTGGCCACAGAGAACAACAAAAGGCACTCATGCTGCTCATAGGATGAAGGGATGTGCTTCGGGCTCTTGTTGTGCTGCTCAGAGAGCATGGATGTGGCATCCATCAGCACCGTGGCACCCATGTCAGCAGTCTGCAGCTCCATGCTGGTACCAACCCCGCTCCCCCAGGGTCTGTTTTCCTGACTTTCCAGTGGGAATTCCACCCACTGACCCCACACCTGGGGCCAGGAGAGCTGGCGGCGGTTTGCGTGCACAGAGTTGCTGGGAAGGTGACTGCTGGGTGAAAAAAGGCTGGGTTTGGCCAAGTCTCAAAGGAAAATGACTCGGGTGCATTATTTGCATCGTGCCGTGGAGCTCTGCAGCCATCCCCATCTCCTCGAGGCCAGTGCAGTATCAGGAGGTTGCAGCCATGTCTGTGTTAGGAGCCTTTCCCCGTTAGCCAGGACATATCTCCAGTTCTATGAAGACAAAAAACGAGCAGCACTGTGAGCTTTCCAAGCTGTGCAGCACCCCTTCCTCTGCCTGCACTTCCACCCCATGCAAAACAGTTCAAGCAGGTCTGAATTGCAATACAAGCACATGGCCATCATCAGCGTCTCCGTGCAGGAGTTGGAGATGTGGCACACCTGCAATACCCCACACAGACCCAGGACCCAAAACTGAACGTACTTGCCGTGACGGACAAACAGCCTAAAAGGAGCAGCAGGAGACAGAGAGAGAAAAGACATTCAGGGTTAGGTGGCCCTCTCCAGGCTCCTCCCCAGCCCAGCTCTCGGCACAGCACGTGTACTTACTCCACGTCACGCTTTCGGATGGCCCTGCCAGCAGCCAGGACCTCGGCCACCTTGGAAACAATGGGGTCGTAGTTCATGCTGGCCACAGCCACCACCTCGTCACTCCTAGGGCCGGAGAGCAGAGAGGTCAGGGCAGCCCCAACAGGTGCATCTCCATCACCCAAAAGCAACATGCTGGAGAGAGGCAGGGAGCAAAGGAAAATGGGACCTGTTCTGAGGTGTGAGCAGTGATTATGGTGTGGGACAAGGACAGAAGAGGGCTTGGAGCTGGTTGATCCCACTGTGGTCTCACAGAAGTTTGTGGATTGGCCTGGTGATGCTCACCAGGGTGCCTAGTGCCTCTGTGCCACTGCCCAGGGGTGGGACCCTGGGCACCCCGGGGCACCTTGGCCCATGGAGTAACACCAGAAGAGATGGAGCCGATGATGGAGCAGCGTGTCCGAGTCTGGCTGACCATCACCTGCCCATACCCCCAGTACTGGTGGTACAACGTGAGATCAAAAGGTGAATGGGAAATGAATGAAGCAGAAGAAAAGGTGTAAAAACACCAGAGGAGCTTTGGGTAAAGGTCACAAAGCAAAGGAAAAGGGTTCCTCTGCTCTGAGATTTGCAGAAGTCAGCCTGAGCATAAATCTTCAAAGTCTGACTCACAATTAGTAACAGAATAAATAATGTAAAGATCAGGGAAGGTGCATGAATGAGGTATTAAACACTGGAGACATTGCTCAGGAAGCTGAAGTGTGAGGCACCCAACAAACCAGGATCAGTCCAGTGCCACAAGGAAACACCACCACAGCTTCCCTGTCCAGACTGGGAGACCAGAATCTGCTCCAGATTCACTGGAGCAAAATTCCATGTTTTATCCATTAACACATGCACAAAATGGCAAGAGCATGCAAGGAGACAGCAAATCCTAGGCTGGATGCTGTTTTAAACTACTCTTTGCACAACTGCAAGTTAAGGTTGGAAAAAAACAAGACCATCCAGTCTTACCAACCATCCACTCATCACCACCGTGCCCACTGACTCACGTCCCTCAGAAGATCACTAATATCTAATATAGCCCCCAAGAAGAGCACTCTGAATTGGAAGTATCTGCTGGAACACGATGAATTTAGGTGCTACGGGACACTGCACTGACAGCTGATCCAGGAGGTTCTCTCCCCACTCTGAGATGCTGTTGTGTACCGACACAGGCAACCATTTCCATCAGTAAGACAAGGGGCAGGTGGTCCTTCTGTGAAATAACGTGCAGGGCAGTAGTGAAGTGGAACACCTCACATCAGCAGTGGCTTTGAAACATTTTGTTTGAGGCCAGGAGTCCCTCTTTTTCGAGAGGTCTTTTGAGGCCATAAGGGCATGCTCTCTGCAGTGGGAATGGGGGGCAATCAGAAGTCTTGGCCTAAAGACAGTAAATTGCTGGGGATGAGCACCATCTGCACACGGCCTTCCTTTCTTCTGTAGGGTTCAGTACAATGGAAATGGGGTACCACGAGGAAGGCAAACACAGCTCCTCACTGGGTCTCCCAAGAGCTCCGGGGAGTTACAGATTGGGATAACGTTGGTCTGTTCTGGCAAAGGTGCTGTGGTGTCTCACAGGACAACTGTGGAGCACCCTGTCCTTTGCATACAGCCCCAGGCTGAGCCCTCACAGCTCATCCTCAGCACTGAATGGAGATAAACAGTTTTGTTCGTCAAACTCTGGAAAAGAAAAAGAGTTCTATTGTGAAAGCTGATGCTCAGGGCAGGCTCCAGCAACAGGCACCACCAGCGTTTCATGCAAGAACCGGCACACACCAGAAGAAAGTCTAAGCCAACAGGTAGACATGGGAGACAGGAGACGGCCACTTGGGGACAGCATCCTCATCCAAAAGCGTTAGCACCAGTAGCAGGACTATCACCAAATGACGAGGAAAGGAGGAAAGAAACGCTCCCAGTCACCTCTGGCAGAGGCAGAGATGGGGCTGTGGCTGAGAGAAGCCCGCTGGACCCCTCAGTACCTCCAGCTCTCGGCGCACGGTGCCGTCCTGCCACACCAAAGCCATCTCCTGGGGCCCCTCCTGGGTGGCAGAAGAAGGCAGCGCTCAGCGCCCGCCCCGCAGACCCAGCGTGAGGCCCTGCACCATGCAGGGGATTATTCACCTTGCTCTTGAAAGAGCTCCACAGATGTTTTATTAAAGTGCTCTGGCATTTCCTTTCTAATTAGGCTTGGGATAAATAGCTGCATCTGTTGTGCCCTAGGATGGAAAGGAAGGGTGGGAAGAAGCTTCCAAGAAGACTGTATGCTGGAGAGAAATACTCAGCACGTTGCTTCTCTAGTGCCTGGCATTAATGCATTTGTACTTGCAATTTATTATTGCCCCGCAACCTCACTGTCCAGATTGGAGCAGAACTGACTGGAAGAAGCTCTAGCAAAAATAATTTCCAGCCTAGCAGAACAAGCTGAGACAAACGGACATGGAGAGGAGAAAGGAGAAACACTTACTTGGTATAAAATGCAACAAACTTCAGTTCATCCAAGTCCCCTTGAATGACAACATCATCAAATCCTTCCCCATGGCCTGAAAGATGAAATTATTATGAGTGGGAGAAGCACTGTTGCTAAGAAAACACTGTTCCACAGCAAATGTCTTGCTCTGCTCGTCATTTACTTAGTTTGACCATGAAATTAAAGATTGGTTTTCAATTCTTTCCTCTGGATACAGCTCTGACCCTAGCAAAAAGTGTTTTAACCCAGAGCTACAGTAGAGGCAGCCATCCCACAGTCACTGAGAGATGGGCATTGGAAAGCAGCAGGATGAAAAATCATCCATGCTTGCTCAAATACACGCATGTTCAGGGAGACTTTTCATGTCCACAAGGCCCTTCATGCCTTGCTAAACAAGAGGTGTCCCTGCACATCACCCTGGGCCAGCTGAGGGGGCTGGAAGCGGCCCTGCAAGGTGGTCATGACTTCTGTGTCCCAAAACAGTTCCACCAGCACAGACTCCACATCAGTCCCAGGGAATCCCTCACCTGCATATCGAATGCTTTTCCCAAACATTGCAGTCCACAAATATGGGACTGTGCTGATCTCAGTGCCGTGGGCCAGCATATTCAGTGCTGCAATACGGCCTGGAAGACAAGAAACAGCAGAGTAAGTGAAGAAGCTCTGAGCCTGAGCAAGCATGGGGACAGGAGAAAATATATTTTTCCCAGAGTTTCCTACAAGTGCTCTGTTTCCCTGCGTTCAGCTGTCTCATTCTCTTCCTAAAGGGTTGGAAATTTCCTGTGGATATGGAGAAGGTTCTTTCCTGCAAGCAGTTTGTTGTGCAAAGCGAAGGCACTCAGATGCACCTACCATGCATATGGGCCATCTGCCAGTGGGGGACATTCACTTTCTTATTGTTCCTCAAGGCCAGTGGGAATGTGACAGCATCACCAGCTGCAAACACTCCAGGGATGTTGGTCTGCATCATCTGATGGGAGGAAGCAGAAGGACACCTTGGTGGGATTTTCACCCTACCTTGGCAGCTGGCAGGGAATTGTTTAAGGTCCCCAGGGGTGGGAGGTGTGCAGATGTGAACACCCCAGCACCAAGATGGCTGGGCTTTGTAAACCTCACACATGGCAGTATCCATAATCTCAGCATCTGGGGACAGACTGTCCCCATGCTGGCGGCTCAGAGCTCAAGGCAAGTCTAGCTTGGAGGAGCTGGCTTCACCACCATGCTCACCTTGTTGACCACGATGAAGCCTTTGGAGTCAATGTTGATGCCACTCTGCTTGAGAAATCCTGTCGCTGGCACTGCACCTGTGGGAGAAAGCAAAGGGCCTTTTTTCCTCTAGACTCCACAAATTGCTCTGTTGTGGAGCAGTCAATAAAGCAACACCCCTGGAGAAATACGAATCCTGCAATTGGTCCCATTTGCAAAGTGTAGAAAAGTTACAATTAGATAAGGACCTTTCTCTCCACGAGTGTAAAGGAGAAAAATACCCTCTCCTTATGGTCCTCCAGTTCCATTTCCACCACTAGAAGAGCAAACCACCACTGGCTTGATGGGCCTGGCAGTCCTCAGTGTGCTCTAGGGTAGCCAAGAAGCTTCCCAGGGTACCTTAAAGACCGCCCAGGGTCACCTAGTGTTTTCTAGAGTACCCTAGAATATTACCAGAGCTCCTCACCTTGCTCTAGCATGCTCCAGAGGGTTCCCAGTGTGGCCCAGTATACTCCCAAGACCTCATAGTGTACTCACAGCAATGGCCCCTTACCTATACCAACGACACAAACGTCTGCACGCAGGACCTTCCCACTCTTCAGCACCACCTCCTTCAGCTTTACAGGAGAGAGGGGGAAAGTGCAGTTATTTCAGAGTCAACAAAGTAAAACCCTATAGCAACAGCAAGCCAAGCTAGTAGCTCACTTCATTTCTGACATGCAAATTGAGTATAATCCCTCATAATGGCAACAGGATGAGTTTTGGGGTCCTCTGAGGGTGTCCTGCAGATGCTTTCTAGGGACAGGGTTAAAGCTTGAACCAGGAAGTGTCTCAGCAGGGTTACCCTTGATGGTCCCTATGACCCTCCAGGATCTCAGAGCAATGTTACCACCCCAAACACCATGGCTGGAGCATGCTTCCTCCTGTGGGCTAAACCCAGAAGTAGAAATTTCAGGGGCCAGGAAAGAGAGTGCACAAACCCAGCCCTGAAGAAGACAGCAGACCCATGGGGTGATACGTGGGGCTGTGGCCACGTCTTGTCTCTCATCCACTGCCACACCATACCTTGCCCTCCTGCTCCCGGAGCTCCGACACCTCGGTCTGCATGTAGAACTTCACCCTGTGGCTCTCAAACATCTGTGGGAAGAGTGGGTGCACCTCAGCCCCCACTGCCCCATCCCACTGACCCCATGGGGTCCCATGCCTGCAATGCAGGCCTGCACTGCATCCTCACCCATGCACACCCCAGAGAGGCTCCCACCCCAGTCTTTAGAGGGCTTGCACCATGGAGCACCTTCATGGCTCCATCAATAAATCCACTCGTAAAACAACTGCACCCACAAGTTACTGAAACCAGTAGAACCCACTCATTTCATCAAAACCAAAATCCGGACAGGAAAGCAAAGTCACCTTCATGACAGCACGACCAACTCTCTCCCCAAAGAACTTCTTGAATGGGACCTCCTCCAGCTCCACCACAGACACTGAGTGGGCCCTCTCTGTCAGGTAGGCAGCCACCTCCATCCCTGGGGAACACAAGCACATCCCAGTGGTCCAGTGCTGTCCCCACACCCAGCCTCGGGTCACACCACTTTGATAGAACCATTGAGCTTCCTATGGGATTTATCATTCACATTAATTTATTCTTAGAGGTGGAAGCCATGGGAGGGCTTTAGGAATCAAAAGAAGCAATAGGCCCTAACGAAGTCCCAACGTGCCACAGTAACCATTTGGTAATGGACCTCAGATGAAGGAAGAAAGAAACATTCCACGTGGCTGAGAATGTTTTAGAAGTAAGGAGCTACTGGGTAAAAACAGCCCTTGTGACCTCAGTATTTTGTCTTCTTTTTTTGTTGACCAATTTTGGAGCTGGTGATTGCATGGAAAGCTTCTGCAATACATTTTCTTTCTATGGGAGTTTTGGGAAACTTCTCTTTGATGATCTGCAGTTGGCAATTGGTCTCTCAAACCCCATGCAAAAACAAGAGCTCACCAAGGAAGGAAGCTCCCACTATAACCACGTTCTTGCTGGTGGCCAACTTCACCACGCGATTCGCATCTTCTGGCGTCCGGATGTTGAAAACGTTTTCCACTTCCTTGCCCTTACAGCTGAGAGCTTTGGGCCTGAAAACACAAATGGAGGACTGGGCTGAGATCCTACAGACACCTTGACCTAGCTGTCAGCAGCCCACCAGGACAAGCCAACCAGACGCAGCCAAAACACCGCATTTTGCCACATTTCTCTACAAAATCATCCAGGCTGGAGAGAAAATAGGCAAAACCTGAACTCTGGAGGACAATGGCAAGAGCCCTCAGCCCCAGCAACAGCCCTCATGCAGCTGTTTGGTGAGACAACCCTACAGGACTATGATAAACTCTGCATAGGGAAGTGGAGCATGATGCAGGATGGTTCCTGCTTTGCAATTCTAAGTTTAACTGCTGTCATGCAGTAAAATTTTTCAGAAGCCCAGTGGGACACAGCCAACTCTGTCCTTCAGCAGAAGCTTTGGAGCCAGATTTTAAAGGTTTTATAAGCCTGTGCAGATGCGGCTTCAGTAGCAGTTTAATCCTGTCATCCCCACGCATTCATTGGGGCATATGTATTTTTAAATATCCGGCCCTTGCATACGCGACTCCCATCTGGAAATGGGACTGAAGATCCTAAATAATTCAAATACATTAAAAACACTCACTCAGTGTACTCAGAGCTTGTACATGAGGATTTTGAAATTACTTCCGAAAACTTATGCACCTCCATAGCTGGTGGGTACATTTGGCTGCAGTGCTGCATTGCCCAGTGTCAGCCTACCAACTGATGTGGCAGCAGCACTTGTTTGCAAGGAAGCCAGGCACAGGACCCAAAAGATCTTAAGGTCAGCCAGAAATGAAAGGTGGAAATTCCAGTGGATATATTATTTGATCCTCAGCTTTGGTTGAGCAGATACACCCAACAAAGCTAGCGAGAGGGAGATACAGACCTACCCAATATGTGTTTGTTGCCTTCTCTGCAAACATTTTTGCAAACAAATTTGGTTTCTGAACTGAAGTGCCACGTTTGATCCCTTATCCTCAAGCACAAGCTCCTCAGGTTCTCAGATATAATAGTTTCTCTTGATCTTTGAAACGTTTCTCTATGGCTTACGTGTTTCCAGTCGCTATCAGCAGTTTGTTATACTCCATCTTAAATCCATCCTTGAACACAGCCGTCTTGTTCTTGATATCCACAGCCGCAGCCTGAAATCATTTCTAAATCATGTTAAGGGATGAAATCTTAGATACCCACTGAGATGCCACATGCTGAGCCAGAGCCTGTCCATCCATGTCTTAGGGACATGGTTATTGAGTAATATTGATGGTAGCACACTCCAGGCTTAGGATTACTTCTCTTGAACCTCTCTGAAAAGCCAACATCTGCACTGTGAATGACAGATCCTCGAGAGAATGGTGATGCTCTTCCTGGCCTGGACAGTCTAACAAACTACCATCTGGCCTCTTTCTCTGCAGAACTCTGCAGAGAACTTCTGCTGCCTCTGTTCTACCCATAACATAGGTTTTAATTTTTAATTCTTGAGTAGTTCTCTTGTTTTAAAGGTTTGATTCCTATTGGCAGCTCAGCCAACCCAGACCTTATATCAATTCTAGTTGACTTTTACAAATCCTTGAAGATCTCCCAGTATAAATAAAATAACAGGAGAAAATATTTAATTTATCTGGGTGCTTGCAGGCAGACTGTCCTGATCAGAGGCCATTTGGTCACCCCAAATCCCTGCAAGGATGCTCAGCAACTGGTAGGTAAGAAATGACAATCAGCGTGGAGTTCACCCAGGGAAGAACTGCATTCATTCTGGTTCTGAACAACCACAGACTGAGATATGAGGCACAGAACAGCCCACGGAATGAGGGAGACTCAGCAGTTCTGTATCAGGAGTCAGCAGGTGAGACCACAACGTATGAGTGGGACTCTCCTTACCTGCATTTCTGTCAGGACTTCGATGTCGTACGTGCGGAAGAACTCCTTGGGGCGCAGGGCAATCTGCTCTGGGTGGGAATCCATTGACTACCAAAAAAAAAAAAAGACCACATTTTTCTGTCAACAGCTGTGAGTCGAAAAAGCAAGCAGAGCAACGCCTGCTCCCAGCACAAGGTCACTCCCAACTCAAACCATTCCGTGACTCTGTGACTCTATGATCTGAAATCAGCCCTTGTGGCATTTGTTAAGAGATTTCCTCCGTGAACCAAGCGCTTCACCACCTGCACCCTTAGCACCAGCTGCATGCCAGGGATGGACGTGCAAAGTCCTTCATCTCTACCTGGTTGGGATCAGGGAGCACTCCCTTCCCATGACTTCAGGTAACTGTGTACTCAGAAGAAATCTGTGTCTTCAGTCTTGAGGCAGGTGCAGGGTCATATGGGTTTTATTGCAAATTCTTTAAACATTTGGTGTTTACTAAGAGAGGAACTTCTGACCCCACAGCTCAGGAGCACAGGTTCCCATGCAGGTGTGTGAGCAGGGCAGCGTGGAGCAGTGCAGAGGCCCTGAGGGCTTTGCTGCTCTCCAGTGCTGGACACCAAGGAGCTGGTCATGGTCCAAAGGGCACAGAGGGGAGCAGTCTGAGGAAGCTTAGAATGGACTGATGACAGACATTCAGCAAGAGGAAGGGCAGTGATGCGGTTTCAGGAGGCAAGAAGCCTGTGGCATACAGCTTTACATGCTACTCCTCTAATGGATCTTTCCAGTGCCCTTAAAAAGCCACATGTTTCTTTGCATTCCTTTGAAAAAGGCTTTGTCTGGGGGCTGCAAGCTGAGTTAGAAGCTCTGATTGCTGAGTACCAGCTCCCTTAGATAAGTATCCCTGACATAAAAGGGAATACACACACTGCCTGTTCTTTTTTGAATTCCAGCTTCAAGACTTTGCTGTTAAATCTGAGTTGGTGCCTGGTATCAAGCAAAGCCTTGGTCAGAAATAAAAATGTGATCAGATCATCAGCCTTGCCTCTACAAATTGGCATTCAAAACGGAATGTATGCCAGAAAAAAAGTGAACTTTGCATGGAGATCAAGTCATCAAGTTGCAATGACAAGCAATACTCATAACAATTATAGCAAGGAGCATTACTTGTCTATACCAATCACTTTTATATAACAGTTACAACAAGGATAAGAAACACGTAAACAAATAAAAATCCCAGTAGATTATACCATTTGTTTACAAGTCCCATTTCATTCCTCTAAAGATTTTGATTGAGGAGCACTGTAGGAGGATCCATACAGGAACGAGCAGGCCAAGATAGCTGCTGGGAGACCCTGGTTCCCGTGCTGGTGATCCCTCGCACAGAGTTTGTACAACTCCCCTTTTGTGTTCCATCTTTCAGGATGAATTAAGAAGAAACATAACTGTGCAATGAGTAGAAATATCAAAGTGCAATTTCTCAAACTCGTACTCAAGGTGGTACAAACCTTGCTGAGCTTTGGTCTGTCGTAGGGCAAGTGTCTGTCCATCGTGCACATAACAATCCTGTCTGAGAAACCCTCCTGGCGCAACGTCTCTGCACACACTAACCCTGCTGCACCTAAGAAAGAAGGAAGACCCACGCCAGCCATGCATACTTTGTATCTGATGGCCTGAATCCTTTGCCCCTACAAACTCAGGTTTTGGTAGAAAGAACTCATTCAAACCTACATGGATTTCCACAAGGTCAGTGGGGTATATTTCCAAGCCCAGCAGTGCAGTGCAGCAGTGGGCAGCCTTCAGCAACCCGATGCAATGGACTGTGGTATTCTCTTCCCGCTCAGCTACCTTTGAGATCACCTTTCCTGTTTACCAGAACAGACCTTGGCCTTTAGAAAGAGCTGTCAGCTTAGCTGGTCAAGGCTGAGAAAGTTCTTTCAGCAACAACGACCATAACTTCTTGAGCAGCTTGGCTCAGGATTTGGATGACCATTTACCCACAGCCATCCCATGCTCCCCAGAGACCCCAGCTGCCCTTGGCCAGTGGGAGTCACACTCCAGCTTTTATCAACAAATAGTATGGGCACAAGGAATGGAAAATGTGCTTGGGATTGCAGCTCCCCTTTGACTTTCAAGTTCCTGGACTTCTAGAACTTGCTAACTGCATTTTGGTTTAGTATCCGGCTGCAAGCTGTATGCCTTACCTACAACGCATCATGTCAGCACAACTACGTGGAGTACCTCCAGACTCCCTTCTCTCAGACACCTCTCTTCGGTTTGGAGTTCCACATATGAAATATATTACTTAAACCAGTCTGGACATCCTGCTGTTCTGACACCCACGCTGGGAAGGGACACACACTGCTGCCCCAGAGCGTGCCACTCGATACCTGCACCGATGATCAGCACATTGGTACTGCTCAGGTTGTAGTTGCTCAAGGAGATGCACTTTGCCATCATCTTTGTCCTCCTCTGTGTCTGAAGAGCCTATGCCACCAACAAGAAGAAGAACAGTCATTAGCCAGGCAGGAACTGGGGACCAATGAGGGAACACCCACATCCTTGCACCCAGTGAGGACTCCAAACCCATGCTCAATCAAATACCTTCCCATTACCCTATGCACTGCACCTTTCCCAGGTACAAAAGAAAAAAAATATCTATTTCTGTTGGCAAATTCATGAAGAGACAAAGCACTGGGGAAAAAAAAGACAGGAAAAGCAGCACAAGAGGATCAGTGTGCGATTTTGCAGTCAGCAGGGGAAATGGAATGCAAAAGTTCTATCAGGATCTTCAGCCTGCACCTGAGCTCATAATGCCTTTAATATTCAAGGAAGCTGATGGACTATGTGGCCTGCATTGCCACACACTGTTCTGATGCAGCTGATGAGGCCAAATGGCTGAGAGGAGAGGACTGCTGCTTGAGACTTTGGATTTCCCCATTCTGGATGCTCACATATCCATCTGCTCAGATACTTCTTCCCCTGCCAGAGAGCCCAGGGAGCAGCATTCCCCCATAAGCACACAGAGCCAGCCTCTGGCTTTGCTTCTGGGGCAGCTCTGGCTCTCACCTGCTTGCTTGCTCGGATGTACACCTTCTCCTTCTCGATCTTCACCTGAGGGGACAAAGAGCAGCAGTTTGCAAGACAGGGAAGAGATGTGAGGAGGGCCCACAGGCCCATTCCACCATACGTTGGGCCCTCGCTTTCCACACAGGCCATGCTGATAGAAACAAAGATCTCACCTGGAACCTGGGCAGGCTGTCCAAGCCAGGAAAGTCCTCGATGTCACCAGTGCCAATGTTGAAGCAAGCCCCGTGCCAGGGACAGCGGACCCTTCCTTTGGACAAAACCCCTGCACAAAGGACAGCAGAACAGTGGTGGCACATCCTTGCCTGCAGGAGTGGGCTGCAGTCTCCTGGGTTCTGCACTCAGGTCTATAAACCCAGCACCAGCCTGAGCAAACTGTGCCTCAGGCAGAGCATCCCTTAGAGTAAGCCTACTTGAGAACAGACCTGATGCAACATGGAGTCTACAAGCTATTAGGAAATCACATGTCCAGAGCAACAGGGTTATTCCTTGTGTTTGCTCAGCCACTGCTGCCTTGGACTTCGGCTTTCCCTGCCCAAAGGAGCTGGTTTGTGGCAAAGTGAACTGCTGTCACCCCACTGACACCACAGACATGTCCTTTTGCGGCTTGAAGGAATTATATCAGCCCAAAGATGGGATGAAACAGCAAGAGGCACAGCATCCCCGTGGCTGACTGCTTTGCAAACACTTTGCTTTCCATTTTGACTCACACAGCAAGGGGCACAGACTGACCTTTAACCAGCGGAGCCCCATAGTGGGGGCACTTGTGTCCCATGGCATAGAACTCTCCAGCCTCCTTGATCAGCAGTGCCTTCCCACAGCCCAGGTCCACCTCACGCATCCTGGGGAGAGGAGCACAAAGAGATGATGGTAGAATTAGTGCCATTCCCTCACCTTGTGCTGCAGCCCAGTCGCACCCTGCCAGCTCCCCCTTCCTCCAGCCTACCTGCCACCAGCTCTGGGTGGCTCACAGGTGTTGTCAGCCCTGCCCTAGGCAAAAGCACACCTGTGCTGATCATGCACCCTGCCTGCAAAACCAAAAAAGCTACTGCAGTGCCCTCATCTACCAGATACGTGGTTAATGATGTTATCACTGCTGGAAAGCAGCATTTCAGAACATCATCTAGGTTGGAAAAGACCTTCAAAATCATCAAGTCCAGTCATCAACCTGATCTAATGAATCCCAGCACCAAACCGCGTCCCTTAGTGCCACATCCACTTTAAATACCTCCAGGGACAGGGACTCTACTGTCTCTCTGGGCAGCCCAGTCCACTGCCAGACCATCCTCTCCACGAAGAAATTCTTTCTGATACCCAATCAGAACCTCCTCTTGGTCATTTCTTGGTGTCCCATCACTTGTCACTTAAGACAGGAGACTGACCCCCTCCTGGTTTCAACCTCCATTCAGGTACTTGGAGAGAGATGCAGAGATCTCCCACTTGCCATCCCTGAGACCCCCCATGAAATCCAGAGCGAAGTGCAGATGTGGGGGGAAGCAGAGGGGCAGGGAGTTCATTCTGCTTGCCCTGGGAGCCATCTGCCCCACCAGCTGGCAGCCCCCCTCCCGAGCAGGACACTTGGCACTGGGATGTCCTTCAGTCAGCACAACTTGCATAGAGCAGTACGAGTCCTGCTGCATTCCTCAGCACTTCAGATAAAACCTGTGCTTCTCGTTAAATGACAACCATAACTCCGTAGGGAGATAAGATAAGTGAGAGAGTTTACAATTTACCCAAGGAACTGTGTGATCTGAAAGAGGCAAAAACAAGAGCTGGCATCTCAAAGGCAATGCATAGGAAGCTGCAAAGTCCCCAGCATGTGCTCAGTCCCAAAGACTCAGAGTGTGACCAGTGCCGCATGGCTGTGCTGACCCCATGGTGAGCACTCTGTTCTCTTGCCCTTTAAATCAGCATCCTTGAGTATCCCTCTGAGTTCCAGAGGAATAAGGGCCTCCTCTGGCCTCATCCATTGCTTATGAGCCATGGGACCTTCTCACACACTTCCACTTTGAGCTAGACACTATTAGAAAAAAAGCCATTCTCAATTTAAAATGTCCACCAAGGGGAAGGCTGCTGCAATGCTTGGTTTCAATAGTTAAATGTACTCACAGCTGAAGTGCAAGCTCGGATTCCTGACTGATCCAGTTTCCATCTCTTGCTTTAGCAGTTGCCTGTTTGACCAAAGAGCTTTCTGCTACAGCCAGGTAAGTAAGGGACTAGATGGTCTTAGAGATCTCTCCCAACCTTTATGATTCTTGCACTCCTCAGCAACTTTCTGCTCTGTTGTACTGCACATTTCCAGGCAATGTATTTATCTAAGCCCTAGTTTTCCAACATCCTTCTTGCACCGGGGCACCAAAGCAGAGCACACTCTTTTAGGAATGCCCCATATACGTGGCCAGCAGAAGTTGTCTCCATGAGCACCCAGCATCTCCCTGCTGCAAAAACCCCAGCAGCCATCAGGCTACATCTGCACTGTACAGAGATTGGAATGGTGCACTGACCCTCAGGATCACATCACTGGGGTAAAGTGATGTCACTCACCTGTGATGGTATTTATTAAGTCAAATTATCATCTCAAGAAACTGAGGAACCAGGTAGAGGCTTGGTTTTGGCTCTAAGCTCTCTTTTGTTTTTTTTTTTAATTACCTATGAAGATTTTAGGCACTTACTGTCCATTCTCCAGGTCCTTCACGTGGCACACAGATGCTTCCACTACATCCTTTGGGTTGTGGTAGGGATTGCTGGCAATGGGATGCTCCTCGAGATGGTAATGCCGGGCAGTCCCATTGACTTTGTAAACCAATGGGCTGGCTTTCCCGTTGGGTGACATCTCCTCCTTGCTCCTCTCCTTCTCAGGTATCACAACCTCAATTTTCACTTCAACTGCAGGAGCAAATAGAAATCTTCATTAAAACAAAGCCTGAAGTTTTGCTGCCATTCCGCCTCTCCCTCCTCCCTCCCTTGGATATCAAAAGGGGCTGGCAGATGTCAACAGAATTGACGTTTTTTGTTGTCTTGCATGTGAAGATAAAACATCTGACATCAAACTTGGCTTGATTACCCAATTCCATTATTCCTCTGCTCTTTCTCAGCTGTGCACCTTTGCATGCATAAAGTAAATACTCTTGCAAGTAGGCATCAGTCACTGGTGCAAAGCAATCCCTCTGTCACTCTGCCTGTCCTGTTTAACGGAAAATAGCTTCAGGCAGTTAAGTGTGAGCATGCCAAGGCCTCTAGGGCTCAAAGAGACTTCAAAAAAATCCTTTGTTTGTTGGTAGATAACATTAACTGAAAGAGAAAGCCAACACTGCATGGTGTATAAAACTCCTTCATTAGATGGCATTAATAAGGAACCAGTACTAAAAATGCTCAACACTATTTCTGCATGAGGTTTTCAGCATGGAGCGAATCTTCAGTGAAAGCAAGAATTGTCTGATTTATTTAAGTTTAAATTATTTAATAGGTTTGACAATAAAAGCCCCCTTAGCCATAAATGCTAGTGTAAAGTCAAGTGATGGCTTCCTAGAAGAGAACAGAAAGCTTCTCTCCATAATGAGAATCCCTCATCCCCATGCTGTGGTGTGGAGAGGTCCAGGAGAACTGTGCGAGACCTGAAGAATGCTAAAGGTCCTCAGGAGACAAGAAACACAAATTGCAAAGATTCTCCTGGGAACATTGGATGCAAGGGCCAGGGCGAGCTAATGAGAGAAGATGGGAAACATCTGTGATGGAACTGGGAGCCAGGAAAGGAGAGACTGGGCCTTGGTGGTGGGAACTGGGATAGGAAGTCCAGAGAGCCAGATCTTGTCTCAGACCTCTCAGAGTCCCTCTCAGACTTCCCAGATCCCACAACAGGCCTCCTAGTTCCCTTCCCAGACCCCTCAGATTCCATCTCAGACCTCCCAGATCCCATGGTAGACCTCCCAGACCTCAACCCAGGCCACTCAGATCCCACCACAGGTCTCCCAAACCCCATCCCAGACCTCCCAGATCACATCCAAGCTGGTGCAAGAAGTTGTAAGACCTGTACTGAATGAGGAATCTACTGCACCATGAGAAAGGACAACCTCAGGGCAATGAGACTGCTCCTGGGAGTAGCAGCACAGGGCTTCTGTGTGAGGATCATCAGCTTACTTAAATGCAAGTGTCCACAATCATTAATGGCCATTCATGGTACCAGCCATTTGGCCTTTCCTTGGACACAACTCATTAGAGCCTCTGAGCATCACTGACCCCATGGAGCAGGGAGATGGTCACAGCATGTGCCTGAGAAACCAGGCTCTAACATCTCAAACCAACCTTGCCAGGTGACAGCTGCGAGATTAAAAAATGCATTTCATGTCCACATTTGTCAAGCAGGCATAAAGCATCTCTTTATCTCCTAGGCTCCTCGTGAGACTAAAGTCATTAATATTTATAATAAACACCAGGGGACTTTTATAGTGAGCTGGGCATAATTGCCAGAGACCAAATAGCTGTCCCAGGTATGTGGGAGAGTATTTCACTTTCCCTATCTTGTAAATGTCACAGACAGGAAGAGCTGTACAGAAGATAAAAATTAAAACCCACAACCCAAAGAGGTTAGGGAAAGACAATCAATGAGTAGATTCAAAGAAATGAAGGAAAATTGGCATTTTGCTCAGCAGAGAAGATAGCAGAGTTGAGAGAAGTGATGGAGATCAGTGAGGTCAGGACATGCTCCAGCCCCTCTGCTGGGATCGGAGCCAGGAGCTGCTCCTTGCCCAATTCAGGACAAATCTGCTCTTCCCTTCCCACAATACTGGAAGCAGTGGGTTGTTCCAAGCAGTGTTCTGTGTGCTGTGTTCCCATACCAAGCCAAAGGAAAGACATAAGAAGTGAAATTCCGCTGAATTACTGACTCACTGTATTGTGGGATGTGGTGAATGTGGTGGACATGGTGAATGCCATGGAATATGTTGGGATGTGGTGGATACTGTGGGATGCAGTGTGATGTGAAGGGCTTCGGTAGGATGCGGTGGAACATGGTGTACATGGGGGGGATGTAGTGGGATGTTGTGGACATGGTGGGACATAGTGGAATGTGGTGGGATGCTGTGGGATATGGTAAAACATGGTGAGATGAGGTGGGATGCTGTGGGATATGATAAAACATGGTGAGATGAGGTGGGATGCTGTGGGATATGGTAAAACATGGTGAGATGAGGTGGGATACGGTGGGATATGGTAAAAATGGTGAGATGTGGTGGGACATGGTAGGCACCTGGCTGCTGCCCTCTCATTTTACTGGCCTGCAACTCAAAATCATTCTCATTAAAAATGGTGGAGTTAATAACAAAATCATGAGATAAATGTGCCTGGTTCCACCCTGCCTCTCCAGGCATTACCACCTCCCAGCAGCCAGGACAAGGGCAGTAAGGCACAGGAACAGCCTCGACATGCAGCTCCCAGACCTTCACAAGCACCAAAATAGTTATGCAGAGACTGGGAACCAGGCTTCAGAAGGGTGTCTGGGGTCACACGACTGCAGCACTGGAGATAAGAGATTACGTCACTACTTGAACACAAGCTCTGAATTAAACACTGGTATTTATATAAGTGCATGCAGTTGTTTGCTGCTGCGGGTCTCCTGCTCTGGTTTTCTGCCCATCAAAAGGTCTTTCTGGCATGGAGAAATGTGAGCCCAGCACGAAAACTAAACGTCACACAAAGCTTGTGAAACGTTTGCCAGCACCATCAGCATCTGCAAATGCATATCTGTTTATCTCGGTGCACTTGGAGGTTTTATAAGCACTGGGGTGAAGCACTGCAGTGTGTGCTAACGAGGGGAACTGCTGTCAAAACCTTCCAAAGGCTGCTAATCAGAAACAGAGCTGCAGAAGGAGTGCTCCATTACCGGGTGGCGTTCTCAGCCACTTGCCCTGCTATGCAAATACAGCTCGACACAAAAATATGCAGCTCAGGAAATGCGCCCGCAGAGCGCTTTTATTCCTGCATCAGCCCAAGATTAAACACAATTTTGCTGATGGTACGCAAAATAAAGCGGAGCTGCCAGCAGACTTTGTTGCAAGTTTATTCAATGGAGGCATTTATTCCTGGATGTGCTCTACCTTTTTAACAGGAAAGGCCGCAGAATGGTTCTTCAGTAGAGGAAAACTTACAGTGAGTGGGAGGATAGAAATGTGACCACAGTGTGCAGTGCCGTGTTCCTTGGGCACGGTGATGTCCACTGAAATAACCTCTACACACGGCAGAAACCACAAATTTTCTCTTTGTGTCTCAAAAAATCTGTGCGCCCACGCCTTGCAAATCCAGGATTGCTGGCTGGAGATGCTTGGTGGCTCACAGACACATCCCATATCACACCAACACCTCAGATCCTTCAGGCTGCCCAACAGTAGGAGCCCACCTGGCCCCAAGATGTGCTACAGGAGTTTGTGGGGAGGGATGGGAGATGTCCCAGCAGCCTCTGGACACACTGCAGTGAATCAGGGCCGGGCACATGCCAGAACCTCCACCAGAACCTCCAGTGCCCCACACGGCCCCACAACCCCGCAGGACTCCGGCTGAAGGCAGAGCACAGGAATTCAGGGGATTAGCAGTCAGTAATCCTCCCCGCAGGAGCAGAGAATTAACATTCCCCAGCGGTGCCCGTGGAGCTGCCGCTGACCTACATCCCCTCATCCCTCCATCTCACCTGGCTTGGGCTTGGAGAAGCATCCTCCCATGGCGAGCAGAGCAGCACCGCGCTGGGCACGCAGCAGGGATGGTGGGCAGAGCAGCGAGGGGACGGGCACAGCCTCGCATGGCAGCCACCTGCTGGCACCAGGCCTCAGGCGTCCTTTGGCACCTGCGTGGGGCAGAAAAATCCTTCTGAAGTTTTAAATCACCAGAGTCGCTTGGTTCATCTCCAGGCTTTAACAACTTTCTGAAGCCCTGCCTTTGGGAAGGCTAGAATTAACCGTTTCATAGAACCACAGCACGGGTGGGTTGGAAGGGCCCTTACAGCCCCCCAGCCCCAACTCTGGGCTGGCTGCCCCCACCAGACCAGGCTGACCAGAGCCCATCTGTGGCCTGTAGCAGCACTGGGGATGGGGCACACGTGAGGTTCATATGGGCCCACCTCTCAAACCTGTGCGGGTCCCTGTGGATGAGCCAGGAATGTGTTACGAAAGCTACATCCAGTCCTCAAAGACACTGGGTTTGTGCAGAGCTCCTCATTTGCAGAGGGAATGGAACAAGGAAGAGCCAAGTCACTGAGTGGCAAGGGTGACAGCATCCAAGGAGAGCAGCGTGCCAATACTTATGCTACAGCAAATGAGAAAAAAAAAAAAAAAAAAAAAAAAAACACTGAAGGAAGGAGGCACAAAGATGCAGAAGATTTGGGAAAAATACAGCAGCAAAGTCACATGCAGTATCTGCTATGCTGCTATGTGGACCTTTGCCAAAACTCACAGGAAGAAATGGAAAATGGTTTTATAGGAGAGAAAGAGAGTCTCAGCTGTTGATGTATCAGTGATATAGGACAATAATTTACTGTAAAGCAATAAAAGATTCCCAACCCTGCAGAGATGCCAATGCACAGTTGAAAGCAGGACTCTTTTCCAGCCGGTCTGGCTGGTTTCTGAGAGGGTTTGGCGGGTGCCTGCCCATGAGTATTGGCCATTTGAATGAAGTGAATGCTTTGTTTGGGCCTTCAAGGCAGCAATCTGAAGCAATCCCCTGTGTAGTTCCCCTACTGATGGTCCCCGCAGGCTCTTTGGAGGGAGAGGCTGTGCCTGGGCTGACCCTTGGGAGAGGCTGGGAGGTTGATAGATGCCTGACATCCCCATGGCTGGAATCCTACAGCTGTTCACAGCAAGCACCGTGAGCATCGTTTCAGCCCCACAAGCAACAGGCTGAACCTCCCATCTGGGAGCCCCACAGCCAAGTGCCACTGTAGAGCCACAGGATCCTAGAAGAGCTTTGGTTAAAAGGTCTCTGGATGTCAGGTCATCTCATGATCTCCCCACCTCTGAGCAATGTGAGATAACCCTACTCTAAGCTTTGAATAATGGACCTTGGTGAGGTGAGAAGTCCCACAAATACATGGAGGTCCCCATAGGTACCAGATCTCTCAGATGCCTATCAGTAGAAAAGGCTGAGATCCAATGGATGACAAAGAACACGGATATCCACTCGTGGCAGATGGAGACTGCCCCAAGCTCCCCATCCACACCTCTTCCACCAGACGTAGAGCTCCTAAGAAACGGAAAATGGAGATGTTCAGAGTGATCTCAGCACCACAGCACTCTTGCAGCACCTGCTAGTCAGATGCAGGGCCTGGCAAGGATTTTCTTTTTCTCTCAGGTCTATCACTTCTGGAGTACTTTGCCACTCTCCATGGCTCTGAGCACAGCCCCTCGCCTGGCTGAGCCATTTCGGGTCAGTGATTCCCTGCTTTGCAGGACCAGCAATCCAGCTGTGCCCTTGATCTCTCAAGCACTATTCCCCGTGGCAGTTTTGTTTATCTAGCTCTCAATCATTTGTAGCACAGATATTCACAGGGAATGTCCTAGAGCTTCAAGCTCAACAGGAGATGCTATTTTTTAACTGCCTCTGCATAAAATAAGATTGTCTTTTCATTGCATTTCTGTCCCACTGTTTGCAAACAAATCCCTATTTCCGACTCAAGAACTTCTCCCTTCAGAAGTATTACAAGTTACTGCAGATAGTTTTGGGGCTCACAGTCTTTAAAGATCTCAGCATGTTCTTCTCAGGACTTGCTTTGTGGATGCCTCTGAAGAGTGCATGGTCTGAAGAGAAGGCTCCATGCCATGCCTGGGAGAAGAACATCAATGGAGGTGTCTTCCACAACAGAGCTGTTGGAAGGTCCATGATGTCTATCAATACTGCCCTTCTTCTAACTTATCCATGTAACCACTTCTGGAAGACCAGATAAGAAGTCCAAAGTCACCCTCAGCTAAGGACTGCTCTGGCATCCCGGGCAATCATGACAGTGCTGGAAGTGTTTCACTCCAACTCTCACACAAACTCTCCAGCAAAGCCTAGATCCACATTTGCTTCTCCAAGATGATGGAGCAGATCCTCCTGGGAAACGATGCTGAGGCCCATGGAAAAGAGAGAGGTGATTGGTTACAGCCAACACATCTACACTGAGGGCTCAAGAAATGGGTCCATTTGCAAAGTCCTGCACCTGGGCTGGGGCAATCCCAAATACACATACAGGTGGAGAAGAACTCGGTGGTACTGGCTGATGAAAAGCTGAATGTGAGTCAGCAATGTGCTCTTGCAGCCCAGAAAGCCAACTGCACCCTGGGCTGCATCAAAAGAAGCATGGTCAGCAGCATGATGGAGGTGATTGTCCTCCTTGGATTGGTCTGCCCTTGTGAGACCCAACCTGGAGAACTGTGTTCAGCTCAGAGCTCCCAGCACAAGAAAAACTGGACAAGAAGGACCTGCTGGAGCGAGTCCAGGGGTGAGATTTGCCATCCCATCTCTGCAGCTGGGAATCCAGGGTGAATCTGTCCCCAGTCCCAAAACTGTCTGCTCTAAAGTGCAAACAGGACCATGTGCCTATGCTAGAGAGAGAGATTTGGGTTTGCAAGCAGGAGCTCAGGGCACCTGATGACAGCATCCACACTGGCAGGAAAGAGCTGGCTCTGGCTCTGGTCCCTGCTGTGGAAAAAAACAATCCTTGATCCCAAAGCTCTCCATATCTACTGCAGAGTTCCCTCCTTGCCAGCTCTCTGTATGTGCACAATATTGTCTTTCACACAGAGCACGGTGGGAACTGCTGAGCAGCTCCAGCAGGAGACCTGTTATGGGCACACCCTGCAAACAGAGCAGAACACAAACCCCACCATGGTGGTGACCTCCATTGCATCCCATCGCAGCCCAGCCCAGCCCAGCCCAGCCCATCCCACTGGCCATGTCCTAGGGCACAGAGCATCTGCAGCATTTCTGCTGCAAACAGGGAATGGAGGGACAACGGAGGAGGCAGGAACACATCCCTCTCATGCCACAGTCTGAGAGCAGAGCCAGTTGCTGGGCTGCCCAATGAACCCTGAGGCTCAGTGCCAAAAGCCCCCAGACCCTTCACCACCCCCAGACCTGCTGGCAGCCTCCTGCTCAGAGTCCTGGACATCACTGGGCTCCAACCCCACCAGATTCACAGATCCAGTACATGACACCAGAAGGACTATCCCCATCAGCACTCCCCTGACAGTTACAAACCTTCTATTTCCATCCTAAATGTATCCATTTCTGCCTTCCATTGTACCGCACCACCCTCCATCCCCAGCAGACCTTTGCTCTCCATGATCCGTACCCAGGCACCATTTTCCACAAGTGAGTTCTGGTGTCCTTGCACAGGGGCTCTCCATTTCTCTTCTTTTTCAGAGGATCCACTCTCCTGTGACCCAGAGCCACACAGTGCTCACCCCACTCTGACAGATCTCCCCCCCCCAGCCTGGCGTAGCAGTGCTAACACTCCTTTGAGCTGAAAGGTCTCAGGGCTGTCCCTTGGCTCCATCTCCAGAATAACACAGGCTGTGCTGCCAAGGAAAGCAGAACTCTCCTCTGGATGCATGACTCCAACACAGCCCAGGTGTGGACAGAGCCTCAGGGGTCCCGAGGCACTCCCAGCACCCCACACTGTGCATGATGTATTGTCAGCCCAAGCCCTGACCCGGGAACAGTGCGGGGGTTGGAAAGAGCCACCAGGAGGATAACAGAGTCCCGCAGAGCAGAGCTAGGACAGCATTTTTAGAGAGGGTCAAACTTGGGCTTCTAACACAACTGGAGGGTGAAAACGGACAGATCTCCATCCTGGATGTCAGGAAGCACTTCTTTCAGGAACTATGCTACCTAGGATGCATGCACTCACATAGAGCAGCCCTACAGCACACAGCTGGGGAGGGAAATGCCCGAGTTTGTGCCAGTGGTCCAATCCCATCTCCAGGATGCTGCACCTGACACCATCACACTGCCACACGCAGCCTGGTGCACAAGCTGGGAGGGATCCCCATCCCACTGCACATCACCAGTTGCAAAGCTGCCACAAATGCGCCCCACTGGCTCCTGGAGAAGTGCAGCAATGTCAGACTGCAATTAGCCACAACTGTTCTACTGGCTGCTGCTTCAGCAATTTAGAGGCTCCAGGTTAAAGGCTCATTCAGCAGCGCTCTCGTTGCCACCGCTCCAACGTGTCCTCTGCAAGCTGGACGGAAAATGTTCTGACATTAATAATTAAACGAGAGATTTGGTCCAGAACTCAAAGGTACACCCATAAATGGCAAAACGCTGAAAAGCCACCCAGGCGCAGGCTGTCGGATGCACAACTCCAAGTATTTCACAACGAAAAGAGGTTCCAGTCCTGTGTTTGAGGGAAGTCCTCCTGGCCACCATCACCATTTCACCATTCCACAAGGGACAAGCGTGATCCCTGCTGAAGCAGTGCAGGAGTTCATCACGGGAGCTTTTTCCAAGCCTAACAGCCAAGCACAACACCTCCTCATTTCTGCTTCCACGCATCGCTCTGGGAATGTGACGTTCACTTTCAGAGGGACCGCACGGCTCCCCGCTCTCCCCATTCGCTCACCCAGCAGCACATCACACCCGCGTGCACAGACCGCACCGCTCGCACCTCGCCGGCCCCACCGCTGCCGTGCGCCCGGCTGGGGTTACGCTCCCCGAATAGAAACGAACAAACTTGCAGGGCACGCTGAGCGTTCTGCTGTTCGAACGCAGAGAAACGCAGCTTTCCTCCCGCAGCACCGCGGCCCGCTTGCTCGGTGCTATCAAAGCCCGTGCGCTCACTGCGGTTCTGAACCACCCGCAAAGCCGGTACCGGGACCTGGAGACAGCGCGGTACCGGCAGCCCCCCGTTTTCCCAGCGGGATGCTCCTCCCGGAGCCGCAGCCCCGCACTCACCTGGGCAGTTCCCGGCTCGGCACCGCGGCTCCGCAGCATCGCGGCGGCAGGAGGGAGCGCGGCCGCCCCCGGGCGGGTCGGGGCGGGTCGGGGCGGGCCGGGGCTCCGCTACCTGCGGGCACCGAGCGGAGCGGAGCGGCACGGAGCGGCTCGGCCGGGCACCATGGCACGGAGCGGGCAGTGCGCATGCACCGGCGGCGGAGCTGCGGGAGGGTGCGGGTGTCCGTCCGTCCCCAGGAACGGGTGACGGCGATGGGGAACGGCGCGGAGCTGCGTCAGGGGAGGGTCGATCGGGGAGTAGGGAAAGGCTCTGCCCCAAAGGGCGGTGGGCATGGAATTGCGCCCATGGGCTTGCAGGCGCAGGGAGCGTTTGGGCACCGCTCGCGGATATCGGGTTTGGGAGGTCCTAATGTGGAGCCGGGAGTTGGACTCCGACGGACTCTTTAGCAGGGTCTGTTGTGATAGGATAAGGGGAAATGGTTTCAATCGAAGAAGACTGGATATAAAGAAAAAAGGGTTTTTTTACAATCAGAGAATCGTAGAATGGTTTGGGTTGGAAGGGACCTTTAAGATCATCCAGTTCCAGCCCCGTGCTGTAGGCAGGGACACCTCCCACTGACCAGGTTGCTCACAGCCCCTTCCAGCCTTGAGTGCTTCCAAGGAGGGGGCATCCACAGCTTCTCTGAGCAACCTATTCCAATGTCTCACCACCCTCACAGTGAAGAATTTCTTCCTAATGTCTAGTCCAAATCACTTTAAAACCATCTCTCTTTGTCCTGTCACTTTAAAAAAAGTCCCTCCTCAGCTTTCCTGTAGGCCCCTTTTGGGTACTGGAAGGTCAATAAGGGTAGTGAGATACTGGCACAGATTGCCCAGAGATGTGGCGGTTGCCCCATCCCTGGAGACATTCAAAGATAGGCTGGACAGGGCTCTGAGGAGCTGTGGATGTCCCTGTTCACCACAGGGGAGTTGGGTCAGATGGTCTTTAAAGGTCCCTACCAAGTCAAACCATTCTATGCTCCCTGTGGGTCTCTTCCAGCTTGGATTCTCTGGTTCCATGGTTCTGTAGCTCCATGGTTCCATGGCACCATGGTTCTGTAGTTACGTGGTTCTGTAGTTCCGTGGTTCCATGGTTCCATGGTTCTGTAGTTACGTGGTTCTGTAGTTCCATGGTTTCATGGCACCATGGTTCTGTAGTTACGTGGTTCTGTAGTTCCATGGTTCCATGGTTCTGTAATTCCGTGGTTCTGTGGCTCCACAGTTCTGTAGCTCCACAGTTCTGTAGTTCCATGGTTCCATTGTTTTGTGGTTCTGTGGTTCCACGGTTCTGTAGTTCCATGGTTCCGTGGTTCCACATTCTGTAATTCCATGGTTCTGTGGTTCTGTGGTTCCACGGTTCTGTAGTTCCATGGTTCCGTGGTTCCACAGTTCTGTAATTCCATGGTTCTGTGGTTCCATGCTTCCATGCTTCTATGGTTCCACAATCAGGAGGCCGCTGTCACCAACAAGATCTCTGCTTTTTCATCCAGCTCTTAGGAGCTCCTCAGGGCTCAGCAGCCTGAGGTTGCAGTGCAGGCAGCACAGCCACGTGCTGCCTTATGGGTGAAGTCGGGGCAAATGTCCAGCACTCCTTGGCGCTCGATTTTTGGTCCACTGCTGTAACACAAGGTGGGGGGATCACCATCTGCTACCTGGGCAGAACTGTTCCTCCTCCTTGGAAATAGCCAATCCCATTCATTCCCATATCACTTATTTTACATCATCCTGCTGCATTCACAGTTTTTTCCTTGCTTTGAAGACAGGGATCTGTTCCCCCTGCTGCCTGCCTGGCATGCTTTCTATTTTCTGCACTAGACTGCTTTCCTTATCCATCATACCTTGTTTGGAGGTGTCAGCATCTCTATGTGCCTTTTCTTAGCACATGCCCCACAAAGACGCTGTTTTCACTCTATGATTTTTGAGACCACTTTGAGTGCATAAAAAAGCTTTTTCTCCCCTCGATGCAGATTGTGTTGGGTTACCACTGCTTTTCACACTGATTACACAACCTTGATATTATGTAGGATGTCGACTGCCCTCTCATGGGGCATTACTTGCACGTCTCGTGGTCCTCGGCTGAATTTCCATCCCCCAGCTCAAGGAGGGGAGGCCCAGCTCCCGACTGGCTGCCGGGAATGGGACAGCTCTCGTTGATGCGACTGAGCCCTTTTTGAAGGTGAGATGCTCTCTGCTCAGCAGGAGGGGACAAACCCTGTGGCACTGCTGTGCCTGCAGCCCCCAGTCCTAATGCAAACCATGCCCACAGGAAGAAGTGCTGCCTCCCCGCCTCCCCGTCCCTCTGCCTCCCCTGCCTCCCCATCTCCTTGCCCTGACACTCAGAGGCCAGAGGAGGGAGCGATGACACGCATTTTTTCCCCGAAATCTCTCCGTACTTTCACTTTCTAGGGAAGTGAGAAAGGCGGAAGAACTGTGGGCAGCTGCCTGTTCCTGGATGGCCGTCTGTGGCCCCGAGACTCTTGTGCTCCCTCACAAACAGACATCGCCGTGTTTCAGGTGGCCGAAAGAGGCAAAGCAAAGATGGCTGAGACCACAGTCAGCTCCACATTCTCCATCCTTGTGAAGTCTTTGTTAGGAAAAATTATTTCTGTGCCGGTGTCTTTGGATGACACAGTGCTGGACCTAAAGATGAAGTTATTTGCACTGGAGAGTGATTTCTACCCTTCTCAGGCACGACTGATTCATGATGGCTGGCAGTTGGTGGACGAACTAACTCTCAGACATTACAACATTACCTCCAACAGCATTGTACACCACATTCTTAGGTGTAAGTACCAGGCCAGAGGTGGGGAGTGGCCATGGGAGCAGGCTGCCAAGGGGAAGGGGCAAGAGGATTGTCAGCCAGGGAGCTTTGTGCCTTGGGAGGGAAGAACTGGGAGGGGAGGGCAGAAAGGGAAATGGATGTGGGGCAATGCTTCCCCTGATGTGAATGGGCTCCTGAGCTCTCCTCTGCTCTGTGTTGCTGTTGCAGTGCGAGGTGGTGGTTCAGCTCCCTTAAAGGGCAAGGAAGATGTCTCAGGTAAGATCACAGTCCTCACTGGCACTCTCGTGGAGGAAGGGGATCTGCATGGGTGGTGTGTGTGTCCACTTCATACGTGGAAGCTGTGGTAAATCTGGGAGTATCTGGTGGTGCACCAGGGGACTGTGCAGCTAATGGGATGGGGAAGACTGGGTGAAGGTAGGATGGCTGCAGTTTGGTTGGAAAAGACCTATTTGATCAAGTCCAACCATCCACCTAACACTACAAATCCATCTTTAAACCTTGACCCTCAGTGCCACAGCCACACATCCCTTAAATACCTCCAGGGACTGGGACTCCACCACCTCCCTGGGCAGCCTGTCCCAATGCCTGGCCACCCGTTCTGGAAACAAATTCTTCCTGACATCCAGCCTGAACTTCCCCAGTACCACCTCACATCCTATCACTTGTCACCCAAGCAAAGAGACCAACACTGTCCTCAGTGCTTCCTCCATTCAGGTGATTGCAGTGAGTTGTAGAGACAAAGACCATCTTCTTGTTCCAGCCACAGGCGGTCAACTACCAGTGGTGCAACAACAGGGTGGTTTACCAGGAATTGCCTCAAGGATAAAAATACCAAGCGGTTCAGCAGGTGTCACTTCGATTATAGAAATGAAGAGCTATCTGGCAGGCATCACCTCCACAGGTGCAGAGGTAAGGTCTGGTGGGATGCCCAAGGCCTGGGACAGAGGGAGGAGTGCGACAGGACTGGCCTCCAGGTAGGGCTGGGCGCCTTAAACCCACAGCCATCTCCGCAGGGATCTTTCCTGCAGCTGGGCTAGCCTGTGGCACATCCAGGAGGCCTCTCCTCATGCCTTCTTTGCCTCAGTCTTTACTAGTATGACTTGTTACGCCCCGGGCACACAGCTCCTTGCACTGGTAGATAGAGATGGGGAACAGAATAGGCCCTGCATAATTCACAATGAGATGGGTTTGGACCTGCTCCAAAAGCTGGATGCTTACAAGTCCATGTGGCTAGGTGGATTGCACCCTGCAGTGCTGAGGGAGCTGGTGGATGTAGTTGCCAAGCCACTCTCCATCCTTTGGTAGCCCTGGCTAACTGGAAATGTCCTGGTGGACTGGAGACTGGCAAATGTGACACCCATTTTCAAAAAGGGCCAGAAAGATGATCCTGGCAGCTGCAGACCTATCAGTCTCATCTCGGTGCTGGGGAAGGTTATGGAACGGATGGTTTCGGGAGCCATGATGGACCAGTTAAAGATCAACCAGGGGATCAGGTCCAGTCAGCATAGGTTTACAAATGGTAGATCCAGTTTGACAAACCTGATTTCATTCTATGACAAGGTGACCCGCTTAGTGGATGAATGTAAGGCTGTAGATGTGGTCTACCTGGACTTCAGTAAAGCCTTTGACACTGTCCCCTGCAGCATTCTCATGGAGAAGCTGGCTGCCCACAGTTTGGATGGGTGTACACTCTGGCTGGATGGCTGGACCCAAAGCGTTGTGGTCAATGGACTTAAATCCAGTTGGTGGCCAGTCACAAGCAGTATCCCCCAGTGCTTGCTACTGGGGCTGCTTCTATTTAACTTCTTTATTAACGATCTTGACGAGGGGATTGAGTACACCCTAAGTAAGTGGGGAGGGTGTGCTAATGTGCCAGAGGGGAGAAAGGCACTACAGAGGGATCTGAATAGACTCAATTGACGGGCCAAGGTAAACTGTATGAGTTTCAATAGGGCCAAGTGTTGGGTCCTGCATTTTGGTCACAATAACCCCAGGCAACCCTACAGGCTTGGGGAGGAGTGGCTGAAAAGCTGCCTGACAAAAAGGGACCTCGGTGTACTGATGGATTCTTGGCTGAATATGAGCTAGCAATGTGCTCAGGTGGCCAAGAAGGCCAATGGCAGCCTGGCTTGCATCAAGAATGATGTGGTGAGCAGGACTAGGGAAGTCATCCTGCCCCTGTACTCGGCATTGGTGAGGCCTCACTTCTAGTACTGTGTTCAGTTTTGGGCACCTCAATACAAAAAGGACATTGAGCATGTCCAAAGAAGGGCAGTAAGGCTTGTGAAGGGCTTGGAGAGTATGTCCTACAAGGACAGACTGAAAGAAATGGGGCTGTTCAGTCTGTGTTCCCCTTCTCTAGGAAATCCAGAAATGGCCACAGTCAGATGTTCCAGCAGAGGAGAGAAGCTGTCACTGTGTGAGGCAGGTAAGGGTCCTTGCCTACAGCTCTGCTCTGCACCGGCCTTACTGGTCCTCACAGGGCACAGCAGGCAGATCTCAGCTCCCACCTGTACCTTCAGGACCTGTTGTTCACAGCAATTATTTGGACTCCAGAAGAGTCCAGTCTCCTTGCTGCACTAACTCAGCATGCATTGATCTGATTTACATTAGTGGAGAGGCTCTTTTCCACACACTTGCATGCCAAATTTCATCTAAACATTACCCCTAAACCTTTCATCTGTCTGTGTCCGCTATTTTCTCTCTGCTGAAGCTAGTTGGCAGCCAACATTTTCTCTCCCAGGAAACAGAAACTTCATTATCTAGAATTTCCATGTTCAAAATACATACCCAAAATCAGTGTGTGAAACTTATAGTCTGGGGCTCCAGGTATTGCTCTGCATGTTTAACCATTATCTTTCATTGATGTATCAGGGACACACGTACTAAGTGGTGCCTTCCCCATTCCAGTGTGCATAACTGTTCAGACCACCTTCCTGTGCCATCTTGCACTGTGCTTCACTGCAGCACTCAGCACGCCTCCTGCAAGCAGCATCCACTGCACAACACCCCATTCAACTCCAAACCGGTCGCTCTTGTGTTGCAGGAACTTCAAGAAGTGAAGCCGGAGATAGATTCATACGTTTTGAAGGAAGAAAACATATACAAGTAAGAGCTCCTATGAGAAGTAGAAATGCTTTCCAAAAGCCCTCGTCACACATGGCGTGAGCCTGCCCTCTCTCCTACTTGCAGAGCTTGTCTCCCTGGACCAGGCATCTTCCAGTGCTCTGAGACAGGCCTTGCCTTTGAGGTGCAGTCAGCAGCCAGCATTGTGTACAGATATGCCTCCTGGAGCACGCATCTGAAAGAGGCTGACCAGAATGTGTGGGTACCTGCTGGGCCTCTTTTCAACATCTGGGCGCTGCCTGGAACCGTGCGAGCTGTGCATCTCCCCCACTTCATTTGTCTGTCAGGTATGGCAGCCATGGGACATGTGCTTGCTGGCACAGCCCCCCCCTCCTCAGGCACCTGGGTTCTCCTAGGCTGCTTTCTCTCAGCTTCTAGTCCCTGTCCCCCAGGGATGATTCCAGGACCTGCTCACACAGGAGGGCAAAGAACAGCGAATTACCAAAACAACTCCAGGGGACCTCTCTCCAGATGGGGTCAATTTTTCCTCTCTCCAGAGGTAGCCTGTGCTTTCTAGTATTCTTCCACCTTGCTTTGCCATCCTCCATCCTTTTCTCATGTTTTATTAAACCTTCACAGTGCTCCCTTCCCCACCACCTGCTCTGCACACACAACACTGCATTCTCCTCCCATCCCCTCGCAGTGGCTGTGGTGACCCACAAGGTTCTGCCCCAGATCTGCAGCAGTCCCAAGCTGCTACCTCAACTTTGCAGTTTTCTGAGCCCAAAGGAAGACTACTAAAGAACTGTAATACCAAGCTGGGCACAGGAACCCTGTAAATCCCAGGGTATACATCACCCATAAAACAGAGCATGTCATTTTGTGTTGGTGTCTGTCTCCTTTCTTCTAACAAACCCTCAAAGAGAAGGATGTAATGTGGTAGGGTGCAAGGAAGACAAAGCAGAACCTTGGTGCCTTTGCTGTCTCTTTCAGATGCAGACATCAGTGGATGCTCTATTGCCCATTTTGAATTCCAGAAGATGACCATACAGCAACCAACAGAAGTGATGGCCTTCTCCGCTGTCCTGGAGAATCCCAGCTTCTCTCTTGTTGGGGTGGTTTGGAGAAAGTTACGTTCAGCCATTTCTCTCCCTATGCACTCCTTAGTGCTGATCTTCCATCAGCTCTCCGCTGCAAATACAACCCTGCATCTCTACCTGATCCCAGATGACATCTCGGTGAAGAAGGTAAGGTGGAGGGAGCTTGACCAGTTCAGAGGATGACGTCTGGGGTGGCTGCAGTTGCAGAAAATGGATTTGTTAAGCAGAGAGCCCTCTCAGTTTTGCTCTGATGTTTCCTGTCTCCAGGAATCTCTCCGTGATTTTTGGCTGGGACAGCATATCCCAGCATGAGCAAAGACATGGCACAGGATGCTCTGCCACGTGGAGCAGAGCACATGTCAGATATGCTGGCTGCTGCCATGCACAGTAATAGGTGGCTGCATAGCAGATGCTCTCCTGTTGTGTGCAGCCCTTACCCTCTGACAGCACTGCCTGCAATGCATGTTCAGGGCTCTGTTCTGACCAGGTTGGTCTCTTCTCTTCTTGACTTTCCAAGGCAGTGAGAGCTATCTCCAGCTCACAGCTCTTTTTTTCAACTCTCACAAGTGATCCTTGATGTTTACAGGCCATTGAAAGACAAGAGATGAGCTGGAACTCAAAGCTTATTCCCAAGCCTCCTCCATTCAGCCCTCTGTTCTTTGGCAACAGATATCAGGTGTCCAGTAACGCTCAAGTGAAGATTACACCTGGAGTAAGTGGGACAGTTCCCTTTTTTATTATTACATTTTTGAGTGAAACAGAAAGTACCACAGCTTCTCTGGATCTCCAATTCAGCACTGTGATCTTTTCCCTATTAGCTAAGCCTCTGTCTCAGCCCCTGCACGTTGCCTCATCTCATCTCTATACACTTCCAAGAGGCTCTGTCTTTTCTTTAATCCCCCATTATACTTTTGAAAATGGTGATTAGTTCTTTCCTTTGCCTTTTCTTCTCCAAGACAAACAAACCAAGTCCTCTGCCTCTGCTTGCATGTCATTTTTTCCAAATTGCAGTGGTGGTGCAACACTCAGAGAACATTAGAATGGTGGTAAAATCTCTGCTCTTTAAGGCTTTTGTTATTCTGGCAGACCAAGGCAGAGCCCATCGAGAGTTGACAGCATACTCCTTCTTTGTGAAGGACAACAGATGAGACACTCCAGAGTTCCATTCCTCTGGCACTTTTTTCTTCTTTTCTGTGTGGCCAGGAAACATGAGACGATGTGTGTAAATTCACAGTTCCACAGGGTAAGACCCAACTTCCTTCTTATCTCTACAGACACACTTGCCATTCTGCTACAAGAGTCCAAAGGACCAACAGCTCTTTGTTGAGATCTACATCAGGAATATGGCAGAGGAAATTGAATTCTTTATTACAGATGGACAGAATGACACCGAGGTCTGGAGGGCATCACTGAGATCAGGTAGGATCAGGTCCATCTGTAAGGGGAATTGAGATGATGGCACAGTGAGCTGCACGTCTCGTGACAGCGAAAAGAGAAGCTCAGATACTCTGAGTGCAGGGTATGGAACTGTGCCTTGGGATTCCCTCTCTGTTAGGCTAATTCTGCACCCCTAAAGTAACACCTACAAATGTACACGGCCCTGAACCCCACTTAGCAGAGTTTTCAACAGATGGACAAGAAATACTGTAAGCAGGAAAAAAATGGCTAATGGTTCCATGGAACATCAGGCATCTCAGTAAGGCTTCTAGAAAGAGTCTCCATTTCTGTGATGGTGTATTTCATAAGCTCCCTCCTTTCTCTTTCAGGTGATTTTAGTCATTCTAGAAATGACTCCAAGACCCCTTCAGGTCAGTACGTTTTTTCATAACTACTTTTATTGAGTTGAAATATATATTTGGGGTTTTCAGTATTCTGGCTTAAAGCAGATAACCAACCACCTTTTTCCCATACTTGTGACTCTTTCTGGACAAAAAAAACTTTAAAACTTTTATTTCCTCACTGCTGGCAGCCCGCTCTGTAAATTGGCATGTCACTGGGGACCCTCCAAACTGGTTTGCTTTCTTTGTGATCAGACATACTCTTTCTATAGAGAATGAGCTACAGCTGATACAGTTCACAGCACAGAAATATTTCATGGGACTTTCAATATCTGGTGGAGTTGGAGCATCTCATACCTTATCACAGAGCCAGTGCTTCCCACTTGCTTCAAATACTGTAGGATCACTGGACGGGATGGTCCCTGGGCTGTTACCAACCTGATCTACCTCAGTTCTGGCCCTGTCCTTGCCTTGGCTCCAATGCTTCCACCGCTGATGAGGGAGCTTTCTTCTGATGGCTCAGCTTCCTGACCAGAAAGCAGCACTGCTGGTGCAGTGGAGGGAATGGGAGCACGTGGCTGTGGGACAGAGCAAACAGCCCTCGGGTGTGTTGGCTAGGATGCAGAGTACCACAGCAGGAACCAACCTGCCTTGTCACGTGCAGCACAGTAACATGGGCTTTGGTTTCTGCTAGGTGCAGCCTTCCTGAAGAAGCACAAGACAGAGCTTTGTTCCAGGATGGGGCAGCTCTCCTCCATTCTACTAAATTTAAGGGTTGGAGATGTAATCAACAGTGAAGAAGAAGAGGAGGTGCAAGCTCAAAATACTAAACAAAAGAAGAATCAATTTCTGCTGGACCTAGTTGAGAGAAAAGGGCCCAATGCCCAACAAAAGCTCTTTCAGGTCCTCCGGACAAAAGACCCATTCCTTGTTGAACACCTGGAGAACAACTAAGACTGGGAAAGCAGACGGCTTTTGCTCCCATTGACAGATTAAGGGAGTGCCAGGAGAGTCAGGCAAAAGGAGGGATTTGTCAGTGTCTGAATCCTGACCTTTCCATGCAAAATCCATGATACAATCAATGCCAATGCCTTCTGAGCCACCAACTACCAGGTCTGTTTCCCTTACCTGATGTGCTCACTAGAAGCGGACAGCCAGTCACCATGGAGGAGCTGCTGGAACAAGAAATCTTGGTTCCTAATCCAGTGCCCATGTTGTGGAGCCATCTGCCATCTGAGAACACGGGGCCTCCGCAGGGTCTCCAGTTGCTCCAGGCAGCTGCTGGTCAAGGAGCTCTCATCAGAACAGCAACCTCACAGAGTCACAGATCGGTAGGGGTTGGAAGGAACCTCTGGAAATCCCCCAGTCCAACACTGCTTAGAGCAGCTTCCCTACAGTATGTTAGACAGGGAAGTGTTCAGGCAGGGTATGAGTATCTCCTGAGAAGGAGACTTTACAGGCTCCGCAGGCAGCTTGTTCCACTGCTCTGTCACCCTCAGTGAGCAATTCTATGATTCTGTGAAGTCCAACCATCAACCTGACCAGTGCTTGTAACTAATTTTTTTTTTATTACACAACATTCATTTTAGCATGTCTATGTCTCTTCCTTCAACATTTCTCAGTGTACACACTCAGAAGAATTCTGCACTTACAGAGGGCCACCTTCAGTACCCTCAGTGAGATTGAATTTATGGAACTTCATGTCTTCCAATTTGTGCCCGCTGCCCCTTGTCCTGTCAGTAGGCACCTGCAAAAATAGCCTGGCCCCATCCAACTGACCCTCGCCCTTTAGATACTGATAAGCATTGCTCAGATCGCCTCTCCAGATGGTGTGCAGGGAGCTGAGGAGCAGCATAGAGAGGGCAGGCAGCTGGGCAGCCGAGGGCGTGCATCTCCGCAAACCGGGTGCGAAGGGGGGCTGTACTGCAAACACAGCAGCGGAGCAGCTGCTGGGCCGGAGGCACTGCGCTGCCCTAACGCTCCGCTGCACATCAGGCCCCGGAAAGGGAAACCTAAAGCCGCACGCACAGTCCGGGAGGAGCGGAGTCACCGATCCGAGGACACCCATGCCCCCCGACCCCGCCGGGACTGTCACTTCCGGGAGCCGCCCCTACAACTTCCGGGAACTTCCTCATCCACTTCCGTGATTAGCAGTTGTCAGTTCCGGGGCACAGCCATCTGTGCGCAGGCGCCTCAATTATCGTCCACTCGGGGGCGTGGCCTGGAGACCAGGATATGCGCGTCATGCGTGGGGCGGGGCGTTCCGGTCCGTGCGCCCGGGATTGGCGGGAGGTGTGGATGATGAGGCTGCGGAGGTCTCTGATTGGTTCTCTAGCCGAGGGGCGGAGCCCGGAGCTGGCGGGACCTGGGAGCAGCGCGCGAAATCCCTTCTGCAGCGGCTGCGGGGATGGTGCTGCGGGGCGGCGGCGGTGACCCCGAGGGCACGCGGTGAGCAGCCCGGGGGTGGGCGGCCCGGGGGTGGGCGGCCCGGGGGTGGGCGGCCCGGGGGTGGGCGCTGGACGGTGCGTCTCTTCGCAGGGATGATGGCCCCGCGCTGTCCGCCCTCAAGCGCTTGGAGCGGTCGCAGCGCACGGACCGGCTGGACGCGCTGTTCGGCTTCGAGCGGCCCTCCGAGCCCTGCGAGCGGACGGGCTGGCTTATCAACATGCACCCGGTACGGAGCGGTGGCGGGGGGGGCTGGGATCTGCCAGCCGAGCTGTGCTTTCAGCCGGGCTGAAAACGTGGTGCCTGATTGCAGACCGAGGTGCTGGATGAGGACCGGCGGGCGGTGAGCGCTGTGGACTATTATTTCATCCAGGAGGACGGCAGCCGCTTCAAGGTGCTCCTTGCACTCTGCCGACCACCCCCTGTCCCCCCGACCAGTGAGGGTCAGGTGGCCATCACAGTGTACGTGTTTGTGTGCTCTCCCCCAGGTGGCCCTGCCATACAGACCCTACTTCTACGTGGCCACCCAGCAGGTGAGAGCCAGCCCTGCCCTCGCTGTGCTGCACGGGGCCGTGGGGGTGCAGGGCTGAGCTGTGCTCCTCGGCAGGGCTGCGAGCGGGAGGTGTCCTCCTTCCTGGCCAAGAAGTTCCAAGGGAAGATTGCGAAGCTGGAAACTGTCCCAAAAGAAGATTTGGATCTGGTTTGTATTCCTCTGCACTGCTGGATAGTGAATAAAAAGGGGCTGGGAAGAACAGGACAGAGTAATGCAGGTGGAAAGGACTTTCAGAGATGAGGAGCACTGCAGGGCTAAGAGTTAAGGCGCATTGTTGGGGATGTGGACCAAATGCTTTGTAAACACTGATGGACTTGGTCATCACCCACCTCTGTGTGTCCTGAATGGAGCACTGTGCTCCACCTCAGCTTCTTACCCATGTTTGCACTCTGCATCTGAAGTATGTTACTTATTGTTCGGTGATAATGTTGGGTTATAGAATCATTAAGGTTGGGAAAGACCTCTAAGATCCCTGAGTCTAGGCCCAACCTATCCCACCATGCCCACTGCCCACATCCCTCAGTGCCCCATCTCCACGGTTCTGGATCACCTCCAGGGATGGTGAGCCCACCACTCCCTGGGCTGCTGTGCTATTTCATTCCTCTCCATAAGCACACAGTCTTTTCGTGACACGCTCAAGCTGTGTAGCATTGCAGTTGGCCTTCCGCAGCACCTCGTGTCACAGCCATCTCACCACCCTCCCTGATGGTCCCATTGCTTTGCAGCCCAACCACCTGGTGGGGCTGAAGCGGCACTACCTCAAGCTGTCCTTCAGCACGGTGGATGAGTTGGTGAAGGTGAGGAAGGAGATCTCCCCTGCTGTAAGGAAGAACAGGGAGCGTGACCATGCCAGTGATGTGTACACATCCATGCTGTCAAGGTGAGAGTTCTTCCCGTGGATCCTTGGTGTTAAGTTTCTTAGGGATTTTCCATTCTGAGAACTGAATCTGTGTGTGCCTCCTGTTGCTCCAGGACAGTTCATGCAGCTCAGTGCTGTGCCTCAAGAGGGCCCCAGAGCCCTTGGATGCTCTGTCTTGTGGTGGTTCCTGCCTGCAGCCTTCTTGAGTCCCTTGTTCCCTGGGGACAATTGCCAGTTTCTCCCAGGGCACTGAGAGCATCTTTAGTACAGGCTGTGACTAAAGGAAAAACAAAACAAAGCCTTTTCCTACCAGAATGGGCAACTCTTTACAAAACTGGAAACACACTTGATAACACCACAAATTTCTAAAGTCTGCCAGCAAATCCAAATGAAAAAATCAGCCTTCTCGTTGTCTTCCTGTCCCTGATGTCTGATTTCCATTGAAACATATGAGGAATAAATATGAACGGAAATAGCATTCTCTGCTCACCTGAAAGGTGTATGTTTGCTGGTCAGAGTGATTCCTGCGCTGCTCCGTTATCTTTAGACCTGTTACCATACTTTGTAAATCCAAACCCATTTTGTTATACTGATTTCTGTAGAAGTTTGTCAGTACCTCTACACAGATATAGCACATAAGTATAACAGAAAGTGAATGTCAGATGGGGAGTGAAAGGATGCTCTGCTCTCAGCCGTAGGACCATCCTTCCACAAAGGTGCTCATTGTATCAAAGGGAAAACTTTCTCATTCTGTTCTTTACCAACTTCTGTCGGCTCTTTGGATGTTGTTGCTGTCTTGTTGCTTTCACATACAGTCATGTGCAGTCAGTGCTGCTACGTGCAAGATGAGCACTGACCTTCTCACGTACAAGGCTGCCCAGGGAGGTGGTGAAGTTACCCACCCTGGAGGTGTTCAAGGAACATTTGGGTGTTGTGTTGAGGGACATGGTTTAGTGAGAACTACTGGTGATGGGCGGATGGTTGGACTGGATGATCTTGTGGGTCTTTTCCAACCTTGGTGATTCTATGATTCTGCCTTTCTCTGCTCTCTGCAGTGCTCTGGCTGGAGGCAGCCTAACCACAGCGGAGGAAGGAGCCTCTAAAAAGGTCACCAACCAAATGGACAACATTGTGGACATGCGGGAGTATGACGTGCCCTACCACGTGCGGCTCTCCATCGACCTGAAGATCCACGTGGTAAGGGATGAGGAAATGCTGTGCTTTCCTACTGCTGTCCTTGGTCCTGTACTGCTGGCCCCTCACCTCAGTCACTTGCGCAGAAAAGTCAAGTGGTTGATGTGCAGCCCCAGTTTGTGCCTTTCTCCTGAATTATGCTTCATCTGCGGAGCTCCGTTCCTAGTCTACAACCAGAAGCACTGCTGGGAGCAGCTTTGCAGTAAGGCTCTGCCCACCGTTCTGTTCCCAGGCTCACTGGTACAACGTGCGGTACCGTGGCAGCACCTTCCCCCCTGAGATCACCCGCAGGGATGACCTGGTGGAGCGGCCGGTAAGCACCTGCAAAGGGCAGCACTCTGTCTGTACATGGATGTTCTCCTAGAAGCTGACTTCCAGCAGTCGTTCCCAGCATGCAGCTGGTGTCATACTGTGGTGTTCATGGGGCAGGTTTTGGATTTGGGTAGTGCTGTTGAGTTGGGTAAATGGTTACTGAGAGGAGCTGGTTCACTCACTGCACCAACACTGGGTTTGGAAAGTGTGATGGGAATCACCTTCCATCCAGCTTTAGAATCTGTTTTAATGTGTTTGGCCTTACTCAGGATCCCGTTGTCCTTGCCTTTGACATCGAAACCACCAAACTCCCCTTGAAGTTTCCTGATGCGGAGACGGACCAGATCATGATGATCTCCTACATGATTGATGGGCAGGTAATGGGACGGCAGAGCTACCTTCATGCTGCAGCCTTGAAACTGGGGAGCAGGCTGTTGTTCCAGCTCCAGCCAGGAGATGTCAGTTCTGTCTCTTTGTCACTTCCCAGGGCTACCTGATCACAAACAGGGAGATCGTCTCTGAGGATATAGAAGACTTTGAGTTCACTCCCAAGCCAGAGTATGAGGGTCCCTTCTGTGTCTTTAATGAGCCAGATGAAGTAAGTAGGTTCTGCCTGGTGGATACAGCTGCTTTTTACACACTTGGCTATCTTGCTGGCCAAAGAGAACTTATTGCACAGCACTCTGCCCCACTGAGAGACTTATGGGGCCCTGCAGGCATTCAAGGCCAGGCTGGATGTGGCTCTGGGCAGCCTGGGCTGCTGGTTGGCGACCTGCACATAGCAGGGGGTTGGAACTGGATGAGCATTGTGGTCCTTTTCAACCCAAGCCATTGTATGGTTCTATGGTCCAGTAGGTTCTGTCAGCTTTTTGATAGGAATGTAAGAGAGGTTCTGGCTGGGTGGGGAGAATAGGGGAAGGGTGGAGTAAACTACATTATATGTAATGTCTCTCTGGGTTGCTTCATAGTTTTTTGTTCTTCTGTTTCCCACTAGGCTCATTTAATCCAGAGGTGGTTTGAACACGTCCAGGAGACCAAGCCTACCATCATTGTCACATACAATGGAGACTTCTTTGACTGGTAAGATCAGAAATGAAAGCTAAACCAGTTCCTCCTGGGAGGGTGTGGCCTGAGCTATGGGTCAGGGTCGAGTACAGCCCTGATGTCCTTTCCTTTGTGTTGCTTCCAAAGGGGCTGGGTGGGACATGCTGTCATGTCACTGAATCCCCTGTTCAGTGCCTTTTGAAATATGAACTTCTGTAGAGCACTTTTCATTCACATTTTAACTATTCACATTAAAGCAGGAAGCTTTCACTGTGTCCAGATAGATTAAAAATTGTATGTCATTTGTAATAAAGTGTTTGTGGAACTGTTGGTGGAGATGAGGAGAAATGGCTGTTGAATTCTTCTGTCTCATGCTGCCTCTTCCCCCAGGCCCTTTGTAGAAGCAAGAGCTGCAGCTCATGGAATTAACATGTACCAGGAAATTGGATTTCAGAAGGACAGCCAGGGAGAGTACAAAGCATCACAGTGCATCCACATGGACTGCCTAAGGTACCACATACTGCCTCCCTGCTGCATAATTGTATTGTTATCTCTTGGGTTTATATAAAATATCAAAAATTGGACCCACCTGACCCACCAGCCTGCCTGGCATGGGGAGAACAGATTTGTGGCAATTTCACACGTTTTCACACGTTTGTGTGAAATTGCCCCCTGGATCAGTGTTTGGAGGGTGGTTGACTGACTTTGCTGTCCTGGTGGTGTCTCCTCTTGTAGTAAAATGTTTGCCTTTAAGTCACTGAGGTGTGAGAGTATGAGAGTGGTAATGGTGTAAATCTGAGCGATGGAGTAATGTCCTGGTCAGGATTTAAGTGCATAGGTAGAGATATAATCAAGATCCTATTTGCACACCTGAGCCCTTTCTGAAGGTGAGGGCTGGCTTCTATGCACACATTCTCATTGTCCTGTCCAGGTGGGTGAAGAGAGACAGTTACCTCCCAGTGGGAAGTCACAACCTGAAGGCAGCAGCTAAAGCAAAACTGGGCTACGACCCAGTGGAGCTGGACCCTGAGGAGATGTGCCGGATGGCTACAGAGGAGCCTCAGGTATTCCCAGGGTAGATGTGACACTGAGGGACGTGGCTCAGTGGACACGATGGGAATGGGTTGATAGTTGGACTTGATGAATCTCATGGTCATTTCCAACCTTAATGATTCTATGTTTATCATTGAGCTGCTGTATCACATACGACTGGGATTAATTTGGTTCTCACTCTTCTCCAACAGACCCTGGCCACCTATTCAGTGTCCGATGCTGTTGCCACCTATTACATGTATATGAAATACGTGCACCCTTTCATTTTTGCCTTGTGCACCATCATCCCAATGGAGCCCGATGAGGTGAGTGCACCCTGAGAAGAACGAATTGCCTGTTGGGCAAAGAGCTGCATTTCCCACACCACCATGATGTGCTGACAATAAGGCTGACTCCTGCTGCCCTGATCCATTCCCATCATATCAACAGAGAAGGGGGAGAGCACTTGGAGTCTGCTCCTTTTTCTCCACCCCTGCCTTCCTGTGAGCAGAGCCATCCTGGTCCCACGAACCCCGTGCAGCACTTCTGAGAGCAGGTTTGCTTTCTCTTGCAGGTGTTACGAAAAGGTTCTGGGACGCTGTGCGAGGCGCTGCTGATGGTTCAAGCCTATCATGCCAACATCATCTTCCCCAACAAGCAGGAGCAGGAATTCAACAAGCTCACAGAGGATGGCCACGTGCTGGATTCAGAGACATACGTTGGAGGCCACGTGGAAGCACTGGAGTCAGGAGTATTCCGTAGTGACATCCCCTGCCGCTTCAAAATGGTAAAGGGCCCTGCGACCATCCTGTGTGTGCAGATCATGGTGCTCTGGGGTGATCCTCCTTTGGCGTTAATGTTCCCCATCTGCTTTTGCTGGGGTTGGGCTCTAGGAGTGCTCTAGGAGACCATACGGACACCTGAAACTGCTTGGGGCTGAGCTGGGAAGGGATGGGGAGCTCTGTGGCCTCAGACTGGCTGTTTGTAGAATTGCTGCAGAGGCAGAGGAGCAGCCTTTGTTTCTTCCCTGCGCTGTGTGTTTTGCTCTGGTGCCTTTGCCTGCACCTTGATGTGCTGTTCTACACTTTGGTCTCCAAATTGGGGCCAACACTTAGCAGCGCCTGGGCTGGAAGCAGGCGCAGCACTGTCCCCATGCCCCTGCAGAACCCTGCTGCCTTTGACTACTTGGTGCAGAACGTGGAGAAGACACTCCGGCATGCTATTGAGGAGGAGGAAGGTTTGCCACTGGATCAAGTCACCAACTTCCAGGAGGTAATGTCATCCTCTGCCCTAGAGGTCCAGAACAAAGCTTTTAGTGCTGCTCTCCCTTGTATTCCTCCTTTGGTCCTTTCAGTTCTTAGTGCCTCTATGCAAAAGTAAAGAACCAAATTCAACATGTATTTGGCACATTAATTCCTTCCTGAGTTTCATTTCTGCATCATCCCTCCACAGGTCTGTGATGAAATCAAAGTCAAACTGAATTCCCTGAAGGATGTTCCTAACCGAATTGAGTGTCCCCTTATCTACCATTTGGATGTGGGGGCCATGTACCCCAACATCATTCTGACCAACAGATTGCAGGTGGGTGACATCAGGACAGACTCTGTTTTGTCATCTCTCTGATTTGATCCCCTTGAACAGCATGGTGTGAACCTTTTGCTCAGGGCAGGGGCATCAAATAAGGGTGGGGTTGAAACCAAGCATCCTCTGACATCTGTGTCTCTCTTCCTTAGCCCTCAGCAATGGTGGATGAGGCCACATGTGCTGCCTGTGACTTCAACAAGCCAGGGGCCAACTGCCAGCGCCGGATGATGTGGCAGTGGAGAGGAGAATTCAGTGAGTACAATGGACACCTTGCTGTCCCACTCAGTGAGGCCGAGTACAGTAGGGACCTTGCTGTCCCACTGCATGTTGCTGAGACTGATTCCTGCTTCTCCTCTGGAAAACTCCCCGTTGCCCTCCTTGCAGTGCCTGCGAGCCGCAGTGAGTACCACCGCATCCAGCAGCAGTTGGAGTCGGAGAAGTTCCCTCCACTCTACCCTGATGGAGCACCCCGTGCTTTCCACGAGCTCTCTCGAGAGGAGCAAGCCAAGTATGAGAAGAAGCGGCTGGCAGGTAAGAGTTAATGTCATGAGCTGAGGCACAGAGTGATGCTGTTCAGCCAGAACCTCGTGCAGCTCTGTCCACCCCTTCTGTGTGTCCACCTCCTCCCTCCACAGCGGGCATGGACTGCTGAGAAACAACCTGTGTTATTCCCTTGACCAGATTACTGCCGCAAAGCCTACAAGAAGATCCATGTCACCAAGGTGGAGGAGAGGGTCACCACCATCTGCCAACGAGAGAACTCCTTCTATGTGGACACGGTGCGAGCTTTCAGGGACCGCCGCTACGAGTTCAAGGGGCTGCACAAGGTATTGGGCTGAGTCCTGCTTTCGTTGTCCACCTGAGGATGGGGAGTTCTCACCAACTGCTGAAAGCCTGAGCCCTGAAGGATGGGTTTGTTCAGCCTTTGTATTCAGTAGAGATATGATAGAATGGTTTGAGTTGGCAGGGACCTTTAAAGGCCATCTGGGGCAAATCCTGTGCAATGAACAGGGGCACCTACAGCTGATCAGGTGCTCAGGGCCCAGCCCAACCTGACCTTGGGTGTCTCCGAGGACGGGGCACCCACCACTTCTCCAACTCTGCCTGTCACTCCCAGGTGTGGAAGAAGAAGCTGTCTGCAGCCATGGAGACAGGAGATGCCTCTGAAGTGAAACGCTGCAAGAACATGGAGATCCTGTATGACTCCCTGCAGTTGGCACACAAGTGCATTCTCAATTCTTTCTATGGCTATGTCATGCGGAAAGGGTGAGTCTGAGCTGGCTGAGTCCTCCAGAGACCACCCAGGGTTGTTTTGGGGAGACAGCCACTTCCTTCACCTGCTTCCATAGCACAAGGATGAGTGATCCCTGAAACACATCCCTCTTGCTTCTATTAATGACTTCTGATCTTTGAGACCTATAGTGTTGAGCAACGAGGGGCAGCAGTCTTCTCTATTTGTGTTTTCTTTGAGAAACCACTTAGAAGGAAAGGAGAGCAGTCTACCAAGGCACAGTGCTGCTTTGTTCCTTGCTCTTCTCCCTCTGGGTGCCTTCCTGCCCTTTCCCATAGCTGGCTGTAGGGTAGCACTGCATCCCCTTCAGCTGGACTCCTCTGTTCCCAGAGCTCGATGGTACTCCATGGAAATGGCCGGGATTGTCTGCTTCACAGGAGCCAATATCATCACGCAGGCCAGGGAACTGATTGAGCAGATTGGGTGAGTGTGTGCTGAGTTGGGAAGGAAAGGTTCTTCTGCACACCCTGAGAGTGGGGTTTGAGTCTGTGGAGCAGAGAACCAGTGGGGGAACATCATGTGCCGAAAGATCAGTGTTTTGTGTTGAAGATTCAGATTGCTGGCATTGATGGTTTGTCTGCTACCTTACAGGGGCTCACTTTAGAGAAGGGACAGGAGAGTGGAGCAGTAGGCTGCATCCTCTATGCAGGCAGCAGCAGAGCTGTTATTCAGTATCATCTGCTGATTTCCTGAGTGATCTTCCTTCTTTCCTTAGGAGGCCTCTGGAACTGGATACGGATGGGATTTGGTGCGTCCTCCCCAACAGCTTCCCAGAAAACTTTGTCATCAAGTCAACCAATGCCAAGAAGCCAAAGGTGACAATCTCCTACCCAGGTGCTATGCTGAACATCCTGGTGAAGGTGAGTCTCACACCCATTCCAGCCAGCTTTGGAGTCTGGGGAAATGAGTGGAGGACTGACCAGGAGAGAAAGTGTGGTATCTCCTGGTAGAACCAGCCCAGCTGTTGAGTCAGGCTGTTCTTTTGGGGCTGTGTCTGCAGGAAGGCTTCACAAATGATCAGTACCAGGAGCTGCAGGACCCAGCTTCTCTCACCTATGTCACACGCTCAGAGAACAGCATCTTCTTTGAAGTGGATGGGCCATACCTGGCCATGATCCTTCCAGCTTCCAAGGAGGAGGGAAAGAAACTGAAGAAAAGGTAGGACTCAAAGCTTGAAATACTGTTACGTCCCCAGGTAGCTTTTGACTTTCCTTCTGAGGTCTTTTTGTATTGCTTATGTTCTACCTCATCTCTTTCAAATTCACCAATATTGGTCTTTCTGTCCCTCAGGAGTTCCAGTAATTTATTTCTGTGAAGTTTCCCCTTTCTTCTCTTTTTGGAGAAAAGGAATGGGTGCTGCTATTACATATTATTACATTATAGGAAAGCAGTTGTCATCAAATATTACTGATTTTTCCACAGCAACCTAAGTGGGAACACCAGCGGTGTGTAGCTAAGGAGGTGCCTGTGGACCTGGGTCTGAACTCAGAAAAGCCGTTTCCATTCTCCAGGACCCTCTGTCCTTAAAATGCTCAGCCTGTCTGTGCTCTCTGCCCATCAGACAACTTCTAACATCTGCCATCTCTTGTTGATGCCTTTCCATGCCATGGCAATGCCATACAAATTAAACTGATGCCAAGCACTGAATGGATGCTGTACATAGGACTCTTCCCTCAGGGCCTCCTTATTCCCTGTGGTTTCAGGGTGTTGGCAAAGGCATTTATTCCTTGGTCATGCTCAAATGGAAATAATGTAGAGGCTACTGGTAGGCACCATCACCAGTGGAGGAAGTATGCAGCCATACTAGTGAGTTGGGCTGTCAAAATAATGTAGACTTGAGTATCATCTCTCTTCCTTTAGCTGAGCTTCTGTTAAGGTTTATCTTGAGACATACATACAAATAATGGGTAGGGAAAAGCAAAAAAATGGAAGAGGGTAGCATATTCTTAGAACCACATCATTAGCTACACCCAGTTTCCCCTGAATCGTTTTGCTAAGCTTACAAACCTTCCTTCTTTTCTCTAAAGCTCTTCCTGATACCTCCCTCCGTATCTCCACCACCTTGCTCTGTCTCACCTCCTGGTCTTTACTGGTGTGCAGTTCAGAACACTCCCTCAGTTGGTACTGATAGGCTGGGGCACAAACTGTTTTGCTTTCTCAGACCAAGCTGACGCAGTCTGTGTGCCCCAGGTACGCAGTGTTCAATGAGGATGGGTCCCTGGCTGAGCTGAAGGGCTTTGAGGTGAAGCGCCGGGGCGAGCTGCAGCTGGTGAAGATATTCCAGTCTTCTGTATTCGAGGCCTTCCTGAAAGGCACCACCCTGGAGGAGGTCTATGCTTCTGTGGCCAAGGTGGCTGACTACTGGCTGGATGTGCTGTACAGCAAGGTACGCATTGCTTTGCATGTTCCATGCATCCCTAAAGTGGTATAAAAGAAAATATAAGAGCTGGTTGGATGCCGTGATGTTTAATCACCAAACTCTTGCTATGTATTTTTGTTCCCCCTCTGCCTTCAGGCTGCCAACATGCCCGATTCGGAGCTGTTTGAGCTCATCTCAGAGAACCGTTCCATGTCTCGCAAACTGGAGGACTATGGGGAGCAGAAATCCACCTCCATCAGCACTGCCAAGCGCCTGGCAGAGTTCCTGGGGGACCAGATGGTGAAGGATGCAGGGCTGAGCTGCCGCTTCATCATCTCCAAGAAACCCGAGGGCTCTCCTGTCACTGAGAGGTACCCATGTCTGGAAGGGCCGAGGCTTGTGACAGCACGTAGGCAGGGCAGGGTGGCAGCAAGGGGTGATTGGATACTGTGTGACTGAGGTTTGCAAGGTGTAATGCTGTACAGCTGTTGCATGATGGGAGGGGAAAACCCTGAGGGTCTCTGCAGTATGGGAAAGGGGATGCTCTGCAGCCAGGACCTTGCTCTGGGTGGGCACTAAGTGCTTCCTTGCCTTCTCCAGGGCCATCCCCCTTGCCATCTTCCAAGCAGAGCCCAGCGTACGGAAACACTACCTCCGGAAATGGCTGAAGAGCCCCTCGCTGCAGGACTTCAACATTCGGGCGGTGAGTTGAGCACGGCCTGTGGCTCTGCTGGGGCAGCTCATCCCTCTGGCGCCGTGTGGGCAGCAGCTGTGAGGGATCCCCAGGAAAATTCAGATTTGAAGGATTGACTATCCAGAAGATAAGGAATTTATCAGGTGGTCACAGCCAGAGGATTGTGATCAGCAGCTCTACGTCCAGGTGGATGCTGCTGAGGAATGGTGTCCCTCAGGGGATCATCTTGGAAATAATACTCTTCAAAATCTTTATTGATGACATGATTATGGGATTGAATGCACCCATCCCTGGAGGTGCCCAAGGCCAGTCTGGATGGGGCCCTGGGCAACCACACGGCAGGGGTTGGGGTTGTGTGGGCTGTAAGGTCCTTTCCAACCCAAGCCATTCTATGAAATGCTGGATCCCACATCTACTGGCAAAACCTAAACTTGTATCCTTCTGTTCTGCTTCCTTCACTCCCCACTCCTCTGCCCTGTTCACAGATTCTGGACTGGGACTACTACATTGAGAGACTGGGAAGCACCATCCAGAAAATCATCACTATTCCTGCAGCCCTGCAGCAGGTACAGGAGTGGGAAGCAATTCCGTACTGGTAGGAGAGCATTAAACAGGGACTGTAATCTGGGGCTGTTCTTCAGGTAAAGAACCCGGTGCCACGGGTCCGGCACCCGGACTGGCTGCACAAGAAACTCCTGGAGAAGAATGATGTGTACAAACAGAAAAAGATCAACGAGCTCTTCACTTCTGAAGGCAAGAGGCAGGTAAGGAGGGCAAGGGAAGGGTGCTGGGTGTGCTAAGCAGGGACTGGTCCTGCAGCACGCCTTCCTATTGCCCTTTCTCCCCCCAGGTCCTCGCCAACCAGCCCCAGGAGGGCACATCCAGCTCACAGGTTGGTGACATAGAGGATTTTGGGGCTGCCAAGAGACTTCAGCCATCCGTTCCCATTGCGAACAAACGGAAGCGAGTCCCTACTGCAGAGGAAAGCCAAGAGATGTCCCAGAGCTTGGAGCTGTCCCAGTCCTGGCGGGAGATCCTGGGTCCTCCTCCCTCCATGGGCACCACCAAGGTGGGCAGAGGAAACTGGGGAACAGACTTGTGGCCGTGTGCCAAGCTCTGAGCCCACTCTGCTTCCACGGGTTGTGGCTACAAAGAGAAATGCAAGTGAGAGAGAGGCCAAACGGGGGCAAGCGGGGACACGGGCCGGACAGGAAGGCCTGCTGGCGCAGCACTCGGGGTCGCACGGATGGGAAGCAACCGCTGGTTCTTGAGGCCGCCCCTCACACGCTGTCGATCCATGCAGGAGGAGCTCGTGGCCTGGCTGCGTTTCCACCAGAAGAAATGGGAGCTGCAGGCCCGGCAGCGACGCGAGCGGCAGAAGAGGCGGCGCCTGGAGGACGGAGGGTCGGCGGCGGGCGGCGGGGTGGTCCGTGATGCCCTCTCCAGGGGGCTGGGCAGCTACCTGCGCCGCACCGCGCGCAGCATCCTGGACCTGCCCTGGCAGATCGTGCAGGTATTGCTGCCAATCTCAGCCCGTGTGACTGCTAATTGGCCACGTCGGATCCCCGATGTGCTCCATGGGCTGTGTGTAAGAGCTGATTGCGTGTTGGGTCTCCCCACTCACGCCGTCTCGAAACCTGGGTCCTGCAGATCGCTGAGACCAGCCAGCCTGGCCTGTTCAAGCTGTGGGCAGTGATTGGGAGCGACCTGCACTGCATCAAGCTGAGCATCCCCAGGGTGTTCTATGTCAACCAGCGCGTCGCAAAGCCCGAGGAGGGAGCGGTCTACAGGAAGGTGAGGACCTGTTCCAGCCCCAACGCTTCTAGGACAGGGAAACCATGCCCTTCAGCTCGTGCTATGAGTGCCCCTTCTATTGGCAGGTGAACAGGATCCTGCCCCGATCGAACCTGGTGTACAACCTGTACGAGTACTCAGTCCCTGAGGACATGTACCAGGAGCACATCAACGAGATCAACGCTGACCTCTCTGCTCCAGACATCGAGGGAGTGTATGAGACTCAGGTAACCCCTCCGGTGCTCATATTCCCTCTATGTTTTTAAGGAGTGCTGAGTGGTAGCTTGCTGCTCTTACTGTGAGTACCAATGGCAGAGGACACCTGGAAGTTAAAAATGCAGGGGCACAGTTACAGGGTCAAAGACCCACCACAGTGGAGTACTCTGGAATGTAACCACTTGTGCATGGGCAGAGGTGAAGAATAGCAGTATGTGGTTTAAGGTTTGTCAAGGAAAGGGGGTTGGGTTTATTTGGAATTGGAAAACCTGGAGACCTTTAAGCAGAAAGATCATCCTCTAAACCAAAGCAGAATGAGACTGCTTATATTTAAACTAGGAAAGATGAATAAAAAGACAATTTAGAATAAAGATGAGGAAAACCCCCATGTAGTTCTCTAATCCTCTAAAATGAGTTTATAAAATCATGGTGTGCCAGAAAGAAAATGTGACATAGCTTGAAATTTTGGGGAAGAGCAAATAACCTAAATGAGGTTCAGCTATACACATGTAAAGCATCAAACCAACATGAAATGTTCTGTGCTATTAGCAATGGCAGCCTGAAAATGAAGAGGAGAAACTGGGATGCTTGCTTCTAATTGAGGACATTTACTCAGCATCTGAAAACCCAGTGATGGGAATATAATTTAAAAGGCACCGTAGCCTCAGGATCTGACCTATATAGAAGAGGCAGAGTAGGTTGCACCATTTTCAGAGTGGTGCTGTATGTTGAAAGAAATGTGAAGGCAAACAAATTTGCAACTAAAACACAATATAGAATTACTACAGATTGAAAATCTTTGCCTAAGCAGGAAAGCTTGGCCTGCTCAGGGGTGTTATTAACTACAAAATCTTCCAGCAGCAAACCTCAGTCCTCTCCACTGTTGTGGTGTTTAATCAGTAGAACTAGATAAAACCAAGAAGCTAGCTAAGAGGCAGTTAAAAATAATAATTGAAATAAAACAAGGTGCTCAGAGACATTAAAAAGATGCTGATATTGGGATAAAGACAAAATGATTAAGGAATGGCGGGTCGTGTGGGGTCTAGATAGGAACGAACATGAATTAGGAACACGGTCTGCAGTGGTACCAAAGCCAGGCCTGAGGCACCACAGGCCCCCATGTTTTTGAGCTGGGTTGCTCTCAGTCTGGATGTTGAGGGGAGTTAGGCTGAGAGCTGCTGTCCAACCACATCTCTTGGTACAGGTGCCACTGCTGCTGAGGGCCCTGATCCAGCTGGGCTGTGTCTGCATGGTCAGCAGGCAGCTCGCCAGGCACCTGACGGGCCGTGAGGCTGACACCTTCGACATCGAGCACCTGGAGATGCGCTCGCTGGCGCAGTTCCCCTACCTGGAGCCGGGTGAGGCAGCAGGCAGAGCTACTGGTGGTGTGCCTGGCACCTGGCACCCAGCACACACCACTCACGTGCACTTCATCCGTAGGGAGCATCCGCCACATCTACCTCTACCACAGCTCCCAGGGCAGCAGGGCCCTCTTTGGCCTCTTCGTCCCCGCGCAACGCAAGGCTGCTGTCTTTGTGCTGGACACGGTAGGAGCCTGGAAGCTTCCTTTATGCACACAGCGGCGGGTTTTCATCAGAGATAGCCTGTCCTGGGCTCCCAGCATGCAGCCTTCACCCTCACTGTGTCACACTCTGGTTCCAGGTGCGCAGCAACCAGATGCCAAACCTCACCACCATGTTCTCAGCGGAGCGCAGCGCGCTGCTGGAAAGGGTGGGTGAGGAGCTGCTGCCTCCAGACAAGCACACCTTCGAAGTGCGCGCCGAGACCGACCCCAAAGCCATCTGCAGAGCCATCCAGCGGCTGCTGCTGGGGTACAAGGTGAGAGCTGGAGGCACCCCGTGGGTGTGTTGTGGGGGGAAGGTGCTGTGGGAGGCACTGCTGCATAGACGTGGGTGTTGCTGTGGGGTTTTGCCATGCTTGGGGCAGCTTGCTGCGGAGCTGGATGCTTCGAGAGGTGCTGTGCGCAGTGCCGAAGGTGCAGTCCCTACAGTGGGATGAAGAACGTGGCCCTGTTGGCCTCCAGTGGAACACTGGTGCTGGCTGGAGAGGTGCAGGACATGTCTTCTGCTCACAGGATGAGCGCCGGGGTCCCACGTTGATTGCCGTGCAGTCCAACTGGGAGCTGAAGCGGCTGGCGAGCGGCATTCCCATCCTTGAGGAGTTCCCCCTGGTCCCCATCCGGGTGACAGATGACATCAGCTACTCAGTGCTAGACTGGCAGCGCCACGCAGCCCGACGAATGATCCGCCATTACCTCAACCTGGACACGTGCCTGTCCCAGGCCTTTGAGATGAGCAGGTACCTGGGGCTGCCCACATTGCCCTGGGGCTGCCCATGCTCCTCACTGTGAAGAAACTGCAGCCAAGCCAAGGGCAGGTGCTGCATTCCTTGTTGGGACAGGCATGGCTGTGCTCACTCCTGATGACTGTACTTCTCCCTTTCCTCCAGATATTACCACATTCCCATCGGGAACCTCCCTGATGACATCTCCACCTTTGGCTCTGACCTGTTCTTCTCACGGCACCTCCGTCGTCACAACCATTTGCTGTGGCTCTCACCCACGGCCCGCCCGGACCTGGGGGGGAAGGAGGCTGATGACAACCGCCTCGTCATGGAGTTTGATGAGAGAGCCTCGGTGGAGATAAACAACCCTGGCTGCTATTCCACGGGTGAGGAGAGCAGAGCCAGGTGTGCTGCTCTGTGTGCGCTGCACAGGGCTGGATGCAGTAGTTCTGAGCTGGCAGCTTTGGCAGTGATTTGGGCAAGGTGTGTGTGGTGGGCGTGATCTAGGGATGGGAGGTCCTGTGTGCAATGGGAAAATGTATACGGGTATCCAAGTATAGATCCGTTCCTAATTTATGGATGTCAATAGCAGCACTAGGAAGAGTTTGGGATGGGGATGCCCTGCCTGCCTGCTGAGAGGTTGTGCTTCTTCACAGTGTGTCTGGAGCTGGACATCCAGAGCCTGGCTGTGAACACAGTGCTGCAGTCCCATCATGTAAATGATATGGAAGGAGGTTCCAGCATGAGCATCAGCTTTGACGTAATTCAGCAGGCATCCTTGGAAGATATGGTGACAGGGAACCAAGCTGCCAACATCCCAGCCAGCTATGACGAAACCGCCCTCTGCTCCAACACATTCAGGTAGGGCTGGAGGAGCTGGAGGCTTACAGAGGCACTTATTTACCCTGTGGCCAAGGGCCTGAGAGTCATCCTGCATATCTCTGAAAGCGTGTCCCTTTCTGGAAGGAGGAAGGGATTGTTTGTAGCCAGTGGGGTGATGTTTCTCTGTGCTCCCTGGCAGGATTCTGAAGAGCATGGTGGTGAGCTGGGTGAAGGAGATCACGCAGTACCACAACATCTATGCAGACAACCAGGTCATTCACTTTTACCGCTGGCTTCGCTCTCCTTCCTCTCTGCTCTACGACCCGGCGCTGCACCGCACGTTGCACAACATGATGAAGAAGCTTTTCCTGCAGTAAGTGAGAACAGGAGCTTGTCAGGCCCTGAGAAAGAGGGGACAGGCATAGCATGACATTTGTGACCGGGATGCTGTTGGCACCCCCAACCAGTTCCTTCTGTTGCATTTTCCTAAGGCACAGGGCTGCAGATGGGCAATGAGTCAGAGCCACTGTGCCGTTTGCTGCTAACGGGGAGCTGGATGGCAGCAGTTCTTCCTGCATGCTGAATGCAGCTCCTGTGCTCTGCCTGCAGGTTGGTGGCTGAGTTCAGGCGCCTCGGCTCTTCGGTGGTGTACGCCAACTTCAACCGGATCATTCTGTGCACCAAGAAGCGGCGAATCGAGGATGCCATCAGCTACATGGAGTACATTATTAACAGGTGAGCAGCACCCGGCTTCCCAGAACTCTTGTAGGATTCAGTCCAGAAGGGACCTTTAGGAGAATGTGGGTGGTTGCCCTGTCATTGCCAACACCACTCCATCCCAAGGAGAAGGCTTTTAATTAGGGCAGATGCTGATGTCATGGGTGACTGCAGTCTCTTCCCTCCAGCATCCACTCAAAGGAGATCTTCCACTCTCTGACTATTTCCTTCTCCCGCTGCTGGGAGTTCCTGCTCTGGATGGATCCAGCCAATTATGGAGGTATCAAGGGAAAAGTGCATTCTCGCATCCACTGCGGGGAGGTAAGGGAGAGGAAGCACTCAGTCCCCAAGGAGCTGAGCTGAGGCTGGAATTGAGCTGACTGGGGAGGCATCATCTGGCTCCGAGGAGCTCTTTAACATCACTGCCTCATTGTGTGCTGTTCCAGAAGGATACCAGCAATAAGCAAGCACTAGAGGAGGGAGACAGTGAGGAAGAGGAGGAGGTAGGGGAAGAAGATGAGGAAGATGAATCCAACGTGGAGGAGCTGCTGGAGAACAGTTGGAACATCGTGCAGTTCTTGCCACAGGCTGCCTCCTGCCAGAACTACTTCCTGATGATTGTGTCGGGTGAGTAGGGCTTGGCAGTTGATCCCAAGAGCCCTGCAACGAGGCAGCTGCTGCTGCTGCCCCAACACGGGCTGTCCCCATTGGTGTCCCTGCAGCCTACATCGTGGCCGTGTACCACAGCATGAAGGAGGAGCTGCGACGCAATGCCCCCGGCAGCACTCCTGTTAAGAGAAGAGGCACCAGCCAGGTGACCCAGGAGGCACAGGGCGAGACAGGAGCCATGCCTGGTGGGTGCCCAGCGTGGGCTTTTGGGGCTGGCACTGCTGCAGCCCAGGGGAAGGCAGGGAGCCTCCCGCCTGGCTGGCCACACCTGCACTGCATGCACTTACAGCTCTCCTCTTGGTCTCCCTAGGCATGATCACCTTCTCACAGGATTACGTGGCCAATGAACTCACTCAGAGCTTCTTCACCATCACGCAGAAGATCCAGAAGAAGATGTCTGGTTCCCGACACACCACTGAGCCATCAGACTTGTTCCCAGTGCTGCCTGGCTCCTACTTGCCGCTCAACAACCCTGCTCTGGAGTTCATCAAATATGTTTGCCAGGTCAGCTGGGTGGGCTGGGCTGCTTCTCTGAGGGTTTGTGCTCAGGGCTCAAACTCTGTAGTCCATTGGCTCTGATCTGCCACAGCTTTCCTTCAGGAGTGCCCTGCAGATCTGCAGCCAATTTGTTTTGGCCTGCCCTGCTCTCATCCATGTGAGGTGTGAGTTGTCCTCAGGAGGACTCTGCTGGTGGGCTCACTGGGCTCTCTTTTGCAGGTGCTGTCCCTGGATGCCAATGTCACCAACCAGGTGAACAAGCTGCGCAGGGACCTGCTGCGCCTCATCGAGGTGGGAGAGTTCTCAGATGAAGCCCAGTTTCGGGACCCTTGCCGCTCCTACGTGCTCCCTGAAGTCATCTGCAGAAACTGCAACTTCTGCAGGGACTTGGACCTGTGCAAGGACCCAGCCCTCTCCCAGGTACAGCCATGGACACGGAGGCTTTGCTCTATGCCTGTCAATCCCTCTTCCTCCCTCATGCCCTTTGCTTGGCTCTGTGCAGCTCAGCCTCTCCGAAAGCCCATTTCTATGCACACCCTTTTCCAGCTCTCTGTGAGAAGTCCCAGTGCTGTGTGCTCCATTCTCTCCAGGAGCAGAGTTCACCCTGATTGCACCTCCCTGGCACTGGGGACTTGCCAGGCAGCTTTGTTTGGCAGCTTTCCTCTTAGGAAGAGTCTGTTCTGTGCTCACTGCCCTCCCCTTTGCCTCCAGGACGGATCGGTGCTGCCTAGCTGGGTGTGTTCCAACTGCCAGGCACAGTACGACTCTGACTCCATAGAAATGGCCTTGGTGGAAGCCCTGCAGAAGAAGCTGATGGCCTTCATGCTGCAGGACCTGGTGAGCACCGGACTGCCCTAGGGGGGCAGATTGACCTTGCAAACAGCATGGAGGCGTTGGTCCCACACATCTCATCAGCCCCTGGCAGCACTTCCCTGCCTTTGTGCCACTCGTGTGCCCAGCAGAGGGCTGGGTGTCTCATCCCACCCCACCTAAAGCTCCTTTGCCTCTTAGGTGTGCAAGAAGTGCCACGGTGTGAAGGACACACACATGCCTGTGTACTGCAGCTGTGCTGGAGACTTTGCCCTCACCATCTCCTCCCAGGTACTCCTGCAGCATGCTGGCCCCTCCCCCATGTTGGTGGCTTCATGCGTGGTGACCATCCTAGTGGGTTAGGGCTGGGATGCCCTCCTGCTGCCCTCCTGCCTTTCCTCTAACCACTGTCCACCGTATGAGCTTCTCTTCTCCTTCCTCCCTCAGACCTTCATGGAGCACATCACCATCTTCCAGAACATTGCCCGGCACTATGGCATGGCCCATCTGCTGGAAACCATCGAATGGCTGCTGCACACCAACCCCCAGCTCCAGCAATGAGGCTGCACCTGCATCCTGCATCTGGGGTTGGTTAGGAACTGCTGGGTGCTGCACCAACGGGTGAGGAGCTGTGCTTCCTGCAACCAGCCCAGCACGGGGCAAGGGTGTGTGGGAGCCGTGCTCCATAGGAATCATGTGCCCAGGGTGCTGGAGGTGTGACCCAGTGTGCCGGCCAGGTGTGTTTTTAATGTAGAATATGTATAAATAAATGTTTTGTTTAAAGCACGCCTGGTTCTTGCAGAGGGGCAGCGGGGCAGGGCCCGGCTGTGCAGGAAGGAGCAGGGAGCTGCCTCTGTTTGCTCCCAGGCTGCAAGCAGAGAGGCTGTGCCCCTCATTTCCAAATGAACTGAGCTGGAGGGGCAGCAGAGCCAGCCCCTAATGCGATTGCTGCTTTGTGCAATTGAGTTAGTGTCTGGCTCAGCCCATACTGCTGGTAACTGTGTCCCAGGGGGCTGCAGCCGGGGCTGGGCAGTGCTTCCCTGGGGCTCAGCCTGAGCACAGAGTGGTGCAGTCACTGCTGTCCTACATCACAGCCCTGGAGCAGCAGCGTGGGGTCCTCCACCCCAGCGGTGCACCCTACCCTGCTCTGGGGTGTTCCCCACAGCCCCTGAGGCTCTGTGCTGCAGCCCTCCCCTCAGCCCCCACCCTGCTTCTCCCCTGAGCCATTGTGGGAGGCTGTGCTGTAACGTGAGAGCAGGAAAACAGTGGATTATGCTCAGAAATAATACCCCACTTGGTTACTGCCAGGCGCCAGCTGCACAGTGCTGTTGGGCTGGGGCCAGCAGCACTGTGGCTTTGCAGGCAGCCTCTGGGCAGGGTTTGTGCCTTGGTGGCAGCCCCAGAGCCCCTCAGCTCCCCTGGCTCTTTTCCCCCAGGCACAACAAGCACTGGTTCTTGCATCCTTCCATCGACACAGGCGTGCTGAGCAGTGATGGTTTATTGGCAGCAGTAGTGGGTGGCTGTAAGGTGCATTCTGCCCATCCATGGGCACAGCTCTGTGTGGGAAATGTCAATTTGGGGATGGAGGGGGGATGGTCTGGGGCTGCAGAGGAGCATCCTCAGCCCACCAGTACCTGCTCAAATTTCCTGCTGCTGTACCGCCGCTCCTTGTCCATGCAGCACAGCAGCACCCAGTCGCAGAGGAAGGAGCCCTGCAAGGCAGAAGAGCACAGTGAGGTCAGTGCAGGGCAATGGGCTGAGCCCCCACACCCCAGGACACTCACCAGTCCCACCGAGGTGAGCGCAGTGGCCAACGTGATGACCGTGGGGATCAGGCTGAACTTCCCTGCCTGGCCTTGCACAATCACATCCACACGGATCCCATAGGCCTTGGTCAGCACCCGTGTGCAGGTCCCGTTCCAGCTGTAGTACTTGGCAAACCTGGAAGGCATGCGGGCACAGGGATGAGGCTGGAGGAAGACACGGGGACACTGAGGGGATGGGGCTGTCACCTGTAGTTGTAGCCTGGCGATGCCAAAGTCCCTTTGGGGTCGAGGCGACGGAAGGAGTAGCGTGGGTTGCACTTGGTGTCAGGCAGATCCAGGTTGCAGTCCCAGCTGATGATGACACCGATCACCCCACCCTGCAGTAGGGCAGCAGAGCTTGTGCAGCATTAGCACACTGCAGGCACAGCATCCCCAGGTGCCCATCATCCCCTGGGCACTGCATCCCCTGGGCACTGCATCCCCTGGGCACTGCATCCCCTGGGCACTCATCCCCTGAGCACTGCATCCCCTGGGCACTCATCCCCTGGGCACTGCATCCCCAGGACATGGCATCCCTAGGGCAAGGAGCTCCCCAGAAGAGCCACAAGGGAGGGACCCACAATGCTGAGGTGAGGCTGCCCACTGCACCGCACCTTCTCAGCCAACACTGCAAAGTCCTCGCCTGCCTGCTCAGCCAGGAAGCCCAGCCTGAAGATGGGGCAGTACAGCGCGGAGGTGGCATTGAAGGTGCAGCTCTTCAGGTAGTGGCTCTCGGCAGCCTGAATGTTGGCCCTGGGGAGAGAGCAAGGCAGGGAGCTGTGCATCAGGGGATGGGGTAGGGCTGGTGCCGGAGCATCTGCAGAGGGCCCTGCAGGGATGTGCTGTGCCACACAGCATCTCTGCTGCTGCTGTTGACATAAGGGCCACTGCCTGGCTCCCAACCATCAGCCCTGGAACCTGCAGTGCTCACTTGGAGAAGCCGAAGCGGGGGAATCGGATGTGGTTCTTGATGAGGATGGTGAACTGCGCTGCCATCTCTGCTAGGGACTCGCTGGGAGCAGAGGAGTGAGCACAGAGCACTGCAGCTCTCACTCAGCCTCACAACAGGGACACTGCTGCCCCTTATCAGGCATCCCCAGGTGGGGGATGTTGCACAACAGCACGCTGCCTGTACCTGCTGCTGCCTCCGTGGAGAGGGCACCAGGCCAGCACCTCACAGCTCCTCCCACTGCCCCCAGGCACACAGCGTCCTGTCCTCACGCCTGCAAGGTAGGGGACAGGCACTCAGTATTGGGTCCTGCCCGAGGAGGGGCAATGGGCTGTGCCTCCTGGACTCACCGTGGTGGGATGCATCCATGGCCCCAGAGACACAGTCCTGCTCTGAGCGGCATGCAGCACTGGGACCCTGCGGGGGGGGGGGGATTGGGATGGGATGGGGTGGGAATCAAGAAGGAGATGGATGGGGATGGGGTTGGGGATGGGGTTGGGGATGGGGTGGGAATAGAGAAGGAGATGGATGGGGATGGGAATGGCAATGGGGATGGGAATGGCAATGGGGATGGTTGGGTGGGTACACATCATTCACCATGAGTTCCTCCCATGGGGAACAGCTGCGTTCACTGGTGCCCCCACCTCCCCCCTTAGTTGCCAAGCACCGTTTGGTTCCCACACACACCACCCTGCCCTGTGCCCACCATGCTCACCTCATGGCACGTCCCCACAGCCTGGGCAGCGCTCACCTCCACCCGTGTGAGGATGCTGAAGCTGCTCCCACCCTACAGAACAGCCCAGGGGAAGGACAGCGGTCACAGCACAGCCAGGAGGAGCCGAGCATCTCCGGAGCAGCAGAGTGAGAGCTCACCTCGGGGGGGGCCACGTACTCCCCAACATCCCAGACCTTGCTCGGTGACTGCGTCACACCCTTGACTTTGGTGATGACGGAGCTCTCCGGGCCCGTTTCTCGCTCCTGGTAGCCCTTCTGCACGATGAACACATACCTGCGGGGATCGGGACAGGGACAAAGACAGAGACAGGTATCAGAGCTGCCAGCACAGCGAAGCGCAGGGTCAGATCAGATCGGTTCCTACCCCATCCCACTCACCCGATGAAGTAGAGCAGCACCAGGAGCTGCAGTGCCCGATACGCGGTGCCGAGAAGCCCGTCCCTCACCACCACCACCTGCGGGCTGGAATAGCTGCTCACCGCCCTCCGGCAGCCCGGCCCCATCGCCGCTGCGCTCCGCCCGGCACGGCTCGGCCCGGCCCGACCCGGCAGCGCTCCCTGCGGGCTGCGGGATGGCTGCGGAGGGAGGTTCGGCTGCACGTGGCCCAGACCCGCCGGCGCGGAGCTGAGCCGGGAAAGGCAGCAGAGCGTGTTGCAGCCCGTGGTTGTACCCGAGGGTTAATGATTCACGGCACGGTGAGAGCGCCCGAAAGCACATCGGTGTAACAGACATCGGTGATGGTTGTGCAACAGTCGGACGCAACACGCCCGGCGTTAAGCAAGCCTGGAGAACCGGGGTTTGTTTCCTGGTGAGCTGCTCACCTCCCGGAGCGGTGAGGGCACAGCGCAGCGTTGGTCCTTTCCCAGCAGGAGGAGGGGATGTGCTCAGGGCACCCGTGCTGCGTTTCCCGAAATCCGAAGGAATTCACAGAGGTGCAATAAATGAGCACGTCCCGGGAACAGCGAGGTTTGACCGGAGATGCAGAAAGTGATGGGAATTTCCACCCGCACTCCCTCCTGCAGGAACACGAGTGGGTTCAGGTGCCTTTACCAGCGCTCTGCTCGTGCCTCGGGGCTCCGTTGCCCCTCCGGCAGCAAAACAAGGGCGGGGCCACGGGCCGTACCACCAGCACAGGACACGGCCGCTCAGCCGTCCCCACACGGCCCCCGGCACGGTGCCACCCCCCGGCCCGGGCAGCCCATCGGGATGCGTCGGGCGCAGAGAAGCGTTCGGCCCCGTGCCGGCCTTGGCCACGGCCTCGGCCACGTCAGCGGAGCCGGGAGCCCGACGGGAGCGACGCGTGGGGCGGCGGGGTGAAGGGCAGAGCGGTGGCGGCCGCGGTGCCGTTATCTCCCAGACGAAGCCAAACTCGGCGGTCCCCGGCGCGCTCACGGTTGGCCGTGCGAGCACAGCCTGGGCACGGGGCGCCGGCTGCACGTGAGGAGGTCAGGGGACGCGCAGCTCCCCCCGGGCCCGTCGCGTGGCCCCGTCCCCCCAACCGCTCGGTGACCCCGCGGGCACCGTGTGGCGGCCGCGGGACCTTTGTGACTCAGAGGGCAGCGCGGGGCCGTCGTGGCACGGCGGACTCTGCCCCCCGTGTGCCACCGCGGAGCCCCGACGGGAAGCGGTGAAGCTCCGCGCGGTGCTCCCCCGCCTCCCGCAGTCCCGGCCCCGCGCTGAGCGCCGCGCGCACACACCCGCTCCGCACAGGGGCGCGCCACGCGGGGGGGCTCCCGCGCTCCGGGCGGGGCGGGGCCGAGAGCGGCGCGGACCAATCGGCGCGCGGAGCGCCGGCGGCGGCGCGGGCTTAAAGGCGGCGGCGGCGACGGGAGGCGCGCGCGGGATGTGGGCGCGCGCGGTGCTGGCGGGAGCGGCGCTGCTGGCCGCCGCGTGCGCGCGCGCCTGGCCCGGCGGAGCGGTGTGCGCGCGGCGGGTGGCGGCGGGCGGCGCGCGCTACGCGGCCTTCCTGAGCGCGGGGCCGGGGCCGCCCGCGTTGGTGGAGGGCGCGTGGGCTGGGCGCGGAAAGCTGCGGGGCTGCTGGGCGCGGCGGGACCCCCGCGCGATCCGCGCTTTCCTCGCCGCCTGCGCCCGCGGCCCGTCCGCCGCTCCCGCGCCCGCGCTGCGCCGGGACGTGGCCGCGCTGTGGAGGCGAAGGGCGGCGTGCGCCGAGCCGACGCCGCACCGCGAGAACCGGAGGCGGAGGAGGGGTTGGACGGTGCCGGGGACGCTGTGGTGCGGGGCCGGGGATTCGGCCGGGAACTCCTCCGAGCTGGGTACGGGCCGGGGCGCCGTGCGGGGCCGCGCGGGGCGGGGCGGGCACTGAACGTCGCCGCCCGCAGGTCTGTTCCGCGGCCCCGACCGCTGCTGCCGGGAGCACGATCGGTGCGGGACGCAGATCGAGGCGCTGCAGTTCGACTTCGGCATCCGCAACTACCGCCCGCACACCGTCAGCCACTGCGACTGCGACGCCGCGTTCCGCCGCTGCCTGCGGGCCCTCAACGACACCATCTCCGACCTCATCGGAGTCACCTTCTTCGATCTCCTGGAGGTGCCGTGCTTCGTGCTGCGGCGTGCCGAGCAGTGCGTGCGCTGGCACTGGTGGGGCGGGTGAGTGCGGGGCCGCGGGAGCCGCGGGCTGCGGCCGTCGGGCGGGTCCTGATGCGGCGCCCGCAGCTGCGAGCGGTACGCGGTGGTGCCGGTGGCCACGATGGTGCGGCAGAGCCCCTACGGCACCGCGGCCGCTGCGGCCGTCGGGAGCTCCGCGTGCGGCGAGCAGCCCGGAGCCGCCGGAGAGGCGGAGCGGTGTGAGACCGGCCCGGGGAGCGCCGCGGGAGGACGGAGGGGTGAGTGCCCGATGGGGACCGGAGAGGGCGTCCCCGGGCCGAGAGCTTCGGTCCGATCGCCGCTCTCTGCCTTCAGGGCTGGGGAGGCTGTGCAGAGCCTATCGGCACCTGGATCGCTGCGAGCACCGCATCGCGCCCCGCGAGACGAAGTACGGGCTGCGGAACGGCGGTGCGCGGACGCTCTTCCACTGCAACTGCACCCGCAGGTGTGTGCCGTGGGGCGGCCCGTCCGTCCGTCCGTCATCGCCCAGAGTGGGGCTGGAGGGGGGGGACGGGCGGGGTGCTGAGAGCTGCCCCGCTGTCCCCGCAGAATGGTGCGGACCCTGCGCAGGGCGAAGGGCCCCGGGGGCGCGGAGCCGCCGCTCCTGGCGGAGCGCATCGCCGCGCGCTGCTTCGTGTTGGAACCGCAGGCCGAGTGCGGAGCGGAGCGCCGGAGCGGGTGAGTGCAGAGGGAACGGGGAAGGGCCGGAGCTGGCGGTGCTTGGTTCGCCGCAACGCTCTCTGTTCTGTTCCTCCAGCAGCTGTGACGCCGCGGCACGGGCCGTGCTGGTACCCGCACGGCATCTGAGGACCACGCTGCGGCGCCGCGGTGCCGAACGTCGGGAACGGAACGAGCAGGAGAGCGGCGGTGATGCTCTGTACGAACGGTGCCGGCGGGTGGCCCTGGAGCAGGGAATAGGAGCCCCGCAGCACCCCGCGCCCCGCTGAGCCCCAGCGGATGGGCTGTACCGTGCGTGGGGAGGAGCTGCGCTGCGGGGCGGAGCTGCTCAATGTCGGGTCCTTGAGAGAAAGGATGGCACCGAGAGTGGCTGCTGGCGTGACTGCGTGGGGCAGGAAAGGGGTGGAGGAGGCTCAGCTGCCACTCAGCTCCACCCAGGGGTGGAGGAGCTGCGGCTGCCATCCAAGCAAAGGGAAAGGAGAGGGGGCAGGAAAAAGCGACCGCCTCCCGGCCCCTGAAGGATGCCGCGGGCGTGGGAGCCCCGAGCAAGACGGTGCCAGGACCCTCACCCCCGGTTTTGCCCCTGCAGCAGGGGGGGTTGGGGCGAGCAGGTTCCTCCCCGAGCTCTAGAGGTGGGAGCACAGTGCCGTGCCTCGGGAGGGTCAGTGCCTGCGTGTGGCACGAGGCAAATAAAGGGCAGAGCGACACGGTGCGTGGTGCTGGGGTCCTGCATTCCCCACAGCCCCCACCCTGCAATAAGCACAGTGCAGCTGGGGCAGGCGGGATGCTTTATTTTGTTGCTCACACTATGTCCAAGCCCGAGGCACAGTGGTAAGGGCAGGAAAGAAGCAAGCTCCCATCTGCAGGGTGCCCGCAGCAGTGCTGTGCCCCGGGGGGAGGGGGCAAACATCCTCACTTGCAGCACCATCCCTGGCCCCCAGCACCCCCAGGCCCACTCACCTGCCCTAGGACTGAGTGTCCCGCAGTTCTGACACACACGAGAGGTTCCCTCACCACCACCCCCTCCCCTATGCCCCCTTTGCAGCCCCGGGAGGAGCAGGGCAGGCAGGCAGCGGGGGTGCAGGGGTGATTCACTGCAATAAATAAGGGAGAGGGATGGCTCACAGCAGGGACGTGGCACGGGAAAGCACACAGCAAGCGCGCTACGGAGGGAGGGGGCACAGCCTCAGTGCCCCATGGTACAGCTGTAACCATCCAGCTCCCGGGGACTGCCCCCTTCCTTTGGGGAAGTGCTGCACGGAGGGCTGGTGGGGCTCATCCTGCGGCAGGGGTAGCCCTGGTCTGCACTCTCCCTCCGTCGGCCCATGGCTTGGTCAATGGTTTCCAGGCGGAGCGCAGGCAGCAGGCCCAGGTTCCTGGGGTCAGCCCTGGCCAGAGGGTTGTCAACTGCAGCACGCCGGGCAACGCCTGGCTCCCGCACAGTCTGGTAGAAGGAACCCGGGCTGCCCTCCTGGCTGTTGGCCACCTGCCCCGATTCCTTGGCTTTGGATCCACGGCGTCCCAGCTCCATCTGAGGCAGGTGGATGGCAGGGATGTCCCCGGTGAGGCCGCGGCGGCTCTGGGGTGAGGGGCTCCGGCTGGTGCCCCGGTCACGGCTGGATGGGCGCAGGATGAGACCCTGGAACTTGGCCAGGCTGGGGCTGCGGCTCCGGTGCCGCTTCATCTTGCCCGGGCTGGGGCTGCGGGATTTGGGGGCCAGCAGGACAAGAGTGCTGTCATCCTCCTCCTCCGAGCTGCTGCCCGAGCTGTCCGTAGGGCTGCTGCCCTCCTCGGATCTAGGCAGGGAGATCTGCACCACACATCAGCATTGGGCCCTGACCCACGCGGGGGGCTGTGGGGCACTGCAGCAGGACGCCCTGCCTTGCTCAAACCTCCCTCCTCCCACCCTTCACCTCGAGGCATTGCTGACCTGGAATGGCTCTGTCACACCCACGATGCTGCTGGAGGCGTTGCTGTAGTAGCCGAGGATGTACTCTCCCTTCCCTTTGGGCAGTGCTTCCTCTGAGAACATCACCTGCAGCAGATGGATGGGCACCAGGCTGAGCACAGGGCTGCCTCTCCAGCCACCCATACGTGGGCCTGCACCCTGCTCGGTGCCGTCCAAAGGTCCAGAGGCTGCTGCTGCCTCACCCCATGGCCCTGACTCCCGGAGCTGCTCACCTGTGCACACAGCTGCTTCTCCACGCAGCGCTCTCCATCATCGCTCCTGGCCCAAACGTAGGACACATAGTCTTTAGGATGCCGAAAACCCACCTGTGGAAGAAAGGAGGTGAGCTGGTGCTTTTGCTCTTCTCTCAGCCCCAGCAATAGCTTCAGGCCATATGGAACCCAGAGAATGGGAGAAAGAGAAGTGCTGGACCCACAGTGCAACGTGGCCTTCCCAGAATGGGAGAGCCCACACTCGGGCCATTCACCAGCACCTGTGGGAGGAGGCAGCTACAGAGGGGATCACGTCACACTGCCAAGGACCCCAGCCCATACCCGGTAGAGGCCAATCCAGTCCCAGGAGCTCCGGTGAAAGCCAGCAGCCATCTTGTACTTGACAACTGCTTGCTCAGGCCTGATCCACTCATCAGCCACATAGATCTCCACCGGGGGTTTATCTGCCTTGGAAGCAAACTGACAGACATGCAGATGGTGTGTAAGAGGAGGTGGGAGCAGCACCCCACTACCCCCAGCCATGGTGGCAAGACAACAGTCCTGCCTAGCAAAGTAAGAAAGCCACACACAGGGCACACATTCACCCAGCACAGCCGTGTCCAGCAGCCCTGGCAGGTGCTCACCTGCACAGCAAAGATGGCAGCTACTGGCTTGTGGTCGCTGACCATGTACTCCATGTGGCTGCAGTAGCAGAGCTGGCTCACCGTCAGCACACCTCGGCTGGGCCGGCGCCCGCCCGCACCGGAGCTGGGAGATTTGATCTTCCAAAGGATGCGGTCAGTCCAGGCGGGTTTTCGCTTCTTGGCACTGCAGGGCACAGAGGGGCATCTCTTGCCTGGCAGGGGGGCAGTGGGCTCCACCCCAACCTGCCTCCCCCTGGCACTACGGAGCACGCAGGCAGGGGATGCGGCTCGTCTCGGCGCACAGCTCAGTGCAGCTGCAGGGACAGACCTGCACTGGCACCAGCACAATGGCTGTGTCCCAGCCCACAGCCCTCCCTCCGAGACCCCCCCACGAACCTCAGCCGTGCCGCCCACCCCCAGCATGCGCCCCGCTGTCCTACCTGCTGTCGTACTTGTTGGTGCCCACATCAAACTTGAATGTGGGGGGGAAGTTGAGGGGTCCCTCCTGGAAGCCGCTCAGGACAGGCCAGGTGCTTTTGGCAATGTTTAGCTGTGGGCAGGAGAGCAGCAAGGCTCCATGGCCCCAGCTCTTCCCAACGCTCCCAGAAAGGAACTGCTGATGTGCACAGTTCCAATGGAAAATGCCCTGGGAGCACACTGCCTGCCGCTCCTCAAGGAGCTGGAAGAGCCCTTTGTGCCAAGTGGCACGCAGCTGCACGGGCACCGCTTTAAGTGCCCAAGAACACACCTGGCAGTGAGCCTGGCCCACTCACCTGGTCCTTCTCCCAGAGCTGGCTCAGGATGTTGCTGTCAATGGCGTATTTGACGAAGCGGATGTCGAGGCTCTCAATGCGGAAATTGAGGTCCCCAAACCAGAAGACGAGGCTGCAGGCAGGAGGGCAGTGAGCAGCAGGGCCCAGGCATCAGCACCAGAAGGGTAGGAACCAGTCCCAACCCTTGAGGGTGCCAGGAACTGCAGCAGGCCTGGATGTGCCCCAAGAGCAAACAAGGGCTCCTTTTAACACCTATTGCACTGCATCTCACTGGACCAAGGGACAACTCTGCAGCTCTGCCACCCCACCTCCAAAAGCTATGCTCAGATTCAGATGCCAGATCCAGCCCCCTGTCAAAGTACAGGGCCGGTCCTACAGCATCGGCACAGAGCAGTAGGTGAAACAGTGAAGTACTCACTCATGGTCCAGGATGCCACTGGCTGCCCTTCCCTCAAACTGCTGCATGTGCAGTATGGTGGCAAAGTCCTCCTTGCGCTGCTCCGCCTTCTCCAGGTGTGCTGGCAGGTGGCAGTTCAGGAAGCACACCATGTGCCCAAAGATGGAGAGACGGACGCTCACCCCTCCTTTGTTGCCCTGCCACCATTGGATGCCGTGAGACCCGAGGAAGGCAGCCCTCTCCACCCCCCTAGGACCACACTCACCCAGTAGCCGCCCAGCCCTGTCCTAGTGCAGTCTGTCTGGATGTCCTGCAGGAAGGGGAGGTGGTAGTACTTGGCAAACACCAGTAGGATCACACCTTGCATCCGCACTGTGCTGACCTGGAACAGGAGCAGGGCTTGTAGCAGGATGACAGCCACAGCACAGCCCATAAAGGCAGGGACAGTTCCAAGCCAGAGCAGCACTTTCTCTTCCACATGCCCATCTTACAGGTGCTAAGCAGCACATTTAGCTCAGAGATCCAGGCATACTCGCCTGGATTCCGACCACTGACTGAGATGAGCCCAGCAATGCTAGGACTTATGAACTCTGTCACTGGCTCTCTGGGGAGCTGAGCCTTGCCCTGGGATCTGCATGCTGCTGTCAGAAGCACAGGCTGGATCCTCTCCTCACCCTGGTGCAACACAGTGGGCAACAAGGTGTGTCCCCAGAGTACCACAGGGGAAGCCAAAAGCAACCAGAGAAGCAAGTAGAGTGGCAGAAGCCAGGCAGCATACTGCAGAAATACCCCATCCACCTTCAGCTCAGCTTCCACACAATGCTCAGAGGGCTGCAGGGCATCACTCTAGCCAGGTCTTCTCCTTCACATCCTCCATCCCTTTCTGCCCTGCCACCCTCCCCGTGCCCCCCTGCTTGGCTGGCAGGCACAGAGGGGACACCAGCTGTCCAGCCCCTTTGGGACTGCCTTACCAACACAAAGTGGAAGGGGCTCAGGACATCCATGAAGAGCTCGCTCCACTGATCTGTGAACAGGGCGTCCTTCAGGCGTTTGTTTATCTTGGAGTTCACCTCCTGCAGCCTGGGAGGAGAAGGACAAAGTGCTTTGCAGAGCCTGTCTGATCCCAGACGGATCCCTCAGCCACAACAGGAAGGCACCTGCATCCCAGCCAGGGAGAGCTCCTTGGGCGAGGCACCCAAGGACAGAGCTGCGAGGGCATTCCAAGGGAGGACCCTGGATTTAGAGCACAAACCAGCTACATCCTCGTGCTAGCGATGCTGGGTAGCAAGAGGCACAAGTGGCAATGAAGCTGCAATGCTTCGGCCCTCTAAGCAGGAGCAGTTCAGCTGCACAAGGCTGGGCAGCAGTCTAAAGTCTATCTCTAGGTGCAAGAGGGGCTTACAGGACATGTCAGTTGTATGGATGTCTGCAGAGAAGCCAGGTCCCACCAGTACTTCAGCACAGGGCGTCCGGATGCATCCTAGCCACCGAGCTCACAGCAGCAGCGACAGAAGGTTAACAGTGCTCCTCCCCACTCAGCAATTAGAGAACAGAGGGAAGGAGAGCATCCCCAGAGAACAGCAGAATCAGGAAATGCCTTGCCCGAAAATACTGAGTGCCCCGGGCACAAAGATGCAGGTCAGAGGAAGGACATGAGCAGGCAGAGGCACCGTGGAGGCTGGGGCAGCTCACCAGCACAGGGCACCGTGCCCTGGCCACAGCACAGCTCCAGCCAGTCCCTCACACCAAGCAACATCCCTGCCCTGATCCATGCAGGTAAGGTCTGCCTGCAAGGCTGAGGGGCCCCAACCAGGAGATGGGCTCCAGCAGACTCCTGCCTGAGGCAGAGCTCCTCCACTGTGCACACAGGGAGCTCCCAGGGCTCCACAACAGGCAGCACATCCGTGCTCTTGGCACAGATCTGCATGCTCCATGGCAATCCCTAAGGGTCTAGTTTTCCCTTAAATTCTGGCTCAGCTTGCCTGGCTGGTCACGCCAAGAAAGCCTCATCACACCAACTTGGGGCTGCCTTGCCAGCAGTTAAGTGTTGCCAGAGGCACGGAGCCAATCCAGCTGTGAGAGAACAGCAGATCTGTGCCCTTGAGGCTCACATACCACGGGCAAGAGGTGAGATGAGGAAAATGCTTCCAGAATCCAGCAGGCGAATTAAAAGCCTCTCCAGATTTGACTCAAGCACTTCCTGAGGCCACACTCTGCTTGGCAAGCCAGCTATGGGCTGTACAGGGGTTGATTCACGGCTATTTGTGACCTGAGGGTTTCAGCTCCTCTTAGTGATCCCATTTTTTAAAAGAAGCTGATTTCCCATCACCTTTTATGATGCTATTCATTCACGATGGGCTTCCCTCCCTGCTCTCTATGCCTGAGGGCGGGTTGGAGAGGCAGCTCTCCCACTCCGAGCCCCCCAGGACTATGTGGAAAATCCCTCAAACAGGACCCTCTCCAGGGCAGGGGCCCTGCACCTCACTCTCTTACCCAATGGCGATCATGTCTGCATCATTTGTCTCGCCCGTGTTGAGATGCAACAGCGACGAGACATCACTGGGGGGCATGGCTGTGCCCACGTTCCAGGTGACCACTGTGATGCTTAAGAGGAATAAAGGAGAACAAGGTAACACTCGGGCTCAGGAGGGCTCCCTGTCCTCCAACCAGCCTCCCAAGGAGCCTGCCTGGGGCAGAACTTGCTGTAGCAGCTCAGCCAAAGGAGAACAACCCCAAATAACCGCTCCCCCACGCGGAGCTCATCCCTCTGTTCCCACACACAGGGACTCGGGCCTCCCCCCGCTGCGTCCTGCCTGCAGCTGGGCAGTGCATCGCGTGACAGCAGTGTCCTTCAGAGCACACAGCCACCACCGCCATCCGTCACAGCACATTAACGCTGCTACGCAGCGGGCGCCAGCAGCCCGCAGGCTGCTCCGGTGGCAACTCACAGGAGCCAATTCCAGCAGCGTGCCAGGGAAGGGCCACACCATTTTGAGAGCTCAGCGAGCTGCTGTCACCTCTAATTCCACCTACATCCATCCCCCGAGCGCCGCGCCACGTCCTGAGGGTCCCTCAGCCCCAACCCTCACCCACCCCAAGGCCATCACAGGGGGATGAGAAGGGCAGCCCCAACCCGCACAGAGAACTCGGCCGCCGCTCCCTGCCGGCTCAGACCCCACGTCCTCCCCCCATCGATGCAGAAGGGGCCCCGCTGTCCCCCCGACCTCCACCGTGAGCTCACCGGAACGCTCCGTCCTCCACGGCCGTCCCCGCGCAGCCCAGGAGAGCATCAGAGGATCCGCCGGAGCTCGTAGGGCTGAGGGACGCCCCGCACCTCCCGAACAGGGGCAGTTCCTCGGGCTCCGGCTTAGCGACAGCCGCCGCCTTGCCCAGCCCGACGCGTCCGGCGGAAAGGAACTCGCTGGACACGGCTTTGGGCAGCCCCACGGCGCGGGGGGCCGCCCAGGCCGAGATGTGGTCGCTGGACTCCGCTTTGGGCAGCGGCTTCCCGGGGACGTTGTGCTCCGCCGGGCCGAGCTCCGCGCCCAGCACCGAGGCGCGGCCCGACGGGACGCCCGGTCCGAGGGGCAGCAGCGCGGGCACCGGGAGCGGCTCGGGCCGGGCCCTGCCCACGTCCAGCGCCAGGGGCTGCGCGGCCCGGCCCGGCACCCGCTCGTCGGGCCGCCCGCAGCCGGGCTGCGCTCCATCGGGCGACGGACGCGGAGAGAACGGCTCGAAGGCGGCGTCGGGTCGGGAGCTCCTCCGCGCGGCGGGCGGCGGGGCCGGGCCCTCGGGGCCGAAAGGAACGAGCAGCGCGGGGGGGGCGACGGCGGGCGAGGGGCTGCGCGGGGAGACGGGCCGCGAGCCCAGGACGGCCGGGCCCTGCTCCGCGCTGCCCCGCCGGCCCCGCTCCATGCCCCCGCTCTCACCGTGCGCCCCCCGCCACCTGCGCGGCGCCCTCCAGGCGCGCGGCGCGCCCCCCCTCCCCACGTCACGGCGGAGGGGCGGGGCCGGGAGCACCTGCACCTGCGCGCGGCCGCGAGCGCGCGGCCGCCGGCCGTGCCCGCGCGCGGGTGCGTGCCCGCGCAGCGCCGCGCATGCGCAGAGCGGGGTCGGTCGCGACGTGGCGGGATGCGGCGGGCGGTGCTGGCCGCGCTGCTGCTGCTGCTGGCGGCGGCGGCGGGGATCGAGCGGCGGCCGCCCCGGGGCTTGGCGAGGGGCAAAGTGGAGGTGGGTGCGGGGCCGGGGGCGGCGCGGGCTGTGAGCGGCTGTGCGTGACGGCTTTGCTGTGTCTGCACGCAGACGTGCGGCGGGTGACGGCTGAGCCGGCTGCCGGAGGTGAGTGTCTAACGGGGACGGGGTGAGCCGAGCCGGGTCTGCCCCGAACCGCGCCGCTCTGCCCGCAGGTGAAAGCCTTCGTCAACCAGGACATCCCGCTGTAGTATCGCTGTGCGGAGCGGTGGGAGAAATGGGTCAGGGATGGAGCGAAATTGGGGTGGCAGGGGGCAAAGGGAGGTGGGATGGGAGTAGGGTGGGAATGGAGTGGGATAGGGATGGGGATGGGAATGGGATGGGATGGGAATGGGGTCGGCGTGGGATGGGGATGGGAATCGTTGGAACAAGGGTGGAGTGGGGGGGGGGGGGGACATGATGGGGGCTGGATGGGACGAGGCGGGGCGGGGTGTAACGGGACGAGGACGGATGTGACGGGATGGGGATGGGATGTGACGGGGGATGGGATGAGCCAGGATGAGGACAAGGGACGGGACGGGATGTGAGCTTGTAGCAGAACGGGACAGGGGTCAGAATTGGGCGTAGATTGAGATGGGATGTGAGGAGGATGGGGGGACGGGACTGTCCTGCCTGGCACTGCCACTCCTTAACAAATCGCCCAGCCATAACCTGGAGATGAAGCACCTGCCCGGCGCCGACCCTGAGCTCGTGCTGCTTAGCTTCAGATATGAGGAGCTGGAGGTGAGCGGGCTGCACAGCACCGAGCACAGCTGCAGGCTCCAGGGCACCTGGGCTGATGGAGCTACTATGGATCCCTGTCTCTGTGCAGAGAATCCCCCTGAGCGACATGACCCGGGAGGAGATCAACCAGCTGGTGCAAGAGCTGGGCTTCTACCGCAAGGAGACTCCCGAAGCCCCTGTGCCCGAGGAGTTCCAGTTTGCCCCTGCCAAGCCACTGCCCACCCTAATACCCCGCAGAGCTCCTGCAGCTGACAGCAAGACCCTGTCTGAACAGGACAAGAAGGACCGCCCAGACCTGTAATGAGCAGTGCCAGGCGGTAGGAGGCCGTGCAGCCAGTCCTTAGAGCTTGGGGTTGAGGGTGTTAGGACAGCTCTTCAAACAGGGCTGGGGAGCATGCCACGGGGTGCTGAGAGCGTGAGCAGGAAGCAGAGAGATGTTCCCTGCTGCTGCCATTGTTGCTTGGCGCTCTGTAGCCTCTGTCCCAAGGGTGCCCTGAATGGTGCCAGCCTTGAGCAGAGGCTCCCGAGCACTGTGGACGTCTGAGTGAGCCTGTGTGCCTGTCCCTGCCTTCCCCCTGAGCCATGCAGCCCAGACATTCTGGCATGATTAGTAAGGAGAAGCAGAGATCTTTTTGCTCCTTTCCCATGCCTCAAGGTTCAGTCAACTCCTGGTGCTGGACAGCAGTATCCTACCTGCACAGGACAGGATGAAACTCTCAGCAGAAAGCTCCACATGCTGAGGGCAGATGTACTGAGTCCTGGAGGTGGGACAGCTGCCTCCCAGGAGGGTATGGCTTTACATCACCAGCAAGGCTGCCTCTGTCAAGCACACAGTAAAGCCCTTGCCTACCATCAGCTGCACCTTGTCATTTTTCTGGGGCAGTCTCAGTTGGGTGCACATCCATGCTTGCAGGACAGAGGCAGGAGGGGGTTGCAGGGTTGCTATGTAGTTCCTGTGCTGTCTTCATGGCCATGTAGATCAGGTACCAAAACTCTGGGCACAGTTGCTCCTATTGGGAGCATGGGGTGAGGGTGCTAGCCCAGCTCTGGGCCCTCTGTTCCAGAGCTGAGGGGTCTTGGTGCAGCTGAGGCTGCAAATCCTCCCAGGGAGAGGGGAAGTGGCCCTGCATGCTGTGGAGTGGTTGCTGGAAGGGGTTGGGGAGAAGGACCCGAAGCCAAAGAATCACCCTATAGAATAAACTTTTATTGTCTGGCTGGTGTTGGTGTCAACGCAGGTGTAGACTGTGATGAAGGGGCGAGTGGCACTGAGCACGAGGTGCCCAGAGCTGGGGAGGAGCGCGGGGGCTGTCTGGTCCTGGCCCTGGCCCCGCGCTCCCTGGGGCCCTCCCCGCTCCCCTCCAGCTCCCCAGCACGGGGGTGCTGCAGGTCCCCGCCGTGGAAGCGCCCTGGGCACGTGTGTGCGGTGGGAAGCAGGGTGTTGGCACAGGGCCGTCCCCAGGGAGGTGGCACCAAGCAGGGACTGTGGTGGGCAGAGAGGCTTCCTTGCAGGGGGCCCAGAACTGTTCTCAGGCCGCCTGGGGAGCAGGGCACTCTGCCTCCCGGCTGCACCAAAACCAGCAGCGCCCACCTGGGCCCTGGCTTGCAGGGTCCATGGGCTGAGCCACGTAGACACAGACCCACGCTGGCTCAGGGCCCTAGGGTACTGTGCTGCCCCAGCCTCCCTGGGGAAGCAGGGACCCTGCCCATGTAAAAAGAACTCCTTGAGAATGAATAACTTAACACACTAGAGTATGGCAGAGGGGAGGAGAGCCAAGCTGGCTGCAGGGAGAGTGGCATCCTAGGCACCACCCACCTGGCACCGTTCTGCCCTGCCCATACATTCAGCTGGCAGCCAGCCGGGGCAGAGGCTGACCGAGGAGCTCCAGCAAGGCCGAAGCAACGGGTGACCCAGGAGCCCCAAACTTTGTCCAGCGCCAGCCCCACAGCCTCTCCACCCCCGCTGCCAGCCTCTCCATGGGGCAGCAGCTCCTCCGCACACCAGCGTCCCTGCAGGGAGGGGGCAGTGAGGTGTCGGGCAGCCGCAGGCCGGGGCAGGCTCTAGCACTCTTTCTGCCGCATGCGCATCTCGTGGCGACGCAGGTGGTTGTAGAGGGACTGCACATAGGTGAAGACGCACTTGGCGTCTGGCTTCTTCCCCATGATCATCATGTCTTCCACCTCCACCAGGGGCACGCAGTCTGCCAGCATCCTGCAAAGACATGGGGCCTCAGCATACCTGCAGGAGGCCAGGATGGGGCTGCCGGCTCCAGGCTGCCCCCAGCCTCACAGTGTCCTCAGTGCCCCCAGCCCAGTGTGGCCTGCGAGGCCAGGCAGCCTGCCAGCACTCTCCCCCCACTGCCTCCACAGTTCCCTGCCACCCACACCCTGCCCTGCTATTGGTACTCGTAGCCCTCCTAGCCCTGCTCCCCACACTATGAGTGCAGGCTGAGGCCACTGCACTGCAGTGAAGCCACCAGAGCAGCCTCACCCCACACTGCCCTGCGCTCCCAACCCCTGGCCATGCTTCCCAGCCTCCCACCCAGCTGCTGGATCACAGCCTGGGGAGGCTGCATTGGGCCTGACTGTGGGCACAACTCTGCTAGAGCCACACAATTTCCAGTGGCTCAGCAATGGCGTATGGCTACCCCAGATTGGAGTCACTATGCTGCCCTGATGCCTGGGCTGGGCACTGAGACCTGTGCCAGACCCTTCCCCAGCTGCTCTCCACCTCAGGGCCCTCTCCACCATTAAAGCTGGCCTTTGGATGACACTGCTGCTCACTCTGACCCTTGGCTACAAGCACCACCTCTGCTCCACTGCTGCCAGCTTGCACCCCAAGATGTGGCTCCCCGGCTCCACCAGGCCTCATGTGGCTCCTTGGTCTCTGGGGCCGCTGGCACAGCAGGGGTTTTTGCTGCTGCAGCCAGGCAGGGTACAGATGGAAGGGAAGGGGCAGCTCCCTCCTTCACATGGCTCTTCAGGTCTTGGGGCTGGCAGGGGTTGTCTGGGAGCAGCCCAGTGCTGCTGCCACCCATGAAAGGACAGTGCCCAGAGCACAGCAGCCATTGCCAGCGTTGGCTGACAGAGCACAGGCTGTGCTGGCACCAGCACCAAGATCAGGGCTGGAGCTGAGCAGCCTGAAGCTGAGCCTGAGCTTGAGGCTCATGCAGGGGCTGGGGACGGAGCCATCCCTGTTAGGGTCCTGCAGAACCCACAAAGCCTGGCTCCAGGTTCCAATGTCACGCAGGCTGAGCCAAGCAGGGGCTCACTGGGACAGCTCCGACCGTACTGGGAGGATCAGACACCTTCCACAGAATCCCCCATCCCTAGCCCTCTCCCCTCATGCCAAGCTGCAGACCCTGCTAGACCCATCATGTGCTCCGGTGCCCCTGCACAGCCCTTGGAGCAAGGAGCTCTGGGCTGGCACTGGCACAGACACACAGTTGGTGCCAGTCTTTGGGCAGGAAGGCGTGGGTGCAAGGAGCACCGGGTTTAAAGAAAGCTGCCTGGCTCCTGGGCTCCTCACCGGTGCTGCAGCCATGCTGGAAGGCTGTAGCCAGCCTGGGAGCTCTGCCTGGGGCCTTGCTCTTTATGCCCTCCTCTCCTGGTTAATGCTGCAGGGCTGGAACTCAGACAGCCATGGAAGCAATGGGCTCTGAGCCTAGGGTCTGGCTGCAGCAGCCCCACTGTATGATGCAGCAGCCCAGGAGGGCATGCTCAGGGCCTTGGGAAAGCACCCGCCTGAGCACAGCAGGTCCCTTGCTACCACCAGCCAGGGTGATGGAAAAGCTAAGGCAGCAGAGGGAGACAGGCTCTGCCCTTATAAAGGCATTGTTTGGGCCTCGGTGTGCTAGTGCAGTGCAGAGCTGGGGGAGAGGAGGCTCCAGTGCCAGCTAGGATGCCCCTGAAAGACAGGCACAAACAGTGCAAGAAGAGGCAGGACTGCAGCCTTGAGTCACACTTTCCAGGCTCCCCTCTTCTGCCCATATATGAGCAGGCAGCACCTCGATGGGAGGGGAGCACCCTGAGCCACGCCTGATCCTGCAGCACAGCACCGGCCTCAGCCCCCACTGCAGCCAGCAGCCTCTGCGTGCCTGGGACAGGCAGCCTCAAGTACAGAAAAAGGAGGCAGCGGCAGCGAGTGCAGGCAGTGAGGCTGGAGCACTTTGGTGACCAAAGCGGTGTTCCTTGGTATCCAGCTGCTCAGCCCCTGGGCTGGGATGGGTGAGCGGGAAGAAGGCAGGGAAAAGCCACAGCAGCCTCACTCCTGCTGGCATCAGGCTGGAGAGCCATGGGCCCCTGGGTCCCCTCCATGACCACCTCCTCAGCCCTCTCCCCACAAGCGCTGCTCTGAAAGGAGAGAGGCAGCCAATTGCCTCCACCCTGCTCCCAGAACGGGACTCGACCCTCTCCCACCAGTATACCCCATTCTCTGCCCCAGCCGCAGCGGCCGCTCCCCGGCCCTCCTGCCAAGCTGTGGGACGCAGGCGGGTGGGTGTGCGGCAGTAGATCGACAGGAAGATTCTCACCATCGCTCCCGGGGGTGAAAATGGGCTACGACTTTTTGGTTTTTACCAGCCCCTTCTGGACCAGGCAGCGATAGAATTCCTGAATGTATGTGTACACACACTTCCAATCTGGCTCGCGCATCCGGACCATGTCCTCCACGTCCAGCAACTGCGGACAGTCTGCGTGCTTCCTGAGGGCAGGGAGAGAGAGGGGCAAGCCAGTGACCGCAGCCCAGTCGGGGAGGGGAGAAAGAGAGAAAACAAGAGACACGGATCAATGCAGTTCCCATTCCCCGGGCAGATGCTGCTCTGCTCTCACATGCTCTGGGGGTGCGCGATGCAGGGCAGGACGGCTCCAGGCACTGCCGCGCTCCAAGGCCATTCAGTGTGATTTGGGGGGCCAGGGCTCACAAGCAGGGGATGGGAGGGCAGGTGAGCAGTGTGGACAGGCGTGAGGTCAAGAGGGAATGACAGAACGAGACAGAAGAGGGAGTGATGTGTTCTGGCGCGCCCGGTGCTCGGGGAGCGAGTTCCAGAGTGGAGTGGCGCTCTATATAGCTTGTATATAGAGCAGCAGGAGCAGGGCAAGCCCAGCATCCTGCCCAGCTCCACTTGGAACCGCATGGCACAGCCCTGGTGCAGGAAGCTCAGGAGAAGACGCTCACAAGAGCTGGAGGAGGAGGAAGGACAAGAGGCCACCTGGCTTCCAGGCCGGAGAGATCGATGGCTCTCTCAGTCCACGCACCGGTCCCAATTAAAGCAAAAAGTCTATTAACAGGAGTGCCAAGACCCAGGCACACGGCCCCCTATTCCTGATTGCTCCACTGAACAGCACTGCGGGAGCTGCCGGGAGCTCCCAGCCAGTGCCACCACACTGAGCACCAGCCGGCTGCCACCTGACAGGCAGGTGGGGATGGGGCCCCTCCGAAACCCACCTGGCCCTGCCCAAGGCGAGGCCAGCAGGGTGCTGGAGGGTGTAGGAGTGGATGGGAGGAGAGACAGAAGGAAGGAGAGAGGGCCTGGCTTCCAGCCCTCCAGCTGGATGCGCTCCCATCTCTCAGCACCCAGGAAAACCAGAAGCAAAAGGGGAGGGAAGAGACTTGAGAAGCTGCAACGGTGTTTGAGCCCCTACAACCGTGAAGGAGGCACCTGCATGTACAAACCCCACTCCCAGCTCCCCAGGTACTGCACTGTGCATGGCTGGTGCCCTGCCCCACAGAGCCTGCCCTGCCTTTGGCTTTTATGTTCCATGCCCAGGAGACCCAGTCCCATGCCCACCACCTCAGAACAGACTGGGTTGTACTGGCCCACTGGGGCTCTGTACAGCCAAGTCAGCTTTTCCACAACCTCACTGTATGACAGAAAGGAGCGATGCGAACGGGCACCGAGCCTCTAGCGTGGGCAGCTCCTCCAGAACCCTGCCTGTGTCCCTGCACCCAGGCAGCAGGAGAAAGAGCTGTCCTGAGCCTGGGACATGCCCACAGCCCTTGTAGTAGCACCGGAGTTACGTACTCTGCAGAGGAGAAAGCCACCTCGAAGTTGTGACGGCGGTTCTGGGGTGTGAGCTGGCTGTAGTCAAAAGCATCTGGAAAAAAGTTGTGGACCAAAGCACAGAAGGCCATGCCATCGCTCCAGCTGGAGGAGAAGTTCTGGATGTCCACGTGCTGCAGGAAAGGACAGTTACTAAGGGGCACAGTGACTGGCCCAGCCTGGCATAAGATTGGGAGAGGAGGCAGCACTGACCTCATAGCCTCGGGTCTTAGCTCTGCACCAGTCTAGCAACATCTGCTTGATGCTGTTGGCATTGGGGACACCACAGCTGGAGGAGCGCTGCACAGCTGCACGCGGTGCTGCAGGGTTTGGAGAGCTGAGGGAGAAAACACAGAGGGTAACGCATGTGATGCCTGCTGCCCCAACTGCTCCTTGCCTGGCACATCCTCACCTCCCGCCCTCTTTCTGCAGCTTCTCAATCATGGCCTTGCGAGCCTGTGAGGTTGATGTCTTGGGCAGGCTCTGAGCTTTCATCAGCTCCTTCTTTTTCTCAGCCTGGCGCCGTTCCAGCGCAGCCAGGCTGCTCTGCCTTGAGGCACTCTCATCCTCCCGGTCAAAGATGCTGCAAGAGACACAGGCAAAGCCTCAGTGCAGAAAGGAACATTGTCATTCTCAGCTCCTCATCACCCCTGCAGCTCAAAGAACTCCATGCTCCTAGGACAGAACCAGCACAGCTCAAGGCTCCTGGCTGGTGGCATCACCACTGACCTGCCTGTCTTCTTGGAAGATGAACTGTAGGATGATTTGGTTTGAACAAATGTGCTGCTGCTGCCATCTGCAGAGTAGAAGAAATAGACCTCAGTCATGGAGCAGCAGAGTTGGGTAGTCTGGGGGACCTGGGGCAGGCTGGGGAAGCTCTGCTATGTCTCTGCAGCACTAGGGATGCCATTGATAAAAGGCAGCTAAAGCTCTTACTGTCTGATCTCTTCACATAACTCGACTCCATGGTTGTTGTGCGGGAAGTCTTGCTGCCATCATCTGCAAGGGAGAAAGCAAAGGGGGTCAGCTGGGTTAGAGACTAAGCACTGTGAACTACCCTCGTGTCTGCACAGCATGGCAGAGACATCCAGCATAAGCACGGGGATGAGACAGAAGCTGTGTGCCCCTAGGCAGCAACTAAGTGGAACAGAGAGGCCAGAGTGATGGAGCAGTGAGGCAGGAAGGCTGGAGCAGCCACAGACAGCTACTCTCAGCTTGAGTCAGCTGGCAGAAGTGTGGGTGACAGGAGTGGGCCCACAAGCCCTGTGCCACCCCAATGGGGAACATAGGTCAGGTGGGAAGGCACTAGAGCAGATCCCCTTAAGGCTCAGGCCCCAGGAAGGCTAAAGCAGGAGGCTGACCAAGGAAAGACAGTGAAACCCAGCCCTAAACCAGGGTCTTGCTCTCTGCAGGGTGCAGCTGACCCCGTGTGCTATGCTGTCACCTACCTGAACAGAGAGAGCAACAGAAGATGCCCAGCTCTCTACCGTCCCTTGCCCTGGGCTTTGCAAAGCCTGGTGCATGCCACAGGCTGGGCTAATGCTGGAAATGCCATTGGTCCCAGTCAGGGCAAGCGCAGAGAAAACGGCAGACAGAGAACTAGTGGTGAACCTCAGCAGCAAGCGTGCTTGCAGAGCCCTGCTCTTACTAGACTGGATGAGGCGCTCGGTTTTGGTGACAGTGCTGCGGGCTGAGCCATCGGCTGACTGGGTGCTCTGCGTGCTGGTGGTCTCAGTGTTGTGGCCAGCCCTGCTCATTGTAGCCTGGCTCTTCATCTCCTGCAGCCGCTGGTCCCGTTCCTTCTCCCGCTGGTCTGCGAATGCACAAAGGAGATGGTGTCAGCAGCGAGATGCAAGGTCCATGACCCCACATGGGGAATCAGCATTGCCCCCTCTTAGCAGCTGCCAAATACCTCGCTTGCGCTGGCGCAGCTCCCGCATGGCATTGCGGATCAGCCGTCGCTCCTCAAAGTCTGTGGTCTGATCCAGCTGCAGGAGGAAGGGGAGGTCAGCACGGCCCCTCTGCTCTTTTCTCCCACCCAGTTCCAAGCCCCTTTATCTCCAGCCTGTATCTTGCCCTCAGAAGCCCGCACCATCACAGCGAAGGACGTACCATCTTATCCAGAACACTCTCATCCTCGATCCTGTTCAGCTCCTCGACGTTCAGCTTGCTCTTTTTCTCCACTTCCCTCACTTGCACCTTCTCCATGCCATTGGGCAGCTCTGGCTGCAGCCTCGGCGCCTGGGGCTGCTCCACCACCAGCTCCGGTTCCACCGGCTGCAAGGAGAGCACCGCATGCCTGAGCCTCACCAGCCCAACTGCCCCTTAATGAGCCCAATGCTTACCCAGTGCCACAGGCAGCAGGGACAGTGGGGATGCACTGTGTGGTGTAGGAGCTCACGGCTGGCGGTACGCCGTGGATGTCAGCAGTGACCATTGCAGGCAGAATGCCACATCCCCAACACTCAACACGTCGCAGCCCACCCTGCCCCAGGAGGCCCCAGGTGCTCTTGTACCTGCTGCCAAAACGTCTCCAAATTGCAGCCTGTAGACACCCACGACCCACTGCCACTACTAGGGCCTCCGGTGAGGCAGGGGGGCACCATGCCCGGTGCCCTAAAGCTGGCAAGGTGCTGGCAAAGCCAGTGCACACCATTAGCAACACAAGGGATTTCCAGGGAATTAAAGGACTTAGCAGAAAGAAGAGCTTGCACAGGAGATCAAGAGCCTCCTCGTCATCTCCACTCAGGAACTAGGCCAGCTCAGCCCCCGCGGGAGCACGGCCAGGACACCAAGTCCCTTTCAGCACGACCCCCAAGCAATGCGCTGTGGGCAGATCTCCAGGCCCAGAATAGGGCCTGGAGGCAGCGGGTGGGAGGTGTCGGGCCAAGGCAGCCCCGCTGCACACCTGGCCCCATCTCACACCGCTGCCAGGCGTGAGGGCACGCATTATTGGCACCGGCTGGCTCCCCAGTGGCTCAGCCCAGTGCCAGCAATGCAGCACGCCGCAGTGAAGCTCTGGGCAGGAGGAGCAGCACAGAACCCAGGGCCACTGCAGGGCGAGGTGACGACCGCGAGGCGAGCCCACGCAAGGGCCGGGACAGCTGCCCCACGGCCGGCACGCCAGCAATGCGAAGCAGGCAGGCGCCATTGGCTCGCAGCCCTGCCCGGCACCGGCCTCCCACAGCAGCAAGCTGTGATTGCAGCTGATCCAGCCACACTGCACACCCATCCCACCCCCAGCCGAGGGTTTCTCCTCGGCCCCGGCGCCGTGCCCCCCCACAGCGGGTGCTGCCCAGGACGGGGCAGCCCAGCCAGGCTCGGCCCGGCCCGCACTCACAAAACTGTCGCTCCGGGAGAGGTGCAGGGTCGACTGTTGGCGCGTGCTGGAGAAAGTGGGTGGATGGGCCACCGGGCTGCCGGACTCCTCGGTGCCCTCAAAATGAGCGCAAGGGTCCTGTGCTTCCAGAAACAGGGTGCTGAGGTCCTTCTCCACAGGCTCCGGCGGCGCCAGCCATAGGGCCAGCAGGTCCAGCCGGCGGCCCAGGCGCGCCAGCTCGGCCCGCAGCACCAGGTGCTCCTCCTCCAGATCCCGCAGGGCGCGGGCCAGGGGCTGCACCTGCCGCACGGCCTGCTCCAGCTGCCCCTCCACTGCCCGCCCGAAGGCTTGCAGCTCCCGCCGCAGCTCCTCCAGCTCGGCCGCCCCGGCCTGAGCCAGGCCCTCCAGGCTGATCCCCGGCATGCTGCCGGCGGGCTCCAGGGCTGCGGGTGCCGCAGCGGGCCCCTCTCAGCTGTCCCCTGCCCTTTATAGGGGCTGCAGGGGCACCACCCCCGGCTGGAGGCCGGCCCGGCTATTCTTGTCGCGGCGCGGCCAGGGGTCCCGTGCAGGGGCGCCGAGGCAGGCGCTGACACTTGGAAGTGTTTCCAGGCCCCACGGGACCAGGTGGCCCAGCAAAGGGGGGCCCTGGTGGCTGCTGCAGGGAATGGGCTCCTGCCTCTGTCCCCACGGCCTCGCAGCTGCTGCCACTGTGGCCATGCAGCAGCGGGGCTCTGCGAGGCAAGCAGGCAGTAGCAGAGACCCTGCAGGATCCACCCCAGCAGCACTGCTCCGCTGCGTGCAGACAGCCCCTCCTGCACAACTTCTTGCAGCCATCCTGCCCCGTGGCACCCACCCAGCTCAAAGCCCCGGCCTCAGGCAAGCACTGCTGCAGGGCAATGCCACCGGCCGTGACCATGGCTCTCACTTCCCCTTGCTGCACGGAGCCCCATGAGCTCCACATCTGCCAGCTCCCAAGGCGCACGCAGCACTCCCAGCAAAAGGCAGCAGCTCCCAGCCCCACACACACCATGTGTCAAACCAACCCCTACCTGGCAGGGCTGAGGGCACCACAGCTCCTTCCTCCTCCTCTTCCTCCTCCTCCCTGCCTGCTTGCAGCACACCTGGAGGTTGTGTCCAGCCCTGGTCCCCAAGCACCCACCCGGTGCCACAACACTGCTAATACCTTAATGAGAGCTGACAGGCCGCAGGGCCAAGCCTGCGTGAGCGCATTAGTGCGGGGCTGTCACCCTCCGTGGGCAGAGAGCTGCACCTTTGGCATGGGCAGCACCTGCTGCAGCCCCACCAGGCTGCATGCTGGTCGAGGTGAGCACCGAGCTGGGCCCACAGTAAGCGAGCAGCACCCTGACCACCACCTTGGCCATGCCCGGAGAAGCAGGCAGGCACTTGGTCCCATGAGCAAGGCAGCACAGTTCTGGACATCCCAGCTCCTGCCAACACCACTGCACACGCGCACGCTTCGCATTGCCCTAGATGGCCAACAGCAGATAAAAGCACTTGAAGAGCTGTAAGCACTGTGCTGCCTTCTAGGCACCTCCAGCCTGCTACCGCAGCACCCAGGGCTGTGTCCTCATCTCTACCCAGATCAGAGCCGGGGATGGGTTTGTTTTTTTTCCAGTTGTCCCCAAGAATCCCCCTGCACCAGGCAGGCACAGCTGGAGAGCACAGAAGGAGGAAGAGGCAGGACCCAGGGCAGACTGCAGGGCAGAGCCCCTGAAGCAGGGCCCTAGAGATGCTCCCCAGCCCCATGGCCAAGCTTCATTCCCAGAATGGAAAACACAGGGCTGGATGGCAGTGGGTTTCCCTGAGCTGCAACAACCCTATGAGGTAGCTGAGAGCAAAGGGGGAGACCCACAAAACTTGCCCCTTACCCACTCCCTTCTCTAAGCATCTCTACACACTGTGGCACAGGGGGGGCTCACCTGGACAAGGATGTGGGTTTACACACAGGCCCTGGGAGCTCCCCTGTCCACACAACAGAGCCCCCCAAACGAACTGCCAGCACCGAGCACCTGCCTCGATGCACGGGGCTGCTCCCACCCCACACCCAGGGCCCTGAGCACACTCACTTTGACGACATTGCTGCTGGTGGTGATGCTGCAGATGCCACTGGTGCTGCTGGGGATGGCGGTGATGCGGATGGGAGTGCTCCTCAGCCCCAGGGTGAGCTCTGAAAAGGAAGCCGCGGGCACTCGGGGAGCGCTCCAGCCCGACAGGCTCAGCCCTGTGCCCGCAGATGGGGAGAGGTACCGGCTCCGGCGCATCCTGCTCCTGCAGCAGAGCTCTGAGCTCTGGTGCACAGAGAGGGCTGCGGGGACGTCTAAAGCATGTGGGAGCTGCTGCGTCAGGGGGGAGCCAGGCCCCCCCAGCATGCCTTCACCCCTAAGATGGACACTTCCCGCAGCTCTCCAGGGGGAGCCAAGACCTCCTGGCGTGAGGGACAGCCCCGGAGAGCGCACAGAGGCATCCTAGGATGTCCTGATACGGGCAGGCAGGGCTGCATGGCACACAGGGCAGCAGCGGGGATGGCACTTTGCACGATGCCCATGCCAGCACAGAGGCGGGTCTGCAGGGACAGGGCAAGAGCACGGGGCTGTGCTGTGCTCTGGGGCTGGGCTGCAGGACCGGGAGGGGACAAGGCTGTAGGATTGGAGGAAGGACCGTGGGATAGGAGGGAGCACCTGGACGGGGACGAGCCTTGGAGCCAAAGGGCGAGGGCTGCCACACTCCTGCCCTTTTGCAGAGCCCACGCTGGGCGCCCAGCATCCCACGTCCCACCTCTGCTCCCCCACCTGCCTGTCCTAGCAGCACCCACCATACATCCAACCATACAACGCCCCGCCGGGCGCCAACCCTCCCTGCCGTTCCCTGGGTGCCCACCGTCCCCACTGTCCCCGTGCCGCCCGCCCGGTGCCCACCTGCCCGCTGGCTGCCGGGGGCGGCCACGATGCGGGGCGTGACGGACTGCGTGTGGGGCTGCACGCGCCCATCCTTGATCTCGATGGTGAAGTACGTCTTCATGCCGTCGTGGGCGGCGGTGGGGCCGGTACCGGCGGGGCGGGGGCCGGCGGGCCGCGGGCGCTGCTCTGCTCCTCCGCCACCGGCTCCCCTCGCGTTTTGATCGGGGCCCGGCGGGGCCGTGCGAGGCCCCCGCTGCCATTGGCCGGGTCCGGCCCGCCCCGCAGCGCCGCCCGCCCCCTCGGGGCCGCCCGCCGCCGCCCGCTGCCGCCCCGCGGTGCCCACCGGGGTCGCGCCCGAAGGAGCGAAGCGCTGCGCGCGTTCCCGCACCGAGGAGGAGCGCTGCACGGGGCTCGGCTCTGCGGGGGACAGAGCAGCCGGGTCAGATGGGTGCCACGTCGAGTGCACGCCGTGCATGCAGCCCGGGCACCCCGCGATGCACGCTGACCCCCCAGCCTCCCCAATAGTGCATGCTATCCCTGCAGTGCATGCTATCCCCGCAGTGCATGCCGTCCTCACAATGCGTGCCGTCCCCATGCATGCTGCCCACAGAGATGCTGCCCCCCGGGTGCCCGGCAGCTCTCTGAGCTTCTGCCTGTCCACGCACACATGGGTGGGAGCCCCAAATGGAGCACAACAGCCACGATGTGCCCTCACCTGCGTGGCCCTGTGGGCACGGCGAGGACGGTGTTTGCTCCCAGCGCTGAGCGTTGAGGCGAGATGGGGTCCGTGCTGTGCTCTGGGTGGGTGCTATCAGCCGGGAAGGGACAGGCCATGTCCATGTGCAAGGAATGAGATGGAGGGAGCAGAGAGTAAGCACAGAATGAAGCAGGGATGTCAGCTCTCCCCAGTGTCACCCATGTCCCTGGAGCTCAGTGCACCCCACAGAGCACAGGAGGGTGATGGAGGAACACAGGGGCTGTGTGATTATTCCAGCTCCCATGGGACCCCAGCAGAGCAGGGCTAGCACTATGCAGGCTCCGTGGCGTGCAGGAGGGAGCCGAGCTGCTCAGCTGCCCCTGCTCTGCCCCAGGGCAGCAGGGCTCAGCCCTTCCCCAGCCACCAGGCCTGAGCCTGTGCCACACTGAAGGCTCCCTGCAGGGCCATGACCCTGAGGGTGCCCACAGCTGCAAGCTCCCATTTGGTCTAATTTCCTCCTGGCACAGAAGAAGGGAAACACTTTCCCAACAGCAGCACGAGGGCATCAATTGCCCAACACAATCTCTCTGGGCTGCCAAGAGCACCCGGCCAGGCACGGAGGGCCCAGAGCAGCGCACAGCCCCCGGCCAGGCCAGCAAGCACAGCCCCGGGGGGGCCAGGGCTGGACCGGTGCTCAGCTCCAGCCTTATTGGGACAAAGAATGCAAAAGGCCGAGGTTTGCTGCACGCACAGATTCCCTTTCATGGCCCTGCAGCAGCCCGGCCGGTAGCTGGGGGACTTGTAAACACCGTGCCTGCCACCCCACTGCCTGGCCCAGGCCTGAGCAGGCCCTGAGCCCAATCAGGCGCTGCATCCCCATCCCCAGAGGTCCGTCCTGCCCCACACAGGGCAGTGCATCCCCCTGGACTCTCAGGGGATGGCCTGGGGTTGCTGAAGGCCCAGCTGCCTGCTGCCTGGGGCAGCCCTTACCCGCTGGCTTCTCCTGTGGCATGGCAGCCTTCCCCGACACCTGGCCTCGCACGCAGATGACAAACTGCAGGGGGGAAAGGGGCAGCACGGTGAGCTGGGGAGCTGGCAAAATCTGACCTAAGCAGCTCAGAGGGACAAGCACCGTGACAGGCCACGTGCCATGTGCGGCACCTCCAGCCCCACGCTGAGAATTTGGGGGCTGTGGTCTGCGTGGCTCCCAGCACCCATCAATGCAGTGTTCCCATACCTGGCCACTCTGAGTGACAGCGCAGGGCTGTGTTGGGCCGTCCTGCTCCGCCTGGTGGCTCTGCCCTGTGCTGCACGGGGCCTCTGCTGGCTCCACACTGGGCTCCTGCACAGGACAGGGGCTGCCAGATCTCTCCTCCTGGTACTGCAGCTCACACTCAGATGCCCGCTTGGTGTGCAGCTCCACCTCTGCGGTTTGCTCTTCGGGCTGCAGGGCTGCAGTGGGCTCCAGGGCTGGGTGCAGGTCCAGGAGCACCAGGGACCCTGAGGCTGTGGCTGCAGGACAGATAAGAGGCTCTGTACAGTATCCCCACTCCTGTGGCCCCAGCCCACCAGGCACCTGGATACCAGCTTGGGCTTTCCAGGAGACCCACTGCAGCCCCTCCATCTTCCTGTTCTCTCCCAGACTTAACTTTCTCCTGCATTCCCAAGCTCTGTTCTTCCCCTGGAATGTGTTGCAGACATGGACTCACCCTGGGTAGGGGGTTTCTGGGGTTCTCTCAGCTGCTGGCTATTCAGGTCCTGCAGTTCAGCTTGCCTGCGCTCCTGCTCCTCCTCCTGCTCATGGGCCTGGAAGAAAGCAGGGGTGAGAGCCCAGCCAGCCCCACTGCTGCCTCCATCCCACTGTGTCCAGGCACGTCCTCATGAAAGGTGGGTCAGAATGCCACTTCCAGCAGCACTGTCCCATCCTGCCACCTGGCCAGGCTCATGCTGCAGATTGCAGCCTCCCCCAGTGCCATCCCCATGCTGCAGGGCAAGGAGTGAGACTTCATCAAACACAGCAGCTCACACCCTGCACCAGGGTTACTGCAGAAGGCTGCTAAAGAGATAAGTGTACTGGAGAGGTGGCATTGTGCCACAAAGGGGCAAGTGGAATCAGCAGCCCAGGGCACGTGGGCTGAGATCCCGGTATAACTATAGGATGGGGAGAGGCAGAGAGGGGAACACAGCCAAGGGATGCATGGGGGAAACCAGTGCCAAAATGTGTACCCCACCATGGTCTCTGCTTAAGGGAAAAGCTTTAGCTTTTGGATAAATTGTCCAAGTGAGGTGAGATGGGCTGTCTAATCAGAAAACATCCCTACAAAGACAGCTGTATGCTGGGGGTGCCGCAGTGCCAGCAGATGCTGACCAGGAAGGAAGTGGCACAGGGTCACCTTCCCTTTCCTTGCCACCAGCCTCATACAGACGTGAGGGAGGCAGATGGAAAAGCTGAGCTGAACAGAGGTGGCCTGGGGGTCAAACCACTGCTTGTCCCTTCCCACTCTCTCTCTCAAGTGGAAGCCCTGTGCTGTGTCCTTGGGAGGACATTCAACCACCACAAAGCTGCCATGTCCTGCAGGGCCATCACTGCTAGGCAGGGAGTTTGGGCTTGCACCCCCCTCTCCCAGCCCTGCCCCTGCTCCACCAGCTCATCCATCACTACAGGGCAGGCTAGCAGGGAGCCCTCACACAGCCCACGTTGGTGTCCTGAGCGCAGCCACATCCCCATGTCCCTTCAGACCTGTGCTCCACCACCAATGTCACCCATCCCAGTCCCCTAAGGCAGGTAAGTCACACACGCACAGGGATTTGTGCTCCCAGGAGGCTGGCACAAGCAAAGGACTCAGCAACTCCCAGTGGCACCCCCACCAGCACTCACCACGGAGCGTTCAGGCTCCTCAGCAGGCAGTCTGTCTGCATCCCCCCTACAGCTGCTCTCCTCCGTCCTGGTCAGCACCGGCTGTTCAGCATCGCCCCTCTGACTGTTCTCCACGGGCTCAGTGCTGCTTTCCACACTCACCACGGCCGGCAGCTCAGAGCCTGCCCTCTGAGAGCTCTCCCCGTTCCCAACCAGAGCTGCCGTTTCAGCATCATCTCTCCTGCTGCGTTCTGCACGTGCGGGCACGGCTGCGGGCTCAGCACCATCCCTGCGGCTGCTCTGCACGTTCCCAGCCAGGGCTGCAGCTGGGTGGAAGCAATAAGGTAAAGTTCAGGAAGGAACTGGGCGCATCCCAGCATCTGCAGAGCAGCCCAGACACGGGGAGCTCACCTTCGATCTCCTCAGCCCGCAGCTTGCGGATGGCGGCGCGGATCAGCTTGCGCTCCTCGTACTCGCTGGCTGCCCGCAGCTGCGAAGGGGCAGAGCCAGGAATGAGGCACAGCGAGGGCTCGGTGGCACTCCACTCCCTCGTGCCGCCCCACCGTCAGGCACTCACCAGCTTCGTCAGTTCTTCCACATCGTTGATGGACTCAAGTTCCCGGGACAGCGAGGCGAGGGCCTTCTGCTGCTCCTCCTCCAGCTGCTGCGACCTGCGCCGAAGCCAGGGGTGAGAGCCGCACGGGAGCAAAGTCCCACACGGCCAACGGTGCCGGGGTCCTGCCGTGCCCCAGGTACTCACCGCAGCCAGTTCTCCTTGTTGTCCTGCCGGTGGCTGCCACGCTCGGTGCGGAAGCGTTTGGAGGCCAGCGCCTCCTCGTCCCGCTCCAGCTCCTGCCGCTGCAGCTCCCGGATGGCTGAGCGGATGCGGCGCCGCTCGGCGAGGTCCAGCGTCGCCTCCAGCTGGGAGGACAGAACAGGGCTGGGCGCTGGGCACAATGGGGCCGTCTGTCCCGTGCTGCCCACGCGCCTGGCGCACACTGCCTGGCACTGTCTGCCCCCGCTCCGGGGGACAAGGGGTGGCCCAACCCCGGCGTGGGATGGGATGTGAGGTCGGCCAGAGCTGGACATCGCCTCAGGGAGCGGGCACAGCACCCAGCACTGCAGCAGCACACAGGGGGCTTCCCCTCCTCCAGAGCAGAGTTGCAGCGTGAGCTGTGCCAGCGGCCTGCGCTCAGAGCAGCCTCTGCACAAAGCAGGTATAGCTCTGCTGCGGGACACCAGGCCCTGCCCAAGCACTGGCTCGCAGTGAGGAAACCGGGAAAACGATTTCCCATGGAGCTTGTTAAAAATAAACCCTGTGACCTGCAGCAGCTGCTGTCAGCATCAGGGCCCGGCATGCTGGGAGCAGCAGCGGCCGCACCAAAGGGCGAAGGCAGCAGTCCTCTTCCTCACATTCCCACAGGACACCGCCAGGCCAACCAACTGGTCACTGAGCTTCAGGTCACAACAGGGCCAGAAGCACAGCTCTTGTCCCCAGGCATGCAACAAGCTAGTGGAGGCTGCAGCCCGCTGCAGGCCCGTGGCACACACTGCATCTGCTGACAGCCCATCCCTGAAAAGCCACCGATACCCATCTGGGAGCAGCATTTTTCACACTGCCACTCCCAGGGACACCTTCCCCTGTGGGTCAGCTCCTGCTGGGCAGCACAGTGTTGGAAATGAGGATCATTGTCATCAGGGGTTGCAGCTTAAAGCAAACATGCTCCTTCCCATGTCCCTCCCAGCACCCCCTGCCGTGCAGTGATATCAGCATCCCATATCAGCATCCTGCAGCAGTGCGAGCATCCGCCTCCCGGGGACAGAGCCGGGGGCTGCAGCCCTGTGCCACGTGCTGCAGGGTGTGAGCTCTCATCCGGAGTCACAGCCTTTGCAACAGAACAGCCCTTTCCCTGCTGGCTCAGCACACAGCAGGGTCCCGGAGCACAGCATTGGTGAGCTCAGCACCACTGAGACATAAGGCCAGGCATGTGAACAGCCCCAGCCCACCCTCACAGCCCTACATGGCATCCCTGGGGTAGGAGAAGCGTCTGCCCTCACAGACAGCACAGGAGAGGCCCAAGGCCACAGCGAGAAGCCCTGGGGCCACCCCATCTTCCATCAGTCCCAGCTCCTGTGTGCACAGAAGGTCCTGAGGCAGCAGCAGAGCCCCAAGCAAAGCCGGGCAGAGCTGCCATCTGAACACCCACAGCCTCTCAGGGGACTTCTGCAACGGGCCAGGAGGATGGAAAGGAGGCAACAAGGCGCTCTGCAGCTGTGTAAAGGCCTTAAGGACACAAAAACACTCCTCCACCTCACGCTGGGAGGCCGAGGCCCTGACCATTTGCTAAATAAGCTGCCGACTGCATGCTCTGCAACCCCGGCACTTGGCACAGGAGCTCTGAGCCTCGTGGCCGGGGTGCAAAGGCAGCAGCGTGGAGGGAAAGAAGGAGAAGAACCAGGGTCTTCCCTTCCCATGGGCATCTGCTGGATGGGGTCTGACCTGCACCGGGGTCCCGGAGGGTTCAGCCTTTCCGCTGCAGGAGAGATGGCGGCAGGGCAGCAGGAGCCCCGTCTCAAGCCCACGTCAGCATGGAGCCAGCACACGGCAAACACACGGCTCGTGGGGCAACGTGCCGGAAACCACAGCTGGAGCCAGGGCTGGAAGGGGCCGCGGGGCCTTGCAGTGACAAGCCCTGAGCTCGGCACATGCCAGGGCCCCACGGGCCCTGCCCAGCCCACAGTAAATTAATGGTTGTGAGCAAACGCCTGCCTCGTCCCACACAAAGTGGCTTTGTGAGGAGGGTGCTGGCAAACCACCACGAGCTGCTTTCCTGGTGATGCCCGAGCATGGCAACACTCAGCCTTGCCTCAGCCCAGGGCACGTCCACCAGCAGAGGGCCATAATTAGCTCTAATTAGCCCAGGCTTTCCATCCAGCTCTGGGACAGGCAGTGCACAGAGGGGCGCTGAGCAGCTGGAGCGCGGCCGCAGGGAAACTCAGCGCTGGGGAAAAGAGCCGGAGCAGCATCCCCATCGCTGCTGGACAGGATGAGCCCCACAGCAGCACCTGCCCCTCTCACCGCTGCGGGGAGCCAGCGCCCGCTCCGGGCTGCCCTCAGGTCCCACACGGTGGCACCCCGGGGACATCAGAGAGCTGCTGGGAGTTCTGCCACTGGGCGAAAAGAGGAGGAGAACAAGGAAACGAGGGATGGGGAGAGAGAAGGAGCAGGAGGAAGCGGGGCAGAGGCAGGCAGTTTTCCCTTATATGGGCTAATCCTCTTCTAGCTAAGCGGAGCCAAAACCTAACCAAAAAAAAAATTCCTTCCCCGGCTCACGTCAGCCCGGAGCAGGCTTCCTCCAGCTGCATGGGCACAGGGAGAGCTGCGGGCAGCCCTGGGGTGAGGCCATTCAGGGACAGGGGAACATCATCCTACAGAGACCCAGGGCTGCAGCAGGATGGAGAGAAGCAGCACACATCAGTGCAGTCCCGGAGTGCTGTGCAGCCCCACGGGTTCAGCCTCTCCCCGGACACCTGCACAGCCAGCCAGCAGCACCTGCACGCAGCCCGCTGCGGTGGGAAAGGATGAGGTGTGAAGCACCCCGTGGTCAAATGGGGACTGCCTCATTCTCAGCTCCCTGCGGCCTCAGGTGGGAAGCAGAGAGCCGGGAGAAAGCCCGAGCGCCCATCCCCACATCTCCAGGGCTGAAGATGGGTTTGTGAGCTGCGCTCACAGCGGACTGAGGACAGCTGGGAGTTGCGGGCTGCACGGACCCCGTGCTGACCTCCGTGCTGTCCCAGCGGCACCCCGACCCTTTCCTGTTCCCCGCGGACGTTCTTTCCGAGTTGACTCAGCTTCCTGCCGCTCTCCATTCCCCAAACAGCCCGTGGAGACGGCGCGGGGCTCAGCGCACGGAGGCGGGCAGGCGGCCGGGCGGCACCGAACCGGGCGGCACGCCGGGTGGCAGCTCACGTCCCAAAGCAGCTTCCCAGCGCGGATCCCCGAGTGGCTCCAAGCCCACTCCCACCTCTTGGCCGCACGAGGGGCGATCCACGGCCCACGAGAGCAGCCATCCCAGGCCGGTCGCAACAACGCAGCCAAGGGCTTGGCACGGAGCGGGGCCGGCAGGAAGCTGCTCCGGGGGCGCCGGGATGCCCACAGGAAGCAGGTGGCCGGGGAGGGCACGGCTGCCGGAGCCGGGCCAGCGGGAAGCGGAGACCCGGGGCACGCGTGGCAGACGGCGGGCATCGCGTCCCGCCCGGCATCGCACGGCGAGCCGTGCTGGCAGCGGGGAACCGTCGGCCGAGGGGACGGAGCCGACGGACGGATGTCAGTCCGAGCAGAGCGGGCGATGGGGCACAGCCGGAAGAGCGCCGAGGGAGCGCCCGGAGCTCCCCCCGCGGTCCCGCAGCAGCTCCCCGCAGCAGCCCCGCTCTCTGCCCGGCCCGAGGGCACCGGGCACCACGCCGCAGCGGGAGCGGTGCCGCCTGCGGGCACATCGAGCGTTCCTCCCGCCCCCCCCCGCCCCGCGGTGCGGGCACTCACCAGCTTTCTCAGCGCGCTCTCGTCCATACCCTGCAGGCTCTCCTGGGACATCGTGCCCGCCCGCTGCCCCCCGCGAGGCTCCGGGTCCCGTCCGCTCCCGACACAGCACCGGGCCGGGCCCGCTCCCGCAGCCCCGCGCAGTCCCGCTCCCGCCCGGCCCGGCCCCGCGCCGCCCCGCCCGCGCCCACCGCCGCCATTGGTTCTCCGCTCCGGGCGGGACGGCCCCGACCGGTCCCGCCGTCCCGCCCCGGCCCCGCCTCGGTACGGCCGCCCCCGGAGGGTGGGAGCGGGCCCGGCTTCCCCCCGCGGTCCGGCAGCCCCTGGTGAGGCCTCCGAGGCGCGGAGCCCCGGGTGGGCACGGGCTGCCCGACCTCGGCGAAGTTTGTTTGTGTAAAAGGAAACTTTTGTTCGGAATTAGAAGCCGACGGGAGAGACATCATGGAAATATTTCCGTCCGACTCGGGCTTTCAGTGAAAACCCAAATTTGGCTGTAAATGTGCCCGGAGCTTCTTCCCGGACTGCAGCTCTTGGCCCCTTCCCTGGTGCTCGTTGGGAGCAGCCCGGTGGGTGCAGGAGGGCATGGTGTGCTCAGAGGTCCTGCACAGCACCCATAGGTGGGAGCACGGCTGAGCTCTGCTGATAGGGCAGCCTGGAGCACGAGAACCTCGACACACACAAAGCAGAGCTTTGCTCCCGCAACTGCTGTCCATCACTACCTGTTCAGGTGTCCCTCTGTGCCTCTCTGAGCCACTTTTACCCAAGCTTGTAACCCTGCAGCACCTCTGCATGCTCAGTGCCGATGGCACTGCATCCCCTGGGCTCTCTGCAGCAGTGACCCTGGGGAGCTGCTGTGTGTGCACCCAGCTGAACACAGTCTTGTAGGAGATTCTATTAATCGTGTAGAAGTAAAACAAAGAGAGCCGTCCCCACGGGATGCCTGTGCCAGGCCTCTATCCCCTGCCCCTGGCTACCAAAAGCCACCGCATGCACTCAGGGAAGAGGAGGAGGAGGAAAGCTCCTGGCTTTGCTGCACAACAAGCACAGGTGTAACACAGCGATGCTGCTCCTCTGCATGCCAACATCCAGGGCAGCTCCCACAGAGCTATTACAAGCAGTGACATCATGCTGGCTGACTTTTGGGGTTCTCAGTTCCCATGGCTCAGGGCCCCAAGGTGCCCAGGCAGTGGAGAAGCTCCTCCAGCCATGTGAGGCTACACCTACTCCCAGCTGAAGGAGGGAGGCAGGCAGCCAGGTTTTGTGCCTCCTCCTCTTCCTCCTGGGGACTGCACCTCCAAGCCTTGGTGCTGTGGATTTCCCGCTCAGCATGCAGTTGAGCATCAGGTGGCTTCAAGAGCTGATAGCCCCAGGGAAGAAGAAGGTAAGGAACGCGCAGCAGTGCTGCAGCTCTGCCAACCCTTCAGCACGAATCTCTGTCCCAGAGCAGCCATGAGGCCCATCTGCCTGGGCACAACTGATGCCATTCGCTCAGGACAGAGCACTCCTTCCTAAACAGATGTACCCATTTCTCAAATGTGACTCACATTCTGCTCAAGGCCAGGGCAGGATCAGAAGTATTTAATTCCTCACATCCTGCTCTGGCACGGGCACTGTACAGCCTCCTCCCAGCACTGCAGATGCCACATCACCAAGATGTGAAGAAGCCGTGCGATGAGGAAGGTCCCACATCTGCCCGAGGAGGAGCAATGCTGTTGCAGGCACTGAGGACTCCAGTTCTTCTCACCATACCCAGCTGGCACGCACCACTTCTCTTTGCTGTGATTTGTTTCAAGCATCAATCTCCGGGGCTGAACGTCTGCTGTGCCTACCATCCCGTGCACAAGAGAATCAGCAGGTCTGTCCATCGGTCTGCCCGCTCCTGCTGCTCACAGAGATGCTGGCACTCCACAGCGTTACGAGCAGTGTCTGGCACACAGAGTGTTGCATGGTGCCCAGTGGTGCAAGGAAGAGCTGTTGCACTGAGCCAGATGCTCCTGCTGTACCTCACTGTGCCAAGCACCTGGTTGTGCCGGTGCCATGCTGCCAACAGGAGCAGCTGCACAGCATCAGAGGATGCAGCCATGGGCTGGCAAGAGCACTGCGTCCGCTGGGAGCAGAGGGAGATGGAAGGCAGAGGCTGGAGCAGGGCTGGCACGTGCTCAGGACAGCAATATGTGTGCAGGGCTAGGATGAGTTGCAAAGCCTGCAGGCAGCCACAGGGATGGAGACCTGAGCAGAGGCACAGCTGGTAGCCAGGAAACTCAGTCCTGCTTGCTTTAATGCAGGTAAGTGGCTGTGTGGAGATGTCCCAGCCCTTTGCCATCTCACAAGCAACACCTGGAGCTGGGCAGAAAACTCTCTGTCAGTCCAGAGGAGAGGTCACAGATCTGCTATGGTTCCAACTCAGCTCTAAATGCCTGTACAAGGCTCTGACCATGTGAGCAAGGGAAGGAGGCTGCTCCAGCATCTCCATAGGCAGGACATTCCTAAGAGGTGACCCGTCCGTCCCCAGCCCCCCCCATCTCTCCCATTTCTTTGTCACACTGTCTGAACACAGCTATTTTTTCCCTTTTTGGGACACCTCTGGAGCCCATAAATCACAATGCTGAAATCTGCTCTAGCCAAGAAAGGAAGGGTTTGCAATAAAGACAAGGGGTACAGGGAAGATACCAATCCTTGTAACTTAAAAACCAGGTTACAGGCATTCCCAAACGTGATGGTCTTTCAAAGGGGCTTCCTAGAAATTCTGCCACGAACAAAGCCAAAGAGCCCCAGAGTCCCTGGGTACAGTCTGCTCTCACTGTCAGGATGGCTGCAGGCAGTTCCCCAGGGGAGAGCTCCTCTGGAGCTGGGCAGGGGGAAACCAACTTCTGCATGGCCACCAAGCCAGGGCCTCCTGCACCCTACTGCCCAGCAGCTGGTATCTCCTGGGCCTTGGCAGCAAGAAACAGCAAAACAGGCACTTGTGACACACTGCTCCCAAAAAAAGCCAGACGTGTGTAATGTTGTGAACAACCTGTACGAGACTGGTTCTGGCATTCATTAATGAGCCAAACAACGCGGTGACAAAGGGCTCCTGCATGCACTGCGCCCAGCGGGTCACGTCCTGCCCCATGGCACAAGGATTGGTTGTGTCATCCAACTTCTGGCTTCCTTCAATCTGCAAGTTGCCAATGGCTAATCCATCATCCACCAACAGGATGTATCTTGCTCTGCTGCTTCCTGGTGACAGCCCTGGTTGTTTCCAGTCTCTCACAGTCACATCTGTCCCAGCCACAGACCCTTCTGTCTTATTTGCCACGTGAAATACTTCAAGAGCAGCCTCTTTTCTGATTATATTTTCTCTTTGAATGAACTTGATTTTCCACTGAATCAGTCCCATGGAATTAGGAAAAGTTGCACCTTCTCTCCCAGGCTGCTCTCTGCCAGGAGCATCTTCCCCTTTGCTGTAGCATAAGCCATGTTCCCCAGCTCTACCTGACTCCCGTGGGCTCATGTGAGGAGACATTCTTGGCAACACAATATTTTCTGCGTGCAAAACGTCAACTGTTTTCCTAGTTGTAATAAATCTCACTCATTACTGTTCTTTTCCATTATTTTTATAGTTGCTCACAGACTTTTTTCTGATGCAGAGTTGGCTTGACTACTAACATCCTCCTGTTTCTCCCTTGCTTTGCACAAGCTCAGATATGAAAGCTGTAGGTTGGAGACCGTCTGTGCAGAAGCGGTAGTCTAATGCCAGGATTGGCTTCGTTTCTTCATGTTTGGTCTAGACAGCTTATATAAGACTCAAACAGCTGCTTGGTTAGGAGTCCTCCCTGCTTGTGACTCTGCCAAGTCTTGCGCTGGACTATTAATCCTTGTCAGTACGTCTAGTCTGCTGCAGGCAGGCTGAGCTATATTGCATTAAAATGCCTTATCTACATACAAAAAGATTGCTAGCACATTGTTTGGCATTTGATACGTGGTCACAAATTCCCTTTGGAAATAGGAGAATTTATCCACAGCAAAGCTGCTACGACCACCACCAGTATCCTGGCGTGCTTGCCAGCTCCATGGTTCCTGTGAAGTACTTTTCTACCCTTTGCGTGTCTGGAGGTCGTTCTTGTAAGTCATGACATCAATCACTAAATCAGCGTCATCTCTTGCTCTTCCATGTGTGGCTGTCACAAGCCAGTGCTGTATTCCCTGTGGCTCCGACCATGGCAGCCCTCTCCGAATGGAGCTCCTGCATGTCAGTGGCTGCTGAACTCCTGCTCCACCCGAGGTCTTCACTGTTACTACATCAAATGTGGCTGTGGGCCAGTTGCCAGTGCACGGTGTCAACGCAGCTGAGACAGAGCCCTGGTGGGTGGCTGCAGAGCACACCAGTGGCCCCAGGCCTGGCAATGCTGTGGTGCTGGGACCCAATCCAGGCCAGATCCCACCTGCAGTCCTGCTTCCCCTTTTCCGCATCTCAGGGATTTTTCACTCTCTTTCTCAGCACTTGGAATAAAGCCTATGTCCAGAAGGGTACCAGTTCTCCAGTCTTCTTCACCATGCTGTGGGATGGGAGAGCAGCTGGTTCCCTTCCGTGGTGCACTTCTGCTTTCTGCTTCTGCCACCATCACCCTCCAGAAAAACAACACTGATAGCCTCAGTGATGGGGGAGGCTGTTACCTACAACAAAGACTACACCACATCTCCTTTGAAGAAGTTACCAGAGGTGGCTTTGAAGTAATTTTGAATTTTTTCTTCCATCCAAAGCACAAGGACCAAGAAGGATTTCATAGGTCACTGGACAAGGGAGTAACAAACATAACTGCAGGAACACAAGTCCTTCCCAACACGAGATGACTCACAGAACCTCCAAAGCCAAAGGACTGAATGCTGCAGCTTGCTCTCGATGAATTCTGTCTTGACACTGCCACAGACAGCCCCTCAACATCAGCCATGTTTCACAGCAAACACACCACATTTCACAAAACACTTACATTTCTCCTAATTTGTATCCAATTTGCATTCTCCTTGTGCTGTGCTGTTTCTCAAAGAAGTTGTTCTCCCAGCCACCCAAAATATGCCTCATTCTTACTCCACTGTAGCTGCTGCACTTGCAGGATACAAAAACCACCTGTCACAAAATGAAGCCGTTTCCGATCCACCTGCAGTTCTTTCCTTTAATTCTTGCACATCTACATTCCTTTGGTATCCTGCAAAGTAGAAAGCTGTTGTTACAAGCCTCCTCTTCTTCTCCTAGCATCTGTTAAAACGTTTCCTGGACCCAGGTACAGATGGTAAATAGTGCCAAGCAGAATGATGGATGCCAGCAGCTTTCACTGGAACCACATAATGGAATAAAGCCTTCAGATGACACTTCAAAAAACCCTCAACATTCCCAAGATGCTCACACCATGGATTTTTCCATCCATCCCTGGTACTGCTGCCTGCTGGTTCCAACAGCTGCAGCCCAGGAGCTGACCTCAGCTCTGCCAAAGGCTTGGGAAAAGCGAGAGCAGAGCCAGCCAGCTCCCCGTGTGCTCCAACATGAGTCCTGCAAGGGTGGAAGCCTGAGCATCCTCAATGCAGGCTTGCAAAGGTGGATCTCTGGACCATGAAATCAGCGCACAGCAAAGCACTGCGTGTAGAGTATTGCTCCATTTAGTGCGCTAAATACTCTTCAAGCACTGGAAAACAAGTGACACCAGAGAAAGTCCCTTCACAGCTTGTGTTGAGGAAGAGCTCACAGGGACAGGCCCAAGGCATACACTGCACTCTGCCTGCTCTCCAACACCTCTTGTATTGCACAATTGCAGAGAACAAGCAGCCTCGCTAGCACAGCTCCTTATTTCTGACAAGTGCCCCCTTCTCTGCACAGCCAGGGCGCTGTTACGGGGAACTCTGCCTTTTTATTCCTCAACTGCCTCGTCCTGTTCCCATATACAATCTTTCTCAGTGGAAAAAAAGCATCAGATGAAAAGCAATTTTTGAAGATTAACCAAGGATAAATCGTCTTTGTCCCCACTCGCTATTAGAGTGCCTGGATTAAGGCTTCAGTCACATGTAAACAGACCAAGGAATGGAGGAAAGCCCTTGTCAATACACAGAGCTTGAACTGTGTAATCAGCAAAGAATCAAATCTCCACAAGCAGGGGAAGTAGTATCTTAGAGCAAAATATTTATATTTTATGGAATATTGGCCAATTACAATATTTTTCTCCAAATAAAACATTTATAAGAACACTGAAATAAATATTTGAGAACACAATATACCAAAGTCCTGAGTCACTCTTGATGCAGAAATTCTCTCCCATTTTTCAGGCAGCTTCCCCATGTAGGGTTTGGAGTTGGGATCGCCTCTGGTGGCACTGAGAGATCTGGTCATGTCCATCCCTGCTGCCTGGAAATGATGGTGCTCCTCCTGGCAAAGCACACCTCCACATTCGAGCTGAATACTGAATGCCTGGCACTGACCAGGGCAACCTTGTGGGCCTATGGCAGCAACACCAAGGCTCCAATGGGCACAAATATGTAAAGAGAGCGAGAAAAGACCTCTTCCCTCCTCCCCTATGCTGATGGCAGTGCTCCAGCTGTGGACTCAGCCCCACAGCCCCTGCTCAGCCTTCAACCCAAACTAGTGGCAGCCACACTGACATGAGGCAGAGATGACCCCTAGTGCAGTGGGACCCAGGCAGAAGACAGCAGCAGAGAGCTCAGAGGTGGCTAAGTCAGAAAGGTTTGCTAAGAGTTTGAAGGAAAAACAAACGGAGAAGACAGGGCAAATAAAGCTACTGAGCTCTCACAGCATTGCTGATGGGCCAGTTTAGAAGGTGAACCTGTTGCTGCCTGGGGAAAACAGAAAAGATGCAGAAAAGCAGGCTGGCTTGTAAGACAACTTTCTCCAGAGAACACATTTTGGAAAGGCATCAAGGTAAAAGCAAAAGCAACCGACACATGCACGTCACATCTCCGGTTGTTGAAACCAAGCTCCTGATATTGGCAGAATCTAAGAGTTTTATTGCCTTTGGTTCAAAATGGCACTGCTGCTCTTGCGAAGGCCTGCAGGCTCCCTCCTTCAGTCATTTCAAAAGGACTCTGCAGACCAACGTGGACATAGATTTCTTAGAAAGTCCTGTTCAAAATTCAGATTCTCGCTGCAAGTCTGTTTGCTGCTATGGTGCTTTCATTCCACATACCACCACTTGCATTTGCAGACAAGACCCGTAACGCATGGTAGTATTCACAGAACAGAGGAACAGTTCTCTCTGACAATCATTACTGAGAGATATTTTAATGAGAAGAGTCTCTGGAACCTTTCTTCTGCACTAGCATTGCCCAGCTGTGTTCTCTTTCAGATGCAGTCACGTGGCTGTTCAGTTCTTCATTCAAATCTCAGCCCCATCTACTTGGATGTACCCACACAAGACTACTTGTTGCTTTGTGATCACCAGAAGATCATGTTTTCAGCTGGTTGCCAGTTTGCCAAACTGAAACCGTTTGAGCTGTCCATGTCAAGCAAGTCCATCAGGCTGGTTTAAAAAGACACTCTGAACTGAACACAGTCCCCACATTTAAAATAATGAGGTAGAAAAAACTATTTGTCCATCAACAAAAGAAATTCTGCTCATTAACTACTTTATTAAGAAGACTGCATGCCTTTTCATCTCGGCAGAAGCCACTAAACTGTCACGCAACCACAGTTAAGGAAGAAAGAAGCTCCATGGCCTTTGGGTTCTTTTCAATTCCCTTGTGGGAAACCATCCAACCTGTCCAAACTGTAAATCGCTGATTGATTCATGCCACTCTTCCACATTGGTCAGCTAAATTCTTTTAAGATTCCACCACTGCTCCTTGTCTACCAGCTTCTTGTGGGCTCTTCAGTACTGCATTTTCTGATTCAGGCGAAGAAGTCTTATACTGACATTTTGCTTCTTTTTTTTTTCCTTGTCTTTTAATTCCTTTTTTTTTTTTTTTTTGCTTAGTTCATGAAGCAAAGACAGACTTGAAGTCAAGGAATTCTGACTGGTAGAGGTGGAGGATCCTCAACATCCAAACATTCTGCTGTTTCCTGGTTCTTCTTTCAAGACGTTTCTTCGTTCTCATCTATTTCTCTCCTTTCCAATCTCCCGTAGACTGATTTACAAAGTCACTTCTGACAGCCAGTGTCTCGCTGAGAATATCTAGGTTAAATAATGAATTCAAATCCATGATGTCACTCCTGTGAGATAAGCAAGCATGAGACTGACACTTGGCACCGTGCAAAGGGTTGTTGCATTTTCATATCAGTGCCTTTCATTCACGGTCAGGTAGTTGCATTTGAACATTTTAGTCTGCATGTCTTGTAAGGATTGATTCATTGACTACTCATTTAATGACTGTCCCAGACAGTACAATGCCAGGAATTAGGTCTGTCAACATAGGAAAAATTCATGAAAAATTTCATGAAAAAAGTCTCATTCTTTGTCTCTTTTTGAGGTAATCAGCAAATTGCTCTGCTACTTGATATGAACGACAGTGACCAGACAGATGTTGCTATGAACATGAGAAACAGCTCTATCCCACACCACATAAGGCAGAACTCCTTGCTAGGAAAAAAAATGAGGTAAGACACTCATTTTTTCCCAAATTCTTGATTCCATGGCTTTGTTCTTGCATTGTGTTGGGCTGATTCTGACATTCAAATCATGCTCAGGAAAAGGTGGAATGATGTAGTTCCTCTCTGAGTGAGACAATCACACCCTATTTAATGAAGAATGCCTTATCATGTGTTGAGAGAGCAGTGTATTTCATGGCAGGAAGAATTTCCACCTGTAAAGGAAGGTGATCAGAGTGAATCATGCAACAGAGCCAGTGTATGGCATAGCACAAAGGGTTAAGAACCAAACTGCTGTGAGCCCACACCAGGCTTTCACAGTCCACTGTTGTAAGGCACTTTGAAACTCCTATGAAGTCAGAGCATTAGAAAAGAGATCCGTGCAACTTAGGTTACTGGGACCCATAATAACATCTGAACTTCACAAGAGAAGTACACCAAATGTGAACAGTCAGGACAGAACCGAGAAAGACTATGCCAACAGCGAAAATCACATTTATATAGCACAAAGGTTTATGTTTCTTAGTATCATATATACAGAATAAAGACACCAACCTCTGGAAACCTCATGTAAGTGTGGAACAGACACTTTGCTGCATTTGTATGGTGCATAGTACTTACCAGTATAGTGACTCACACATTAAATGCTGGCTTCAAAGTCAAGCCTGTTAAAACTAGGGAAGACAAGGAATAACCGCTGGTTCAAGCCTGTGCCTCCCATTTTCAGATACAGGCCACCAACAGAACTGTTCAACTACCTCAGGCTACGACACAGTGGAAAGAGGGGTAGCAAAATATTACACCAGATTAAGGATTCAGCAAACGCTACACATGACTCCATAGGAACTGTCACTTCCTAACCAGAAACACAAAGTTTGGCCAGTGTGGATTCTAAAGACTAGTTTTATGAGGGGATTTGGGGATTACTTCAAAGTGAAAAAGTTGCACAGGTTGAGATGTTGAAATTCAGTTGTGTGAAACTCAAGTTAAAGAAGAGCAGGATTGTATGCTTCAAGTCCTGACATGCACTGCTGTGACAAACTACCATTCCACAGGTCATTCATCAGGCTCGTTGCGTGCATCACAGCATGCTGTTCATTCCACTGCAACAAAGGCCACTGAAAGGTGAGGGGGGATTGTCTTTGACACTTTATCACATCTGTGGAAGAGAAAATAATGGAAGAAGCCAGATACATTCCACCTGCTGGTACAAGATATATAAGATATCCACGTGTTGGTCAGGAACTCGGGAAAATGGTGCTGATAGCAGATGGAAAAAAGGAAAGTTCTTTGTCAAAACTAATACAATAGATCTAGAGCTGTTTAGTTTGGAGGGACAGCTCCCAAGCTAAAACAATCACCTTAAGGAGGACAGATGTCAATTTGCATGGGAATAGTTCAGTTTCAAAAGCAAAGAAACTGAGCAGTTTGCAGCAGTGGCTCACAGGCCAAAAGAGCTCAGCAATCCTCCAACCATCAGCAGACATGTTCCCCATCAAAGAACAGCGATGCTATGGCCAAATTAGACCAAACGTTGTGTGATCTGAATGTTGTTTTGCAAAAGGTAATTTCACTCCTCCTTGGATGACTAGCGAACTAGTCCTCTAAAACTCTGTTATAAGAAACCAAACAGCAGAGGACCAAAATGTCTGAAATCTTCTTCAGAGCAGCGACGGAAAAAGTAAAAATGAAATTTTAATTTCTGTTGTCATTGAAAGTGAAAAAGATTTGGAAGTCAACACCATTGAACAGTGGGATGGAAAGGAGTACCTTCCTGCCAGGGATTGACCAAATGAAACGGAACTGCAATGTGCTGTTTTCTTCTAGGTGCCCGTTGGAAAGGACTGGCACCCAGCATAGCCCTGCGATGCCACAGCAGCAGCAGCAAGGCTGCTCTGCTGCAGTCTGCCACGGTGTTCTGCTGAAGTTGTTAATCCCTTGAGTGCAAGGAAAGAAACCCTTCCTTCCTGAAGGTACAGCGATGAGATCGCCACAAAGTTCCCCTTAGGGAAAGAAGGGATACCCCGAGTTCCAAAGAGACAAGGATGACAAGACACACAAGGTTAAGGCCACACTCTGTAGGGGCATGTATCTGGATAGCTACTTTGTCCTTACACTGACGGAATTTATACTGCTTGTACCCATCTGCTTCTGATATTCACTGCAACACGAGGAAATAAAAGCTGAGTATAACAACGATGCTGCAATATTTAAAAGACTCAGAGAGATATTTCCTGTCAAAGCCTTAAGGCCACATAAATATCGCTGTTGTCTGTGGTTTTTCCTGATGCTTTCACGCAGCTTTGAAACGGAAGGCCTAAAACAAATCACTGCGCACACATGCAGTTACCAGGCAGCCACCACACACGTACACACAGCACTACCAGCAGCACGGCAGGACTCGCTGTGCTGCAGACAAGCAATTCAAACACAAAGCCTGCACTACAGATTTCACCTTTGCAGACAACCAGATCTAAGTTTCACTGCACCGCTCCATCACAAACACTTGGGATCACCCGGATTCCTGTCCTCCTCGGTGCAGGCGATGCAGCCAGCCCATCAGCATCCGTTCCAGACGATAGCGAGGTGTTTTTCCACTGATGTTCTGCAGCACAATCCGGGCCTCCAGGTCTGCCGCCTCTGCCTGCGGTTTAGAGGAACCATTTTACGTACCCTACGAGCATGCTTTAAGACGATCAGCCGTTCCTCAGCGGAGCCTTCGGCAGCAGAAAGAGCACGAAAACCGGGCGGCGGCGTTAAACGCGACGGATTAAAGCTCCGGATAGGCGCCGGATCCCGGCGGGTAAAGCCTGGACGCCGCCCACCGCCGCGGCGCAGCTCCCGGTCGCACAGCCCGCACCGCGGGAGCGCGCACACGGAGAGCGCGCGTCATGCGGCCCAGCGGAAACGGCGGCGGCGGCGCGCGCGATGGCTCCCTCGTCACGTGACGCGGCGGCCCAACCGGCGGCCAACGGCGCGGCCCCGCCCTGCGGGGGGAGCGGCGGACGCGGGTGGCGGCGAGGCGCGACCGCGGTGGGGAAAAAGCGGGGCCGCAAGGCCGGGCGGGGCGCCCCCGAGGGCGCGGCGTCGCGGATGGCGCCGTCGTTCCGGGCCGGGCGGTGACCGATGCGGGGAGCGGGGGGGGGGGTTGGGGAAAAGCCTCGAGGGCGCACGCGGAGAGCGGCCCGGCCGCCGCAGCCGCCATGTCCTGCTCTAATTACAGCAGCTTGAACCGGGCGCAGCTCACCTTCGAGTACCTGCACACCAACTCGTGAGTACCGGGCTGCGGGGTGGGGCAGGGCCGGGCCGGGCCGGGCCGGAGCTTCGGGCAGGTAAGTGGGGCCGCGGCCCGGCCCGGCGGTTCAGGCCGACCTCCGGCATCCGTCCGCCCCCGCGAGGAGCGGCGCCGCGGGGCGGGGCGGTGCGGGGCGCCGAGCGGGGCTGCGGCGGGTGGCGGCGTCGGGAGAGGCGCGGGGCGGATCTGCGTGTGCAGCGCTGCTGTGCGGCCCTCCGGAACGGCCTCGCGTCGCAGCCGGCTGCCATCCCTCCCTGCCATCTCCTTTGGTCCGTGCCTGGATGTTTTCGTGCCAATTTTTTCAAGCAGAAGCACGGGATTCTTCGGATTTTTTTTTTTTTTTTAACATATGTATATATATATATTAATTTTTTATTTTAAACCGTGGAATCCATCAGTCTAAAATTCCCAAAGAAAGCTTGAGTTTCACCTGCTTTATGAGGCGTTCATTCAGCATGCACATCTAGAACATGGTAAGTGCCAACAGGGATGGTGCTACGCACCCGCCTCAGCCCTGCCTGTGGGAAGCAGGCATTGCCATGCCACGGATGGAGGAGTTGAAAGAGGGCTCGCTCTGGCTGAGCTGCCTTGGAGGAACATCACAAGCAACATTTGGCATCTCTTGATCATCTTGTTTCCAGCCATTCTCTGGAAGAGTTGATTTGATGTTACCATCAATAGAAGAAGAAATCAAGTATCGTTTTGCTCCCGGTTTTCAGTGTGTGAAGGCGAGCTTAGAAGGAGGAACATCCGTGATCTGCAGCTGTCTGAAGATTTCTAACTGCATTCAATTTGAAGTAGATCCAACAGCGTTTGTGTTGGTAATAGAAGATACAGCTCCAGGAGCAACTACTCAGACAATCTCACTGTTACGTGTGCCAAGAACATTATCAGTTTCTTCTCACTGTCAGAAAAGCATGGATTCTGCACAAAAAAACGGACAGGAGCAGCCCTGGAAACCATGTCCAGTGACTTTGCTCTTTGTTTGGCCTGTAGCAGTCACACACGAAGCTGGAGTTTGATGGACGATACCGAGTCGTGTTCCTGGACTTGAGAAGCTCTCACATCCAGTTGCAAGAAACAGAAGTTCTTATGTATTAGAAGACCCAAGCTCAATCATGAGTTAACTCCTCCTGTGCTACACTGATAGATAGTAGAGATCTCTCAGTGGCTTGGATTTGCCACGGATTCTGGCCATGTTTGTAAGAAGGCAAAGTCTGCTGCAGAAGACCAGTGGTGGTGTCGCTGCCCCAAAGTATCTCAAGTTATTCTGTATTGCTGCTATAGTTTCTGTTCTGCTTTTGCTATTGATCTACTTGTGTGCTACATAGCTGCCTCATTAAGAGTTGGAGGGTAATGTGTGCGAATAAGCCAAAGCCAGAGGTTTTCATCTACTGTGAGCAAAGAGCCTTCTGAGGTTATGGGGATCAGTGCATAAGCTGGACGCTTCCCTAAGAGCAACAATGGAAAAGCCAAAACCCATACAGCAAATAAGCAACTTCTCCCTCTTCCCAGTAATAATAATAAAAACTGAACAACCACCACCAATGACAAAATCAATGAGCGAAGAGCTGAAGAGGATTTTTGGTAGTGGAGACTCTTGTCTTTCAGGCTATTTTTGCTGTCTGAGGAAAACCATGCAATCTCAGTGAAATACTACTTCAGCGCACGTGGGGGTTTTTTTGTTTATCGTTGTTTCCTATCTCTGCTTCAGAAAGGTAATACATCTAACAATATGTTTTGAAGCACTTTTCAGGAGCCAATTTATTTGGTCCCTGAGCGTGAGGACTTGGAGCCAATTGTGCTGCCATGCTTGGTGGCAGACTTTGCACCGTGTACCTGAATCACTTCTCTTGCAAAGTGTGTCTATCTTTTTCAATTACTTCTAATACTTTCGTAAGTGCTTTTCTGAAGCTTGCATAATTGAGCTGTGTGAAAGTTCTTGTGGATCCACTAAGAAGAGCTTCAGTATGTAAGCACGTGGAAATGAGTAACATATTGCCCTTATGGTGACTGCCCAAAGCCACCTGCCCACCTTCACAACAACTGGGATTTTTTCCTTGTAAAGTAGATGCTGCTGCTTTAAGATGCTTCTAGAGCATTCACGGAGATGAAAACAACATACACCTCAGCCCAGCCAGCTTATTTGGTATATCTTGAATGTTTGTACAGCGTAACAGAAGGAGTTTGTTAAGACCTGAGCGGCAGAGAATGTCTTTGAGCGGTGTTGCATTGTTGGAGTTAGCTTGTGACTGAAATTGGGTTTTATTTCTGTAACCGGAATTGCCCCTTTGAATTCCACTCAAGTGGAAGAAGTTCACTTAAATGGGAAGACTTCAGCATAACTGAGTGGTGGATATGAGGAATACAAGGAACAGATGACCATCTCTTCGTACCTCAAACCCTCCCATTTCTTCTTGCGGATATCTTCTGTTCTGGCCTGAAGCAGTGCAATAATACAAGAGGATAGCTCGTGTTTCTGACCCAGATGCAAGACTTCCAGCTTAAGTGTTTTCCCAGATGTGACCTCCTTCGGAACAAACTTACTGTTCTGTCTTTTCTTAGTAATTAGGTTCTTGCATTCAGTTGATCCATGTCAGGTTTGACCTCCAGCATGGAGCTGTCTTGAATAAATGGTAGAAGTTGGAGGGTGGTTCCAAGTCAGTCAACTTAGAGTGAGTTGTCACTGAGACTGTGGATTTTAGTAATGCTTTCTCCCTGACTTCTCATGCTTCATTTAAGTAACATATATTTCTAGTGCTCTGAATCAGTAGTGGTTGTATTTCTGGTGCTTTGGATTTGGTTAATGTAGCCACTGATAATGAAGCTCTAGCCAGTACTTAAGTGTTTCCAGTTATGTGTGAGCTCTGATAGACTGTTTTGGCAACAGCTTGGCTGTTGGCTGAAAGTTATGTTGCAAGCAATATAATCCTGCAGGGTTTTTTTTTTTTTTTTTTTCTCATGGAGCAAGGAGAGAGTTGTCAGCAGTTGATAGTGATGGCTGTTAAGTACCGCAGGCACCTTTGATTGTAAGATGATATCATCGGGGTTTTTTTTTTTTTTTTAGGTTGAGTGCTTCATGTGACTTAATTAGATACTGACAAGATCATCTGGGACATTTTAAAAGTCTTAGTGTTGAGATTAATGTACTTAATACTAGATATTTATAGCATATATAATTTTTTTTATAGTGATAAACAGTTCAAATTGATTTCGCTTGCTTGTTGCAAGGTATCACTTTGCCCATGTCTGTGCAAGAGATTCAGCTTTTGATAGGTGTTCAAGTTAGGTATGGTGTCAGGCTATCAAAAAATAGTATTTTCTCTTGCCTTTCTTAACTGCAGTTATTTTTTCAGCTATCTTGTTCCAGTGTCTGTCCTTGGAATCTCTATTTGCATCTTTCCCTTAATTTATAATACTCTTGAAATTGTAGAATGAAAGCTGCTGATGAAGCACAGTTACTAGTTCTGAAGTACCCACTTTGTTGTGTTTTGTTGTTTTCTGATGTGGGTTAATTTCTAAATAAAGTGGGTTGTTGGATATTGATATGTAAAGTTGAATAGATTCCTAAATGATGGAAGCATCTGAAATGTGTGCACAGGAAATCCGGCTTAAAGGAAAGAGTAGCAGGTCTGAACTTCTGATAAGGCCTTCTGGTCAGTCAGGTGGTCTTCAGAATGCCATTTCTGTTCTATTTCTGGTTTCCTTGGGAGTTTGCAGAAAAGGAAAGTTCTATTCTCCTTCTAGTGATAGCTTGGAAGGCTGATGTTTTTAACCTTAGCTACATTGATGAGCTACAGTTCACGATGCTGAAGATAAATATGAAGGATTGTTTTGTAATTATTGGCATTCTGGTTAGAATATATTTTCTGTGCGGGAAGTGCCTTTCCATCTGTTCTTCTAAAACTGCAAATCTGAACTAAGTGTGACTTCAGTCTTTCTTTGTAGTAGTGACAGCAAGTTGTATGTGTAGAGGTTTCGTGCAAAGTGAAATACAGAGCTAAAAATATCTTCTGAAGGCTCAGTCTCTTCATCAGCCGTCCTAGAGAAGCAATAAATTACAGAAACCTTGCTGGGTTGGTTAAATTACCTGATTCAGTAAGAGAAATTGTTTCTCCTGTCTTGTGGCTGAAGTTAAATGCTGGGATGGATACGGTTCATCTGCCTTTGAAATGACTGTTGGATTGTTGAAGATACGCCAAGAAGTTGATTCTCCAGCAGAGTTACTAGGTTAATGTTTGGGACAATCTATCAGAATGGTTCTATGGGCTCTTTTGAGATGTCCTCAACATATATCATCTGTCAAGGTTAAGGCATGTGACTACTCCATTTCAAGTAGGTTCTGCATACAAAATGTTGCAGTTAGGAGGCTGGAAACTAAATGTAGTTTTTTGTACTAGTAATATCTGGCTGCGTGACTTCAGTGCTGAGTTTGTAAGGGTGCACAACAGTGGAAGAAGACAGCATTCTGGTCTTGAGTGACTGCATCTGTTGGAAGTCTCCCATGACCTGGAAACTTCTTCATGTCAGAAATAAGTTACACAATATCAGTATATGCATGATGAAGACAAACATTATGTAGCATTAATCTGTCCCTGTTTTTCAGATAGATGGGATTTAGTTGCCTTGAAGAGATTTGGCAGTGAATAATTGAGTATTTACATGAATTACTGGATAGTTCATGAACTTTGAGTCAATAATTCTTCACTGTGTCCATGAGACTCATGTTTATGATGCAGTGTTTTTCGGATTGTAGAGAGCTGCAGGCGTTCTGAATCAGATCCTCTATTGAGCAGCCTTTCTGCTCCAGCAGATAGTAAAACACGTTTGTAATCTTGCGTCCGTAGCCAGCGTTGGTACTGTAGAACTATGACTTGATTTGTTTAGAACATTTGAGATTTTCGTTTAAATAAAGGTCTCTTTCTCAGTGTTAGTGTAACCCTGCTGATTCTGTGCTTTATTGCAGAACTACCCATGAGTTCTTGTTTGGTGCCCTTGCTGAACTTGTAGATAATGCCAGGTGCGTATCTGACACTGCCTAATTCCTAAGGTACATTCAGTAAATAATTTAGTTTGCTTGACTGTTTAGGGGACATTAGGCAATCTTACCTTCGAGCAGACTTTAAGAGAAATAGATATAATGAACTATTTTTATTTTTTAGTATGAATGTTTCGTTTGGTTCTCTTATACTGCCACATCTGCCCTGTGGGGAAAAAAAAAACCAACAAAGTATTACTCCTAACAAGACAAATTTCAATGAATCATGGTGTAACTCAGTTCAGAAGGGAAATGGTTAGAAGACCTTTTAAAGGAAAGGGATTTAATGAAAAAAAAATGTTATTTTTTTTGTTTAAAGAAATTGATAAAATATTAGTGAAATTGGGACTACTTGATACATGGATAGTCTTTGGTTCCTAGTATCCAGAGTAGTGATAGAATGAAAATGAATCAAAACTAGGATGTTGAAAACAGAGCAAGAACAAGTAGAGCAACTTGTGATTCTTGAGAGACCTGGTATTTGGAAAAAGCAACTTTTAGGCCACATTTCTCATATTGCAGCCTACAGTTACCATCCCAACCCCTGCATGTTTATCCTTTCGGCTTCACCAAATATGATATGGCATGGTGGAAATGTTTTGAGATTATATTCTATCAAGTGTGAATTGTCACACCTTGCCGTTAGCAATGTAAGGAGCTGGAAATGAAATATTTCTGTGTGTAGGAAACTAGCCAGGACTCTGTGCCTGCATGTTAAATGCATTTCAACTCTCAGGTCAGCAGCTGTTGCACTTCTTTGCTTTTGCTACAACATCATTAAATGTAGCTCTTTCAGACTGATGAACTTTTTTTCTTTTCGAAACTTGATTTCTCCTCTGGCAGAAGATGGACTCTGTCAATTGTTAACCTTCTGTGAAAGGTAGTTTTACTTAGAGATACAAAGACAATCCGAAGTGGCTTTGGCATTTAGGAAGTGGGTGTTGCTGTAGTAGAACTGCACTCTTGATCAGCAAATGCTGTGCTCGTAAAAGTCTACATGGCTGTCTGGAACATGGCTTGTCCTTCACATTGCTGTTACCACTGCTGAAATGCACCACCCACGACCTCACTGTCCTCACATCCATTCTTTGGTCTTAATAAACGTCCAGCAAGCACTGATGAATGTCAGTGAGCGCCATTTTTTTCACATGGAAGAATTCAATTCTCCACCTTTGCTTCAAATGCACCTCCATGTCAGATGCCATTTTGTCAGACTGCCCTTCTGCTGCCATCTGTCACAGCAACAATATGTAACAGGATTTGGTGGGAAGATTCAACCTCTACTGCCATACCACCAACATCCACCTCTGACATTGTGGGCTGACATCATAAAATAGGAGGCATTTCTTCTGGAGCAAATCTTGTATTTACATTGAGTTTTATGCAGAACTTAATAAATTTTTCGTAGAAAAATGTAAGTGGTGTGGAAGAAGAGGGAGCTCAGAAGCGTGCCCATTTTTTGTTTCCTTACTATGACTTCTATTTGAAGTCAGTGATACTATAACTAGGTTTCATTATGCGCAGTTACAACGTTTTGTGTTTGAGCATGGGTTCAGATAGACAAAAAGCAGAACAAGGTGTTTTTTTAACTTGTCATACTAGGTGCTGGGCCTTCATACACTTTGATGTGTGCAGTCAGTTCACTTTTGAAGTTATTGCATGTGCCTGGCTTTAGCTTCATTTCCAGTTGACATTTGAATACTGACAGGGTTTTTGTTGCTTCGTAGAGATGCGGATGCCACAAGAATAGACATTTATACTGGTAAGTCACTCCTACTTCTTCCTTGCGTGCTGTCAGTCAAGTCAGGGGTTAAAACTTGGGTTTTGGCTACAAGTGCATTGTAAGAGTGAATGTATTTGTGTCCATTTCTGCTTATCCTGTGCTTTTGCGTCTTCAAAAAGCAGTGCCTTTACAAGTAGCTTGTGCAAGGTCAGTTTTCAGCTGAGGTCAGATAACACCAAAGTGAGTTGTTTGTACTGGGTATTTAAGAAATGTGCTTTTACAGTGCACTGTTGTAGCATATATTTACAAGCAAGTTAAAGTGCAGGAGAAATTAGTCACTCTGTAATAAAAATGTGGTGCCCTTTTTTAGAGCATAGCTGTATCGTGTTTATTGTGTTACTTCTCCCATGAACACTGTTTAGCTTGAGCAGATTTTCCATTTTATGAAACTTTTAAATTTGTGCATGGGAGTATTAAATAACTCTTTTGTAGAGCACCGGGAAAACCTGCGAGGTGGATTCATGCTGTGTTTTTTGGATGATGGAGCAGGAATGGATTCAAGTAAGTGATAGCAATTTACATTTGTGTTTTCAAGCTGAGATTTCACGTTATGGCTTAAGCTGAATTAACAGCTTGGTATTATTGAAGGGGTAGTTCCATGCTTGGATACGTGTTTCTGCCTCTGCACTGGCCCTTTCTCACTGTGTCAAACTCTTCGCCGCCTCAGTTTGCAGAAAAATAAGAAAACTGTTGTGCTGCATTATAGAAATGAGTCAGCTTTGCCTTTGGATTTCCAGTGCACAAAAGTTGGCTTTGGGGATAGAAGGAGGGAACAGGCCAGGAAAAGGAAAAGATGATGAGCAGAGGCCTACTTCCATCGGGGGCTGCCAAGCGATTCGTTTCTCATCTAATAACAAAAGTGTGTAACCTTAACTTTGAAAGCATTGTGCTACTGTTTCATCACTGTGATAGAGATCAACAGAAAATCTTAGGATATGAGAAGAATATAGCGAAGTCTGCCTCATCATGAGCACTAACATAAATCAGCGTTGGGTTTAGCAGGAGTAAAGCCTTCTTGCTTTGCTTCAGCATCAGCAAACAGCACTGCCAATTCACGCTACCTTATTTGCATCTTGAAGATCCTGCTTTGAGGAGTTCTGCTTGCCAACGTTTTTACTTGCAATTAATCTCAGAAGTTATCTCTAATTGTATTCATAAAGACTTCTTTGCTTCAATCACTTAACTTGCTTTTCATACCACTTCTTGTTCCTTAATCTGTACTTTGAAGATTGGAAGCTGAAAAGTGCTTTCATTTTACTGGATGCTGTTAAGTACTAAACTCTTGATCACTTACTTAGATCTTCACTTCTTTAATTGTTATGTATCTAAGGCTTACTATGGTGAGGAACAGCGTTTAACTGGGATTTGTGGTGGAGCCCCCGGACTCCTTCACCTGGCCGCTATGCTCAAGGCTTTGCTCAAGCAGACAAAGAGACGCCTACGGCCTTGCTCGGGGTTGATAACACTGTCTTGCTAGGAAAGATAACAACCACGTGTCTGTCTCAAAGTGAGGGGCTGAAAGAACTGATAGCAGACACCCGGTTCAGTAGCTGAGGACCAGTTGACTATGTGCTAAATACTATGAGTCAATCGTCTCACACATAGCAGCCCAGTAGCCCCTGGAGCTCTAATCCTTGTAACAAGAGTGACTATGATCTCCCCAATTTATCTAAATGTTGTGAAGCTTGGGTGACTGTAGTCACAGGGTGGATTACTTTGGAGGTGACCTATTGAGATGCCTACGTCTTAAGGGCAGATGCAACATTGAGGAAACCTTCAGGGTGGTGAATCTACAAGGATTCTGGTCCATGGGAGCTCCCTAAGCAACCTTCAATTTTATTAACGCCAAGGGAAGTTGATATGCTGACTTGTAAGAGATACAGCACAGAGGGTGGAGTGGTGTATGAACACCGTGGCCAGGTGTAATAACACCATAGGGATGGGAACTTGGTGGTACTGTGGCACTGATGAACTGTGTAGCTGTCATCCTGAGTCAGCAGTTTTACATTTTCCATTGCACTAAATGCAACAAAGGTATGTATGACTGCAGTTACCCAGGCTTCACATGAAAGCAAGGAAACTGTATAAAAGGGGCTAAAGAGAGGAGGAATTTGGAGGAAGATGCTATCATAGACAAGCTGGGAGGACGTCGCTGATTTCTGGGACTGATTTGGCAAGCGGAGCCTCTCCATCCTCCCATAGGGACAACTGTTGGATGAGCTTCACATGCTTGTTTATACTGAACGATTCCCTAGGAAACTTAGAAACCTCAATAGAGTTGTTCCCCAGTTTAACATGTTTTGCAGTTGGGCTCTATTATTCTCAGTACTTGCACATGTACTGCAGGCAGTAGAACACAATCATAAAATCTTTAAGGTTGGAAAAGAGCTCTAAGATCATCTGGTCTAACTGCCCACCTACCACCAACATTGCCTACTAAACCCTGAAACCCATCCAGTTCCAATCTCTACAGTGGGCAGGGACACCTCCCACCATACCAGTGTGTCCAGAGCCCCATCCAGCTTACCTTGAATGCCTCTAAGGGATGGAGCATCCACAGCTCCTTTGGGCAACCTATGGCCTCACTGCCTGCGTAACACAGAATTTCTGACACCTAATCTGCTGGCATGTCACTCAGAAGGGTTTTCTGTCCCACTTCTGGACGAACAGCAGTCAGGACTTAAACAACTCCATCTCCCATTTTTACATCTCAGGTGTTTAATATTTCTTATTAGGAATTGTTTTTTTAATTGGAGCCCTTGTTCTTTTTCTGGAGTTTTAAAGCTCATGCTCAGGGTATTCTTTCAAATTGTTTCTTGTCTTTTCTGTTTGGCGTAGCTCATATCAGTGCTCTTTTTGTTGCCAGGGAGTTTGTTTTTTACATCTAGCAGCTCTAAGACACGACAAGACAAAAACAGTATGACTAAAATAGTTGTAAGTGAAACTCCCTCTAGAGCCTTAACTGAAAAAGTGTGGAAGACTTTTCATTTGTACCTTGTTTGGAGGTGGATAAGGATTGAATATCTTCCAAAGGTCTGGAGCAGAGAGAGAGATGTCTTTGCCCTTCAGGACTTCCCTCTTCAGGGCATCATTGATGTTCCTCTGCCCAAGAGAAATTGTATTTTCAGAGTGCCTTTGAATCTCCAATGCTGAATGATAAACCATATGTTCACCTTTTCTGAGCAAGGAAATGCCTCAGATAATTACTCTTCCTTTTTTAGGCTTCTAAAATACTTCTTAAAAGCAGTTGTTGATAAAAGCTTTTTTTGCGTAGCAAAAAAGGGCTCGTAATGTGCTCTTAGAATATCTCATATACATCAGTCTGACTTGGTTTTAAAACTAACACAATAAAAAATAAAATCCAGACCTCCAAATATGAGATAACCTTCTAAGGTTTGCTTTCATTGGCGTGAAAGTACCATTATAGGCTGGAAAAAGGAAAGAGGTTCTGTAATCCTTTCAGAGTGTGCATTTGAAACATCCCACAGACCTTTGTGAACATAGTGAATAGAGGTAGGAAGGTTGTTGCAGAGTCGTTCTCATATTTTTACCTTGTCGTTTGTTGCTTTAAATCTGAATGCCATTTGCACGGATAATAGCATTCTAACATACAGATTGGTCATTTCTCATTAAACCAATGAGCCTCACTGCCAGTGCTAGTGAACCTGGGTATGTTCAAACCCAGTCTGACCATTGGCTCCAGCTCTTTGTAGTGGTGGGGTATGGTAAGGGATGTCCCAAGCTCCCTTGTAGCTTGTATATGCATGTAATTGCCCTTATGTAATTGCTGTTAGTTTTCCTGTTTAAACTATTCTTCCTGTTAAGGCACTTCATGTTCCCTTGTATCTGGAATTGCGTTTCATTTCTCCTAGTAAATTCTGTGGTGAACTGATTGCTATCTTTGGGGAAAGGGAAGACAATTCTTCTGTCTTACGGATGATATTAAAGGCTTTGTACCTTGAACAATGGAAAGGCTTGAACTAAAAATGACAGCCCTTCTCAGCTGTGAAGCTCTCATATCCATTAGTTTTGTCCTATATCATTAAAATACTCCGACTTTATGCAATAGTTGAAAAATTAGCTTTTGGCATAGCGGTGCGTTAATTGGCATAGTGTTCTGTTCAGATTCGCAAGGAGAAAGTAATTCATTTATTCTGAACTCAAAAGTTTTTTGTAGGGTGACTTACCCTAGTATGAGGGGCACTGGGTCTGTGGGGTCAGCAATAACTGCAGTGTCCCAGGGTTGGGTTTTGGTTTACGAGCGCAGTGACAATTGTGGTTGACACAACAGATGATCTCGTTGACATTTTTTAGTCAAAAGAAAACATCTTCGTGCAGTTCAGATGGGGGCACTGGTCTGATATGAAACTTAGAACTCTTTTTATCAGTGTAATTGCATCTGTACAACGCTTGTAATACGGGCAGTGCCATTGATCAGGGCTGGATAGCAGAACTTCAAGGTGATAACCTGACTTGGGCTTGAGGCCTCTTGCATATGACAATCTCTGTTCTACATAAATAAACGTATTCACATCTAGAACGTGTATCCAAGTCTTTGTATGAAAACCAACCTTGGATTTGCTCTGTCTCTCATTGCAGATGAAGCTGCCAGCGTTATTCAGTTTGGTAAATCAGCCAAGCGATCGCCGGAGTCAACTCAAATTGGGCAGTATGGGAACGGCTTGAAATCGTGGGTATTAATCACAGCCAGTCTCCTGAGATTGTGCAGATTAGAGCTGAGATAGCCAATGTTTTGTTGTTTTTTTTTTTTTTTTTTTGAGATGTTTCTTTTATCAGGAAAAAAACGCATGCAGATGAAATCTAAATAAAGATGCCATGTTTTGGTATGCAGGAACACTTTGGACATGCGCTGCAGCAGGGAGGTCTGCTCTGAGATGATTGCAGTGTTTTGTTGTCATGTTGTGATACGGGGTATGGATCAGAGCTGGAAGAAGTAGTGAAAAGCAGGAACAAAAAAACCCTTTGTGTTTATGTCAGACAAATAGTGAAATTGAAGCAAAAATAACGCTGCAGCCTCTTACTAGGAGATTTGGCTGGTGCAAGTCAGATGGACTTACACTGCATAGTATGAGGTTTGGAAAGCTCCATTATACTTCAACTTTAAACTGTGAGTAGTGTGAGAGGAAAGAGTTTAGAGAGCTTGAGTTCTTTTTGTAAGATGTCCAGGTTTAGATGCTTTTTTGGAAGGAGTGATACATTTAGAAAGAGAGGGCCGTTGCTATTTTTAAGCCATTTTTTTCTGTTACCTGCTTTTGGATTCTCATAATTGAGCAGAATGGAAGCAAACTGATAGCTTGATCTGCTTTTTAAAGCATTTGCATAAATTCTGCTAGTTTGCTAAAAAATGGTGGTCACCAATTGTAATGTGCTGCCTGAAATCTTTCTCCAGGGGTTCCATGCGGATTGGGAAAGACTTTATCCTGTTCACAAAGAAAAATAACACCATGACTTGCCTCCTCTTGTCCCGGACGTTTCATGAGGAAGAAGGCATTGATGAGGTTTGTATGTAATGAAGTAACGTGATGAATGCTGAAATCAGTGTGATTCTACCTATGGAAAATTTGTATACCTTCAGTTCAGATGTTCTTTATCTGCATCCCTAACATGGAAGTATTTCTGTGCTCAAGCGTGGCCAGTAATGAAAAGTTTTTATTTTGCACCACAATATGTCAAGAAGTATTTTTCATGGTGATATCTGAGGGAGCTGCACAAAGAAGCCATTGATGGAGCAGTGGGCAGCCAGCAGTGGTGTGTGCAGCTACCATCGTGCCACTGGAGCCAGGAGTTTTGGCATGAGCTTAATTCTAGAACAAGGAAGGGACATGCCCCATCCCTGGAGGCATTCAAGACCAGGCTGGATGTGGCTCTGGGCAGCCTGGTCTGGTGCTTGGCAACCCTGCACATAGCAGGGGGTTGAAACCAGATGATCATTGTGGTCCTTTGCAACCCGGGCCATTCTATGATTCTGTGACTCTCTGGACTTGGTGTACATCTGCAGTCTATAATTCTATCTTCTGTTCTAAACAACAGAAAACTGACAACCTTTCTAGAATCATACAAAAATAATTTAAAAAGGCAAATCAGAATAAATGAAGAACACTTAAGCTCAAGAGAAGTGTTAAGCAGAGATTGATGTTATTCTTTTTTTTAAAGAATGAAAGCTTGTGTTTTTTTAGTGTTAGGTATAAATCATTGCCAGATGAAAGAAGCCATGGGTTGTGTTGATGTTGAGCAGCCAGAAATTCACAGGTTGCTTTGGAGCTGTTTGCTCCAAGACTAGATGATGTAGAAGAATAACTTTGGAGGCTGGAAAGGGAGATCCTTGAGCAGCTGGCAGTTATGCAAACATTGCGAAGTTAAGAAGAGCTCCTGCACTAATTCTTGGCCTGTGGAAAGGGCTGAGTTCACTCAGCATCGATCCATATAAATGGTATAGGGGGGGTGAGTCTGGGTTGCTCCTGATACAGTGCTGTTTGCAGGTCATTGTTCCACTGCCCACCTGGAACGTGTGGAACCGAGAGCCTGTGAGTGACAACATGGAGAAGTTTGCTATTGAGACAGAGCTAATTTACAAGTATTCCCCGTTCACATCAGAACAGCAAGTGATGGAGCAGTTCAATAAGATCCGTGGTGAGAAAGGTATGTATGGTGCTGGTCGTGGGCAAGGTGGTTTGGGGTTTGGGTTGGATTTGTCTAATCAACTTGTTGCTTGCTTAGGCACCCTAGTGATCATCTTTAACCTCAAACTGATGGACAACGGGGAGCCAGAGCTGGATGTGACTTCTGACCCTCGAGACATTCGGATGGCAGAAACTCCTCCAGAGGGAACGTGAGTGTGACTGATATTACAAGCCCTTGGATTTTGATCCAGTTGTTTGGGGTTTGACTGTATATTGTGTGCGTGTGGTTTTTTAAAAGCAGCTTTTTCTGTGCTGAGCAGTTCTCAGCAGTTTGCAGTTCATGCGTACAAATAGCTCACAGGCACTACACCTTTGTGTTTGGTCTGAATTTCTGCATTGACTTGTCTCAGTCAAAGCAGCAAACTCAATAACCTTTAATGTCATAAAGGGAGGATGCCCTCAGCTATGAGTGTAATTTTCTATAGGTATCAGGTTTTTGTCAGAGTGATGCTGGTCATGAGTCTGATCTCAAACAAATGTTTAGCTTGTGGTTAAACGAACACCAAGAAAACGTGAGTTATTGTGCAGGTCAGCTTCAGTGAGCAGATGATGCTGGTGGATGCAGGCAGCCACTGGACCTTCTTTCAGGTGAAGAAAGAGAATGTGCACAGAGGGCAGCTTAGAGGAGCAACAGAGGGTGGTGGTGTTTATTCCACATATTGGGGAGAATGAGCTTTCTGGAAGCTTTGTAGCCTGAAAAGGAAAAACTGACCTAAACCCTTGTGGTGTTTGAATATATTAGTCTGATGCTGAGTATGCAGGTGCAGCAAAGCTCTTGGGGACCTCTAGGGACCTAATAGGATTCTCAGTTCTCTTAATGCACGATGGTGAGCTTTCATGATTACCACTGATAGAGGAAGGAGCTGCTTTCTCCTGTGTGCTGTTATTTCTGTGTTTGATCAGGGCAGGTTCTGCTGGAGCATGCTCCTGATGAGCTGAAGGTGAAGTGTACTAACAAGTAGAACTTGGTGTTAAGTGGTTCAGGTCGTAGGTATGACCTTTATTATCCAGCTTTATTCAGAACATTCTTTTCAAGCTGCAGTAATATGTATGTAAGTGTTTTGCAAAAACATGTAAAATATACAACTTGGTACAAAAATCTACAGAACACAAAGGTTGAGGGGAAAAAAAAAAAAGCCACCTGAATGGTAAAATAGAAAAAGCTTTTGTTTTACCTCACTCACTTGTTGAAGGTTGCATGTTTGCAGTGTTTTGGAGTAGATGCCTGATGTGGCAACACAACAAGGTATTAATCGTGCTGTAGGTGCCTAAAATAAGTTACAAGGTAGTGAAAATCAGCGTGAGGAGGTGATTCTGTTGGTCATTTGGAATCTAGATAGCAATTTCTTGGGAAACAAGAATCTTACAAGTTTTTTCAATGGAGAAACTTGTTCCATTTTGTTTGTACAGAAGTGGAGGCTGTATGACAGTAGTATGTCTGGGCTATTTTTAGCTGGAGAAGAATTGAGAGGGGAAAATTGTGAAGGAAAGAGGAAAGACAAAAGATGAGCACTGTGAAGGAGTTATTAGTTACTCGGGATTAATTGAGTGAGTCATCTTTGAAGTATGTGGTCATAATAGGGAGAGTGTCTCCCAGTCGACCTACAGGGAAGTGCAGAACAAACTGCTTAGTTTCTGTACACATCTCTCTTGCAGGAAGCCTGAGCGCCGCTCCTTCCGTGCCTATGCTGCTGTGCTGTACATTGATCCCAGAATGAGAATCTTCATAAATGGACACAAGGTGCAAACCAAGAGGCTTTCCTGCTGCTTGTACAAGCCAAGGTAAGGATCAGAGCCAAAGTCTGCTTACACGTGCAGGACCTTTCTTACAAAAAAAGGTCTAGCATTTTGCTGTCTGGGTGTATCCTGCATAACTCCACATTGAAGCTACAGATCATACTCCACAGAAACAGATCATAAGAGACAGGGATGTCACAAAGGACAATGTCAGATGCTTTGTATGAGTGCAGACAGATGATGTTAGATGCTCTGCCTATATTTACCAAGGCTGTAACCCCATCAGAAGGCCACCGAATTTGGCAGGCACAGTTTACCCTTAGTAAAGCTGTGTTGGCTGTCACCAATCACCTCTTTGTTTTCCACGGGCTTTGGCATCGTTTTCAAGAGGATGTGCTCCAGTGTGTTGCAAGGCACAGAGGTGAGCTGACTGGCCTCCAGTTCCCCTGGGTCTTCCAATTTTTAATAGGACAGGAAAATACCTAAGATACATCCTAGAATTATTACAGAAAGGAAACCACACTGAACTCTTTGAAATAGTTATTTTGAAAATTAACTTTTATCAGTGGTTAATCTAGGTTTGAATAGAGATTGGGAAAGACTGTTCCCTGTCTTCCTTTTTAATTCCCTTAAAGGTGGCACATTTGAAAGTGAGATGAGGTGTGCTGTCAGTTGTCTTAAAAGAGAATAAAAAGAGGTTCTGAGGATGAGAGGGGAATAAAGGGAATGTGTTTTTAGGTCTGTCAGAGTCAGTAGTATTCCTCTGTCCATGATAGCACACACAGGCTGCATTCTAAGGTAGCCCTGTGCCTTAATAACACACCACCATTTTGTGCTGCAGTAGAGTTTAACAGTGTGGGCCCACCATCAACTTCCTGCGTACTTTTACTAGTTGCAGTTAGTTGTCAAGCTGCTGATTAGGGCCCTTTGAACCTGGCCAATTTTCAGCTTACATAAGTCTGCCTGTCAAGCTCATACTTACTCAGCTTCTTTAATTAGAATTTGGAAAGTGGTGTCAGAAACCTGAGAAAAGTCAAGCGAGTTTGCATCTACTGCTCCCCCCTTCCCAGCCTTTTCACTGTCAGAGGCAGTCAGAATGACTTGCTGCTGTAAATCCTGGTTTGCTTGGTTGATAGTATCTTACACTCTGAATTTCTGTATTTTACCTGTGTGTGATTGCCATGTGCTTCATCCCGTGCCACGGTCCAGAAGAAGGAAAGCTAAAGAGGAGAGTCTTACTTTGGAGTGTCTGGACTGCATCCTTCTGGTCTTGTACTCCTAATGCCAGCCGTGGATGGTTGTGAAAATTCATTCACTTCCCCTCTGGCCCCCAAACAGAAATTATTCTCTCTTGAATAGCTCTTTCTTGAGGGACCTGCTAGAGGAAAGCTAGTCAATCAGTCCTTTTTGAGAATGGAGTTCCTCTTTTTACAGCTGTTGGTGATTTGCATGTTTCCATGAACTTACTGAAAATGCAGGGTGCTTGTATCATGGATTGTCCCTTTAGAGCTGAAGCCAGAGCTCATGCATACCCATCTAGCTACTGAGTTGTCTGCAGCTTAATGCTACTCTCCTGGACTTGCAAAATGACTCTGATTTGTACAGGAGCATAGAGGGGAAGCATACTGGTGTTACAATATTCCTTTGGAGGACAGTTAATGCTGTAGCACTTGAGGCAGAGCTGCTGTAGTGTAAGCCAGATTACTGCTGAGCTTTTCTAGACAGCAAACAAGCATGTAGCAGGCAGTGATGGTTCTCCTGGCTGACAGCCCAAAGGATGCTGTGCTGAGTGTTCTACGTAAGGGCCATTTGCTAATCTCTGCGGGAGAGTCACGATGCCCAAGTGTTAATTTTATTCATATCATCCTCATTAAAGACTGCTTAAGTACTGTAATGGAATGGCATTCATCCATCACTGTAGAGACACACCTATCCATTTCTGTTGCTAGATTTTTAAGAAAACATGTTACAAACTAGCTTGCCATGCTAAGAGCAGGCCATTACTTGATGGTGAGCTAAGAACTGATCCTGATTGTAGTCTTTTTACATCCTTGGTGAGCTTTTGGCCAGGTGTCTTTCTGCTTGAAATGATCACTTCTTGCTCTGCATTGGACCATTCTGGTCTCAAGATTTGCTAAGGAGGGTTGCCTGCTGAAGGCAGTGAATTCTCTCCCATTTGTAGGGCAGTAACTTTGTCTTCATCTCTGAAGGAAGATCATCTAACAGTGACTTGTCTGCAGGTTAATTTTTTTTATGTTACAGAACAAAGAATGGAAATCTATAATGGTCCTCAGTGTGTTTAAATGCCTTTATTGTGCAAATCTGGGTTTTGCAGTCTTTGTTTTGCTCTCCTTCAAAAATAACAGCTTATGTTCTGAGTAGGACATCTGTTGTTCTTTTGTCACTTGTCCTTCCTGAATGCTGTGGGCTGTAAAATCAGCTACCAATGTGTTCCTCCCATTCAGGTGGGAGAAAGAGATCCAAGATTGCTGAGGAAGCAGTTTTTCCTTACAAAACAGCTCTGGATATATTCTACCCTTTACTAGAGTTCAGTGAGGCCTCATACAACCTTTCTGGAACCTGTGATATCCAGGAGTCAGGAGCAAGTTGCTTTTGTGCAGATCTTTCAGCAGCATTTATAGGTGTGATGCCGCAGCTCCACCCACCCTGGAAGCTGCTTTCATCTCTTGAACAGTTACTTCATCTGTTGCCTCCCACAGTCACTGTTTCAACTTGTTTTGCAGCACAGTACATGCAGCTAGAAGTAAGCAGGCTGTTCTACACGTTAGCTTATATGCCTGCTATTTGAGCAAGCAATGATCTCAGCAGGCATCAGGTGCTGGTGGCTGCAGTAGCACTGCATGCTGCTTTGTTTGCCTTGGCTGTCTCTGTGAACTGTGTGCTATTCTTGTACCACGTGCAAGAGAGTTTCCTTCATGAGGACACTGTAGGATGATTGTAACGAACATTTTGAAGGCAGGAAAGTGTGGATTTCTTGTCTGTCAGACTTCTCAATGCATATCTGTTCCCACCACTTGAGTGTGAGCTTTCCTGGCTGTAGCCAAAGCCATTTGGCTTTGCAAAATAAAGCAAAACATAATGGTTGGGTGGTTTCTTCTTTCTGGAATTGTTCAGTCTCTGGGACCGTTTATCTGGAACCAAATCTGTGTTCTTTGTTTTGCTTTTGGGCTATTGAACATTCCTGCAAATAACTGCAGGGAGCAGTGGGGAAGGTGGGAGTGGAGCTGGGGTGGCAGCTTAGTCTGCCTCTCTGGATTGTAAAGGAGGAGGTGTACCTTGCTTGGTGAAGCAGTCTGTCTGTGATCTTCCCAAGTACTTCTCTTTGTATCATAGAATGGCTTGGATTGGAAGCAGTCTTAAAGATCATCTCCTTCTAACCTCCCTGCTGTGGGCATGGATGTTTTCCACTAGACCAGGCTGTCCAAAACCCCATCCAGACTGACTGAGAGCAGTTCCAGAGATGGGGCTGCAGGGACACTCCGCTGGCTTACATCCAGCTTCTTGTCCACCAGAACCCCCAGATCCTTCTATGCAAGGTTGCTCTCAAGGAGTTTTTCTCTATGCTTGGCTGGGATTGCCCCGACCCAACTGCAACTCTCTGCACTTGGTCTTGTTAAACCCCATTACATTCATGTGGGCCCGCTTCTCAAGCTTGTCCAGGTCTCTGTGGATGGCATCTCTTCCTTCTATCATATCAACCACACTGCTTAGTTTGGTTTCTATAGCAGACTTACTGAGGTACTGCCTGTGTCACTGATAAAGATGCTGAAGAGCACTGGTTGCAGGACAGACCCCAGGGAGACCCCCCTTGTCACCAGCCTTCACCTGGACATAGAGCTGTTGATCATAACCTCCTTCCTTAAGAATAATTTGTTGAGATCATTCAGCTTCACCCTGTTCCCTCTCACCCAGGAATGCAAGGCAGAATGTGGATGATGTAATTTAATTATGCCAACGTGTTGACAGCAGTTGTGTTTTTCAGAATGCGTTCTGGTTCTTGGCTCCAGGTAGCTTAGATCATCCTCAAGTAGGTTTGAGGAGATTGCACAACCCAATACCTGACTCTGCCTCTCCTAATGTGGTTATTTGACATGTTGCACTGTATATGGAAGGTAAAACAAGCCATTGCAACTCAATAACACTTTACAAGGTAGTAAATCAGAAGTGTCCTGAAATCTAAAAGCTGCAATTTGAAGCTGTGTTCAGACACTTCCTATGCTGCTTTACAGGCTTTGAGCTAACTCTGCCTGGAGGGAGGTGCATGCTGTGAAACTGCACGTTGTTATTTGCAGGAGAAAGGAATGATTATTTATCTGGAGTGGAAGTTGTTTTTTGTTTGTTTGTTTGTTTGTTTGAGAAGTTTTACATATGTGTTCAGTACTCTTTTCCCTTCTGAAGAAGTTGTTCTCCTTAATCTTGGATTCCTTTCAAGAATATGGAATTTGTTACACCTCCCCTGTGTAATGTAGAAGGGAATGATGTAGCTGCAGTTACTGCTAGAGCATCTATGACTTAAAGGTATGGCCTGAGTACTTCCAAAATGCTCAGTTACTGATTCATAAACCTCCTCTGTTTATTGTGTATCCGTTGGGGGGGAAAAAAATAGAGTAGCATGTGATGACTTTATTTTCTAAAAAAAGTGATGAAATCTTGCTTTGACCTTTCTGCTGAGATTGCTGATGATGTTTTCATCATCACAGGATGTACAAATACACTTCAAATCGTTTCAAGACTCGTGCAGAGCAAGAGGTGAAGAAAGCAGAGCACATGGCGAGGATAGGTGAGTCCTGGGGGTGCCTATGCAGGCATCCTGATTTTGCTGTAGCAGAGGGAAGGACGAGGCTGTCTCACTGAACATCACCTGCAGTTGTTAGTTTCTGAGATCACCATGGTTGCTCAAGGAACTAGTTGCTAAGGATGACTGAGACTTGCTTCTGTGCAATGGAGGGGATTTATATTATTTCTGAAGAGCCTTTCCTCTAGGGAATACATGTAATAACCCTCAGGGCACACAGCTCTCCCTTGCTCTAGCTCAAGCCCTCTGTGTTTGTTATCTCACAGTTCTGTTCTTGGATTAATTCCCTGTTGAAGTTGTTCAACAACAGATTTTTGTTCTATTAGGCATCAAGTGATAAGGGTGTGCAACAGAATCCTGATGTTTTATTTATGTCCTTCATGTGCTCCAAGATTACCTTTTGTCCATCTTGCTATTAATCTTGTCCACAGGAGAATCCATACTTGAAAATATTGTGTACTCAACATATAGAAAGCACATAAGCTACAAATGTAGCTTTTAATTATGCAAAATGTATGAAATTTAATAAATCCTTTCCTGCAGCTCCTGGTGGGGAAAACCCAAAGTGTTGAGGGTATTTTGGAGTTGTATTAACCTGTGTCTTCTGGTTTCATAAATAAAAACCTGATGTTACAGAGGTGTGTGTCTTAAGAGCTGCTCTATGCAGATATATTTGTGCAGATCAGATGATTATGGTGAGGAAGAGACAGTACCACGTTCAACATACGCACTCATAACAGCAGTGTGATTTTTTGACCCTGCCCAAAGCAGCAAAAAGATCTAATTCTCTGTTCTTGTTCCTTTATGAAGTATGATCGTGAAGTTCAAGCAGTTTATCCTGTGCCTCTGTCCTCATAGATGAATTTTTTTAGATTGAGGCCTGTAGCCAGAGCAGGCGTTCAGCAGACTTGCATTCTGCTCCAGAAGCTTGCAGATACCATGATTTGGAAAGGTTTCTTTCTTGCAGCATTACATGAGGCCTTCATGACTTTTGAAAGGTGAGCTCGAGTGCACTGCCAGTGAGGAATGCTGCCATTCAGTGTCCCAGTGCCAAGAACAGATACTGGCACTGAAATGGCTATCAGCACTGAAACATAAACTCACCTTCATCACCAAAGCACTTGACTTTCTCCTGGAGTGAAATAAGTGCTAAACAAAGAGCTTTGAACATGCTGAAAACTCGAGGCGAACATCAGACCTTGTTCTGCATTAAGTCTTCAGGGCTAAAACGTTCTCATAGCATTAACCTCAGCTGCAGTGGAATGGATCTCATTTCTTTGCTTTTGGGAAAATCAGCTTCATCTTTAATATTCTGTTCCATATACCAAGGGCTCTCTTTCTGCTGTTGATAGAGAAGATTGATTTTTCCTTATTTCCAGTCTGTTTTCTCTGAGGATGCACACCATCCTATATGTATCACAGTCCAGAAATAGAGACATGCTGATATTAAAGATGAGGAAAAAACTCCTCATTCTCTCAGAAACCAACTTTTCTGCCTCCTGTGATGAGCTGTAGCACCCACATCCCTCAGCGACCAGATGGACCTCTACAGCTGTTCCAGGAAACTTCATTGAGGCATTGCCATTTTGTAGTTTCAAGAGATCATTCTGGAAAGCAAGCAAATAGAAAAGGTGAAGAGTTATGTAGAAGTCCAATATCAAAAGTCATTAAGAGCTGTGTTCTGAGCTTTACATTTCTCCTGAGCGTGCTGGAGTGCCCAGTGCATAGCTTGGCAGTGCTGTTGGTGTGCCATGCCATTCCTCTCCTTGGAAGACATGAATGCTGGCTCTTAACTTCTGTGTGCTATGGGCATGTGGGTTTCAGACCCTCTGCTCTCGCACCTGGAAATGAATTGTGCCCTGTCAGCCATTCCTCCTAAGATGCCTGCTTTATTAAAGCAATGACAACACCTTATGGACAGGCAACTCTCCATTCTTCCCTTCAGACCTGGCTGTGCTTAGTTTGCCTGCTGCTACAATCCAGGCTTAGATACAAATGGAATATTCAAGCAGATGTGTTTTAAGCTGTCTCCAGATGTCTGTGTTTTCCTGTTTAGCCAAGCTGTAGGTGCACTGTGAGGGCACTGGGTGACTTCAGTCTATCACACAATGCAATTAAGCTGTTCCTTGCTTGATAAAGTTACTGTGACCCTCAGAGTGTGCTTTTGTGGGAGCTAGAGTAACAGAACTCCAACACAACACAGAGAAGAGAGGAAAGGTGACCTTCCATGGTCTAAGCAAGCTGATGACCCATTCTCATAGCTGGATGCACTGCAGCTGTGCATTTCCACATGTAATTCTGACCCAGCACTGAGGATAGTGGTGACCACTCAGCAGGTGCTCCCTCCAACATCTGGATTCTTTCTGGTTGGAAAGACAGCATTGTTTTTTGGAGAGATGCTGCTTGTCTCCAAGATCCTATTGTGTGACATTTTGCTTCATCTTGCATATCTCATCCTTTCTTCTAGTGATTGTGCATGCAAACGTTTCTGTGTGTACATTTTTATATATATCGATCTATTCCTGTTAGAAATCTCTACAGTAACTCTCTCAGCAATTTCTGCTCCCATAAGCTGACACAGTTCTGCATCAGCAGCCAAAATAACTCCGTGAGATGTATGGTCCAGGTGGCAGCTGCAGCTGGAGGCATCCCCTGCCCAAACAGGGCATGACTTGCCAGTCCACATTTACCATGGGGCCTCATAGTGTGTGGGATGGAGAAAAGAGATGTGTTCCAAACAGCGAGTTCTTTGTCCATACAGCTGTAAGCACAACAGCTTTCTGACATGAAAGGGAGGTATTAGAGGATCATAGCCAATGTGCTTTTGGATGGGAGAGCATGCAGATGCAAGGTATGCGTTGCTAACTTGCAAGAGCTGTTTGTGTCTCCATTTTAGGAAGGAATTTCTCTGCTTAAAATGAAATTTGTTGAATGGATCTGAAGTGGGTGGGTGTATGGGGCAATGTGTGCCAGCTGGCATGCACTCTTGTTGGTAATGTGTAAAAGAGGTGGGAAGAGGAAGTTCTTTTAGGTGGTAACATTTGTGTATGCAAAGAGCATTGGACATAATGGTAGGTTTTCTGTGTCCCATTTTGTGTATAGCACAGATTAACATTTTTTCCAGGAAAAATATAGTGAACATGCACAATTTTCTGTGATTTCCTTCCTTGAGATGTGCTTTCACAGCGTTGACTGTGACCTCTGACCAAATTTAAGGTGGTTTGTTAATGATCATCTCGTATGTAACGTTTTTCTTTTGTACCTTTTTGTGTTACTTTGTCACCTCTCCCCTGTCCAGGTAACCCAGCACAGGCCATCCCTGCAAATCTGTTAGCCCCAGCTGAATGCCGTGCTGTGTGCTGTCTGTACCGGGTGACTGATGATGGTGATGTTGGTTAATGCTGTTCTTTCTCGTGGTGTTTCAGCGGAGGAGAAGGCTCGGGAGGCAGAGAGCAAAGCCCGTGCGTTTGAGCTGCGCCTCGGGGGAGACCTTACACGGGAGTCCAGGGTGAGTCCTGCTTTTCTGCCAAGCTGGGTGTGTTGGGCACTGAGGGAGAGGTTCAGAACCGTGGCTTTGGATGGGAGAACTAACTGCTTAGCACCTGCTGTTAGCACTTGGGTACGTGAGGGGAGCAGCTGGTGACCTGTTGGAGATAAGGTGTCAGCAGTGCTCAGTCATCAGCGGTGTCATCACTGCAGGACGTGCTTAAGCGTGTCTGTTTTCCAGCCCCAGTGAGCAGGAAGCATGCTGATACTCCAGTGCACACATCTTTCAATATGTATCAGTTGGCAGGTGATCCCCTGCCAATATTTGAGTTTTACTGTGAAAGTGCTTTGGTGCTCTTTTGAGTGTGAGGGAACGCAAAGTACTGGAAAAAAAGTAGAACTGTTGGGATTTTATTTTCTTTCTTTTGGATCCTCTCTCTTACTGCTCTTGCAGTTTGATCCTCGGTTTCCTTGAACTGTTGTTAGAAAGTTCTTTTTGTTTCCTTCTGCTGGTACCTCAGGAAGCTGCAGCCCTGTGGGCTTTGAGAGGTGGGCAGGCTGAGCTGGGAGGGAGCTGCCAGGTGGTGCAGCAAGTGGCCCGAGCTTAAAATTACTCCTTAATGACAACTACCAAAAAATACAGCATTGGAGTATCCCAGCTATTTCCCTCTTGTGTCCTGCCCTTCACCCTATGGCTTTGGTTGCATTGACAGTTACATTTGGATGCTTCCTTCTGAGCAGCTGTGTAGCTGCTTAAGCAACTCAGCAACTGGCACAGCCCTATATGTTTGGGAGTGCTAATTATTGCCCGGCACAGCTGGTGAATTCTTTACATTTGGAAGATTTGTGAGATCTTTTTGAAGAGGGGGGAGAAAAAACTCAGGAGTTGAGTGTTCCTGGATCTCACAGCAGCAGTTTTACTGTGCTGGCAGGTGATGTTACGTCAGGTGCAGAACTCAGCCATAACCATGCGCCGGGAGGCCGACGTCAGGAAGAGGATTAAAGAAGCAAAGCAGCGGTGAGTACGAGGCAGCTGCAAGCTCTGATCTTCTCAGCCTGTTCATTCCACATGCTCCAATGTTTCTCCTGCTTTACTTCATGTGATAGAGTGAAAAGTTCATCTCAGAGCTTAAATTCGTGTGGGCATCGTGTTTGTGTGCGCTGGGGGTTGGGTTGGCTCTTGGGTTGGCTCTTTGGATTGCTTCTGTTCCCCTCTTAGTTCCTGAAAAAAGTATTTGAAAATAGTTTTTTTTTCTTCTTCTAACATCAGCTTTTTTCATTTTCTTGCTTATCCATTTGCATTTAAGATTCAGGGAAACAAACACACGTTATGAACTGACAGTGAAATGGCTGCTGGAGTTGCAGAGGTGTTTCCTCAAAGCTTGTTGAATTCTATTGCAGTCCTTGCCATCAATTCCTAATATTGTTATAACTTAGCTCAGGCTACAATTAACTTTGCTACTGATAGAGTAATGGGAATAATTAACTCTTTATATACGAGTTTTCTGCATATTTTTCATATGCATTTCACAAATGAGGAGTTTTCACAAATCCTAACAGAAAACTTAATCTCTCAAAGTAAAGGCTGATAAACATAAAGGCTGATTACTTAAAGCAAAGGCTGATGGTGAGCCTGGTTAGGGATTTGTATGTACCAAGTCTCTGTTCCTAGCTGTTTGTTTTGCATGCTAATTTACATCCCTGCCTGGGTCAGGACTATCCCACACTTGTTGCCAGAAATGAACTTAATGCATTTTAATTCAAAAGTGGTAGAGCTGTGATCTTCAGCTTCCATCTAAATTGTGCATGTAAAGTTTGTCTTTTTATTCTTAGTTTTGAGAACACAGATAATGTATATCAAAGTATAACTTTGTCAGTGGACCAGCCTTCCTTTCAGTGGGCAAAATGCTTTTCCTTTAAAAGAGCTGAACAACAGACATTGATCTTAAAATAAAGAAGCTAGCTTCTGTATGGCCTTTGTTGTCTATTTGGAAATGAGAAATTCCAGACTTTCTTCAGCAGCTCTTCGTGCTTAAGTGTGAGTTATAGTCAGGTTTCAAATATGCGGTGATGGGGAAAACAGATGTGACGACCATCAGACAACAGGGAAAACAGCTTTCTTTCCTGACTCCTGTGTAGGCTCAGCTGCTCTGCTCCTGAGCAAGGATGAATAAGTGTGCAGCCAGTTCTAGACTAGTGTGTGTTCTTCTTTCTGGTTCCCAAAGCCTGTGCGTAAGGTCAGGTCATAAATCCAGCACATAGGACAACTACACCTAATAATAGGATTGGCTGGGCTTTAAGCAAACACTTAGTTCTTCATTATTTGGGTCATAATTTGACTTCGTGTCCTCTCTGATAAAAATAAGGAGATGCCCTTCCTATCCTGTAGGAGAGTGCACCTTTTCACTTGAAATTCAAGGCCTTACATCCTTCTCCAGGGACCCTCAGAAGCCAACAGCAGAAGAGGAGGTTTTGAGGCATATTGGTCTCTTGTGTCCCTTTAGAGGCCCTGTGGGAGCTTCTGTTTCCAAGAAAGGCTGTATATATATATATATATATATATGTCTGTGTGAAGGCAAAGGTGACCTCAAGAAAACTGAAAACAGACATGAAATGAATCTGCTTCTGGGATTTATTTTGAGGAGCTTAAATGTTAAGCTGGACTCCAGTCTTAGAACTACGGGTTACCACTATGTCATGCTCGTGAATGCACAACTCAGGTTCTCTCAGTATCTGATAGTGGTAGCAAACAGCCAGCAGATTATCAGAAAGAATTCCAAGCATCTTCTACCAGACGTGGCACTGAGGGCTGTGGTTCAGTGGTGGTGGTGGTTGGTGGTCAGACTTGGTGAGCTTAGGGCTCTTTTCCAACCTTATTCATTCAGTGATTCTGCTCTAGGAATTAAGCACTGAAAAAGCCTCCCTGGCGCAATGCAAGTGTGTGTAAGGCAGGACAGCGGTACAGACAACGCTAGGTAAAGGTTAAAACCTTTTGCCTTATGTTTGTGATACCTTCAGCCTGAAACTAACGTATCCTCATTACAAAAACCCCTTCATCTGGGTTTCATGAAAGCTGTGGAATCTGTTTTAATCTGTTAAAGAAGAATAGTTTTGTAAAATGTGTGGGTTTTGTTTGATTCTGTAACAGGGGTACCTAAATCTCTCGAGGCTTTCTGCACTGCAGGAGATGCAGTTCCTGATAGGGTTGGAATAGGAATCTGCTGGTTCAGATTGAGAAATCTGGATGTGCTCACAAACGTACTTAAGACCACTTCTGGTGAAGTTCTCAGCTGCATAAAGAAGTCAGAAATTGTACAAATTGCCAACCTGACATTGCCAGGAATAAAAACACAAAACCAAAAGCTCTTCTGAAGCTGTTAGTAGTGTTGTGCAGCTTTCAAACTCGGTGTTTCAAACCTTGTAAAACTTGGCATTTGGAGAAACTTCCAAAAATCTGACTGTTGAGACTGTAGTTTTGTAGGGATAGCAGCACAGGGAGCTGCATCTGGAAGATACAAACCAAGGTGCTGTAGGAGAGGATGGGTCTGTGCCTACCAGTGTATTCATAAAACTCTGCTCTACTGGAGTATTTTAAAAATCAGATTTGATATACAAGCCAAAAATCCATTCCCATAGGAGAAAGGATATCCAAATGAATAATTAGATTGCCTCAACAAGTAATATTCAGCCTGAATTGATGTCTGCACTGCGAAGTCTTTGTGCTTTACTCATCTTCAGATGCAACGTACGCTCAACAAAACTTCTGGCTTTTAGAAATTAGAACAAAATATTTAGAACTCCTTTCTTTCGTTCTGTTGCAGGGCACTGAAGGAACCGAAAGAACTGAATTTTATTTTTGGTGTGAATATTGAGCAGCGTGAGTTGGATGGCATGTTCATTTATAACTGCAGTCGACTGATAAAGATGTATGAGAAGGTGGGCCCGCAGCTGGAGGGTGGCATGTGAGTTTTTGGAAATTTTTCAGCAATATTTTTGCATGTTCTTACACGTAACTTAGGCCTTCCAATAATCTTTTTCTGCATTAATCATTCCTCGTGAGCATGAGACTTTCATTTTCTCAACCTTTAGTTTGGATTCTGACAAATAACACACATTCGAACATTTCCCAGTACTTCCATGTTTTCCCAACTAACAATGAGTTCTCTCCATACCAACTCAAGTCTGAATTAGAAAGCTGATAAACTTCAGAACAGTCCTGCTGCAAGAATGCACGTGTGTGACTGTGTGTGTGCCATCAGCTGTTCTCTGTGCTGTTTGTCTGCACAATGATCTACCAGTTCAATGCTGTTCCTGACTGTGTGTTCCTCTTGCAGGGCGTGTGGTGGAGTAGTCGGTGTCGTGGATGTGCCCTATCTGGTTCTGGAGCCAACTCATAATAAACAAGACTTTGCTGATGCCAAAGAATTCCGACACTTGTTGAAGGCCATGGGAGAGCATTTAGCTCAGTACTGGAAGGATGTAGCTATAGGTAATGAAGCTTACAGTTTCCAGGGGTATGAGGGGGAGACTTTGGCTGGAAGGGAACTAAGGGAGAGGACAACCAAGAGTGACTGTGATGATTTTTATGATTATAACTCCCTATTGAATGGAAGCTTGTTTGTTTTCCAGCCCAGAAGGGTATCATCAAGTTCTGGGATGAGTTTGGTTATCTGTCAGCAAACTGGAACCAGCCTCCATCCAGTGAACTGCGCTACAAACGCCGCAGAGCCATGGAGATCCCTACCACCATCCAGTGCGGTGCGTGTCAGCAGTGCAGTTAGGAGGCTGCTCCTCCGTGGGGAGGGAACTCCTGGCTGCAATTTGGGGACAGATAAATGGGAGGAGGTTTGAGACGAACTCCTCTATCGTGGTTCCCTGCTAGGGCTTGTCTCCTTCTCTGAGTTCCCTCTGCCTTTTACCCAGCATCTGCTGGTATATTTAAATGTCTTAAAATAAGGTTTTGGTCCTGCATAGTGTGCTGATCATGATGTTCTTCAGGCAGCCTTACAGAACAGGACAGATGTACTTAGCAGTAGAGTTGAGAATGGGCTTAGAAATGTCATAGGAAGTGGGGGACCAAAGTCACCCATCCGAACGCAGATAAGATCTCAAAGTTCCCCATAAGCAATGGAGAGCAGCCAAGTGCCTTGTGTTCTGATGCACCAGCCTATTAAACAGCTCTGAATATAGCACAGAAGGGACCCATTTGTAGTCATCTCTTTAGCTTCGCTTTTGTGCACTGCTGAGTCGCTCTGGCTAAGCCCTTATTCCAGCTGGGAGAAGGGAGATCTCAACATAACCACTTCCTCATTTCATAGAGGGACACCAAACTCCCATGGCCATTTTCCCACGGGAACTGGGAATGAGGATGTAGCAAGGAACATAGAGCCAATCTTTTGGAACTGTTTTGTCATGCTCTCCTCCCTAGATGGTTTTCTCAGTATCTTCCAGTTTCTTCGCACATAGGAGGAGCTTTCCTGTTATTCTTCATCATCTTTGCTGTTGACATTTGCCATGGCTTGTGAGGTCCTCCCAGAACCTGATTTAAAAATGCTCGTCTTTTATTAATTTTTTAAGATGTTGGTTTCCTGGTAGTCCAGCAGTGTCCTAAAAACCAAACGCAGTACATCTGACTCATCTAAAATCTATTACATTATCTAATTTTAGTGGTTATATCTCTGAGTTCTTGAGTGTTGGTGCCAGTAAGAGACAGCCTGCCTCCTGAGATGAGCAGTGATTTCAGGATGGGCTGCTCCATTTGTAAGTGCTGTCACTGTAGCAGTGAAGTGCCAAGTATCAGTTGATGCCAGGCTTCATCAGATTATTGTTACGGTTGCTTTGTTTACCAGATTTGAGGTCTTCCTCAAAGTGGAGGTATATGTTGTGTACATCTGTATTTTGCCACTAGTCTTAACTGTCATTGAATATGTTTTGGAAATAGATGTGGTCCTTGGGCATTAAATAAGCTTGAGAAGTGCTATAGAAAGAACTTGATTGTGTACCTCAAGCTGTGCATTTCTGACTTGCAAAGAGTTTACTTTAACAGATGTATGCTTGAAATGGAGGACTCTCCCATTCCAGCTGAGTTCAGTAGAGAAGAATTACCCTGATAGTTGGGTGTGCTCTATGAATCCTGATCCTGAACAAAATAGGTAAGAATCAGTTAATAAAAATAATGCCTTATTTGCATATTTATGGTCAGGAGTTTTTTGGGGGGAATAGCTCTAGAGACAGACAGTAGTTTGTACCTCTATGGTACACCTGTGGGCTGTGCTTGCAGTCTAACCAAGTAGTTATGACACACTAATTAGTGCTGACACACAGGTGAACATGGCAAATTAGTGTGTGCTCTCAGCAAGTTTGCTGGTGATGCAAAAGTGGAAGAGTGGCTCTTTTGCCAAAGGGTTGTGCTGCCCTCCAGAGGGATCTGGACATGCTGGTGCAGTGGGCTGATAGGAACCTCATGATATTCAGCAGGAATTGCAGAGTCCTGCACCTGGGGAGGAACAGCCTGAGGCACCAGGGAATGGTGGGAGAGTCCAGCTGAAAGGAAGCTGTTCAGAAAAGACCTGGGGGTCCTGGTGGGCACCAACTTTAACATGAGCTGGCATCGTGCAAAGATGACCTGTGGTGTTCTGGGCTGCATCAGGAAGAGTGCTGCAAGCAAGAGAAGCAGTGTTGCATTGTGATAAGCAATGGACACAAACTGAAATAAAGAAGGATCCTCCTTGAATATCAGGAAACGCTTTGACCACGAGAGTTGCTCTGGCACTGGCTGCCTAGAGAGACTGGAGTTTCCCTCCTTGTGAATACTTAGAAGCCATCTGGACATGGTCCTGGGCAACCTATTCTAGGCATCTGCTTGAGTAGAAGGGTTGGACTGGATGGCCTCCAGAAGGTCCATTCCAACCTCAACCATTCTGTGCTTCTGTGAAATTAAGTTCCTTTGTGGGCTTTCTGCACTGTCACTGGGAAATATGATTGTACCAATAGTTCATGCAGTCAAATGGTTACCCATCTTTGTATTGGCCTATCCCCAGACTTCATTTAATATGGCTCCAGGACTTTGAACTGGTAATTCCCAGTGTAAATGGCTTGGTTTATTAGCAGTGCTTTTGATCCTTACAACATGCATTTCCCAGGGAGAAAACAGCTCTGGGATTGTGGTTACTGCAGAAAGAAAAAGGGGTTTTAGTGCTACAGATGGGAACAGTGCTGCAAGTGAGAGAGGAGTAGATTCTGCAGTCTGTACTGAAGTTGTCTTGCATTCCTTTGGTGGTAGGTGTGAAGCTCCAGAGCAGAAGCAAAAATTACCACTAGGAGCCTTGAAGAAAGACTCAAAATCACAGGAGGAAAAGCAGAAACAACTGTCAGAGAAAATCCGCCAGCAGCAGGAAAAACTGGAAGCACTGCAGGTAAACCTGGAGGTTTCCCACTAAGCACAGCAGGCTTTGAGGGACCTGGTGCAAGCAGATGATGCTGAGTAATGGCCTCTAATACTGCGTGTGCTGTGTCACAGTCATTGGGTGGGATTGTTTTAATAAAATACCTCAAGTCTCATTTCCTGTTAGGAAGGTGGGAGTTGACTGCTGGTGTCCTGATCTTGAGAGACAGCAGAAAGTGCCTTCTTTACAATTACTGATCTTTTTTGAAATGAGCAAACAGTTTGCTAGGCTGGGTTAGTGTAGCTTTTAAAGGTAAACTTTCTGGGTTTTCTTTCCTTAATAGAAAACCACAACGATTCGATCTCAAGCTGACTTAAAGAAGCTGCCTCTGGAAGTGACCACACGGCCTGCAGGGGAGGTAATTGGGATATCACCCAATTAGAGCGTAGGCTACTCTTCTGCACTGCCCTTAGCTCAGAGCCTGACTTTTCTGTCTGTTCTCTCTATATACCTTGATCTGTTTTAGAACACCCAGCCAGTGACTCGATCTCAGCGCCCACGATCTCCTCCCTTACCTGACGTCATCAAGAATGCTCCCAGCAGACCACCACCACTTACACCTCCTTTCAAGTCTGTCAGTCAGCTGAAAAAGGGTTCTTCAGCTTGGGCAAATATTAACACTCCCAGATTGGCAAGCATTCTCTCCAAGGAGGAGGCCAGCACTTCCAAGATGCACCACAATGCTGTGACAGCCAGAAAATATAACAGCACTTCAAAGACTCTTGCCAAACCAACTACACCAACCAAACCCTACTCTGCTGTCCCACAGAGCCCTAGAAGCCCACGTGAGACACCCAACTCAAAAACTGCCAAGATGTCAACACCAAAGAAATCTGCCACTGTCAAATCACCTCAGGTGAGATTCAGTGGGATGAAAACCATCAGCTCCTTACCTGCTGTTCTGCAGTGTTGCTGTGTCACATCACAAAGAAGTAATGGAGCAGCAGGGTTTGAGGGCTCCTATTATCATATGGCAACCTTGAATAGTGAAGATATGTACGCTGAGTTGGTGGGGCTTTTTGTTTTTTCCTGTTTGTTTTTTTAAATATTTGGTGAATAAATTCTGTTTTATAACATATCTGAGGTACAGCCGGACCTTGTTTGCCTCCTTCAGGCCTACACCCCCAGGAAGAGGAGTGTACACACTGTTGAGGAGTTGTCTGAGGAGGAAGTGGAATGCAAGAAGGAGAGGACAAAACGAGGCAAATTTGTAGCAGTGAAAGAGGAGAAGAAAGATCCCAGTGAGGTGGTGGTAGAGGTGAGAGTGCACAAGATTCTGCAGCAGAAGGTGTTTGTCAAGTGTTTGCAATCTTGTCAGCAGACATCTAATCTGACCTCACTTTGCTTGTAGCTCACAGACAGTGCAGGGGAGGAAGATGTGGCAGAACTGAAGGAAGCTCAGAAAGGTGAGAAATGAACTCACGATACAGTGAAAAAGAGGTGTTTCACTGGTTAAATATGTCATTTCGTTAATGAGCTTTCTAAAGAAGAGGGGCTGAGAGACCTCTAGCAAAGATGCTATTGCACCTTCTGCCAGACCAGTTAATTTCTGCAGCTTGTTCCCAAGATCCTGAATGGAAAGTGACCCAGTAGAAACCCATGGGAAGTTGTCCTAGTCTAATATGAGCCTGAACAGCATGTCATATGGCCCAGATACAGCAGAAACAGTGTCTGAGAGTGCCATGCCATTTGCTTGCCTATGAATGTTTCTAAATAGAAGTTCAGCTCTGTGATAGTGATGTTTTTAGGGTTCATCTACCGTTTGAAGCAACTGTCACAGTTTTAGGTTAGCTCCCAGTGGCTGCCTTCTCTAAAGATAAAGCAGAATGTGACCTCCAGCGTCTGAATACTTGCCAACATCTTTACTGTCTCCTTCCTTTCAGACAAAGGGCTGCACGTGGAGGTCCGTGTGAACAAGGAGTGGTTCACAGGCCGTGTCACAGCTGTGGAAATAGGCAAACGTGCCACACGCTGGAAGGTGAAGTTTGATTATGTTCCTACAGACACCACTCCAAGAGATCGCTGGTAACTATCTTCAGCTACTGCATTTTGGAGGCTTGTTGTGCTTTCAAGAGGAAGACTCTGGTTTACTTACATAGATACTGAAGACAGAAATACATTGCAGTCATGTCAGGGAGTGTGTGTGCACTCAGGACCGTTCAGCTGCTTTGCAAAGAGTGAACACAACAAATTCAGTACAATCTGCTCATCACTTGAATGTGATGCTCCATGGAGGCAGCTGTTGTGTGATCTAGAGGTCTCAGTGACAGATATGTTCTGATGAAGCTGTTAAGTGTTTCGGGTGTGACTGATGTAGATAAATATATCTGATTTTCCCTTTCTTTTCTTTTTCCTCTTCTCAGGGTAGAAAAGGGTAGTGAGGATGTGAGATTGATGAAGCCTCCCTCTCCAGAGTACCAGAGTCCAGACACACAGCAGGAAGAGGAGGTTGTTGTGGCTGAACCTTCTATCTCAGAATGTGTTGGAATTGAACCAGACACTACAGGTCCTAGCAGTGGCCAAGAAACAGTAGACTTACTAGTTCAGATCCTTCGGTGAGTTCACAGTGTTCCTTGTGAGCTGCTGCAGCCTTTACTTTTTCAGGCTCAAACTCCAGCTTTGTTTTTTCTTTCCCGCATAGGAATTGTTTGCGATACTTCTTGCCTCCAAATTTTCCTATTTCCAAGAAGGAGTTGAGTTCCATGAGTTCAGAAGGATTGCTGGCATTTCCCTTGGTGAGTTCAATACATCTGCAAAAATAAACTGTGTAGTTTGTTGGGTTTTTTCCCCCCATTCTTATGACAAGCCTGCATCCACTGTTTGTGGGACTGTGCAGCTCAAAAGCTCATTTGTATCCCTAGCAGACTAGTGTAGCTGAGGGGGGAAAAAAAGAGTTCATAAATGGTGCCTCAAGTCTTCTATTAGCATACATCTGTGTGGGAAAGCTGTTGGCTGCTGCTACCTGAAGTTCTTGTCCAGTGCTGTTAAGTTTTTAACAAGAGAGGCTGGGTCTGAGATCTATAGAAATGTAGGCACATCTGTTCATTTACCCCCAACCTTTAAGTCCAACTTACAAAGAGACCATCTGAAAAATAAGAGGGAGCATGGAAGCCAACCCCCTTGTACTTCTCCAGATGACCAGGCTCACTGAGATGGAGCAGAATTTCAAGATTCACAGCCCACCAGTGATTCACCTTAAGGCTCTTGGTTGAGCAAGGAACAAATGGGATTCTGCATGGGGGTCAGTATCCTGATTTCCTTGATATATGTACTAAAGCTGAGAACACGTGCTTGAAATTCTCTCCTAGTCTTTACCAGCAGAATAGCTGAAACATGTTTGTTATGAATCAGTACTGTGAGCTGCAGCACTGTGCTGTGTTCAGGAAATACTTCATAAGCTTTGAGGGCTTTTTCTTCCACCGTAGTTTGAATGACTGGAATGAGGCCCCCACAAAATAGCTCTGTGGGTTTCCTTCCCTAACCCAGAGGCATGTGTTCTCTGAGCGATATCAGAAGTGGTGGGAGTAAACCAACAGGGATGAAGTCTTCTCTGCTTGAACAGTCTGTCCTTCCTTTGGTGGCTGAGTCTGCACAGATGCTGATCTGTGTGCTGCTAATAGAAAAATGTGGAGGACCGATACTGGTTTCTCTGGCTTGTCTCTGACACACTGCCAAACCACAATATCCTTAATCCAAATTCAGTCTGCTTCTGTTGCATTTCTGGTCTTTGGGAATGTGAAAACCTGTGTGATTTCTGTGCTTCATACTGTAGGTAGATGAGGTAGTAAATGTGAGCATGGCAAGGAATGCAGCCAGGGAGAACAGAAGGGCTGTGTTGCCCTCGTGTTGTTCAGTCCTGCTGGTAGATGCACTCAAGCAGCAACTACTGGGGTCCCTTTTACGTTTAGTGCTTCTTTTAATGTGTCCTCTCTTGCTTTGTTTTTATGTTCCATAGAAAGACTATTTCAAACAGTACGAGATGGGTCTGCAGAACCTGTGCAATTCATATCAGATCCGTGCTGATGCCCGGGCCAAAGCCTTCGAAGAAAACCTGCGCAATACTGAGAGAAAGCTGAAGGAAACAGAGGAGAAACTGCAGAAGCTGAGGACTAACATTGTGGCTTTGCTGCAGAAGGTGCAGGAGGTGCGTGAACCACAGCACCATGACCTTCATCAGACCGAGGCCAGTCCGGGCACTGTGTGTTTTAGTCCAGAATTGAGCTGTACTTCTTTCTTTTTCACACAGAGGGTGGTGAGGCACTGGAACGGGTTGCCCAAGGAGGCTGTGGATGCTCCATCCCTGCAGGCATTCAAGGCCAGGCTGGATGTGGCTCTGGGCAGCCTGGTCTGCTGGTTGGTGACCTGCACATAGCGGGGGGGTTGGAACTGGATGATCACTGTGGTCCTTTGCAACCCAGGCCATTTTGTGATTCTATGATTATGATTCTTTCTCAATGTGGTGTCACTTGGATCCAGACCAGCAGAAGCAGCTGTGTGCTGCTGTCACTGCCCACCTTCTGGCAGTCAGGATGGGTGCTGCAGAAGATGCTGTGTTCCTGGACAAGGAGGGGTTTTGTTCTTTCCATTCTCGCGCTGCTCTTCAAGATTCACTTTTTCACTGATATTTCATGTTCTTTTCATTTCAGGACATTGATATTAATACAGATGATGAACTGGATGCATATATCGAGGACTTGATCACAAAAGGAGACTGAATAGCCCCATTACACATCCTCAGGAAGTATAGAATTGCTGGTTACTTCAATGGAGATGTGGATTCCTGCAGTAGAAGTCTATAACAGCAGATGAAAGAAGAGAGCTTGTAGACAGTACTGCCATTGTTTTGGTGTACAGGTTGTTGTGACTGAAAAAGACATTTGTGCTTTTGGCAGGAAAGTTTTTAACATTATAATTCTTTGAATTTCTTTCTTCCTTTTGTTTATAAATATTTATTTTTAAAATAAATGGGAACTGTGCCTGGTATGATGGGAGGGTTGCTGTGTGGTTTTAGTCAAGTAAAAGTGTGGGTCCCCTTTTTGCATCTGAGGAATATGTTAAACCTGGAAGACCAGAATCTCATGCTTAGCAAGCTGTCTCATAAGAATCTGATAGGAAGTTAAAACTAGGTTTTAAACAGTAGGAGAAGAGGCCAGGGCTTGAGACTTCTCTTGGTGTAGAGAAAAACAGTCAGAGACCTGAGCTACAGAGTAGGGATCCAAACAGTCTGTGTGGAGGGGATGCAATTGTGAGGGTTCTCAAAGCTGAGTGTGGGGGTAGGGATTGGCATTTGTGCGGTTGTTGAGTGTAGGGTCTGTGTAAGCAGGTGGAGTTGTCGTGGTGCTGACAGTACAGAGGATGAGGATCCTTTAAAGAGAGTATGGCTGCTCATGTGGCTCGCAGTGAGTTGCGATGATCAGAGGAAGAAAGCTGGAGTTTACGTTCTTTCCTAGCAGTTATCGCACATTATTGCTGCTGCTTCTTTGAGACATAATTGCAACAGCAGCAGAGCCCCTTGACCAGCTGAAAATAAAGTGATCCTATGTTCTGTCCTGACTCCCTCAGGTTTGTGTTGCTTTGATCCACTTGCCATTCCAGGTAATTTTAATCGAAGCACTGGAACTCAGAGCCCTGAACTGCTAATTTTTGTCTGGCCCTTGGGTCAGCAACAAGGACGTTGCCTTTCCCTTTTGCTCCAAGCTGGAGGCTGAACTGCAGCTCCTTGCAGACCACTTCTTGCACAGACCATGTGGTTTGAGTTCATTGGCCAGCTATCTGCTCAGCTCTGCTCACACAAGATGAGTACAAATGAGTCCGTGCTCAGAAACCTCTACAGCCCAACTGCTTAATGAGTCACAGCTGAACCAAGACGTGCCCACCTCCAGGAACACCAAATGAACTGCACTGTTGCCATTCCTTTGTAAGCTGAACGCGTGATAGATGTTGCAGGGGGGAAAGCCAGTTCAAAGTAAACATCTGTTACTAAGCAGCTCTAAGTTCTGCATACCACAGGAAAAATAAAAAGCAGAAGAGAGGGAAGATTGGTTCATTTACCTGCATTTCAGAACCTTGTGACAGCATACAGTCTGAAGCCAATTGCTTTCATTCAGGTTGAGGATCCTCGTGTACTTGAAGGTAAGAAGCATCCTTCCGTAAATGCAGGAGCAAACTCCACCAGCTTCTCAAGCTCTTCACGTGTGTTGGAGGTGTGTTAATGGAGATTGCACACTGCTGCTCAGGTTTAAATTTTCTTCATGGCATTTCATCTCTGTTCTCGTACCAAATATTTTTGATCAAGTTATATTTCTTCACTGGAGTTACATTCATCAGCGCAGCTGATGTGCAACTGTCTCCTCTCACCTTCAGTTCTGCTAGGAAAAGGAAGCCAAAAACTCTTAGGTGCTAATAAAACCATTCTCAAGACCTTCCTGCTATTTCTTTGCAGCTGTTTCAATTTTACTCAGAATCATGGAACCATTTGAGTTGGAAGGGACCACTAAAGGCCATCTGGTCCAACTCTACTGCACTGAACAGGGACACCCACAGCTGATCAGGTGCTCGGAGTCCCATCCCCTCACCTTGGGTGTCTGCAGGGACAGGGCATCCATGCAAGTGCAAATACATGTATTTAATAACGAGGCAGGAAAATAAATGCTTGAACATCAACTTTTGGGTCTTGCTGTGGTGATTGTTCCGCGATAACTTTGCCTTAATCTCAAGAGGAAAGAAGAAAGCTGAAGGCAGCATCTGAAGGAGCTCCTATCTAAAGGCAGCTCTCTGTTGATGTATGTCTTCAAAGCCCACGTGTGTGCCCGGAAAGGCTTTTTACAAGCTCTGTTCCAGTAGTAGCACAAAACCAGCATCAGCTGCCTCTTTCTCTTCAGCAGTGTTGTGCTGTGTTGTGTTTCCCATCCTGCTCTTCACGCAGTGTGCCTCGTAGTGTGGAACTAGGCCAAAGCTTGTGGCAATTGGTTCCTCTGTGAGTGAGAGACGTAGTCCTGTGCCTGCAGCTATCTTCAATTCTCCCCTGTTTGTGGCCTCAGGGGCGAAGCCCAAGATGTAACTCACACTTGACCAGTGCCTTCGGGCTGGGGGCTTTAAGGCCTTTCTGAGGCCAGTGTTGTGACCAAGCCCTCAGAGCAAAGCATCTGCTGTGTTGGTACCCGAGGAGCAGGCTCAGAGTGCTTGTGGCCATGGCTCCAAGGCTGCAGCTGAGGCTGGCCGGGGCAGCAGTGGTGTGCAGGCCTGGATGCTCAGCCCCCTGGGCTGCTCTGTGGGGCTGAGGGAATCTGCAGCCCAGCTGCCATGGGGGCTCATGAAGTGTTGCATTGTCTGTGCAGGGGCTGTGGGCGCCTGGGAACGTGAGCACGAGCAGAGGTGCCAGCCTCGTGCTGCCATGTCTCCAGGGCAACACCTTGGGGCAGCAGAGGAATCCCCAGCCCTGCAGAGCAGCCCCAGCCCGACTCTGGCTTTGTTGGCTCCCTGCTGTTTGTTCGTAGACAAGAGGATGAGGCCTTCCTTTTCCTGCCAGCTGCCTGGAAGCGGCTCCGCCGACATAAAAAGCTCCAGTGGTGTCTGCCCTGCAGGAGAGAAGGGACCCACTGAGTGCTGCACTGAGCCCTGTGCCAAAGGCACCGCGAGGGGCACAGTGGGCCCTTGTCCCTGTGCCAGGAGCAGCTGGCAGCTTCCTACCACTCCCACGAGCTCCTGGCAGCAGCAGCATCCTCAGCCCCACAGCAGCATGGGGCAGCCTGAGCCTGGTCCAGCTGCAGGAGCCGTTGTGCCATGGCTGCTCATCCTGAGGCCTGGTGCACCCCTAAGGAGGGCCCTGGCTGTGGGACCCCTTGGAGTTCTGTATGCCCTCGTGCTGTAGGGCTGCGTTGCCCTTCGGTTCCTTTCCACTGCCCTCCTGGCTCTGCCGGCCTTGTGCAAGCCACTGTCCCACCATATCTGAGCCAGGGGACAAGCAGAGGGGGGCCCAACAGCACGGCCAGGGTCAGTATGCCACTACCAATCCCATCCCAAAGCTCTGCATCTGTCTGAGCCCGAGCAATGAGAGTAGACTTGGAAGCTGGAGGCAGTGCCTGGCTCCTGGCGCTTGCCCACCACTTGCTCTTTCCTCCATGGGCATTTAGGAGCGCAGACACTCTGCACACATCTCCCAGGTGTGAAGCAGTGGAGCAGAAACCCAGAGAGGACTCCAAGCTGTCCCAGCTCCTTCTCCCAACACAGGGGTTGGCACCCTGGGGCGGCAGGGAGGGGACACCTCAGCCCAGAGCAGAGCTAGGGTGAGGGAAGAGCCTGCAGGGTCACTTCTGCCTATGCAGGACACAGCCTTGAGGCTGGCAGGTGCTTTTCATGCTGGGATGCCTTCCCTCTCCCTCAGCCCTCCATCCCAGTGCACACGATGCCCACAGCACGGCCAGCTTCATTGCCACCCCTTTTGTCTGGAGTTTGGCAGCTCACCCCCCATGCCCACAGCTGCAGGGATGTGGCTCTGGGTCTGGTTGGAGCTCACACCCCAGGGCACAGCAGCCCCTTGCAGAGGCTGAATGGGTGGCAGGAGAGCAGGACCAAGCTGGAGATGTGCCCTGCTCAGGTGGAGCTACCATTAAAGCAAGGAGGAGCTGCAGGAGGGCTCCAGGTGACCACGCAGGGCTGGGCTCAGCACGCTGCGGCCACAGTCTTGTGCGTGGGTGCTGGGACAGAGTAAGAACCCCATTGGATCTGCAGAGCTGGGATTCAAAGGAGAAGCCCTTGGATGGCCAGCAACTACCCGGCCCCAGGACAGAGCTGTCCCGTGCCAGCAGGAAGGGGTAACTCCACTGCGGCACTCCAGGAGTGCAATCTCACACCAGCCCCATGCTTACACCAATGCAGGACTAACTCCTGCCGAACGCACTCTCCGAACCCGGTGCCACTTTAGCGCAGAACGCCTCCAGCGCTAAACTGCAGCCGGGGCAGCGCCGCGTAGGCTCTGACCGCGACGGGACGAAGAAGGGAGCGAGCTCCGAGGGCGGCACGGCCGTTTATTGGGAGGAAGGGGCACCGCTACACCTTGGTGCCCCCCGAGGAGGGCAGCTCGGAGCGCTGCGTCGGAGCGCTCGGAGTGGAGGAGGCGGCGGGGGGCGGCCGGGCTCCGCGCAGCCCCAGCAGCGCTCGGCACTGCGCGCGGAAGCGGCCGTCGAGGAAGGCGTAGAGCAGCGGGTTGAGGCAGCTGTTGAGGTAGGCGAGGCAGGTGGCGTAGGGATGCAGGCGGGAGATGAGGCCGAGCAGAGCGCACGGCAGCTCCAGCAGCCCGGCCGCCGCCAGCACGAAGAGGCTCTTCAGCAGATGGAAAGGCAGCCAGCAGCCGGCGAACACCCCGACCAGCGCGGCGATCAGCCGCAGCAGCCTCCTCCTCGCCGCCGCTTCGGCTCTGCGGGGCCGCAGGTGGCGGCGGACGGCGCTCCCCACGCAGCAGTAACACACGGCCATGAGCAGCAGCGGAGCGGCGAAGCCCAGCGCGGTGGTGCCGAGGCTGAGCGCCGCCGCCGCCCGCTCCGCGCCGCCCCCCTCCCCCCATAACCGCAGGTCGCACAGCGTGCGGTTCCGCGCGTCCCTCCGCGCCTCGCGGAGCAGCAGGGCGGGCAGAGCGGCCGCCGCCGCCGCCGCCCAGAGCGCGGCCAGAGGACCCAGAGCCGCGGGGCGGCGGAGACGCGCGGAAGCGGCGCGGGGCGGCGGGGGGGCGGCGCGGAGCACGGCGCGGTAACGCTCGGCGCTCAGCCCGCCCAGGCAGAAGGCGGAGGCGAACATGTTGAGCAGCACCAGGTAGCTGCTGAGCTTGCAGAGCGCCGCGCCGAACGGCCAGTGGAAGCGCAGCGCCGTGTAGGCGGCCCACAGCGGCAGCGTGGCCACGAAGGCCAGGTCGGCCAACGCCAGGTTGCCGATGTAGGCGTCGGCGGAGCGCCGCTTGGCTCGGGGGCCGCGCCACACCGTCAGCAAAACCAGCGCGTTGCCCGCCAGCCCCAGCACGAAGACCAGCGCGTAGAGCGCGGGCAGCAGCGAGAAGGACGCCTCCCAGTCCGCCTGCCAGGCGCACGCCGTCCCGTTGCCCTCCTCCTCCTCCTCCTCCGCCTCTCCGTAGTAATAATCCGCCTCCGCGTACTCCATCGCCCCGCGTCCCCCCGCGCCGCTTCACCTTTAATAAGGGGACCCCGCGCACCGCCCCGCGGAGGCGGAGAGCGGTGGGAGCGGCTCCGGGGGCGATGGAGGGGGTGCGGGTACCCAAAGTGCGGCCACGAGGGATGGGGGGCTGTGGGAGTGGGGATTGTGCGGGTGGGGACGTGAGCGGGAGGGGATGGAGGGAAGGGGATGCAGGCAGGGATATAGTAGAGATAGCAAGTAAATGTAGCAGGGATAGATGTAGGAATGCGGACAGGGATGCAATGGAAATGCAGAAGAGATGCAGGCAGGGATGCAACAGGGATGGATGCAGGCAAGGATGGATGCAGTAGGGATACAGGCGGGGATGCAGGCAGGGAAGCAACAGGGATGCAGCAGGGAAGCGATGGGGGTGGATGCAGTAGGGATGCAGGCAGTAGGGATGCAGTAGTGCAAAAGCTTCATGCTGAGCACAGTGAGAGAGCAAATGCCACTCTGGGCACAGTGGCATCCCACCCCACCTCACACCAGTGGTCCTATTGCTAGTGTGGCCATGCCAGAGGTGAGCAGAACCTGCAGGTGTCAGGGAAGAAGGCAAAGCAACTTCCTGGCCAAGGTATCCGGAAGCAAATTCTCTGTCATCTGGTCTGGTTTCCTGCAGATGACTCTGTTTTATCTTTTTTCCCTTCTCTCAGACAAGAACATCCTTGTTTGAAGGGACCCTCACAGAAGCCACTTCCCCTGTGTGGGTCCCAGGTTGGCACGCAGCCAGCAGCAGCGCTGCCAGGAGTGGGGCTGTGGGGCTGCTGCACACAGCAGAGGTTCTTCCCTCGCTGGGATGGAGAAGTTTCCTGTTTCCCAGTGTGGCTGATGCCTCTGTGTTGCAGTGGCCCTGTGCTGTGGAGTTGGTCCTGATGCAGTGCTCCTGTGACCTGTACTGGCCACATCCGTTGTCCTGTTCCCATAAGGCCTGCTGGGATGCCCTGCTCTGGATTTTGGCACCGTCTTCCTTGGGACATCTTTAACTATCACCAATCCCTCCACTATGCAAAGATGGAAATGTCTTTGTCCAACATTCTGTCCTGTCAGGAGCAGCTGGGGGAGCCATGCCTGCATCAGGGGGACAGGGAAGGCTAAGGGCTTTGGGAGCTGTCCTGCATTCTTTGCAGGAGTTGGGGAGGGCTGGGCTGGCTGGTGCTTGGCCAGGGGTGCTACTCTTCCCTTGTTCCAAAGGCAACTGAATTCCTAAGCAACTGAACTGGCAGGAGAGTGAGAAGTGCTTTTTAAGTCAGGAAATCCAACTGAAAGGACTGCAGGAGGAAAAAAAAAAAAAAAGAAGAAGTCATATTACATTATTTCACACCTTTTGGCACAGCGTGCCAGCAAACCGAAATGCCATGCAGGACAGCAGGAGCTTGCCTGTCCTGATCCCCTGGCATTTTACTTTAAGGTCCAGTGCTGTGACCAGTGCGGTGCCCTCAGCCCAGCTGCTCTCACACCAGCAGATCACGCACTGTGAGTACATCTTTCCTCCTGCTGGCCTACATTTCAGTGTTGGGGCTCCTTGCTATTCATGCAGAGGATTGTTGCTTCCCTATGTGGTTTCTGCAGGACCCTGCATCACATTTGCCTGTATTCTCCATTTTCTCTGTCTGTTTGTGAGACACTGAGGCTCCAGCTGGTGCAGTGGGGAGGGCTGTGTCCCTGGCACTTGCAGAAGCATTCACAGGAGGTGCCTCTTCCTGTCTGTCTCCTCACAGATTTCGTCTGTCGCTGCTTTTTTTCAGCAGCAGCTGCTCCTCCACTGAACTTTCCATAGAGGCTCTTCAGTGCTTCCTTTTCCCTGAGATCGCTGCTCTACAATAGACGGAAGATGAACGAGCAGCTTTTCTAACATTTCTCATATCCCTGAATTTGCACCTGGGCTGTTTTTCCAGGAGTCAGATGCACACAGCCTCATCTGCCTATCGAGGCAGTATCTCATGATCTCACACACTCCTGGCCCTGGGGGCACCGCAGCTTTGCCACCCACTTACCAGGAAGAGCAGTCCTGTTGGGAACCAGGAGGAGAAGGAGCCCTGGGGTGAGCTGAGTCCTGCAGATCCAGCCAGGGCAGAGCCAGGAGGAACAGTCAGCCCTGTTGCATTGCTGGTGGGCAAAGCAGAGGAGACCTGCTCCTTTCCCAGGGCGGATGCAGTTACAGGGACAAGTTTGTCAGCTTCATAAACAAATAAACAGAAGGCCAGTTAAAACCTGGGGGCATTTCCCTGCGAAGATAACGAGGATGGTTTGCAAATCAGGAGAGCAAAAGGAAAATGCTGTTAATGTTATTCTTGTTTCATAAGCCAGCGATTGCCTGCAGGTGCAAGGCTTTCTTAACCAAAACCAGAGAAAAGGAGAAGGCAGTGCTGAGAGTCTTCCACATCCCCGGGGTTCAAAGGGGAAACACAGCGGGTATTGTATTACTTTCCTACTAAATGGGGGTGGTATTGTTCAATTGTTTGAGGGCATTTGAAAGGGCCAGCTCTCTGTTTTGATCCCAGATTTCTCCCAGAATCAGGGATGGGGGCAGTGGGCAGACGGAGTGGCACAGGGGGGGCTGTGGGCTCTCGCAGTGCTGCTGTGAGGACCAGGATGCTGATGTGCAGGGAGTGAGTGGATTCTCATGGTTCCAGTGCTCAGAGTTGCAGCAAGGGCGAGGGCACCATAATTATTACGGCATATTTAGTGATATGAAAGCATGGACCTATGAATATCGATCCTGAATAGGTTCCTTTGCATCCATTTGTTGAAGCATTGCCTTCGACTGTTGCTTTGTTATTGACCACTGAAGCTTTTCAGTTGTGTCTGTTCTAACGTGGAAGGTTGCCAGGAAGGTTCCAGGAGTTGTTTTCCTCTCCAAAGACCCTGATGACAGCAACATGGGGTTGGTGCAGTCCTTCCCAGACTGCCACCTGTGCAGCTCAGGACGTGTCCTGACCCAGCAGTGTTCTGTGGGAGGAGCAGGAGGTGCTGCCCGGTGCCCCCCCCACAGCTGCGGCCTTCCCACTGTGCCTGCAGGGCTGCGGCCTACACCCAGCATCAGCCCTGCTGCCATCCTGTGGGGCTTCAGGGACAGTGCTGGGCTCTGTGCTGTAAGAGGGGTCTGGTGGGGAGCCAGAACCAGCCCTCTTCCTTTGGAAGTGATAAAAAAGATGCCCTTGAAACCATTCGCATACCCGCTGCCTGAAACCAGGTTCCTTCATGCAGGCGGAGTTGTGTATAAGTTTAAAATCCGCTATGGCAACTTGCAGAGGTGAGGAAGCTCGAGTGAGGAAATGAGGGCTTTGATAAACCACCTCTCAGTTTCTAAAGGTGTGGTAGTGACAGGCCTGAGAAATGAGAGGGAAGGGACAGTGCTTTAGTTTGCCCGTGCTGCTGGCAGTCAGGGAACAGAAAGGATAACAGCCTTTGGATGTGCAGAGGACGAGGATTTGGAGAGTTGTGTGTGGTCACAATAGTGTGTGAGCCTTAAATTGGAAGTGATACTGAATCACAGGGTGCTGATTAGTCTGGTCAGATGGGGAAGGTGATCATTAAAAGGTGAAAACATTGCTTCCCTGAGGGTATTGCCTTGGAGGGATCTGCTTGTATCTGCTTAGTCAGGCGTGCAGAGATGACGAACGGGTCCTTCTGTGAGAGAGCAGAACCCCGACCAACACACTCAGTAAGTTTTGGAGCTCTTAACTTGAGAGAGGACTCAGAATCCTGGAGGCTGTGGGCTATAATAGTCACAGAAGTTGGGGTTGTTCTGGCAAAAGGAGATATTACTGTTTGTTTTGTTTTTTTTTTTTCTCTCAAAACTAAGTGGTTTTAGATTGGGTTCTAGATGGCAAAAGAAGCGTTCTGTAGATCTCAAACTTGGTCTGAAGCTTTATGCTTTGTTGCTGTCAACTTCTGATAAAATGCTGGTGTTCTTATACATTAATAAGCAAAGCCAGAGGATCTGTTAGCACCATCTGGCTCCCTTCAGGGATCACGCCTTTCAAGGCTGTGAGCATCAGCAAGCAGCAGTCCAAGGGCAATGCCCTCAAAAGCATTGTGTTGTGATCTTCCTCTTGTCTTCAAAAGCAGAACCCATTTACAGCCATTTCCTGCTTTAAATTTGGAGCATTTCTGATCTCTTGTATCCACACACACAGTGCAAATGGGCAGAAAATTCAAAATAATCCTGGATATTTTTAAGAACAACATTTCAAGGTTTTATCCGCTTGCTAAGCATTTTCCCTCTGCAGTGAGAATGTTCCCTGTTTATGAGGTTTTGTTGTCATTTAAACTCTGTCAAAGAATGTAATCCTTCCTTTCCCCAGGTGGGACTAATTCTTCGTATCTGTTTTCACAGTGCTCCTGAACTCAACGACACTGACATTGCTGTCAAGGAGTTTGAGGTAGGATACGAAGCAATTCCTGTCAGTATCTTTCTGTAGTGCAGTTCAGGTGAAGGGAGTGTGGAGAAGGATAAGCAAAGCTGTATGTATACATCTGGAATATCCTTTTCAACAATTCATGCAAACTGTAAAGTTAAGTTTTTTCCAAAGCCTGAACAATGAACTCCAGTAGAGTTGTGGATATATTGTTAATATTTTTCCCTCACTTCTTTTTTTGTTTTTTTTCCAGGAAGCAATTCGAGTCATCCTTGGAAATCTTGATGATTTACATCCATTTTCTACAGATCACTTCACTATCTTTCCATGTATCCTTTCTTGTTCATAAAAAAAAAAAAAGATTCCATGAATTGTGTATGTTGGACATTGCTTCATTCAGGATTCATATTCAGTACTTTGCAGCTCTTTAGGTACTTTGAGCTTCACAATTTTACATTATCTGAGGACCCACCTCAGCTGGTGCCTTCAGCAAAGAATTAATTTGAAAAGAGTGTTTTGCAGTGTTTTTAGATCAGTAACTCTGAGTTCCAAGTCAGATTTAGACAGAAAATCACAGAATGGCTTAGGTCAGAAGCGACCTTAAAGATCATCTATTTCCAGAAATGAAAGCACATATACTAAGTCATAGTAAGCCCACCAAACACAATGGCAAGCATGGCTTGTGCACTGCTTTAAAAAATTAATGAAGTGAGAAATGTTCCTTATAGACTCAGCAACTTTGTCCCACTGGTAGAGAAGACTACAACAGTTTTCAAACATAGTGCTTTGTTCATAAGTCTTAACGTCGTTCTCAGATTTGAGTAAATGGGAAAGGGTCTCAAAAATGAGATTCAAACATGAGAATGTCAATCTCGTGCCTTATCCCTACATTTGCACTATGTATCTGGAGCTTAACTCATTTCAGCAAAGTTTGTCTTTGGGTAAGCATGCATGGTTATGTTTGGGTAATTTCCAGAACAAAGAAGTGTTTTTCAATAGTTTTTCAATTTCAGAGCACTGTATGCAAGTTCAGCAGTCTGTCCTGTTCTCAGAAAATAAGGCATAAAGCAGAAACGTAATTCTAAGTTGGTGAAGAAACTCCAGTGTAAATACTCACCAAATTTTGTAATACTTCTGTTACAGGTAAAGAAGCCAACAGCGACACTTCTGAGCCTGTAAGTTGTGTGTGTGTGTGTGTTCTGAGTTATAGTCCAAACAATCTGAAGCAGCAGCGTACACAGAGATATTCCAGACTAGTGCCAAAAATATTACAAGATAGGAAATACTGAAGTTATATAATTTCCAGTTATCAGTCAGGAAATGTAAACTGGCCCTAATGGCGTAGTTCTCTGGATGGCTTCTCTCTGGTTCATGTCTTTGAATAAAGAAGCTAGTATTTTATTCACAAATCTTTTTTTGTTTTCATTCTATAAATGTGAACAAATATGTGCTAAATATAAAGTATATATTGATTCTGAATTTTGTTATAAAGTAGAAAAGTCATAATCAAATGTTACCAATGCAAAATTTGCAATGTTTTGAAGGTCAAGAGAAAAAGTGAAGTGCCAGAAAGTACTGAAATGGAAGAAACAGTGAAGAGGAGAAGAGTTGAAGGTCAAACAGAGACCTCATACCCAAAGTTATGTGTGGACAGGTCAGTCGACTACAAAATATTCTTCTAGGCCATATTTAAATATCTTTCATATGCCATTGATCATCAGTGTTCATCATTACTGTGTAGTCCTTTTCCCTGTTTTCTTCCTTCTCTTTCATTGATGATACTTTTCCTAATTTTGGATTTCTTTTTGGAAATGTGTACGTATTTTCTTTTTGTTTTTAATGAAAATTAGAGACTTGAGTACAAATGTCTATTTAAGGTATATATTTTGTTGCCTAGAGGTACTAAAAGCTTGACTGAAAAATAAAATGCTTATAGTGGCCATATGTATGATTGCTTGATTGCCTCCTTTTTGTAATTTTTCTGTAAACTCAGTTCTTATTTATTTCACTTATTTTTAGACCTGGAACTGAGATTGTTCACCATGCAATTAAAGTAGAGCGTGGATTTGAAAGGGTAAGCTACAGAATATTCAGAAAGACACAACAGTATTTATTTAGTCCTAGATTCTCAAGGTGGCAAGCATAAAATGCCTTCAGGTATGTTTTTTCCCTTTTCATTTGCATCAGTGATAGTGACTTTTTTGATTGCTGCTCATCAAAATCAGTCAGATGGTGAGTTTTACAGAGACAAAACACAAACTTTTCTGGTTCCTTAGTTAAAAACTAAGGGTAAGCTTAACCTGTCAGAGATGAGCCTGAAGAATTGCCTACCTTGACCTCAAGCCTCCAGATGCCTCTTCCTATCAGACTCCACAGAGGGCCTGCAGTAGCTGCTGATCTTCATACTGACTTTGCTGTCAATACTTGGAGCTCACCACAACTCTGAGCAGATGGCCTTGTAGGCATCTACCTCTCTCCCTTAAAGAGCATAATGAGTTTTCTGACTATGTCATCAGTGTCATGTTAATGTTCCAGAGGGATCAGAGGTGCTTCCTAAACCCTCTCTTCTCAAAATGCCTTGTCAGGAAGGGAAGATTCTTTCTTTTCCAGCCTTCAGGCATCATTTTGACAGCCAGCTGTCTGATCAGAATGGCTGGAATTCAGCCCACACATCTTCCTGCTTAACAAGGACACTGGTAGAAATTGAAGAAAGAGAGAAAGAGAACTGACAGCTGAACAGTCTGTTTCCGAAGATAACTTTTCTACCTTACTGAATCCTCTGAGAATAAACTGTAAAGATCTCAGGCCATCTAAACTTTGGAAATTTTCACACATCTGAGCTCAGTGCAAGAGATGCACACCTAAGGAGTAAATCTATGCTTATATTATCTTCTCTCAATGACAAAGTGATTTTACTCTTTCAAATAAGCATGCATGCAGATTTTGTTGTTTGTGGTCCTTTGTATTTCTGATATCCTGGCTCAGTCCTGCTTCTGATACTTCTCACTTCTGTCTTTCAGTGTTATTTACTACTACTGTGGCTCAGCAGGACTAATGTCCAGAGGGTGTACTGTCAGTGGCTATTTCCCACAGCATCTCTGTGTATGCTGTTTAAAATCTCTGCCTATACCATCCCAGCTATTAAAGTCAGTGAATTACAGCTTTACTTTAGCTGTTCAGTTCTTAAAGGAAGCAAGTCAACAAAACTCTCCTGTGAGATATAATTTCACATTGTGTAACAAAGTTTCTGGGCTGTGTTTTCTTTTAGAATTACTCAAAAGAAATTCAGTGTGAGCATAGTTCAGCATCCCTCAGCATGGGCTGTGACCAAGAGTGTTTATGTAAGTAAGGAATTCCTGTATTATTTCTTACATCAGGCATTCAGGGGAGTATGGAGGGAGTGAGTTTGTGCTTCTGTTCTTGCACCTATTTCTTACAGGGAGACCTGTGGCACATAATGTAGAACAAAGAGCAGAAACCAGTCAGCCTGAAGGTGAAATGCAGGTATTGCAGCAAATGGACCGAATCACAACCAAAGGAATTGAGGAGCCAAAACGAGGAGGTCTCTCAAAGTTCTGGAGAAGGTAGCTATGTTGCAGCTGTGAGCATTTCCTACTTAAAGCTGCCTCACAGTGCAGCATTTGTTTTCCACCAGGACTGCCTGTTCTCTTATTTCCTGAATTTTAAAGAACTGTATCTGTGTGTTTTTCACTCAGAGGGTGGTGAGGCACTGGAACAGGTTGCCCAAGGAGGCTGTGGATGCCCCATCCTTGCAGGCATTCAAGGCCAGGCTGGATGTGGCTCTGGGCAGCCTGGGCTGCTGGTTGGTGACCTGCACATAGCGAGGGGTTGGAACTGGATGAGCACTGTGGTCCTTTGCAACCCAGGCCATTCTATGATTCTGTGATCTTCTGGTGGGTAGAGCAGAGAGAAGATACTCCAGCAAATATTAAACGAACTGGTTTGGGTGTGAGAGGAGGCTTCAGGTGTGATAGTAGGGAGTAAATACCACATGAGTTAATTCCCTCACGTGAGCCTCCTGTGCTGCTCTGTCCCTTCTGTGTCTGAGACTGATTCTGGCAGTTCAGGCAATTCTGCGTTATCTTGAAGAGTAGACACATCTTTTCTGTGGTGGTTAAACCAAGGCCTTCAAGGTAAAGAAACATTCCCTCGTGCTGTGTGCTTGTGGAAAGGGGCACGTTCGCAGTAAGGGTGTCTTGTAGCTGCGTTAGGGAAAACAATCCCAGCAGTTCCTGACCTCAATCACAGCCCTTATATCAGATAAAGAGTGCCACCTACAGCCAGACTGTTGGAAGACTTTAATATCTCTCCCAGAGAGTTTTCCAGGGACCGATCTTCAGTCCCCTTAAGGGGATCCTTAAAATCCTTATCAATCCTGATGTACTTCAGCCCCATTAACGACTAGAGCACCATGCTGAGAGTTATTCTTTGCGTCTCCTCTCCACGTTTCCGTCTTCCTCTGAGGCACGCTGTGCTGGCAGGCAGAGGCAGCCTCATTCTTACAGTTCTCAGACAAGTATTTTGTGTATAATCTTCTGTTTTTATTTCCCTAGGATATTTTCTCCACTGCAGCACCTTTTTGGTGGGAAGCCCTGAACTAATTGCTGCGGAGAGGTCAACTTCTACCGCAATTATCAGGTCGCGTTGTTTCTTTTGCAATTGAGCTTTTCCCCTCGCTTGCCTCAGCCACTGAATGCTTCGCGTCCAGGTTCCTATTTTCAAATGTACGGAGTGAAAGCGTTGCCTTAGAAACGGAACGCCTTCTTCACAGCCTCGAGTTTCTCAGCTCTCCGTTTCGAAAGTCGTTATTTGAACTCCTAATAAAAGAAACATCCGCTCGCAAGCGATCGTCATTTATGGCCGGGAGCCGTTTGGCGGAGGGGGCACAGCGCAGCACGGCGCGCACGTGGGCAGCGCTGCACGCGCAATCCCGCGCTCTCGGCCCCGGAAGTCCCTGCCCCTTCCGCTCTCCTCCTCGGGGCTACTTCCGGTTTCTGTCCCACCGCCATGGCGCCGCCGGGTGCCCGCAAGCAGCGCGGGCAGAACGGAGCTGGGGAACAGCGCCGGGCAGCAACGGTAGGGAGGCGCGGGGAGGGGGTGGGGGACGCGACTCCAACCCGTGGGCCCCTTCCTGTGTGTTCCCGGCCCCTCTGTGCCCGCGGAACGGAACCGGCGTGCCCACTCCCCGTTTACCCGTGTTTCCAGCGCCGCGGCCCCACGTGCTGATGTCTCCGGTGTCGCTGTGTACCGGTGTCCCCAGTCCCCACGTGTGCGTGTCCCAAATGTCCCTGTGTGATGCCGGAATCCCAGCCCGCTGTCACGGCAGCCTTGCTGTCACCGTGACGCAAACCCCTCTCACTGCGTCCCCACATCGTGACACAACCCCCCCCCCATCCCCAGCTTCCCGTGCCTCCGCTGCCTGCCTTTCCCACTGCTGAGGACAGGGATGATGACACTGCTGAGGACACGCAGGCAATGGTGCGGGCACAGAACAAGAAGAAGAAATCTGGAGGCTTCCAGTCCATGGGTATGTGTAGGGTGGGGGTCACCCCATCTGCAAAGCCCCTCACCGCCTGTATGTCCCCTCACTATTTCCATGTCCCTGCAGGCCTGAGTTACCCTGTCTTCAAAGGTGTGATGAAGAAGGGCTACAAAGTGCCCACACCCATCCAGAGGAAGGTGAGGCCTTGCGGTGCAGGGGCTGTGCTGTGTCCCCCCGTGGGGCACTGACAGCAGGGCTGTGTCCCACAGACCATCCCAGTGATCCTGCGTGGCCGTGATGTGGTGGCGATGGCACGGACAGGCAGTGGGAAAACAGCCTGCTTCCTCCTGCCCATGTTCGAGCGGCTGAAGGCACCCAGCCCATCTGGAGCACGCGCCCTCATCCTCTCACCCACTCGTGAACTGGCCCTGCAGACCCTCAAGTTCACAAAGGAGGTACGAGGACAAGTGGGCACCGCTTGGGGCTGGAGTCCCAGTGTGCTTTAACTTCACTGTTTCCCTTCTTGCCCTGAAGCTGGGCAAGTTCACAGGATTGAAGACCGCTCTTGTGCTGGGAGGAGACAAGTGAGTGGTATCCCTGATGTCACTGAGTCCCTGCCAGCCCCCACATCCTTAAAACAGCCCCAAATCTGCCCAGCCCTGGGAGGCGGTTGGCTGAGCTGTCCCCTGCCCTTGTGCTCTCCCCACTCTCACAGGATGGAGGATCAGTTTGCTGCGCTGCACGAGAACCCCGACATGTGAGTGTGGGTGCAGGGAGAGGACTTGGTGGGGACATGGCCGCCAAGGTGAGATTTGAGATGGCGTGGGGAGACTGCAAGCAGCTCAACATCACCATCTCCGGCCCTCGCAGAATCATTGCCACCCCCGGGCGCCTGGTGCACGTGGCAGTAGAGATGAACCTGAAGCTGCATAGCATGGAGTATGTGGTGTTTGACGAGGCTGACAGGTCAGTGTGCTTGGAGGTGATGATGGGAGCAGGGGGACCTTGGCTGCCATATCACATGTCCCGTGTGCTCTCCCTGCAGGCTCTTTGAGATGGGCTTTGCAGAACAGCTCCAAGAGATCCTTGCTCGGCTACCGGGTAGCCACCAGACCGTCCTCTTCTCAGCCACACTACCCAAGCTGCTCGTTGAGTTTGCCCGTGCTGGTGAGAAGCATTGGGTAGATGGGCTGGGCTGGGACTGGCTCCAAGGCTTGGTGGTCCTATACTGGTGGCAGTGATCTGTTGGGGGGACTTCTCCCAGTCCTGCAGCTGTACTGGTCACGGGACCAGGGAAACACAGCTGGGTTGGGATTGGGCCAAGTGGTTATCCCCAGGCTGGGAGCTAGAGCTGGTCCAGCTCTGTGTCCCACATGCCACCATGTCCTACAGGTCTCACTGAGCCAATGCTGATACGTCTAGATGTGGAGTCAAAGCTCAGTGAGCAGCTCAAGGTGAGCTTTGTGCCTCTCCCTCCAGCATCAGGTGCTCCCGTGCCTACAAGTTACCCCATGGTGGCTGGAGACTCATGAGGGGTGACCAGCCCAGAAAGGAGTGGGCGCTGCGAGGTGTCCCCAAGAGCCTGGGGGCCCAGAAGGGCTGAGCTCTACCCTCTCTTTGCAGCTGGCTTTCTTCCACGTGCGTGGAGATGACAAACCAGCTGTGCTGCTCCACCTGCTCCGCAGCGTGGTGAAGCCCCAGGATCAGACAGTCGTCTTTGTGGCCACAAAGCACCACACGGAGTATCTCAAGGAGGTCAGTGGCACCCAGGGTTCCCAGTGTTTGTAGTCTGGTTGGGCACTTTGGGGACTCAATACTCTGGGGACCCTTTCCCTGGGCTGGAGGTGCATTTCCATGTGGGTTCTGTGCTCTCTTCCCTTGTCTGCAGCTACTCACGTCCCAGGGCATCTGCTGTACCCACATCTACAGCTCACTGGACCAGACTGCCCGCAAGATCAACATTGCCAAGTTTGCCCATGGCAAGTGCCAGGTGCTGCTGGTGACAGATGTGGCTGCCCGTGGGCTCGATATCCCCATGCTGGACAATGTCATCAACTACAGCTTCCCTGCCAAGTCCAAGCTTTTCCTGCACCGTGTTGGTAGGTGCCACCCAGGGATTCCTCAGGGTGATGGTGACAGGGAGGGTGTGAGTGGGCTGACCCTTGGGGACCTAGAGTACCAGTGGGTCCCTGTCCCAGGTTGGGGGCTGGTGCTGGCTCTGGTTTCCCACCCCCCTCCTCCTCACCCTGCCAGGTCGTGTGGCCCGTGCTGGCCGCAGTGGCACTGCCTACTCGCTGGTGGCTCCTGATGAGATGCCCTACATCTTTGACCTCCACCTCTTCCTGGGACGCCCGCTTATCCTTGCCAGTGCCCAGGAGATGCCTGCAGGTGAGGGGACTCAAATGTAGAGATGGCTGCAATCCTTTGGGATTTATCCTTGAATTTTGTGATCTTGTGTTAAGCTTTTGTGCATAAAGGTCTTTCACCCTCTTAGGGGGGTGGTACCTTCTTGCTCCCAGGGTGGGTTGCAGAGAGCTCATGCACTGTCCCTGGTGCTGCAGATGCAGATGGGGTCCTGGGTCGCGTCCCGCAGAGCTTGGTGGATGATGAGGAGTGCCTGCTGTTGACAGACCACGAGGGCTCACTGGAGCTGCAGAGCCTGCGCCGCGTGGCTGACAATGCCCAGAAGCAGTACCTGCGCTCCCGGCCCGGCCCCTCGCCCGAGTCCATCAAGAGGGTGAAGGAGATGGACATGTCTCAGCTGGGCATCCACCCACTCTTCAGTGAGTGCCTCAGGGCACTGTGGGAGGAGATTCTTCTCCCCTGTGGAGGAGCTGATCCTTCTGTGCTCCCCAGGTGCTCACTTTGAAGATACCGAACTGGAGAGGCTGAAGTTGGTGGACAGCATTAAAGCCTACAAGTCCAAGGCGGTGAGCTGGGGCCTGGCCTTTGGATGGAAGGCAGAGGGAGGGAGAGGGATGGGAAAAGAGGGAAGTCCCATGGAATCATAGAGGTTGGAAAAGGCCTGTAAAGATCGTCAAGTCCAGCCATTGACCCATCCTCACCATTCACTCCTGGGACTTGCTCTGTCTCTCTGCACAGACCATCTTTGAGATCAACGCCACGGCCCACACGATGGCCAGCAGCATCATGCGCTCCAAGCGGCGACACGACCGTGCCCTCATTGAGAAGTTCCAGCGTGGGCAGGAGGAGAAGCGGGCGGCAGCTCTCAAGGGACAGGGGCTGCATCCAGCCACCCCCAAGCCTGAGGAGGAGGAAGAAGAGGAGGAAAACCTCCAGGTAACAGGGCTGGGACAGGGCTGTGCCTTGGGTTTAGAGTGGGCATGTGAACCTCTAGAAGAACCTGACCCGAGGGTTGGGACATGGAGCCTCAGCCCCTCGTTTGCCCCCTTCCAGGAGGTTTTCTCCACCGTGGTGGGACGGAAGCGCAAACGGAGCCGGGCTGCAGAAGATGGTGCCAGGAAAAAGCCACAGCCACCAGCACAACGGGATGAGGACTTCTACATCCCATATCGACCCAAGGACTTTGAGAGCGAGCGGGGGTGAGTTGGGAGCACTCCCCCCACCCTCCTGCAGCAGCCTGGGCTGTTCTCATTGCTCCCCTCTGTGCAGGCTGAGTGTGGGCGGTGAGGGCAGTGCCTTCGAGCAGCAGGCAGCTGGGGCTGTGCTGGATCTCATGGGCGATGAAGGCCACAACCTGAACAGGAGCAAGCAGCTGCTGAAGTGGTGAGTGGGGTCTGCTCATGGCAGGAAAGAGCGGGGCAAGGAGCAGAGCCCAGGGGGATGTTTCTCTCCCCTCAAAGCCAGTGACTCTTGCTGTATATTGGGCAGTGTCAGGTGGAATTGGGATGCCCACTGAGGTGGATGGAGGTGGCTTGTTGTTTAAGAGTCTCCCACCCTCCTCGCTCCCTCTTTCCCAGGGACCGCAAGAAGAAGCGCTTTGTGGGGCAGACGGGCCAGGAGGAGAAGAAGAAGAAAGTGCGGACAGAGAGCGGGCGCTACATCAGCAGCTCCTACAAGAACAACCTGTATCCTGCCCATGCTGGGTATGGGTATCCCCCATGCCCATGCCGTGCTGGGGGAGCTGGGTGTGGGACTGCATGGCCTTGCAGCCGGGGAGACAGGAGAGGGGGTTCTGCCTGGTGCTAGAGGGCGATTGGGCAGGGGAAGGTGAGAGAGGGAAAGTGCTGTGCCTGCCCTTAACCTGCTGCAGCTATGAGAAGTGGAAGCAGAAAAACAAGGTTGATGAGCGAGATGAGGATGAAGAGAACCAAGGAGGCCGGGAGCAATACAGGGGGAAGCACAGACGTGGGCATGGTGAGTACCCGAACAAGCACCAGTCCCCATACCACCTCCCTATAACTGAGGCCTCCAAGCGTGGTTTTACATCCACCCATGGCTGCGTCTGTTCCACAGCCCCCCAGCGGCCCCCCACCCAGGGCAAGGTGCGCTCGGAGCTGAAGAACAAGCAGCAGATCCTGAAGCAGCGCAAGGCAGCGGCCAAGCAGCGCTTCCTGCAGCGCGGGGGCCTGAAGCGCCTGAAGGCACGGAACCGGCAGCGGGTGCAGGAGCTGCGACAGATGGCATTTGGCCGTGTTGGGGCCACCAAGAAGGGAAAGCTCCGAAAAAAGATGTAGGAGATGGCCTAGCAGAGGACATATCAAATAGATACCCATCTGGTTTTGTAGCCTGCCTCCTCTCTTGCATCTTAGGCCTGGGGTAATTCCTCCCCCAGGTGCAGTTCTAAAAGAACCCAGCACTCATTGACTGCAGCTGTGTTATATTTTGATGGGAAAAGGTTTTATAAGTACCAATGGCCTGAAGATGAGCAGCTGCTCTACTTTTATCAGTTCAGGTGCCTTGCAGGAGGGTGCTGGTGGCCCAGGCTCTGTCCTGGGGCATTTCTCTTCATCTTCCCTGGACTGGTTGAGGAGTGACTTCCATGCTCCATTGTATCCTAAGTCCATCTATTCCTGGCTGGGAGGCGCAGTGACAGCCCTGTGATGCTGTGAGTGTGTGGCAGTGGTGGCAGGCACATGAAGATGCAGCCCCAGCTCAGCACAGATGGCAGCGAGGTCTTGCATGCAGAGCAGCAGCTGGGGACATGGCGGGCCTCTGTGTCACAGGGCCATCCACGTCCCTTCCAGCCCCGCGGCTGCTTGGCCACACTCACCACATCCAGTTGTGCCTCTGTGTCCCCCAGGGCCACATCCTTGGGGACCTCTAGCCTCGTGGTGGCGAGCTGGAAGAGGCTCAGCACCGCCATCTGGATCTGCCCCAGCAGCAGAGTCTTCTGGGCTGCCACACCTTCCAGCTGGGCCCGGTGGGACTCCTGGGGGCAGGGAATAGCTCAGGGCTGCAGGTGGTCCCATCCACAGCCCCTCACCCTGGGGGTCCTGCAGCCTTTACCCCTTTCAGCACATCACGGCGGGCGGCTTCCAGGCGGGCACGGAGCTGGAGCACCTCCTCATTGCCGCTGGTGAGCTCGCTGTCAGCCTCCTCACAGCACTGCTGGAGCTGAGCCCGGCCCTGGGCCAGTGCCACCCGCCCGGCCTCCACCTGCCGCAGCAGCACCGCCCGTGCCTCCACCAGCACCCCGAAATGGGCCAGCATGGATGGCACGTCCTGAAACTGGACCACAGTGTCGAGGAGATGAACAGGATGCTGCCAGGCCCTTCCTTGGGGACAGGAACCCTCACCCTCACCTGCCCCGTGGCAGCTCGCACGTCCTGCAGGAAGTCACCGAAGACACGGAGGCTCCGCAGCCGCTGTCCCAGTTGTTCCCTGTGCCTCTGCAGCCTCTCCAGCTCCCGCTGCAGCCTCAAGGCCTCGGCTCCGCGCTGTGCAGCCCATGCCCGCTCCTCACCTGCCCACTTCTGCGCCCGCTGCCGCCTTGCTGACATGGCCTGGGGCATCGAGATGCCATTGGTGGCGATGGCAGAGGGACGTGGCTGTGAGCCCAGCCCCGAACCCGCTCACACCTTAAGGAAGGAGTTGAATTTGATGGTGTCATCACGGAGCTGCTCTTCCCTCTGGCCCAGCTGCTGCCGGCGCTGTGCCAGGAGCTCCATCTGCTGCTGGAAGTGCTGAGGGGCCGTGGGGTGCCCCAAGGGGCAGGGACACAGAATCACAGGGGTGGGGGGGGACCCCCGGAGATCCCCCATCCTCCCCTCTCTGTACTGTTCCCTACAGTAGGTTACATAGGAATGCCGTCCAGGTGGGATTGAGTACCTCCAGAGCAGGAGACTCCACCACCTCTCCGGGCTCTGAATTATCCCCAGCTTATTCCTCCCCAGACTCTACACTTGCCCTTGTTGACCTTTATAAGGTTCCTCTCCCTCCCATCTCAGAGGAGGGGGAGCAACCACCGTGCCCCCAGAGGAAAGCTGTGGTTTCAGTCCCACTATGGAGGAAAAACAACCATGTATGGAGGGCTCAGGTGGGCTGGGGGCTGTACCTCTCGCTGGGCCTGCAGGGCTTTCTCCACCTCCACCACCTCCCTCCTTTTCAGCAGCAGGCGCCTGGAGGGCAGCAGAGATGCTGAGTCCCATGTTGGCACTTTCCTGGGGGACGCACACAGACCATCACAGCCGGCAGCACAGCCAGGACCCCCAACCCCTCCAGAACCCCCCCCAAATGCCTGCCCAGGCTCAGCCACAGGGTGTGCAGGTTACCCCTTACCCCCAACTGGGGCTGCAGCACAGCCCCCTGCCTGGGCTGTCCCCCATAGGATGTCACCTGCCTGCTGGACTGGGGACACCTCAGAGCCTTCTGCCCACCCCGAGATCAGCTGCACAAACATCCCCTTGCTATTATAGCTGGGGAACGGTGGCACAATGGCAGCCTACGGGGGAAGGATGGGGACACTCACTGGAACCGCAGCTTGTTTTGGAATGCCCTGCTCAGATGCTCCTCCAGACCCAGGGACATCTCAGGGACCGCATCCGGAGCCTGTGCAGCACGGGGAGGGAGCAGAGGAGCAGGACGCGGGGCGGCCATTGCAGGGCAGCAGACTGCAAAGGCACACAACGCTGTTGCCAGGGGCAGCCAGAGGCTCCCGCAGCGGAGGTTTCCTTCCCACAGCCCTGAGCGTCACCCGGCAAGGCTGGGAGCACACACGTGTGGCCTGGGGATCAGGGACTGAGCCCCATGGACAAGGAAGGCTCTCCTGGGGAACCCAGGCTGCAGTGTGGCTTGTTGGAGCCAGGAGCCCCAGTGGGGCAGGAGACATAGGGGTATGGCTCCGTGGGACACATCCCCTCCTCCGTGCTCCCACCCACACTCTGTCGTCACCCCACAGCCCTCAGACGCCACTCCAGACCTCCTCACAAACCTCTGCAGGGATCACAGCCAGACCCCAGCTGCTGCCCTGCACCAGTGCTCCAGTCCCCACCATACCTGAGCTTCCTGCTCAGATCGTTCTTCACACTCCAAGAGGGGCTCAGCTCCCTCCCATAGTGCACATACACAGCTCTTCTCCATGTGCTCCCTTTCCCACCTCATCTTCAGTTCCCCTCTGTTCTCCCAAGGTGCATTCAGATCCCCACCATTCCCTGTGTGTGTGCTCACAGCCCTTTGAGTCCCACCCTACAGCCCCCTCTGGGGCTGGCCTCACTCCCTCCCCTCTGGGTCCAAGAAAACAGTGTAGAAGGTCTTGAGAAAAAAAAACAATTATTTATAATAAAAACCAATTAAGTCTCCTTGGAAAATCAGCATCCCTCCCCATCCTGCCCCATCCACCAGTTGCTTCTTCCATCATCCTGCCACAGCCACTTGGTGGCCTCAAGGCAATGTTCTCCGTTATGCTCCCCACAGCTCTGGCAGTGCTGGCAGTGACAGAGCCAAAACCCCACACCGTACCCAAGGCTGACATGCACTGAGATGAGCAGGCCACTGGCACCTATTTCCTGAACTCTGCTCCTGTTCTGGGTGCCACCTTGTTAAGAAGGGTATCTGAGACAAAGAGGAACAGGAAAAGAGAGAAGAAAGGGAGAAACGAGGCTGGGAGGGTGGAATGAAAGCTGGGGAAGGGAGAGTGGAGAAGGAAGAAGGGTGCTCTGGCTGAACCAGATGGCTGCAGGACACTAACAGCCTGCGCTCAGCCATGCAGTGATGAGGATGCTTGGTGCTGAGCTTCCAGCTGGAGCGTTGTGCATTTCCATAAGAAGGAATGGAGATTATGAGCCTTGTGTGTCTTCTCCACTTGTTTTCTGAAGAGGGACCACGCTGTGCTGCTCGCCCTCATCACCTACACAGGGCACAGAGCAGCACCTCAGCAAGAGTCAACAAACCAGAGAACAGTTTTTCCCTCCCTTTGTTGCTCCAGCCCCCAAACCCAGCCAGCAGGCAGGCACCAGGGCTCACCTTCTGTCGGGCAGTTGAGATAAGCAGCCTGGATGCTGTTCCCATTGACCAGCGCCATCGCCTCCTGCTTGATGGAGCTGCCCATCGTGTTCTCTTCCCCGTTCCCTTCATCATCGTCATCTTCCGAGTCCACCAGCACTAAGACATCATCAGAGTCCTGGCTCCTGTCAACAGCAGATGAGGGGAGGTGGGCTGATGCTGAGAACAGCTTCTCCTGATCCTGTTGCTCCAGTCTGCATCTCCCCTGGCCTTGACAACTCTGTACACCAAAACGAGCCATTTGGACAGACTCTTCCAACCCTGCACTAACCACGTTTGAAGAAAAGCTGGTTTCAGACCCTGCTGGCAGCAACACCCCAACAGCATTCTGCACTGCTTCCCATTCGTCTTCCAAGGTCCTTCAATCATCTCTCAACAGTCTTGTACGACACTGCAAGAACCCCTCCTGAACGGAGTTATCCTCCCCTCCTGCACAGATGGGGATCCGGAGGCACTCAGAATAGAGTCTTCCCATGCCACAGCACCACAGCTGTGGGAACAGAACCAATAAGGGCAAGGAGAGGAGCAGGGCCAGGAATGGTGACAGCAGGAAGCAGAGAAGAAATCCAGCGCACCAGAATCCCCACAGAAGTACTCGCTTACATGCAGCTCTCAGACAGTCCCCCCCAAAGGAAGAGAAGGACACAGTGCAGACACCCATGCAGAGAAGCAGAAGATTGACATTTCACTTCACACACTAAGTTTTAGGGCTCACCTGCACCACGGAGAAGCTCTCCTGCACAGCCTTCCCCCATGCTAACAGGACCACCTCTGCATGTCCAGAGGCAATGACAAGTGCTACCCTCATTCTCCTGCTCCGTCATCCACACCAAGCCTCACCCAGCCATGCTGAACTCTTCCACTCCCACCTACGAACAACTCTGTTCTGCTCTACTGGAGATCACAGCTGCCAGGACGGTAGGCTAACAAACCTGGGCATGACCAGACTGAGGAAAATCAGCTCACCTGAATGCAGCACCTAAAATGGGAGAGAAGGGAGGAGAGAAGGGAGTGTTAGAAACCAATTCCAGAGCAGCCGGTGTTTTTGCTGTGCAGCCCCTACCAGCTGTGCATAAGAGCTTGGAAGGAAAGGGAAGAGTCGGAATGGCTCTGCACAGCTCCCTGCAGAAGCTCAGGGGAAGACACTTGAAGCATCCAGCTACGGAATGGTCTTGTGTTCCAGCCCAGCTCCTCCAGGGCTGATGGGCTCCTGACCAGGAACACAATGATACCCAAGAGCTGGGGGTAGTCAGTAGCTGACTCCAACACAACAGGAAGGGCAGGTAGGTTAGGGAAAATTCCCCCCTATACCCTGGCTTGCACAGAGGAGAGCTCTTACCTCTGAGGCACAAGAGAGGATTGTAGTACAAGACAACCCCGGAGATGGTGAGAACAGCCATCAGGGACAGGACCACCACCGCACCCACGACTCCAACTATGTTCGTTGGTTCTGCAGAAAGGAGAAACACAAGAGGCCAAATTGTCACTGGGACACGGATGGATGCCAAGGATGTTCAAATAACAGAGGTCTCAGTGCTGCACTGCTCTGATTTCCCATCATTTCTACAGTCCCACCACCACACAAGGTGCGCTCGTATGGTGAAACAACCATGCTTCATTGACATGGAAAACAACACTGCAAGGTTTTTGTGAAAACAAATCAGCTCCTGCTTGTTGCTGCTTGAGTGCTCCCCCATTGCCAACACCAACAGGAAGGACAGCAGCTGTGCTCCTCTCTCAGGCCCAATACACCAAGGTGAGAAGAATGGAGCCTTTTAGCTCTGGGATGAAAAAAACCAGTCCTGCACCTCACTTGCATTGAAAGCATGGAAAATATCACAGACAATCAGTGAGAAATGCAGCCCCACAGGGGCTCTCCAGCAGTTGCCACGAGCTGTGTCCCTGCTTTCCTTACACTCCCACCCACAGCAACCCCAGGCAGCCCTACTCACGCTTCACCGTCAGGCAGACGAACACCTCCCTCAGCCCCACGGGGTTCTGTGCTTTGCAGACATAACAGCCCCCGTCGATGCCCTGGGAGCAGTTCTGGATGGTGAGGTGGGACACGTTGCCCTCCTGGGCAATGAAGTACCTCCCTCCAGGTTCAATCTCTGGCTGGGTGATGCCCCGCAGCCAGGTGAGTCTTGCTGCAGGCACACTCTCGGTCACACGGCACGTCAGGGTCACGTTGTCACCCACAAAACAGGTCTTTGGGGGCTCCAATTCCAACGAGGGGACTTCTGAACAGCCCAGAAGGAAAGAAACAGTCAAGGAGGGGATGGAAGAGTTAAACATAACAATTTATCAACCATGCGACTGATTAGTAATCATTAACAGAAGAAAACATTTAGGTTGAGACTTGAGCAGCCTTCCATGGAGCGATATGATATGATATGATGGACTTTCACTTTCCCATTTTTGACACCTGCGTTTATATCGACAGAGGACGACACCTGGAGGGCAGCCAGCAGGAATATGGCAGAGGAGAAAGGCAGCCCAGGGGGCTGGGGACACACAAAACCACTCTGACATAAACCCAGCCCCAGTACGCTTAAACTCAAGCTGAGCAAGGCACTAAAATCACTGGTTCATCTGTTCTGGCCACAAACATGAGTGTTTGCAGAGGTGAAAAGGTTGGTGCATGGGGATTTGTTAACCCAAAACACGACTCAACAACAACTCTTCCATGCTAGATCTCACCTGTAGGACTTCTGTGCCTCATGCAGTCACCTCTGCACAGCCAAATCCTGTCAGGCTGCCTTGTTTGCATCCTTTCCCTGCTGCAAGAACCAGCAAGGCTGGCTCTGGAGGGCAGAGAATGATAAGAATACCTGTCTGCCCCACCATTCATCATTAATATGGTGAAGAAACCAACTTACTTATCTCCACAGAGCACACAGGCTCCTCCTGCTTCACAACGTGGCTCCCAACACACTTGAACACTTTGCGGTGAGAGAGGTAGGAGCTGTTCAGGGTTTCCACGTGGGTGTCTGAGGAGCTTGTGGAGCTGATGAGCCAGCTGGAGTTCTCCAGATTGTGTCCCTCTTCTTGCCAGTGCAGGGTGGGGTGGGGATACCCCCCAGGCCAAGTACAAAACAGCTGCAGCATCAGCCCCGAGGAGGAGGACTCAGCCCAGCACTTCGGGGTGGAACGTGGTGGATCTGTCAGCAAGAAGGTCATGCAGTTAGAAACATATCCAAGTCACTTGGTGTCCCAGGGCTGGAACCTCAGAGAAAGCTTGGTTTTGCAATCATTCTCCTTGAAAGTCGCCATGGTTTCCCTGCCTGTGTTTCTCCCTGATCGGTGCACCACTGCCTCAGGGGAGCGTAACTGAAGGACAGCCAACAGGGACAAAGCAGGAGGCTGCTTTGCAAAAAGTATCACAGCAACCACTGGAACACAGTGGAAGGACACATTTTTGCCACAGCTTCGTCTGATGGAGACAGCTGTCACTGCTGTGTGGGGTCACACTGCCTCACTCAGCCCCTTGCCGTGCTATGTTCACATCACACTGCAGCAGTGGGGACAAACTCCAAGAAAAGAGAGGTGGGTAAGGCACTGCTGGGTTCACGCCAGGGCCAATCACCGGGAAACTGAGACTGTTTGTTATTTAGATACAAAAACAACTAAAGGCAAGATGGGGCAGAAACCAATAGAAACACAAGAGCAGTCCCCTCGGGCAGAGCAGAGCTCACATTTCATGCAGCTTGAGTTCATGCCTCTCCCCCATCATCTGGTTTCTTCACATTTCTGGGGCTGCCCAAGAGTATGATTTTGGTGGAGAAACTTTTGCATATACACACCCATATGCAAATACACACACGTGTTCGTTTAACAGCCAGAGGGATTCTGGACTCTGATCCAGGCAGAAGAAACACAGTGTCCCTGCAGCTGGCTTGCTTGCTACAATGCTCAACAAGACCTCACTGAGAGATGCTGCCAAAGAAAGCTCCAAAAAAAAGGTGTCAGAGGGGTGAGTTATGCTTATTATGTAAAGCATTTTTCAAGTGACTGGAGAGATCACATAATTTGGACTAAAGGGGAAAAAAATCATGGCAAAAACCCACGTGAGCTGCAACAATACCTTCTCAGGGCTTGGCTTTCCAGGAACAATATACATGCAACTTTTATGATCTCTGAAAACAACCAACTGTGACAAGAGATTTTCCTATGGCACTTCCTCTGTTCCAGCTCCAGGGTGGTCTCATAACTGACTGTAAATACTGGCTGGGGTTAATGAGAGCAAACAAGAGCAACTCTGGTGTCAGCCTGAGACACCAGAAACCACCCTGCATTGAAAGGCGGGCACAGCCTAAGCACTGGTTGAAGCACAAAGAAAACTTTTTGGTACATCCAGTATGTGTCAACTGGTAATTTCCACACAAAGCCTGAAGATCCTGGGTGATGTTGTGTCTGTACCTGAGGTTCACTCCAGCCCTGGCCAAGTTGCTCCTATGGCCAGTAACAGAGAGCATGAAAAAAATAGGTACTTGCTTCTCACATTATGTTGATAAGCTTCAACTTCTAGCCTGTGCTGATGTTGCTTCTACTGACCTTAAGCATCACTAGAAATCTCTTTCCCACCTGCTTAGGGAGACTCCAGTGGTGCATACTGCCTTTGTGACCTTTGGAAATTAACTGACAAGTCACACATTAACAAACCAATTTCAGAAAGTGGTACCAATGCTTGGCATGTCCACAAACCATCAGAAAGAAAAAAAAAAAAAAAAAAGGAAAAGAACAGCAGTAGCATAAGGAAGCGTTTAGACATCATTTAGAGAATGTTGAGGTTGGAGATTAGGAAAGAATTCTCCTCAGAAAGAGCAGCGAGGCATTGGCACAGGCTGCACAGGGAGTGGTGGGGTCACTGTCCCTGGAGCTGTTGAGGAGAAGGGTACACACTGCACAGTTTGGTGGTACACTGGTGACAGGTTGAGGGTTGGACCAGATGATCTCAGTGATCCTTCCGATCTTAATGATTCCACGATCTGCACACAATCAGTGTGAAAACAACTCAGATTTTGAGTGACTCTCAGAAATGGTGTCAGCAGCACTGCTGCTCATTGATATCTTTTGCTCACGAGCATTTTGCTTCACTGCTCTAGATTTAGGGCTCCCATTTCTAAGCTCCAAGCCTACAAATTCTCTATAGCAGCCTAAGGTTTGATTCCTTCAGTCCAGCTCCCGTGACCCCCCGACTCCTGGTTCCTCGCCCCAGGAAGGGAATTTTCACCTGTGCGAACATTCAGAGATTTAATCTGTACAGAACAGGTACAACTTTTACAACACATACCTGTCAACAAACACCGACAAAGAAGCAACACCCTGAATGCAAACAGAAAACAGCCATCAGTCTGCAAATGTTGACAGAAAGATCAGCAAGAAAAGAAAGAGCTGTAAAGCACAGATTGGCAATGAAGCAGAACTGGCAGCAGCCTTCCCTTCTTCCAAACCCTATGGTTGGCATGGAGGACAGCAGGTTGCAGCCCAGGCCTATGAAGACTTCTAAGAGAATGGATAAGGAATGGAAATGGGACTCGTGCGACCTAGGGGTGGAAATTCTGGGACAGACTTACTGGCTACCAGGAGCTGGACTCTGTGCTCGTGGTCTGTCTTGTTCAGCACTTCCTTACAAGTGTAGTTGCCCTCGTCCTGCAGCCGCAGCTCTGAGATGCGCAGAGAGCTGTTGTCCACCAGGGAGAAGCGGACGTCTGGGGGGAAGGCGACCCTCGAGGAGAAGAGCGGGGGAAAAGAGTGCGGGTCCCCTTGGAACCACAGCACCTCAGTGGCCTCTTTGGAGACATTGCGGCAAAAGAGGAGGATGCTTCCTCCCACCTTCCCAAAGACCACTTCAGTTGTTCCTGCAAAACAGAAGGCAGAGCGTTAGGGATGGGGGGACACACAAAGCTCTTTCCTAAAGCTCCTCACGTCCTGTCCAACCAGAACCCAGCACGGAGAGGACCTTTCTGAGTCCAAGGGCAGCAACCCTGCTGAAGGCGGATGAGAATTCAGAACGGAAAGGTGATTTAGGAAGAAAAACCCTCGGATTTCTGCTCGGCCACCTACAGCTGTGCCTCCCACAGCCGCAGCGCTGCGCCGAGCCCCCTCAGGCCGCCCCTCCTCCCGTACCTGCGGCGCTGCGGCGCGGCACCTGCACCCACACACACAGCGCGACCAGCAGCCCGGCCAGCGCCGGCCCGCCGCGGAACCGCATCGCCGTCCGCCTCCTCCGGCACCTCCCGCTGAGGCTGTACCCGCCTGGAGGCGGCGCGACCCGCCCTCCGCCCTCACCTCCCCCTCGAGTGCTCGGGTGCCCGGCCGCCGCCGCCGCCCCCGCTGAGGGGACGCCCGAGAGCCGCCCGCCGCCATCTTGGCCGCCCCCGGCCGCCATTTTGAGCGCCCCCGGCCGCCGCCATGTTGGGCGCCCCTCCGCGCGGCGCTGCTTTACGGCCATCTTACAGCTCGTCGGGCCTCACCGCTGCGAACGAGGACAGCGGGGCGGGCCGGCCATGCGGGGAAGAGGGAGGGCTCGATTTTGTGCGAGGCCCAGCAAGCTGCCCCCCGGTGCCACAAATAAGGCGATTCTCTGCAAGGTCAAGGCCGAGAGCTGCTCGGGGTGATCGGCGCGGTGCCCGCTGGCAGCCACAACCAACATTTACAGCTCAGCTTGGGACACTTTGTATCGTCAGGGATTAACGGCCGTGTGCCACACTTACCTGCCGTGCCCCCAGAGTTTATTGCCCGTAAGCACAGCGGAGCAGAGCCGCTCCCCGGCCGATACCCTCGGGGCCGCGCGCCGCGGAGGAGCGCGCCGCAGTGCCGCCACCTGGGGGCGCCCTAAGGACGGGAGAGGGGGAAGGAGGTGGGGCCGGCAGCCAATGGGAGCGGAGCGCGGCGCCGCCGCGGCCAATAGGAGCGGAGCGGGGGGAGGGGGGGGGGGGCGGGGGTGAAGGCGGTGGCGATCGCGCGGCGCGGCTGTCACGCAGCGCGGGTGCGGAGTGCGGAGCGACCATGCCGGTGGAGCTGGGGCTGTGGGACGGGCCGCTGAGCCTGAGCGAGGTGGAGCAGAAACCCGCGCACCCGCTGCGCGTCAAGTACGGCTCCGTGGAGATAGACGAGCTGGGCAAGGTGCTCACCCCCACGCAGGTGAGCTGGGGGGGGGCTGCGGCCGCTCAACATGGCGGGGGGCGGCCGGGCCAGCGCTCGTTCCCCAGCAGCGGCGGCTTCGGGGCTCTGCTGGGAGCGGAGCGGGGCGGGGCGGGGCGGGACGAACCGCGTGGTGACGCTGCCGGTCCTTCAGGTGCAGCACCGGCCCACCAGCATCGAGTGGGATGGCTGTGATCCCCACAAGCTCTACACTCTGGTGCTCACCGACCCCGATGCGCCCAGTAGGAAGGATCCGAAGTTCAGGTAATGGCGTTTGGTGATTTCCTATCGAATCTGCGGGAAATGGAGCGTTGTTTTTGGACCGAGCGGCTGGCAGGAGGCGGGGGACGTGCTCTGCCCTTGTGTCTGTCCTCATAGACCTGCACGGTGCAAGGCAGAGCAGCTGATTCTGCCGCTTCTGCCAGTAGCTGGAAGTGGCACAGATGTGCTGCTCGTTGTGCCGTGTGCAGGAATTGGAATTAGGGCCGTCAGTGCAGCGTGGGAGCAGCTCGCCGTCAGCTCCGGCTCAGGAACGCACGCAGCACTCGCTTCTGGGCTCGGAGGTGGGTGCTGGTGCTACAGGGCAGGATGGAGCTGCCCGATGGGCTCTGAGCCCTGCAGCAGGCACTGAGCTCCCCGTGCTCTTTGGGTTTAACGAATTAGAAATGGCAGCGGTTAGATTTGGTTATCCTAAACTGACAGCCCATGGGAAAGCAGCTGCTCAGAGCAGTGGAAGGTCAGAAGAAGGGTGGTTGTGCAGCCTGATTGTTTTATTTTTAGTTTTTTAACCTTTTTTCAGAGAATGGCATCACTTCCTGGTGACCAACATGAAAGGTAACGATGTGGGGAGTGGGACCATGCTGTCAGACTACGTGGGCTCGGGGCCCCCTAAAGGAACAGGTGGGTGCCTGCCTGCAGCAGTCCCAGTGCCTCGGGCCTGGTGGTGGTGTGGATGGGTGAATGTGGGCTTGGAGGGGAGCACAGTGCTGCAGAAGTGGCCCACGGGTCCACCTGCATCTAAACCCAAGCCTGATCAGGAGTTAGCAGCACCACCCCTTCTGTACCTATTGAGGGGCTGTGCCTGCATTCAGTAGCCAGAAGGAGCACAGGTGTGACATGAGCCATTCAGGCATCTCAGGATATCTCCCTTAAGCTCCTTTAGCTCAGTCATACTTATCCCAGGGAATGGTGGTAACGACTGCCAGCAATCCTTGGGTGGACGCAGCCTTTTTTCCCGAGCTGGATTCACTTCAACCCTTCAGCCCTGGAACTCCAAGCGAGGTGCACTTGTAATGCTGTCTCATCCCTGCAGGGCTGCACCGCTACGTGTGGCTGGTGTACGAGCAGCCAAAGCAGCTGGCCTGCAATGAGCCCATCCTGTCCAATCGCTCCGGCGACAAGCGAGGGAAGTTCAAGGTAGCAGCTTTCCGCAGCAAGTATGAGCTGGGGGTGCCGGTGGCTGGCACGTGCTACCAGGCAGAGTGGGATGACTACGTACCGAAACTCTATGAGCAGCTCTCTGGGAAGTAGGGAGAAGGGACCTGACCACGCACTGTGCTGCATTCTCCGTTCCCTTGGAGACCAGTCTTGTCTAAGCATTTCTCTGTAGTTTTGTTTGCCTGGTGAGCTGAGAACCCAGCTGCTCCTGCACTGACAACGTGAGCTGTAATTTGAACCATAACCCCATCGATCTCTGTGAAGTGAATCTGCTTTGGTGTCAGAGCGGTCTGGCTGTGCATTGTGCTTCAGCTGGCTCCTGTAGGTACAGGCCACAGCTAAATAGGCTTCTGAAAAGCTGACGCTGTGAGAGCTGCCCCCAAGGCCGACCTGCTCAAGGGAAATCTAAGCCTTTGTGACTCGGTGCTGCTTCAGAGTGTCTCTACTGTGTTAAAACAGTGTTATGCAGCAGCAGTGTGGGTACAGAACCACTTCTGGCTGCAAAGCCTTCCCTTTCCAGGAGGGGAGAAGGCAGCAGTCTATAAGGGAAACTGCATTTTTTTCTCTCCTGCAAGTATTTGGCCGGTGCCTCCACTAATGTGAACCACTAATTAGTAGAATGAGGTAGGGACTCTGGTTTATAGCACTACTTTCTGATCTCTGTTTCCACTCAAAGCTGAGAGGCTTTGCTTTGCTCAACTTCTGTTGTGACCTGGTGTTTGCTCACAGTGCAATTAAACACTTTGCAAGGTGGATGGACAGTGTGGTTGTCTTCTTGGGGCAGGGGGGGGAGAGGAGAACGCTTACAGGAGCAGTGTGATGTGGCAGGGTTCCTCTTCTGGTGTGGAAGGAGAGGCTGGAGCCTTGTGCTGGGAGCTCCACCATCGTCGCAGTTGCCTTTGCACTTCCTGGGCTTGAGGAATGAAGTGCAAGGCAGGCACACCCCAGAAGCCCCTGCCTCACTCATCTCAGGGTAGCGTAGCTCCTGGAGCCTGTTACCTATTGCTAATGCATTCCTTGAAGCAGATGGGGCAGCATTTGCTCATTGAGTGCAGGTTTCACCTCCTGTGACATGCACTACCGCCAGTATTACACACCTGAAGATGCATCCCAGCCCTGCTGCAGGGTACACTTGTTGCTGCTCTTCCAGCAGCCCGGCCTGGTGTTGTTTCCTAAGCATTTGGGGCAGGAAACAAACCGCGATTCAAATCACAGGCTTGGTTTTAAAGAAATGAAGACAATGTAACTGCTTCACACAACTGGAAGCCTTCCTCCCCCTTTTAAGTGCTTCATTGTCTCAAAGGAACTGTTTTTAAGGGGCGTGAAAGGCAGACGTGCATTACAAACCTCAGCACCTTGTAGCAATGCTCTGTGGAAATGGAGTTACTTCATACTTCGCCCTCAGGGTCTTCCCTACCCATCATTGAAACTCCATACCTGTAAGGCAGCACAGCCAGACCTGCAGCAGTCAGCTGGTGGTGTGGTGGCACAGGCAGAGCAGAGACAGCACCTCATAGGCACAGGTCCTCCCAGAAAGGAAGCGTTTCAGGGGAACACCCCAACTAAACACACCAAGATACACAACAAAACACCAGAGGGTGCAGACCCCAAGAGCTGAGCCAGTTCAGAACTTCTCAGACTGGAAGAAAGGCATAAAACAAAGAGATGAGCAGCAGTGCAGCAGTCTGAACACATCCCCCCCCAGCCCAGGGCCAGGCCATGAGCCACTCCTCCCCCAATGAGACAGCGAGGCACTGTGATGAACACTTTTATTTACAAATATAATTAAAAGCTCTGACAGTTACTCATGCTCTTCCTTTGAACCTGAAAAACGTTGTTTTTATTTTTATTTTTTTTGCTGTTTTGTTTTCTTTGTTGCTTTTTTTTTTAATTTTTATTTTTTTTATTTAAAGTGCATGCAAAAGAAGTAAAGCCTTTTTTTTTTTTTTGTTGTTTTTTTTTTTTTTCCATCTTTTTTTTATTGTAAGAAAATACACAGTTTGAAAGTGTGAGTAATGCGATATTTATGACCGAAATCATGGGAGACCGGGGGAGGACTTGGGAGAGGAACAGAAACATTAGAAAATAAAACAATAAAATGGACCAAAAGAAAGAGAAAAGAAAGGAGTGGGGATGGTGTGACAGACAGTGCTGAACTGCAAGGACTGAAGCGGAGGGGGCGGAAGGGAGAGGGAGGGAAAAGGGGAGGAAAGAAGTAAAAAAATTTCTGATCAGAGAAACAGTTAAAATACAATATGAAAATAAGTAAAAGCTCTCCTTAAATTCCTTCTATACACAAAATACACGATTTGACAAAGCCCAATTTGTGCTACTGGGATCCCGTGGGCTCGTTTTTAAGTGTATTCAACATTCTCTGCGACAGCAGAAAATGATTATGATACAATCAAGAGTACGCCGAGGAGCGAGGGCTGCCCCGCCTGGCACGGTGCTCCTAAAAATCACCAGGTCTTTGCCCACCCCCCACCCCCAAAAAAGTAATAATATGTCACCACTGATATGTACAGCACGATTCGGTTTTTTTTTTTTTTTGTCTTCCTGTAAAATGTATCAAATTTTTTTTTTTTTTCAATCTTTAATAAAATTTTTTATTATTATTATTTCATTATTCCTGATGAATAAATACCAAAAAAATAAAAATAAAATAAAATTATGCAGCAGCTAGTTAAGGTAAGGCTGCGGATTTCGTCTCTCTCCCCCTGGGTTTGTATCTATCACTTATTTTTTTGCTTGTACTTTCAGAGATTGGTGGAAAAATGAGTGATTGCTCCAAAGCAACAAACATCCACTTGGGTTTGGTTTTTTTTTTTTCTTTTCTTTTTTTTTTTTTTTTTTTTTTCTTTTTTCTCCATTAAAATCGTCTCCAAAGTTTTTCACTGAAACATTTTTAATCATTGCACAGAGACATCAATACTGTGACATACTATGGAAAAGACCGCCAGGAGCTGTCCTGCACCGGGACTTGACACAGGGGGAAAGGGGACCCCTGATGGAGTAAGAATATACAGGCACTAGTCCGACACGATGTCAGTAAGAGAGACAGAAAGAGAGAGAGCACGCCCGTTAACATGGGGAATGTTGGTTTTGCAAGTTTTGTAACTATTTTGTTTGATTTTGTCTGGTTTTTGTTAAATGGCAAAGAAATTTCGTCTCATCTATAGTCCTCCTTGGGATAATCTAATGTGACCAAATTCCCAAAGCCCATTCGTAAGCTCTCCATGTCAAACGTTTCAATCTCTCGCTCCTGCCTTTCCAACAGAAACTTGATCCTCTCGCTGCGTTCCTTCTGGAGGGCGGCGAGCTCCTCTTCAATCTGCAAGAAGCACAACCAGCACAGCCCCTCAGCAGCGCCCTCAGAGCACACACAGCCCCCTGCAGGTCCCCACCGGGCACCAACTACGGCCACATGCACACAGGCAGCAGCCGTTCGCTGCCAGCAGCCCACCCCCAAACCCACCTTTTGTTCCAGATGTGCCCTGCGCAGTGACACCCTCTGCTCCAGCTTCTGGAGTTCTCTTTCGTGCTGTGCTTCTGTCTGCATCTTAATTTTGCTCTGGTACGCGTTGAGGAGCTCCATCTCCTGCTGGAGTTGCAGTCTCAGGGCTTGGCATTCTGCTTCTTGGGCCTCGTCCAGTCGCAGCTGTGAGACAGAACACGTCGTGCTGCAAGGACTGGTGGCCCGACTGCACCCACAGCCCTGCAGGCCCGCAGGCAGGAGGGCAGGGATGCTGCACCTACCGCTTGCGAGGCCATCATCTCGTTGATGCTCTGCTCGTACTGCTCCGCCAGGATGGCGAGCTTCCTCGTCTGCTCGTCCTTCAGACTCTTCAAAATTGTCTTGTGCTCACTCTTTGGAGTTACTTCCAGCTGGTGATTCTTCAGTGCTTTGTACTGCTTAGTTTGCACTTTGCACGTGTCCTGGAACTGCTTTTTGATCTGCATTTCCATAGCCTGCCAAGGAAGGAACGATGTGAAGAGCACAGATTGCTTTGGGAACGCAGAGGTCACAGCGTGCCCACACGGGGACAGCCCTGAGGCACAACCACAGCTCCCCCGTGCTCTGCGTTTCTCCTGCCCTGTGCACGCAGCGACCAGCCCAAGAGCAACTCCAGTGTGTGCTGAGGTGCCACTGACCACAGGCCTGGGCCAGGAACAGGATCAACCAAACCTCCTTAGCCCAGGACATCACTGTCTTCTGCTGCTGCCCCCTGCAGCCATCACTTTGCCCCCTGCCTCCCACACAGCGCAGTGGCCTTGCCTTTGAGGCCTCTCATTTTACTAGCCTGCCTCTCATCACTACACAGACACTACGCAGAGACAGCCGACCTGAGAACCTGTGAGAGTGTGAGGAAATGAACAAAAGCACTACGCTTTTTCAGACGTTCTGAGGAAGAGAGCCATCCCCCGGACAGAGCACAGGGCTCAGCACACCCACGTTCACTCCCCTTGTTGATTTTTAAAGCAAGGAAGCAACAGCCAACCCCTTTCCATACTGAGGTCTGTAGGCTAACATGAGCGAGGGCGGAGGATGGCACGGACTATCAGGAGCAAATCCTGTCATACCTCGTTAAGGAGCAGCCTATTTTTATGGGCAGTCTCAATTAACACCGTTAGCATTTAACAGAAATCCTCGGTGAGCTCTCTGCTACAATAGCTTGCAAATTCCTCATACCAGTGCAGCTCTGAGCAAAGGGAAGGGATGCAAGGGAGAGCACGGCGGAGAATGCTGGTTCTGCGGCACGGAAGCTGCGTGAGAAGCCTCAGACACACAACCCGCCTGCCCAGAAAGCACGGCAGGACACAGGTCGGGAGGGAAGGAAAGCTTCCAGCACCTTCAGGTTCTTTGGTTGCTGCCGGAGCTCCATGAAATGCTTCCTGTGCAGCTCCCGCTCTCGTCGCTTGTTGTATTCCAGCTGATTCTCAAGCTCAGTCTGGTGCTGCAGCCGGATCAGGTCCATTCGCAGCTTCTGCAGCGTGTGTAGCTGCCTGTATTCCAGCTCACGCGTCGACTCGTCGTGCCGGATCAGCATGGCGTGCTCCATTTCTTTCTGGGTCCGCTTCTTGTTCAACTCCTGCACGAGAGCACAGCACAACACCAAAAAAAAAAGGTGAATTTGCAAGGCTGGGTGCTCGTGTCACGGCCCCAGATGGCATCGAGCTCTTCCAAGTGCACAAAACCAGCGTGGCACCACGGGAACGCTACTGATGAGGGCACCTGGCTTGGCCCTGTAACTCACACCATGGCAGCTCCCAGGTCCCCCAGTGGCTGTCCAGTAGGTGGCACTGGGGCCACACGACAGTCCCCTATAGCTGCTGCAAGTCCCCTATAGCTGCTGCAAGTCCCAGAAGTTTCCAACTTCTGGGGTACCCAAAGCTGGGGGGGACCGACAGCCATGCCCGCAACTGGAGGCCTTTCTGTCTGTTTCACATTTCCCAGGCTCCTGTCAGATGATGGGAGACAAGGCTTCTTATACACTCTTTACTAATGGCCGAAGAAGTAATCAGCTCCAAAGCACATTGCATAAGAAACTACCTCATCTGCCACCACGTATGGGTGATTTTTGACCCCACGTGCAGTACGTTTGATAAAATGACGATATATCTCAAATCTGATGCTACTTGGCAATGCACACAATTGTTTCTGCACACAGCACCCTGCAGGTCTAAGAAAACCTTCAGCACACTGCAAACCAACAAAGAGGAAAACAATTGGTGCTGAATGTTGTCATTATCTCTGTCTCAAGGTATTGCCAACAACCTGCAGAGCCACGAGCTGAATCCAGCTCAGGTGAGCAGTGATTCCAGCTGTACCCTTACTGATGCTCTGCTGACCTTGGCAGATGGTCTGCTGGTACATCTCTGCTCCAGCTCTCAGCTTACCAACTCATCACTACACTTCATGCTAGACTAAGGCACAGCAGGGGCTGCCTGGCACTACGTATGCACACAGTGCCCAGCACATGGAGGGCTCAGTGTTGGCTAGGTCTAACAAATTCCTGCAGCAGAAGCAAAAATAATTAATTATTCTGAGCTTTTGCTTGCGTGTTGTAATGCCATTGTACTTCTCAACATCAGCACTTGCAAATATCCACTCCAAATCTGCTGGCTCTAATTGTGAAGACATTGCACACGTTCACATTTAAGCAAAACTTGCACCATGACAGCCAGAATAAAGATAACATGCTGAAATGTGTTCCATTTGTAGCACATGGCAGTGTGTGTTCAGCTGGGACGTGTGCCTTGCCCTCAAGGCAGGCCAGCCAGCTGCTCGTGTGCCCATCTCACACCTGGTTTCAAGTCCAGTGTGAACAAATGAAAGCACTCCAGTCCTCACACTTTTCCACTCGCACAAAAACAACCTCTTGCTTACCTGAAACATCAAAGGTAAAAAACAACAAACATTTAAAAAGCGTTGCTCCTGATCAAGTTCAAGCTCCTGATCCAGTGAATTTGAGCTCATCAGTTAAGTGTGTGGGGAATCTGATGGCAGCAGAATGAATGTGTGGCTATCAGAACGGGTTGATCACTTCCTCAATCTCAGCCTTTGCTAAAATACCTTCCCAGCTCACAGTCCTTCCTAAAAGTAATGCTCCATGAAGATTTCACATACTATACTGAAAAATAGATATATATATAAAAAAAAAATCTAAGAGCAACAATTCTTTTTCCAAAGTGGTATTTAACTATAAGCAGCCTGAAAGGCTGAAGTTATTGCTGTTTCATTTCACGTTTTAAGCATGTGTTTACTTCAGCCAACGAGCAGAGCTCCTCATGTGATGCCCTTCCAGCCCTCCTATCCTACAGCTGGCTGTGATGCTCAGCACGGCCTGTGCTGTGAATGAAGCCCTCTCCCAAAAAGCCGAGGGGGCAGGAGCTCAGATCAATCCCTCAGGCCTAGAGTGGGTGGCTCATATGTTTCTTTCTGCAAGCCACTTATGCCACCCTCTTCCATTAATAAATAGAAGCAGCCATGTGCCAACTACATTTCTGTATAGAAAACAGGTTCCCAAAACACATTTCCTACACTTTTCTCAGTTCTGTTTGGCAACTGAAAGCACGGAGATCTAATATCACACAGTCACCAAACTGTTTTACAGACACAAAGGTACAATTTCAAGAACTATGTAGGAAAGCAAGAGAAGAGTGCCATACTTCCCGAATGTTCTGCTGCTCCAACTCGTGCCTCTTGATCATCGTTTTTCTCTTGAAGAAACGGCAGTTTTTGTCGTAGTAGAGTCTCTGCTGGCTGAGAAGATGGGCCTCCTCTTCAGCCTGTGTGTGCTGCAGGTTCTCTTTGTGTTTGGATATTCTTTCCTGCTTCTCTTTCTTCGGTGTGCTGTGGTCCTCGTTCATTTCCTGCACGCACAGAGTCAAAAACGAGGCTCCTTTTAGCATCACTGTGACACAGAACCTGGAGAACCATCAGTCACTGGGCACTCCTCCACCATTCAGTTCATGAAAGGGCAACAAATGCGGAGCCCAGGCTGTCACCCAGCCGTGCCATCCCTGCCACCTCTAGAGCTGCTCCCCCAAGAGGAGCAGGGAGAAGTGCCCAGTAAGAACAAACACCTTAAGGTCTGAACAGTGCAGCAATGAGAATACAGACAACACCACTGCGGGGGAGGTCTGTCTGTCCAGGAAAGGGATCTAAATCCTTGGCTCCCTGTTTTACTGTACTGTACTGCTCCAGCTTTACAAAGGAGTCCAGCCTGGGCTTAAGTTTCCCTCATTTCAATGGTACTGACGCTGTTGATTCAGATACCCAACAGGGCCCTTTGCTATCCCCTTTGTCCCCCCTAATTTCTTAACTACAAATGATTTTGCTGGGGACACGGTTTGTGACAGACACTGGGTAAACACTGAGTAACTGATGTCTTTTTTTCCAGTTCATGTAAATAATCCCAAGGCTTTTATTCAAGTGACATCTATATCACTGCTCTGATTGCTTACTGTCTGTGGGAAAAACAGACGAGGAAAAGGAAGAAGAATTCTCTGTGAACTGCTGTTTCCCCTCATAATCCTCAGCTTCAAAGATTCCACTCCATGACATATCATGCAGGCTCCTCCAGTATGCTTAAAGATTATTCTAGAAATGCTGCCAGATGACCCCAGTTCCTGACAGTTTACTTGCTAGGAATCTAAATTTGCTTCCATGTATGATGGCATCCTAAACCCCTGGGCTGGCCCAGGTTAATCAAAAGGAAAGTCTAGTTCATGTTCATTCCACACCCCTTCAGCCCTGAAAATGACAGCAGCTTGCCTCTTTAATCTTTTCCTTGCAAAGCTTGTATTGTTTCTTCTGACTTTCTAAAAAGGTCGCCAGGTCTTTCTTTTGCTGAGCCAAAATCTGTTGCTGGAATTTCTTTTCATCTGCTGCAGCTGTCTTTGCCTGCAAGGCACAGAGAAAGAGAAAAAAAAATAGGGGTGAAGGTGCAAGCACCGAATCCAGAATCCAGCACAAATCAGTTTTCTCTATGCATTTTTGGTCTGTCATTCTCCCATCACGTCTAAGACAAAGCCATGAATGTTTGGCCAAATGAAATCTGCTTCCATATAAATAAGAAAACAGAATGCCCACACACATTTAAGAGCTCTCATTTCTTTTCTCTCTACCAGAGCCACCTCAGAGGGTAAAATCCCACTAACTATATGGAATAACAGGTTGACTTTATACAGACTGACAGCAGGCTGCCAGGTTACAGCTTTGCAGCCGCCACAGCCACAAGAAGAACCCCCTGCCAGGTGCCCACAAGTGTCAGTCCCTCAGCCAGCAGGCAGTGGCTGCAGCACTGCTCGATGCCAATGCTGTCCACCAGCACTCAATGCGTGGCTGTGAAGCTGTTCCAATAACCGGCCAAGGCAGCTCCAGACAGTAACCACACCACGTGCTCACAAACATGGGTTTCAAGCACTGCTTCCACTGCCTTTCCCTTCGGAGCTGCTTCGCACTTCTCAATCACCTCGTACGCCTGGGGAGCCCACATCGGCACTCACCTCCTTCTCCATCACAGCCACTTGCTTCTTGGCCAGCTTCTCCAGCTCAATGGACGAGTTGTTGGCATGTGTCTCCACCTCCTTCTGCAGCTTGAGGCGGTGCTCGTCCATCTCGGCCTTCAACTTGTTTTCCAGGGCGATCAGCTGCTTCTGGTGCTGGCGCCGCATCCGCTTATATCCTGACATCTGTTCCCGCAACTCGTTCTCCTGCTCATGCTCATGGATCTGCCTTGTAACCTGAGGTCAGGAAAAGGGAAAGAAATGCTACGTGGCCTTCTTGACTGCCTCCTCGTTAACTGCTTACCTGTCGAGAGCACCACGCTTTGCTGCACGTGCTTTTTGAGGTCAACTTGCAGGGAGTGCAGCTCCCGGTTTCAGAGGGTGCCTAATACTACAAATCAGGTCAAAAGGTTTCTCCCTCCTCAATCTTCCCGTCTTCCCAAGCACTTTACGTGGCACCTCCACTGCCACAGCAGAAAACATCACGTTTGGAAGAAAGAAAACGGGTTGCAGATCACTGCGGGAGGAGGTCTGCAAACAAAGGTGCCTGCTGTACAACCTTCCTTGGAGACAGGCTTCAAATCCCAAAGGTTGTGTGGACTTACAAGACAGCACTGCTTTAAGGAACTCGCCCCCATCTTTGGAAGCTCCCCAAGTCACCGCTGCTCCGGCACGGTCCCTCAACACCTATTTCCTGCTATGAGCCACCTCCTTCAAAATCTCTTCTTAAAATTCAAGACTGAGCTCATTCCCTACCAGAATTGAAAGTTTTCTAACAAGGGAACGCTGTTCTGGAACTGTGTGCTCTTGACAAGATTGATCAGATGGTCTAAGCAGATTTTAAACCCCGCTCAGCTGAAACAAACTCACAAGTTCCACATTCATTTCCATGCCTAAGTGCATCCCTGCGAAAGGCAGAAAAAAAAAAACCCAGGAAGTTGAGCCAAAATTTTTCAGAAGAAAATACGGATGGTAATGCTTCCATTTTAAAAGATGAAAAGTGTCCAAGATTGATTTTTTTTTAATTGAGAATACAGACTCAGGAACTTCACGTGTAATGACCTGCTCATCTTTTATAGGACAACCCTGGGAGCCAAAAGCTGGAGCTCCCAGCACACAAGTAGAGCTGCAGTCTGTAAGAGCGGATGTCTCCTTCCACACCTGACCCAAAGCAGCAGAGCTCAGCCCTTTGAAGGGGATTATTGGAGCCTTATGAACCAACAGCCCTTCTTGCAGCTTGCACAAGTGCAGCCTTCCCAATGAATTTCTCCATAGGCAGCCAAGAGGAAGAAATGGCACCTACCACAGCACTGCTGTCATCTGAAGGTCATTTTTCAGAGATCTTTAAGATAAGTTCAGGCCTGGGATGGGATGTACACACAGACCTGAGAAGGCTGAAGCCAACAGAAGGAGAACAGCTGCTTTCCTGAGAGCCAACCCAGCAGATCTGCAGGACTGTAACTGCAGCAGTTGCTAAGCTCTAACATCAAGCAGCGAGTTCAGCAGTGCCACCAATGTGTCACCAACACCAGGGAGGAGCATGAAGAGGTCAGGAAGAGCCCTGCATGGCCTTTACCCTCAAACGGATTGACAGTAATTTACAGCAAGGAGTCGCCATCCAAGACAATAAGGGCCAGTCCCAGAGCAGAAACAAGTCATGAGAGGACTGAGCTAAGGAAATGGAAGGCCTGTTTCCCCTGCACCCTTCCTAAAGGGGGTTGGAGCTTGATGATCCTTGAGGTTCCTTCCAATCCAAGCCATTCTATGATAAAGGCAACTCTAGAGAGAAAGCAAACATCTGTGCACAGAAAACACAGAACGAGCCCTATGCCATACTGCACTCCAGCACCACATTGGCAAAGCCAAACATCAACCACAAGAAGTGCTGATGCACAAATCCTATCCTGCTATCACAAGGAATTTGGGGATGTTATTTTCAAATTGGCTGGATTAAACACATGAAACTGATGTAGAGTTTCTCTAAGAAATCAGATCTGTTAATGATGAGACAGATGTAGCCAACAGACAAGAATCCAGCATTTCACATGTATGCTGTTTGCTAAGTTAAGCAAGGTAAGTTTAGGTTGGATATCAGGAAAAACTTCTTTAGACAAAGGGCTGTTAAGCACTGGAATAGGCTCCCCAGGCAGGTGGTTGAGTCACCATCCCTGGATGTGTTTAAAAACTGTGTGGATGTGGTGCTCAGGGACACGATTTAGCAGAGGGTTGTTAGAGTTAGGGCAGTACGGTCAGATCGTGGTTGGACTTGATGATCTTTAAGGGCTTTTCCAATCTGAGCAATTCTATGATTCTGTGAATCTAAGGTAAGACTTCCAGTAAGCAGGCTTGGCTGGGTTCTGGCACATGTGGTGACCCCCAGGCAGTAGCCAAGGATGTTCCTGGATGGGCACTGCCTGCAGCCATGGGAACGCTCAGTGCCAAAGCGGATAGCAAGAGTCTAAGAAACACAGAGCTGGAAATCAGTTATAAGGCATTTCATAAACGTAGCTCCATAGGTTCTGATGGAAAAAAGATGACACAGGAAATGCTTATCACAAAGTTTGTTCTCTACGTAGCCAGAAAATGTCAGCATCCTTTAAAGCAGAAAACTGTGGTTTCCTGAAGCCCCGCTCAAAGCACGGCGCAATCAGTCCGGTCATCAGCAGAACCAAAGCTCTGCATAAAACAGAACAGCTTCCATTAAGGTGTGACATTTTCTCAGTTTCTTATCTCTCTGCATCCTTGGCATACACAGAACTGAGACAGACAGATGCCTTCTCCAACCTACTCTCACACGCAGTTCACTCATCACATAAAATCCAAAGTTACTCTTATTCACTCTCCAAGATTTTCTGCTTTACGTAAGGAAGTTGGGCTCACAACTCCTCCAAAATGGCACTTCTTTAAAGATCCTTCTTCATCTCATCACACTGCTCAGACAAGACACCGAGTTTTCTCCTAAAAAGAAGTATTTTCACCTCTCGAAACACCGTGTCTTCTTTGCTGGATGGAGGCAGAGGACTGAGCAAAACGCCAACCACCAGCAGTCCTTCTCCCATTGAGAACTTTGAGATGAGAAAAAACAAGTTCAGCACTTTAGGGCAAAGCTCTACATAGACAGCAGCCAGATGAGCTGATGAGAAACCCAACACCTGGAGTAAAACATCACTGCTGCAGCAGAAGAAGGTGCAAGGGAACAGGCACTGTGTAAACGCACCAGGAGTCGGTGCACTTGGATGGCCACGTCCAGAGGCTGCTCCCATGCACCCAGGCATTTGGCTTCACAGACTCAGGATGAGATCACGGAACACTTCTGCTGGCATTTCCATTTCGAAGAGAATGCCAAGGCCTTCGATAGAGTCCCCACTGTTACATCATTTCATTTGATTCATTTGAAAACTACAACAGCAGCTATCGAGGAAATGCGAGAAGTGATAGAGAGTTAAAGGGTCAAGCATGACCCAGAAATGCAAATCAGTGCCTCGCTGCACATATTTAAAAATACACCTTTCACTGGAAAATGTTGATGTGCGGTCTTATCAGCATGCAGAACATCCAGCTTCTTTTTCAACACAGCTTTCCCAGCTTCAAGGCTGAGATCGGCATTTGCAGTGACCAAAGAGGAAGGTGGTCCAGAGTGACTATTAGAACTGCTGCCTGAATTAAGCACAAAGGTAAGAGTTTGTTCCAAAAGGCAAAAGCACTCCTTCAGCTTTCTTAACCCCATTTGTCCTTTTCATTTATTTATTATTATTTTAAGTAATTTTTATATGCATATGTTATATACAAGTAATATCAAAGCATCGGTGACAGTCTGGAAAGGTATAAAAGGTACATCCACAGCCTGACCTATGGGTCAGGCACAGCAGCACAGCCCAGCAGCCCTGGGCTCACTGCTTTCCTTCCCTCTGCAGTGCTGCCCTCCTCTCCTGTTTGAGGTGCTGGTCAGCAATCTTTTTACACCCAAACATCACCCTGCTACAGTGAGTTTGGGCTCAAAACTCCCATTTTCTGATGCTCCTGATTCTCTGCAGTGGAAGCTATGTGCCTCTCAGTACCCAAAAAGCAGTGTTAAGCTGCTGAGGAGGCAACTGACGGTCAGCAGCAACGAGGGAACTACCAAAGCATGCTGGCTCCCTTGATTTTTAATACAAAATCTTGCCCACAGATACTGAACAAGGAGACAAGGGGCAGGTGTGACAGTTTTCCCTTGGCCAAAGCAGTACCAACACTGGGCCACCCACCGGCCCCCTCCGTCCAGAGGTAATACACAGAGATAAAGAGTGTGCTGTATTGGCAGCCACAGCAGCACCTCAAAACCCAGCACCTGTACTGGCACTCTTCATGTTCTGGGGAATTGGTTTCAACTTGGAATTTCTTCTAGGTTTCCATTTTGGAGCACACAGAGGTGAAAAGGGAAAGCCCAGCTCTAGATATGTTGAAATTAAATGAGATATTTCTGCAGTAAGCATAATGAAATTACACCCACACCATGCAACCTAAGGACATGGTAACCACTCCGTAATACCCAGTGATGGTTTGGGGAAGCTCTCTCAGTGCTGGGAAGGCGACAGGTACACATGTGATGGGGACAACAAAGCTTCACATGACACGCAGTGCCACTTGCTGCTCCATCAGCCTGCTGGTAACAGAGAGCAGACAGTAGGACTGCCCCGCGTCCCAAAGGATGCTGTGCATGGAGTTCACCTCAGTGCAGCACTGCAAGCCACACTGAGTGCATTCCACAGAAAACTAGAGGAGGAAAAGCTCCCTAGAAAACCCAGCACCTTTCTTACCCACTATTAATTTCATCCTTATAGTCATTTGGTAAGTGAAGCAGAGGGATTTAGGGCAGCCAAGTGACCAGGTGGAGCAGACACAACTGCAGCACCACAAAAGGCTGCCATGGGGAACCAGGAGCCACCCTGGGGAACTGCTGCCTTCCCCACTGCTCTGAAGACTGGGAGGACCACACAGCCTGTATTCTTGTGCCAACATCTGCCACCAGCTCCCAGCAGCACCTTGCCAGTGGAAGCCACCCAGGTAGTCCAGGGATGACACATTTGAGGAAGAGAGGAATTATGGACACTGCAGGACGCATGGGGGGTAAGAGATCACACACGTGTTCAACACACACACCCACCTGCCCATCAAACCAGATATCTTTGGATGATGATGCTCGAGACACTGATCGTTTCTTCCTTCCTGCCAATATAACTGTCTCCTACATGCAATGGTGTCGGCACCGTGCTGTGTGCACACACGAAATAAAAATGTGCAAGGCCTGCAAGGTCTGCAGGAGAGCAGAGCTGCCACATGTGGCAGGTGTGCAGCGTGAACCTCCATCACTCACATTTCTAGGTCACTCCTTTGGTGGGAGGAGGAGAGCAGCGGGGGGAGCAGGCGCTCAGCCCCTGGGAGCACTCGGGTGCCGTTACAGGAGTGCCCCTGCAGAAGATGGAACTCGGGTGCCCTGCCCCAAATTTCAGCCTGCAAAGCATCTGGTGGCCGATCTGACAGCCACGGCGTCACTGTGGGTTGTAACAACAGCAGCAACCACCGTACAGAAAAAAAACGTAGCCGTTGCTGTTTCTCTCGGTTGAGAGCCTGCAGCTGTGGTTGCACACACACCGCTGCCTCCTGCACACCTAGAGACTGGGAGCTGTGCGGGGGGGAAAACAAGAAATGGTGGTGCTGAAGGGAGAAAAAACCATTCAGCCAGGGCGAAGCCAGAAGGGGAGGGCTCGCTGTTGTAATTTCGGGTTGGTCCGGGATGATGTCATAACACCGAGCAAGTGCCAGGCCGAGCGGCGGCACTTCCCAGCGCTCCATCCATGTGACCTCCAACGCCGTGGGGCTGGAACACGTCCCACTCCGTGTCCCTGTGCCTCCCAGCCCTCTCCCTGCCCCTCTCCCACCCGTGCACCCTCCGGTGCCCGCAGCCGTAGGGGGCCGGGCGGGAGGCGCGGCTGTAACTCCGGCAGCACACACCCCTCTCGCTACTACAAAGGCGTCCACAGAAATCCCATTTGCAATAGTACAAATCTGGGTTCGCCCCATCCCCCTGCTCTTTGTAAGCTGCTGCAGCCCGGCGATGCTGCCCGCGGGATGCAGTCACCGTGCTGCTGCCTGAGATAAATGAATGAATGAATGAATGAGGAAAAAAAAATATATAAAAAAAATCAAAAAATCAGCAGCTCGCCCTGCAAATGGCAATCTTATTGTTCCCAACCCATCTGCATTTCCACGGCATCCAAACGTATTCCACGCCAGCACACCCAGCCGCGGTTTGTGCACATGCAAATAAGCACATTGGTTAACATGAACGGCTCTAACAAAGGAGACGGGTGGGAAAAAGGGAAAAATAACCTGAGACGATGTGAGCTTCACCCACAAACGTGGCTGATTCCACATCTGCTGAAAAGATATGCAGCGTGAAAGCACAGGCATTCCATGCATTCGACATTTCCCCATTCACACACACAGCCAAAATACCACCCGGTGCAGCACCGAGTTGCTATGCCAACAGAAAGGAAAAGAAAAAATAAAAATTAAGGAGAGGAAAAACAAAAAAAAAGAATAATAAGAAGAAAAAGGATTCTTGAGCCCTTCCCAGAGAGACAGGGAGATGCAATGGAGCAGAGGAGGGGGCTGCTTACCAAAGATGCTGATTTGATCGTGGCAAAGCGCTCTCGGTTCCGGTAGTGGAGGGCCTGATTCTGCACCGACTGGGTAGGCCGCACCTCAGGCCTGCGATCCCTGTGGCCCACCTCATCCCTTATAAATACATGATCCTGCAGAAATGGATAAAAACAAGGAGAAAGTCCAGCTGTGCTCTTTCCTCGGCGGCTGCCTCTCTCTCAGCCCTCTCTCTGCACAAGCACGGCTGTTTGAAATGCATAGTTTAGCTCTCTGCTAGCCCCTGCAGCTCCCACGGTACGAAATGAATAAGCAACACATTGCAGCTCCGGCTCGCCGTGTCAGCTGATCGCTAGCGGGATGCCTCCTCAATCCCTGGCAGGGATTTTTTTTTTTTTTTGGTGCTTTTTTTTTTTTTTTTTTTTAAACCTCCAGCATTACATATAAAAAAAGAAAAGGCAATGCAGAGTGACCGGAGCTCTTCAAAAAGCTTGGCCGAAAGCACCGCAGCCCAGCGATCCCTGGAGAAACGTGACTCCCATCTCTATGGCACTCGGGACGCCTCATTCATTCCCCTGGCAGCTCCGGGCTGTGTCCCGCGCCCGCTGCCTGCTCCCGCATCCCGGCCGTGCTGCCGGCCCCGCCGCCACTCAGGGATCCTGCTTTCCAGTCATGATCCCGCACGCTTCTAGCACTTTCTCTCCACAGCCCACAAAGGATTTTTTTTTTCCTAATTTTTTTTTTTTTACTTTTTTTTTTTTTTTTTTTTTTTTCTTCTTTTTCCCCCCCTTTAAAGCAACAGCTCACAGGTTTTAGCACAAATGCTTTTCCCGTGTAGCTTCCCCCCTGGCTTGCTGGCAAACAACCACAAACACAGAAAGGTGGCAGCCAGCAGCCCTTGTGCCTGCAGGATGTGCCCAAGGCCACCACCACGTCCCACTGGGTCACCAGCACAGGCTTGGTGTAGCCATGACCAACTTGAGAGTCTTCCTGAATAACATCAGGTTTCCAGCTGGAACGGGTGCAAAGGAAGGCGCTGCTCACTTCTACAGCCCTACAGTAGAGGTGTGTAATTAACTTCTGTATGGAGCACAGCAATGACCCAGGGGTTGTGCAGGTGTCTGTGGGCGACCACACACCTCTGCTGCCCGCCGTACCATCACCAAGCAGTCCACACACAGTGGCACTTTCTCCATGGCACTTCTCCCCCACACCAGAGCCTTCTTTCCCCAGTGCTCTGCCACTCCTAGATTGGACCTGCACAAATACAACCGCTTTCATAGGACCATAGAACCGTCAAGGCTGGAAAGATCACTAAGATCATCAGGTCCAACCCCAACCCATGTCTGTGACTGCTCTAGGCCATGTCACTCAGTGCAATAGCTGTCCTTTCCTTGAACACCTCCAGGGACGATGAACTCCAGCTCCCTGGGCAACCTGTGCCAATGCATCACCACTCGCAGAGAAGAAATTGTTCCTAATATCCACCCTGCTCCTCCCCTGGTGCAACTTGAGGCCATCACCTCCCACCCTATCACTGTAACTTGGGAGCAGAGGCTGATCCCCACCTCACCACAACCCCCTTCCAGGCAGTTACAGGGAGCAATGAGGTTTCCCCTGAGCTCCTTTTCTCCAGATAAACAAACCATCCCACCTCCCCAAGCTGCTCCCTGTGAGACCTGTGCTCCACACCCTGCACAGCTTGTTGCCCTTCTCTGGACACGCTTCAATATGCCTTCCAGCAAAAGGCCAACAGGTAGAGAAGCACTGATTTAAAGAACCAAATCACGCATTGATTTTAAATGTTTAAAATAGACACCTTTTCTTCAGTCCTTCACTTTGAGCCCCACACAACCTTCCCTTGCCTTGGCAGGGAGAGCAATGGCTGAAACCATCACTGCACCACAGCTATAGCAGCTCCTATAGCTATAGGGACATTCCTGCCATAGCACTAGTGAATCGATGCAGAGGGTAATAAAACAGTTGCAATTTCTTTTAACATTTGATATTCTTACACGGGGCTTTTTGTTGCACATCCTCAGCAGGAGGAGATAGCATTACAGAAGGTCCATTACTGGCAATGGGGTAGATCTTAGATTTTCAATCTATGCAAGTTCAAATGACAGCGAGGGTTCACCCGGACTTCCATGTTGTGACGAGGAAGCTAAGTCTGAGACTGTTACGGTCACACCAAAAAAAAGCAGTGATTAAACATTTATACTTCAACAGCATCACTCAGTTGAGACTCATGGGTTCACTGGAAGGGTACCAATGCCACGGTTTCCTACAGCTCTGCCGCTATCTCTTCTAGCAAGAAGGTGTAAGGACTGAAACACAATCCCAGGACTGTATTTGAGGCTGACTGGCTTCTAACATCACCTCTCGGTTTGATATTCCTGCTGCCACGTTGGGAGCCTGCAGCCCCAGCAATTCAGCTGAGCTGAGCGGCAGCCCTGCAGGGATGGACCCGGCTGACCCAGGGCTCTCAGGGCTCCTGCATGCATTGCTTTATGTGCACACACGGTTCTGAAGCAGGCCAGGGCAAAGGGAACAGTGACAGCAACTGCAAACTGACACTGGAGTTACCCGAATGCTAAATAAAGCTGAATAAAAATTCTGTCCTAAAGATCTGTACAAGATTTAGATGTCTTAATCACAAAGGACTGAAGAGATGCAGAAGGTTGGGTGAGATCTTAGGGGTCTTTTCCAACCTTAATTCTATGATTCTAAGAACACAAGAGCTACAAGAGCTCTACTAGAGCAGCAAAACTGAGGGGGCAACAGGCCAAATCTTACTTATGGTTATACATCCATGGTCTGAAGCAACACAGGTTCCTAAGGTCTCCTACAGCAATATGCCAGTCGCTCAGCTGTCTCCCTTCTCTCCATTACGTTAACATGCTAGGGTGAATGCAAAGATTTCAACCAAGAAAGCAGCAAATCACAGCTCAAACCCAGACGGCTTGCCCAAGGTCAGTCCCTGGAGCGGGAACCTCAGTTTTACCTCCAGAGCCCCATGCTGGTTCCACCACAAGACGTCTTTTTCATCTTCCTCACAGAACAGCAGTTTTTACAATCTCTGCCCCAACACCAGGACATCTACCTAACTCACCTGCCATTTGCTTTCAAGTTGTGTTACGGGCATTCGGAGTAGGCCTCTTCCAGAAAATCACACTGACCAAATCATTTGTGTTTGCTTCAAGACGAAGATTGTTTTGAGTAACACTGGGGTGCCCTGTCCCTGCAGACACCCAAGGTCAGTTGGATTAGATGGCCTTTAAGGGCCCCTTCCACCTCAAACAGTTCTGTGATTCAGTGATTCCATGAAAACAGAACCATTTCTGAAATGAAGCCTCCTATGTGAATAGAACACTTGCTCAGAACCAGCAAGCTACAGAAGCAAATAGAAAACTCAGTAGGTACATTGGAGTTGATTTTTTCCCTCCTGATGAATCAATGAGAATTTTGCCTCAGATTTTAATCACGACAAAACTGGAGAGACAGATCTATAAATTGCATTTGGTGTTTACATTCCTTTCAGTATATAACTGTGTTGAAGCTCTTGCACTGGTAGAGCATCCAACATAAGTGCAAAACACAGAGAAAGGAGTCCCACTGTCTTTACAACTGATTCAGAAATAACTTCCCCAACATCAAACTGATCACACCAGAGCAACCTGAAGTAGAAACAACCAAATTGCACCCCTGGACTGCGTGTTGCACCTTCAGTTCTGCACACCAAAGAGATGCCTTCACAAAGGCTTCATACACGAGGAACCTCCACTTGAGGAGGACTTCCAATGTCCTAGGCAAACAGGAGAGGGAATTTCTGAGCCACAGAAAAGACTTGCACGCAACTGCAGAGCACTGCATACAACTGCAGCAAATCCTTGACTTCTAAGGATTCAAAGGAGCATCGTCTTTCATTTTAATACACGGTACTAAATGCCTCAATCATCTGCAGAGAGGTTTAAACACCAGGAGTCTTTGCAGAACAGGCTCCATGTCCCTGACCTGCATGACCAGAAGGTACACACAGGGTCACCACTGCCTGCACTCACAGGCAAAACCTCACGTCTGTAAGTCACTGCACCTAACAGTCTGTACACCTCCTAAAAACAACAGTGACTTTGGAGTTCACATGGTTTTCCTCTCACCCTTCCATTTTGAATTCTGTATCTGAAGCCACATCTGGGCTTGCACTCTTCAGTTCTCAACCTGAAGTAGCAGAAGGAACAACTGAGTTAGTCTCCATCTCCCTTTGGGAGCAAGAGAGTGCATCCACTGCTAACATAATGGAGGAGCACAGTCACGCAGTTATCTTTAAGAAAGAGGCTGGAAAACCAGAACTCTTACACTGATCAGACTGAGCCCTGCATGAGGGACGTAACCAGGAAAGAGAAAAGGCAGTGCTCCCAGTAAAACAGCCCATCACTGCTGGATATCTGAAAACCCTATGAAGAAACTGCTTTGATGAGGGGACACTGTTGAGGAAAGCCTTGGATTCCAAGGGAGGCCTAAGATCCCAGAAAGGGAGGACGCAGGACTTGCAGCACAAGTAGCAGACATTAACAGAATTTTTTTTTTCCCCCAGCAATTTAGGATACAACTATAAACTCAATTACATAAAGAGTGACACGGTCAGTTAGGGATGGCTACCATTATTTTCTTCTTTTCAAGTCATTTTTCTTCCAACCCACGGGTTTCACTCTGCTGACAAATAGGAGCAACCTTCGTTCCAAGCAGAAGCTCAGAAAGGCAGAGAGCAAAGTGCTGCCCCAAAGGTTCTGCCTGGTGGAAGGAGTGAGGATGCGTCCTCTTCTCATGGAGGATCCACCCCAAATGCTTGGGTAGTGCTTGGTGGCATCTTGGCTACCCAGAGCTAGCATACAGTTAGTGGGTCTCAACTAAACACGCTGGGGCTGTGGGGCAATGAAATCCAAAGGCCTCTGACACCTCGAGCTCTGAGCCACGCTAACAGCTCAGGCAATGCAGCCATCGTGGGCATGTGCACACAGTCTGGTACATCTGGAGGTCGTTAATTAACACATTTGTGGAACGCCATAATTTCACTGAGCATTCTGATTTGACCCATGTCAAAACAATCCAGCACATGACCCTATGCCCACATAAGGCAGACAGCTGGCTAATCAGGTGCATCTGTATTTTCTTTTTTAGCCTTTAAAGGCTGATTAAATGCAAAACAAAAGCTTAATTTAAGCTTGAACCCCCAGGTTCTCTGGATTTTGTTTGAGATTAGGCTCTGGGAGTGTAACTGAACTCAGCACCCCCTGCTTCTCACCTGGTAGAACAAAACACAACGTGTGTGCATCCACTCAACCGGGTTACAGAAGTAGTCAGAGCAAGTACAGACTGAAGGGGTTTTTCCCCAAATAAGGAATTTTACCTTGAAAACAGAACAGGCTGTATGTGTGTGTAAGCCCCAGGAAATGCCCTGTTGCAATTATAGTATTTACACAGGTATTACTATATACATAATGCATAGACAAAGCAGTTTTTCATTTAAAATTGCATTCCTCAAGGTAAGATAATTTAAAAAAGACATACATTCAATTAAAACTGTATTTTCAGCGTGGTAACATCCTGCCACACATATTCCAAATGCACTTAATGCACGTGTACAGCAGAAGGTAACATCTGCCAACTGTGTTGACATCTGCACCTGTGCAAGGTGCCCGTTGTTAACTGCTTCATAAGGATCATCAACAAAGCTCTGATGTTTGTGCTTCCAAAATTACCCTAAAACATAAGCTGGAGGTGACCCACAGGTGAGTTCCTTCATGCTCTTTCCCTGAAAGGTATGTAAGCAATCCTGTTTTTCCATACCATGCAACAAAACACCCAGCTGGTATTGTTATTGTGTTTGTTCACAGTGCAAGTGCTGTCCTGTGCACAGTGTGCAACCACAGGACTGAGTGAGAGAATGCTCCCCTCCCTTCCAGTACAAAATGAAATAACCATATTAAAGCAAACAGCACTCTGCTCCTTTGACACATGCAATTTAGATCTGATGGAAGTGGTTCACACTTTGTTTTCATCAACTGCAATGACACCAATCCATCAGTAATATTACAACGTATTATTGTGCAAATCAATCTCTCAAATCTCTCTTTTTTAACACATACATAAATACAACCACTTGGCAACGTGAAATCAAAATACACGTTCCTGAAATGTACACAAAATGAAGAAAAGCTTTAACTAGAATCCTCCAGAACAGAAAACTAGTTATGCCACTCTTCACTCGTGAGAGTGGCATTTCATAGCTATCTTCTTCAAGGTGCTATTGCAAACGTAACCCTCTGAAACAAACCCAACTTATCTTCTAGTGTATCTAAATGTATAAGGCAACCTTTTGTTGGAGACAAAATGACTTGAGAGCTTCCTTCTACAAACGCTTCCATGTTCAATCACACAAATATTGCATTTCGGGAGGAAGAAACTTGCCTACAAAACACTTAGTTAGTTAAAACTAGGCTTTGTCATAACACTACAAAGGAGAAATTCATACTTTCTGTAATGTTTTAGCTCTGTTGGCAAAAAGCACATAAATGCATTGAAAACCCTTTGAAAAAGCAATCACACAAAACCTACATCTTACTGCCCACTAGTAAACACTACTACTACGACCAAAACAATTTCAGTTTGGCCAATATCAGATTAGATGCTGAGTTAGATAGGGCAGGACGACTTCATTCTGCTATCTAGCACTAAGAAAACAAAAAGGCAACAGATCACAACATGCAGCAAAAGAGCAGAAAAGCATAGAGTGGAATTTGACTCATAACATACCTCGTGGGAAGGGTCCAATGTTCTGCACACTTCCACTTCTCATGAGGGAAATCCAAGTGCAAGCAGATTTTAATCATACACTGTGACTGGTAAATGGTTAGCTCAGCTGCTGTGACCACTTGTCACCATCCCATATAACACAGTACAGTCATACACAAGGAAACGAGGACTGATGTCACAAAGCAGAGATGAAGGGGTGCACATGCAGGGCTGGGTGAGGAGGCATGCAGTAAGTCTGCAGGAGCCCTGCCTAGCCACTGACAGCACTACCCTTCGTTAGCAGTCTCTTTATTTGCAGCTTCTCTACATACAGCTCAGCCGTTACAGAACAAACACAGAACTTGACTCTGGCAAGCCCAGCACCAGCTCCTGCTCTCAGCAGATGGCTCAGCACAAGACCACAGCACACTGCTCATGGGGCCCTATGCAGGAGAGCCAACGTGAGCGATAGCAGGGACCGCAGGAAGCTATGGAGAGCACTAGAGGACATACCTTCTTCTGAACAACGGAGGAAGTGGAATTAATTGTGCTCTCGTCACTATGCATCATGACCAGTTCAGGGCTGCTCTCATCCAGGACCTCCTGCATGCTGCTCACACTGCTGCTCTGACTGCCTGTGCTCACAGACATGCTTGGGATGGAATGGTTGCTGCCCAGACTGTCCATCTTCCTACTCAGGTTTGATCCATGCTCACTGTCCTACAAAACAAGGGGCATCAGTTACAAACACCGCAGAGGATCACCTGCCCAACAGGTGACTGCAGTGCCCAAGGTTGGTTTTAAAGGCAACTCTGCTGAGTTAAAGGCTTTTTGCACAGTATTTTGGCAGCTTCCTTTCTCAGAACTGCACGGGTTATGAAATAATGCACAAAGGACAGTTAGCTTTTGCTTCTTCCCTTGCAACCCTCACACATCAGGGGCCGGGCCAGAATTTTCCTTATCTCAGCAGGTCTGGGCACGGCTCTGCTTTGAATAGGACACACCAACAGTGGATTGCTGCTGAAAGGTGTCCTACAGCTGAGGAAGGAACAAACTTTTAAGTTTGTATTAAAACAACATTCTGAGTTTGGGTATGCTACATCACATCTGGTGAGTCAGAAGAGATGTAGGATCACGAATCCACCTGTTATGATTAGGTAACTATCTCAGGGTGCTTCATAGGTTGGTGGTTTTAACCTCTGTGTCCCTAACAGTCAGCAATTCTATTCTTTCCAGCTAATAAAAGCTTCCTATCCTGCGTTTTCAGCCAAGGTAAATTCTTATGTAATCTTCATTCACCTTTAAACACCTGACTCAGAAGAATCTGCATTATTATAGTGATTAAAGCTATTGTAATCTGCTTAAGCAGACTTAAATAATTATTCCTCACACAGGACGTGTTTTTTCTTCTACACTGGAACATCAGAAGGTAGCATCTCCTTCTCTTGGTTTTATACGAGCTCAGTAATCCCAGAGCATGAGCTTAATCTGGACTGACTCAGAGAATTACAGAGTCTCTTGTAATAAACTAACGAGACTGAAGATGCTTGCAAGGAGTTCACAGTGAGGACTGGGAGCTCTGAGGAGCCTTCAGCTCCTGCTCTGAGATAGCTCTGATTCACCCACACGAGTGGCTGCACTGCACCCTGCTGCTTCTCGCCTCCAAAGAGAGGTTGGGGAGAATCATGCTTCAAATCAATTGACAGTGAACTCATTTTGTTGGAAACTGCAAGAAAGAAGTTTGACAGATTTGTATTTGATTGTGTGATTATTTTTAAGCAATTAGCGGATCATTCAGAGCCTGTATAAAAGCACTCAGCAGCCAAAATACACAGGAAAATGAAAACATTTCCAGGATGTTCGCACCAAGTTGCCACAGAAATAACATCTAAGATGGGAATGTGTCTAACTAATAAACACATATAATATAAATACTAATAAATAATACTAAACACTAATAAACACAGAAGGGCAGAGATGAGATTGCAGATACAACCTTAACACTGACTTCCTGACTTGAATACTTTCCAGGCAATCTCAGCTTTCTTCCAAAAGGTCTGAGGAAAGCATTAGTATTATTGGGAGCGTTAAAAAGGGGATTTGCAATATGCCTTGCACTGAGAAACTCTAGGACAGAAAGAGGAAGCAACTTGTGGCATTCTCAGCTTCTGTTAACCAGTTCAGAAACTGAAGCAAGTGCTGTGTTTTACTTCAGTCATCGCTCTTGCTGTGTGTGCAACATGACCTCCTTTGGTGGTATGCAAGCTCAGTGGTAAAACCAGTGCAGAGCATGCTGTGCACATGCAGAGTGTGAGCTTCATTAGAAGTGTTAAGTCCTGGAGAAACACTTTTCTACCCTTTTTAGGAATGGGGACAGGAAAAAGAGAGGAAGATGCATCTCAATCAGTGCTAGCACACCTCAGCTGTGGAGTTTGGATCTGCTGCTGCCCCTTCCCCAAAGTGAAGGACAATATAAGCATCAGTCCCTTCTTCCTGTATACTCTCCTACCTGACACCCAGGCTTGCCCACTGCTTAAACCAAAGCATCAGACTAGTTTTAAAAGAGTATTGGACATATGCAAGCCTCAAAGCCAAGTCCCCAAATATATGTTAGACTTTGGCATCTCATTGCACGTGATCTTGCTACAATGCAAGAAAAAGGAATATATAACAATTTCCCTTTGATTTTTGTGCTTGAGAATCAGGCATGGATTTACTTAGCCAAGTGCCTACACCAAATGACATTAATTTCCACCTAATCTCATCAATTGAAAAATGACTGGTTTCTCTCTCTAAGCCACAGTTACTCTCAATTATCACACACTGATGAAGTGGGTGGTTTATTACAAGATTTCGACTGCAGCTGAATTTTATCTCTAATCTTTCTTTCTTTAATATTAAAGAATTAAAAAAAATAAGTCTCACTAATTTGGCGATTTGCTTTTCAGCTCATGATAAATTTACTGTAAAGTAATGAGCCCACAGTAATTGAAAATAAAAATTAACATTAATCAAGCAGTCTTGATTTTGCTATGAGAATGAAAAGCTCAGACCATCACTAGGCTCTCCGTTGCACAGCCTGTGGGTTATTTTTTCACAGAGGATCTCCCTCCAAATGAGTTTCTTTCCCAAAGTTTTCAGAAGAAAGGCAACTATCTGAAAAAGCCAAAGTTGTTTTGCCAGTAAGCGTACATCTAACGTTGAGCAATGGCTGGTAATGCTCATCATCCTGTCCTAGCCCTGCTGATTCAGTTGGCATTCACTTGGTATTCCAACAAGATGGATCACATCCATGTTGTGGATGCTCTCGTTCTGCCCCTTAAAGACAGGAACGCATCCCCCTTGCCCTGAAATCTATGAGAACAGTGCAAATAGGGTAATGAAAGCAAAGTACCTCCTCCTCTTCTTGAGACTCAGTCAGAGGGCCGTTCCGCGTCTCTTGGAAAAGGATTTTCTTCATTTTCCTGTACTGAAGGTTATCCAGTTCTCGTACTGCATCTTTTGTCCTCTGTATGAGGTCTATGAGGACTCTCGGTGGTCGATCTCGGCGAACAAAATCGTGCTGAATTCAAGAAAACAAAACATCTGATCTCAGACGTGACACCAGGCTGTTCGATCTACTAACAGAGATTACTTTGGGTCAGCAGCTCAATTCAGGAATTAGTGATATCTGTTACAAAAGGCTCCAGACACACTCAGCACTGATTGCACTGCAGCACACAACCAAGGGGATCGCTCTACCCGCCATGAGGTTCAAAGTGTAGGCTGCAAAATGCTTTGTTCTAAAGTCAAAGGAGCTGCTTTCAGCACAGAACATGATCAAATACAGAGAAATGAGGCAAAAAAATCACTTTGCTACTGGAAATTCGTGTGCACGTATGCATCAACAGCAGGAAATGCAGGGTGATGGATGGGGAGGCCTGAGACCCTTCGGACTCACTTTTGGAACCAGGGCCAGATTTCCTGGGCCCTCAGCTAACAGAGCTGCTTCTTTCCTTCTTGATCCCCTTCACTGAAAGGTGAAGACAGTGCCACTTCAAACCTTGCAAAGGCACAGGTCTTCAGAATAAAGGACACAGAGGAAGCAATCCTGATTACAGAAGATTACGTGCAAAGAGCGACCCTGAAGCTGACCTATTCTAATTCAAATCAAACCAGGAAAATGAGTGCAAGGTTTATTTATTGTCAAAGCTTTTTTTGCCAACTCCTGCAAAGGATGTACAAGAAGCACAGGTTTTAAGTGCAGACTTCATAAATTGTTTAATGGATTTTAAGTATGTGATTAAAGGCTCATCTCTGACTTGTCAGCCATGTTCTCCTGCACTGTACAGCTGGCAATGGGGTATGAAAGCCTTTCTGATCCAACCTCTACGTAAGGCAGACAGCCAACATTCTACACGGGATCACCATCACTGGTTGTGCTGCTCAGTGCATACCACAGGAGACAGCTCTGGAGTACTCACATCACTTGTAGAAATACGAACAAGAGGGGAACAGGAGAGAAGTCTTTTGACCTGCACAGCATGTGCCACAGTGGATTTTTGTTAGTGAGCTCAGCAGCTGGCTCCCAGCCACCAAGCAGCACCCAGCAGTGTCACACCTGGCTGCCCAGCCCCAGCTCCTAAGCCACAGTTGGCAACCAGGAGGTGCATCCCTGCCACAGCCACTGCCATCCCTCTGACTCCAGACCAGGACACCCAGCTGGAGCTCAGCAACAGGCAAGCAAAACCTGGCTCTCCTGAAGGCAAAAGTCTTGAATACAAAGAAGTTGAAAGGATGTGAAGATCTTCTTTTAATGACTTGTACATAAGCAAAGAAAGAAACATGCCACAGGCTCATTTCTTGTTTTTAATTGAATTCAAACTGGAGGCATCTGAGTTTTGTTAATGGAGAATGCTAGTCCCTTCAGTATCAACTCCTTATAACTAAAAACTCCACGCACTATTTCAAACGATTCGTTTCTGCTCCTCTGTGCAGATCCACACCACTCACTTCTCTGTAAGAAGTGACAATCTGCAGCTTATTTATGATTAGTAAAAAGTAACCGTTTGTAATGCAGTAATGCACTTGGGACAACAATCCCAAACTTCAGTTCTTCCTATCTATCCGCTGTGTACTTGTTCATGCACGTTCTTTAACTCTGCAAATACTGAATGGGAAGCTATATGCTTCATAGCTACACAAGTATTAAGAACGGGGCCCTACAGAAACTCTATGGCAGATGTAGAGGAACAAAACCAACCAGCCAGTAGACCTGCATAAGGAGGATGCAACCCTAAATGCTCAGCTGCATGAAAGAGCTGTCTAAATTAGATGTATAAGATGCAGTTGCTGCTCTGTTAGGTACTGCACAGGTTGGGAAGAAATGATGGCTGAAAGAATGTCATTTGGTCACTTCCTTCAAACTGTAAGGAGAAAACCCAACAGATTACAGAAGAGGAAGAGGTTAATGCAAAGGTGAGCAGCAAGCTGGCTGGAAGAGTAACCACCAGAAGCACAGCTCCTGGGAACGCCGTGCATGCTGAGCAAAATAACACAAGTGTTAAGAACAGGTTAGATCACTGCTTCTAATTTTGAAAGGGAAAATATTAGCCAGATGGGTTTTATTCTCCTTTTTCTCGCCCAGGGTGGTGAACAGAACACATTCTTGAGCACCTCTTAGTATTCAGATCCCTTTAGGAAAACGTGGCTGCAAAGATTTTGCTCTATTCCTGTTTACTGTATGCAAGCAGAAAACCCTCCCCAAAAAACAAGCTGTTGAACGTATAATCTGACAGGCTTTCGGGAGGAGATGCTTCCAGTGGGAGAGAACACCTGGGGGACTGCTCTGAAAGTGTAAAATCCAAGAAAAAAGATGGAATATACATAATTTAAGAATGCCACCTCAGCTCCAATTGTTTGCACAGACTCCAACGTACGGCACTCATGAAATCATATCCTTCAATGAACTTGTGCTATTCCTAGAGAGCAGAAAGACTGCCAATCCACATGAATGAATCACTCTGAAACCCACAACATAAACCTATTAGCTGGTCAAGGGATTGTCGGGGTGCTGCAAGCAGAACCAGAGAACAAAACGCTGGGTAAGTGGCACGGCACAAACAGATGACAGGAAAACACACTGGGTGCTGAAGAGAACGAAAACAAGCTCGTTTGTCAGCATGTACCTGGAAAGTGAAGGCGTGAGGGTTAAATATTCTATATGGTCCAGGCTTAAAGCAAAGACTGAAGCGAGTGCAAAGCCAGCTATTCAGCAACGACTGCATGATTTCCATTTCTCACTTTGAGAACCAAAAGATTCAGAAATATCCACGAGAATGCATTTTACTGAGCCGAAAAAGCAACAAGAGAAGCCATAAAACAAAGGCTGAATGGTAGCCTTAGAACAAAAATCAGCATGAAAAGGCTGTCAGGTAGACACAGAGCAGCAATCTAACCTACTGTGGAAATTAAGCAAAGCACCCTAAGGAGCTAACAATTCCTCTGCTCAAATATTTAAGGAAAAACTGAGTCCTGTTTACCTGGTGTGGAACAGCAGCATGCCATGCAGTTCTCACCAGCAGCTATGCACGGCAACCAGAGGAATAGCAGGGCCACTCATCAGTGTTAAAGAAAGGAAACACTTAAAAGAAAAAGCAGCAGCTTGATAGAGAAGGGGCTGGACAGGACTACACACATCCCTACCACTGAAAGGAAGGTTGCTCTTAAATATTCCAAAGGCAAAGCTTTTGGAATAATAAATGGTTTGGGAAGAAATGAAAGTGATGGCTTCAGAAACAGTGCTGGGTGTGTGGTTCCCTGCCAGGACCCTGACAAGTTGAGGACACATCGATCCCAGCACAGGTCCTGCTCCATATGCTCACAGCAATGACAAGCCTGCAGGAGCCTGCACCTCCCAAAACAAACGTTCTAACTGTTTGGGTTCAGCATGGAAACTGTGGAAGGGATATAAGTGACTTTTGGTTGTTTACAAGAGGAGGGAAGTTAACTTAGGCCTAACCTATGAGTGCTGTTTTTACCCTAACTTTTAACACCGCACAGAGAAGTTGAAAAGTGTAATGGTTGGAAATCCACAATAGAAAAAGATGCAGAATGTGTTTGTTAAGTAATAATACGAGAGATGGACAGGTGGCACCAACCAGTGCATGTGCTGAGATCTCTGAACGAGGCAGCAGCCAACACAGCCCAAGCCCCCCTGGTGCAGCACAGCACAGCCTGGCCAACCTCTCCTATGCAACCACAGCTGGGGCAGCATGCCATCAGACACACCTTAGTGCCAGAAATGCCTGCCCAGTCAGGACAAAAACAACCAAATAAGATCAGAAAAGCCCAAAAGAATGATTTACACGATCAGGACAAACAGAAAGAGCTGAGCTGCCACTGAGCAGGAAAGCTGCAAATAGATCGAAAAGGTATAGACAGATAAAGAACTAATCATGCTGAAATTACCATTACATGAGGAAAAAAGGTTGAGATAATCTTCCTGCATCACACCGGCAAAGGACGAGACGTGCCACTTCTGGGCACCCCACGCATCAGTTGTGCTCAGAGTGGTCACCCCATCTCTTTAACACTCACATTTCTTTAAATAATCAGCCAATATCTGCAAAACTTTATTAAGGTCCTAATCCTCTGATCTCATGGAATATAATTCTCAAAGTATTTCCAAGATTTGCCCATGCAGCTCACAGAGGACGGTGAAGTCTGGGTTGTGAGTGGCAATTAAAATGGCTTTTCAGGTTTTCTTGTTGATTCCACAGAGAGTGACTTAAGCCTCACTGAAATTGCACCCAGAAAAATAACTCTTATCTTAGTAAGAGTTTGATGGGAGATTTTAGGAAGACGAATGCAGAGAAAAGACAAAGAATTCCCAACCTTTAAGGACAGGCAGAAACTCAGCCTTGTACCAGCACCAAGTGCAGGGCTTCTGCAAATCTTTCACTTTACAGCAATTAAATACATCTGGTCCAACCAATGTGTAAAATGCAGACTTATTCCAGCAGAGAATTCCAGATTCAACCCATGGCAGGCAGGCCAATAAGCACAGGTATCCTTTAGCATTTCAAAGGTACTTAAATGAAACCCAAAACACTTCCAATACAGAGCAAAAGCAACAGTGTTTTGGAAAGGGTAAATATCACCATCACTATGCACCATCACTAGAATTGGTTTGGGGTTAAACAAACAATATTTTTTCCCCCAAATTTCTGAAAGAGAGTTGAAAATTTACCCGTAGTAGATCTGCTGATGATGGCCTTTCCTGAGGTATTTTCTGTAAGCAGTAATCAACAAATCCCCTAAAGGAGTCTGACCTGTAAATTAAAAAGTTCAACATGAAAAACAAGCTTAAGATCTGAAATAGACACATCCTGACTGCTTTGTTCTCAAGCTCTAGGGCACAAACATTAACACTGCACTTCTCCAAAACCTACATTGATCCCACCAGTTCTTTCAGCAATAAATACTGTGGATACAAACATGGACAAACCATTAACCCCAACCACAAGATGAAAACCTGTAAGAGCTCTGTGTACCAGCCTGTGTTCTCAGCATTACCTCAACTACTTAAAATCAGATGACACTGAAATCTGCAGCATCTCTGGAAATGCACTCGTTAAGCTTGCTGGTGGAATGACCCAACTTGTAGATGCTTCCTACCACTTGCAGCACTGACTCAGGAAAGCATCCTGCTGCACACTTAGCTCAGCAAAACTTCAGGCTGTGAGCTTGTATTACAGCCTGCAAGAGGAAAACTAACCTTCTAGGTGCCTCCTGAACCCAAAAGCAGCAGAAAAGGCACCTTGCTTGCTCCTTGTGCTCTAAGGCACGGAGAGCAAACAGGTGACATAAACAGTCTGCAATCAAGAGTACTGATTCTTGCACTGTATTCACAAGTTGTTTCTATTCTGCATTGCAAATTCGCACGGAAGGATCCAAGTATTGGTGTGCAGATATGAGACCAATTTTGTTGAATCTTGAAAAATGGCCAAAAGAGAGATGATGAGGTAAGGAAACTGACGCGGAGTGGCTTTGTTAAAATGATCAGAATGAAATAATTATGCTACTTAAATGGCTAAGAGTAACGGGGAATTTCACACCTCCCCAGGAGCTATTGTACCCAGCCATCTGCAGAGCCTGCCAAGCATCATTCCATGGCTACATTCCACTCCTGAGTAAACAGAGCAAGACATGGAGTAATGCCTTTACTCTCAGACCATTAACAAAACACTGTTGTATTAAAGCTTAGATTCTGGTACACAAGCCTGTAGCATGGGGAGCAGTTACTGGGCACGGAGCTCTGTGGACTTTTGAAATTGCTCACCGAAAAAAAAAGTATCTAATTACCTCAGCAGCATCTCCCCTTCCTTCCTCCATATTTCTGCTGCATTACAATGCTAACAGTTCTTCTGTCAGAGCTCTTTTGCAGCTGGAAACGTTGCTAATGCTGAGCTAAGGCTGGCTTAGTGCATCCAAGAATATTTTAATTCCTGCTGCATCTACAGCCCCATAATTAACACCTCCACACGTTTCGATTGTAGCACAGCCAAAGTGACAGAAGGTCAAAACTGAGCCTGCCTACACGGGAGCATTATTCAGGAACACAGTCAAACCACTCCACTGCAACAAACGCTTTTCTTGTCAGACTTGAGCCACGCACAGCCAAAAAAAACCACCTGGTAATTGCTCTCTTACCATTCGTTCGACTGTAAGGTAGGGGAATCGTTCTGGGCTATGTGATATAAGGCACTCATTGCATTCATGTTGAAAAGCGGAGGCTTCCTTTCAGCTAGAAAGAGAAGAGAAAGGTGTGATAAGGCAGTCTGGAAAGAAAAGGAGAAAGATATGGAAGTATGAGCAGAGTATTGCTGTTAAATCAATAGCTCATTACTGCTGTCATCATATCTAGGCCAATTATTTTAATCTTCTAGGTTAGCCCAGGACAACCACTCGAGGAAAGCTGTTACTCACTTGTAGATGGGATAATGAAATCCAAAGAGCAGGATGCAAATCACAAGGAAGAGCTTCCAGTACATTTTACGTTAAGTGCAACGTTCCACAGCTGATCTGCTATGGTAAAAAAAAGCAGGAGCTGCCCAAAATAGGGCATCTATGCTTCAGGAAAAGAGTGGCTGCCCCCTTCCTTTGTCACTGGCTGTCCCCCATGGAAGCCAGACAATCTGCCATATTCACAGCCAGATGTGCCCTTAGCTCCTCCTCACCCAACTTCTTCCCAGCCCAAGAGGACACAGCCCAACAGCTCCCTAACAACACGGCAGACTTCACCCCGAAATTGGGAAGAGCCCACCTGCCCTGCTGTGTGAGCTGTGCCAGCCATCCAGCAATGCCAGCGTTTTTGAAGTTCACCTCAGGTCAGATGGGAGCAATCACTTGTCATGCAGCATGCACACAAACCACTGCATTTTCTTGTCTTTAAACACTACTTGTAGCTATCCAAGGAATTAAGACATCACAGAAAGCCAAGTGGTGCTCATCAAGAGATCTCTGCCCCTTCAGACCAACTCCATGCTCAGATATGGAATCACACACAGCTCTCAGTTTAATAGTTCTTGACTGAAAAGCTGCACATAAATTCTACTAAGACTGAAAGCCTGCATAGGAAGCACGGGATCTACTGACACTGAGATCTCCTCCTTGAGAAGCACATGCAATGTCAATATCCAAACTTGAAGTGCACGGATCTGCTGTTATCTGCTATCCCATCTACCTTTCCTTCAGGCAGTACCCATGTGCATCTTCTGCCCCTTGCAGTGCAAACCCTTTTCTTCCCGTGCACAGAACCTGTCCACATCGATTCATGTCATAAACTTTTAGGTGAGACTGAAGATTCATTTATTTTTTTTCCAGATTGGGGAAATAATAGGAAGAGTTGAAAGCTAAAAGCAGGTCTCATCTAACACAAACTTCTTAGGACACTGATTCCCTTGGCATAATAGTTGCTCCAGTCTTCTCAAAACTCAGTTAGTAAAAAACAAACAAACCAACCAACCAAAACAGACTACCAGCCATCGTTCCCTCTTCTCTGGGAGCAAAAATAAAAATAGCAGCACTTTGTTCCACAGCAGAACAGCAGGGGACAGATGATATAAAGTAGGAAGAGACGTTTCTAAGACTTCAGCAGAAATACTGGAAGTTTGCTTCTCTCTCACTCCAACCCATGAAGTATTTTTCCACTCGTGTTCATGTTTGACCACACATTTCTTGTGAGCTGCACTAAACCTGCCTGTACAAACGACTGGCTTATGGCCATTGTGCATCTTCCCACGTCACATTTAATCAGTCTGTAAGTTTAAGTATCTAGAATTCCTACATAAAAACTGCCTCAAGGTGCAGCAATTTGAACACAGAGCTTTACTTCCACTGTTCTTAGCAACGCCTCGAGTTCACGAGTCTGGTATTACTCATGAGCACAGTTGCTATTTTCAGTGTGAGGCTCTTCCTAATACACAGAGTGAGCTCAGGGAAATGAGTGGTGATCCGTGCCTGGCAAACACCTACAGTCCCTAAGACTGGCCATGTCTTTGATGATATGCTGAGAACACACTTGTGCCAGATTGAAGCATCAATCTGAACAATTACATGGGCACAGGAAGAGTTCTACGAAGGTTCCATGGAACAAAATATTTGTCATTATATGGAGCCCAGCCTCCATAGGCGCAACATCCTGGTTGTCATTGAATGAAGCCTGGCTTAAGTACCCGTAGAATAAGCACCGGTTTGGAAACTGAAAGATAGTTTAGCAGAGCCTGGAAAGGGGCTCAATATTCACAAAACAGTCCTGTAAAATGTAGTCTCTATCTTCCTTGAATTTCTTATCCAAACAAGTCAAAACACATTATCTGGTACCTTTGGTGCATGCTGCTCTACAGTGTCAACAGCTGTCCAGAACAAAATGTTATCCAAAACAAAATTCAACAGCCCTCTAATGATTATTAAATATTATTAAATATTAAATGCAGTGATTATTCATTTCAGTTGCAAAGCATTTACTCACCTAACTCAATACATGTGATCCCAAGAGACCAGACATCCACCTTCCCATCGTACTGTCCTTCATCCATAGCAAGGATCACCTCTGGTGCCATCCTACCAAGCACAGTGCAAAACACACAGGTCAGAAGATACAAAAAAAGTGACTCCCAGCACACAGCTTAAAAATGAGATGGCTCCATCAGCTTCAGCAGCGCAGCGAACCAGAACAGTCAGCAGGGAGCTCAGTAAAACCACACTGAAACAAAACAGTGCTTACCTGCATGAGCTACTCTTCCAAAAGACAGTTTAAGAGAAGAAAAGAAGAGGTCAACCTGATCACCTCACTATTAGCACAACATGCTGGCACATGGGGAAGCAGCCTCAAAGGCCTTGTACCTGCAGGCAGACCGCAGGGGCTGGGGAAGTCCTAAAGCCATCACCTGTACCCTCACCAGGGATGGCAGGTTTTCCATTGGCACACCAGGAGAATTTTCCTGCAGGCAGATGCAGCCTTGAGTGTGGCTATGGAAAGAAGAGGGAAATCCAGAGGCACAGGATAAAGAGGTAAGTAGAGGGCAAACAAGCAGCAGGCCCAGCCTGCAGGAATTCAGCCTTGCAGGTCTTGTTCTTCAAAGATGAAGCTTCTTGCCAAACAAACTTGTTCAGAAGTTGGGTGATACATAACCTCCCATCAGGGCATGGGGTGTCCAGCACAAAATAAGTGCAGTGTAAAGCTATGCTGGTTCCCCATGTTAGTTAGGAATGTAAAGCGACTCAAGTGACTTTTAAGCAAGTCTCTTCAAACACAGAATCCACACGGCTATCTGACTTCCAGTCTGCAGGCACGGATTAACAGAACTCCCTTTTACTCTGTATGGTTGCCTTAGCTCCATTACTATGGCAAACATTAACTGTTTCTAAGCCAAAAGTATTACAACAGCCAGAAAATGAACTGGTGCCATTTCGAAGCTCTGCACAATCAGTCTCTTCTCATGGGTACTGAGAAAGAACCATTTCCTGGACACAGGAATTGTAAACAAAAAACACTGTTTGATTAATGTAGTTTTTGTGCCAGATAGTATTTCCAGATTATGAAGTGCTGGAAACATGAGAGAAGACTTAGAGTGAAGTACCCCAGGCTTTACTCACCAGTAAGGTGTTCCTACAAAGGAATTGGCAGGGGAGACTATAGATGCAGACCCAAAATCAGCTAGCTTTACTTGACCCGGTTCTGTTAGAAGAATATTTCCAGCTTTAATGTCCCTTAAAGAAAGTAAAAAGGAAAGAAAAAGTACACTTCTGGTTACAGCAGAACAACTTCCAAAACTCACAGACACAGCGAAGGCCAGCAGCCTGTTCTCAATTAAACAGACATTAAAAGCATCCCTGAAAATATCTGAAGTCTGGTCTTACAGAAAGCTAGACAAAGATCACATACCTGACTTGACTTGGAATGGAAACCTGACTGCACCCAAGAAGTGTGATATGGGATGTATGATGAGGAGATGGGCCATGGCTGCAAAGCTGAGGTTTGAAAAAGAAATCAAAGAGATTCACCCTAATAAGCAGATGTGAGAGGTACCAGGAGTGCTGTTTTCATTGTTTAAATGCCCTCAGGTCCCTTACCTTCCTGCAAGTCTCAGACAATTGATGCATTTTGTACTGCAATACAAAAACCCCAGATCTTTGCAACAGCTTTGGCACCATGAATTTTTCAATCCAGCCGTAAGTGGGTTAATTACAAATTAACTGCCCATTAAATGCCAAGAAAAGATATGCAAATGGAGTTAACCTAAAACACCTGGCAACAGTTCTATGCAAATGTACAGAGGACTAACTTCAGTTAAAAACCCTGTGATTTCTGGCCTGTTATACTTGAAATACTTATTCTCGCAGCCATCAGCTATTAAGAAGGGAGAACAATCAGGACACGGTGAAGTTCTTTCAAACTCTGATACAGAACTTCAATAAGCAGGTTGTACACCAGGTACGGCAGAGCAGCCTTTCCATGGCAGCACTTCAGATCTTTGCTTTTGCAAAAACAGACCCTCAACATAAATGGAATACATGTAAGAATTGCTCAGCCAGGCTGCGGGTACCACAGTCTGGAATGTCTCTTTGCTGTCCTAGCAAGCTACTTGGGCAAATCAGAAGCACAGCAAAGCTACCTTGTATTTGCTGTAGAGCAGGAGTGTATGCTGAATTATTCTAGTTGAAGCACAGCAACTTGTGCATCAAACACAAACTGAGCATCCCTGCAGGCCCAGAGGAACAGGCAGCTGAAAGTCTACGTCTTGCAACCATGCAAACAGGCACTGGTGAGATGCCTTTGTCTGCAAAGGGCAGCACACAGGACAGCACTGCTGTAGGACCGTGAGCTATAGGTAGGCACTGTCTTACAATGCTTCAGCAACACAGCTGGGCTCTGCTCCAGGGCAGCTCTGCTTCAAAACCAACATGCCCACGTTTTTGGCACGTGTGCTGCTCAGACGAGTCCTGACACACCTTCACGTTTTGGATCTACGGATCCATCACTTCCGTAGCAGAAGCATGAAGAATGTCTTGTGTTTGCAGGCACAGACCAAGAAGTACTTCAGAGGCAGGGCAGATGCCTTTTCCTGCATCTCCACCAGGTGTCCCTCCAGACCAGGTCACGTTTTGCCTCGCAGGCTGTGAGGCAGGGAAACCAAGGCACCAGCCGCCAGCGTTGGTCCCAGCTCCCCCATCACCTGCTCTCTCGCCCCAGTGCCCACACACACCGAGCAGGGATTGCTCCAGGCACAGCTACCTGCAGCCGGGCACATCAGCACAGCACTCCTCCCACTAGACTGCCATTTCCCAGCTTCATTACCTTTCACCTCTCCTGTTTTGGATACGGCACTATCAGAATCCTCTTGCTGGTCCTCTTTTCTGGGAGGGAACCAGAGTGGCCTTTGGATGGAAGCCAGTCAGAAAGGAAAGATCTGCATGATACTGACATAAAACCATGACGCTAACCTTCCTCACTGTCGCTCTGCAACTGTGAAACAACTTTTTCCATGTTGAAAGAGAAATAATCCATCTCTGTCCTTGCCAGGCAATAGGCATGTTAATGGACAGTTCAGAGAACTGAGGTTCAGTATACTTATTATGCCATTTTAAGAAGTCCTAATGACTACCACTAAAAAAATAATTCTCGTAGTGCCCATACAGGCAGTCATTTACTACAGAGAAGAATTTAATACATTTTGACTGTATGCAAAGACTTTCAGAACAGGCATTCTTATGCACAAGTGCATATATGCCCAGGGTTAATCAGGAATTGTTTCACTTTAATTTCATGAACTGGTATTCACATCTAGCTTAATATTTCCCCTAAGCCTGTTTTAATAACCTCATGTATGTGACAAATAATAATTACTCTAAATTTCTCATTGCCTCAGCAATGTAAATTTTCTGCCTAAAGCTTGCCAGCAGACTACAGAGAGGCTTTTAACCCCATAAATTGGTCTCGAGCTGCTTCATCCCGCTGACTCCTCACTTGCATTGCCTTCACGTAGCTCTCATCACTTCCACAGCAACTCCTTGATACAGAACAGCAGCAGTACTCACAGTAGCACAAAAACACTAAATGGGATCATGCAACAGCATTGACAGATGGTTGTAGAAAACTCAAAACTCCTGGAAAGACAGATCTAGGAGCTGGCATCAGTGATCAGCTATGAATCCTCCTGTGCATGCTCTTATTTCTCCTAAGGCAGTTTCAGCCTTGTCTTATGCTTTCAGCAGCTGATTTCTGGAAGCATAAAGTTTTACTTACTCACATGTAAAAAATTCTTAAGATGTCAAGTCTTAAAAGTAGTCTAGCTCTACCACACCACTATAGTTGATGGATTTACACTGTGTTTTTTCCTGTCCATGCTTACTGCTGACATGGAAGTGTACACTTTGTTACCAAGGTCTGCAGAGAAAATTGCTAACATGAAAGAGAATTAGCACTGGACTATAACCACATGGAATTATTTCAGAAGGAATATATTCCTTACATCCAATAGCTTTTATTTATAAATCTACCCTGGTATTGGGTGGGCTTGTCAATACACTGGAGGAAATTCTAGCAGGGGAACCTTAACAAAGCTGCTTAGACAGAGCAAAGTGATTTTCAGACTCAGCCAGTGTAACTCGAAGGACATCCAGCAGCAGCCTTACCTGTGTATCTTACAGTGAGAGTGCAGGTAGGCCAGCCCCTGCAAGGCACCGTGGGTGATGGCAGCAATCTCCACTTCCTGAAGTGGTTTCTTGTGAACTATGGAAAAAATGCAGGAGAAAACGTAAGAATGTACAGTGTGGTCTTTTCCTGAGAATGTTTCTAAAGAGGAAATCCTCCCATTTTGCAAGCTACGAGGTTGGCACCACCTTCATCACACTTATCTTCTATAGCAGCTTTGAGTCTGCATACATCCTTTGTATGTATTACATTTGTGAAACCACAGTCCTGCTAAGGGAACAGTTACTGCTAGCACCAGGTGATGTGTCTGACCACAGCTTGCCATTGTATTTGAAACACAACTTCAGTCCTTAGCAAAGAAAACTTCCCCTTCCAACCCCATCTTTCTTAGCAGAAACAGAGTTGAAGAATACTACAGAGATGCCCCAAAGCATCTTCCTTAGATCCCTGGATCAGACCAGCATATGCCTTTGACTGGCTGTATCTTAGATACAAAATACAAGGCTTGCAAAGAGTAACAGTTCTAACAAGCTGCTGCTTAGACTCCCATCCCTCTGCAGGTGCCGTGGCCTCAGCTTTGACGTCATACCCCTCTTTTGATTTACAGTCACCTGTAGTTATTCCTACAAACCGAAAGGCGGGGCTTTTATTGTGGGTATTCAGGTAACAGGCAGTCATGGAGAAGGTGCAAATTACAGCCATCCAGCTGTAAACTTTTATATCTTCATTTTACAACTTGTGAACGTGCGTGCCAATTATACGTGGCACTGGCCTTCTGGGAAAATCTCAGCTCACCCACAGTATGACAAACACAAGCATTCTGGTTACAGAATGGAGTGGTACAGACAAACTGCCTCCACCATCTGTAAAACACCATTCTGTGCAAACAGCCTCCCCCACTGTGCTCAGAGGGGGCATTAGAAGAAACAAACCTGAAGACTTCATACAACTCACCTTCTAGCAAATCAGAAGCTGATCCTAAACAGTACTCCATAACCAACTGCAAGAAAAAAAAGCACACATTTAAGTAATAGGATGGACACTCCTCCACAAACTGCTGCTATTTGGATGGCTGCAGAATTGCAGAAGCAAGTGAAAAGTGAAGTTTTAGGAAATTGCAGTAAGCAGTGAACAAAACAAAATGCTCCAAGTAGAATCCAGCAATGACAGACATCCTACATTGTTGGAAAGAAGGTTTAGACATTGGGAAGTTCATAAGGAGACACCATAGAGGATGTTCCATACTAATTTTTTTAACCTGTTTGAATAGAGATCTGCTATAGAGAAACAGGGATCTTCTTCTAGCATCCTAAATATCCATTGCTTTTAAAATATCTGGAAGCTTCTTGAGATGAAAGAGAGAATGGGCAGCAATGGATGAATACTGCTGCACGCAAAGACACTGCATGTACTGGATGCCTGGCTGCCATGCATTCTTCTGCACACCGAGCCCCTGAACACCACCCCACTCACCCATGCTGTATGCTCCTTCAGGTAACAGCCCTTATATTCTATGGTGTTTGGGTGCTTCAGTTGTTGCAGAAACTTGACTTCTTTGATGATATCCTGCCATTTCTAATAAAAACAAAACAAAAAGATATGGGTACATTTCCCCAGTTAATCCCCTACGTGCTCTCACGTACCACGCATGGCAGAAAAGGCTGAAAAGCAGCCAAGAGGCAATTTTATGGTGCAAGATGACCAGAGTTGCTGTAGTTGCAAAAGCATGACTGTTCTGAAGCTTTGCATCCCTGCTGCAGTTTGACTGGAGAACAAGAAAAGGTTTTTTTTCCCCTCATTTATTTGCAGTACATTTTACTCAAAGCATTGCAACTGTTAAGCACCATGAGCTGCTCACCTGCCCCAAAGCAGACAACAGCTACGGCACACGCTGCAGGCAGGAGCAGTTGGCTGTTTGCTAATAACAGCAAATAAGAGCAGCAATTAACAAGCAATAATTGAAGCGAGGCTGATATTCCAAATACTCTGCCTATGAAATGTTATATTATAAATCCAGAGCAGTGTTTCAGGTCAGCTCTACACTTCCCTTGACACCTCAGTGAGTTGTGGTTATGGCTCCTGCAGCCCAGGTGTTATTAATGCACTTATTACAGAAATAACCACCCTGCAAGCATTCTGAATCCCTGTTTGCTTTCTTAAACTGAACTATTTGTCAAGATTTGCATCAATTCATTTTCCCTCTACAAACCTCTGTGCTTCCTGTGGAAGTGAGCAACAGCTACAGCATCACAAGGCTGCTCTGCTGATTTCACTGACCAGCTTTCCAGTACAGCTGTATCAGAACTGGCTGCACCACCTCACCTCATTGGTTTGCTTGCCGCTGTAGGACATCTTCTTGACTGCCACCACCTCATTAGTGTGGGAATTCGTAGCCTGCAGGAGGAAAAAGAAATTCAGAGGAAAAAAATATATATTTTTTTTTTTCCTCCTCGTGGAGTGAGCTGTGCCTTTAGCAAACACAGACCTTCTTCCCCTGTATCACATCCTGGCAAGCTCCTGCATTTCAGAGACACCTGCATCACGATAAGATTTATGAGACAACTATTTTATCACTCTTTTCTGGCGTTATTTATCTTTCTGTAATCACTGCCCTCCCTCATCCCTTACTACTCTTGCTACCTCTTCAGTAACACACAAACCGAGGTCCAGTATCACACATACTGTGAGTGTGCAGAACACAGTTTGATTGAAACTGCTGTAAAAACAGCTTTAGGTTAAAAGATTTCCTAAAGAAACAAATGAAAAGGCACAACAAAATGTCACCCAAAGCCAACCACGCCAGCAGTGACACTGTCAAACAGGTACTTCAGCTTCCAGTTTTGAGATGCTTCGAACTGGAATTTAGCTCAATTAAAAGAAAGCAACCTTCCTTCCACTGCAAATTGTTTCCACTTTTCTGGATTTGGAGTGCAGGATAAAGTGGGGAAAACCCCAACAATTTGGTAAATGCATACTGCTGAGAGAAGAACCACCATGTCATCTGGGCAACGTCCCTGAGGCAGTAAAGGCTGAATTAAGTGACATCCATTATTTTGGATGTTTTGCCATACCTGTAATACCAGAAATCTAATTTTCAAGCACTATGGCAGGCTTATGCCCTAAGGTACTTAAAAGCAGTAGCTAACCACCTATATGTGTAAGGGCTGCAGAATGATGGATCACTGCTTCACTGAACATTCATCCTTTCCCCTCAAACTCATTGCCAGAAAAGCAAAAGCAAAACTCCCGTGCTTTACTTGGTTTGCTCCTCTGCTTAGCAGCTTCTCCAGTTCATTTTTTTAAATTATTTCCAATTATTTCCAATGTTGAGGCAAAGGCTGTACAACGATTTTAACGGCATCATCTTTGGACAAAGCCTACATGACTCAGACTCTCTGCTCTAGAGCGAAAAAAAGAGCATCTCGTTTTGGTTCCAAAAACCAGGCAAAAAAGATCAATGAGTCTAACGTCACTTTTGTCCAGTTTCATCCAATATTGGGCTTTTTCCAAACCTCTGCTCTTCAAACAATTGATTTATGTACTTCTACACCATTCAAGCAAGGTGGCTTTGGATGTTCCAACAGCTGAAGACAACCCATGTTGGGGAGCAGACCTCCTCTTACTGCCACGGTTGTTATAAAGCAAATTATTTTGGTGTTCTTGGGCTGTTACCACAAAATAAAGATTTCAGGAATGGATTTATAGCAAGAAAAGGAACATGTAATTCACGTCACTCATGAAATTGGGTCACCTAATGTAGGCAATCCTCACACAGTGGTGCTCTTTGCTGGTGGTGGTTGAGCAGATGTCAAATTATGGAGCCATGCTATTCACATCAATGCAAACCTCATCCAAACAACCATTGTGAAATCAGTTTTAAAAGCAAGACAGAAAAAACTCAGGACATTTACATTTGCAAGAAAAATTGCCAGACCCAAACACGATGGATTGTAATACAAAAACACACATCTTCAAACAAGTATGTCAGAGAGCTGATACACAACTCAGTGCTCAGACAGGCTGTAGGATTTGCTTTCAGCCCAAAGCAAACAAAAAAAAGCAGAGCTGCTATATATGCTAGCATTGTGCTCATGTGATCCCTGCATGGAAACCAATGCTATCCCAAGCTCTCTTCCAGGGCAAGTGATCCCGCCGGTAGAGACATCTCATACAAGTTTTCACAGCCCCAGCAGGACTCCAGTTCTTCTTTCCATCTTCACTGGATAACTTACACCTCAAAGCTAAGCTGATCCTTGCCAACAGTAAATCAGGCAGTAGGTGAGTGTCAGCAGTCACAAGAAGTGCCTCTGAACTGCAGGTCATCTTTGCCATTGCCATCTCATATCAGGGCAGCACTGGGAAGGCTCAGGAGAACACTCACCTGGCATCTGGTTGTTCTAATTTAAAGGAAGAAATGTCAAAGGAAGGTATGGGACACTGACAGATTCTGTGTTACAGATTAGTTATATGTTTAGTATTTTAATATCACAGCCACCAGGTCCCAGCATACAATAAATATCATTCAGGCAGAAAAATCACACTTGTCTGTAGCTGTACAACACAGGCACGCTGACCAGAGGCTGAGAACTCAGTTTTAGAAAGAGCTCTGCTTGCCTGGCATGGCACTGCCTTCATTTCTGCACGTTAAGGACCAAACATTTTAAGTCTTAAAGGAATCCTTTAAGACTTAGGAGTACTGAAATCCCAGTACTCTAACCTAACCACTCACTCGCTTTTGAGGACAAAAAATTAGCATCAGTTAAAAGCTTAAAATAAAGCTAACTGTGGTAACCCCTCATTTCAGCTGCTCACGAGGCTGAGTACTATGCTCTCAGGTAATGCATTAATCAAAGCCATTTCACGATGCATACGGGGACTTCAAAGACAAATGGCACTGGGTGAACCATGAGAGCACAGCAATGACTAAAGGGAGCTGACACACTTACGCTGCTCTGCTCCAGCACACACTGCTCATCAAACGAGTCAGAAAAAGCTGGAAGCAAGTAACTTCTGGCTAAGAAGTTTCAAGAGCCACTCACTGTCCTCATTCAGCACAGTGTTTCACTCACACAGATGAGCTCATGCTGGTGTTCTAAGCAAAATTCCAAATATTCCTGTCTGCCACTAACTCCAGATCTCTTCAGGTGAGCATACAATCTCTCATGTCAGCCACAATTTCTTGCTAAAGGGTATAACTGCCACATTAAGCTGCTGTCACATTCTCTCAGTTGTGGATGGAGGTGTTGCTTTAAGAAGATCTTCTTTCAAGCAACTCACCCAGCCTTGGCAATAACACACTGGAGAACCAAAATCTTTTGCCAGTGTCACCAAAGTTACAGTCCCCAAGTCCTTTACCAGCTTTATTTGACTATCTGCCATTTTCAGAATGGCAAAATTTGAGCCTGAGACACAACACATTTGAACATCACTGCTTTCTTTCTTTTTTTATTAGGCCTGGCAGGAATATTCCTCTTCTCCCAGTTTCTTGGTAGGAAAAAAGGCTCCTCGTGACCTTGTTCAAATACAAACTCACAGAACTCAAGTAGGCTTGAAAAGTCGATGTCAAATGCTTCATAGCCCAACTTGCCCACAGTATTTAGTTCTGTCAGAGAAGCAGCACTGAACTGCATAAAAGTCCCACAGTATTCAGAAATACTACATAATGATCAGCCAGGGAGGAACTGAGCTCAACTCTCCAAACACAGAGCTGATGAAGTATACAGGAGGTGAAGGAAGAGAAGTTCTGGGGAACCACAGAAGTCTCCTACCTAACCATGGCAAGATTTCTCCTGTAAGCCAGCTTGGTAGATTAGATCTCTGCTACTCCTCACTCTCTTTCCCTAGAAGCACGAGGAGCTGAAGGACAAAGAAAACAACTTCACTACTTCACCACTGCCATAAAGCACATCACGCATCCTTTTCCTCATCTGGGAAATGCAGTGAGCAGGATCTCCCCCTACTCCTGTCTGAAAAGCACTTCTTCTTACAGAGTGGATCAACATACCTTGTAAATTTCACAACCTCACCCTCTTAGCATGCAGTACACTTAATATTACACTTCCACCTATCTGTCACCTCACCCAACAACTACAAGTGTCCTTCTGCTGAAGATCCCCATAGCAGAAAACCCCTTTGGTTCTGCCAACACCTCCACTGCTGCACAAAACTACAACCAGTGAACAGTGTGACAGCTTCCAGTCTTGCGGGCATTTGTCTAATTGCATTCATGTCTGATATTCTAAACTTTCAGTTCTGGTGCACTTGATCTTCTGGAGTGTCAGGACATGCTACTCAGCAACCATAATTCGTGTTTGACCTATTTTTTGATACTGAATTCTATTTAATTTTCACTGATAAGGGCTGGATTATAATTACTTCCAAGTCCAGTATCTTGGATTTGGCTTTCTTTCTCTCTAATTGTAAAAGCACTATTCCACATTAAATTCCCTTGACTATCAATCAAAACAGTACCTGCTTCCCTCTTGAATTCCCACTTCTCATAAGACTTTCCCTTTGCAGAGAAATCACTCAGGAAGCCTGAAAGTAATTTGATGCTACTTCCACAAAGTCTTTACTCAAACAGCAACAAAACCAATTCATTAACAGAAGTAGCTTTTAACTCCAAAAGCATTTTGAATCATTAATTCACTAGATACATTTATTTGCAACGATTTACAAGCATACGAGCACCAAGCAGTGTGTCTTGTAATTCCAGTTTGACCAATTTATTTCCAGCTGCCTTGATTCAACTTTCAGCATCTGACAGCACCAGACAGCATATACTCAACCTGTATGGTTGGATGTGTTACGCCTATAGTTAGCTGCCACTATAAGTACAGCTGCAACAGCAAAGAGCTCAGGAGTGCTCTGGAGACACTTATTTTCAAGCTGTGTAATGAACAAGCTCATACACACAAAGCACTAAGAGCTGAAAGGATGTTTCCTGAAAACCTTAGCGTGGTTTTATCTTCCAAAAAAAAAAAAAAAGAGTAAAGGATCATACTTACAAAGTAAACCGCTCCAAAACTTCCATGTCCGATTTCATGTAAACCCACAAATATTTCTTCAGGATCATCTTTGTAGAACAGGTCAGCTATTTCTGGGTCCTTTGGCACCCCTTTGCGCATGTTGAACAGGATTATGAACTAGTTGGTGCCTTCAGTTCCCAATCAGTTTCTTCCTTCATCGACAAAGTAGTTGGTAGACAGCATTCAGCACCTGGTTAAAAAAGTTCATCTTCAAATCTCTTTCCTTTACACGTGTTTCTATGACAGCAAAACAAGAGGAAGCACTTTCAGGAGCAACAGACTTCACTATCGTTTCCTTCAGCAAATTCTTTTTAATTATTAGGCCAATTTAGATGGAGAGATTAAAATGCATTCAGAATACAACAGCTCTATCTCATACAGGAAGCAAGAGCTACAATTACACTAAAGTCCACTTGAAGACAAAAGTCCTGTTGCCACGCACAACATCCTGTGACACAAGTTGCTTATTCTTCATGCTGCTCTCCTAATGTGTCACTTTTCAGACTCTCACTATTGTTCCTCCTGCTTTTCTCTGCTGGTTGTTTGCTTTGTTTCTCTACTCCCACTTGCCAGCTGGTGCTAAAAGAACAGTTAGCTTCTATTCCACAGAAACACTTCACAATCATGTGAGTGTGGGGTTTTGTTTTGTGTTAAATATACATTATTTTAAGTTTTCAGTGCTCTAAGACAGCCAGTACTATTGGTTTTTGTAACTCTGTGAGTGCCAGAACTTCCATCACAGATCTGCTTTTGAAAGCTCCCAGACTCCATCGTGCAAGGCAGGTATTCACCCCTTTAACACCTTCTTTAGCACAAGTACGTAATTAGAATCATGGCACTGGGCTGCACTTAAATGAAGATTTTCAATATTAAACCTGCAAAAAGCAAAACACTACAAAGTTCCATGCTTACCATAAAAACACCCTGAAAAATCTGCATTGGTTCCTCACCGCTGGTGTACAGAGGAATGATGGATGCCTCTGCTCAGCTTTAGCCTTCTGAGGCCCAGCAGATTAACTGCAGCAGTTCCTAACAGCAGTCTGGAGCAAAACTCAAAACCCTACTTCTCAATATGTAGTTCAGTACCTGGCTTATTGGCTTATTATCACATCTTCTCAGTGCATCAACAAAAATACACGTGAAAATAAACACTAAAGTGCTCTGCCTTCTTTACATCACAAATCAGTATAATATTTGAAGAAAAACTAGCTGAAATATAGCAATCAGGTTAAATTAAAGCATACGTTAAAGACTCTGAAAGATTTCAAACTGCAAACGCCACCCAGGCAGAGCAAGGATGAAAGCAGCCTTAGACCAAAATTATGCTCTGAGACATTCCCCTTGGCTCAGGATGACAAGTAATGGAGCAACAAGCACAGCCAACTGTGGCTCATTAGAGGTGCTCAGAACACTCTGCTGAAGCATACCTGGGTAACTGTGGCACAAAGCATGCTCTGTGGCTCAGATTCCTTTCAGCAGCATTGTTGTGTGCTCCCGTCTCCCCAGATCCTGTGCACTGCCAATATTCTGCAAAGAAAAGCAAATATCAGCATTTAAAATGAAGTATTTAAATCCAGCGCCTCATTCTAATACATGAAAACACGACATCTAGGAAAGTCCATCCACTACGAAGGGATCGTTTGAAAGTGCAGTAAAGGGAGGTACTACCACCCATAAATACCATCCCTGTTTTGGTGAAGAGGCTCTATTCTTGTGCTCTGTAATATTTGGCATGTTTATATGTTTGTGTATCAAAGGGCAGAAAGCAGGAAATTAGATTAAATTCTTTGATTTTTGTAAAGGTTCTCAAGTTTGTTTGGAAGTCTGCTCTCAGAGCACATTTTTCAGATGGCCTTCAATAAGGACAAAGCTCATAAGGCTGAGGCTGGCACTGAATTCAGCATGCCACACCTGACAACACACAAAGCCTTGAAGTCCTAGACACTGACATATCAGCCACCACTGGATTCCACCAGCAAGAAAACGAGCAAGGCCCAAAAATAAAATAAAATAAAAAGAGGGCAACCAGTCAGACCCAAGACTTCCTATCAGGCCCAGACCACTCACAGCAGAGGACACAACCAAGTGCAACAACACCCAACCAACCCTCCTCTGGGTCAGGTCAAACACTTGCCCTCAGATACCTACAGCCTTATCATGATATGTGAAGTAACACTTACCTGAATTAGTGATAAGAAACTAATGCACCTTCTTGCTTATTAGGAAATAACATCCGCACAGGAGACCTCCTGCTTGTCATTACATTCCCAAACCCACCACTTCTGCCTACTGTTCTCAATGACAGTGCACTGCTACTGAGCTGCTTTAAAGTAACTCAAGGAGATTCAGAAAAAGGATCTGTAATGTTTCAGCTAGTCAGTGATATCTTCCTTTGAATTCCTGTTATCCACCAGGGATAAACTAATGACAGAAGGCAGATGAATGAAATGATTATTCATCCCCAGCTGACTGGCCTCACCCAGAGGTGCTGTATTTACCACATACCTGCACACATGGGCGAAGAATGCAGTATTTCAGGTCTGGCACTCTCCAGCCAAGTGAAAAATCCATTTGGCTTTAGAACAACAGAAAACAAACCGAGGAAGAAAAGCATTTGTCCATCTCCAGTCAAAGGAACAGCACCATAAACAAAATCAGCACAGCTCTAATACTCAAAAATAAACTGGGATTTAAAATGTCTTGACTAAAGCACAGAATCATTGAGGCTGGGAAAGACCTCTAAGATCACCAAGTTCAACCCCAACCCATCCCCATTGTGCCAACACCTAAAGAGAAGCTCTAGGTCAGAATGCCATTCTAACTGGGACAGATGTGCACGGCGAGGCTGTGTGATGTGCAAACCTTCTTAGCAGGACTATGAATGTCCAGTAATGGCCATCAGCAGAGCCTGGGATGCAAAGTGCTGCCAAGAGCAAACTGTGTGCTGGGGATTGGCATAGCACCACAGCACGGCACAAAGTATGGTCAAGAAAGACACAGATCACAGGCTGGGTGCTAAGCTGGCAAAGCTGCAAATCCTTCGTATTAAAACTCCCTTCTAGACATGGAAAGATTAAAGGAAAGACAGTTTAAATAGTGCCTGGCTTAATTCTTCAGGGCATCACGGCAGCTGAATGCCATCAACAGAAATTACTCAAGTTCAAGGTTTTGTCCATATAAGCATGTTGTTTCGGTTGCTGAGCTACTTATTTAATGCATCAAGAAACAATTTCTATTGTAAGCTTGATTCCGACTTCTCATCCTTCCAAAGGCACATGGGAATCTGCCTTTGAGACTGCATGTTCCAAAGCCTTCAAATGAAAATAGCATTAGTCATATGGGCGATGACTTATGGATGTGACAGGTGACTCAAGATTTTCTGAGAGTGTGTGAGCAGCACTGGGGTCAGACGAGGCCGCCTGGCAATGCCTCCAACTGCCTACCTCCAAATTGCAGCTCTCAGTCACCAGCTGGTGGAATGCTCAGCCTTTGGGGACACGCTGCTCATGCTCTGCTTCTGGAATGCTGTTCTGGGCTGGAGAGGCAGGAGGAACTGGAGAGTAAATGCAGCATTATGGATGACACTAAAATATGTGAAGATCATAGAATCATAGAATGGCCTGGGTTGAAAAGGATCACAATGATCATCCAGTTCCAACCCCCTGCTGTGTGCAGGTCACCAACCAGCAGCCCAGGCTGCCCAGAGCCACATCCAGCCTGGCCTTGAATGCCTGCAGGGATGGAGCATCCACAGCCTCCTTGGGCAACCTCTAAGGAAAGACTGTCTAATGAAACATGCTATGATTGCTATGCTGATAGCAACTGGGTTAAATTCTTGATTGGGGAACAAGAGAAAAAAATCAGGAAGTTACATCCTATATCACACAACGTGCCACTTGGAAATGCTTCTGCGACATTCATGCACTCAGCCATAGAACACTGATTTGCCTGAACCTCAGCCAACCACACCAATACTCCTAGTGGTCTGCTGACGCGCAAGTTGGGCAGAGTATCATTCATCAGTGCCCCAAATCTGAGCAGCTTCCTGAGCCCAGTCAAATCAGCGGAGAACAAAGGGAAATAGCATCAAGATACTGGAGTTTTTAAGGATTTAAAGAGCATCCAAGAATAACACTTTATTATTATTATCTAGTAACATAGGATAACCTGCAAACAATGGGTTTTTGGCACCTTTTCCTGCGCACCAATACTCCAGATTTTTTATAGATGTGATATGCTTACATGCAAGCTTGAGTGAAGCAGTGCTCTGAGCATCTCCAGCAGCCGGGCATTTCCAGAGCATTGGCTTCCTGGGAGAAAAACAGCCTTCCTGTCCACTAGAACACCCAGTGCAACACCCAAGGAAAAACATCTAACACAAAGTGCCTCTCTCAGCTTCCTGGCAGGGTAACAGGGAAGTGGCACACAGGCAGGTAACAGGGAAAGGACAAGCTGCAGTAACAAGAGGTTTACCAGTTGGGTTTTATTGCTGTTGTTTCCTATCAGAAAGCTGTTCTAGAAAGCAAAGTGATTTTTAAAGCCCTATAACCACTCCAAGTATGTCCTCACTGAACTGGTTCTTGTATCAGAACAGGCAAACCCTACACAGAGCCTGCCCAGAGCCCACGGCTGAGGCAGAAGCCCTGAACGAGCCGGCTGTTGGTGGGGACAGTGGGCAAAGCCCAGGGAACAAGCTCTGCTAACAGCTGGGTTTGCTCCAAGGGGAAACCACTGCATGCCAGGCCACCTCTGCTTGGGGCAAGGCAAAAATCACCAGCTGCCTTAACATCTCCTTCATGGGAGATGCCCCAGTCAACCAGCACGAAGCAAGATTCTGAAGAAGTGCACTGAGAGCTGCAAGGGCTGGACCATTCATCCTTAAAGGCAAGGAGGCACAGGGAGGCCCTCAGATGGCCCCATGTCTCTCTGGACATCCCTGGTGGCCCTTAGATGTCCCTGCAAACACTTGGGTGCCCCCAGAGCTCCTCAGACCTGCCTATGGCTCATTATGTTCTTGTGTCTCTTTGGACACCCCTGCGTTCCCACATCTAATGGAATGCCCCTGGAGCCTCTCAGATGTTCCAATGTCCTGGGACATCCAGTGGCCCTTAGGACAGCCTCGTGTCTCCTTGAATGTCCCCAGAGCCTCTCTGAAGTCCCTCTCCAGTGTGGCACTGCAGGACATGGTTCACTGGTCATGGTAATGGTGGGTTGACAATTGGATTTGATGATCTTAAAGGTCTTTTCCAACTTTAATGATTCTATGATTGTCCCATGACCACTTTAGCAATTCAGCCTGGACTAGTTTGCCTCCCCATCCCCCAAATCCACCCTCAGGAGCACAGCCCAGCCAAAGCAGAGGCCCCCTCGAAGCACTACTGCAACACACTTCTTTTTTTCAATGGTTTTGAAAAGCAAAGTGTCCTCAAACACAGGCCGCCCTTCCACTTCAAGTGCATGCATTACTGCTTTTGGTTTTCATGCAGATTTGCACAAAGATTCTCTTCCCTTTACCAGTTACGACCTCCGAGTGCTAAATGAATAACAGAGAGGTTATTGTTGTGTGCCCATATTCTGTAACCACCACCATGCACTGTGAGGACATTTCTTTATCAAAATTACTGAAGCCCCCTGCCCAACCTGTGCCCTGCCCAGCGCAGTTCCAACACCCCAACACCTTCCCTTTCTTCATTGCGGTCCCTCCAAAAATCTGGAGGATGGAACTAAGAAAGGAAGTCTCAGACAAGCTCAAAAGCTGCTGGTAAAAACTGTCCCAAAGCAGAGACCTGCCTCAGAGCAGGCACAAATTCAAGTTCCATTGCAGCACTCGCACACAGACACCAAAAATAGATATTTTTTGAAGTATGAGCCCTTTTTCCTTTTAATTGCTATTTCTGGCTAGCCCGGCCATGCTCAAACACCTCACCCAATGCTTCTGCAATGTATTAAAGCTATTTTTTTCACTTATGCACAGACAACGACGGACGGAGAGCCCTCAGTGCTGTGGAAACAGGTGCTTGGGTTTGCCTGCAGCACTGGGAATCTGCAGCAGACAACAACAACCAGCACAACTACAGCCACCACACACAGACTGAAGGGAACAGGGGATGGACTAACAGAGGTTCCAGGCTCTAAATCGGTGGCAAAATTCCAACTGAAGCCCTCCACCCAACGCCTTCCAATCACGTAGCTTCTCCAAAGCGCTCCTAAAGGAAGGAAGAACAGCATCAAGGCTCCTTTATGGTGCAGGAAAGTGAAACAACTTTTAACCTACCCAGATCCTGACGCATAGCTGCGATAAGGAGCCCCAGCTGTCGTCATGCTATAAAAGGAAAAAGCTTTCTGATTCCGTTTAGAGAAGGTGATTCAGTCACACTGCATGCATGGCAGAGCTGTACCACCTTCACGTTACTGAACTCCTGACTTATTTCAAGTGCAGCCTAATGATTCTGAGAAAAACAATCCTCTTGAAAGCTGTATTTTAAGCTCTTCGGTGTCATTTCTTTGATTGCTAAGAATACTTCACTCTTACAGCCACTATTATGCAAACGAAAGCAACACATGCTGATTCTAGTTTATTAGTATTTAGCTTATTTTAATGTGTAAAACACTACGACACGGATCTGGTATGCGAGTTGGTTATTTAAAGTTTTCTCACAGTGTACACAAAAAGCAGCTGTACTACAGCTTTTGTTTGCTTAAATTAATCACCGATTCCATGCTTGTCAGAGAAGGTTTCGCTCTGGAGAGAAGCGGCCAATCCTCTGCTGTGTCCAGTCTGCAAGTGATTCTATGCTACCTGCAAGGAGAATGGCTGCCAGGACCAGAACTGCAACATCAGCAATCCCCAGCCGTGGTCAGCAGCAGTGCCTCAAACGCTGCTCCTCTTTCCAAAAGGTTCAGGTCCTAGAAGGAAACGCAAGAGCTCCCCTTTGCCAAGCATTCAGCCAACCGTCCATTTTGAATGGCATCCTGGCACATCCAGACGTGGATTCAGCAACCTCCAGTGCTGACATGTGGATCATTCCGAGTTAACTCACACTAATAGAGATTACTCACACTAATAAAAAATGATTCAGTACTTTACTGACAAGGGCAATCACTGTGCAGTGGCCCTGGGATATGAAATTAAATGAGTAAATTGCAAGTCCCACTGTAAATATGTGCCTTTAATGGATTTTTTTTTTTCCTCTGGTTAAGCTGTTTTAGAGGAAATCTAGCTCCATTGGTAACATCTCTAGTACTAGCATTTACATACTAAGAAAAAAGGCTTCATGCTCCCAACATCAAAATTTCATCGCACGTGGATCATGAAACTAAGGAAGCTGCCTCCTGGTATTCATCAGACTTCCAGCAGCATTTTATCAGCCTCTTTATCACATCACTGACAAGCCAGGCAGCTCCAGACAGTCACAAATTCATGGCTGCTACACTGTGTGCTCCTGAGAGGCACAAATAAGTCATCACATTTGTTTATGAAAGCACACTCAGAGTTTCCTACCTATTAATGTCACGGCTTCCAAAACTGCATCCATTTTGTGGCTGACAGCTATTTGAGGTATTTTAAAGAAGTTTATATTCTGCCCACTACACCATCAGAGAAGGCAGCGCTGGGCAGATCCATCCCCACCCCCGTGCAATCAGCTCTGCCAACTGCTCCCAGCACCACGGGCATCCTGCTGCCTGCTCCCAGCTCCATCTCTCTGCAGCCTGGCACGTGGCTAAAACTTCCACCCACTCTAACAATGCTCATCACCACCCTGCCTTAGGGGGCACGTCGGGACCTGAGGAGAGCAGCTTGGTTCAGCTCGGTGAGGTTAACGTGCAGTTATGCTATGGAACAGTGACTTTATGCTGCCTGGAATCACAGAATGGCCTGGGTTGGAAAGGACCACAATGATCATCCAGTTCCAACCCCCTGCTGTGTGCAGGTCACCAACCAGCAGCCCAGGCTGCCCAGAGCCACATCCAGCCTGGCCTTGAATGCCTGCAGGGATGGGGCATCCACAGCCTCCTTGGGCAACCTGTTCCAGTGAAGAAGGGGTGCAGGAGGTCCCATTGGCAGCCCTCAACCCATTTTCGTGGGGCTCCCGGTCCCACGAATCCCTCCCTGCTCCACACTTCTCCTTTCACAGCCCCTTCCTTCCTGCTCCCTCCATGCCAGCTAGCGATAGCACTTCAGGAAACAGCCTGACTGCCTCAGCTCATCATTTTAGTGCAGTCTGCCCTCGGTGCCTCTGCTCTACTCCAGCACATCACTCTGTCTGACCTATTTACAGGCACAAACGCAACCACATTACAGAAAAGGAATCTTTTTCCATGCTGGCATCATTAAAGACTGGCTACATCTGTTTCACCCAGGTGCTCAGTGCTTGCTTTGCAAGTGGAACTGAACAGGAAAAAGTTTCTTTAGGAAAAAAAACCATAAAAATTCAATTACATCCGAGAAGCCTAGAAGACAAATTTACTCTAGCATGTATCAGCCAAGACAGAATCAGTCATTAATATTACATGACTTACCCACCGGCTTTCTAAGTTCATTCTTTTCTAGCATATGCATTTTTTATGTGCTACTAATAAAGACACTCACAGAAGCAAAATACGGATGTCTAATGTCCAAAATATCACCACCACGGAATAACTGCACACAGGCAAGGAGGGAGCGCTTAACCATTCTATGGCCTATGAACTTCTATGAGAAGAGCTCTGGATGAACATCTGGTAAGAGGCAGAAGATACTGCATTGCCCTTCCTCAACGCAAAGAAGCGAAGCTTTGCCATAGTGGGCACCCGGCTTGACAAAACAAAACACTGAGGCTGATAACACGAGACACAAAACCCACTCAAGGTCACCCAAAGAACACAGAAACTGAGCATGAAATCTGTGCTCATGGGTCTTGCTGCTAGCCAAAGCCCTCTCCTGGTTTAGGAACTTGCCATTGAGTGATGTGATGGCACTTGGCCATATCACCAAAGGTGAATTATGTCATTTTGCACTGCTTTCTGTCTGAGCCATGCTCTCAGCTGAACTAACCTACCCTATATTCATCCAGATCCAAGACATTTCATGCATGCTCCTGACTTCCCAACCCCTCTTCCTGACCCGCCTCAGCCCTGCAGCTGATGGCAATGCAGCTGTCCTACCGCACAGGGCACAGCTCTGCAGCCATTTAAGCAGCTTTGACTAATCCAGATAAAATGCACCTTGTAACTTAACTGTACGATGTGCCCATCTGTGCCTGTGACGCTTTGGATACCTCCATGTGAATTCAGCAAGGCTTGATGAGTACTGAGGACTTGAAGACAGATGTATCTGTGTTTGGTGAATGGCAGCAGCCCTCCATGGCAGCTGCACCCAGAGGTATGCAATAACCCAGCCAGAGCAGAGAGCTTTCTGACCACATTTGTTCCCCAGTCCCGTTCCACATCCAGCCCTGCAAACAGAAGCAGACAGGCAGGAGCAGGAATCGCTCCCAAAAAACTCAAAGGAAACCACAGGAGCATCTCTACTGAAAGCTCCAGCCTGTCTCTGCGCTAAGAAAAGCAATTTTAGGCAACTCATGACAACACAAGGAACTGAATACCTCACCCTGAAGCCAACACGCAGCTTCCTCTCCACGAAGAGGTTCTGGAGTGGATATCGGACACTCAGTGCTGTTACAGTCTGTAATTAGAATCTTTTCCTATAATTAGGATACAGTTACCACCTTCTGCTAATTCAGTGTACTTAAACCAGCAAACAAAGGAAACAATTGTGTTGCTAGAGTACAAGGCACAAGGGTACAGCAACTCCTTCAAGCTGCTGCCATCAGAAATCCTGGCTTCTCAAACTCACAGGGCAGACTTGGGAAAGCAAAGACTATGGAACGACACCAGTTTGCAGCCTGCGGTGGAGTCTGGGATGATCAGAGCAGGAGAGAGTAATGGACACTATAAGCACTCCTTGCAGGGAAGCTGACCCGGCTCCAGGAGCCAGCAGTCCTTTTAGGAGGAGGGAAGGCAGATCCCTATGGCAACGGCACACTTAGGAGATGCAGCACTGCTCAGCAGGCTGTGCCAGGAGCTACAGCCCCAACAGTGCAGTCAGGGAACCATCCCTCCGGCCACGAAAGGCTTTTAGCAAGAAGATGAGTGCATTTCTGTTTGCTGTGATTTCCAGTAACAAGGAACTGATGTCCCAGTAGACACCAAGGATCTCGATAGCAGGAGCTACTCTCAAAGCCTTAATTACATTCTCTTGTCGCAGGGCTTAATAAGCATCTGAAAACCTACAGAAGCAATGAATGAAAGCCATGGTGAAGGGAGGGCCAGGAGTTACCAAAGGCTCACCCAGCTTGTATGGGAATGCCTCAATCACATCACATTACAGCAGGAGGCTGCAGGGACGAAGGAGCTCTGGGTAAGGTTGTGCTGGGACAGCAGCAACATGACATTTGGGGCAGGAGGGAACAGAGACTTAAATAAACGAGAAAATGTAACATGAAGGACAGAAAAGAACGAAAGAGGAACCACCCTCCAAAGAATAATTCAGAAATACCTCAATACTTCAATGTCAGCAGCACCCAAGGAATGGGCAGCCTATGTAGAAACATGCATCACAATGGTTAAGCAGCCACAAAATCCAGGCTTACCAGATAGGAAGAAGAGACAGCATAGAAACTGCCGTAAAATAGGACTGTTATTTTTGCTCTAATTATAACTTGCTATTATGAATTGTCACCAAAATAACCATTTTGTTGGCGAGTATTTTGGGGAATGCATCTTGAGCAACATCACAGACTTGCATTTATGAAACTTAACAACACCGGGAGGGTTGCAGTCACTTAACTCACAGATAACACTCGCCCATAGCTGAGGTGATGAGGTCACACTAAGAACACAGCCAGCTCCATGTCACGCAGCTCAGGCTGCAGTGAAATCCAAAGCAGAACAGCTACGGATGAAATGCATGTCATGAAAAGTAGGGTAGCACGCAGTAATATTTCCAGCTCCTCACGCACACGGCTGAATTTTAAATTAATTGTAACCACACATGAAAAAGACCTGGGGCTTGCTGCAGAGCGCTGCGAGAACATCTGCTCAGTGTGCAGAGGCAGAAAGGCAAGCGGAGCATTGGGATGCTCGGATACAAGGGCAGAAAGCCATGCCAGAAGTACCAACGTCACAGCAGAACCAAGGATCAGAGATGTTGTGTGGCCCGAGTAAAGCATCCCACATCAGCTGCAGGAAAAAAGGCAGCAGAAAAGAATTAAAAGTATCAGATGTAGGGGAAGGCAGCAACGTGAAGGTATGCCAAAAATAAAGGCAGCCTACACACGAGTTGAGCATAAGGGGTAATGATGCATGAAACAAAATAGGAAAAGCCATAAAGCAAGGCTGCCCTCTCCCCTCCCCTCCCCTCTGAGAGGAGCTGGAGCAGAGAACAGAAGCAAAAGGTATCAAGGTGCCATTAAGGGATTAAGCTCTTCTATCGGAAGCCAAGTTGTTTTTTTGGCTGAATACAGCATCTGAGGCTCATTCAGTGATAGGATCTCGATGCCCTACTTGTTACCTTCTTAACCAGGCGAAAAAAAAGCCTAAATGGAGATTAAATAATACATGAGGTTTTTATCTAAAGCTTAACTGCTCCAGTAAAGCTTTCATCACTAGGATCTTCCTTGCCAAGAGTTTCTTCCCCTGCAGGCCATGCTGTTGGACTTCAATCAGAAGTCATTCATTTATGCCACTTTGTTCCAGTTCTGCCTTCTATTAAGATGCACCAAAGTCCTTTTCCTACCACGAGCGTCGTTCAAAAACCGCGATGCTACAACACAGAGCGTTCATTTTAGGCAGCAGAACAGGTTCACACACAGAAGAAAGTTCATTTTCCTGGGAAAAGGTTCCCTACAGCTGACCCCTGAGAGAAGACACTATTTGGTTTTCCCTTTTTATGCCATCTTCTGTTCAAGAGCCTTAAACATTAATTAAGTCCAACAGTCTTCAGAGATGTCAGCACAGCTATAAAAAGGTTTCAGAACAGAGCGGCCACTGAAGGAACTGGCATCTGATCAAACTTTTAAGAGCTACGCTGCCTGCTCTATGAATAAACGAAGGAATTATCGGGTTTTGAACGTCTGTTGTAGCTCTTGGTGCCTCCTGTACATATTAACAGCCCCATTTTGTGGATTTGGTACCGGAGTGGAATGAACCTAAGGGAATGCTAGCAGCAAAACTACGGAAATCCAATTCCATACCTTTGCCAGAAGATTAACCTTCTTCAGGCAATGTTTTATATCTACCTGGGAAGAAACTACAAGCTTCCCGAAATGCTAAGAGATGATTCCACAGTTTCTCATCACATCACCACTGCAGCACACAACGTTTTTATTGTGCGACGGTCCTCAACAGCAGCGAGCTCAGAAGACCCATTATTTTGTACTAGTGAACTGTAAGCACATCTTTCTGAGAACCTGCGCGAACGAAAGCAGCTCTCCCATAGATGGAGGAATATCACCACGAACAAAGCAGCTCCTGATTCAATATTTTATCATATGGCCACATCAGCCCCAGAGCCTGGAGGAGCTCAGAGCTCCAGGAGTCCCCAAAGCACAGCAGGGCACCGCTGCTGCAAGAAGGGGACAGAGGTGAGAAAGAATGGGAAGAAAAATATCCTTTGTGGGTCTTACCAATACGTATGTATAACTGGAAGTAACACAAAGGCCTCACAGGGATCTGCAAGGAGCCCCTGGATTTTACATGCAGCTCCTACTGTTTGGAAGGGCAGAAACCCAGTGCAGGAGCTGTGCTGAGTTGTTAGGATGGGCTGTTCTGTATCAAATAAGCACCCAGCTTCATGACTGCCTGATCACTGCATTCCTGGTACGGAGAAATCATCACTTCGGGAACTGCAAGTACAAGAGAGCACGGCAGCTACTTGTGCACAAACAGCCCCACTGGAGCAGAACAACCCTAACCCAGCCAAACTTCAGCATCCTGAGACTTGAAAGCAATCCCACCGAAACGACCAGAGAAATCAGCTTGTGCAAGCCAACACAGAAGCTCCAAACCATCAGTACACAGATACTGCAGAGCAAACAGAACCACACCTTGCACAGAAACAAACTTCTGCAGAGATGCACGGTGCATACTGTGCCCAAGATAAGGCACATGCTGCTCGTCTGGTGTTTCTAAACAAAAGAGCTGAGCTCCTCACAACACAGCAGCAACTATGAGCAGCTGGGCAGCCAAGGGCACCTATCCTTGCAAGCACATGGATGGCCACGTGCCTCTGGGGTCCCACTGGGCAGCCCAGAGCCCAGCTGCCCCATGGTCAGACTAAAGCATCCCCAGGCTTTGGGCTCTCCCCTCAGTAAGCCAACCCACTGAACGCAGGTCTGGATGCTCCAGCAACCCAGTGACATTCTGGAGGTTTTCTGGAGCCTTCAGCGAGACTTCTGCCCACACGGGAATCCCAGACCTCCCTGCTGATAGCAGCAGGCACCTCTGAAGCAGCACTCGGGTTCTATTGGGACAGCGCAGGTACAGCAGACTGCTTTTCACCCCACCAGACACATACGTCATATCTCCCAAGCCCAGCTACCAGGACAGCCACTCCCATCGCTCCCCCGTTCGGTGGCAATGAGGCAGCTGGAGCTGCCATCCCCCCACCCCACAGACATCCCAGCTGGGCACAGCCCATCACATCCCCAGCTCCACCCTCACTGCCGTGCCACTGACGCACAGCCACCACCGCAGCCTTCCTCCAGCCCTGTGCGGGCACCCAGCAGGCAAGGACACTGCTCTTGTGGCTCCTCTCACAGCAGCTACCCAGAAGCTCCATGGCAGCACGGACAAATTGATCTGCTCCCTATAAGGGATTTGTGTAATCGTTCAGATGACCCCCAAGATAGTTTTGAGTCCCCAGCGCTGGGTTATATGCATGGAGAGTGCAGGAGCTGCCATCCAAGCGCTGGCAGCAGGTAGCATCTGCTGCTTGGGAGATGAGTCATGGCACGAAATTCCCCTCTATTTTCTAGGAACCAGTTAGGCAGCCAATGGCTGCAGCAATGATCTGAGTGGGCAAACACCCACACGAACCAGCAGAAATATCCTCTTTTCATAAACAGACATTGTATTAGGTATATTGACTGCAGATTTCAAGTAGAAGAGATTGCAATTTGGAAAATCATCTTGGGAATGGGAAAACATCCTTCAGATTCATTCGAAGGCAGCATAAATTACATTAAGATGCATTAAGGACAGGAGAGGCTGGGATAGATAAACCAATTTAAATAAATTAAGTGAATTTGAGGACATTTTGAGGGAGGAAAGTAAACGTCCAGCAGAACTTTGACACCCCATAGCACACGTCTGTACCTCTAGTACTGTATCACCTCCTGCCAAACCCATCTATTCCCCAAATTTTAACCAGTCTCAGCAACCCCAGCCTCAATCTTACAGTGATGAGGGATTCAGCTCCCTTTGACTTCCAGTTTCTCCCCACCCCAAAGCTCTATCTCATTTACTATAAGCACAAGGGACAAAACAATTCCACAGCTGCAGGGAAACAGGAGGATACCAGAGGTACATGAGAGCACATACACTCCTGGAGCACCGAGATACATTTTTGGTTTTGTCTTCTAATTTGATAAGAGGAGCTCCAACACCTCTGTGCCAGTCACAAACCAATAACGCTTCCAGATCAGCCCACGGGCTCCTAGAATTACCTGTAGGCTGCAGGCTCTCCGTCAGAGAGCACGAGATGGCCTTCTTGAATTACCAGGACTGATAAAAATCCAGTAGGACAAGAGAAATTCCATCTTGCTTTCGAATGCCTAGGAGTTACATCCTCACCTATCAGTGGAGTGAACTCCAAAACCCACCAAGAACAAAATGTTACTGCCCTAACCCTGGGCTATATGGAGCTTACAGAAGATCAGCTATGCCCCATTGGTGGCTGAAAAATGCTTTAAAAGCCTCAGGTTTGGAGTATAAAAAACTATGCTCACCTAATAACAGTCCATAAGAGTAAATAAGGGTTTATCTTGAATGACTCCCAGCCTGGTCTGGGCTCCCTGTACAACCACAGCCAAGACAGTAGCTCTCCCAAGTCAGGACTGAGCACAAACCAAAATGCACATTTCTACATAGCTTAGCTCCACTCAGCACCACAGCTGGATGGTTTTTAATGCTGCCGTAACAAATTAGCAGCAGTACCTCAATTAGGTCAGAAGTCAACAGCTGAGCACTGGATATTAGCACACGCGTTTCATTAGCACAGCAACCAGAAGTATTAGAGCAAGTTCAAAAGAATAAGTGGAAACTTTTAGTCCATTACAGAAGTTGCTTATTCTGTCTGAAATCAGTGCTATAAGCATGAGTTGCGTGCTCAGCCTCATCACCTGCTACAACACACACATGCATTGCATCAGTATACACACGACCCCCTCAGCACTATCAGACTGTGATTTTACAGATGTATTTTTCTTAACAGATCCCCCATCAGGGCATTTTCAGGTATCCCCTGATGTGAAGGAGCAGCTGGAGCTCTCTGCAAATGCTCACAGTGAATTTGGGGGTTGTGTAACTGGTAGCAATGCAGGCACAGGCACACATCGCATCAGCATATAGCTGGTCTCAGTTCTGATGGAGGTAAAATATATATCAGTATTTCCCTTCCAGAAGAAACCTGGCCTCTAATGGCAAAGCAGCACTGATTCAATCCCAAAGCAGACACAAAAGATGACAGCACAACCCCATCAGTACACCCAGTGTCTTGTCCCTAGCTCCAATCAGTACTGCAGAGATGGAATAAAGAGGCAAAATCTGAATATGATAATCAACATTTCTACCCATGTAAATCCATTCAAATTCCCAGGTCGTTCCTGACTTCCAAAAACCCAAATCCGAATTATCTGAAGCAACAGGAGAGTGCAGTAGATGGGGAGGGGGCAGCAGCTGTGTTTCCCCTTTCCAGTAAAGGGACACCTGCGTATTAAAATTCTGCTAATACAAGCGTGTAAAACTGAAACACAACTGTGTATATTATATCAAGCGTGCCTACAACACTGTCTGATTTTCCTCTTTATAAAGGGTAAAACTGCAGCCTTGTAGGTAGCTCCACTGTTTCATGGAGAGCAGCACTCCCCACAGACCGCTCTCCTACGCCGCTCCTCTTCCCCTTTTCCAGAACACACAGCACCAAAGTGATTCTTAACAAACCAAACTGAAGTCATTTGCTAAGTCCTTCACTTGAAAGACCATCACCCCTCAGCGGTGGGCATCATTCATACCTCTGCTCAACAACAAGCCTTGATTTTTCATGTCCATTACTGCTATCTGAGCCCTACCCAGGAAGACCAGACCACTTCCATGGCACATCAAGAATAACACAGCAGGCAATTATCCCACAGTTTGCCACGTGGATACCCTCTAACCAACTGCTACACAGTACATACAATCAGTGAAAATGATGTCAGCAGTGTGAAATAGTTTCCAAGCCTGGAATTTAGGAGGACCAAGACTGAAAATTAATACCTGAGCAGAGCACAGGAAGACTCACCACTGCATAAGAACTGTCGGAGTATTCTATCATCAAATATGGGCAAGCACCCATCTGCCTTTTCATCCATGCATCCAAGTGCTCATCCCAGATCAGCACCCAAATACCCGCATCCCAACTGCTATCAGCACCAGCCAGAAGAGCACGGCCTTACTGACAGTGAGAGATAAACTCACAGTCAAAACACCGCCAAATGCACTGTAAATCTCAAAGCGTGACCCAAGTCAGCTGCTAAACAAACCTGATAGATGTTAAAGGCTACAGAAACCAGTGTCCTTCACCGGTGTTAGCTGGTGATAGCTGTGCTATCTCCCAAAAAAGGCACGGACAGAGTGCGCACGTAAGGACAAGGAATGAGATGACCAGCACAAGAAGTAACGGCACCACACTCAGCCCAAGCACATTTCTGACTGCCAAGCAAAACAGAACACAGCTAAAATGAACTGCAAAGCAGTAACGTGCTCAGAAGCTATTCAAACATACACCACAGCAAAAACCTATTTGTCTTCTGATACGCAGCTGTCCTTGGAAGTTCTGGGGGGTTGGGATGTGGGTTTAAGGCAGACTCAACACAGCCAGCAGAGGTTCTCAATTAGCTACCACAGTATACATGCACCAGCAGACAAAATTTGGTGTTCAACATATCCATGTGAGCCACCAGAGGTTTCTTGATTCAATTCAGCAAATGCGTTAATTGGCATATAATTTAGGAATGAGGATAAAATATTAAACATACACCCTGATTACTATACAGAGATTCTGGAAAAGCTACAAGGAATCTAGCTGCCATTGTACATACCTCTGTCTTGTCCAGCAATGTCATTCAGCCCCTGTACTTCTTTCAGACTTAGTTCAGTGAATGAACTGCTCTTGAGGGAGAGGAAAATGGCAGTGAGAGCAGCAGATCCTTCAAAATCAACGTGAAAGGAGATGCTTTAGCAATAGAGGGGAAAACTCATACCTGGGATGCACCTGTTGACAGAGGAAACCATGCTCTGCCTTCAGACTTCCACAGCCAATCCAAATCAGCATGAGAAAGCCCAAGTCAGCAGGACTCAGGGCTGCTGAGTTTTGGTAGGCATTAATGGTATATAATATAGGGGGAGAGGCCAGGAAAGCATTGCTGAATGCATTAAAAAAAAAAAAAAAAGTGTTATTTTTAACAGCACGTTTTAAGATATTGAAGCCCTAAAGCAAAATGGTTAGAACGTTTTCTTCCATCTGCGTTCTGATAGTGCATGAGGAGTTTTCAGAGGTTGGGTATGCGAGGCCAGTACAGCAAAAGAGGCAGATCCCAGGAAGGAAAGCTCACCTACTGCAACAAACCAACATAGGAGGGGTGAGTTTATTCATCCATTATGCTGAAGAGCTGGAAATGGAAACATCCTGTACGGCCCTTTTCAGGTCAGCATGAGCAAACACAAAAAACCCAACAAAAGATTCACTATCACAGTGAGTGACTGGAAAGCACACTGGTGGAAACTGATGGTATCTTCCACCTCTCCTTCCTACCCATAAAACATCCCTATAACTTGCATTGTTGCATGTTTTTGCAAAGAGGGAGACAAGTCAGATCCAGATCCACTCCTTTGACTTTTTTCCTTCACTGAAGCTTCAGTGCTTTTCCAACTACAGAGGCTGATGTGTGAGGTCCCACCTTTCCTTGCAGTCCCTACCACGCTTGTGTCCACAGCTATGGATGTGCACCCGCAAAATTAACAGCAGACAGAAATGCTTGCAAAATACATCACGCCCACTCCCACAGCCTTGGAAGCTTAAAAATGAAAAGAATAATCTTTAAAACAGACTGACAGCCTCATTTACCAAACATTCTGGTTTGAAAAAAAAAAAAAAGAGGAAAAAAAAAAAAAGAGAAGATTAGAAGATTCACATTCAGAACGAGTTAGAAGCTAAAAATAACCAGCCAGCTGCAATTCCCACCTTATGTGGCCAGGCAGAAGTGCTTTGTTCTCCCCCTCCCCAAGCACACACATGCTCACTTCCTTCTTCATTGCAACATCAGAAGCTGAACTTGATGCTAACAAGCCACAAAGTCCTGCCCAGAATTTAAAGTCACGCCCCAGTAGTTACACAAAGCTCTTCATACAAGAAAAAAAAAATTAAAAAATCAATTTACTCAACTTCAGTTAATATTTTAATTCCCAAGATATTCGGACTGCTCACAGATCAGAACGGTAATTTTCATTTGAGGCTCCCTCTACTCGGATGTCTCATTAAAAAAATAACAAAACATGAAGTAACCCCTCTTACTGCACAGTGTGAGCTCCTTTAGCTAACTGCTCTGTCGTACAGAGACCAAACCCTCCTGAACGTGCAACCTTGGTATATTTAGTCTTCACTTTTTTTTTCCCTAAAAACATAAAAAGGGAAGGCAGCAGTAGTGGGTGGGGGAGAGAAAAAAATCAACCTAGGCTGATACAGAAGTAAAATTCAACTGTGCAGGAGACATGCTGCTCTTAAAAGGAGGTCCCAGATATCGCAGTAGATGTACAGAAGAAGCAAAGGGCCTCCAGAAGGCTACCAGCTTCCAGTGCAAAGGCAATGTGTTCCTCTCTGCCCTGCCCGCTCACAGAGCAGCGTGCACTTATGAACAGAAAAACCCCTCCACTTCACCCAGCTTGTCCCCCTGAGACGAAGAGAAGGCAGAAAAAGTGGCATACATCAGTCATTCGTGCTGCAATACTGAAAAACACAACTCAAACCTCTCTCAGCCCAGGAGATGGCTCTGGAAAATGAAGCTCCATCATCCCTTCAGAGAGATGCCACTTGTCAAGTACCAGCAGCACAGGAGCAGGCAAAAGCAGCTCCTTGGCCTCTACGCAACCACCAAGGACAAAAGCTTAGGTTTAAATACCATTTTACTTTATTTATTATTAATTTAAAAAAAAAAAAACAAACCCACCACCACAAAACAGCTCTGTGCGAGCTTTGCAACAGCTTCCTTAGCTCAGCCTTCCACCAGAGGAGGTAGAATGCCCTACAACCCCCCTTAACTAACAGTACCAGCAAACACTTGTGGTTGTGCAGTGCTGGCAGTCAGCACTAGGAAGTTCCTTATGCCAGGCTGCCAAGATAAGAGCCATAACTGCAAGTCCACGGCCTCACCAGCCCCTACGCAGCTTTCGAAGTGCAGGAACACAAAACCATACGATACAGAAGGAGCTTCATCCAGATGCTTGGCCTTCAGCTGAACGTACCAGGAGCCCTTAACTTACAAAAGGCAACGCAAACGAAGCCATTCTTTAAAGCAAGCGGGAAGACAGAGATCATAAATGCGAAAGTTCGTCGACTTCCTCTCTCTGCACTCTTGAGACTCACCCACAACTGCACCAACAACAGCTGCAGGCACCCTGTGGATGGGGAGGCCCTGCCACCAGCAGCCAGCTGTCCTTTCACTGCTGTGTTTTCTTCTTCACACATCTGCCACAAACTCCCTGGATGGCTTTGGAAGCCAGGTGTGCTTGGCAATGGGAAGGTTTCTGCACTGCACTGCTTACTGAAGAAAAGAGCAAACGAGTGTCCTCTTCTGCATACACACTGTTTGAAGAAAACTGATGCTTCCTATCCTAATTGTAGGCCCATTCTTACAGACTCCAAGTAATCCTCACCTTCCAGGAACATAAGGTCTGAGTATTTAGAAACAATTTTTCACCTGTGCCCCAGCACACAGTGCCAAGCCCCAGCATTTTTAAAGCCATCGCATACCTAAAGCATGAAATAAAACTGCATTTGTCAGTATCTGTTTGCTTACTTATCATCCAATCAATACTGACAGTGCCTACAAGACAAGCACTTTGCTTTCGTTTTTCCCTACTTTTTATGGCAGCGATATTTTTCTATATAAGCTATAAAACTATGTATGTGCAACAAAGTATGTCAGCCTTCCAAAAGAGCCTTTCCTTGTTTCTGTTACCAAGCTGAACATGAATTTCCTTCTAAAAAAACGCAGGTGCAAATATTGTGTGTAAAGCTCCAAATTTGGGTCTTCTATAGAAAAAACTTCAGAAAACGAGGCAAAACATGAGTGAGAAGGAGATTTCTCACTCAAGTCTTCCAGTGCAACTTGCAGTCCCTGACAGTTCAGATGCTTCCAGCCCAGGCTCACGTAGAAGAAATGGAAAGCAAAACCACCCAACTAACTCAGCAAGTCAAACTGAGCAATGGTATGGGGCTCTTTTCTGTTTGTTTTCACAGGTCACTGCTGCTGTAAACTGAGCAGTACGGCAGCCTCCCAGCCCCGTCCTCTTTCCACATCTGAACTTTCACATCCCAAGACCAAGGGTTTGCTGCACCGTATGGATATTCTGCAGCTGGATCAGCTTCCTGCTGACACCAACCTGAGCCCACACAGCTCAGCAACACAAAGGAGAAGCTCCAACAGATGGGTTTTCATCAACACCTGCTGCACCAGCTTGAATTCTTCTTAACTTATAGCCTCATGAGTTCAATGTCAGTTTCACGCTCCCAAAATGCGGAACCCTTGCTCCTGAAGCATGAGTGTCAGTGGGAACCTGACTTTCTATTTTAATCAATACAATCTGTCAAGTTGCAGACAAGAGTTTACATACATCACAAAGAGATGAAACCCCACAGGCAAATAAAACTAAGGTTAGAGTTAGGCCTCACATTTAAAGGCTCTGTCTTGAGTTCAAGTACAAGAGCATAGTGCCACTGAATTTTAAGAAAGTTATTAAAGTTTAATAGCATAGGATATCTGGCCTTCCCTGGAATAGGCATAGTTGCTTGTTACTACGCTTACTGAAGGGATACGATTCCGCTATCAAATAAACTAAAAACCACAATGGGAACATCCACACAAAAATGTCACAGTTTGTCAGAAGACACAGCCTGAGCCTGAAGGCTGCCAAATCTTATGAGGTTTTTACATCTGCTTTACACCTCTTAATATCAGGTAGCAGAATTTATGTTGCCCAATTGAAAACTGAACAAAACAGAGAAATTCCTAAGTGAGAACATGGCAGATAAAGAGGAAAATTTCAGCAGAATATATAGGACTGCTTTCAGCAAGAAGGCGCTGAGGGCTCGCTAGTGGCACAATACGCAATCGTGCCACGTCAAGCTGCCAAAATTCACCGAGGCTACGGCCTGACCTGCATGCAAATCCATTTGTGAAGCAGAAGTGAAGAGCTCCGGGTGGATGCAAACCTCAGTGCATCCGCTTGGGTCCTGCTCCACAGCTCCGGTACTGCACCTACCTGGGTAATTGAGGGTGAAGCAGGAGCAGCCACTATCATCTCTTCAGCTATTAAGGCTCCGTAATGAACGCTCTAACAACAACCCAGGTGGAACCAGCCCTCCCCTTGTGAGGGCTTCAGCCATAATAAGCTCCTTGAACATTCCTGCAGTGTTTTCTGCAGATCTCACAGCATGAGGCTACTGACTGTACTCTCACAGCCTTCTGAGGCACCGATTAGTCAACATTTTTTTTCCCCTCCATTTAAATACAGATAAAAAACACAGAGGCAGAAAGCTAGCAAACGATCACCCCGTGGACACGCAGCTGAGTGTTGGCATGCAGAATCCAGATCTTCCAGATTCCAGCCCTGTCATCAGCCAAGAGGCCATCATTACCAAGAAAGAAATTAGTTTGCTCTTATAAATAGTATTTGAATACAAGTCTTGCTGAGATATCTGTGAGCAGCTGACCTCGCACACAGCAGAGCCATGAGGGCAGGGCAGCCCCCTGCTCTCCATTTCTAGGCCTGGGAGCCCTGGGGTGGGCCTACCACACCAAGAAGCAGGAAAACTGATGAAAAACCTAAACTGCCCTTCTAGAAACACCTGACGCCCAGGAAAAAGGGACGGCACACAAGATTCAGCCAGCTGTTTTTGTCCTGCTTTACTCTGAAGTGATGGCTGGAAGGCACACCTGAGATCTGCCCCTCATCCCCGGTGATAGTTGGTCAGCTTTCACGATTTGAACTGCTCCCATTGGATATCAGGCATTTCTGCAGCTCTCAAATGCAGATTCTGATTTCTGACACATTCACTTGGTGCTACAAAGGCGCTGTGCTGGGTTACAGCTGCAACCATAGCAGCAGGCCTGGCTCCTGGACTGCATTTCTCACAGCACGATGCTATCACAGAACCACTGCTGGGCTCAAGGAAGCCTCTGCACTCTGCTTCTGGAGAAGCCCAACCTGATTCGGAATTAAGTATGCAAAAAATAAAAGAATAAAATCATTCCTGTCGTTACCCATTTGTTCTAGTTGTAGGTATCTGCATTACTACCTCCTGCCCACCCTCATGCCCCAACAACAGCAGCTCCACAGCCAGAACAGGAGCTCTCCCTCTATGAGAAGAGACAAAAATTGGAAGGCTGTCACCTCCTCTGGGGAACCTGAGGAAGCAGCAGATGAATTCATACATGAGAAACAACTGTTCAAGTGGAAGAGCATGCTAGAATGCTTTTCATTTCTATTCCTCACTTTAGGAGAGACATAAACTCCTCCTTTTTTAGGTTGTCTGCTTCACAACGAACCCAGTATCTCTGCTATGAAGGAAACGTGCCTCTCACTCTTCCGCTGGAGGCTCAGCTCTTCATGCACAAGGGTCAAAATTCATTGCATCCTTCCCAGGATGAGGGAACTGACAGCATTAGTATGCACTGAAGCACCGCCTGGCTGTGCGGAGCGGATGAGACCTGACTCTTAACAGAGGCTGTTTCCATCCCAGCTCACATTTAGGTCTCAATTATCTTATCTGCTCCGCCACTCGCAGACTTTCCAGATAAGCCCTGTGTTTTCCCTCCTCTTTTGAAAGAAGCTTAAAGTTCAAATGGAAACCTCAACCATCACTGACTTCATAAATGTTATAGCCTGAAATAAATTTTAGTTTAATAGTTTTGAAACATATTCTCTACCCAGATTAGAACTGAAACCTAGAGCTAGCTGATAGGCTGTATGAGTTTTAATAGAGGCAGTACGTTCTGCAAGCGAAGGGGGAATATTTTCCCAATTCCAGTCTATTCCCATCGTTTAGGTCACTGAGCAGTTCATCTGAAGTTGAGAAACTGCCTAAAAGCTGGGAGGGAAAAAAAGCCTGTCTTCCTTTTCCAATCTGTGACTAAGAATGAGGCAAGCAAAGGGAGGATCTGAGATCCTGAAGGTGATGGTAACAAGAGGTCATTAGTTAATTCCCTCAACTATAGATAACACTTCCTTCTATTAAATAAGATCAGTTTGTAGTGAAGTCAATTTCTTCCCCTCTAATGGTTACAGCACACTGAAATTTCAGTCAGAATAAGTAAACGCAGAACAAACAACGGCAGTACCAAATTTGCCATCAAGTCTGGTCATTAATCAAATCACGTTGGAAAAGCTCAACAAATGCACTCCTGCAACCAAGTACTTATGATGAGTATTACTGCAGCACCTCCAATACGTTGCAGTGAGCACTACAAAGCCATGGCCAAAGTGGTGCAGATATTACAATCACCTGAAAGATGAATAGTTAAGAAATGCAGGAGAGCTCCAGGAAACCAAGGGCTGGAAGTTCCAGTCTCTACCTGCACTTCTGTACACTTTCCCTGGTGCACTGGAAGAACCAAGGTGAGCGTTTACTCCCTCCACCCACAGCACTGAAAAAAACAAAGTTCCCTCAGTCATACAAAGACTAAAGAGAAGGAAGATGCTCTGGCCAACGAAACAGGAAGAAAGCCATATACTCACAGAAGGCAATGCACTCAGAGCTGTGTTAGTAGCACAAACAGATCACAGCGCCCAATGAGTTCATACATTTTGCTACAGCACAACAGCAGCAATCACTGGTTTTATAAGAGTGCTGTTTTCATTTAAAGGAGTTATTTCAGAGTTTAGCACCACAACGTCATGCATCTAACACAACCCAGCAGCCAGGGCTGTTTACAAAGCTTTCTGCTCAGCGTTAGACTGAAAATCCAAACTTTTTGCTGCATAATAAATCAAATGAGCGCTCTGTGTCCCACATTTCTCAGCAGTGCCATATGCTCCGTTACAAAGAAGGAAAACATCATCTCAACATGAATCATCAGTGACCATATTCTTGTAAACCTGGCTTGAACACAGCGTGCAAGGTCAGCCCCAAGTCAATCTGCTCAATTTCACGCCACATTCTGTGCAAAGCACTCTCAAATCAGTTACTTAAAGCAAAGAAATAGAAATTTCATGGAGAAGCTGAGGATAACATTTGCAGCTATCCAGAAGCAGAGTCACTACGCACAAATATTTGGCACACATTCATCAGTTCCACTCCAGTGAGGACATCCTGGTCATCAAACAGCGATGGCACCTGGAAGTCATAAAGCCTTTCATCCTAAACTGCTTAATATATGTGGAAATGCACACACTGCACAGGAGCTGCATACATGTGGACTCGTAGATAGTCCAGCACCACCAGTAGCAAATGACAGCAGAACAAGGCACAGCTCAGGGTGAGCTCACTGCTCGCTAAGAGCCACCAATGAAAATCAGTTCGTACGAGTGAGTTAGGTGCTTTAACTTTGCCCAATTAACCCCACGCTCCAGCTGTGCCTAATTAGCGATGCTCAGAAGGACAGATTGAAATTAATATGCTGTACCAACTGTGAGAATGCCCTTATTTGAAAGCCTCTGGTAGCTAAGCAGTAAGGCATGCAACCGCGTGTTCCCACATAGCTATTGGTTTCATTACATCTGAAATAAACCAGAGTCCATTCTGACCTAATATTCAGGGTGGGGAAAAACTGTAATTACATCAACATCAAGCTATTACCTGTTCAAGGGAACAAGTGCTTGCTTCATTAACAACTCGGACAAACTTGTTTTGTAAGCTCCCTATATTAAATGTGAAATTTCCCTGTCCCTACAAATTAAACTAACAATTTCTTACACAAAGGGAAAGTCCAGCAAGTGAATGCCAGGAGGAGCATATAAACATGAAAACTTCCAAAATGCCCAAATCCAACACATCCTTTCGCCAGCCTCAGTATGACAAGCTTACCCAGGGCACCTAGACAAAATCCCTTCCAAAATCTCTTTGAATTCACTACATATCTATTCGTACCAGCAGCACTCCTGGCTTTTGCAATCTGAGAGCAAAACCTACTGATGCTTAAAGATATCTTTAACATTTCTGACAAACGAAAGACTGGTTGGATAGTTCAAGAGATTAAGTACTACAGGTTGTGTTGGAAGTGTGATCCTTTAATGCTGCGGACTGGGGCTTTAGGAAGAGTCAGTGGGAGCTCCTATGGCGTCACAAGCAACGAGGAGGGCACTCCGATCTCCAGCATCCTTCAATAGCTCCGGAGATGGAAGACCACACCCCATTAATTTACTTTAATTTCTATTTCAACTTTCCTCCTCATTAATTAGGAGCTGAGGTTCACACAGATTACAGCTCCTGCCATGCAATCCCGATGATGATTTTAGGTGGTGCGTGCCATACAATCAAGTTCTGTGCACTGAGATGCGGCCACAGCAGATTGAAATGAAAAGCCTGAATGTCTGCTACCTGCGAAACAGTCAGAGAAGTTACACAGGGAGAGGGATTCCCTTTTTCTTCCTTAAGATATCCATACATTCATCCACAGGCAACATACGCGTATGAGAGCAGCGCTTCCTAAAGCACACATCACCCAATGAATCAAAAAGAAAGCTCAGCACAGTGATTGCAGCCAGCGATAGGAGGGCAGTGCCGGGAGGACACACAGCCACCCTCGGAAGCAGCAACGCAACCGCGTGTTCATTGCACAGCGCTCAGCCACAGGCAATCAAATCACCCTGCTCGGATCGACGGCCTTCAAATAAGGAAGTAGCCTGTTAATAATAAGCGTGACAGCTTTTCGGCTGCTTTTCCACCACCCCTCCCGTGTCGTGTAAAAGCACACCCACAAGAAAACGTGAAAGCCCCCGACTGTTGGAGATCAGAGGGGAGCAGAGCAGCCCGTCTTCTCCCGCAATCCGACGGCAGAGGAGCGCTCCGCCGGGCAGTGCGCTGACAGACACAACTCACCGTGTGGCAAATAGGGCACGGCGACCTGACAGCACCCGCGGACAGCGCGGAACGATGCGGGGGATCGCAGCCCGCAAGCCGACGGCGGGTGCACGAAGCAGCGAGCTGTCAGCCGCTCGTGTTCACGTTCGGAAACAAAGTTTGCGAGCAGAACGGCGCGGTCCGCACCGCCGGCACCGCCACCCACGTGCTCCGCGGCTCCGCGCATTAAACCGACCGGCACCGCCAACAGAACGGGACGCGGCGCTCCGCGCACCGCAGCGCTGACGGACGCTGGAAAACCCGCGAGCGGAGCCGGGCGGCGGCGGCACGACGGCGGCACCGCTCCCGCCGGACTCTCCCCGCCTAACTTCCCGTCGCCGCACGGCGTCGCAGCCCCGAACCCAGCCGCCTCTCACCTGGTGCCGGCCGGCGGCTGAGGGCCACGTCCGCGCGGAGCGGGCAGCAGGCAGCGGGCGGGAGGAGGGCCGGCCCGGCCCCGCCGCTTCCTGCCACGGCCCCGCCGCCGCCCGGGGCGCGGCTCCCTGCTGCCAGGCGCGGCCAATCGCTCGGCGCTCGGCTCGTCGCCCTGCCGCCGCGCTCGCCGCGGGCGGGAAAGAGGAGGGGAGTGGCATCGACGCTCGGCTGCGCGGCCCGGCACGAGCTGAGGGCGCCTCGGCCATCGATCGCGGGGGGGTGTGGGGGGTGGAGGAGGGCGCTCGGCGCTCGATTGGTTCGCCTGCGCAGCCCGGCCGGTGGGATGAGGGGGGTGGTGGAGATCGGCGGGCGATTGGTTCCCCTGGGGGGGTTAGCCGGGGGGGGGGAGGGAAGGGAGACCTGGAGGTGGGCTTGGGGTTTATAGGGCCAGGTGTGTGAGGAAAGGCAGGGCTGTAAGGGGTAGGTGTGTGAGGAGGCGGCTCTGGGCTACTGTGGGGGGGGCAGGTGTATGTGTGAGTAAAGGCAGGCCTGTAAGGAGTCAGGTGTGGGGAGGGATCAGGCTTATGGGCCCAGCTGTGTGTGAGGAAAGGCAGCCTGCGTACAGGTGTGTGTGTGAGCTTCAGGCCTATAGGGGGACTGAGTGTGTGTGGAGGTGGTTTTATGCCTACCACAGGTTCGGGTGTGCAAGAGGAGTTTTCAGGGCCCATCACAGAGTGGCTCTGGGGCTTGCAGCAGCTGCTGGCGTGTGGCAAAGCCTTGGTAAGGATGGGCTCCATCAGGAGGGGAGGGCTGTGGGGCTGAAGGACTGCCCAGCCTGAGGAGGGAAAGGTCTTGGAGGAGAAGAAGCTTTAGTGGTGGCTGAAAGGCCTGGGTTAGGATGACTGCAGAACAGAGAGATGGGGTAAGGTGATACAACGCTGTTCCTGCCACGCTTTGCAGTTTCCTATATAGAGGCAAACATTCCTTTATAAATACAGGACCTACCCTGGTTTGTCCATTGATTTCTGAGCGTGTTGCTGTCAGACAAAGCTGAAGGCCCAGAACTGTGCGTTATGCGCATGTCTCATGCAGCCTTGTGCTGGTGTGTCTCTGCTGGTTGTGCTGCTGGGCTGCCTTCCAGGGCCCTCGTGGTGCAGCTGTTTCAAACTAAAGGTGTGGAAACTTGAAAAAAACGCGTCTCAGGCAATGGCAGCTGTGTTCTGTTCTACAAAGGTCAATATTACAGGTTTTTTGCTTATTTATCTATTTCATATAAAAAACATGTTGTTGTGCTCTCTGTTTACAAAGACTGAACTTTGTAGCTTTTTTTCCTCTGTTTCTTACAAATGGAAAGAAAAACACAAAGAGCAGGACTTCTGTGTCAGCTGCTTTGCAAATAGCTGATGCTGACAAAGCAGGATGCAGAAACCTTTCTTCAGACTGAGTGAATGTATGTCAAACGGTGAGTTGTGATGAGAAAAACAGTTTTTTATGAAACACGAGCCAAGAACAGCAGCTTGACAAAGAAGTTTAAACTTTCCCTGATAGCTCTTTGGGGCGTAGATAGTTAAGTTTCTGCATTTGTAAAGGAAACATGGCATTCCTTAAAGCTGAACCTCCTCCCTTGGGTTCCCACTGGATGCCTGAGAGATGACAGTATAGGGTGTCTCCAGAAGGCTAATATTAAACAGGAGGAATTGGTGTGGAGGGAGCAAGCAGCAAGTGAGATTCCAGTTTTGACCACAGAATGAGCTAAAACAATTTTGCATCAGCAACTCTATCCAGTTTCTTACTCATTCTCTGTACGCAGCTCCTGCTGTTCAAAGGATTCCTCTGTGCCCTCACATTAGTGAATGCACCTGCCCTTTGTGTGCAAGCTTCTCCTAAAGGGTAAATTTGCTTCAGACAAACAGAAAGTGCTGAGGCAGTGTAATGTGAGTTGAATTAACCTTGGAAGGGCAGCCCCAGCTCAGCCTTGCTGAATTTACCCAATCACTATCCACAGCAGCATGAGCAAGGCTGACTGGGGAGCTGATGGGTGAACTGTGTGGACACATGGAAGAGATACAGGAAGGAAATGGAAAATAAACTGGGGGTTTAGCCAGAGTGCTGTTTCTAATTCTGCAGCTGTGTGAAGATGGGGAAGTGATTTGGGCAGTCCAAGCGTGGCCCCAGCGGTGCAGCTCCTGGGATGCAGCAGCGGCCACCGCACCCTTTCCTGTTCACCCTGCAACCCTGTCAGCTCTTCTGCATCAGCCAGAGCCCCACGGAAGGATTGCTTGTCCACATGCAGATGGCTCTGGCACCGATGTGATTGGCAGCAAGAGGTGCTGAGCGGCTCCAACACTTACTGGTGTGCCAAGTTGAGTGCCCCCCAAAGGGATGTTGAGATCTAGGAGCTGCTTGCAGTTGCGTTGATGTTTAGCCACGTCTCAGCCTCATCTCCTGTAAGAGGCAATATTTACTTATGTAAAAAGGTTTAATACATGCTTTGTGTGGGTATTCCAAGTTAAAAATTGTCAGTCAGTGCAAACAGATATTGGATAAACTACTGAAAAGCAAAGTGCACGAGCTGTCCGACTGCAGTTCTTTTCAGAACAGGGTATGTCCTGGTGCCCCCTGGATTAACTAGTTTTAAACAGCACTGCAGTCATCTTGAGTTTAGTCCTTCCTTAGATAAAACCGATTCTGTTTTATTTCCTTCTCCTTGGTTAGCTGTTTGTAGTGTCTCAGTGAGTCAACAAGCTGTGCATTTGGGGAATGTCCAGGTGAGCATTCAGCACAGCTCTGCTAAAGGCAGGGCCGTGATCAGTCAGTGCCTCCCAGGTGCTGTGCAGCTGTGGGAAGGGCACAGTAAAACACCTGGCCTGAAATAGCAGCACCAGGCTTTTTCACACTCATTGTGGTCACGTAATCAACGTGGTCCCTGCATGTGAATCGCACTGCAGGATCCACACCTGGGTCCTTCAGATTGTAGCAGCGTCCTGCTGGAGAATAACCTGTCTGTGACCATTTGCAATGGGTTTGGACGCTTGTCTTAGGAAAGCTGCGATTGATTGGCAGGGAGTAGTCTGATGAAAGGATGGAGGAACAAGGAAGGCTTTTCTGCGCGCAGGAAAGCAGCAGGAAAGCTGTGCAAGCACTGGACCAGCCCACTCCCGCTGGTCAGGGAAAGTGCTGGGCATTTTATTAGCGTCGGTGATAGCAGCTGGCGGCAGAACGTGACAGCGTGCCTCTCGAGAGGTCCGACGTCTCCATCCCCCGCGAGCATTGCGCTGCCGTGCGCGGGTCTCGAACCCGCGTCCCAACGCGTGACGCTGTGCCCGGGCCTCGAACCCGTGACCCCTCGGCAACCCACCGCGCCCAGCGCCCCCCACCCTATCAGGCCCCCCGTTAGTCGCCCGCCCCGTTCGCCTGCAGCGCCGCGCGTCCATCCGGCGGCGACTCCGGCGACCGGAAGCGGAAGTGACGCGCGGGTCCCGGCGCTGTTGCCAGAGCGCCCGGCGGAGCCGCGTCCCGTCCTTATCCCGTCCCGCCGCGATGAGCGCGGCCGGGCTGGTGTCCGCTACGCCGCCCGCTCCCGCCCCGCCCGGGGCACCCGCTCCCGCCATGCCTCCCGGCCCCGAGTACTACGAGGAGGAGGAGCTGGAGAGCGCCGAGGAAGAGGATGGCGAGCGGAGCGCTCGGGCCCGAGACTCCGATGAGGGTGGGTAGAGCTGGAGCGGGGTTGCGGGAGGCCGGGAGGGCCGGGCCAAGGCTGCGCTCCCTGGGAGGTGGGTAGAAGCGGGGCGGGCTGTGAGCTGCGGGAACGTGCTGCGGAAATAACAGCTCGTCCGTCCGATCGCTGGAGTTTTCCTGTGGAAGAGTTAAAAAAAAAAAAAAAAAAAAAAATGGCGCTTGGAGGGTTGGAATTGAAGCGGTTTTCTCGAGTGGGGAAGAGTCAGAAAGAGGAGAGCGCAAAAGATGTGGGATTTTTGGGTGTCCCGGGTTGTAATTGGGGCGGTAGGATAAGAAGTGCTGGAGAGGTGTGTGGAGCTCACTTGTGTTTGGTGGTGTGAAGGGGTAGGAGGAGGACGGGAGGTCAGGTAGAGGAAAGGGAGGAACCTGTAAGAATTAGGGGCCATGAAGGTGTTGGAAGAGAGAGGGGTTTATAGTGGGACCATGAAAACAAGGGAGAAGAGGAAACCAAAGGGAAATCCAGAGTATCCTGGCATGTAGGATGCATAAAATGACACGTAGGGGACATAAGGAACGACCCTCTGATAGTATGCAGTGTCAGACTGGATGGGAGTCAGCCCCACTCTGCTGCCACATCGTGTCTGTGTGCTTCTGAACAAGGAGCTGGAGCCACAAGAGCTGACAGCATACATGATGCCAGTGGCAGTGTGCAAATAAAATGGGCATGGAGGGCTTTTTGGTTACTAAAATATTTCTCTTTTAGTCAAAACTTGGGTTATATCCCTGTGTTGGATTTTATTTTAATATAAAAATAAAGTTTAAGGTGTTTGTTCATAGCCTTTCACAGGTTTTTTTTCGAGGCTGATGCCTTTGTCCATATGTGGGAGATGTAGCTGTGGTTTGGGCTGTGCAGCTGTACTTTGTCCATCGTAACTCCAGCCTGGAGAATCTGACCCCTTAGAGAGGAAAGGGAAAACCTTTGGCTACACAAGAGAGCTGCAAAGGAGTAGCTGAAAGCTAGCAGTGCTGTACTGTTTTATTTTATAGTTCTTATTATCTGCGTGTAAGATTGGGTCTGTCTGTGTATTAGCACTTGTCTGTGCTTTGTGAGAATGACAGAGTGTTTCAGCGTGTAGCTGAGAAGTCAACTTCAGATTATAGCAAGAAATGTGTTAACTTAGGTGCAACCTCTATGGTAAACCATGAGAGCATCTACTGATAGCGCTCTCTGTTTGCAGTGTTTCAGGTCAAGATACAGAGGCATTCTGAATCAGAGCTCCTTCAGTTGTTGTTTCCTGGGTGAAGCTATAAGAAGCAGCTTGGGAAATGTCCCTCAGGGTCCTAAAACTGTGTTATCATCTCACTTTAGGGATTGTGAGACTAATGGAAAGGAATTAGTGGAGGATCTTAAGTCAGCGCTGCTTAAACTTGGTGGAAGCTGTGCTGTAAATCTGCTGGTGGGCTTACATGGGACGACTTGTGGTGTCAAGAAAGAGATGAGGTCTTTCAAGTCAGTTCTGAATTCATTTCTCCTGTTGCCAGTGTGATTGTGTATTTGTCCAGGTGTAATTTACTATTGTTCTTTTAATCCTGCTTAGTTTTAACAAGTCATTCTTTACCTCCCTTAGATACTGAGGATGCTAGCGAGACTGATCTGGCAAAGCATGAGGAGGAAGACTTTGTAGAAATGAAAGAACAGTAAGTAGCCCATTCTAATAAAAAGTGAGGTTACGTTTTTGCTGCCCTTTTTGGGAGGCTGTGGGACAGATGTCTTGTTTTTGTATAGAGCTCTGCAGTGTTTTGGACCAAGATTTGGGTTAAAAAACTGTAGCTCATTGTAGTAGCTAATGAGCACACGTAATTGTATTTCTTCTCAGTTATTTTCTCAGTTCATGAAGCAAAGCAATGTTTTGAACAACGAAACACACAGCAGCTCAGTTTTGCTGCAGATGAATCCCTCTGCAGGCAGATCCTTTAAAGAAAACAAGGAATCTACTTGATACAAGCCAAGCAAAAAGCAAGATGTCTGTGAAAATTACTTAAGCAACTGAATGCCAGTCTTGTCCAGAGAGAATTAACTTTTTGGAGACTTGAGGTAGTTTATTTTCAACCTAAGATGTATTTGCAGCATTTTATGTTCTTTTACTGGCAACAGTGTGGTTTTTCACACAGGTCAGGAAGAGTTGGCCTATGTTAAACCACAGATACGTGAGAAAGGAAATGCAAGTCTAAAACGGCACTGGGAATAGACTCTGGTTTTAGTTTTGGGTTTGCTTTTTTTCTTTTGGTGTGTGTGCTGGGGAAAGTTTTACATGTGTATGTAAAATATGTACATATATATATATATATGTAAAATATACATATATGCAGAGTGTTAAGGTCTGTGTGAGGAAATGCCTTCTGTTTTATCAATAGGAAAGTAATACACAAATATTGAGACTTGATAAAGTGGCAGAATTATTGCAAAGTTTCTGGTGTCTGTAGATCTAGATGTCATCATAGGTTTCCGCATTTAAATAAATGAATTAAGTCTTGTGTTTGCTGATCTCTTAGGGAAATGATTGACTTGAATGCATCGTAAAACTGATAAGTTGGCAGATTTTTTAGACAGTGATAATGTCTCATTTGTAGGATAAAAACTCTTTTGTTTGTTTGCCTCCTGAAGTTCTTCTAAAAAGTTTTTAATTCAGTGTCAACACACTGTAACTGAAGCAGATGGTGAAACAAGTTGTGTTGGCTTGTTTTTCAGTTGCTGCCCAAGGAGGCTGTGGATGCCCCATCCCTGCAGGCATTCAGGGCCAGGCTGGATGTGGCTCTGGGCAGCCTGGGCTGCTGGTTGGTGACCTGCACACATAGCAGGGGGGTTTGAAACTACATGATCATTGTGGTCCTTTGCAACCCAGGCCATTCTATGATTCCATGTAAAGGTCTCTGTCTTTGCAGGATGTATCAGGACAAACTGGCATCTCTTAAGAGGCAATTGCAGCAGCTGCAGGAAGGTAAGTTTTGAAGGGGGGTGGTTTTGTGTTTGTGTTTCAGGAAGAAAACTGAATAGAAAGAAAAGTTTAAATTGCCATTGAAATCAACAATTTGTTTGTAGGTACTCTTCAGGAATATCAGAAAAGAATGAAAAAGTTGGACCAGCAGTACAAAGAAAGGATACGAAATGCTGGTAAGCTGCATTTCTTTCAAGATGCTGCGTATGCCTTTGCATTACAATTTTTGTAACACCAGAAGAAACGTGAAGGTTACTCTCCACTGAAGATAGGAACTTGCTGGAGAAAAGGGTTCCATGCTCTGAGGGTGGGGTGTGGTTGTTACTGAGTTTATGAAACATGATGGAATCTTTCTTGAAAACACCCAGCCTTCCATCAGCGCTGTTTGCAGAGTGTTTACTAAACACCAATAAAATATTTAGTCTTTATTTGTGTGAAATAGCACAAATGGAAATGTTTGTATCTGCCGTTATGCCTACAGTCTTCCACATTGCCTTGTTCTGTTGTGCAGCTTGTCCAACACCTTAGGACTGCATGCTTCCTCAGAAATCTTTTTTTGTGTTTGAGAACAACAAATACAGAGGATTTGCTGCTGCAGATGTGACTGTATGCAGCCGTGACACCGAATGGGTTGCCTACATCTTCTGGCTCTATCTCAGAAGCAAGGGCCCAAGTTCATTTAAAAGTGCCTAGCTCTGCCCTTCTGAGAGCCTTTAGTGTGTTACCACAGAGGGACAGCTTGGAAATCAGATCTGTTTGCTTGTTTTCCTTCCTGTCCTCTTTCCAGTAGTTTCTTCTCTTAGACACTGAAGCAAGGACCTTTTACAGAAAGGTCAGATACATCCCATTATACTGTGAAGTAAGAGCAGTTGCATGATGTCAGATATACAGCAGCCTTTCAGTAGTGCTAGCTGAAAGGACAGTAAAGGATTTGCTTGAGGAATTTTAGTAAATTGAGCTGCTTCTTGCAAGCAGAAGCCTGTCTTCTGAGATGCAATTATTTTATGTTAGAGTGACATTCCAGTGATAATGGGATGTTGCTTAAAATTGAAACTAACTGCTAACTTGTATCCCTGGCTGGCAAGGAGTGGTGTTGCATCAGCACCTTTCTTCCAGAGGAGGGCAGATTGTGCTTAGTTTTGAATTAGGATGAAACCCTGACTGCCTACTGTTAAAGTAATGGGCTTTTGTGTTGATTCAGCCCACGTTGAGTGAGGTTTTTCATTCTGCTTTCATGGGATTTTTTTGTTTGTTTTTTTAGAATTCAGATATTAATGCAGCAGTTTAGACTTGTCTGTGTATGACCAGCTCCATAATGGAAATATTCATAGAATCAGAGAATGGCTTGGGTTGAAAGGGATCTCAAGGATCATGAATCTCCAACCCTCCTGCCACAGGCAGGGCCACCAACCTCCGCTCTTAATACTAAACCAGGCTGCCTTCCTCCCTGAGAAGTTAGGGAAGAGGTTGCAAACAAAAGGTTTAATTTTTATTTTGGGCATCTCTCTTGTCTTTTATAGCACTTTCAAAAGTGACACGGCTGCTTCTACAGCCTGGTCTGGTATTAAATGGGGAGGTTGGTGGCTCTGCATGTGGCAGAGGGGCTGGAGATTCACGATCCTTGATGTCCCTTCCAACCCTGGCCATTCTGTGATAACAGGCTTCAGTATGTTTCAGAGCAGGTTTCACTATTTCAGATATTTCCATAGGTTAAAACACTGGTGAAATGTGGTGGTTTGAGGACTGACCAGGTGCATTAGTTTGCTTTCTTTGACACTGTCTTGAGTAAAGATTTCTTGTGCACTGTGTCCTCCAGGAAACACAAAAAGCATGCAGATTTGCTTAATTTCAAATCATTAGGAATTGCACAGACATCAGTAGGGCTGTTTCACACCCAGGAATCCATTGGCCTCATCCTGTCTGACTTGAACTAAGGTAGTGCTGTATGTTAGAACTTAACCTTCAGTGACATACAACAGCTTTCTTGCCTGTTTTCTCAGGTGTAAGCAGCCTGAAATCAGGTACTTGTGTTAAATAGATGAATCTAACTGCTACAATATTATTTCTGAATGAATCATTGCTGCAATTCATAGTACTGCTCTAAACTGTCAATTTTTGCCTACCATACACACATCCAGCTTTGTGTTTCAAGCTTCTATCTGGAAAATTTGTATCCAGAATTGATTTACTTTTATGGTTGGAAGAAGGATGGACTATATACTTGATAGTGATGGAAGTAGTAGCTGAGCTGAAAAGCATGGTTTGCTGCTGTGTAAGGTTTGCAAGTGTGATTGAATAGCTATAGAAAACTTGAATTAAGTTATTAAGTCGAGTCTTTCTTTTCTTACAGAACTATTCCTCCAGCTGGAAGTGAGTACTCCTTATTTATCAGAATACATGTTAAGTAGGTGGAAGGGGTTAAACCTGCAGCTTCATCAACCAGCACTTTTTCTCAGTTTTTGTTTCCCTGTTTGGTGTTATTACAGTTAAATACAGAATACAGTTCTGTTGCCTGCAGTAACTTCCAGGCTGTCATTAAAAAGAAAATTAAAAATACACATTTTCTCGAATTGCTGCATGCTACTTGTGCATTTGGTTGTTTAAAAAGCTTGTTTAAGCTTGGGGTGATACACGATAAATCTGAAGAGCTCTCTGTTAGAGGCTTGATAGGGTAGGCACCATTAAAGTGTGTTTAAAAAGAATTAATTCTTTTGCTGATAACAGTTCTGCTTCCTTAGTCATTTCAGGTGGTTTTCTGTTGTATTATTTAAATGTTGATAATCTGCAGAAGTGGCTATAGTTTTCAACAGAAGAGCTAATGAAAGCACAGCAGTTGAAAGAAGGTGTTGCCAAATCATTGACTTGAGATATTGGTTCTTTAGCTAACTCTTTTATCTTTTGATATGCATTAGACAGATCAGGTGGAAAAAAATTATGTCAAGGAAAAGAAGGCAGCAGCAAAGGAGTTTGAAGATAAGAAAATCGAGCTTAAGGAGAATTTGATTGCGGAGTTGGAAGAGAAGAAGAAGATGATTGAGAATGAAAAGTTAACCATGGAATTAACAGGAGGTAAAAACAAGATCTGTCATTTTTCTTCCCCACTTTGCTACTGCTTAGAAAAAAAGAGTTTAAAAAAAACCCTGCTGGTTTGTACCGACAGCTTGACTTTAAAACTTCCCAAATGTCAGCTGGTGTGGAACACAAATTGGTGGTCTTTAAGTGGAGAATGTAGTTCATAATAAAATTCAGTGACCTGCATTATTAACATGTAAATCAAAGTAGTGTCACTGAAGGAACAGAGTGCAGAAGCTTTCTTATTCACTTTTTCTTCTTCTTAAAGAACAGATTCTGAGTTCTTCTGATTTCTAGACTTGATAAAATTGTGCTGGGTGCTGGGTTGGACTCAGTCCTGAGAGTTAAACTCGTGTTTAGATTCATAGCTTCTTTTTAAGACAGACTTTTGAGATAGTGTTGTAGAACAATATCTCTTACGTGAGGTTGTACAAAGTTAATTAGTTGGCTCATTGTATATGTCATGGCTTTCCTCGTGATCTGAAGCCCCTTCCTTGGAGACATTCAAAGTCAGGCTGGACTGGGCTCTGAGCATCAGATTGAGCTGTAGATGTCCCTATTCATTGCAGGGGAGTTGGACTGGATGACCTTTACAGGTCCCTTCCAACTGAAAAGATTCTACCATTCTATGATAATTTCCTTCAATTGGGATGGCAGTTGGAACTAATGCATCTTAATCATTTTTGTTACTGAGTTCTAGAGGATGCCTACCATATGTTTGTGCTTTTTCGTTAGGCTGATATGAAACGTATTCTCATTATGTCCTACTCTGTATGCAGACAAAAAGGGCTTCTTTAAGTTCCTGCAGTGTGGGATTAAAACTATTGAGAAGTGCCACAATATTGACCTGACCAGTGGTACCAGGTTTTAAATAGTGCAGATGGTTAAGAAGCTAAGGGAAGGCAAACAACGAAGGTTAAAATGTGCTACTTAAACCTGGTAACAGAGATTGATTTCAGTTAGCTGCATTGGTGTCCAGACTCTGGAAAATGAGCATTAAATGGACAAATTTCTTGTGTGAAACCACTTGTTACCCTTGGTGCCTTGTTAGTGCTCTTATTAATAATGGACTCAGTGGAGTGAGAGGGTTGATTGGCCTCCTTCACAGGTTGTGCTTCTCTGGTACTGAACCAAAGGTCCGATCTGATTTCCTTACAAGAAGCAACTCCCACGTGTTATGGATGGATGATGTTGGCTGTGTTGCTGAGGTCTGTCCATGAATTAGACCTTTTGTATCTCTTTTAGCATCTACAAGTGTTACGTAAGCTAATAGCTTAATTGGTGCTCAGAAACAAGAAATAAAACCTGTTTGGTGGAATTGTACAAACCCTTAGGGCTGATCTGGTCTGGGAAACACCTTGTGCTGGTTGTTTATTTGTTTTTAGGTTGGTTTGTATGGGTTTGACTGATCTTACAAACTCTCTGTGTCTTTGCCTTAACTTTGTTATTGTTACTCTGGGCTGTGCTTCCTCACTGCTAAGCTGGCGTAGTGTTAATCTTGCAAGTAGATCTTCATTAGGGGATCAGGGTCTGAGTAGATCTTGCCTTTATAAATCTGCACACCACTGTTCTAAGGATCTGAAGGAATCCAGTGTCTCCATCAGCAGGCAGGACAGCTGTTAATGTCAGGGTTGGGATTTGCAGAGTGGAAGGGAGACTGAGGAGGTGTAAAAAAAACAGGTATTCAGGGGTAATGTGTCTGATTTGGGGACCAGATTAATTCTCCTCTGGGAAATATCTCCCCCCTGTGTTGTGTGTCCTGAAGAGACGAGTTATTTCATCAGACACAGCTCTGGTAAAAGGCATGTAAATAACTGTGGAGAAGCAATTCATTGTGTGTGTGTGTGCTAGGCCTCTTATCTCCCTCCTTCCAGCCCAGCAGAAATGCAATTTGATTCCTTTAGAATTCATCCTGAATGCATACTGCAGGCTGAGAAAGAAGCACAATGGAACCTGTGTGCACTCAGTGATTTCTAAAACCTAGAGAGAAGCTCACTGTGTGCAAGAATGCAGGTTGGCAACCTGATGAGTAGCAGGCTGGTTTGTGAGCACCAGGACTTGCTTGCAGTTTCTGTAGATTGTAGCTGCTGCCTCCTGGAGCACTGCCTTGTGTGGTTCTCACCTGTTAAGGCTCGTGTAAGCTTGTGTTTCAGGTGAAATCTCTGGGTACTTTAGCAGCTCTTTGAAAATGGCTTCAAGTAATCACAAATCTCAAAGATCTCACAGCTCTTCACGTGTTTTGTTGCAAATGGAAGACTTTCAAAGTGTTTTTCTCTGGAGGCTGATGTGGTGTTAGCTTTCAGCTGACTTGTTGCAATTTTACATACAAGTTGCTGAGATAAATTGATATCCTTGTTCAAATTTTAAGGAGTACAGGTAACAGCTTTGTGACAGCTCATTTCAAAGAACTTTTTTAAAAAGGTGGAAAAGCCTCAGCATGGCTGCACTGCACCCTGAGGAAGTGCTTCATGCCCCTCTTTTTGAGGCTCTTGTAAATCAGTCTTCACAAATGGCAGGAAGGGGCTTCCATTAACACAGTAGCTTATGATTTTAGTGTCCACAAAGCTATTAATGTGCAGTGTAATTCAAAGCACTCAGCTTCATTTTTTACTTTTATTTTTTAAAATGTTTTCTCATAATGTTTCTTCCCTTTAATATGCAGAATGTTCTTCCTACTGCACCTTTTGTAGGGAGGAAAGTAATTTTGTGTTTTCAATGTGCTGAGCTACTCAAGCATGTGGTGTCTAAAGGGAAGCATGGAAGCTTCATGAAGCTTCAGTGCTTTCTAGGTTGTGATTTATATGTACTCAAAGACAAATAAATAGCTTTCAGCACATAGGAGGAACAGTGATGTGTTGGGTTTAGCATTTTAGATGTGGTCTCTTGCTTGCCAATTCAAGCTATCTTCATAAACTAAGGAATTATCTGTGAGAGTTTGAGAGTTGAGTTGAGCAGTTCAGACCACCTGTAGTCATTCAGACAAACTAACGTGGAGAATGAATCATAGAATCACCAAGGTTGGAAAAGACCTCTAAGATCAGCCAGTCCAAGCATCCACCTGCCACCAATATTTCCCACTAGACCACGTCCCTCAGTACAACATCTAAATGTTTCTTTAGCACCTCCAGGGATGGCGACTTGCTCAGATGTTTCAATTTTAGACTATTTTCCCCAGTGCTTAAAGCTACAACTTACTTCCTAACAACAGTTGTAGTGAATTTTATAATTAAGCTCACTTTTTAAATCGTCATTTGAAACTTTTTTCAGATCATCTGGGTTTAAATCCTGTTTGTGTTTGAAGCTCCATGTGTCAGTCTCCATCTTGAATGCAGTAACTGTATTGCTTAGTGTTCCAACCTGAAGATGTGAGAAAGAATGGTTGATTTGGAGCTGATGTGTTATGTGCTGCTACCCGTTCAAGTTTTATTAGCAGATAACTCCTTTTAAGTGATCTGTTTGGAAGCAGATACGTGGTGTTGGCATGAGAGAAATTTTTCTTGAGCCATCATAGCATTGCTGTGCTTCAGTTGCTTCAGTTACCTGTACCTAAGGGAGCTGTTGAGTACCCCAAACAGCTGTGCCACATGGAGACAATGAGAGCTGTAACCATGGCATCACAACACTGTTGTTCAGCAGTGACCTGTTATAAAAGAGAGCTCGTATTCACCATCAGCAGTTCCAGCTTGAATGCTGGAATCTGTCGTGAGAAAAACCTATTTTCTGAGTGAAAGAGAAAACATCATTTTCCTTGTGCCCTCTGTAGAAAGTTACTGGTTCTTACTCTTCTCCCAGTGTCCCCATCAACTCTCCAGCTTCATTTCTCTACAGATTCTATGGAAGTGAAGCCTATCATGACGAGGAAACTGAGGCGACGACCAAATGATCCAGTTCCCATCCCAGACAAGAGGAGGAAACCTGCCCCTGATATCCTACAGAATCACTGGAGGGCTTTTGTATTTGAAGTCAGCACGCTGCCTGCAAGGCAGAGCGCATCACTGTTGTTGCACACTGGAAGAAAAAGATATGAGGTGTTAGAATCAGGATTTAGTGTAGAAAATGCCCAAGCAGAATTTGTTATGTATGTTGTGTGATTAACTAATAGTGTACAGCTGATCTATGGAGATAAGAACTTAAACTCCACAGTGTCATGTGATAATGTAGGTGGGTTTTTTTTTGTGATGGAGACTAGATTGAGTTCCTCTGGTACTTTTTTCACAAAGGGAAGTTTTAAAAGGACATTATACATAAATGTTGAGGCGATTGATTCCGTAGATAGAAAATGACTTTTTCCATGAACCACAGCTTTTCTCATTTCAAGATGTGACAAAACATTTGCCAGAAAGATCATATTTGTCACATTAGATCATGTTTTCCATTTCTGATAAAGGCTTCAGATACCTAATGTGGAAAGATGCATAGCAAAAGCAAGGAACTAGATTTGTGCTCTGAATTATATATATATTTTTTAAATCTTGTTTTTATGTAACACCCAAAAACAGAAAACCACACATAGGTAATCCTTCCCTCCTACCTTATTGTTTTTTGTAATTAAAATGTTCCCTGGCTTCTGGAAATATGTGATGATGGGTCATTTTTCTGTGTAAATTAAATTCACCTGGAGAGGAAAGCAATGATATTCACTCTGCAGAAGTTTATTATTAGATTCCCAACTTGTTTTGCTTGGATCAGATTAACAAACTTATCTTGCAGCTCCTGAGTGACTCACATTTTCTGAAGGCAGTGTCAAACCCTGAACTTCAGGGCTTCATGCAGGATGGTCACGAGCATCTCCAGTTTTAATTGACCTCTTTTTACTTGGAGATTGTTCACTGTTCCTAAAAAATATATATATATGTGTATATATATATTTTTTATTTTGGTTTCAGAGATTGTTTTCAGTTGAGCTGTGTGATCTTGTTTCATCCTCATCCACATGAGGGTGTTTTCTATGCCTCCTGCTTTTTCAGGTTGGTTTTCTCAAGGTTTTGTGGATTTTTGTTCTTGTTCCTGTCTTTATTCCTGCCTATTGAGTTGTGAAGTGCTGACTTTTTTTTTTTTTTGGTGTCGTTCAGCTTAATTTTCCAACATTTCAAGGAAGTCTGTTGTGTTTCAGCTTGCAGATTGTTCTCTGCAGCAATGCAAGCTGAAGAACTCTGAAAATGCTCCCTTGTTTGATGCCTCCATCAAGTAAATGTCAATGTGCTAAAGGTTGTTCATGGATGGTTTTGAGTGAATAAGTTCAAGAGATGTTGTAGTGTATGCTGCTAAATACGAGGCTTTATGGGGGTTGATTTGCATTAATTTGTATGATAAATAAGTATAATGCCCTTATTAAAATCGGATGCAACTTTACAGGAACCTTGTGGCTTATGTTCAGTGAAGTGAAATATCACTGAGCTTTAACTTTTAGCCTTGTCAAGAGCTTTAGAGAACCTTAATTCTGGATACCTCAGCTAAATTACTTGTTGACGGATGAGCAAATAATGGAGGACCTGAGAACCCTAAACAAGGTAGGGAGTGTTATTTCTTTCCCCTGAAAAGAACAGAGCTGTTGTCCTGTGTTCCTTTCTGAGATGTGGGACTGTTTCATCCCAGTAGGCTTTCTGAAGTGACACAAGATAAGATTTAGCAAGAGGGTATCTCCTCCCTTCTATTTTGGTAGGTTTAATTAACCTAATTAAAATGACTGCTGTCTAACGACGTTACCTTTTGTCAGAACCAAGTGACAAGCTATCTTACTGTGTTTTTGTCTTCCTCTGCATGGCTGAACAGATGTTAGCACTGTTTTCTTTGAGATCCCAGCCTCTGTTCCAAGCCTTTGGGGGCTTTTCTTTTTTCTCCCCAATCTCGCAGTACTTCAGTGAATGGGGTAGGGGGCAACGTGGATATTTATTGTTCAATTTCTTCTAGGTGTGATTATCCTACTGCTTTCTTGCTAACTGCTTTAAGGCTTATGTGATTTCTTATATTAGAGGCTGCTCATTAAGGCTTTTGATGATGTTAATGGGGCGTGCCTTTTGTGGCAGCTGTAGAAGTCTTGCTAATGATCTACATCCTGTGTTTGGCATAACCTGAGAGCAGCTGGATCATACTCAGAGGATGGAACGTGTCAGATGGATTTGGTTTGGTGGACAGTCAGAGTGCTCTGAAAAAGTTCAGTTTCTGGACCTTTAGTATTATGAGACTACCTGCACCTCTAGCTGTTTATGGCACAGTGTTCTGGGTTTGTTATGCCTCTTAACTGTACATTTAAAGAAAAAAAAAAAAAAGAAACAGCAACCATTTAGAGTATGGGAAGAAAGACCACATCTGAAGTTATAACATCCTTGGCCACTGTCAGATCACTGACACTTTCTCTGTTCTCTTTCCATGCAGCTTAAATCACCCAAGAGACCAGGTGAGTTAACGGTGGCACTGGAACTTGTTCACAACCATGCTGTTTTGAACAGAGAGTTATACTGTAGACTTCTTGACTGTGTAGTTTGGCTGTGTAATTGTTTTGGCTGTGTAATTGCTGTTCTTTGTGTAGTTACTGTGGCTAATGGGTGCCCTGTGGAGTCTCATAATCTCTTATGAAGTTTGGGGTTGGGAAGGGAACAATGTGTATCTTTAGGTGTCTGAAACATTTGGGCAATGTGGGACAATTTAAAACATGAGGCAATCTAGCTGTGTAGCAAGATTTTTTTCCTCTCTATTCGTATGTGTCTGGACAGCTTATGTCTTTGTAAAGTAAGTAGAAGACTGAGAATTTCCAGTTTTATGGGCTTAGCTCTCCAGGTGTATCTGTACACTTCAAGATAGTGGTACTAACATGCTGAAGTAATCCTGACCCTATTTTATTAGTACATTATGAATTAGAAGTAAAACAAAACCAAGGACGTGGTGTTTATCACCTACCTATACACACTGCAGTTGCTTGATCTATTTCAGTAAATGTTACAATTTATGTAAGCGAGGCCAAGGTTGAATTAGTCATCCTGAAAGAAAGTATCTTTCTAAAGGAAATTTGAGTTTGTAGCTTTCTGTGCTTGTTTCTGCTTAATGTGGCTGTGTTAAATGATTCTGCAGTCAGGTGTGCTGCTGCATGGTGGACGTATGCTAGTCTTTAAATGGTCTCTTCTCTCTCCTCAGCCTCTCCTTCCTCCCCTGAGCACCTCCCAGCTACACCAGCAGAGTCTCCAGCGCAGCGGTTTGAGGCCCGGATAGAAGATGGAAAACTCTACTATGATAAAAGATGGTAAGTCCTGGTGAATTTCTGTTTTAATCATTCTGAGCCTTGTTTTGTGAAGAGATAATGACTGCGGAGAGGAATTGCTTTATTAAGGAATCCAGGGGTGAAACGTTTCTGAGCAGTCATTAGCTCCGTCCTCCAAGAATTAATCATTATGGCTCTCATAAATAAGCGATAATGGAGTGTTCAGACCTCATAGACTTTCTGGAGTATCTACTAGCTTGGAGACTTAAAAACAACTCCATGGAAAAAAGAGATTGTGCACTGTGACACTTGGGAAATAGTTTTGTCAAATCTAATCTCGTGTAAGAGAGCCACTTTTGGTTGCAGTTTGGTGGAGCACTGAAGCTGCTCAGCTAAGGTACAGGAGTTCAGTGATTGCAGGTACAGCTGTTGCCACATTCACGTGTTCTGCTTTGTAGTACACCAGCTCTTCATTCCACGAGGTGGCACAAGGAATGTTGTGCACCAGATAAGCACGATGAAAAATGTTTCTAATAACAAATCCTAATAGCCTTAAAAGATCAGATCCAACGCAGGAGAGACAGCTTCAGAATTGCTGATTGGATATAGCTCTTTAAGTTTTATGGGTGTTTAGTTGTGGAAGCCTCATGAAATTGAAAGAAAATAAGATTTCTGAGCAAAATTTATTAGTAGGCCTTAATCAGAGACAAGCAAAACGAGATAATCAAAGAGGCAATCTAGTACTTCTAAGCAGAAAGCAATTTCCAAGTAGCGTGCTTATTTGTAACCTACTCTGCTGGCTCAAAATAATGAGATGAGGTTGTAATTTTCATACTAAAAATAAGTTTTGAATTTGTTGTCTAAGCAGCAACTGTCTTGTGCATTGGCCATTTGCTTGTCTTCTGGTAGTGAAGTTTCATTGAGGATTCAATGTATGCAGCTCTGATGAAAGCTGTGCCTGGAGCTTAAACTTCCTTGAAGCATAAACCAGACATGAACGGGCTACTTGTCACTTCCCAGATGCTCTCAGAATCTAATTTTTGTGTAGAGCTCCTATCCTGTAGCGTATATTTAGATGAATAAAGAGTTCCTTAGAACCTTTAACCATGCAGATTGCTGTAGTGTTGCATAACAAGAACAGGAATTTGTGTAAGTGCTCCAGAAGTAAATGTGAGAGCTCAGGAGGCTACTTTTTCTCTTTCCTGAAGCAACCATGAGAGGACCATTACCTCAAAGTAGCCAATGGTTAAGGCAAGTAATGGCCCCCAGGGTCGTGCAGAGGCATTTATAAAAACCTATCTCCAAAGCACAGACTTTGTGCAGGGAATTTCAGGATTAGACTTCCAGGTTTTTTGTCCTCGTGCTTATTCCATACTCTCCACCAGATCCTAAACTATGATTCACAATAAAACAACCATCTTACCATTTTGCTTTTAGCTTTGCCTGCGCACGACAGTGCAGTGATTTCTTTCAATCTTCTGTTGGAGTTAAAAATCTCAGCCTTTTAGCAAAGCATTTTGTAGCAGTAAGGGAAATTATTTCTGCTTGTCTCACTTGTCACAGTGGGACGTTTTACGTATTGCAAAAGCAAGAGATGTCTGGCGCTTTTTCTCTTGAAAGCCAACTTACATTCCGTTGCAGTTTTTTTTTTCTCAGCTCTTTTCCTGTTGAATTCTATCCCTTTTGTTCCCCTGCAGCTACATAAACTCAGCAAAAGGCTGAGGTCACTGAGGTTCACCAGATTGCCTCTGTTGACATGTATCCCTGCATGCACGGAGCATGTGACAGCTCAGCTCTGTTTCATTGACTTCTCAAACTAACTTATTATCTGTACTTAGTTAACATAAATCTATTGATGGGCAGCAGCTTCATGTGTGTCAGACTTGGAAGCTCACCGATAATTGAAAGCTTGGAGTGAAAAATCATTTCAGTGTCTGTGCCTGCACCGATGGCACTCAGAGTATTCATTTGCACTGTGTCTTCTGCACTCTGATTGTCCCTAGATGATCAATTCTCATTGCTTAAGCACTCACAGCACGTCATGCTAGGACGCTGCTGGACTGGTATTCCTATCTTATCACAGTGAGGTCTAGTTTGGAATAGCTTATACAGTTTCCCTTACATCAATTAATGGTCATCTGGGCTCAGTCAAGTGCCATTCTTGGCTCGTGGCACTGCTGCTCTTGCATTGCCCTGGAACTGCTGGTATCCTTTCTGTTAAAATGAGAGAATAATGGCTGGGCACAAGTGTGGAAAGGTTGCAGGATTTGGATTGGTGATTACCTTGCCCAGGCCTTTGGTAATTAGTACTTCTGGAGCACTGAAAGCCAACGCCATCATTTCTGCTACTGGCAAGAAATGAGGAAAGTCAGAGTACGTGAGCCAGGAGGGAGAGGCTGTGCAATAAGCTATTGGACGACTTCCATATTTACAGTATGGTTGTTGTAGAAATAACTGTAAAGCTTATGCAAATGCATGTGTTTTGGCAGCCAATCAGACTGTGGGGATTTGCATACTGAGTAGTTACTGAAAGAATCTGTGCTGATTCTGCAACTTGGATTTCCATGTCAATTATGAAGCACATCTTGATTAGGGTGAAGATGGAAATACAATTATGCTTTTATTTCTATGGAACGTTTTGGTGCTTATTAAGATAATTTACTTGCCAGTTGGTTTCACTGTAACTGGTGCTGCCTACAGAACTCTCCTAAGCAACACGAGCAGAAGCTGGGAGTTCTGTCTGGCACACCTTGCAGCACTTAGCAGAAACTGGTGAGGGTGAAGAAGGCAACTCCATGAAACTAAGCAATTTGGTTTGGAATTTTGTAGGCTTTTTACTTCCTTTCATACAAAGGCCCTGAGAAAAATATACAGCATGACTAAAATATGATCTAAAAGTGAAAAATATGCTCAGACACTTCTTCTTACTGCGGATCTGTATCGCTTCTTAGAGTCAGGTAGCTATCACTTTGATGTGATTTGTGATATTTTCACAAAATAAGATGATGTTAGGAATTTAAGGTCTGTTAAAACAGTAGACTATGCAGCTGGATTGAGTACACTTCAGATCTGTTGTTGTGCCAATGTCCTACTCTTTTTTTTTGGGGGGGGGGAGGGTGGGGAGGGAAATGTGAATAATCCTTGAATATCTAATTTGCTCTGTAAGATTTTATCAGGTGTAATAGGGAGTTGGTGTCTAAATCCATCCCATGTCTGAAGTGTGGAAGGCTAGTTTGGCTAGCTATTGAAGCATGGGCTTATTGTGAATGTGTGTCTTATCTTGTGCCTTGGTGCTCTGCCCCTGCCTCTTTCAGATATGAAATCTGTTTTAAGTAATCTGCTTTGGGAATTGAATTCAAAGTGAGTGAGCTTCATGCATTCTGAAGCTGCATTTAAATGCCAAGTGTGTGTGAAGGATCAGATCACAGCTGTGTTGCAAAGATGGGAAAAGTGGTGTGGAAAGAAAAAAATGACTTCATGTTTATTCTATCCAAATACTTGTAGAATCCTGGCTTTATCAATCTTGCTATCTTTTACTTCTGCAGTCTCTGGACGGCTAAGGGTTTCATGTACTGTCTGTCTTTAATTTTTGCAGGTACCACAAGAGCCAGGCCATTTACCTGGAGTCTAAAGAGAACACTAAGATCAGCTGTGTCATCAGTTCTGTGGGCGCCAATGAGGTAGTGGGCTTCTCCTTGCTCACAGGAGTGGGGAAAACTGTGGGTTGCTTTAGGCAGGTAGACAGCTGTTTGCTAGGGACTAAGAGAATATACCACTTTCAGAAAAGATGTAATTGTTTGGTGTATAAAGAAGTTGAATATGGGATGACACTGAATTGACATCTCTTCTTGAGGCTTCCTGTGTCTCTAAAGAATGATACTACATTTTGCAAGTAGTAGTTTGGCAAGCAGGAGGAGTGAGAAGAGCTGTCATGTTGCATCTCCTTGGTGCTGCATGGGTAAGTTCCATTTGCATTACTGAAAGAACACGCAGCTCCTATTAATGCAAAGTAAAAGTAAATCCCATTGGGTTGCCAGGAGAAAATAAAGACAAACGTTGTCACCAAATTTAGTTCCTCCGAGGGGAGAAAATTCTTTCTGCTAACCTGAGTATGTATATTGCAAAGTGTGCTGGCATCATTCATCACCTACATGGAGATAGAGGGGGTGAGTCATTTGTCAGAGGCAATTTCCTGTTGGCTAGTGATAAAGACTTAGAGAAGCAGGCGGAGAGAGATGTGTGCTGAAGATTGATGTGAATCTCGTTGCAAAGTAAGCTGACTGTTTGAGCAGCCCGTTAGTTGGGCAAAGAGAGCAGTTTATTTCTTGAGCTCAGATTCCTAGCACTTTGAGGAAAGAAACAATAGACTCAAATGCAATTCTCTTCAATCAGGCAATAAAGTAGCTTTAATTTGTTTTGGCAGTTAAGGGAAACTACTTCATTTCAACAAAATGAGTTGCATATGGGGTATGCTTTGTATCACAACTGTTCTCCTTGCTATAGCAGTTATGCTCAATGGCTGTTTACTGAGATGAGGTAGTAGCATGTTAGCAAACATAGTACTGCTAATTTGATTAAAGTTATTACTATTGACTTAGAACAATAAAACTCTTAATGTTTTGGGAGCAGCTTACCTGAAACCTGAGGAAAATGCAATGTTTCTTATGGCATGTATTTCACTTTAAAGTGACACGGTAGGTTTTGTTTTTTTCTGGGAGAAGGCATGGCAGTTGGTTTTCTTGCAGTGGGCCATCGCAACAGTACAAAAGCAAGAGAGATGGAAACAGAATACTGAAATAAGAATGTGTCCTTAGGAAGGGCTCTGTGCACCTCAGCTTTCGTTGCTCATTCAACTGGAGCTGCCAGACTATGGTCTCACAGCGTCCTGCACTGAGCTAGAGGCAAGAAGGCAAACCTCAACTTGAGACTACAGTCGTAATTTGACAGCACTTGGAAGTCAAGTCAGTTCATAATTTGATAGCATTTCTAATGGAAGTCAGCTCAGTTCAAAGGAGCTGTACTAAAGGAACTTCTGCAGATTGTCTCCCCACCAACATGTCTGTAAACTTCAAAGTAAGAAGCCTTAACTAAGAAACGTAATATTATGGCATAAAATAGCTTCCATGGGGCTGGAGAAGGAAGGAATTAGTTAACAGTGTGTATCAGAAGTCTCCTCCTTCACATGAAAATCAAAATGAGTTTTCTGAAACTGGGCATGAATTTTAGAATTGACCATAGGCCTCTCCGACACTCACAGCTATGATGATCCTATCTAAAATAAATAAGAATTCCACGTGGTTTCCTTGGAAACTGAGCCAAATTTCTGCTTTGGTGGATGTCGTTGGCCAGACTCATGGAAAAGTTCACCTTCTGCATTTTGACAGCAAGAATCTCTTCAGTAGGTGCAGGAAGGGGTTTTATTCCTGGCATTTATTCAACAAGTTCAGTTTATTGCAGGTTGTAATGTAAACTTGCAAACTTGTTTTCCCTTACAATATAGGAATCAGAGAAGGGAAGAGCACGGTTTCTTTCTATTCACCTTGTCCTTCAGTTCTTTAGAATTAATAGATGTGTTCTTCTGATTCCTGAATACATTTTGTGTCTAAAACATCAGTTTTAAGTTCAGAATGTCTCAATTCTTTTATTCTCCTTAATCGCGTGGCACGTTTTAGGGCTAATTTTACTGTTGTGGTCACTGAAAATGGATTTTGCTTTTTCCTACCAAATGAAGCTTAAAGAAGCAGTTAGCTTTGATAAGGCAGTGTACCGTTCCATCATATGCTGATGGAATGTGAAACTCTGCACCTATTTACTGTTGTGTATTGGCACTCAGTATGCAGTGGGATGAATTATTTTGGTTAGAAAAGCCCAGCAAACACTGGGGATGTCACAACAGGGATGACTGTCAGAGAAGGTAGATTTTAATTTCTCCAGGGAAATAACTGAAGTGCAAATACAGGCAAATATTCAATTTATTTTATACTGAGGACTTTTCTAGCGAGGTCAGATTATAATTAAAATAATAGTCAAATCAATATACCACGTTAGGCCTGTAGCTAATGATATCTAGAAAAACAGTTTGAGATAAATTACTTTCTGACTTTACAGCCCCTTGCAATAGGAAATACTGGGCTTCTGTTCTAAAGTACTCCATAACTCGGAGCTGGAAAACTTGTATTTTCCATGTATATATTTAATCATTTTAAATGCAATAATAAAAGGAAGAGGAATTTTGTTCAGATTTGATTTTTAAAACGCCATTGTTTGGGTCCAAACTTCTGTTGTTTGGGTCTTAGAAATGATTTTCATTTATAAAAATTCACTGAAAGGTTGCTTCCATGGAAAGTAATTTGTCCTTTGAAATGTTCTGTATGTCTGCAAGCCATACGAATCCTTCCATGCAGGTATTTTTAAGAGGCCCTTTTATCTTCAGGTACAGTTGTTTAATAAATTGTGAGAAATGCTTCACTGAACACAGTCTGAGTAAGCTTTTCACTTGACTAATAGTCACTTGTCTGAGCAAATCCCAGGATAGATGATTTTTATGATCTGTGGATCTAGAGGGCCTTATTTTTGATTAGGTAAGGCTTAATGCCAGGGTTCTGGTGAGAGCTGTAGCAGAAGGAAACTTTGCTTTCTTGATGAAGCTTGCAAAGAGTAATTATTCTTGATGACTGTTTTGAGCAGAGAGTTGAAGTGGTGAAGTCAGAAGTGTTAGCAGAAAACTAATGTGGGAAGGAAAAAGGAATTAACCAAAACATCATGCACCCTGAGTAACAGAGACGTTCAGATCTCTCAGTAAGAATATCTGAAATATTTGGCTGCGTATTACTTGCAATGGGGTTTTTCCCTTTTTTTTCCCTAATCTATTCCCCCTGCCTAACTCTCTCTCCTGCAGATCTGGGTGAGGAAAACCAGTGACAGCACAAAGATGAGGATCTATCTGGGACAGCTGCAGCGAGGTGTTTTTGTGATTCGTCGGCGATCAGCTGCATGACTGTATGCTCTTCCTTGGTCCTTTTTTTTTTCCTTGTTTTTTTTTTTTTTTAATTAAAACCAATAGAGAAACCTCTAATGGGGTATGGCAGTCTGTTCACTCTCATCTTAGAAGCAGAAAACGCTGTCATAACCTCTTATGAGACAGTTTGTGGCTGGCCACATTATTCCCTGTAGTCCTGAAATCTTGGTGATACACAAACACTGCCCTGGACTATTTCTGGACTTTGCATCAGGCTGCTGTATGCTTTTTTTTTTTTTAATATCTATTTTGGATGACTATTTAAGAAGATTTGCATCATACTTTTTTTCATCGTTGTTTCATGGTGCACAGATTGGACTTGTATGTTGAAAACAGCCTAACGTTTGTGTTTTGAATCAGACCAATGGAAGAAACTTTATTTGTCAAGACCTGAGGTTGGTTGTTCTTTTTGGCTTTGATATCTTGCAAGGCTCAGGATGTCGGGCAAAAGGAGAGGAATCCTGCCAACTTTCAGCTGCAGCTGAGGAGTGCATCTGGAATACCTGGTGTACAGCATCAGCTTACTGGATGAACTGCTTAAGGACTTGAGTGCTGAGGCTTTTTGGGGAAAGTCTGATTAGTTTAGCAAGTGCTGAAAATCAGGTTGATTTTAATATAGCTAAGCAGTCACACATGGCTAATCCAAAGCATCCATTTCTCTTCCCATTAAAAAACCTTTCAGTGAACAAGTAAAGAGTATGTCTTACACCTAGATTCCCTGGAATAGGCAGATGAGGATAAACCAAAGGCTTGGTTAACTGGACTTTGCACATACAAAGACTGCAAGTGTGGTACAGAGTGGAAAGCTGCCTTAACGTGCTGTTAGCATACACCTAAAACATCTTTCCCCAAAGCACCATACGTACGTTTGTCTTTCAAGGGTCTTCTAATTACTGGATGTAATGCTGTATTTCTACATTTATCCTCCAAAACCACGAGAGGTAAAATGTTCAAGAGATGATATTAGCTGTACTAACACCCTTCTGAGGTGTTTAAGGATCTGACTGGCATTCCTTCTTCTCAGTGTTCCTGATGGCTGAAACCACCACTAGTGTGTGAGACTTCATTGGCAGGAACTACACAGCCCATTGACATCACTGTCTGATCTTCAGCTTCTGTGCAAATCAAGTCTGTGCTCCCTTTGATTACTGGTCAAAAAGTTGTAATTTCTGCCTTTCCCTCTCTGTTTCTTTGTGAGTTATCTCTTGTTTTTGCTTTTCAGCTGCCTTCTTGTTCAGCATCGGTCTAGCCTTTTTCGTATCTGGATAAATAGAGTATTTTAAATGACTGTTTCAATTTCTTTTACTTGCTGCAGTTGGGTGGCACTCACATCCCAGTAACTGCTGTATGTACGTGGATCTGGAGTGGAGTGTTATGGCCGAGCTGATGCGTTGAATTTTTGGCTGAAGGACCTCACATAGATTTGCTGTGCTTAAAAATTCAGCTACATCTGGACTTCTGGTGGGGAAAAGAGGACGTTGCTGTTTCCCACCCTTAGAAATGTGCCATCTTTGCTGCAGAGTTAGGTGGAACGCAGCAGGCTGTATTTTGTCAAGTTAACAGCATACTTAATATAACTTAACATTCTCTGTGTGTGTGACAGGGTTTTATATAAGGTGATCATGTACTGAACAGGATTTGTCACTAAGCCTTAAAGTGATCATCATAGTTCTTATAATAAAAAAGCATTAAGTAAATAGCAGGGTTTTTTTCCTACCTTCATCATGTTATGAGCACACACACTGGGGGAAGTAGTTGAAAATGTGGTGGAGTTTTGGGAAGATACCTCGCCAACCTGCTAACAGCAGATGATCTCTCTTTTGCTGTAATGTTGGCTTTAAAGGTATTGGTGGAAAGCTGGAAATGCAGCAGTTCTCTTAGAGTAAGTGTGGTGATCAGTGCTCATCATAGAAGCTTAATTCTATAGCTTCATCACTGCTGCTCAGTCTGAATCAACATCAGCTCACCTTCCCTATCCTTAGGCAGAAGAAGGAGGAAACAACAGCTGCACTCACAATCCCAAACTGCCTTTCCATTGCTGTGGTCTGATGTTGCAAGGTTTGCAGCGGGAGGGGTGACATCTTCAGTTCACTCCCAAATCAGTATCTGACTGGTCTCCTGGCAGCAAACCCCTGTGGGACTGTTGCACTGCTTCCTTCTCTAACCTGGCATTGATTCAGAGCAGCGCGGATCTGGTTTGCAAACACTTTGACATCAAACTCATGCTGTTTTCACACTGATTTTGAATCAGAAAAGATTGTTTGAAGGTTGTAATAACTCCTGTCTGTTCTTTGCCCATTGCCTATTTCCCCACTGCCCCCGAATTACCTTTTGAAATTTAATTTCTGCTTTTGAGCGTGGGCCTGTAGCCCTCTTTTTGCTCATATTAAACTACTGCATGGAAAGTATTTCATTTTAAGGTTGCTTCATAACCTCAGGTTTTCATGAAATGGATGTCTGTCTCACCGTTGCTGATCGCTGTGAAAAATCAGTCCGTCTCGTCTGGCAAAGTAAACAAATATTGCATCCTGTTTTTCCAAGCAGGCTGCTATGTAATGACCTGTGCCATTACAGGCTGGAAAGGCTAAAAATGCAGTGCCTCGCTGTGCACTCAGGAGAGCAGCACGTTTCTTTAATCCTCCAGGGATGCTCCAAATGCAGGTCAGGGTGAGCCTTGCTGTGATCAAATGCGTGGATGTCAGTGGCAGAAATGAGAATGTCCTGCTGGTTGGAAAAAGCCCAGTTACCCCAGGAGATGGACACAGTCTTTCCTAACTTCTAAGAGAAAATTGGTTTTTTTTGTCTGCTATTTGTCTAACATCAGTCTTTTAAAAAACTCAAATCCTCAGTGAACAGAAATGGCTTTGTGGGTATGAAAATATTTCATCCTTGTTATTAACGGTGTTTAAAGTAAATTTGAGAGATGGTTTTAACTACTGGCTATAGAGATTTTTAAAAAAGGGTGAACTTTCTGCCAATAACAGATTTTTTTCTGAGGGTTAAACTGCAGCTGGCTGGTAGCTCCTGTTTGGCACTATTGTCATCACACTGAGAAACAGACTGTGTGTCTGCTGGGGAAAAAACCAACACATTATTTAGTACTTGATCAGCCATTAGATACTGAAATATAAAGGAAGACAGATCAGCCAACCAACTTCCATTGACTTTTTGACATCGTGCTCACTGAAAAGTTTCAGAAATGGTTTTACAAGGATGAATGCTGATCCAAGAAATTGTCTGATTCAGCTCGTGCACTTTGCCTGTAAGGAGACAGAGTGATGTAGCAATGAAAGCCCTGAGTGTTTGCAATTCTTCATGTTACTGGAACACTTACAAAAACAAAATCTAAAAGAGCCAGAAATTGTTGTGACCTTTGTGAATAACTGTGATTCTTCCCCTTTGAAAAAAAGGTGGTTTGAGACACTTTGGGATTCTTATTCTGCAGAAGCAAACGGAGCCAACACAGTGATTGAGAAGATCTGGATGTTTACGGTGTGCTGTTCCTACTTTCACTTTGTCCAGTTTGAAGAGTCAAATTGTAATATGCTTTTTAAAGTATTCAGGAGACAAAAGCAGATGTCCTGGATGAATGGAAGCCTCAATCCACGTTTTGTGCACTTGAAGAATTCCACTGTTTTGATAACGTTTAAGTGTTGAAGTGTATAAATGGGGGTTGGAGCTTGATGATCCTTGAGGTCCCTTCCAACACAGGCCATGCTGTGATAAATGCAATATACTTTTAACAGTGTATTTTGAAGCAGGGGAGGCATCTAAGCTCTCAAGGTGTGAACAAGGCTCTGAGCAGAAGTATGGGAAGAATTACTTAAGTCTTGGGATCTGAAACGTCCATGCTTTGAGCAGAGCTGGCCATTTTTAGGCCATCAGAACCCATAGATTTAACACTCTAGAAACTGCTTTGAGTTATTTAATCAATCTTGGATTTGCCTCTCATGCAAACCATCCGTTGCCCACTATGCCTGAGGTTGCTTTGTGATTTTTCAATTAATTCTGTTCTTCATCCACATGCTCTATCCTAAATCCCGAGAGGAAAACATACCAGAACAGAAAGTGATGAGGCATGTGTTTTTCATTTCACTTTATTAATGTTCCTTACTCTTATTGAGTTAGAATTCTTCTGACAGTGACTGCCTTCAAATCTCTCCTGTTTATTTCATGTCTGTCTCAGGTAATGAAAGCTAATGATCTTTAATTAAAATGACTGCAAATGTAAATCAGTGTTAAAAATTGCATCTTAAGGTTTTTGCTCGCTTATTTTGACATTTTTGGGAACCGGTGTTCCAAACCCCATATATCAGGAGGCACTGGGTAGTGTAGAAGACTGAATGCTAACAGCAGTAAATCAGTTAATATGGTTGTATGAACTGGTATGAACACAGGAGGCAAATGTTCTGTTAGAAGGGATTGCTGTCATAGTAGAGGTTTCACCCATTAGAACTGGGAATTATTAAAGCCCTTGGTTTAGGAGCGTCCTGAAAAGCATGAGATGTGGCAGAAGGTTTTGCTTGGATTTTTGGGCCCGGGTTGTGAGCACTGTGGTAGTGCTGATACGTGACTCCTGCAGGATTGGTTCGGTCTCATTTTGTAGCAAAACAGCTTGGCAAAACTTTCCAGAGGTCCCAGCCCTCCCTCAGTCATTAGTCTTGCTCTTCCTTAAACAATTCAAAACTGTTGTTGTTCTTTTAATACTGATATTCTGAGGTCCATAGGGAGCAGCATGTGTTCTGGACTAGAGTGTTACAGCATCTTCTGCGTGTGGCTTCCCTCTGCTACCTGCATGCTGAAGACCTTCGGATCATGTTCCTGTACTGTGCCTTGTTATAACAATCTGTTACAACACTGTTGCGTATTTACTTCAACTGCAAAGTGTTGCTACTTTTCTTTAATTAATTTGTGAGCATTTTTACAGCTCTTGTATCCTTTTGTTGCCAAACACCTTGCTGAATCAACGTGGTGCCTCAAATGAAGACTGATGCTGGAGGAGTGTGGTGTGTTGCCCAGCAGGTTCAGTGTAACTGCAGCATGTGATGCCTTTGGTAAGTGCACGATGACCAAGGATGTGGTCTGCTCCTGTGACTGTGTTTGTTGCTTGTCTTGCTGTACTAGTTGCTCCAGTGAGCTGAGTGTGCTTCCAGGAGGCTGTGAAGATGATCACAAACGTGCAGCTGTTTATTTGGTAGTGCTTGATTAGCTGTCACCTATTCCCTTGGGGTCTCCAGAGAGCAGTTTTCTCTCAGGAGTTGTGATAATAGGGCAACGTGCTGTAAAGGGTGGTGAGGGTGAGCTTTGCCTGCTTGCTGCTCAACCCAACCCAACCAGCATCACCAGAGCCTGCAGAAAGCCTCCCCCTTCTCATGGGGCTGGTTTTTGTGCTGCCCTATCTCACTTGATTGGCCCCTGGAGGCACCACTCTCCCATTGAGCCAACAAGGGGCAGCTAGGATGAGAGGTAATGGCCTCAAGCAGTGCTGGGGTGGTTCAGGTTGGATATTAAGAAACATTTCTACTCAGAGTGGTGATGCAGTGCACAGGCTGCCCAGAGAGAGATGGAGTCACCATTCCTGCAGGTGTTCCAGAACTGTGGGGATGTGGCACTGAGGGACACCATCAGTGAGCATGGTGGGGGGGACTTGGTGATTGTAGAGGTCGTTTCCAACCTCAGTGATTCTATGATTCCATAAATGCTGCGGCCTTTGGGGTGGCTGTTGCAAAGAGCACTGGAAATGCTGTGGCTTGTTGGTGTCAGATCTGCTCTTGTGCTGTTGATTGGCTCAACGAACCTCTTAAATGATTTTGGGGAAGACCTCACTCCCCAGCACAGCCTTGCCACCCCTCTTTGCTTGCCATTGCTCGGTGGCTTGGCTGATGGCAGTGATGCTGGAAGCCTGCTGCAGGCACAGCACGGTGTGCTCTCCATTCCCAAGGGGAAAGCAGACAGCTGCAGCCTCACTGTGCACCACACACTGCCAGGGGGAGGCAGAGGCCGAGGCTCAGTGGGGCTGTGACAGCGTGAAGGCACGCAGTCAGGATGCTGTTTACATTAGTGACAAAGGTTTCCATTGCTTAATCAATTGAGTTGATTAGAGCTGAGATTCTGTGTTTTCCCACAGGTCTCAGTCTGCAACTCGTTCAGGTTAACCTGTGTGTTTCATCTCCTCACCCCACGTACTTTGCTCATCGTTCTGTTATCCACTCTCATTTCCAATTTCACACCAATATGCTCTTGACGTATTTATAAACGAATTCTTATGTCAATCCACTAAAAAAACAACCAAATACGTTCCAGTGAAATATTTCTCTACTCTGTCTCCTGTTGCTGTGACAGTCTTGATTGCTACCGAGCAAAAAGGGTGGCAGAAGCTCGTGTCAGCACCAGAACATCCTGCTTTCTGCATGGTCAGTGCTGTGAAGAGCATCCAGAGCCTGCTGCTGTCTGTCTTGGCAGCGATTTTATCCATACCGTGAATCTCAAAGGCTTCTACAGAGAGAAGTAAATGAGAACACACATGTGCTCACTCAGCTGGGGAAGCTGAGGCACAGGAGTGCAGTGATGAGCTGAGGATGAAAACAGTTCCTTCCAGCTCTCTTAGCTGAGCTTTCCTCAGGGTGTTAGGGGCAGCTACATCAGAACTTCACACCTCTCAGCATATCATCTCTAGGCTTACCCTCTTCTCTGTCCAGCTGGGCAGGATGAGGCTCAGCCTGGAACGAGTGATGGTTTCTGTGTAATTAGTCACCACTCATCAGCTGGCCTCTAGTAGTTGGTTATAAGAAGCTTGTTGTCTGTCCTTAGTAAAATGGCATGAGCCACAAGAAAGGAGCATTATTTCTTTGCAGTGGGTGGGGGAAATGAGAATGGTCTGTTAATGTGATCAGCTGACAGATGGTAACTCACAGGGGATAATTAAGTGTTTGCTAGTACAGGATGTCGAGTATGTAACAACGCTGTCAGTAAAGACGTCAACACAAGAAGAGGACTGGGTGTGTGATACGGCTCAGAGAGGACCAGAGCACGAGCTGACTGCAAGGTGATGCTAAAAGGAGGATCTCTCCCTCCAGTTTGGAACTAACGAGGTAGAGACAATTAAATCCAACTTGCTGAGGGTCAGCAGCTTTCTGCCTCCTGCCTGTGGCAGCATGGAGCTAAAGGAATGGAAAGCTGCCTGATGTCTGGAGGCTCTGGGTGCTGGGAAGGTTTTCTGCCTCCAGCCTGAGGAGAAGGGGAATATATTAGAAAAAAATTATGGGACTTGTAAGTCTGGTCTGTCGAGAGCATTGAAGTAAGGAGCTTGTCCTCTGACCAACTTTTCTCCTTAGGAGAGAATGAGCCGCAGTGAGTGAGCAGCAGCAGAGTGACATGACTTTGGTGGCCTGTGTCACCAAGGCAGCAAGTGTGCTCCCTGGGTCTGTCCTGCCTGCAGGGCTGTCTGCTATTTTAAGAGTAGAAGACATGGAAATGATGTTGTTTGCAGGCAGCTCTTGTTCTTCCTGCTGCAACAAGCTCCGGGAGAGTGGAGGGAAAGCAACCTCTGTGTCGTCTTGTGCTGCTTCTCTCTCCATATATTCCCCAAATCCTGGTTTCTAAAGACAGCTGTCTCAGCAATGGGGGTTGAGCACAAGTGCATGTGGTGCTGGCAGGATAAGGAGGATGACCAATGAGTTGGAAACCCCTCCTTTCCTCTGGATTTTGAGGACTCTAGATACAATTTAAAGGAGGGGAGGAGGCGTCTGTACTGAAGATTTGTCAAACTTGTTCCTGGCAGATAAGATGGTTTTATCGAGTGGCTTGACATATAATTCCATGCAGTGTATAGATGTTTATCTGATGTTTACTCAGAGGAAGAGATTTCCTGCCCATTCTACAAATTAAACTTGGTGAAACGGTGCGTTTGCTCGGGGAAAATGAATGTGAAGATGCTGTCAAAGTGTCAGGTCTGTCTGGAACAAGGGTCCTGCAGGAGATGAGTGGCATTATTGTGTTCAGAGATGTTGCATTTAAAATACCCAAGTGCTCAGCCTTTGGGGAGCCATGTTAATTGAACTAAAAGAGATGCAAAGCCCAGAAGGGAGATGCTGTTCACATCTGCAAAGGCAGAAATGCTTGCAAGTGAGAGAGTCAAAATAGGTGATTCCTGCTTTAAAATGACATCAGAAGGATGTGAGTAATTGTTCTGAAATTAGAGTTTTCCACTTGAATCGTTTTATGGAGCTCCAGTTATCTGAGGGCTGCTCTGAAAGTAATGCCTCCTTTTTTATGATGTCAGCCCATCTCATCAGAAGCAGATGTTGGTGGTACGGTAGCAGAGGCTGAACCTTCCCACCAATATCCCATTATGTTTTGTTGCTGTGTGACAGATGGCAGCAGAGGGGCACTGACAGAATGGTGTTTAACATGAAAGTGTGGATGAAGCAAAAGCATGCAAAAAAAAAAAAAAAAGGCAGCCATTGATATTCATAGATATTTGCTGGGTATCAGTAGGGACCAAATAGTGGATGTTAGCACAGTGAAAGTTGGACTGTGTGGGCAACATTCTCCTAGCAGCAGTGCCATAGAGCAGCTGTGGAGGGCCATGTGCCAGATAAGTCTCTTTTCTGAAGGCTCAAGGCTTTTACAACAGTGAAATAATTATTCTGTGTGTGGGGAAACGAAAGCAGGGTGACCGTGGCTGCTGCAGCCCACACCCAGAACTGCTGGCAGAAGCTTGCTGTTTGCCTCAGCTTTCAAGGGAGCAAACCCATCTACATCTGTTAAGCACCCTTCCTTCACTAAAATCCACTGATTTCATAAGCTTTGCCTCTGCCTTGTGTAACGACTGGCTGGAAAAGCAAGTCAATATTGCTCACGTTGAGGTTTGGCCTTGTTAAATACAGCCTGCTGCAGACCTGTTGTTTGTGCCAGGGGTCAGCATAAGCAATGCTTGGAGTTTGCTTTTTTCAGAGGTAGCTTTCTGTCCTAGCAATTTGTTTTGGCCTTGGACCCCTTCTCTGCTGCCGCGAGCTTAACAAGATCCTCTGTCATTCTCCAGGGAAGCTTTCAAACTCAACGCTGCGGGTTTGAATTGGCTTTAAATAAAAGGTGTTCTGTTTCTGAAGTGCCCAAGGGCTCCAGAGCACTCCGTGTGCAATACAAACAGCCAGCAGACAAAGCCGTTCCAGGTGAAGTGCCCAAGTGTGGTGACGTGGCAGAGAGCTGCAGGGAAGTGTTTGCAATCGAGTTCCAAAGAAAGAAGGCTTTGTCTTGAAAACCCACCATCTGCAGGTGATGGCTGAGTGTCAAGGTGGGTCTTGTTGATTCGTCAGGGTGGGTGGTTTGGTCCCTACTTCAGTGCTGAGCAAGGAGGAGGAACAAGCAGTAATGAGGAGATGAGAGCTGGGAGGAAGGAGTTTAAAGCAGGCTTCTGGCTTTTTTCCCTCTGCTAAGGCATTGTCTCCCTGTATCTGAGCCACTTGAATTTGCAGCTTGCGTGACTTATATCCTGTGAGCAGACTTATAGCCTCGAGAACTCAGTCTGACTTCTCGGTTATGTTTGCAGAGTGAAAGCTGGGTCAGGAAAGCAGATTTGTAGGGCAGGTGAAGGGAGCTGTACAGCTGGGCTGAGGACATCAGCCTCTCCCACCAAGCCATGCAGCCCTGTGTAGAAGGACGACCTATGTCCTGTGGAGCCCGTCCCAAGGAGGGAGGGGTGAAGGAGTGTGACTGCTCAAGGAGCAGGGCAGGAGGGATGCAGAGCTGATGAGCTGCCCTGAAGCAGCTCTGGAGGCTTAAATACCTTGTGCATCCAAACATGGTGTATCTGTGGCCTGAAAACCCATCCTCTCCTCCTGTCAGCTGGTGTCAAGGTGGCTTCAAACAGCAGCTCTGTGCGTCTCATATAACTGTACTACCTCTAAGCTCCTCCAGCCTGCATCTCCTGGCATCTCTCCAGTCCCAAACAAGTGAATTCATTTCCCACTTGATAGCAGCTAGAGCAGCTCCTTCCAGCATGGGGAGCCCTGCCTGCATGCTCTGCTGAGCAAGGAGAGTGCTTGGAGATGGTTGTACAGCTCCCTGCTGTGCCTCAGAAGGATATATCTATATTTTTAGGGCTTTCCCCCACTCCCCCCCTTATTTGAAATAGGAAGAGAGAAGATTATGGCACTTGATGATTTAATCAACATAATCTTCAGATAAAACATGCTTCTGCTATACTACTGGGAGATGCTCATTTATGCTGGCATGCTTCTCCTAAGGTAAATTAAATCATTAGTTTTAAGACTGGATTAGCTACATGCATCTTAAAAAGGCAGCTCAGTAGTTACAGAAGCTTCTCAGCTCGGTATTTCTTGGAAGTCATCAAACTCTTTCAACACAAGAGTCATGAGACATGAAATAGAGATGCAGTGCTGAAATGTTCAGTGCCTTTGGTGCTGATGCAGGGTGCTCAGTGCCCGCTGCCCTGCTCTCAAGCCACTTTCCCAGCCCATTGGTTCCATGGGGAGCTTTTGGCCCAGAGCTGGGGGATAGCAATTGCTCCTTCAGTCCACCCTGAATCCTGATCCACTGCAGGGCTGAGCAGAGGTGTGTGCTTGAAGGAGACCTGAGCTGATCACTGCAGCATGGGGAAATCCAGGACGATGCGTTAACCTGTTCTTGGCAGTGCACCTGAGCAGTGCTGTCTGCGTAGCCCAAATCCTGGTTGATCAGCTGGTCTGTTACTACCCAGAGCAAAGAGAAATGATGGAGGCTCTCTTAGCCGTTTCTGGGCTTTTATGAATGTGATAATGAGGTGCTGTGTGCATCCATTTTTCAGCATTTACCTCCCTCAGCTCCAGTTCTGCCCGTGCATTAATGCTCTCCATCTCTGGAGGATTGTGCTGCCCCTGTCTGTGCATTTATTACGCATCTGGGTGTGGGGCTGGGCTGTTACAGGCACAGATGGAGGGAGCGTGGAGCTGTGGTGACTCCCAGGGAAGCTGATAGATGGCTGAACTTGGGATTGCACAGCTAAGTCAGGCTGCTGGGGCTCTCATTTCTCTAATAGAAGGGTCATTAAAAGTGGGACAAGGAGCCAGCAGAGAGCTTCCATCTGGGTTCCTTGAAATGTGCAGAGCAGCATCAGGTTCAGAGGTGGACTTTGCTGTTGATGCTCTCAAGCCAGCGGAAGGCATTGGGTTCTGTGCTCTCTGAGAATTGGTACGGTATGAGGTGATACCTCCATGCTGCTCCTTCTGCTTGCCTCGTGCTGTTCTGTTGGTACCAGCAGGGCAGCCAGTGCCTCGCTGTGATTCACACAGCTGATCTCTTGGAATCGTGCGTCTTTCTCTGCTTTGCTTCATCTCCCTGGGCCATCTGTGGCACCATGTGCTCCGGCTGGAGGGGCTCTGACTGCTGGTGTGTGTGCTGGTGGCTCTGGGGACACGGTCAGGCAGTCCTAGGGCAGCTCTCTTGTGCAGCACTTACCATTCTGCTGCTGTCTGACAGTGCTGTGCAAGAAGAAAAAGCAAGTCCTTGCTTTCCGAATTTCGTTTTTCCTATTGGAATACACAGAGGCATTCTTGGGTGTTTGGAGGTGAGTGTGCCTTCCACAGAGCAGAACATCTGCAGGAGATTTATTGCAAGATTAAAGGCAGGTGTGTGATACATTTAGAATGGGGCAGCTTCTGGAGGCTTGTAGTTTTTTGAGGAATGAAAGCAGTTGAAAGGTCCCTTTGCTACCCTGTAGAGGGGCCCATTGGTGCACTCAGATTCTTTTCCCCTTGCAACACCTTCCTGCATCCCCTTTAGCAAAGGGGCTGTGCTCCCACCCAGAGGAGAGCATTTGCAGGCTTAGAGGCTGGGCAGGAAAATGCCCAGCCCTATGCCAGGGTGGGCAGGTTGCTGTGTTACTGCAAAAGGAGATGAAAAGATCCCCAAATGGTATTTGTTGCTTCTGACTGCAGACATCAAGGATCTGTCACTGACGGTGCAAAAGGGGAAAATATGATTTCTGGTTTGATCAGGCTGTTTCACTCTTACAGCTCTGTAGGCTCCAGCCTGACTAGACATGAAGTGCTGTCAGATGCTTTGTCTGCTTCACCTTTTCCTCTGTGCAGACTTTTCACGAGGGGGAGGAGAGGCTTTTAATTATGAAGGAGCCAAAGTTTTTGCAGTCCCCCCATGCACTGATGGAGACACGGGGGCAAAGCTGACCTGCAGAATGAATTGTGGCGTGGTTTAACGTCTCTCTCAAGCTGTACTTCCATGCCAATCACCCAAAGCTCGCCCCATGGCCAGGGGAAATCAGACAGGTCTGTGTTTGGGAGCAGGCAGAGCCATTCCCCTTTTCTCCACCCGTGCAGGAACCTGACAGAGAGCCATCAAACCAAACGCACGGGATCATTTATGGAGGTGTTTGTTTGAAGCTGAGTGGACAGGAATCACGTTTCAGAGCCATAAGAGAAAGAGCTTTTAGCTGTCTTCTTTTTTCCAAAATAGCAACCACATCACCACGCACCACGGGGATGTCAGGGTGAATCTGTTTCACTGACAACAAGATTGTTCTGTCTAGACTGGGAAGCACTGTTTAACTGACTGAGTCTGCAGAATAATTTAAAGGCAAAATACTTTATAGACATTAAGTTTAAACTAAAAAAACAACTAGCTTGACACAGATGATGCCTGATGGATAGCTTGCGTGGGGGTGGGATGGCAGCTGGCTTTGTGATGGTAGTAACTGACAGATGTCTTCCAGCTGCAGCAGCCAAGGATGGGCGGTGTGAGCCTGTGGTCCATCTGGGTGGACCCAATGCAGGTCTTGTGGGCAATCCTTGAATCAGCCTTGAGTTTTGGTTTGCAGGGTGCTTAGCCCAGCCCTGTCTGCCTCTCGATGCCTCGCCACAGCGTGCTGCTGGCTCTGGTGCTGCCGCTGAGGGACGCAGAAGGGGTTGTGTGGAGGGGATATGAGCCTTGCATTTGCCATCTGTGCGGAGGGGCTGGCAGCCAGGGCTGAGCCACAGATACATGGTGGTGAGATGGCAGCCCAGCTGGCAGGAGGAACTTACTTTCTTCTGGCAGAAAAAGAAAGATGAAATATTAATAGCATGGCTCAAAGGCTGGAATAGTTGTTTTTTTTTCTCCTCCTTTAGAGGCATCGATGTTGCTTAGAGAAGCGGCATCCGCTTGGAGCAGGAGGGATGCCAGCAACCTGGAGGGAGCCCAGCAGCAGGCTGGAAGGGGAGGCACGGCCCTGAGATGGGCTGTGCTCTGAGCTCAGGGCTTGGCTGAGCTCTTTGGATGCACCACAGCCCTGAGATGTGTGTTGTAGCCTTGTTTGGCTCTGGTTCAGCGGCAGGAAAAGAAACGGTTTTCTTGTCTCTGTCTTTTCAGGTCAGGCTGTGCCCCTCTGCCTGCACGATGCCTTCCTGTTGACCACCCTGCTTGGCTGAAGGAGATGGAAAGTGGGAGAAGCAGAGGGTTCAGCCACGATGTCTGTCTGTCTGCCAGCTCCCTTCAGAAAGGTCCTGCTGGCTCCTGACTTGCCTCTTCTCAGATCGCGGTGAGTCGAAGCATCTCCAGGAGTCCCTGATGGCTCTTTAAGGTGGAGATCATGTGAAGGTTTTCTCTCAGGGGCAAGCTCTTCTGTTTGCTTCTGCTGGTGAACATGGGGGATGGTTACCTAGAGAGGGCCTTGCTGCCAGGCAATGTGGCACTTGGTCTTGAAGCAGAGGTGTGCTGTGTCCTAAACTCCTTAAAATTTGAGGCCTCTTGCGTATACATAAATTTTTATGTGTGCTGTGTGTGTGTATATATATATATATATATTTCTCCTAAGCAATCACCTGACTTCTTTCTGTGCCTTAGTGGAGCAATTTGGTCACTGGGTAGGCGGCAGCCCAGCATCCCAAATGGGTGCATTGGCAGGGAAGCAGAGAGGAGAGATCGCAGTGAGGAGGATTCAGGCTCAGTACATTTGCCAAGTGAGCTGGAAGGAACTGAGTTTGGGGTGTTTAAATCTCTTCCTTCTGTTTCTTTGACATCTCTGTTCTGCTCTCGCTCTGCTAGCTGGTCTGTGCCAGATTCAGAGGTCCTGAGGAGAAGAGAAGACACAAGTTCAGCATGGTTGGAAACAGACTGAAGCGCTGAAACTTAAAAACTTTGCAAGTGCTGTCTGTGAATGCTGCTTATTTCCTCATTAAGTGAGTGTAGAAATGAAGCACGTCGTGGCAGATAGCTACTTGCTCAGGTTCAAGTAGTGAGTGAGCAGTGAAATGGGGTTTGATCTAGACGCTAGCTTCAGTGTGGCCTTAATTCTCCGTTTGTGCCTCATCTGGCAGCACAGGGTAAGGGCAGACAGCAGGAGGGGGCCCTGATTCCCCCCCCTCCTTGTGCAGCCTTGTCTTCTGTGTTCCTCTGCCTGCCGCCCTGCTGCTGTTGCCTTTTGATAGACAGCATGATTAATTACACTGCTCACGGCCTCCGAAAATTTATTTAGGGTTTTATGCTGGCTGCTGCTTACACAATGGCAAATCTGCCATGGCTGTGTCCCAAGCAGGTGGCAGCTAATAGGTCAATAAACTGAATCGCCCCATTAGAGCTGTTGAGCTGGGCTGCTGTGATGCAGGCAGGTAGAGGGGAGAGCTGCCGTGCTGAGGAGAAGCCAGGACAGATCTGGTTTAGAAGAAATGTGTCTGGCTATACTGGTTTGTAGGAAATCGGTCACTTTCCTGATAGCATCCACTGCTTTAATAGATCAATTTTTCACCATAGCTTGTCTGTCTAAAACTTTCCTCTCCCTGCCTCCACTGCTATCCTATAAAGTGGTCTAATAGGACCTTTTAATCTCTGAGAGCTTTGGAAATCTTTTTTTAGAGATTTTTATCACCTTCTCCTTGGGTTGTACAAAGAAGAGAGGCTGGCGAGATGGTCATCTGGGGGAAATAGAGAGCTTGGAACAACAAAAAAGCCCCTGAAAATGCTGCTAAAGTCGAGCGGAAATCAGCCCAACTTGAAATAGCTAGCAGCCACCCAATCAGATTACCCAATCACCTCCGCCTTTGAGTGTTTTGATTCTCAATGCTGCTGTCAAAGAATTGAAGGTGGCATGCCTTGAGCAGACAAAATGCTTGTACTTGCTTTTCAGAGGGGAAACTAAGGCAGGGCAATGGCAGAGGCAGGTGCAAACCCTGCAGTCCTGGATGGGCTTCTGTCTAGAAGTGACTCTGCTCTTTCTATGTCCTGCTGGTTCATATGCAGTGGGACTGAGTTTCTGATGACCTGATGGAAAGTTACCTGCTAGTGGAAAGTGGCATGAGGGAAGGGGAGTGTGAGCTGTGTTTCTGCATGGCTGTGCCAGCAGGAAGGGATAAACCTGGTTTGCTTCACACAACGCTGTGGTCCTGGGGCTGTTTACTGCCCACCTCTGCACCATAGCACTGCAGTCAGTGGCTTGCTCTAAGCCTGCCCTGGGATGCTGGTGGGCTGTCAGTGGGATGCTGGTGGGCTGTCAGTGGGATGCTGGTGGGCTGTCAGTGGGATGCTGGTGGGCTGTCAGTGGGATGCTGAGCCTTCACAGCCAGCAGTATCACCTGGTGTTGCTAAAGCTGCTCATCTATTGAGAGATGTGCTAGGGTATCTGGTGCTCCCTCTCATGCCCTACATGCAGTGCCTCCAGCAGACTGCATCCTGTCTGGGAAGGCAGTTCAGGTATCCTGACTCCTGTTTGCTCCGTTACTGCCCTGCTGTTAGGTTTTAATATTTCTGCAGAGACAGTTTATATAAACTGAAGCATGCTGCATTTGTTCAATACAATTTTGTAGGTAGCTTATGCTGAGTGTCACCTTTCAGTGCATGGTGAGCAGTTCAGCCTAGGGAAACATCACTGATGCCATTATCTCTGCTGCCAGTCCTGCCTGGTAAACCTGTTCCCTCCAGGATGGCCGAGCCCAGGGTGCAAGCCACATCCCTCAGCACCTGTGCAGAGCTTGCACTCAGTAGCCACGTGCCAGGTTCTCAATGACAGGCATTCAGAACACCCATGGCTGCTTAAAAACCACGGAATTAAGAGATGCCATGCAAGCAGTATTGGGGTACATGTTGTTTTCAGTGCTTTGGGGGTATGGGGTTCAAGTTGCCCCCATTTTGGAGGAGTAGAAATTTTAATTTTGTGCTTTTAATTTTGTTCATTCCCTGTCCTGAGGCTGGACACCAAGCAATGCAAACATCAGCACTGAAACAGGCTTGACTTGACAGGTTAGGATGTGACTGAGTGCAAGATTGCATTTCTGATCTGCATCCCTGTAGGCGAGATCTGGGATCTGGTGCCCTTCGTGAGAGATGGGTGCTGCCTCCCTCCCCCAGTAAATGCTGGGCAGCAGCCTGTGGCCATGGTGCTGTGCTTGGCACATGGGTGCTGTGCTTCAAATCCTCATCAGGAGCAGCACAGAGCTGGCTGCTGCGGGAGCTGAGAGCTCATCTCACCAGGCCAGCTGGCTGTGTGCTGCCTCTGACAAGCAGCGTTTCTCCTTCCTCCTGCCAAATTCCTAGTACCAATTTTTCCCCTCCATTTCAAGCACGAATGCTGCAAGGAGACATCTCTGCAGCCACCATACACTCCTGGAGGTGCAGATCACAGCAGGAGGCTTGCAGAGCTGTGACAGGCTGCCCCGGCTCTCCGAGCTGAACCCATCTCCTCGAGCTCTGCCTCTATTGCCTGCACAAGCTAATTTCTATCTGGTGGTGATGCTGAGCTGTTCAAAATCACCCAGCTGCCGTAGCTACAGCCTTGCCTGTAGCTTCCTTCTGGGAAAGAGCTTGCTTTTTACTTAAAGCTTACGGAGGGGAGCTGGTTGATTGCTAACAACTGCAACTGCTGCGTTAGCTCTAGCTAAAGGACAGAAGCAGTGTAATGTGGCTGCTCCTGGTTGGCAAAAAGCCCTCACCTCTGCCACTATCTGCAGGCAGAAGGGGGCTGGCAGGGGCCATGCAGCTCCTGGAGCAGGGGCAGCTCTCTGCCTTCTGCAGGCAGTGGTGGGAGCAGAAAGCTGCGTAACAGCTCCGTTTTGAGACCACAAGACTTTGGGGGAGAAAGTGACTTTTATAGAAATAAAGGAGACTTCCTTTTGGGTCAAGAGCTCTGGAAATGAATGGTTTTGAGATAAAAGCCTTTTTACTCAGGTAACGCAGATTCACATTGCCTAAAGGGAAGTCTGCCTTGTGCTGGGGTATTTTTCTCTCTGGAGGCATTGTGATTGCTTTTGAAGATGGGTTTTCAGCGTACAAAGGAGAAGAAAGCTGAGAGGAAGAAAGCTTTTAAAAATACCAGGGGTGCCAGTGGTCTGTTTCAATTTGTCAGCGTGTCTCTCTTGCTCATAACGCCACTGTTGGGTGCGGGGACTGTTCCTCCTCCTTCCTTCACGACTTGCTCCTTCCCTCTGGCATCTTGATCAATGGAGTCTGGGTTTCTTTTTTTCCATTCCAGGCCAACCTCTTGCATCCAGGGCTGCTTGGCAGACGGGTGCTGTGCTGTGGTGGGTGGGATTGCCCCTGATGACCTCAGCCTGCTGTGTTGGAGCTGTACCCCGGGCAGGCCAGGTGCAGGGGAACACTTGGGTGAAGCACCTTTCTGTAAGAGGTATGAAATGGACGCTTTTCTCATCAGTTTGATCTGAGGAATCTATTGAAAACGTGCCTTACCCCATGGCCTCAGGGTCCACAAGGGTGGTCTAGCTTTGCTAAGACTTCTAGAAGCATCACATTCTCACTTCTCCTTCTGCTAGTTTCTCCTGCCTTGCCCTGAAGGGATGAGACGTCTGCAGGACTCTCCTCTGCTGCTGCTTAGTGTGAAATGTTGTAAAACCCAGGCATTGATTTCTCAATCAAAGGTGTCTGTTTGCTCCTCAGTCTGTGGCTTTAATGCCTGCAAATACATCTTTTGCTCCCTAACGGTTTGCTTTAAGATTTTGAAATTGACTGTTGTGCTTCAGAGACTGGGGAAGTGAATGGGTTCAATCAAGCCAATATTATTTGTGCTGGCTCACAGAGGGGGTTGAGTCGGGCAGAAGCCTGGGTCACAGTGTCTGTCATGTCTCAGGGGAGACCTTTACCTGCGTCTGGCCATGGTGTGGGGCTCCGTTGCTCTGCTGGCTCCTGGAAAGTTGTGGGTCCTCTTGTCCTGATGGTGAACCTGGGTCAGTGGGTGTGTGATCTGAAGGCTGAAGTTGCAGCCTAAGCTATGAACAGACACCAGAAAAACCTGAAGACGTTAAAATGAACAAAACTCCATCAAAATTCCATCTGCACTTCTCATTTTCATAGGAGTTGTGTGTTCCTTGTTTCCAGAGCGCTGTAGCTTTGCTGTTCTTGAAGTGCGGTGCAGATGATGCAAGCCTTGCAGAAATGGAGCTGCTTCTGTGGAGGAATACAAGAGCTGAAAGTAGAAAGGATTCCTACCTTCCAGGGCTGCTGTCCTGCAGGGATGACTGGTGTAACCTAAGCTGGAGTGTCACATCGCCTGGGCTCCAAGTGCTGCCACTGATCGACCTCAGTTTTCCCACTGCTTAAAGGAGCGACGTGGAAAACCCTTTCCAAAGACCAGAAATGGAGATGCTCACCTGGACGGGGAGGGATGTTAGCAGCAGGAGCAGAGTGGAGCAGAGGAGGAGGGATGCTGAAATGCAGGTGACTCTTAGCACTAATTGTATGCAGCAGAGCTGTCTGGGGGGAGGCAGAAGGAAGCATATCAAGAATGTCTCAGCTATTCAAGTGAGAAATCAAATTAAACTTTGTATCAAATAGTAGAGCTGTTCTGTGCTAGGAGTTATGTCAAATTCATTAAAGGTTTCTACACACCAGTCCCCCCAGGAGTTAGCAAAGAGAAAAAACAACGCTTTGTGTCAGGGGGCTGTGCTTTCCTGCTTACCTGGATGTGTTAATGATGTGGGTAGAGGAAGGGAGGATATCGATTTAACCCTCAAGATACAGGTGTGTGGAGCTGGGGCTCCACAGCAGTGCTGTTTGTGTGCTGCTGTCAGTGTCTGTCCGTGTGTCTGTGCTGCATGGTGGAGGGTGAGAGCCAGGGACTAAAGCTGCAGCAGGCTGGAGGTGTAGAAGGTGCTCTTGTTCCCAGTCTCCTGCTAACAGACTGGGAGGTGGAGTCCCTTGGGTATCCAGCATGTCTGAGAGTGACCTGGAGGAGATAGAAATACCACCATCGTGCAGCCAGACTTGCTTCTCGTTGGGCATGAGTCCATGCTTGTTCCAGGCAAGGAAAAGCTCTGGACAACACATTGCTCCCTCCATGGGGACAGATTGTATGGGGGCTGGATGGAGCACAGGCTTGGCAGGAGAGAGCCTAGAGCTGGGATGAGCTGCCAGTGCAGTGGCAGAAGAGTCTGCTGGGAATGTGTGATCTGCAGCATGCCATGGGACTTCAGCTGCAGGATGAGCTCCCAGAGTGGCACAGCACAGGCTCTGCAAAATCCCAGGGGTTCAGCTTGTAGCTGCTTCTCAGAGTGCCTCAGTGAGGCACTCTGGAGAGCTGGCAGCTGTCTGAAGGTGAGGAATGCTGATCTTCATCCACTGCAAGTGCTGAATGCCAAAACCATCTTGGGCTGATGTGCTGAGGCCCAGGCTCTGCTAACGCTATCTGATATTTTTTTTATCATCCCTGATGCGTGTTGTGCTTTGACTTAGATGCACTCAAGTGTGAGTTTGATATTTAAAAGTCATTTACAATATTGCTGCTGTGCTGGCAGGAGAAATTAGTCTGACCCTGGGATGTACAAATCCTCATTTTGGAGTAGAGCAACCTGAGACAGGCAAGGCTGAGTCTGCTCAGGTGCTGTGCCTACTGCTAGCTCTGCACCAGGGCTCTGCAGCCAGCTCATTGCCTTTCCTCCCTTTTCTTTTTGTTAACTTGTAAGGATTTTTATTTTTTAGTCAAATTTAAGATGCTAAACCTCAATTAAGGCTACGTGTATTAATTTCCAAGATGTAATTTGTTTACAGAACATTCCCATTCACAGCAGCAAGCGCTGATAATTGCCACGGTTTGCTTTCCAGCCTTGGATTTGATACAGCTGAGAGCACATGAAGGTGGCTCCCAGGTGGGCAGTGCTGGCTCCTGGGTGGGAACATGAGGAGCTTACCTAGGAGCTGACTCTGACCTGGGCACCTCTGCTTTTGCCCAAAGCACTCCTTGTCCTGGGATGTGGAAATGAGCCTGGCTGTGCCTCTTCCCTCTTTTGTCTTAACTCAGCTGTCCTGTGATACCTTTTGCTGTCTCTGCCCCCAGCATGATCATCCTGCCCCAGCATTCCTGCAAGGCCAAACAAACTGCAGTGTGTGTGCTCCTGGAGACAGAACTGCAGAAAATCAATGGGGCCAGAAGAACAGTGCAGTACGTGCTTGTCCTTCAAGCTGCCAGCAGAGGGGATGGCATCTTTGCAGCATGATGGCTCATGGCTATTTTTTTTCCTCTGGCAGGAGCTGTTGCTCTGAGCTGCAGTGATGCTGTACTGAAGCTTTGACGTGCAGAGCTCTGTGTCCAATTCCTCCGAAGCACACTGTTCCATCTACCTTTGAGATGCCAGCTCTTCCAGGGTGAGGTGGGCTGTGCAGCAGAGCTGTCCCTGCTCACACTGTAATCCTCAGCCCTCAGCTGTCAGCGTCTTGGATGAGTTCTTGGAGGGTATCCAGACAAACACAGGAGAGATTTCAACTGCTGCGATCCCCTGTCCTATTTTATCTCATTTCTGACAGCCCAAGTCTGCTGAGGCTGGGAAGGTGGTGAGAAGAGGAGAGCAGCTTCCTGCATTTGTGGATGGAGAAGCACTCCTTGCTCTGACAACCTGCTTGCTTCTGCCTGTTTCCTGCACTACTGACGGACTGTCTCTTGCCTTTTAGATTAGCTGCATCTTCAGGAGAATGTCCCAGATGGCTCTTTAGGGAAAGAAATCAGAGACTGATCGGTGGCCAAAAAAAGTCTCTCATCCAGTATCAAAGCTTTAGCTGCACCTTATGCTTCCCAAGGACAGCTTGGAAAGGGCACAGTGGAGCTGCTCCTGTTCCTCTTGCACAGGGCTCAGGGTGAGTGAGTCTGCACAGGATCTGTGATGAGGTCCTTGCCTTGGTCAGGCTGGAAGAGCTGCTGCAACCTTTCACGCGGCGTTGGCCCTTCTATGGTCTCTCATACCCAGCCCAGTCTGCTAATAAAGCACTTGTTCTAAATAATTTTCACCATCACCTCCAGTTGGGTTTGATCTATCATGCCTGTCTGTAGGCACAGGCAGCATTCAGCGCTCCCAGGGATGGGTGGGTGTTCAGGCTGGATTTCTTGGCCATCTGGTGTGCTGCTGGGCCGTTTGTTACCCAGGCCCTTGCAGGGGCCTTGATCTGATGCTGCAGAGAACTCTCTGCAGGGAAGATTCAGCCTAATTTCTGGGAGCCTGCTGGCAGCTGAGGAGGGAGCAGTGTGGGTGGGAGCCCTGGCTTTCCAAATACCTAAAAACTGAATTTGGATTGCTGCCTGCCTATTGCTTCCTCTTGAATGGGTGAGAGGAGGCATTGCTCTGGTCCAGGTATCGGCAGAGAACCTGCTTGTGCCCAGGCTGGGTGTGCCAGATTGCTCCCCGAGGGCTCCTGCCTTCCCTCCCTGAGCTGGAACTCCTCCTGGTGCATCTGGTGGTGCCTCGTGATATGGGGACCATGAGTTGTGAGGAATGACTTCTCTCTGTGGCTGCTCTGTGGAGCAAGAATCTGGCCCGGAGCATAGCCTGGCCTTTGCGGGGCTGATGTTCAGCAGTTGAGCTTGGCAGCTCCAGAAATTGAAATGCAAATGAAACAGAGAGCTGAGGGGCAAAGGAGCTGCTGGGTTTTTCAATGCTGACCTCCACTGTCGAGAGGAGAATTGTATTCTGGGTGTTGCTTGTGTTCTTCTTCCTGCCTTAGCCTGGGCCATGCACTGCCAAGATAAAGGAATGCAATTTCCTTTGCTCGTGTCAAGATCTTATTAAGCATTTCCATAAAGCAAATAGGGAGGGGACAGCCCAAGCCTTAGAGAGTCACTGCAGTCACTGCACAGCACTCTAACCCTGGCAGCCCTCAGGGAACGCAGGCTGACTGGCAGCAGGAACACTGCCCAACTGCTGGGGAGCTGCACGAGAGCACAGGTCCCTTACTCCAGCCTTTCTGCTGCTGGACATATGGGAAAGCAGATTTCACCGATACAGATGATCCCTGCTTCAGGATGTAAGGAAGTGCCCGTGCTCCTTGTTTAGCAGGAAGGGAAGCCAACCATCTCTTCCCCACGGCATGCAGGTGGCTGTGCCCTCCGTGTGTGGGTTCTGTTGGGGCTGCAGGTGGCACGTGGAGCTGGCTCAGGGGATGCTGCCCCATCCTGCCGGGTCTCTGAGGTGAGCTGAAGGTGTTCAGGGGGTCTGCTGTGGCCAAGCCCTGCCCTGTGCTTGCTCCCTGTGAGTGAAGTCAGGGAGGGTGCAGCAAAGCCAGGAAAACCCCCATGCTGTAAGGAAAAGGCACTGTCTGGAAACCATCCCACGTGCTGGAGAAGCCTGGCTTTCTGACAGAAGCATGCTTTAGATAAAGTGCTTTTGTTGGCTTGTTAGATCTATTATTCATGCCTTTATGTACACAGCAGACCTAGGGAGACCGGCTGTGGCCTCCAGCCCAGCCCTTAGCGCAAAGGGGACGGCGGAGATGCGTCCCTGGCAGCAGCAGCGAGCAGCTCCTCACCCCTCCATCTCGGCACTAATCCCACTCAGCCTCCATCCTCCGCTTCCCCCCGCTGAGGCTGCGGGCGTGAGAGGCCGGCTGCTTCGTTAGGGCCGAGCAGATTAGCTGTCCCCTCGGGAGCAGCTCGCTCAGCTTGCACTGAGATAACGGGGCCGCGTCCTCCAGGCTGCTGGGCTCCTCGGCAGCTGGCGGAGCTGCGATTAGCCTCAATTTATGCAGACTGTTAAACAAACACCTGCAAGGTTCAGGGATGGGGAAGCCAAGCTGTTTTTGCGAGCGGCTGGTCGTGTTGCGTTAAAGTGAGAGTGCTGTCCTTTCCTCGCCGCGCTCCTGGAGCTCCCAGCCATCCCCAGCCCTTGTGGAACTCACAGGGCTGTGAGTACTGAGCTGGCTCTGATGCTGTGCTGGGTTGATTGCAGCAGGGACAAGCACACTTGTGTCTTCCGGGGCTGCTGCTGTTTCTTGTTCTGCTTTCTAAACTTGTTCTGCTCTTATTGCTTTCTCTGTTGTTTGCTTGCCCCTAATCCCCAGCAATGGAGCTGCTGTTATCATCAGCAGTGCAATAGGTAGCGTGGCAGGGGCAGAGCAATGTCAACATCTATTGAAGTGTTGGTAAAAGGGCTTAACGTGGAGAAAAGGAAATCTTGCTCCTCCTGAGACCTCGCTGGAGCATTTTGTCTAATTAACCTCAGAGGTGATCACTTACAGCAGAGTGGTGTGCCAGCAAAGAGCCCAAAAATAGGCTCTATCCAAGCACAGCTCAAAGGCACGTGGCTCTCCTTTTGTAAAGCTTGGCGAGACCTGCTGTGGAGTGGGGCTAGAGCTGAGCATGGCTGGACTATTATTATCTGCCTGGAAGTTGGACTGAAATTGCAGGGGCATTGTTCTGCATCCTATGTGGATGCACATGCTCATACCGTGCACACACAGCGCTGGAAAAGAGATCCTGTGTTACACCCATGGGCTCCCAGTTTGGAGAGAATGCCTGCCTCTTCCTTTCACCCAGAGGAGATGCTGCCAAATGGCTGCTTTTACCAACCCACTTGTTCCTGCTGGGTGGTTTGGGAATGGTGCAGCAGAGCCAGGCACCAGCGGCAGCAGTGCCACCTCCTCCATGTGCTGCATGCTTGTGTGTGGGATGTGCATGGATTTCTTCTTCCCTGGGTGTTTTTATCAGGTTCTGAGAGAATTCTTTCAGTGATCTCTTCTGGTGGTTTTTTTTTTTTTCTTTTTTTCTTCTCTTTCACAGGTATCTAGAGAAATCTTGTGTTTCCAGGTAAGGATGTGCTGGATTTACAGTTGCCTACCACTGTTAATGCATCCTTGTCTGTGTGATCATGTGAAGGTAAGATCTGCAGTGACCACATCACCTGCTGTTATTCTTTTCCACGCTGCTCCAGGATGTTTTTCCTACACTATATTTTTGCAGTCATTTTACTAAGGCTTTTTCATACAGAGGAGGAAAATGGAGGCAGCTCTGCAATTTACCAAGCAACCCGCTGGGGAGCAGAGCCTTGTGGCAGCAGCATGGCAGTGGCTTTGGATGGCAGCGGGTTTGGGGTTGGGATTGGAAGAGGAGAGCATCTCCTGGCCCCCCTTGCTGCAAAGGGGGTGCAGAGCTGCTCGTGTCCAGCAGAACACAAGGACAAGCTGTGCATAACGCCTGTACTGTAAGTGGCTGAAATCAGTGGGTGGTTTTACCCAAAGAGGGCAGTGCCGTGCCACGTTCCTCCCCAGTTTGTAAGGCGAGAACAGTGAGCATCAAGGATTTCTTGAGGGGGAAAATCACCGTGGCTCATGATGAGGCAGTTGTTTTCCAGAGGTGTAGCAATTACCTCGAAACAAAACAAAACCAAAGCAGAAACAACAACAGCAGAAAACCTTGCAAGTAACTGTCACACAAATGCCTGTTCTGTCTTCCGTTTTTCTCACCAACTTAGGCAAAAGTACAGAGCCGTAGTGCTGCCCAACTTTAAAGCACTTCTCCTATCTGTATTCCTGCCCTGACTCACTGCAAGGACAGCTGTGAGCTCTCCTCTCTGCTGGAGGACATCCCCCCTTAGCTCCCCTGGAGCTGTTGGTCCCCATTTCTGTCTCTAGCAGCTTTCCCATCACCCCACCCCAGGACTGTTTCTGCAGGGAAATGCTGCTGTTGGAAATTTGGCTCACTCTGGGACAAAGTTAGGGCTGAGCAGCTATTTACACGTTGGCATGCTGCTGTCAGAAGTGGGGACTGAGCCCCTTTCTCTATAGGGAGGAGGAGGGGTCCCACAGGCACTGCTGGAGGCTGTGAGTTGCGTTCATACTGCATGCTTGCCCTTTGGGGATATATGGGAACAGAGAGGTTTTGCTGTATGTGGAAGGAAAGACTTCAAACAGCAACGAGCCAACGTTGCTGTTTCCAGAGGAACAGCTCTTGCCATGCTGGGCAATTGGCTGAAAGAGGTGAGTAGGGCTTTCCTTAGGGGTTAAAAGCTCTAGCTCTGGTTAGGTATATTCATGTGGGCTTTTTGCCTTTCGAAGAAGGCAGATGAAAAGGGCTCTGACTCCTTTAAATAGATCTGCACTTCCTCCACCAGCAAGGAGCTCTGTTAGGATTGCTTGCTGCTCCTTTCCGCCCAGCAAGGACAGCTGCCAGTTTAACTCTTAGCCCTCACATTAACAGCAGAGGGGCTGAAATGAAGAGTGTTTTCCCTCGGCAGCTATCGAGAGGAAGCAGTTTGCTGCTGCTTGCTGGTTTGTATTTATTCTGCTAGTCAAAGCATAGAAGCACGCGTGGGTGCGAGGTACAGCTGGTGCTTGGAAGGCCCTGGGTTGCTGGAGGGGCACGGAGGGTCCTGGGAGCATCGCCTCTGAGCAGGCTCCAGCTGGCTCTGAGCTCGGTTACCCCACAACTCCTGCTGCCTCCCGTGGCTTTCGGGCACCGACGTGAGCAAGTGCTGCTGCCAGCTCGGAGCTGCTGCCCTGGCTTAACGTGGGAAGGCAGGAGCATCTGTCCCCCACTGCTTTCCTATTAGCAGGCTGCTATAAGGCAAAAAGCCATCTGCCTGCAGAGGTTGGGGTTTGTGATATTTGCTAACCCAGGAAAACACTGCTACAGGAAGGCAGTCAGGCATGAAGGATGAGAGATCCTCTTTCTCAGAGTTCACTGAAATGGGAATTTCCTGCAGGTTGCTTTCCCATTGACCAGAGGGAAATCAGACCTGTGGTTCATCTGTACGCCCTTCTTAGTGATGCTGAAGAGACTCAAAATGTGGTGATGGCCCCACGTTCCTTCCTGGAGCGTGCTCTTCCTCAAGGTTAGTGCTACCAGCTAGGGCCTTGTTTTCACAGGCAGCCTCTAGTGCCAGGTTCGTGCTGATCTTGCTAAGCACTTTTGCTCCTGAGGACATCTGCAGCTGGTTCAGAAAGGTTTCCACAAAGCACAGTCATTTATCGTGAGCCAGCATTTGCGGAGTAATCCCGTACAAGTCGTTAGGTGGGTCGCTGGAGCTTGTCCTGGGATCTGCCCAGGGAATCCCAGAGCTGCCTGGGGCTGAGTGGTACCTCAGCTCTGTGCTGAGAGCCTGACCCGGCCCATGGTAGGGTAGCCCTGGCAACTTAGGTGTGCTCCCTCCCATGATTTTATTTAATTTCTGCTGTCTCTCCTTTGTCAAAACCAGCGTAGGCCAGCTAATGTCCTGATGCAAAGGGTGCACCCCCCTTTGCCGTGCCATCTATCTGGTGATATCAAGGGCAAGAGCATCACGTTCTGAATGTTCATAAGGGAAACAGTTTTCTTCCTTCACCCCTCGAACTTTTTTGCATTCCTTCACTGTGTTAATTAATACGTTCTTTAAGCTGTATGTCAGTCCCTGTTCTTGCTTGCTGTAGATGAGGCTGGCTTGTCAGTGCTTGGCCTCCTTTTCCCATCAGCTCGAGTGGAGCTGTTACACGTTAGTCCTCCAACAGCACTTTGATTACCTCTCATAACACAACACTGTCAATGCAGACTGACCAATACAGCAGTTCAATGAGTGTGTTGCTCTTGACAAGCCTTATTTGCCCTGGATAAGTCAGGTAGAATATCTTCAGCTGCAGGTAATAGGCAGTAACATCCTCTCTGTGTGTTATCTGAAGGTTTCCTGATCTCTCCTTCACCCGAAGGGGCTTCCTTGTCTCCACTGCAGCAAGATGCAGAGCCTGAACTAACTCTGAGCAAGGAACTGTGGAGTCCAGAAACAGCAGATCTGCTTTAAGTGAGGCTCTTGCCCTGGGTAATCATCCCATCTTGAGAAGCACAACATACTATCTTAGACTTCTCCCCAAGGTGTGTTGACCAACGTGCGTTTGCTGTCTAGGAGCTGCCCTGGCAGTGTGTGGGCCATCATCTTCAGCGGGAAACCAGAGACAGCAATCACTGCTAAGTGTTAGATGATAGCATGTTTTGCTGGCTGCTTTGATGCATTATGTTTTCCACCATCTGTATTTGCACTGTGTTGGAGGCTTGCTTGCCCTGCTAGGGCTGGGCTGCGATCCCTCCAGCACTGTGAGCAGCCAAGTGTGGTGTTTAGAGGGTGGAGAGGAGATGGCAAGCTTTCTTGCAGCCGTTACTTTGCTATGCTGATGCCTTGCCTCCCCACACTTGCTCATTTCTTCAAATATTGCTGCTCTCAATGAACTCTTAGCAGCTGTCAGTCCCCATTCCTGAAGTGATGTGCAATTCTGAGCTCCTTGCTGTGGTTGGGATGGTCCTTGTGCTGACACTGCTGAGTGCTCCCTGCTCCTGTACTTGGCCTGTTGTGCTTTTTTAGCCTCCTTCCCAAATGCTCCTAAGAGCTTCCTTTTGGAGCAGAGCTGCAGGAGCCAAAACAATCTCTGCTCTTGCAGAAAGAAGCTTGCCTGGATCCTCTCCCCTCAGCCACTGCTGCCCTGGATGGTGTTTGTTGGCAGGCTTTGCTCCCAGTGCTCCTGCTTACCTCGTGCTCTCCCAAGAGGAACAAGCTTCACATGATGGCTTTGGAAATAAGTCAGGGCATGTGTCTTGGGCAGCACAAAAGGAACTGGAAACCTGAGCTTTGTTTGCATGCACGTTGTTCCTGGTGTTGGCAGGGATGAGCCCTGGCTCCATGCAGCTGCTGTGACTGGTTTACTGGGCACAGCATGAGTTCCCTCCTCCTTGAAGGACATTCACTGTTTTTTGAAGCCAGCAGAGGTAAGATTCACGCTTCCTGAGAGCAGCAAGCTTTTTGTGTTTGCCTCCCAGCTTGGGTGAATAGTTCTGCAGGAGGGCAAGGAGGGGAGCTGCACGCAATTACCTGCGAACACTGGAGAGTGGTCAGAGGTCCCACTATCAGCCGTGGCCCAGCTGTACTGAGTGAGCCTGCTCCCAGCATCCTTGGCTCCTGCAGATGCACGTGAACCAGGCTGGCTGTGTGCTGCAGGTGGAAGAGAAAAGAAGCCTTTCATCTGCTCCCAGAGAGCAGGCTGGCAGCCAGCTCATGCCTGCTGTTTGGTTCCCTCTGCCACAGCCGGAGCAGGGAGGTGGGAGCTGAGCAGCTGTGCCCCTCCTCAGGGATCAGCCCAGAGTGAGAAATGTTAGGAATGGACTCTGCTCCTGTGTTAGCAATCAGGTTGCTGCTGCAGGGTTATCTGTCAGCACTGCCCTGGGGTCACAGTGTCACACAGGAGTCCCTCCTGGAGGCACTCCCATGAGCCAGGTGAAAGCTAGCTGATTTATCAGGTGCTCTCTTTGCTGTGCACCCTTCCCAGTGTCCTTGGGTACGTGAGCCTGGATGCAGGCCCTTCTCCTGCCCTTCACAAGGTGTCTCTCCTTCCTACATTGACACCCTTGCTTTCTGTTGCAGCAGCAGCATCCTCCCATGTTGCTGTCTCAGCTGTGCTGGCTCTGCCAAGGATGTGCCCCTCCTCCTCCCTGCCCACCGTGCTGTGCCAACGAGCCCAAACCCACTGTGCTGGTCGTCTGATTTGTTTTGGTTCATGTTCCAGCCGAGGATAAAGTTGCAGATATTTCTGTGCAGCGATAGGATCTCACCAGCCAGCCTTGCTTTAATGCGATCCCAGGCATTTGAGGTGCCCCATTACCTTATCTCCCTTCTGCAGATATATGTTACTCACCTCTCACCCTAAAAGCGAGCCAGCCTGGAAGGGAACTGCAGAAACTCAGCCTCTGCAGCCCTGCAGGTAAACTGTCAGGCAGAAAGCAGTGAGTGAGGCTCCCACCCGGCTGCCTGTGTGCTTTTTCTGCACAAGGTTCCCTTCTTTCTGCTTGCAGCGCTGTGCTGCAGTGGGGTGGCTGGGAAGGCTGCGTCACAGCTGACTCACACTGCTGGTAAGGTGGGAGCCTCAGGCGTTGGTTCCCACCCAGCTCCCCAGGGGCACCTGTTTGCTCTCTGGCTTTGCAGTTCAGCAGTCCCTGAGGTGAACCTGAGATTGCTGCATGCAGGGGCAGTGAGGCTGTGCCTCGTCCCAGCCTTCCCAGCTGCATCTTGCTGCTCTCCCTCTGTCACATGAGCATTACACCATCTCTCCCGTAGAGAATGAGTGTGGAAAGTGCCTGGTTGCCAGAGCAAAGTGAAATCTGCTCCAGCTTCAAACGCATGCAACCCCAATCTGTGCACTTTGGGTAAATGCTAAATTCTATCTCTGGTTCATAAAGAGGGGAGGCTGATGCTGAAGCAAGGCATGGGCACCAAACACCTCATGCCTCTGCAGCTCTCAGGTCTCTTGAAAGTTCCTTGATGCAAAGAGAAACGTTCCCAGCCAGGGTGAGTCATAGGGCATTAGATGGCTGGGTCAGCCCTGAGCAAGCACTCAGATATAAAGGTGAGAATTGTTCTGTTGAATGGCCAAAAAGCTGTTGGTGCCAGAACGGCCTCTGTGAGCAGGCAATGCAGAAAAATAAGAGGAAAATGGAAGGGGGTGTGGGGAGCTGGAAATCAACAGCTCAACAGCACTTCATCCAATACAGATCCTTGAAAATACAGGAATTTTGAAGGGAGGTAAAAAGATGTGATGAGAAACTACATGGGAATTTCTAGCAGTGAGGAGGAGGAACTGAATTTTAGCATATTGAGGGGGGTGAAAAAAAAAAAAAGAGGTAAAAAGCTCTTAGCTATAGGAATTGGGAGAGCAGAGTGCATGTTTTTGTAGTCTGGATGGGGCTGATGCCATTCCCATGTGATGTGCACGGATCTGTTTCTATTCCTGCAGTGCTGGGCGGCGCAGGGTGGGCAGTGCAGGAGCTCTGGGTCACCCCATTGCCTGTGCTCAGGTCCTGAGCTCTGGGCAGCACAGCTCAGCTGCCCACCAGCTCCGTGCTCCTGGAAGATGGTCGATGGAGGTTTGTTGTGGGGTTATGTAATGATTGACCTCGTGGAAACGGGTCTTATGAAAGCATAGAATCGGCTTAGCTTGCGGACGGCTCAAGCTGCGATGCAGGAGATGCTATCACTGCTGTTAGGAATTTATACTTTTGTACGGTTGGGAAGCATTTGACTCCACCTCGTTGTGTCCTGGCTACAGAAATAGGCCCGGGTCACAGCTTTCCTTAGACCCGGCTGAGCTGTGTTCCAGCACCTTATTGACTCACAGAGCTGTTCCAGGTCTGCCCATGGCCATGCAGCCGGAGCCATCATGCCTGTCTCTGCCATAGGAGCCCCGTGTGCAGGAGCTGCAGGGAGGAGAGGCAGCGCTCTGCGATCCTTCTGAGCAGCACAGATGAACCCACACCTAATTGCTTTTAAAACCCCCTTGTTGCTATGGTGACTCAACAAGCGTGATGCTCACAAGTTCTTCTCTCCGCTCCCAGGTCTTGCGTTGGCACTGGGAAGCCTTGTGTGCACCTATGTACGTAGATCTGCTTTCTTCCAGCTTGCAAAGGTGGCATGCAGTCCCCTTGGAGCGTGAGCAGAATCCCTTCTGAGCTGGGGAAAGATTTGCTTGAAAGGTCTTGTAATAAGGTTAAGGAGAGGCCAACAGCCGCTCGCCCTGCTGCTGAGCACTTCAGTAGCTAAATTTAGTCCCTTGAGTCATTACTGAGTCAGCAAATTGGGGGCAGGAAATCTTGATTTCTCTTTTCTTCCTTTTTCATCAGTGATGTACCCAAGACGGGCTCCAGACTGGTTTCCCTCTCAATCCAGCATGCTGCCTGCCTGCAGTGCTTTCCCCTGGAGCATCCTTGAGCCTGTCTAGAAAAAGTAAGAGCTCAGTTCCTCTCTGCTGCAGCCACCTGCCCTGACAAGTGGCCTGTCCTCGGGGAAGCAGCATCGTTTCCTATCATTAGTGATGCGGGGCATGGGAAGCTGTGTCCAGTCAGCTTTGTCTCCTGCTGGGTGCACGCTGGCCTGTGGCAGCTCATGAATCCCCTGGAGCTGCCTTGAAACCCACTGATGGGTAAAGAAACCCCATCCAGCTGCTCTTCTGTGTGCCTGGGAGTGCCTCAGCATGGTGAATAGCAACGAAAGAGCTCAGAAGACACAAGCATGAATGGTAAAAGTAAGCAGCATCAAGAGATCCAGACATGCTGCACTGACAGACCTGTGCAGCAGCCCAGCTTAGTTCAGACTGGTCTATCCCTCATTGCCCTGCTGGCCAAGGGGCACCCAGCAGGGACGTGGCCTGGCAGATAGATGCCTGCAGGCAGCTGGCTCCTTCCATACATGCTTCAGGGTCACCAGGAGACTGCGAGACCCTGGGCTGGAGCAGATCAGCAGGTTGTCCAGGCAGCTCAGCATTGCCCCTGGAAAGCAAATCCTGGCAGCAGAGCCCCTGTTGCTAGCTGATGGTATCAGTTTGTATTAGATCCCACTGAGTGTATTTTACATAATTTGTTTCCCAGAATGAAGTGTTTTTACAAACACAGCATTTAATCACCTTTTAAAAAGGAATGAAAAATCGCCTTCCTCCCTGAAGCTAGGAAGAAAGCTTAAAAGGAATCAGGAAAGTGCTCTCCCTACAGCACTCGCTGTGCTGGGAAGCCCAGAAAACCTGGGGTTGGACTGGAAAAAATCTGAGGGCTCAAAGAGAAGAGCCCATGCTGAGAACATTGCTGCTGCCCTCACTTCTGTTTCTGGTGGGGACACCCAAAAGCAGGAATTGCTTCGGGTCCCTCTGCAGGAGAAGGGAGCACCACCACCGGGCTCTGGTTTGCTGAAGGGATGCTCGCAAGCCACACTGCTTCTCAGCACCTGGAGATAAATCAGTGCTTGCTGGACGATGAAGGGCAAAGCGGTGCTTCTGGCCCTGCTGTGGCTGCTGAGGATGGATGCTGTGCAGCTGACTGTGCACTGCAGCCTGGGCTGGGGGCTGCCGCTCTCACTCTCATTTCTTTATTCACAGCAAGCGAAGGATGAAAAATCAGAGTAATGGCCAAGGAGACGACATCCATTGGCTTCTCTTGCCCGTGGTGTGAGCGATTTATCTAGCTAAGGCATTGCATTGGAGTGAGGCCAGGAGCAGGAGGACGGCGCTGCGGCGGCAGCATCAAGGTGTGCTACCCCCCTCTGTGCTGCCTTTGATTTGCTTCCAGGAGGGAACTCTGCTCCCCATTCCATGCAGGCCCGGTGCTGGCTGGCAGAGCAGCGGGAGCCCTGCTGTAACTAATGAGATGTTTGCTGCTCGCTGCCTGACACTGCGGTGGGTTCTCAGTGTGCCTGAGCCCTGTGCTGATAAACCGAGCCTCCCGGAGATGGAGCGGCTTCCCTCAGCTACAGGCCTGCTGTGTTCACTCTTATCTAATAGGATCTTTCCTCTGAGCTCTGCTTAAACCTCCTGTGTAGCATACCAAACCACTGAGGTTTGATCCTGCAGAGAAGCAGAGTGAAAGCAGACCTGAGTGTCAGCTGCCCTCCTTTGGGTCACTATGGGACAGGACACACGCTCATGGGGGGTCTGTGGGTTCCTTGTGGCTCTGGAAGGTGTCCGAGAAGGGAGGTTTTCCCCCCAGCCAAACATTTATCCCCTCCTTGCTGCCGTTGCTGATTAGGGGATGGGTGTCTGTCTCTCCCCCGTTATTTATTATGCTGTAAAAGCCAAGGTAATGTACATCAGTAAACGCTGTGAAGGGTTTCACACGTGTCAGCTGTGCGTACTTTATGGAGCAGACACTCTTTCAAGACAACGGGCTCCGTGTGGGGAGGATGCTGTGATTAATGCTGCAGCGTTCGGCTGGCTGCTTCCTCCCTGCTGCCACACTGAGCTGATTTCCCAGAGTGCCCCAAAAATGTGCATGAAGCAGCGTGGGACAGAGGTGAGGGGAAAGCTCTGTGCCTCCTGTTGGCAGGAGGATGGGCAGAGCACACAAGGAGAAGTTTCTTCTCCAAAAAAGCGGCGATGCAGTGGCACAGCTGCCCAGGGAGTGCTGAGCTCGTTGTCCCTGCAGGAGCTCCAGAGCCGTGGGCATTTGGCACTGAGGGATGTGGGCATGGTGGGGTGAGCTGGAAATTCGTTTTGGAGACGGTCAGACCCTTTCCTGTAGGCACCTGCCTGTTGCAGGAGACGTCCTCCATCTCCACGAGTTACTCTGGGCAGATCCAGCTCTCCTGCAGGATGCTCTCAGTAGTTGCTCTTCGCTGGTTCTGAGGATTTCTTTCTCCCAACACTTGTAGGTGATTGCTTCCTCCTTCTCCTCCGCCTTCCTTTTGTCTCTCTGCAGCACGACAGGTCTGGGAAGGGCCATCTGCCGCTGTGATTAATGGCCCTTTTCTGGCAAAACAACAGAGACAAATGTCCTTCTGAGCACGGCAGAAAGAAGCGCAGAAACAAGCTGGCTAATTTTCAGCCATTATTTTGGAACCCAAACTCCTTCCCAGTATCAATTTAGCTATTATTTCAAAAACTAATTAATCCTCACTCATGCAGCTCCGAGGGACCAGTGTTTAGATAATTAACAGCCCGTGGATTATGACAAGCCTTGCTCTCGGATCCTGTTACAGCACTTGCCTTCAAGTACACTCACGCTGTTGTTCTGCTTACCAAGTCCTTTCATCAATCCATTTTTTTTTTTTTTTTTGGACAATTAATAACAAATAATTAGCCAGGATGGATTCTATTTGCTTTCTTGCAGCTCAGCTTCATTTTGCAGGACTGAAGTGTTCTTCAGCTGCGCAGGCTTGTAGTGATTTTGGAGCTAATTACAACCAAGCAGGATAGGTCACTGCCATTACCAGCATCTGGAAAAGGGAGTTCTTATTGCTCAGCTCCTCAGTAAGTGACATGAGGTGTGAGAAGGGAGGTGCTTCTGTGAGGTTGTTGATACCTCTCCATCCTGAGCTTCCATCCCAGGAGAATGTCTCTTGAAATTGCCCAAAGCTTCTCTTCTGCCGCTGCTCTGAACTCCTCTTAGGAGGTTTCTGCCTGTGAACAGATTTGTCTTTTCTAACTTTGCTCAGGAAAGCTTTAGCTACACGAGGAGTTTTCATCTTACCTTTCAAAGAGGTGAAGCTCGGTCTCAGCCTTTTTCCCTACGAGATGCAGGTCTCTGGCTGGCATCCCCTCTCTCCATGCTGATGGGTGCCTGAAAGACGCCCTGGAAGCAAGGCTGGGAGAACACCTGTGGTCCCTGCACCTTCTGCCCACTGAGCAAAAGCAGAGCGAGGGGCCCAAGCTGCCCCGGTTCCTGAGCTGGCTCTGCTTGGGGCAGCACGAGGGCATCCATCAGGTTGTGCTGGTTTGAAACAGCTGAGCATGGATGCAGACTCGCTCCTGGTTTCAGGCAGAAGGAAATCCTTTCTGATAAGCTGCTGCTGTTTCAAACCAATGATAAATCTCTGCAGGTAGAACTCCCTGTGCTAGCAGTTTGACCCCAATGAAGTATTTACCAGGATGGCAACTCACTCTGCCTCGGGAAATACTGTCCTTTCACCTGTGTGCAGCTCTCCTTTCTTTTGCAAAGCCCATGGCTTAAGGAGAGCATCAAAGCAGCCAGCAATCCTCTCCCCACCTTCCCAGTCTCTCCCCGTTCCCTCTGCAGATGCAGTTTGCCAGAGACCCTGTGGCTCTGCACCTTGGAGGGCAAAGAGCTTGCAGGAGAGCTGCACATCTTTGTGTTTGGGATGCTGTGTCCTCTTAGCAGCAATCAGAGAGCAGCAACCCGGGACCAGGGGAGTGGTGAGCCTGGTGGAAATGCCACTCATGCTGGCTGTGAGCAACGGAAATAGAGCAAGGGGCTGCTGCTGCCCCTGGTGTGTGCACCCTGAGGTGATGGAGGCATCTTCAGAATTGAGCTTTTTGGGAAGGTTGCATTCTTTTGTCCATGTTTTAATGATTTGTTTCAGCAGGGCCAGGTGTCTTCCTCTGCCATGCTGCCATGACCTTTGCGGTGAGGTTGTGCATGGAGAAATGTGCTGAACCGCCCTGTTGCCATGGAAACCAGGCTGGGAGGGGACCAGCCTGCTCCTGCTAATTGCTGTGGCTTTGTGACCCCATCCGTCCATCCTCCTGCCTCCTGTAAGTCTGTCCAAAGGCACAACACTGCCCCATCCCGCATCATCCTGCCCCTTGACTCCCAGCCCCAGTGTCATGAGCAGGATCTAGAGTTTCCCTTTCTCCCTTTTGTGTTATCACAACCTGCACGAGATAAGTTAAAATCCATGGCTTGAGCATCCCTGCAGCCCATCACCGTGTGCATGCACATCTGCCTGCATGCTTGTTGCAGGAGCACAGTGGCAGTGCAGTGATGCACCCTCCCTGCATCCCAGGCTACCCTGGCTTAATCTCATCCAATTAAATAACTGCAGATAGTGGGCTTAATAAGGCCCTGCTATGAAAGATTACTGACTATTTCTTTTCCAACGTGCAGTGAATTAGGAGGCAGCCTGCAAAGCAGCGGTGAGCAGGGAAAGGACTGCTGCTAATTACTGTCCCCCGTGTCCCCTCTGCTGTCACCACTGCTGCTGGGCCCCCCATTGCTCCCTGCACCTGATTGCATTTTGCTGCTGGTTGTGGCCAATTTGCAGCTCTCAGCTGCTGCTGCTTCTCCCTTCCCCCCACACCCCCTGCTCCTCTTCGAGTTTATTAATGAAAACCTTATCTGTCGGTGCAGATAATGCCAGAAATAATTAGTGCACACAGAGGGCTGGCAGGCTGCTCTCTGCTCCCACCACCCACACCCTCTCCTCTCCCTGTTTACAGTTTCCTGTGCTGCTTGGGGCTGCTTTTTGGACCTCCTTGCTCTATACAGATTTATTTGCTTCTCTCTCCAAGTTTTCTTTGCTCGAGACAGACCTGAGGCACAGATGCATCCTAAAGGGCTTGACCTTGACCTGGGCTGCAGGTGCCCTGACCTTATTGCTGCTGGAAATGGGGAGCTGCCCCCAAAGCCCAAGAGCAGGGATTGCATTTGCTCCTGGCATGCTCTGGTCAGGTCATGGCCTTGCTCCTGCTGTGCCAGCGCCGTCCTCGCTTTGCTCGTGCTCCCTTTCATTACAGTTAGCATCATTGTCTCTTGGCTTAAATCTTTCAGCCTGATAAAGGACGACAGCACTGCTCGAGTGCCTGGGATGGCATAAATAATTCCAGTGCTGAGAGAGATTTACGGCTATATAAATGTCAGGAGTGAGCCCAGTTTGTATTAATGGCCTTATTAGTTACGTTGCTGTAAAATACAGATCCTCCAATTGTTAAGCGGCTGTGGTTTTGGTCCACAGCATTAATCCAATAAATTTGGGTTTCTCAATACAAATCTTAGTCCCTGAACCGCACTGGAAAATTCTTCATGATATGTCAGAGAGCTTTAAATGGCTTTGACTGAGACAGAGGTGGGAATAACAGAGCTGGTGGGAGTGCAGGTGTAAGGCAGCCCATCCCACCCAAGGGCATGGGAAGTGTGGAGGTCCCTTGGCCATGGGGGCTGTGGGGTGGGATTGGTGGTTTTGTCACCAGCTTGGAAACCACAACCCAACCCGAAAACTCCCATGGCCCCAAGGTGTCTGTCTGTCCTTCCCACCCTGCTGCCATCCCTCCCCGTTCCCTGGTGCATCTCATATGAGGACGTTCTGCAACTCTGCAAACTTTCCACCAGCGACCTGCCAAGTGCACGGGGAGGGAGAGGGGAAAGCACCATGATAATTGAAAATAAATGGTGCATTATATGATATAAATGTTCTGGTGCAGCCAGCTTGCTGTCGCTGATTATTTATTTGTTACTTGCAAACACTTTGAGGAGGTGTCTGGGGAGAGGGGTTTTGGAGATAAAGTGGTGATGCCTTCATGCGGAGGGAGCTGTGGGGCATGGGGAGCTCTGTGTGTCCTGCAGCAATGGCAGGGGGACAGCCACAGCCATTGGAGCAGAGATGTCACTGCCACGAGGAGAGTCCAGAGTGTGAACCCAATGTTTTGGGGCATATTGGAGGTCTTCTAGGCCCTGTGTGCATCTGTGAGGGGCGGGGGTCTGGGACCAACATGAGCAGGGAGGCTCCGGAGCTCTGCTCAGCCTGAGGTTGGGTTGCTTGCCGTGTCTCTCTGGTTGGAATTAACTCCTGTTTGGTAGGGGAGGAGGCTGCGTTTTCCCAGGAGGGGTTGGATTTGACCAGGAACATGGACCCATTTGTTGTGTTGGCTCCTTGGCCATGTCATGCTTCTTATGCCTTGATAAGACTTATCCTGGATTATTTTTCAGCTGCTAATTAATCTTGAGAGTGTTGTAAAAGCTTTGAACCACTGCTTGAAGACTGAGTGGGTGATTTCTGGCCTTGTCAGACAAGGGAAGGATGTGGGGGTGGGATCCCAGTTGTGCACTGAGTTGCCCTCCCTGGGCAGCTGAGACATCCGCTCTGCAGAGAGCTGGGATCTCTGCATTGCTGGCAGGAGAAAGGCTGAGGATGAACCCCTTGTATCCTTTAGATGAAGTTGTAGAGATTTTGGCTTGAGGTTCTCCAAGTTCTGGTCATCTTGAATCAAACACCATGGACCAGGAGCAGCATGAGGGCTGAACATCCATTCAAAGCAAGGTGCAAACCCATCCCACCCAGCTCACTGAGGCAGGGCTGGCAGAACCCAGACTCCCACCGGCCTCTGCCATGGTGCAATCAGACTTCTGCATGCAGTGTTTTGGGCAGGCAGCACGCTGGCCCTCGGCACACTTTGATTTTAAGCCACCCTGGTTCAGTCTGCTCTGGAAGTGGACTCATCCATCACTGCCAGCACAGCAGGACCATGGAGCACGTCTCGCTCGCCTGCACTGCCACAGACCCTGAGCTCCAGGCATTGCCTTCCTCACTCCAGTGGCTGCCTTCAAGTACAATTCACTTTGTTATTAATTTCTTTTACTCCGAGGCTTTTAAAGCCCATGGGAATGGGGACTTGGGTCACAGAGACAATCTGCAGCTGAGTGCCTCTAAAAGCCGTGGGCAGAGAGATGGAAACTTGCAACAGGCGCGTGCCAACCTCATGGTCCTGGGTGCAGTGGCACTGGGTGAGCTGGGCTCAGTTCAGTCCCTTGGGGCTGGAACCCTGTCACCATCCCAGCCCTGTGCCCCCTAGAGACTCTGAACCCCTTGGAGTTGGAAGAGAAGCTATCCCCCAGCCATTAACAGCCTATACCAATCTGTAAATGATGTTATTTACAGGCCCATATCCCAGCCCCATATTAAAGACACAATTCTTATGCAGTTGGGCAGACAGCAGGATTCAGTGCTCTCTGGGACTTGAGTGCTGCAGGCTGCCAAAATCCTTGAGAAATGTTATTTTGGAGTCTGCTCCTCTGTGCAGGGGCCTGTGTGCCCCTCTCCTTATCAATATCAGCACACAGGACCCCCCCAGGTTCCTCCTCCTCAGCCCTGGTGTCTGTATTTACAGCTGGAGCATGCCAGGCTAATTGCTAATCAGTTGCATGCAATCAGCTCATCCCCCACCACCTCAGAAGGGCCGAGTGCTGAAGGTGACTCCTGCAAGAGTTCATTTCTTCAAAATAAAGGTGACAGCACAGGTTCGTTATCTGAGCAGCGGATGCTAAGTCGGGGGGCCAGCAGATGCCCTGGCTTGGGTTGGGCTCTGTGGGCTTTGGGCATGCACTTCTCTCTTGGATGGAGGAACCCAGTGGGGTAGAGCATCCCTGGTGGTGGAGGGACGTGCCTGGATCTCCTGCTCTGCAGCCGCTCGCAGGGAATGGCTGTGGTTGTCTGAACAATGTGATGGCTGTGGACTTGGTTTTGGGGACTGAGGGCTCTACTGTTGGCAGCACTGCTGGGGCCAGACTGGAGGCAGCCCCGTTTGTGGGGGTAATTAATTCTCTTTTGATCATCTGCCATGTAAATTATCAGCGGCCAGGAGTTAATCATGTGTACGAGATGAATCTTGCTCTTGCCTTAATGAGCGCCGAATCGTGACCGGCATCTGCTTACTCCCCACACTTTCATCTCCTGTGCAGTGTGAACAATTAATTGTATCTAATAATCTCCTCCTTATTCTATTAAAAAAAAAAAATAATCTGAGGGCAAACAGCCTCTGCTCCCCTGACCCTTTGCTGGTTTGGTCTCAGACAGCCACTTGCTCTTCTGGAGCAAACGAAGGGGCTGTGGGTTCCACAGCTGGAGCTGGAGCAGCACATCCCTCCCCTTGGAGCTCGCTTGTCCCCTGTCCCCAGGACTAATCCTGCTGGTCCCAGCACAATGGGGTCCTGCCCTGCTCAGCTGGGAACCAGAGGGCACCGAGGGTTGCTTGCAGTCCCTTGGTGACATGCAGTGATGTTTTGCCAGGGGCTCTTAGCCCAGTCCAGTCCAGTTGGAAGGAGACAGCAAGGTCAGCAGGATTTGGGGCTCCTGGTTGCATTCCCTGTCACATCGGTTCCCAGGGCTGTAATTTAGTCTGGTTTAACTGGAGCTTAAATTAGCCCGGAATGGAACGGAGCTGCAGCTGCATTCAAAAATACCTAAAATCACAGCGCAGTAAAACATTTCCGCATTCCATTAATGCCTCTCAGCAGGAAGTGTCTGCTCCCCAAATCCTCTGCTTGTTCTCCACAGCTCTGAAAGCTTGCGTGGCAGTGGCTGTCCCTCAGCCACCCATCCCCAGCCTCCTTTCTCCCCATGTCATTGGCATTCAGTTCTCCTGTTTATTCAATTAGTGCCTTTCTGCTTAATTATCTGGTTAATGTGAACATGTCTAATTGTTGCATTAGTGAGAGGGGGGCCTGTCCCCCTGCATGGCGCACAAGGCCATGAAACTGTACGGAATGGACACTTGGAAAAAGCCTGCTCCAGCTGATGTCCCCATGGAAGGGAGGAATGGGTTGAGTTGGGATGGGGCAGCCCCATGGAAGGGATGGACAGGGTGGCGTAGGATGGGTTGGGATGGGATGGGAATGTCCTATCACCATGCAGGTGGTGCCAATTTGGTGGCAATGGTGATGCCACCAGCTTCCAAAATGTCCACCTTCCCACATCTGTACGGCAGTGCATTTCCCTACTTCTATTTCAAGGAAAAAAAGGGCTTTTTTCTCCTTACTCTTTTCTCTCTCCCTTCCAAAGTCACCTCCAAAGCCTCATCTTTGGATGTTCCCAGCTGTGGGGACAGTGAACGGACCCAACGGTGGGGGGCTGTCCTTGGGAGCTTCTCAATGGGGAAAACTTTCCATGAAATGGATGTTTCTAAAGGGAGAGATGAATGCTGGCATGGGAGGGATGGACCCAAGACATGCTGCATCCTCAGTGTACAACCAGAATCCCCCCACCGCTGGCTGGGACTGGCTTAGCAGAGGGAATAATTGGTAGGTGCTGCTGAATGTAATGAATGGAGGGTACTCACAGCCTTTGTTTATTGACTCTTGAGTTCTAATGAATACTTTCAGAGGTAATTATTGATTTTCTGCATTTGCAGGAAACCTGCTGGCTGGGAGATGGGTAGAGGTGGATACAGGGAGGTTTTGTGCCAAACCGGGCTGCTGAAGAGCCTTCACCCATGGGGAGAAAAATGGGAAGAGAGGTATGGATGGAGATGCACCCAAAGTCACAGAATGGTACAATGCCACTGTCCTGGCCATGGGGCCACAGGGACAGACTCAGTTCTGCTTTGTTGAGTATTTGGGGACTACAAGAACCAACGGGCACAGAACAGCAGCTGCAGTGGGCAATCAGTATCCACCGGGTTCTGCAATGTGTAAAGCACAAAGCAAGCAATCCAAAACCAAGGAAAAATACGACATCTATAGAAAAATATTTGTCCAGCTCCAGGACAAACCCAGCTTTATTCACTCTGGAAGGGAGAAGAGATTAAAATGTAATCCTGGGTAAACACATTTTCTGCTTTCTTCCCCTTGGGTACCTCTCAGCAGGCGCAGATCCATCCTGCTGAGCTCCCTGTGCTCATCCATGGCAGCAGCCGAATGCCCCGGGCAGCTTTTGGCTGTCATCTCCCAAATCAAAATCTGGGACTGGGGTGGGTAAGGGGGGCTGGGCCCTTAGGGTGGAGGGATAAAAAGGGGATGGTGTATCCCCACAGGGCTGCTCCCTGCAGGGTGTGGTGCTGAGATTGTGCTGGTAGTGCCAGTAGCACCCAGCATCGCCTCTGCTTATCGCACAGAGCTTTTTCTGGGCATCTTATGTTGCTTTTTTGGGCTGTTTATTTATGAGGCAATTTATTACAGCGCAGTTATTCTATAGTGGGGAAGTGTATTCCTGGGAGCCTCCGTTAACGGAGCCAATTGCTTAATTAGCTCGCTGATGTCTCCATGAGGTATGCCAGGAGAGGTTTCTGCTTGTAACAATCACTGCCTTCCCCCTGCACACACACCACCCGTGCTGCTAATTTAATAGTGCAAATATTTATTATCCCCAGTGTTTGGCAGCGAATCTGGGGGCGTTTCGAGCAACTCCAGTCTCTAGCCCCAGGGGCAGGGCTGGACTGATGGGGATGGCTGTGGGCTGGGGGGTTAAAGAGGGGAATGGTGAAAATGTTGCATTGCACATGGGGACCTCAGCTGTAGCTGCATCCTGCAAACTTCAGGGCAGGCACTGGTGCCCAATTGGGCATTTGGGCACCAAGCTGCAGCGATGGGATGGAGCTGGCCCTGCTGCTCGTGTATTTATCACAAAAAAAAGTGCTCTAGTCCTCTGTGATTTTTCTTTCTCTATTGTTCCTGGCTATTGTTCCTGGCTCCATTATCCCCCGGTTGCTTACATAAATCAGCACGTGGCTCTCCGAGACACAACAGGGAGCAGCGCATCCATCCAAGGTCACTGTCCCTTGATGCTGCAAGAGACAAATCCCCTCCAAGGGCCGAGAGCTCCGGGATGCTTCCTGCGCGGCCGAAATGGGCCCCACGAGGACCATCCTGGTGCTCCGAGCCAAGGATGCTCTTGGTCCAGGGATGCTCCCGGCAGAGCAGCTGTGGGAGGCGGCACCGGGGAGGGGACAAGAGCGGGCCCGGCCCCATTCCCCGCCTCGCTGCCACAAAACGGGAGCCGGGAGCCGGCTCGGCTTCACACTCTCCCCTCCAACCCTACCGAACCGGGATATCCCCCATTAAACCTTGGACTGAACCCAAGCCGGCACCGAACCGAGCCGTGCGCGGTCAGGAGGGATGTAGAGATCAGCACCGCGGAGAGCGGCCGTGCCGAGCCGTGCCGGGGCCATGGCCAGCGTGCAGCAGGGCGAGAAGCAGCTCTTCGAGAAGTTCTGGCGAGGGACCTTCAAAGCCGTGGCCACACCGCGACCGGAGAGCATCATCGTGGCCAGCATCACCGCCCGCAAACCGCTGCCCAGGTAAGGGCGTGGGGAATCCTCGGCTTGGCGGCTGCTCCCTTCTGCAGTTGTCTTACTTAAGGGCTGGGGTCACAGGCTGGGGGATCTGAGCTTTCTGTTTCCCCCTCCCCAAGTGGGAAGCTTTGGCTCTTTGGAGCCTGCAGCGGTGTTAGGGGCTGGATTATAGTTTTGGGGTGGGGGCTCAGCCATGCAGCCCCCAGCACATGTTCCTCTGGTTGTCTGTCCCCCTCTTTCCCTTAGAGCCAAAGCCCAGGGCAGCAGAGTCAGATCACACAAAATGGGACCGAGGGGCTGCTGGTACCCACTGAGCTCTGCTGGGATGCGCAGGGATTTGTGTGACTTCCTCACAACAACACATCCTCAAATTTAGAGCATTTTTATTCTGTTGGCTGTCACAACATTGGTTAAGAGCATCTTTGCACTGTTTTTCAAAGGGAGTGAAGCTTCTTTCCATTGCTCAGTGTCACCAGAGTTTGGCGAAGGTGCTGGATCGGTGCAGGAGAGGTGCAGCCTGCACCAAACATCCTGAGGTCACTGAATGCTTCCACTTCTCTGTTAGTGATCAACCAAGTTTGGAAATCAGGGAAGCTCAGTTTGGGGCACCGTGGGCAGCAGTTGCTCTTACAGCATTTCCACAACTGGGCTGCAATCCCAAAGGCTTCACTGCAGAACTGATCTAAGAGCAAAGCCCTCTGTGCCAGCAGGCAGAGGGATGAAGGGAGCAGGGAGCCCAGCACAACACTACGGTGACCATCTGTGTCCGTGTTTCCTCCCACCTTGGCAGATGCAGGCAGCGTGGGGTTCCCATTGCAGAAGGGGATTTTCCTCCTCCTGGAGGGGTCTGTGGGCTTCTCGCCTTTTGGGTCCATGCGCAGCCCCAGATCAGAGTGCTTCCCCAGGGTGCCCCGGCTCTGCAGATATTGCCTCTTCCATCCTAATTCCCAACAGACTCGCTGGGAGGTTTGCAGGGTTAAAGCTCTGCTAAAACCACATTTCATCCGAAACAAAAGAATACATTAATCCCACCCATGCCCAGCCAGGGGCTGCGCTCAGGGGTCTGCCCTTGACTCCATAGAGCAAAGGGGATACTGAACACTGTGGCACAGAGGGAAGAGCTGAAGTGCCTCCTTTTCCGTCTCCACTTTCTTCTTGCTGAGTCTTTTATTTTAAGGCAGTGGGTGGTTGTTCATTATCGTCATTACCTGCGCACAGCCCCACGGAGCAGCTGTGGGATGCTGCTTTTCCTTCCATGGGGAGCTCCAAGGGGCACGGGGCTGCCACTGCCCACTGGCACCCACTGGCACCCCAAGTACCAACCGTATCCCTGCTGCCAGATGGCTGAAGTGGGTCAGCCCGGGCCAGCGCAGGGATTTATTTTAACCCCTAATCCCCCAGGATGTGTTGTGCTACACGTGCTTTCACTGCTCCATTTGCAATCGGCAGTGATTTCGGGGTTGGGATGGGGTCCGGTTCTCTGCCACCCCAACCTGCAGCTCGTCGGGCACATCACTGTTTCCTTCATCCCCACCATCCCACTCGGTCCCCACGTGTCAGCACCGGGCTGTGCTGCCGTAGGGCCCCCGGCACCGCTAATCCCCCCCTTGTCCACCGGGCATCTGCTCAGCGGGGCCTGGCTGCCATCTGCTCCTTCCCGCGCCCAACGAGCCGCAGCGCTAATGAGCCCATGGCTGCAGCCCAGCGGGGGGAGCGGGCCTGGAGGAGGAAAGCAGAGGGGGGAGAAGCAAAGCCCCCGTGCTCGGGGCGCCGTCAATAGGGCGGCTTTGTCAGCCCCTGCCCGCCGGCTCCAGCTGCACGGCGGCTGCGCTCATTAGGCAGCTCGAGGGCTGCTGGGGGTGAGGGCAGAACCGGGGATGCCCACAGGACCCATAGAGCTTTCCTCCTCCTCGTGGTCCTCTTCTCTCAGCCCCATTCCTGGCTTGGTACTGGGGCGATTCTCATTGGTCTCCAAAGGCACCGTCTGCATCCCAGGGCACGGTGTGGCAGCACGGGGTCTTGTGGAGCTCTGGACGATGAACCTGGGATAAAGTGAGGGGCTGCAGGGCTTTGGGTCCCCATGAGGGTGAGGGGCTGCAGAAAACCATGTGAGGCTAATCCTCCCCCCACCCCATTCCTGACTCCAACTCATGAATGGGAGATGTGTCCAAAAAAGTGACTTAGCCCATCTTGGCATGATAGGACCGTCTGGAGAGGGCTCATAACCTTGCACCACCCCTTCAAGGTTTAACTAACAAATATTTGGGGCTGTGAGACATCGGCAGGTCAGTCCTGGGAGGATTTATCCATCCGTAGGGCTGGGGTTCTCTTCTCCCCCTCCCTGCCCCTCTCCCTGCAGCTGGACCTTCATGAGCGTTTTTCCATAATATGAACTTTCCAAAGGCAATCCCTTCCTCAGTGAAATGAAATCATTTCATGCATGACTGCAATTCTTCGTTCTCTTTTTATTTTTTCCTTACCTTTTCTTCCCGTGGCCACTGAAACCTCTCTGTCATTGCAAAGCCCGAAGCGGGGCATTAAATCCCACCTGTGCTTGGGGTTGGCACTGAGGCTGGGCACTTTGTGTGACCATACAGCAACTGAGGGACAGTTGGGTGCCCGGAAGGGACACCTCAATTTGGAACCCATTGGTGCTCAGCAGGTAGAGGAATGGGGCCCGATGGCACAGGAGCAGTGATGGTGCCCTGGTGCGACGCAGTCCTGGTGCCACCACCTCCCCTCCACGGGTAAGCTGAAAGTGCTGACAAACACTGGGAGTGTAAAAATAGCAATTTTTTTTTCTTTTTTTTTTCACAAGTGCCTTCCCTGCTAGTGCAGCAGGGACTGCGAGGAGAGCTTAAAGAACTGGAAGTGGGAACAAACTCTATTAAAAGAGAGAGAGGTGCTGGGGAATGCACTGCAGTCCCTGCACTGTTCTTGTCCTTTTCTAGGGACAGTGAGACTGGTCTGAAATTGGTCTCTTTTGGGGCAGATTTGGGTTGAAAATGACCTCTTTTGGGGCAGGGTTTGGCTGAAATTGGCCTATTTTCGGGCAGGGTTTGGCTGAAAATGGCCCCTTTTGGGGCAGGAGTGCTTGCGCAGGGCATCTTGGGGCTGAAACAGTCCCTGAGTCCCCATGCTGAGGTTGGGGCTAATTGATCTGCTGACAACCCCGTTCAACAGTCCATGTTTAATTGATGTCTCTCCATTAATGAAATGAGCAGCTGGCTGCAGCTGGCCTGGCTCCAGGCTGGTCAGCAGGACCAAGGCCACGGGGCTCAGTGCCGCTCCTCCGGGGTCACTCTGCTCACTGCCCCCATTCCCACTTCCCATTCCTTCTCCAGTTCCCCATTTTGGCTCTCAGCTATGTTCCTCATGGAGCAAAGGATGGGGCTCACCTTGTTGTTCATGGTGCAGAAGCAGCCAAGCCAGCACCCCGCTCACCCTCCCCACCGCTCTGCTATTGATTTGCCCTGACCTCGCTTTACCATGCTCTGATTTCTTTCAATCAGGCTTTGAATGAAGCCTCTGCACCGTTCAATAGAACCAGCCCTGGGATGACCCAGCTGGAGGTGCTCAGACCGCTCCTGCATCCCCCCTGGATCATCTGCTGGTGATGCAGTGGCATAGGCTGCCCAGGGAGTGGTCAGGTCTCCAACCCTGGAGGTGTTCAAGTGCAGATGTTGCACTGAGTGATGTGCTCTGGAGCGAACACGGCACGGATCAGGGTTGGACCAGATGACCCCGGTGGTCTTTCGAACCTTAATGATTCTGTGATCCCGTGTGTCCCATGTCCCACAGCATAAACCCACCGCTTCCAGGCTGCTGCCTGTCCCCTTTGCCCCAAACCCGAGCATCCAATCATGCACCCAGCAAAAGCCTTCCCAGTCTCCTTGGTGGCCGTCCCCTCCTCAGGGCTGCGTTTGCTCGGTGTCACGTTGGTTCCGGCAGGCTGATGGGCACAGCGCTTGTTTGCAGAGATTGCACAGAGCAGAAATCCCTGCACTTCATCTCCAGCTGCAATTACCAAAGCCAAGTCGATGCAGTTGATGGTAATGGGATGGTAACACTGTCTGAATTTGTATTTAATGCTGATTCCAAGGGTCTATAATTTTCATCAGCACCACACGACTTTTTATAGAACAGAAAAAATGTGAGAGCAGTTAATGAGCTGTAATTCTGGAGAGCTTCTGCCTTGATTGGGACTAATTATTTTCTTTATAAAAATAATTAACAACCCACACAACCTATGGAGTGAAAGGCATGTGGCATTAATTAAACTGCGCGGTGCTTTCAGCGCACCTTTATCTGCTGATCCCGTCGTGTCCTGGGCACAAGGGTGGGCACTGGTCACACGGTGCCAAGGGACAGCGAGGGGGCAGTGGCACATTGGGACCACCCTGAGTCCAAATTCACCTCTTCCTGCAGTGCTCCAAGAGCCTGGGATGAGCCCCAGGTGGATGGGGAGCGTGTCTGTGTGCTTAGCCGCACGCTTACATAATATACAATTGTTAACAAGACTAATTCCTCTATTTTCCTGGAGGTATGCTGAGAACTAATGAATATATTTGCATAATCTTGATTTTGTTTATGAATAATTCTGGATTATCCCGACGTGAATGGCACAGGGGCTTTGCCGCTCTGGGTTGCCTTTCAGCAGAGGATAGCAAAGCGTTTTGCAAATATTAGTTCAGCCTCACAAATCCCAGCAAGCAATAAAATTATTATTACACCCAATTAAAGATGGATGTGCTGAGCAGGGGAATGACTGTCTGCAGCCTCAGGGCCGGGAGCCCGGGGCCAGACCTTCTCCTCGGGAGCTTCTTGCCACCTCCCTGCCTGGGCTGGGAGTCTCTCTGGTGAGAGGAATTTGTTGCTGAGTTCCTTATTGCAAACAGAGGGGGAATAAGCTTTGTCTGAGCACCAGAGGGAACACTCCTGCTCCATGTGGAGCATCTGCCAGACCTCCCTGTGCTCCCCTCCTGCCCGATGAGCCCTGCTAAGATCCATGCTCAAAACCATCTCCCATTGCTCCCGACAACTGTGTGCTCACAACCCGCTATTCGATTAAAAGTTAACGAGCTATGTTATTGGCAAATAAACTATTTATCTTGCTGCCATTTGCCCTGCTCAACAGAGCGGGACTTCGGGCAAAGGAACTGCAGCAAGGACCCATGGCTCTGTCTGGCGCGGGGATGGGACCTGGTTGACATCACTGTCAACTTTCTAGGCATGGAAACTTGCAGGGTGTTTGCCAGGGAGGGAGATTTGAGAAAAGGAGAGGCACAGGGCAGTTCCCTGAGAGCAGCATCTTGGGGAAGAGGACACATGAAGGCAGGGACCTAATTAGGATTGTAGCTCTAAGCTATGGTGGAAACACCTGCCCCAGTGCTGCCAGCAGCTGCCTGCAGCAGGAGTTTGCGATGGAAATGGAGCAATTCCTATCACTGTGCCCATTATCATCCCCATTCCGAACCCTATCTTCACCCTCATCCTATCCTCAATCCCCTCCCCATCCTGAACCCTGCCCCCATCCTCATTGCTTCATTATCCCCATCCCCATCCCATCCTTGTCCTCATCTGATTCTCATCCCTGTCCCCATCCCATCCCTAACCCCATCCCCATCCCCGGGCTGTGGCCATGTAGTGTCCCCGGAGCACCTGGCACCAACCCTGCCACCAGCAGGGACGCCTCTGTTCTTACACAGCCATGCATAGCAAATCAGCTGCTGGAAAAACGAAGAGCCGAGCTGCTTTTTTGGCCCAGGGTGTGATAAGAGAGGTTGTGAAACATTTCTGGAGGCCAAGAAGCAAAAAGGAGCTGCTGCTGGGTTTGGTCTTGCAGCAGGATGCAGAGGTGTGGGAGGGGGGTGAGCCAAAATTGGATGAAAAACACCTATTATGGAATTGTGTTTCTTTTCTGTGCTTAAGCTGCTTCAAGAAAGCCACGCGCTTTTCTGCAGCTGGTGCCTCTGCTGATGCACGAGGAAATAGTGGAGAGAAGATTAAAATTGAACTGGCTCAGGATCCGTGCAATCAGGGAAAATATCGCAGTGATTTGCTATTATAATTTCCAATAACAAACGGCAGGGCTCCTGCTGCACTAATAACAGCGGTCTGAATGAGGTGGGGAAGGAACCTGCCGTGGGGTGGTTTTGTGTCTGTGTTTGTGGAAAGCACTTACAACCTCCCCCACCTCCTAATTTTAAAGAAGTATTTTTAGTGCCTGTTTCAAAGGGATTTACGTAAACACATCTGCATGAGTTTTGGCGTGGAAAGCTCTTTACAACCTTCTCCTTTCCCTCCCTCCTTCTGCCGGGTCAAAGGAGCGGTTCAACCATTTTCTTTTTCAATCAACTGAGAAGAGGCAGAAAGCAAGAGAGAAAGAAAAGGATGATTTCACCAATGCAAAAAGCCTCCTCTGCACAGTGATGCGTTTTGAGAGGATTGTGGCACAGCACAGTGGATGTGGGTCAGCAGGGTCCCAGGGCTGTGGGTGCAGGTGTCTTTTTGCAGGTGGTGCATTGGCACAGCTGTCCACGGAATGGTGGGTTCACCAACCCTGGGGTTGTTCAAGGAACATGGAGATGTGGCACTGAGGGATGTGCTTATGGGCACGGTGGGGTGGGTTGGGCTTCATCCATCACCCAGCCCCGCTGCGCCCTTCAAACAAAGCTCACCAGGAAGGCAGTTTTTCAGCTTCTCGCTCCTCCAGCGATGAGGAGCTGCAGGAGAAAGGCTGCTTGATGAGAGCTTTGTGGCAGGAGATGGCTCGGGGACTCAGGAGCCTGAGGACAGGGGAGGGGGCTATGTCACCCAGCTCATCTCATGGTCTGATGGCATGGCATGTGCCCAGGGTGCTGAGCGCTGCGATGGGGACGCGACCACGGTTTGCTCCCGAGGCAGCAAATACCCTGTGCCTTTGCCCTGTCCTCCGTGTCTCTCCCAGCTGTCATGGCCCAGCCCATGAAAGACGACAAAAAAAATACATGTTTATATCTATCTATTCAATCAATGTCTATGGAGCTTAACGCAAAGGGATTACCAGCCCGTTTAGAGCGTTAGTGACTCTCAGCTTTCACCGGAGGAGAGTATTGGGTTGAATTGAAGCCAGCCTTTGATGGGATTGGAGAATAATTATTTCCATCAATAATTACTTCCAAGCCCAGAAGAAATGGTCCCCAGTGTGTAGCAGGACAGCAGCCCTTGGTTGCCTTCAGGCTAATGTGTTTCAACGCCGAGACCTGAAATGCCATTAGTGGGGACATCACCCACTGTGCCCAGGGAGAGCCCCCATCCGCACCATTGGAGCTGCTCCAGCTTTGCACAGGTCATTAATTTGGGGACATTTTTAATGGATCCTAATGACTGAGCCTCAGAAGACTGTTCTTAAAAGGGGGTTGGGAAATGCCACAAGCTAATTAGCTCACACAAAGAAAGCAATTAACCATGTAGCTTCCTGGATGGTTAAAAATAACACAGATAATGGGAAAAGACTGGGAGATTTTTTACAAGCAGAATAATAGATTTTAAAGCTGGAGGGACCATTGGATCTGCCAGCATCACCTCTTGCATGTGATGGGTGGGAAATATTTTCTCCAGCTTCATCCCATTGACCCCCAGCATACGTGTTTGCCTAACGTTCATCCCTAAACCTTCAGGCATTGCAAACTGTGCTCCAAGAAAGAAAGGGCTGTTAGAAAAGGTGGTGTTTTCCTGAGAACACGGGTTGAAATAGGAATGAAGTCTCTTCGACAGATGCTCCTGGACCAGCTCCAGCCCCCAGAATAGTGATTCTCATGACAGGGGCAGGCAGAAAGATGTTCCCAGGGGCAAGCCTCTGGCCATGGCTAGCTGGGGCTGATGTGCTGCTTCCCCATGGAATTGCACTTTAGCTTCCTTCCTGGCACCACTGAACCCCCAAGATGTGCACCACTCTTGGTCCTGGCCCTTCAGCACATATGTGTGGCTGTGATAGTTTCTAAAGCCCAAATGCCTGGCTGGGCTCAGCCTTGCTGATGCTTCCTTTATTTATTTGTATAATACTCTGCACGACACCAAAAATGTGGTATTCTCAGTGCCCCACTGGGTAAGGCTTACAACTTTCCGTTAGTGCTTCCATTCTTTGATACAAACATCTGCAGGGCTCTACTCACACGGGCTCCTGGGGCTTGTGCAGCCACCTGCATGGCTCAGGTGGTTCCCTTTGTTTTCTAGCTCTCTTATTGCTCTTTCTGGCCTCTTGCCACGCAGTGGGACGCTCAGCTGCCTGCCGTACTCTACCGAGGATCGACGTCCTGAGAAGCTGAGCAGCTGTGTGTCCAAGGAGACCTCCACCACTAACGGCTGGGCAAGAGGGAAGGAGAGACGCGGCCATGCTCACCACAGGTCACGCAGGTAGGGACAGGGCCACCCCACCGTGAGGTTCAGTGGAAGAAACGTCATCCCTGCTGAGTCTGTGAGATCTGGGCAGGGGTTGGACAACCATGTGAACCATGGGGTTGGCATCCCATGTGCTATGGGGCACATAGGGTTCCTCCCGGCTGTGGATCACCCTCAGCAGTTTTCATCTCCCAAGCCTAGATCAGAGCACAGCATTGCCTTAGCTAGGATATCGCTTTGTTATCAGTACATTGTTAGCCCCTGACAACTTGCAAGGGTAAAAACAAATGAAGCTTGCTAAGCAAGGCAGCTGGGGTCTCAGCCTTTGTTGCTGAGCTGGGATTAAGGCCTTTCTGTTTGGTTAAAGATGCTGGAAAGAAAGAGACAGAAAGTGCATTTACTATCTTCAGATGTCAGGCTAACTGGAACAATAATCTAAAGTGTATTTTTAATTAGACTCTGATTACAATCACAGAGGAACAATTAAAGTTAGATCAGCTCAGGGAGGAGGCTTCCACTTCAAAGACAAAAGGCTTCATCTTGGGAGCAGGGGGAGGGCTCCAGGCAGGCTGCCTATGGCTGAGCACACAGCCTGGAGGTTCTCCATGCCCTGGCACAGACATGGCAGGAGCTGACGATGGCCTGAGATGAGGAGGGGACTGAGCTGTGCTGGAGCCTACATCCCACATCCCTATGAGGATGGCTTTCCAACCACGAGGTCCCAATGGTGGCACCTCCAGCCAGTGGGATGAGCAGTGGGGATGCTGAGGCACAGACCCTGTGCTCTAGTTTCCATCATTCACTGTCTTTCTTTAGGGTCACCAGCCTCCATGCATTTCATATTTTCAGCCCAGTGCTCCAAATTAATTAAGTGCAGCGTTTGCTTTTTGCTGAAATGTAACACAATTTAAAAAGAAATTAATTTACAGCTTTTTTCCCCCCAAAGTTTAACCACCGTGTAAGAGATGCTTATCTCACTAAATCACCATAGCACATCAATAAGTATATATTTTTCTAATCAATCGCTATTTAGCATTTGCCATGTCTTACATTACTGTTAAATTCATCCGGTCTCAATAATTATTGTATGCAAATCGAACGCCAATTAATTATTTAAAACATATTTACAAAGCAGCAAAACCCATAAATCTGTCATGGAGTTGTTAACCTCAGCAAGCTCATTTCAAATAACCAGCTGGCATCGCAGCCACGTACAGTGTCTGTCTCATTATATCTCCATTAAACCCATGGAGGAGGCACTCAATTTCAAGTGAGGGTAATTAGAGGGTAATTAGGTGCCCTGATCTGTCCCGGTCAGCCCTCAGGTAGGGATGGTGGCATGCGGAGGTGAGCAACCCCAAGTGAGGTCATTCTGATGGTGCTTTTATGAATTCATTTTAAAATCTTGTTTGGCTTTATCCCCCTTCCTCAGCCCCTCGTGTGACGGGGAACGTGCACCGCTGCCAGCCCGGGGGAAGAAGAAGAAGAAGAAATCCAGCCGCAAGAAGCGACGGAGGTGAGGGCGGCCATGTTGGCCTAGGCCTTGCCTTATGGGGAAGGTGTGAGGGGTTGGGGCTCTGTTGGCCATCCTCCTGCCCTCGCCTTACACCTAAACAGGGCTTAGCCCCAGCTCTGCCCAAGCCCCAAAGCCTGGTGGTGGGGTGCAAGGTGGGCAGCCCTGGGGGTGAGGGGCTGTGCTGGCCCTGATGCCTCTCTGCTCCCCCAGGTCTCCTTCCTACAGCCCCTCTCCTGTGAAGAAGAAGAAAAAGAAGAGCTCCAAGAAGCGAAAAAGAAACAGGTATTTCTCCTTTGGAAGTGTTGTGGTGATGCGTTGGGTACTGAAAGCCGGTTTTTAATTTAAAGAGAGTGATGAAATTTTGGAATTGCAAATATTTCACTGTCTTCTCCCAGCTGTTAAACCAATATTTGCAGAGAACAGTGGATGCCATCTCCCTTGGAAAGTTCATGTATTTATAATTTATTGAATGAGAGCAAGAAGCCACTGAAAGTGGTGAACAGAGTGAAAAGCAGCCCCTTTTTTGTTATGGAAAAAATGTGGAAAGAAGGGAGAATAGAAAGAGATAGAAATGCCTCTAAAATATATCCTTTCCAAGAACGGATTCTTATGCTATTTTATGGATGGCATCTCCTGATATCCATCGCGTGTCAGATGCTTGTCATTTTTACACCTGTAGTACCCATTTGTGCCCCTGCAAGCTGAACTATAGCTTATAGTTCATCCCAAAAGGCATCGTGATCAACCATTGAGCGTCAGTGACCAATGGAGGTCATTTCCAGATACCACTCAGCTACACATCCCAACTGGCCTTGTCTTGGGCCATCTCATGGCCCTTCTAGACAGGACTTCAGGCCATGTCTTCTGCGGGATGTTGTGCTAGGAGCTCAGATGGGATACGAGGCAGCGTGCAGGGGCCAGGCCTCACTGGAAGGAAGTATCCCCCTCCATGCTCCCAGGTTTTTCCAAGGGCCACTAGCATGGTGGTTCCTACAGGCATGCTCCAGGAGAGAAGACATGAAGCTGGTTTGGCTGTGAGCCTGCTCTGGAATTTTGCAGAAAGGATTCCTCCTTTGACTGCTGCTCAATCCTTTGTACAGAAAATAGGGGTCTAGACTCTCCTCGACAACTTCAAACTCAGTGCAGTGCGGAGTCAGTAGTAGAGAAAAGAGATCCACCAGGGACAGAGGAGGTGTTTGATTCTACAGAAAATTATATGCTCAATTATTTGCAGTGTGCCAGTGACTTCCACCAGCACCAGCTGCCCCATTAGTTGCCTCGTTAGCCCAGCTGGCTAAAAGGGAGCCAGGGCTGTCTAGCTGGTGCATTGCTTCCTTAGTGTTTAGCCTCAAGATGGGCCTTACCAGATTGTCTCTGATTCAAGCTTCCAGTTTTGTAAGACGCTGTACTCAGTGTGCACCTTTGTGTCTTGCAGGTTATCCTCAAAGAAGAGAAGACACAGGTAAGAGTTGAGCACGTGTGGGTGATCCCCTAGAAATGGTCTCCTCAGGATCTCCCAAGGTTGATGTTTACCGTGTGGAGGCAGAAATCACTTCTGTGCCTCTTTGTGGAATCCCCTTGGTTCCCCCATCCCCTTCGGGTCTCGCAACCTCGTCCGTGTTGGATACTTTCTGCATCTTGAGCCTTCATTCCTCTTATGGTTTCACCTACAAACAGCATGGATTCCCCAGCAGTGAGGAAACATTCCAGCTCAGTGCCTTTCCAGGTGCATACTGGAAGAACTCTCCTGATTCCAATGCATGCATCCATCTTCTCTATGGAAAACTGTAAAGCCAGAAGGTTGGCTGATGCCATGGGGACTGTGTCCAAGCCCAGGTTTCTCATCAGGAACTGAGACCCCCTGTGTCGAGGCAGAAACATACATCCCTTCAATTTTTTAATTGCATGTTTTTGGGCAAATTAGCTGTAATGTTGATGTGTGACTGTGCAATATATATATATATAAATCAGAACAGAAACCTCCAAATTAATTAGCCATTTCTTATTTAGTTCCTCAAGCCCCAAAAGTAAGAGAAAGGAAGAAAGAAAACACAAAAAACAGTAAGTAGTGATTCACAATATTCTCTGCCCTGCCAGTTGTGAGCAGAAGGTCCAGCTCTTCTGATGAAAGCAGTATGAGACCCAGCTCTGCATGCCCTCACTGAGAGGGGCGTTAGCTCTTCCTTGTTTGCTGCTTTCAGAGGTTACACAGGGGCTGCTCATGATATAACCAAATATCCAAATGGGAGCAGAAAGCAATGGGGGTTGGGGAAAAGAAGAGGTTGTTTAGAGATGAGGGAGACTGTTGAAATATGGAGTTGAGGTTCCCATCTGCTCTGGTGTGTGCAGAAGACAAGCACAATATTTGTCTTAAGGGGCAGGCAGGAGTATGGCGTGAAACACGGTTCTTTGGGGCCAGGAGGAGGGTCTGTAAGACTTCCATTTTGCAACTTGTGGCTTCTCACCTGCTTTCAGAGCACAGGAACAGCTCTGGGGCTGAAGTCTGGGCATCAAACCCCTGGCTGGCTCTGCTGGGACTTAGCATACCCTGCTAGGGAAAGAAGAGCTGGCAGACAGGGATCTGCTGTCTGATTGGTATTAGCAGGGCCTGCCCTGTAATTCTTCCCAACACAGCCTTTACTCTTAGGAAGGGAACAGAAGGACAAGAGCCCCTAGCACTGCTAATGTCACCTTGCTGCCCACTGGGAGTTAAGAGACTAGAATCCACAAGGTGCTGCCTTCACCTCTATTGCATGCAGAAACCCCATCTCCTTTTCTCCGCATTTCTGCATGTGCAGCAATGCACTCGCTGTTTTCTTCCCGCAAACTGAGCTGCTGTGTGCTCAGAGATCTTATAGATCATTGATAAAGCTGAAGCTTTCTTGATTATCTGTATAAGAGGGCATCTTCCACACACAACAGTGTTGGCCAACCTGCGTTAGCCTAGCAGTGTGGTTAGAACAAAGATTGGATGCAGTAGTGCACTGACTGAGGGGAATGAGAGCTTCTGGGATTGCTCTTTGGGGATAAACCACCCAGAGCTCTTTAGTCTTCATCTTTCAACTTGGAAATCAGAACTGAGTCACTCGTGGTTTCTTCATGCCTCCCCATTGCTCCCAGGTGTCGATCAGAGAGATCCCATAAGCCATCTTGAATCAGGATTTGGCTTATCCTTGTTATCTAAACCATATGGGAGCAGTTTGTCCATCCTGAACACAGGGAAAAACTCTTAAACTGAAGGGACTGATGCAGAAGGTGAAGAGAAAGCATGGAGGGAGGGAGAGGCAGTCAGTGCTGCTGACTTCAGCTGTACAGAAGGAAGAAAGCTCCCCAAATGTAAAATGCTGGAAATACAATCATAGTATATAAAAGCATCTGAGAAAACAGCCAAGCAGAGTTCAAGCAATTGCCTTCATTGTTGCCTTTTTGTTTTAGAGGAGATGCTGTGCTCAGGCAATTGGTTCACTGATTTCTTATGGTGCCAAATTGTTAAATGCTGTCCAGGCAGGTATGTTAGCAGTGTCAGTTGCTGGTACAGCGTGGCCATGAAACCAGATTGTTCCTGTCAGCTAACCCATCATCAGCTTTGTGTGCTGGCACAGCAGTGCCAGGCTGAGCAGATGGTTACACACCAGTCCCAAAATAGCTGCTGTGGTGGGCACTGGGCATGACAAGAAGGAACAAGCACAGAAGGTTTCAGAGCCTGCCATTCGCATAACCCTGCTCCCTGAGTGCAGGACTGGGGCTTTTGGCAAGGACAACACCAGCCCTTCAGTAATGGGGCCAGGTCCATCTGTAACAGCCCAAATGGAGCAAGGGGAAGAGCAGCAGGACGGTGAACCTGTGTCTGTGTGCAGTTTGCTGGTCCCTGTCCTGTGGCCATGTAAGAGAATGGAGCAGCAGCAACTGGGCATCTATGAGAAGTCAAATAAATGGTCCTGTCCCCTCAAGCAGAAACCGTGCATAGCGTAGGCTGCAGTTATGGAGGCTGTGTTTCATGTTTATAACAACAACAAGAGCAGATTATAGGACTGGCTGGACTCTCTCATCTTGAGAAGGTGGGGAAAGCTTGTACCCAGTGTCCTGTATTACGGGGAGTCTGGGAGGGTTTGAGCTTGGCATTGTGCTGCTCAGACAAAGGGTTCTTCCCAAACAGGGCTTAGCAATGGGCTGTCAGGATGGGCTGCAGGATGAAGGGGGAATGGGTGACACAGCTCTTTAGGGTCTTGAAAGCAGAAAGGATTGGTGCTGCCTGCTGTGCTCCTGTGCACTTGTCCATAGATCTTCTTCCAGCATGGCGCAGGGGCAACCTAACAGCTTGTAGCTAAATGCTAGCATAGATCTCAGTAAGATGACATGCCTTGATGCCAGGGCAGCTGTGAAGGGATGGAGAATTTTTCATGCCTTTGTGTCCTTTGCAATGTTTCACGCACCAATCCCTTTGCTTTAAAATGCAGATCTTGTTTCTGATCTAAGTGCCGTTGATTTTGGCCTCCAACTGCTGGGTCCTACAGCCTAGGTCTGCTATCTAACCATGGTTTTTTCTCTGCTTCCCAAAGCTCTCGTGGGCGCACTCGGAAAGCTCACCGCCACCGCCGCTGCCACTCTCGCTCAGAGAGCTCTGACTCCTATTCCCCGAGCTGCCGGAGCAGGTAATGTCACCGCTCACTGGGCTGCTGCCCTGCAGCACTGCAGGGAGTCAGGAGTGTGATTGCAATGGCTCGTGTGCCCCACTGACCCCCTGTGCAGAGCCACGTCCCACTCTGGTAGTTGGGTGTTGAGCTCCTTGTGGTCACGGCCATAAAGCAGAGGGTTTGGGCTCAAGAAGCGGTGGCTGCATCTTCTCAGCCCAGCAGTCACTTCTAATCTCCATGGCTGAAGATCAGCCAGTGACAGCTGATTTCAGCCCAGTCTGCCTTCCCCACCCCAGGGCTCTGTACTGCCAATGTCCCAGGAAAGCTTCAAGCTTGTTCTTAGCAATGGAAATGTATTTGCCAGTGGCATCCTGTGGCCACTATCTTTGACCTGATTAAAATCTCTTTCCTGTACATGACACATGCATCCTGAGGCCAGCTGAGTAGATGCTGGTGCTAGACCCGCATCACTGCAATAGCAAATTGCATAGCTATGCACATCATGAGCTTGTTTACGTGTTGTTTGAAAGAGTTTTATGAACAAACCTCTCCTTCTGTCCCACTCCGCTCCTCCTAACTAATGAAAATTTTCTCATGGACCCCTGGTGATCAGTGCAGGGAGGAACACAACCAGTAATAGGTGGGAAGTTCATGCAAGTGCAGAGTGTCTTCTCTTGGAAGTGTATTGCCATAGGGATATTCAAGGCTGTGTGGAAGCTGTGAGCCACCATAAAATTAGGAATATTGGAGCTGGAACTTGAGGTTTAAAACCCAAATCCCACCACACATCTCCTGGCTGCAAACCAAAATGTTTTTAAAGCAAGGAAGCAAAATATTCCTTTTCACTCCATCCTGACTCCACAGAGGAGAGACAAAGGTTTGCATGCGGCTGCCGGTGGGCACTGCTGCAATGCTGAGGATAACGCTTTGCTTCTCCATGTTTTCTGGAGGCACAGAGCCAGGTCTCGGGAGGAAGGGCGTAAAGCACGGCGGAGACGCTCCCAGCACCATGCAAAAGTCCCAGCAAAGAGAAGCTCGTCTGCAGAGGTTCAGGCCAGCCAAACCCTCCCACTGCACAGCTTCCTGTCTCCTAAGGAAGTCGTAAGTATTACGCACTGTGCTTCTTTGCTTTCAGTAGCCACGGGAATACGGGTGAGAAGTCTGACATGAAATTTTTATAACTCGATTATAATGATGTTAGACAAAATTTGGTTAAAACAGCATTACTTATTAATGGTGCTGTTCTCCAAGTGTATTTAAAGTCATTCCTTCCTTCAGCACTTCCTCTTCAAGAGTGGGGTTGGAGAGGGGAAAGATTTGCCGAGTCTCTAGCCACTGAATATTGAATTGAGGACACTTAATATTAAGAAAAAAAGAAAAAAAATGTGGCCTTCAGCAATGATATTTCACAGGGATGTGTTTGTTATGCAGTCTTTGCTCAGCTGAATTTGAACTTAATTCATTGGTCTTCATGTCCGAAAGTTTAGTCCTTTAGGGGGAAAAAAAGGGAATCAGATGTATACAAAGGAAATATTTACATTTAACGAGTTGGTGATTATTGGCAGGGGATGTTTTCTATTGGGATCCTTCTGAGATCGCTGTAGCTCTGGACTGACAAGCCCAGGGGCCAACTTGAGAGCTTGTGTGCAGCTCTCATTGATGCTAATGGGAACTGCATGTGCAGCCGAGGGTAAAGTCAGTCTCAGTGCCTTGGGATGTTTTTCCATATACATGGAAAGAGATGATATAATACATGCCTTAGAACAGAGGGAGCAAAAATGGAGAGAAATCTTAGATAGCGATTGGTATGAAATCTTTTCTCCCATGGCACATTTCCCCCTTGTTCCCAGTAGCTGCCAAGCAAAGGTGTGATGCTCTTTGATCAGTGTTAGTATCTGATGGGTATTCTGGAGAGGGGCACTGCTACATAAGACTTGAGGTAGCACAGAACCTGGTGCTTGTGTGTGGTTATGGAATGCTACCAGTGGCTTGAGTGGAGTCCTCTGAGCCCTGGAGTGGTATATAGTGGAGGACTGACTTTCTCCTCTTAAGCCTTGTCCTGAACTGGAAATAGCTCAGCCATACCTCAAATAGAGGAGATGGTCCCAGCAAGAGGAGGCTCTTTCTCTGCTCACCTGCACAGCTGGCATTTCAATCACAATACACAGAGATCATATACGGATACAGACAGGCACAAGCTGTCTCCCAGAGTCACAGATCAATACTTACTCCTGTCATATACACCTACTGAGTGTGTAGTGCACAACTGAGTCATTGCTTATAAAGCCATATAAGGCAGAGCACAGGTAGCAGAACCTGCATGCTGTGCTTACGTGTGCGTCCCTACAGCAGCAAATGCAAAGAAAGAAGGACAAGCTGCAGAGCTTTCATTGCCACCGGCCTGGGGTGGTACCCTGTGTCAACTCAGCAAGGTCAGGGTGAGTTAATAACGCAGGGAAACCAGTGGCAAAGAGTCCTTTACTCTGCAGTCCATTGGTGTCCTCTCTCTTCCCAGACAGAAGTACGCTCTCTTGGGACATCGTTCAAGAACACATTTATGCACTTGTTTAAATTGAAGCCCCTGGCGAAGTGCTGAATAAGGTCTTTAAATATCACATACTCAGAACCGGCAGGGAAAAATGGAATGGGAGCTTTCAGTCTTGTCTGCTAATGCTGTACAATCTCTGTCACACCCCTTGGCCTGGGCTTCCACAAAAACCCTCCTGATGTGGGGAGATTCCTTTGGAGATATCACAATGAAAGCGATGGTCCAGAGAGGGCTCTGACACACAGAGGAGACCCAGACAGGCAATACACAGACTTCCTCGAGGTAATGCTACAGCATTTCCAAATCTATTTTTAAAAATTACTTAATTTTAAGCCAGATTGTATTCTATTTTCTTCTGAAAAACGGAAGCTGTCTGCAGTAAACTTTGTCTCCACGCGTTTTGTCCCTTCTTTTCTACTGGAATGGCCACATCCAGCTCAGTTTACCTGCAATCTGAGGGATGAAGCACACAGAAGAGCGCCCTGACCACACATCTACCTCACTGCTTCTTCCCTTCTTGCTTTCATGTGCAAGTTGGTGCATGCACACATGCAAAAACACCCCCAGAGCTCCCTGCTTCTTTTGAGCAATGAATCTCCAAGCTTCGCACACTCGTTTTTTCCTTTAATCACACGCAGCCACAATAGGCACCTGTTGAGAAAGAGGATTGTGAGGCTGTGCCTCAGCATGCAGAGAAACTGGTAATAGGCTGCTGCTATATCTGAACATTAACCGCAACCCCCCGTCCTGCTGCAGACACCATTCCGCATTGGTACAGATGTATTCCATGCCCTTGTGCTTCTGGTTGAGCAGAGCAATATAAATACCTGCAGGGTGTGAGCTTAATTGCCTTTTGTTGTACCTGATGAAGATAACTGCACACCGCATCTACCTTCCCTGCCAGCTCCTTTGCTTTCACTGAAGCTCGTTTGCAATGTCACTAATTAACACAGGCTTGACCCAAATTTTCAAGGAGGCTCAGTGGGGTCTGGTTGTTCCAAGCAGCACTGCTTGTGCTGGTGTGCCTGCAGGGAGGTACAGGTGGGACAGCACAGTGCAGGGATGGTGACAGTGTGTATGGGGGATAGGAGGGGGCTGGTAGCACGCCTGCAGATTGCATTGCTCTTGCTCTCTGTTTTCCAGCCTGGATTGTGGTTTCTATAGGAAAAGCTGCTCTTTTAACTGCTGCATGCCATGTTTCTGATGACAAACAGGGCTCTTCAGGAGCTGGAAGGCAAAGCCTTCCCTAAACAGCCTCACTCTTTTGCTGATCCTCTCAGCCAGAGGACTGAATGTACCTCTGGTTATCACCCAATAAATTTGCAGCTCAGTGCTCAAGCAGAGGCAAGAGAGTGTGCAGCCATGAGAGGGGACCAAGCAGTGCCCCAAGTACCCAAAGGAGGTAACATGATGCAAGCCCTCACCCCAAAGCTATGCCAGACCAGCCCAAACCAAGGTGGATGTGCTCACTGCAGCGGGCAGAGAGGAGTTTTGCACTGATGTCAGCTCAGGCAGAGGGTTAGCAGAGCCCAGCCCATCTCCCCATTGAAGGGCAGCCCTCTGGGCCCCACTCCCCGAAGGCAGCAGGTGCTGCAGTGGCAGCTGTCAGCAAGGAGCAGGGGTCACTGCCGCAAGCTTTGTGTGCCTTTCATCGGTACAATGCATGGACAGACAGAGGGAGGGAGACATTATGCACTTCTGAAAAAGAAATTAACTCTTGTTTTGCGACTCGTTTCAAAGCAGAGAAAAAGACCCCAGAAAAGCCCTCTGGCGATGAGTGAGGCTACGCCGCGCTGCTCACTGATGGGCCTTGGTCCCCTTATGGCTGAGAAAATTTATAGTCCTGTCTCTCCTCGAGGCTGTTTGAAGCACAGTAAATGGACTCGTTCAGTTTAATTGGGAGACGAGCAGTGATTGTATTGTTGTAAGCCATTAGGCTGTACCGCCTCTTGATCTAGGAGTGCACTCAGCGTTACGTTCTGAAGCATCAGGGCCTCGTTTCTACTCGTCCCTTCATCTTGCTTAAATAATGATTTGAAACACAAAAAATAACAAACCCAAACAGTAAATACATATCTTGGGTTCTCTTGAGGGCAGCAGTGTGTCTCACACCAAAGTCGTTGAGATTATTTAATTACTTATTAGAGGGGGGAGGGGGAAATGCCAAATGTTCACACGGAGAAAATTAGATTCACAGAAGACCAGACTCTCTTAAGACACCCTAGAAAAATAAAAAGCCATTAGAATTCAATTGAACTCTACAGCGCCTTCAGATGCAGCTCGTGGTTCCCATTTTGTGTGGCAGGAAAATGGAACCAGAGGTAAAGCCAAGGTCACCAGATGGGGGAATTTGCCTCTCTCCAGCACCTCAATGCTTGTCCTGCCTCCCACCACAGGACAGAAACCACAGGCCAGGCCTTCCAGCCCTCACAAGGACATATTCCACTTCTATCTGTGTTACCTCTTCCCAGAGTGCTGTTATAGCAGTGGTGGACCTCCAGAGAGGCACTGGGGGATCATTGGGTAGATTTTGGATACGCTGACAGCAGCTGTTACTTGAATGCAAGCAAAACAAGAGTTCCTAGCAATCCTAGGTTCCAGGGGTAGAAATGCCAAGAAATGGGTGGATTTCTTGGCTGGGAAGAGCTAAAGGCTGTTTGGTTTGGACTGGGAACAGAGGTGAGGGAGATGCGCCTGCCCACCCCCAGACTCCCACCTCTGGAGTCAGGGAGTGCTTCACGTGGTGTTTTTATGCCTGTAAATGAAATGTAGCCAAAAGGTGGCTGCCTTTCGGTCAGGGTTCAGGTATAACATAAGCCAGAATCCTTAGAAAAAATCTGGTGCCATATTTGAAACACAGTCTTGTATTTTATGGGATGTGTTTGGGGAGAGAGCATGGTTCTGATCGCGGAGGCCACATCCCTCGTGTCTTTGGGTGCAAACCAGAGCAAGGCCGGACCCCCGGCTCTGTTACACTCCTTTGACATCTCTGGAGTAAGCTTATTCTGGAATAAATGAGCTGGCAGAGAAATGGCAAAGAGCAGCACCTGTGTTGCAAACCCTGAGGCCTGGAGGAGGCTACACAGGCTGCAGACAGGTCTGTGTTTGTCCTTAATGCTCCCCATCACAAGGGCAGGCACTAGCACTCGTGTAGCCTCGCTGACCGGTGCTGGACTGGCTCTGGTAGATGCCAATAGAGATAAAACTGAAGAGATAAGACGTTTAGATGATGTAAGTCCCCTGGTGGTGCCAGCTGACAGCCCCAGCCAAGGCAGCCAGCACGGCTGTAGGGTCCTCGCTGACCCATCAGCTTCAGTAGCCCACCAAAACCATCATCCCCTTCCTGCAGGTCTCCAGCACAGCCAAAGTGGGGAAATGTTGTTTCCCCCTCGACTTTATTTTTGACTTCTTCACTCGAGTTCCTTTTGCCACTTCCACGTACCCGTGGGCCACCATGAAACCCAAGGGGATTGAATGCAAGCCACGATTTTCCAGCACAAGCCATCAGCCCCCAGGAGCTGTCTGGGCAGCCTAATGTAAAGCAGAAGGAAACAAAAATAAGGAATAATAAGTGAGAGAAGCGAGCAGACAAAAAGCAGTTGTGACATTTACATAGCAGAGTCAAGTGAACAGTTGGCAGTGTGGATTGAAGAGAGGGTTTATGTTTTTTTTATGTAATTTGAGACTCTAATGATGGACTTATGTTGCCCGCTCTTCCTTTTTTCTTACACCTTACCTACTAAAGGAGGAGTTCTTGATGGGTAAGTGGATGCTATCCGCAAGACACCAGGGAATTTATTAGAGGTCACTTGAGCGCATTAGCTATATCTTCTTCAGGGGGAAAAAAGCACACAAAGAAGTGTCTGTATACCTTTTATTTCCAGAGGGATTTTTCTTTTTTTCCCCTTCTCCTTTTTTTTTTCTTTTCTTTTTTTTCCCCCTTTCTTAGTTTTTATTTTCAAAGTGCTAAGCTTGTTTATTTGCCAGTTTGTACAGAAGCCCTTCCTTTGATTTGCTTTGTTTTTTCTTCACTTATTTTTGTAACATTCATTCAGAAATTCACTTATTTAAGCATTTGTTTCATTTTTGTTTTCTTTCCAAGGATTATAAAGTTTTGGTTTTTATATATATATATATATTCCCATCCCCTCTTTTGTTTCTTTTTTTGCCCTCCCCCTCTTAGGTTAAATAAGGGCTTTTTCCTCTGTTACACCTTTTTTTATTTAGTTAGCTGTTATTTTGATTCCTTGGTTGCCCGTTTACTTTGTTGAACTCTTTCGTTTAACATGGATCGCATGCTGATACTCTTTGCATGATCTCTAGATCTTCCCGTTATCATAGCAGGGGGAAAAGGAGTTTCTTCTTACTGTGGATTTCTTTCAGGGATATGTGCTTTTGTTTTCTTCTCTTTCTTCTTTTTCTTTCTTTCTTTCTTACTTTGTTTCTTTCCTTTTGTTTCAGTGCATCATGATGGTAAAATTTCTGGGTTTATTTAAAACATAAAATAAAAGCAAAGTAAAACCAAGAGCAACCCTCCTCAATAAAACGTTCAAACAATGCCAAATGGCTTTTTTGCTTTCAGATCTCTCAGTCAGGGTCTTCTGCTGACCTCTTTACCAAAACAGACAGCCCGCCTGGCCACCTAACCAGCCAGAACGGAGAGTGTCATGAATATGACTCAGGAAACGATACTTCTTCCCCTCCCTCCACTCAAACGAGCTCATCCAGGTCAAAGGACAGCCAGGAGAAACGAAGCGTAGCCCACGATGGCTTTGGCCATGCCTTCTCATCCGGGAAGCCCAAAGTGGCCAACGGTGATAACAGCTCTGATTCAGGAAATTCCTTCAGCAGTTGCTTTTCCCAGACCAAGGGAACAGCTTCGGAAAATCTGTCTCCAGATCCCCAGGGACAAGACCAAAGGTCAGTGATTATCAGCAGCTGATGCTGGTATTTGTTGCTCTGTATCTCCCGCTCGCGTTCCCGATGCACTGGTGAGCTGGCAGGGAGGTTTTTGTGGTCTGGAGGTGGTTAGATCTCAATCAGACCTTGCCAGTCTGGAGTTCAGAGCCCACAGTGAGCAATGCTGGAGCCTGAGGAGGAAGATGAAAACGCAGCCACAGGTCATCATCAGGAGAAAGGAGAAGGTGCCTACTCCATCTCTGCCTCCCTTTCCCGGGATGTGCCACGTGGTGGTGGGGATGAAGGAGCAGAAGCATAGCAGCTGGTACCCAAAGCTGTGCTGGGGCAGTGATGTTTGGGAGCTATTCCTCCTCAGGTCTTAAATGCCAAATGTTAGAGCCAGGGGAGTTGGAATTAGGAAGAACAAGTCCTGAATTTTCATTTGGAGGGTAACGTGTTGAGGCTGTCCGTACTTCTCACGCTGTGACTCCAGTGGGATAACTCTGCCTTCACATGGGTGGAGCTGGGATTGCAGCTGGTCCTTACTGTTGGGAAGCTGACCCCAATTCACATCCATGGCTCTTCTGGAAGTACAGGGATTCCCACAGCCCAGTCCAAAGACAATAGGACATGCCTGCTCGCTCTGCTCCTGGAATACAGCCCTGCCACGCTTTCCTTGCTCCTCACCCCCAACCCCAGAGCCTGCAGAGCATGGGGCAGAGGAGCTGACAGCCCAAATATATGTTTGCAGAGGATGCCTGTCCTCGTGTCTCAGCTGTTCAGAGGAGAAGAAGCGCAGCGTCCCCCCGTCGCCAGCCCGCAGCTCACCGCTCAGGCCGTGCCCCCGCAGCGAGTCGTGCAGCAGCACGGGACGCTCCTCCCCTGGCTCCAGCTGCTCCTCACCCCGCAGGGCCTCCCCCAGGTACTCCCGCAGCAGGTCCTGCTCTTCAGGGAAGAGGTAAGGCCAGCACAAATGGCTCTCTCGATCGCTCTGGGCAATCTCTGGCTCTTGCAGGCTGGCGGACTCCTTGGGGATGGGAGTGAGAGTTTGTGTGGGTGCCAGGGAACCACGTGGCCCTGAGATACGGGGCATCTCTCCCCACCATGAGCCTAGATGAGGAGAAGTCTGGTACAACTTCACCCTCCAGCATCTTTAGCTCTTATGTTTCTTCCCTAGCCCCAGGTCTTCTTCACGGTCCCCCAGCTATTCCTCCAAATCCTGCAAAAAAAGCCCTGGCAGCAGGAGCTCAAAGACTCGCCGAAGCCCCAGTTACTCCCACTACAGCCCTACGAGGTATGACTGTCCCTACATTGCTGCTCCTCTGCTGCCTCATGCTTTTCCATTGCCTCCATCACTAGCTTGTACTCCAGCCTACTTTCTGGTTCCTTCTGCCAGCTCCAAACTGCCTTCTCAGCTTCCAGGGTTGGAGGGAGCAGGGAGACATGGATCCTGGCACATGTCCGAGGATTATGCTGATCTGCAATCCAGTGGAAATATCTTCCAATTTATTGCCTCAGGGCAATCAGTGCAGCAGGGAAAGATGCTCTACTCTTCCAAGCTGCAGCTCTGCCAAAGAGGTTTCAGGCCCTGAGAAGTGTCCCTGCTGCATGGGCAGGTGCCAGGTACCCTCATGCTGGCACTCACAGAGCCACGCATGGGGAAACACAGCCCAGGTGACTCTGCTCCACACCCTGTAGAAAACATACATCTCACAGCTCAGCCCTAGAGATGCCTTTGGGCAGTATTTTCTGGTAACATCTCTGCTTTTGAGCATGCTGTGAGCATTTGGCACCCTTAAAATGTTACATTCGCAGGACCTGATTCTGCAAGCTGTGACAGCCCCTGTTCTGGTGCAGGAGAACATTTCCTGCACGCAAGGATCAGGTCCTTGACCTGTAACGTATTGCTTTGCAGATGAGAAGGGAACGGGGCGTATGAAGTCATCTACCCTCCACAGCAGGGCCTGTGCTGACGTGCACAGGGATTTAACAAAAGAGAAAACCATAGCAACCCCAGCACTCCTTCTGGTGAGCGGTGCACAGCCCTGCAGAGCTACCTGGGGCCCTCTGCACACGTGGGGCCTGCTGGCAGGGCTGTGCTCGCACTCCTGCAGCACAGCCAGCAACAGCAGCTTTAGCAGCGCTGTGGAAATACCAAGTGCATCCACAAAGGGACGGGGAAGCCATTTAGCTGAGCAACGCGGGGCTGCTGGGAGACGCTGCTGAAACCTCCCTGCAGCCTGCAATTGCTGGGTGTCCGTCTGTCAGGCTACTGAGTGTCCCACTGTCCAGCAAAGCGCAAGGCTGATGCCACCCAAACACCGAGCAGAGCGCTTTCCACTCAACTGGGTCATTGCCTTCGTGTTCGAACCCCATCCAGCTGATTTTTGCACCTGCAAAAGCCCAGCAGTGATGATTTTCAATCTGGCCCTTCCCTTAGGGACCGTGAGCACAAGCACAGCTCCAGTGAGAAGGAGTCACACCGGCAGCGGGACCGGCAGCGCCGGCGCTCCTATTCCCCCCTGAGGAAGCGCAGGAGGGACTCCCCCAGCCACCTGGAGGCCCGGCGCATCACCAGGTATGGAGACATCACACCTGGGGCACATGGGCTGCTTTCTGTCCCCAGCCATCTCTGGTGCAGGTTGCTCCAGGAGCACAATGGTTTCCCTAACCCTAACTCTGCCTCCCCTCCAGCTGGGGGATCTGCAGCTGGAAGCAGAAGGAGGATGCAGGGGTTTCATTTACAACCACAGAAGAAAAAGGGCAGATAAATCAGAGCAGGGATTCACCCACCCATCAAGTACAAGGTGCAGAAGGCTTTTGCTTCACCCTTTCCCATGGCAGATGTCCCATGCTATAGACAGTCAAATTTGACTCTAATTCTCAAGCTGAGGGCTTTTTGGGAAAACATCAGGCAGAGCCTCAGACTTGATGGATGGTAGCCGTGGGGGTGGTTGGCTGGAATCCCAACGCCTACCAGCTACCTGCAAATAAAACCAGACAAATCTGAGAGGTGTCGTGCAGAGTAAACAACATATTTTGAAGATCTTGGCAATAAATCTGTCCTTGCGTTCCTGGTAATCCTGCATCTCTCTGTCCCCACAGCGCCCGCAAACGCCCCATCCCCTACTACCGGCCCAGCCCATCCTCCTCCAGCAGTGCCAGCAGCTATTCCTCCTGGTACAGCAGTCTCAGCCGCTCCCCTAGCCGGAGCAGGAGCTACTCCAGTCACCGGACGAGCCGCAGCCGCAGCTGGAGCAGCAGCAGTGCAGAGAGCAGGAGCCGCAGCAGGAGCTCAGGCCCCAGGAGCAGCCGCAGCCGGAGCAGGAGCTGTGACTCAGGAGGCAGCTCCGACAGCCTGCGTCGCTAAGGAGTGCCGCCGGCATCACTGAATTCCTTGCGTTCTCCACATCCTTCCCACCTACTTGGCCATTGATCGCAATCATCCCCAATACTGATGCGACAGCAGCACCGGGTCCCCTTTTCTCATTACGGATGGAGTAAGAGCCCTCGTGCTCCTGGAACAGCCCCCCTGCTGCCTTGCAGGGAGGGTGGATCCATGCAGCTCCCCCAGTCAGAGCTGGGGCTGGAAGAGGGGCCAATGCCCCACAAAGGCTCTGCAGACCCTACAGGGCCCATCCTCCTGACATCCCCATCTCCCCATCGCTGCCACTCTGCGACAGCTGCCAGCTGCTCCAAAGGAAGAAGATTGTCTCTTTGCTCTTCTCTTGCCAAAGCGGGAGCCAGCGAATTAATTCCCTCCGGAGGAAGAGACACATTTAGGGAGGAATTTGCTGGGAAGCTTTGGTGATGAGTGGACGTGACCTGTCCACCTCAAGGCAAATATCAGGTCCCTGATATTGGATCTCTCCTCCCGAGATTCTGCCCACTCTGCAGCAGGTCTCTGCCATGAGCATATTTATTTATTGCCATACGCCCAACACTGCTATAAATAGAAGGCCAGAAATCCCTCCTGACATTAATTTCTGGGGGGGAAAAAAGCTATTCCCTCTCTTTCTCCTGCCCTTTCCTAACAAGGTGTTACACATCCACCTTTCACAGGGCTGTTTTATTCCCCTCCATCAGTGTGACCGCTGAGAGGAGACGCAGCAGAGGGGAGTCAGTGCTGTAGTGTGAGCTGGGGCTGCACGGCTCGCATCTCAGAGACCCCCCACCCTCTCCCAAAATTGCCTGTTTTTTTTTTCCCAGGATCTGGGAGGGCCCTGCCTGCCTGGGCGGCCCTGCGGTTTTGTCTCCCTGCCAGGCTTGCCAGCCCAGCTGCCTGCGCAATTACTGTGTTTTGCAGAGCAACAAAGGCTTCTCCTAGCACGGGCTGAGCCGGTGCTGAGGATTTTCTTTCTCTTACAACACCTGGGTGCTTAGAGACGCTAATTTAGGTCTAAGACTTCCCTCCCTCCCTTTTTCCATCCCCTCCCCTTCCATCCTGCGTGATCATTAACGAGTTTGGGCTTAATGAGTCAAGGAGGTGTGTCATTGAAGTGTCACAGGAAAGGGCTAAGGGCAGCCAGCATCTGCCGGAGGGGGAGAGGGGTGGAAGGAAAGGCAAACCCACAGCCAGAGAGTTACCCACGGCTCCCAGTGGCAGCACCTAAAGCTGTGAGCAGGGTAAGGTCAAACACAACCTGGATGGTTGCCTTAGCAAGCATATAAACATGTTATCAGTTGGAAAACACGGCAGGAAGGTTTATACTTCTACGTAGCTGATGCGAGGGGAAATTTGATAACAGGGGCCCTTTTCCCCGTCTCCTTCTCACTGCAAACCCCTCAGGCTGTGGTTGAGAATTACAGACGAGGTGTTCTTGCAGCGGGTGCTGCTGCCTTCCCCCCACCCCAGCCCCACAGCAGCCCCCGGCTCCTCTGGTGGGGAGCACCCTTCTTGTAAAGGGCTGAGAATCCCATGCTTCTTCCTTAGGGAGTCCCTCCCAGTTTGGCATTGTCACCCTGTAGCGCTCCATGAAAGGTCTGATCTCAGCGACCAGAGGCCAAATCCCAAATCTGTCTGTCTCTTCATGCCCTTCCGTGCCCCCAAATGCCAGCATGCACCTGCAGCAGCGAGCCAGATGGGCAACGGCTGGGAAAGCAAAGAGCTTTGTGCAAGCAGTGTAAACAGCCCAACTACATTGAGCCGAGTTCCTCGTGGGATGGAGAACAAACACAGTGCTGGAGGCAGCAGCACACGCTGGCTATGGGACAAGAGGTGCCACGTGGCTCTGGTACCCATCCACCTGCACGGCCGGTGGCAGCTGAAGGCTCTCCAGCATCGGAGCAAAACCTCTTTATTTATTTATTAATTATTTATTGACGCACTTATTTATTATCAGACGCGTTCTGTTTCTAATTGCTACGGTCGGGACGGACGCGAGCGGTCGCCGTCGGCAGTATTTATTTATTTATTCTGGAGGGCAAAGGAAGGAGCAAGGAGTTATTGGGGCTCTGTGTGCTTATTTGGGTTGCATGGAGGTTCCCAGTGCTGGCCCCGCACTGGCAGGAGGAAGGACTTCCCCACGTTGTTTTGCATTGTGATCCACCCATGGAAAATCTGAGGTTGGGCCGTGAGAGCACGGGAGGTGCCTGCAAATCCAGCCCAGTGACAGCACTAACTGCTCTGTGTGTGTGTGTGTATGTGCATATGTTTCCTCAGTGGTATTTCTCTCTTTATTTTTTAACTTATTTAAGGTTTTTGGTACAATGCTGATCATCGCCCGTCCCGTCAGTGGGTTTTTCTGTCACTTTGCAAGAAGCCTGTGAGCTTTTCTGTCTCTGTGCCTTTTGCCAGTGCTTCTTTTGTTGCGTGTTCACTCACTTGTTGCTTTTATGGGAGTTTTACTCCACGACCAGAGTCTCAGGTTGCTGTTGTTTGCATGGAGCAGCTTCTGCCCTGGGGCAGCTTGGCCCTTTGGGTGAACACAGATCGCTGCTCATTGGCGCTGGGGCTGTCCAGGTCCTCACCAAGAGCTCTGGGGCAATGTGTTGGCCGCCTCTCAGAAGTGCCATCTCAGAGGGTTTTCTTTCCTCATCCTTCCTGCCCGTTGTGTTGTTTCCATCCTAAGTGCCCTGGTTGCCTTTCCACAGCAGAGCACATGACGCAGGGTCCCTCTGGGATGCTCCCTGCTCACTCAACCCCCAGGCTCCCTCCTTTCCCACCCCACACACCAGGTCTCAAGCAAACCCAGCCCAGCCCCTGAAATTTTGCTGCAAAGTGCAAAGAAAGGATATTTCAATGCACTGTTGTGTCATTCCATTTTGTCGCGGGTTGCGGCGCTCAGCTGTGCTCTGCTTTATGTTGACCGTAACTTTTCTCAATGTTTCTGTTGTTTTGGGCGACTGAAATTGTACCAAACCTACCTGCAATGGCCAATCGATGTTATTTTGCTATGCATTGTACATAGATCGAAAAGGCTGAGAGGACTTGGCCTCTTATTTAATATTTATTTCTCCTATTTATTGAGCATTACTTAGGAAAACTGTTTGAGTCTCACCATTGAGTCCATGGGATATTTGAGAAAGGGGCAATTTTAGGTGCCAGACTGAAGTCTTTAATGTCCAGCAGGGTTGTGTTATCTGTGTGATAGAGGATGAGCAAATCCCGTGACTTTTGCAGCTGCCTGGAAGTCTGTGTGTGACCAGGAGGGTCTCTGAAGCACTGCAACATCCACTGCTGTAGCAACAGCTCCTCGGTAAAGCAGCCTAAATTTTGGACTGTTGTAGAGAACAGCACCTTGAGCCCTATCCAGGAAATGGAGAGATTTAGAACAAAAGCCCAGACAGGAGAAAAGCTGCCAGGGAAACTGTGTCCCTGTTTTCTCTGCTGGTCAATTCCTTACCAAATCATACCGGCACATCTGTTCATTCGACTTCACTGTAAAACTACCTTTGCTCTCCATGGAAATGCATACTGTATTCTTTAGTCTTCCTGGGGTATTTGAGTCGTTAGCCTGTTTAGAAAAGGGTTCCAATAAAAGTTCAGATGATATCTGGTTCACATCGCAGCCTGGTTTCTCGTGTTCCTTTTGGATGGGGCTTGGTGCAGTGGGATATTTTGGGTTGTTTCAGCTGCTAGGTGCAGCAGGGCATGTGCTTGCGATCTCAGCTGCCGGGGATGAGGTCCTTGGGGCACAGGCTGAAGCTGAACTGTTGAGCTCAGATTCCTGCCAGCTGGGTCAGGCTTTTGCTGTCCTTTGCTGTGCGATTTGGGTCATCCTCAGCTCACAGACAGCCCAAGCCAGTAGTGTAGATCTCACACCAATTTGGGGGCAATGGGGATGCTCTGTGTCCCCTGATAATGCCAGCCACCAAGTCCTGCTGGCAGCTGAGATGTGCATCTGGGAAGGTTCTGAGCACGGCACAGACATGGGGCAGTGTCCCCAGGTTGCTTGGCAGATAGGAGGGCTCTGCGCTCCCCAGAGCTGACGTGGCGGTGCTGGCAGCTGTGGGAGGTGACTGGGAGATTTGGAGTGACAACAGGAGCTAAATTGGGATCCCTGGAGAGGGACATGTGACTAATGGGGATAAGCAAGGCGACAAGACAGATTCCTGGCCTGGGAGGGAGGGTGGCCTGGAGCTACTAGGGAAACATGGGACTGGAGATCTCAGGGTGAAATGTGGCAGGGATGGAAGCGGCCATGGGGCTGTCCCAAAGCGTGTGCTGGTGTCACCCCTGGAATAGGTGATGTCACTCCAGGTGATGGGAGTGCTCAGCCAGGCAGGGCAGGAGATAGAGAAGGACACTTCAGCCTCTGCTGTCTGCTGCTTCTCAGCTCCTCCCAGCATCTCCAGTCATACCCCAGTCCCTGGGGAGACCCCGCGATGCCTGGCTGTGTCTCCCCACACACACGTGAGGGAGATGAGGGATGAGCACAGGAAGCAGCTCCTCCCCATGCAGGCAAAGGCAGCTCCCTGTCCAACAGTGCCATGTCACTGCTCCATGATTAATACCCTCTGAGCGACCAGCAGCCGCATCGCAACGTGGCCCACAGCGCATTACGGCCTTCCTGCTGCAATTTGTTCCAGCAAGTCCATTAGAGAGATTGTAGATGCTGAAGAAAGCACGGTAGAGATGGGAGGGAGCGAGGAAGCAGTGCAGCATCCGGCGCATCATTGCTGACACTCATCGGCGTGCCGGGACCCCTCTGCAGGAACCCTGCTGCCACCAGGCACCCCAGTGCCACCAGCGCCAGGTACCCCGCCGCACCCCATCCCCTGCAGCCCTGTAATTAGCCCCGCGCGGCTGTGATTACGCCTCGCCCTGCTGCGGCGCAGCCAGGCACGCGATGAGGAGGAGGAGGAGGGCGAGGATGGGGCCACGTAGGGTCCCACTCCCACCCCAATGATTATGGAACATTGCTCCGGGCCCAGCCCCAGGCATCAGCCCGCAATCCCAGCCACTTTTTGCTGGTGACACATCTCCGGGTGCAGCGGGTGTACAGTGCGGGGCCCAGCCCCACCTGGGGGTATTTTTGATGGGTGACACAGGGGTGCAGGCAGCCCACCCTGAGCTCCCCGGTTATTTTTAGGCAGGTGCCGAAAACCCTGCGCCAGCCGGGATCCTCAGGCCAGCGCGAGAGGTCAGCTGCACAGCCCAGATTCTCCACGGCTGTTTCATCCTCTCCAAAATACTCGGCTGACAGGGCAGGAATTGCAAAACACAGCCTCCCCCCCCGCAGCGTATAAATAGCGCTCGCCCGGCGGTGGAAGGTTGCAGAAGTTTCTCGGCTCCGAGCTCAGGCATTTATTGCGGCTCTCACCCGGGAGCGGTGGGGACACGGCACAGTGATTGTGGGAGCGAGAGGGGAGAGATAAGCTTTTAATCTCGGGATATTCGGTTTGATTTTTTTTTTTTTTCCCTCCCTCTCTGGACAAGAAGTTTTATTTTCCTCCGCCCGATCCCTGGGACCGAAGCCAACCAGGAAGCGTTTTCTTGCAGCCCACACCGTCCTCCCCACACTTGCTTTCCAAGCTCCGGATGCCTCAGCCCTGCTGAACCTCTTCCACCCATCGCGCTCTGCCCGGTGCCGGGCCCCACCCAAACCCCGTGCGTGGATGCGCCTGCCCTGGGCCAGGCTCCCCGGGGTATTCCGCAGCATTTGAGGTTCCACGAGTAGCACAGAGCCATGGCCGACAGCCAGCTGCCCTTCTCCTGCCATTACCCTGGCCGGCGGAGCCTCCGCGACCCATTCCGAGAGCCCAGTTTGACCTCGCGCCTCCTGGACGATGATTTCGGCCTCTCGCCCTTCCCTGGGGACCTGACGGCAGACTGGCCCGACTGGGCTCGGCCCCGGCTCACCCCCACCTGGCCGGGCCCTCTGCGTGCCCGCGCTGGTGCCATGGCCCCCGGCTACAGCACCCGCTTTGGGGGGTACCCGGAGAGCCGCTGCCCCGCGCCCACCTCCCGTGAGCCCTGGAAGGTGTGCGTCAACGTGCACAGCTTCAAGCCTGAGGAGCTGACGGTCAAAACCAAGGATGGATACGTCGAGGTGTCAGGTGAGGGCTGGGGCACGGGGAGTGGGATGGGGCTCGGGTGGCATGCTCGGTGCTGACTTGGGAAGGCCGAGCCTCCTTTGGGGTGAATCTCTGGGATTTGTGTTCCAGCTGGCACTCAGCTGTGAGCTGCCGAGAGGGGCCCCAGCCTGGCTGGGTTAATTATAGCCGGCGAGGACGGAGCTGAGGGAGATTCCCTTTAAAGGGGCCGAGAGCGAGGCAGCCCAAAGCACCTCCCAGAGCTCCAGAGCTGCACCCTGGCCAGAGCACCTCCTGGGGCTGCCAGCACCGTGCCAGGCCACAGAACTTCTTCCAGGGGCTGATTTGGGGGGGACACTGTGGGTTGGAGGGATCCGGGAGGCCTCAGAGCTTAAACCCCATCTTGGTGAGGCTTACACACAGCCCGACAGCACAGCAGAGGATGGGGACAGGATCCAAAGATTTGGTCATGTCTGATGGCTCCTTCTTAAGCCCTGGCTCCTGGCAGCAAGCAGGGCTCAGGCTCCATGGGAAGTGAAGGTGTCTGGTGGGGAAAGCAGCTCTTCCTTCTCCTCCTCCTCCAACCAGCGCAGCCTCACAGGCCAGGCACTTAGTGTTGTTCCTTGTTGGATGTGGTGTATTCCTCCTCACGTGGGAGACACCCACAGAGGGAAGGGAAAACATCTCGTTTGGAAGTGTTCCTGGGGTTTGTTTGTTTTGCTTGTTGGGTTAAGCCCTGAGCCCAATGCAGTGGTGACACCCCTTTGTCCTCCCCCCCAGGCAAACACGAGGAGCAGCAGGTGGAAGGAGGCATCGTCTCCAAGAACTTCACCAAGAAAATCCAGTAGGTATCACCCGGCCCCGGGGCGTCCTCCCATGTGCACAGCCCCATCCCCATGACATGTGATGGCTGCAGCCCTGCTGTTCCCATCCCAAAACCAGCCCTGTGAGCTCCTCCGGCCCAGATATGAAAGTAGAAAGGGGTGCAAAGCACCGTGTTCCTATTTTGGGGCTGATCCCATCACCAGCCCCAAAATACGCCCGTCCCCGGTGTGCGGCTACACGTGCACCCACATCCACATCCGAGTGATGTCAGTCTGATCGCTATCGCGCTGACTCACCCCAGCAACAACAACAGCAGGGAGGGAAGGCGAGCCCAACACCGAGGGCAAAACACAGCGGTGCAGCAGCGGCTCTGCAGCTTCGCTTTACCAAAACCTCCCAGCAAAGCCACGTGCGCAGCGGGTGGGAGCCAGCAGCCGGGCTCCTTTTATGGGCAAGGCACGGGTGCGACGCAGCAGCCAGGCGAGAGCGGGCGGCAGTGACGTCCCATCAAACACATCTGCCACGAAGATTAAACAGAGCGCCAGGCAGCCCAGAGGCCTCTTTAATATCCCTATGCATTCCCAGGGGCTGCAGTAGTAACACAAGTGGGGGCGGTGAGCCCGGCCGGGGGTCTTGCAGGCAATCTCAGCGGGAAGGCTGCGAGCCGCACGGCTGTACCATCTCCTAACCCCACACATCTCTCTGTCTCCCCTCCAGGCTGCCCTATGAGGTGGACCCCATCACTGTCTTCGCCTCCTTGTCACCGGAGGGGCTGCTGATCATCGAGGCTCCCCAGATCCCCCCCTACCAGCAGTACGGCGAGGGCAGCTGCAGCAGCGACATCCCACTGGAGAACCCAGAGGCCACCTGTGCCTGAGGGCCCTGTGCCCCTTCTCCGCTCCCCCCAACCCTAATCCCCCCCAGCCCCGCTCCCCGGGCCCCAGCGGGGTGGCCCCGGGGCACGGCCTCTCCCGCCCCCTGGGAGCAGCTGCCCCACAGTGATCTGACACTCTGGTAGAGGCTTTGCATCCATCAGACCCAGCAGAACGGGTGTCTTTGTTACGGTTCTTTTTATGCTGTAAGGTGAGCAGATGGGATGTTTGTAACAATAGTGAAAAAGTGCCCTTTTCTCTTCTTAAGTTGAAGTGGAATCCCGTGGTCCTGTGTCTTCTTCTTCTCTGTTTTTGGTTTTGTTTTTGAACTCCATCTCCACGCCGGCCCCTTGGCAGCCCGCAGACACACAGCCGGCAGTGGGGCCAATGGCACAGCCCTGTCCCAGACAGACAAACCCCCACCAGACCTGCTGAGAAATGTAAACTGTCTGCATGTTTTGTTTTTGTTTTTGTTTTTTCTTTTTTTCCAAAAAGAACTTGTGATTTTACTTATCAGACTTGAGGAATAAAGATGAGTTGATGTTCTTAGCCTCTGCTGGTCTTGGCTGGGAGGTGAGGGTAGGGGGGCTGCGGATGCTCTGGGCACTCTTTGCCCTCGAGATGGGCTCTGTGCCCTTTTCCTGGCTGGGGACACAAAGCAGCCCTCTGAGCCAGGGAAGCCGTGTTTGTCCTCACACTATCCCCACTCACATCTCCCCCCACCAGCTCCTGGCTGCAGCCCAATCCTGCAATCCAATGCCCAGGCACAGCAAAGTGGTGATGCCAAAGGGAGCAGACACCCAGTTTTCCATGTCAGTGGGACCTTGGAGTTAAAAATACAGCTCACATGTTGCGCTTGGGCTTGCTCAGGGCTCAGTTACCAACAACAGCCACAGCATGTGCTATAAATCCTGGCCCCAGTGTTGCATTCCCCCCAGCACAGCAGCCTTGCTCACACTGCAGGGGGGGAATGCTGCACCCCGGTACCTGGGTGGGGCTTCAGCCCTGGGGGCACAGTGGACCCTGGTTCTGCTCTTTGGAGCTGCTGGGTGGGTTTTCTGCATAGCTGAAAGAGAGGACACAGATAAAAAACTCAACAAATATCCCCCAAACGTTGGTGGCTTGTAACTGCCTATGTGGGCTGTGTCCTCAGCTTTCTCTCCTGCTCATCTGTAGCTGGGGGAAAGAGGTTTTATTTCTTTATTCCCTCTGCTTTGTTTGGTTCTGCTTCCTGATGAATTCCTTAATAATATCTTACAAAGAATATTGAGAAGTATGCCTGCAATCACTTCCTAATGCCATCAGCAATCAGCAATGAAGACCTGGTATGCAGGCAGTGCGTCGAGCCCCTTTGCCAAGCAATGAAAGAAGCGAAGCTCAGTGCTTTTTTAAGCACTACCTGAGTGCTGAAGAGAGGGACGTTTTAGCAATAAATACTGCTACGTGTGGTTCAGCGGGTGATACAGCAGCTTTCGAAACACGGTGCCATTTCAGCATTGAGGCTGATGCTCAGGGCTGTTTGTCTGCCGCAGCCCTGGGTGAGATAACACTGCCAAACCGTCAGAGCTGTGTAACACTGCAATGGCCGCTCCGCCAATTACATTCCATTTTTATGGTCTCACAGCAATTACCCTGCGTTTTATGGTGCCGTAACGTATTAGGCTTTATGGCTTCATACCCGCTGCAGCACAGAGACTCTGCATGGGGAGCAGGGAGCACCAGAAGCCTCTTGAGTCCCAGGGATGTGGCCCCACTTGGAGGAAGATTTCTCAGCGTGTCCCTGAGGGTTTATATTCCAAAAATGGAAGTGAGGAGCTGAATGGATTCATTTTGCTGGCAGCGTGCGGGGCAGGGTAAACAACACAGAATCAGCTACAGGGTGGTCCGAACGCATCAGGCACCCTCAGAGGCCCTTCTTCTTCCCATAGCCAAGGGTGTCTGTGCCCCCCAATTGCTCAGCTCCCCCCTGCCCCATTTCCAGGCTGGCATCAGGCAGCTCTGCCCCTATGACCCCCTGTAGCCCTTCTATGGTTGCCCTATGACACCCCCCCTCCAACCTCCGTTTCTATTTCCTTGTTTTGGAGATTTCTCTCTGCTGCATCCCTGCAGAGCAAATCTCAGCCTGCAGAAGAGCTCTTGAAGACAATAAATTACAACTAAAACAGTGGAATGAATCAAGCTAAAGCATCTCTGTGGTGAAGGTAAATTGAGGCAGTGAGCAAAAGGACATGCAACGCCCCATGCTGGGCTTTGGGTCATTCCCATTCAGTGTGGGGTCAGTGCAGTGCTTGTACTGGGGCAGTAGGCAAGAAGCTGGATGTCACCCACTTTGTTTCTTTCTGTTCCATTTGCACCATGCACTGTGGCTCCAGGATCTTATTACTTCCCATCCCATCACTTCAACACCTGCAGCCACAGCTAAATGACTCCTGTGCCTCATTAGCAATGGGATCAACCACTGTGTTGGCTCAGAGGTGTTTCTCTTCCTACCTCAAACACCCCAATCCAAAGGGGGCACACTGGGGCTCCTGCTCTGCAAAGGCAATTTTGGGAGGATCTCCCCATGCTTCTCACTGGGCTTAATGCCAAAGGCCCCAGGAGCAAAGGGCACACAGGGCACAGCCAGGGTACTGCTGGTAGCCACCTGGAAGGGATGCTGCTCCAGTACAGAAGGAACGAATGAGCTTCATTAAGTTGCAGTGATTAGCTCCAGACACTGGTAATGGTGCTTAATGGATCTAATGCACTTCTCATGGTTGTGCATCACCAACACGCCCCTGGAGACCACCCACTCCCACTGCTGCTCAGTGCTTTTGAGACTAAAATGAGTTCATGTGGGGTCAGGGGGGTTGCGATGCTTGGGTTCCAAGCCCAACCCCAGCCCACCCCATATACCCACATCCCTCAGTGCCACATCCCCACGGCTCCAAAAGGATGGAAAACCCACCCCGCCATGGGCAGCTCTGCCAGTGAGGGGAGGGGGCGGCCCTGAGGAGGGGTCGGGGGGGGGGCAGGGCGGGCCGTGATGCTGCAGCCATGGGGCTGAAGGGGTTTGTGCTCTGCGGAGGGAGGTGCTCTGCTCTGTGTACTGCCGTTCCCTGGGAGACGGGGTGGGTGTTGGGTTCCCGGGAAGGGTTTGTTGTTGTGGAAGGAGGGCTGGGGTTCGTCAGCGGCTGGGTGTTGGAAGTTGTAAAGGAGGTTTGCTTCGAGGTTGCAGCAGAGGTTTGTTGTCATGGCTGGGAAAGTAAAGTTTGTAATAGTATAAGGAGCACAAACTGCTCCTGTGCCGGAGCAATGCCGGCACCAGGTGTGCCCAAAAGCAGCAGATCTCAAGCACCTGTGGCAGCTACCAGTCAGCTCAGGGCTGCTGCGCTGCCAGAGCCGCCCAAGGACGGAGGAATCAAGGTACCAACAGCCTGCAAAGCGCTGAACCCCAGAGACTTCGTGCGCATTCAGCCTCTGCCTGCTTTGGCTGAGAGAGAAGGGAAGGTGCAGGCCAGGAGCTGGGCGCTGTACAGGAGCAGCGGGCCGCCGTCAGAGGAAGTGTGCTGGGAGAAGTGGCACAGGCGGGAACGGCAGCGCACACAGGGGCTCTTCACCCCCCGAGGGAAGCCCTACCAGGAGCTGGGCGAGCTGCTGTGCATCGACCCAAAGCAGCTCACCCTGCGCTCCTTGGGACAGCTCGCACAGGTAGAGCCGGCTTTCTGCTTGTCTTTGCACAGGAAACAAAGGCTTCTCTTTGAAGTCCCCGCTCGCAGGGAGGAGAATGGTTGTTTCTGTTTCACTCAGCGTTCCCTGCCTGGCTGTGGAGAGCTGCAGTCTGCCCTGTCGCTGGTACAAAGCGTTTGGGGCAACGACCCGTGATGTGGTTTGGGAGCTGGCTTTTGTAACTGGCAGCAGTTAGAATGGAGCTGAGGCAATGGAAAGTTAGTGGATGAAAAAGAAACCGTGGAATGATAAATGTAATTAATTAAAGGAGAATGCTTGGGGAAAGGTACAAGGTGTGCTGTGGACAGTGGGAGGAGGGGAACCGTTCTGAGGGTGTGAGGATGAAGGGTTAAAAAACAGGAGTGGACAGTTTGGTATTTAAAGGGTGGGCAAAAGGCTTGAAGTTGTGGATGCCTGTCCCTGGAGGTGTTCAAGGCCAGGTTGGATGGGGCCCTGGGCAGCCTGGTCTGGTATTAGATACGGAGGTTGGCAGCCCTGGCTGCAGCAGGGGGTTGGAGCTTGGTGATCCTTGAGGTCCCTTCCAACCCAAGCCATTTTATGATCATCCTGGGGTTCTCTGTAGCCAATTCTGAACTCTGCTACTTCGTGTTTTGACCACATTAGCATGTTAAAGGCATGCTGAAAGCACCAGAAGGTTTGAAAATCTCAGGTAACTGTTTCTGCTTTATCTTTTCCCCTCCTAAGAAGCAATGGTTACTGCATTTGGAAAACAAAGCGCTTGCCTGGCACTGAATCTGACCAGTCCTCTGCTTTGCTCCATGTCCAAAAGTCAGGGAAGGCCCAGAATTTCAGGCTGTTCTCCCTCCGAGTCTCGTTATTTAAATTACCACTGTGCTCTGCAGAAACTAATTTAAGCTTTTATTTTCTTTTCTCAAATGTACAAGACCAAAACTGTGTTCCTACAGCCCGATTTAAAAGTACTTTATGACCTGCATTTTTGTTTTGTATGAGTTATTTACCCCCAATCCTTCCCTCCCCTAGCAGTCTCCTCAGTATCCTGAATACCTTGAGAAGATTGTAGATACCAGATGCATCTAATTCCAGGTGTCTGAGAGTGCTAAGAAATATGTTGTATTTGATTAATGCTTTTGTACTCATCTCTGCCTTCTGAGTTTGCATTTTCTTCAGCAAGAGGCAGAGCTGATAATTTGCAGTGGTGGATGACAGTAAAATTTGTAAACAGCAAGGAGATAATAAAGGCCCTGGGAATTCAGGGGACTTGAGTATGCTAATATCTGCTGGCAAATGTCAGTTTGTAAACTGATATGATTTAAAAAAAAAAAAAGTCCTTAACAGCTAAAAACATTTTTGTAATGAGTGTGCTGGGATGGTTACACAAAATGATATGGGCAGAGGATATTATATGTGGTAATTGCATGTTTAGGATCCTTTTTATAGCTACTCGATGCCAACAAATGTGTTTAGAGAAGCTGTATATGTCCATTGATGCTTTTTGTGTCTTTATTAAGTAAATTTGGTGGCTGAAGCCTTAGAACAGATATTTCAGTGTTCTGACTGTTGCATTGGAAGCTGCTGTCCTGTGATCACACAGTGGAAGTGGCATCTGTCTTGCAATAAAAGCTGGCTCTGTGCAGTGACAGAATTCCCTTCCACTGCAACCCTCTGGGATGAGATGAGTCCATTTCCATACTAGTAAGAGCATTGGAGAGTATTAGATGGAGGTTGGTGGCCCTGCCTGTGGCAGGGGGTTGAAAATTGATGATTCTTGAGGTCCCTCCCAACACAAGCCATTCTATGAACCAGTACAAATAATTGGAAGTTACTTCATTCAGTCTGAGATTTTTTTTTTCTCTCTTTCTCAAAGGTCAGGCATGCATTGCAGACGGCACTGATTCATGGCAAGTCAAAGAACGTCACTTTCCAGACACTATTTTTGATCTTTCTAAGCATTCAGAGCAATGTGTTAAAGGTCTTTTTCTTATTCCCTCATGTGACAGTGCACGGTGATTGGTCGCCTTTTATCAATGTTTATATAGCTTTTTTGCCTTAATTGCTATGACAAATTCATTTGTTAAGCTTTTGAAGTGGCTTGTTGACTTTTCACATGGAAGAGAGGTGGCCTTTCTGACGGAGCCCTAAAAACAATCCAGGCTCACAAAATTATTATTGCCAAAGCCTGCTCTGTGCTTGTCATAAAAACCTATACTGTAATTCTGTGCTTTAGGTAAATAGATCACTAGATAAGATTGACAGCAACATCAGCAAAGGAAGGTTTTAAGCTGGAAACTAGAGAAGAAAATGGAGCAATTTCTTTCAAGATAAATTACACTGATGTTATTTGTTATTGCTGCAGTTAAAGATCTGTCAGGGTATCCAATCTAATACCTTGCTTCCCAGAAGACTGAAAAGATGGATTGCAAGGCAGAACTTAGAATGCAAAGAGCCTTTTCTCTCTCTGATGTCAAGGCTAGTTGTAACTCCTTATCGCTCTGGGAAGAGCAGGAAAACATTGTTATGGTGGCTTACTGATATCCCTGGAATGGGGAAACTGGTCAGACCAAACTGTGTGTATGTGGTGGCGTTCCTAATGACTTCCAAATTCCATAACCCATATAGGGTTGTTTGGTTGACCCAAGTCTCAGGTCTACCTCTATGAAATGGTAGGTCCCAATCTTTTTTGTTAAAGAACAAACAACAAAAAAAGCTTTCTTATGATAGATTTACATTAGAAAAAATTCCAGGAATATCTTGAAACCACCTACTCAAGACAAGGTGAAATTTCAATGAAATAACAAGTGTAATATTTCTACCAGTTATTAAGCCACCAAACGCCAATAATTTCTCCTGCTATGTGAGGTAGGTAACTCACAAGGATGGATGCTGCCCAGCCTGTTCTTCCAGCAGTGCCAAAGCATTGCATGAGATGTTCACATTTAAATATCTCTTGCTGTAGTGGGGTTGGTCACTGGTTGGTGGAATGTGACCCTTTCCTATGTCTTGCTGGAGGTGCTCTTAAAGTCTGTGTTAGTCAATGCTTGAGTATCTCTAACAATTAAAAACTTCACATCTGCAGCTCTGCACTGAAAATTTGGAGGTGCATTTTGTTTGCAAAGATTAATTCATATTTGATTTAAGTTTTTACTGCTTAATCCTTCTGCTTGTAGTACTTTACCAGGCTTAACGTGTCATGATAGCCTGTCAGCTCTGGATTACAGTGTTTGTGTAAGGGCTGGTGTTTTCGGTGGGATGAAGGGAATGAGCAAGAAACAGGGAGGGTACAGAAGAGGCTGTAGCAAAGAGATTCACATTTTAAGCATCCTTGGTGATCCAAATTTTTTTTTTTTTTTTTTTTTTTTTTTTGTCCTTAAACGTTCCAGATGAATACAATAAGAGCAAAGATGAAAAATGCAAAGTTAGACCCAAATATCTAAAGGCTGAAGTAGTCAGCCTTATTACAGGTAATAATAATTATTGACACACGGGAACAGGTTGCCCAAAGAGGTTGTGGATGCCCCAGCCCTGCAGGCATTCAAGGCCAGGCTGGATGTGGCTCTGGGCAGCCTGGGCTGCTGGTTGGCCACCCTGCACAGTAAACGTGAAGAATTTCTGATCCTGAACTCTTTCTTTATCTTTTAGCACCAAAATGGTGATGCAGATGAGTCCAGAGATTAGGACATATGCTTACAGAATTACCAGGTTGCTTGTTGTTTGCTTGTTTTTAATATTGGGTTTTCCTTCTTGTTTGGTTAAGAGCAATAGCTTTACTTCCTGACATATGAGTTGATTCTCCTAACCTAAGCCTAACTACATGAGAATGTTGTGTCCTATAAAAAATGAGAGTGTTATGATTGCTAAATAGCAGCTAACCACACAATCTCCGTGCTGCTCAATTCAAAACAGTCTAATCAGTTTCAAAAGTTCAATTTCTATTCCTGAAGCCTGCTTCGCTAATGAATTAAGGGAAGCATATCAAATGTAATAATGCATTGTTATTAAGGTTTTAGTAAACTTGCCAAATGTCGGGCTGCTAGTACAGTCACGGTGCATTACGCTGCTGTGATTACAGTTGAATTGTCATTATAGCAAATTGCATTGCTCACCTAGGTTTGGGAATTGATCTGCAACAGCGTGCCTGGGGCAGGGGAGAAGTGTGTTAAAAAGGTGACACTTGCCAGTGAATATTCAAAGCATTTGATTTCTGGAAGGCTTAGAGTCTACTTCTATGAGGTGAACACAAATATTCTGTAAGGTGTGCAGTGGAAGGAGTAGAATAGTCATTGTGTTTGAAGGATGGGTTGCTCCCCAGCAGAGGGGCTAGTTGAGTGCCTTTTGCTTGCTGGAAGTGTTTTGTAAAATGGTAAAATTGCTGTCTCTGTTTAAATGTATAATTGGTTCTGTTTAGAGCTTGCAGTGGATGCTGGAGCACTAATTCATGGCTTTTTCTGATCCTCTGTATCTCTCTAATAGCACAAAGGAATGTTAACTTTGGTCAACAGAGCAGTACTACCTGAAAATTTGGTATAGAAAGTGGTGAAGAATAACGTGACTAGTAGAAGAAGAAGGGAAGATGAACTTGCACGAGCAAACAACAGTGGAAGCAAGTTGCAGGTTAGCCAGGACAGCCTGCTAACTCCCACCACACACTGCATGGAAGAGGAAGAGCTGAAGAGGGATTATCCTTCTCATACAGACAGTAACGATCTGGGGTAAATTTATTTATTTCAGCTCAGAAATATTGAAGCCTGTTGTTAAATTGGAGTATTTCCACGTGCAGGCGAAGTGAATACAGGCGCTCAGTTGTGAGGGGGAAAGCGTAGCATTTAAAGCTTGAAAACCTTTTGTATAAAATCAGATCAGTAATATTTCACTTTCCTTGAGACTGTAGAATGATGTATCTTAAATTGCGAGGAATGAAAGGCAGTGCTTTCTATGGCTGGAGATGCTGCTCATTATTCATGAAATGTCTATGGAAGAAGTGTTGAATGCTCAGCAGCAATGGGGGAAAGACATAATGGAATGTCTCTACGTTCTTTGTAGTATAATGTGACCTTTCCATTAAATTAACATTATGCTATTTGCACAAAAAGAGAGCTAAGCTAGAGAGTATTTTTAGGGGACAATAGTCAAGTTAATTGGGTAGCTATATAACTGTCACACTTTACATTAAGAGCTCAAAAGCAGTGTGCAGGGAATGGAGGTAGCAGCTATAATGTTACTCTGGATTCTCTTCAGTGGAAAATGGAGTTGCTTTGCATCTTGGTTGAAAGCTTGACTGTGGCATTGTCTGGGGGACACTATAGCCTGGGGCTGTTCTTTTCCCCAGTGTATTAAGATGGAGATTTTGGCTAATTAATCAGTGACTTTCTGCTGAAAGCTTTGCCTGTCCTCTCTCCTAGTCTAGATGGGAAAAACAGATTTCACAATCCTCAAGTAAAACACTGCTAGATTGCAGTTTGATTTAAGAGCCAAAAGGTGCTTCGTGAAATGGTTGTGATGTATTTAGTTTTTAATTTGTGCAATGCATCCATTACAAAGCTTACCCTTTTAAGAACTTTTAACACACTCTAGCTGCGTTACATCAGGCTTCAAATAACAATTCATATGTTTGAAACGAAGAGATTGTACTAATTGGTGGTTTTCTTCTTTGGATGGTTTTGGTAATGTTTTCTATCCCACAGTGAAAGTGAGGTTGTAGTAAATTGGAGCCCAAAGAAGCCCTTGGCTCCTCCTTAGCACTGTGAGTGCACCCTGTTGTGTCTTTGGCCTTGAACTCATGGCAGTGCAGCTTCTGAGAGGATAAAGTCACACAGTTCCTTGTGCACGACAGCAGTCCTTGGATTGCAGTGCTTCATCCTGAAAGTATTTACTTTGATAGTTTTGATCCCTGTTCTTCATTTCTCCTCTTTAGGTAAAACCAATAGTTCCCAGTGATCTTGCATTATTCGTCTCCTACACTGAAGATCCTGCTCTGGCATCACTTGGTCCAGTGATGTGTCAGCATTTCTCTCTCAGTGCTTCATGAACCCTTGTCTATGAACTCTGCTCTGTCATGGTTGATTTTTCCCCTTTACATGTACTTCTCCCACCCTCCACGTGTGCACGTATGCACACACCCCACAGAAAGCCATGTTTTAATTAGTTGTATCCCTTGAATCTATCAGCTCTCTGTTCAGCTAGAAGAATACTTACAGCTTAATTAGATAATAAATGATCCTCGTGGCTAATTGTTTGCCCTGTTGTTTGGGGAATTATTTGTGAGATAACTCCATTTATTCATTAAATAAGTATGGCCAAAAATAAAGGATGCAAACATGATCACTTTTGCTGGAGAGCTGATGACAGGAAGATAAAGTTGTCATGCTCCACAGCTTTAGAGTAACTCATGCATGGTTCGTACCTTGAATCCCCCCAGCTAAGCTGATTTTAGTGTTGTCTGATCCCAGCTGCCAGGTACCGCCGGTCACCTCGATCTGATGTCTGCCAGCTGGCTGCACTGTGTGCATCAGAGAGGCTGACAAGGCTGCAAGTAGTGGATATCATCTTATGGGGCCTGCGTATAAGGCATTCCTCAATAAAAATCATACGGGAGAGCCCAGCAATGATGCTCCTCATCTGTCTTATAACCAGCTGCCAGGCAGATGCCTGAATAGAGGGGAGCAGGGCAGAGCAGAGGTCTGGAAGTCTCATTGGCAGCTCTTGGTGGTGCTCCTTGGGAGGTGTAATGATGCTGGCAGGTTCCTGGACGTGCTGACAGACAAGTGTGTAGCTGCCATCAGATGCAGTGGTCAGGTAAGACAGCATTAAGCCACAACAAAGTGGCAATTGGATGACAAAGTTTTTTGCCTAGAATGGACAGAAATAGGAGAACTGTGACCCATCTGCAGCATAACAGTATGCCTGAATTTAAGGAGAGTACATTCCCTTTCTCAATGCTTTTTCTTTTGAAGTTGGTAGTTCTGCTCTGTTTAGTGTTGATCGATGATGCCAGAGCTAGAAATGCTTAAGATTTAATGTAACGCATTTATTAAGTTGTCAGAGTAATCAAACATCTTTTAACAGCTGTTTTGAAATAAAAAATAAATAAATGTATTCTAGTTCAATGCTTTGCAGTGGCTTAAACACTTGAAGCTGTTCTCCTTGTAGTTCTGAACTTCTCAGCCAGACTGGCAAGTTGTTCCAATAAAGGATCTGCTCGGCTGCATAGTGAAAGCCTTTCCCATTAAGGAAATATTAGCTGAAAGAGGACGGTTAAAGCACCCTGTCCTTTATGCTGCCTTTCCTTGTTGGTATATGATGTCTTAGGGTTATGTAGTTAAACAGTCTAGAAATGCCACATAACAGAAACACCTCTGTTTTCGTTCTGCTAACACCACCAACAGGTGATGGGTTACCTACAGGTATCCACCACGTCCTGCTTCAGTTTTTCACCCGCTAGGTTACCTTGAAACGTTAGGAATTAATTCCTGGAGTCGCTGTCAGAGAAACTGACAGTGAATCAAAGCTGTGAGACAAATTGCTCGTTACAGTTCAGGGAGCTGAGCCCTCCATGCAGACAGCTGTACCATGGCTGGGGGTTCTCAGGCACATCACCGCCAGCTCTGCCTTGACAAATGCTGTCCTTGTTTGCTGGCGAAGCTGATAGGTGGATTGCCATCACATAAATGCGCTTTAAGCTCCCATCAGAGGCACTGTTGTGTTTTTGGGGACTGTTTAGGTGTGTTTCTTGTCGCCGTATTGAGAGCTTGTGCAGCAGCCTGAGCTACGGACGATGCTGTTAATCCATGAAAAATGAGAAATTAAACCCCTGGCTGGATCTTAATGATCCTTATCCAGATCCATCAAATCACAGCTTGATTTTTATTTTTCTGAGATTTTCTGTTTGTTTTTATAAGAGCTTGGAAGTACTAAATTCATTCAGCTTTGCAGTGTGGCATTCAGAAATCCCTCTTGCTGTCAGTGATCTTACTTCAGCTTTTAGTGAATATGGAGTAAAGAACAGATTGGGAGGAAAAATATCCTTTTCTAAATAGCCACCTTGCTGTTCCATTTAGCTCATCAGAAGTATTCCAATCCTTCTTTTTTAAACAAAGAAAAATACTGTGTGATTTTTTCTTTTCCCCTTCAGGTGTTTCATTTTCAACTGTTCCCATGAAAAGTGTTAACTCATGTTACCTCCATGAGATGTTTGAGGTCTGAATGTGTGCGTGGCAGTAATTGGTAAGTCAGGAGGAGTTAGCTACGTACATACAGGCTGTAGAGCAAGATCTTCCAGCACCTTTTGGTTGTGCTGGCAAATTGTATAAATTGAAGTCTTTGCACTGCTTTGCTCTGAGGTCAGCTAGAAGACACTGTGGCCTGAAAACAGTGATTTAATGGCAGCATGACATACAGCCTTAAAACTAATGGAATACAAAACAGGAAATCCAAACAAAGACAATGCTTGAGGAGAATGGGCCACAGATGTAAAGCAGTCTGTGTGTGCAGCTGGCATGGCTACTGCAAAATGCCTCTGAAAATAGCTGCCCTCTGGAAAGTCAAGTTTGGGTGGGTTAGCTGTGGCTTATTCCCTTATTTGTATCAAATATGAGCAATTTGGGATGCATTTATTTTACCACAACTGTAGAGTAGTTCCTAAATTGTGGTCTTTCCTTCTTTTTTTTTTAAGTCACAGGTATGATAGTGTAGAGCTTTATTTGCAGATAACCTGGTCAATTGAATGAAAGAATGCTAGTTAACTCTATCTGATGAGGTGTGTATGCGTGCTTGTGTTTCAGTATAAATCACACAAGTAATTAAAAGAGGGGATCTTTGTTGAGTATGTTATCATAGAATCACAGAATGGTTTGGGTTGGAAGGGACCTTTAAGATCATCCAGTTCCACCCCCTGCTATAGGCTGGGACACCTCCCACTGACCAGGTTGTTCACAGCCTCATCCAGCCTTGAGTGCTTCCAGGGAGGTGGCATCCACAACCTCACTGTGCAACCTGTCGCAATGTCTCACCACCCTCACCTAAAATCCACGCAGAGCTGTTCACTGGGACCTTACCATAGGTTATCAATGATATTTTGGGCTTTGTGTTGGAACTAACGAGTCCTCTGTCTAATCTTGCATAAAGCCTAGCCAAGAAGATTCTCTTCTTGACATCTGTCTCACATTTGTCATGCATGAATTTGGTGCCAGCCAACAAGCTCATTCCGTTGCAATATGGACTGTATTTATCACTGTAAAACAGTAATTCAGTCAGGTTCTTTATTCCAACAAGGATCTGGACCCTTTGACAAAAATATGCTTTGGGAAAGTTATACAGTAGTTCAGAATTTATCTTTTTGCTTGTACATTTCAATGTATCTAGGTAGAACATCCATGTATATAGCAACCATTGCATGTTTCTTGATTTACATGAAGCGTTTTAATAATCATAGTCTCCAGTTTGCATCTAAAAATGCTTATTTGTTTTAGGGAAGTAACAGGAGTGGGTGTTTGGTGAAAATAGACTGGAACTGTCAGTCCCATATCACGTTGTGCATGTGGTGAGATGACGACTCTTTTAGGGCTGGCAGATGCACTCTGTTCATTTTACAGGTCATTAAATTTCTCATTACACAAACTCAATCATCTGAGTTTTTCAAAATATGATTTGGAATATCCAAAAGATTAGACAGTGTGCAAAATAAATAGAGAAGTTTTTTTTTTTCTTTTCAAATTATGGTTTGTCTTTCAAAATTAAAGTGATCGATAACCTCCATAACATTTGTACTATATCATTCTCATTGTCTGGCTGCTCCATATGGAAGGTTATATTCTGAGATTGTATATCTCTGCATGCAGAGCAACATCAGACCAAATTTGTATTTGTTGGTCTGCTTAGAGATTCTGATTAACCTGTCTGTGTCTGAGAGGAGAGAATCTCCTGCAGTAATTTGTGCATTAGAATATTCTCTTTCTTGATGAGGCTAAGCATCTGCATCTTTTTTAAAAAATGTTATCAAGTGGCTTTTGAAAAGAAAAAGGCCCAAATCTTCATATGTTTCAGCACTATCCTGCCTCTTCTGTCCAATGTGTACATAATTCCATGTGGTCTACGTTGGCAAAGTGGAATGGTGTTTTATCCCTTGTGTGAAGGACTTTGTCTGCACGTGATTTGATGGTGTAATTTGGGCAGGAGAGGAAGAAGAAATGGTGTGTCTCAGAAGGACATTTTCCAATTTAAAAACTATTGAACCATCTCCATCTTCCTAAGCTGCCTTTACCTTCTTGTTTGTTTGTAAGGCCTCTGTTTGTGCTCGTTCTGGTTGCACGTCTGGTTTAGTGTTTTGCAGTCCATTGCTATTGCTGGCTGGAGCAACCCCTGACTATGAAGATCTATGAGAAAGGAGTAGATAAGTGACCTAGAAAAACTAGTGCTTATCTCTAGAGACTGCCATGATCCTACTTCCTTGGTGCTATTAAATTTAGGTGCTATTAAATGACAGAATTTCATCTCGTGCTGAGTTCAAGTGGCTCCGTTATGGAGCCTGAAGGAACTGTTTGGAACTGAAGGTTTTACAGTGCCTGAGGAGTTGCAGACAGCACAGAGAAATGGGAAGAGGGCAAGGTGCCAACAGTGTACAAGAATTGCACTTAACTTCGGTGTTCAGCATCCACGGGATGAACAGTGGGATATTAATTTAATAGCTGGTTGAGGAGAATGGGGGATATCCAGACAGAGATAAATGGTGGAAGATTCAGTCAGCCTGCAGGACTGTGACTTCCACATCAAGTTAAAGTGTGAGCTGTTGGCTTCAGAGATGCCCCTGGTCACAAATGTCTTTAGAATATACAGAGGTTGGTGATCCTGCCTGTGGCAGGGGATTTGGAGCTTGATGATCCTTGAGGTCCCTTCTAACCCAAGCCATTCTATGATTCTATGAGATGCGCAGAAAGCACAGGGAATTGAAGGCACAAGTCACTTGTCTTGCTGTATCTTCACCCTTCATACATGCAGCGTTTAATTCCACATGCTGACAAGAACGTTGTGAGGATTAATATCTTACAGGTGGAAAACTGCTGAGCTGATGTAGTAATGGAGACCATGCGAGTATTACAAATATGTTTTGGAGTCTTCACAGCTATTGGATGCCAGTGTAGCCCCTGTAGCCCCTCCATCTCTGCCTACCCAGAAGAATGGCCCATCCATCATGTGCAGAGCCAGTCATGCTTAGCTACACATTTGTGACCTCTGGGTGTGATTATAGCTGCTGATCTGTGGGACTGAAGCCAAAGGAGAGGTAGATATGGCTCTGTTTTATTAATATACTTACGGGAATAAGTGCTGTGCCTAAACAAAATTAAATAGCATCTAATTCCTTCGTTGATGTTTGGTAAATGAAAGCAAGCATGGGGACAAACATGGAAGTTCAGAAGGAAACAGAGTGGTTGTGCTTTTTCTAATCCTGGAGTGGTAGCTGGACAATTTGAAATTCAAGTGACACAGTGAAGTGTTAGCAGTCCTCACAGCTGAGAACAGAAAGCATTGGCCAGAAACAATCTTTAATTCTTGCATGCACTTCTTATTTATTGAACTAATATCCCTAACCTTCTCTTTTTCCCTTGTAAGAGGGAAGTGCTCCGATTGTTTTACTAACATGTCTGTATTTCAATTTTGTGGTTATTTCCAATTTCTTGTGTTCTTTGTCCTCTACCAGGTGGCAGTCATCATGCCTTTTATTCCGTGGCTTGTATTGATTTGGTCAAAAGTAATTAAAGAGATAATTTGTTCTCAATTACATTTCCCCGAATTTCCTGAGGCTGGTAACTCTGCTCTCCAGCTGCGTCTTTCCTCAACTCCTCCTCAAATTGACTTTGTTCTCGTTATGAAATAAAGCAGAATAGTGTGTTCTTTTTTGTTTGTTTGTTTGCTGCTTTTTGATTGAATAGTGACTCTGTGCTGTGGAAGATATCGATCTGTTAATTGTGTTACACGCTCCTGCCTTGGTTCATGAACTTTCATGCTTTTTTAGCATAGCATTCCAATAAGAAACCCTGTGTTAGACTAATAGGAGATCAGTAAAGGGAGACATCTAGAAAGCATTAGCAAGGCCAAGGATAATTTCCATCATCAGTGAGTGGAAGGCTGTGGGAGAGCTGCATCAACTGAATGTGCTGGTGCATTGCCCAGAGACCAAGTGACTGATAGAAATGTGAGGAATAAGGAGAGATGTCGTAGAAGCAATCTATTTTGTGTTTTTTTTTTTTTTTTGCATGTTTGCTTGCCCTGACTTGTAAGAATGCAATGCAGAATATTTAGGCCATGCATTTTTCAGATCGTCTTGCAATGAAAAGATTTTATGGAGGGGGGAAAAAAAAAAAAAAAAAAAGATGGTAGGTCATATAATATTCAAAGTAACTGTAGAGCAAATAGAGTTACAGTTGAGACTAATTAGATCCAATTATTTTACAACATTTATCACACTTATCAGAATTCAGTAAATATGATGATCCTTTGCGGTCCCTTCCATAGCCATTCTACGAACATTCTTTGGAGAAAAGAAAATAAAAAGAGGATTTGCCTGGAGAATGTGACAAGCTGAGCCAAATTGGGATAAATATCCAGCTATGTGAGCTGGTTTTGCTAGGTAAACAGCAGTCTGTCATTATGTATTCTTTCTGAATACTTAAAAAAGTTAAGAAGTGAGTTGTGTTATTTGTGGCATTTCAGATATAAGGAATAGAGGCATCGTGAGCTGAGATTCTTGTACCAAAATCTATTGTAGTCGGAAAGAAGTGGGGATGGGTTAAGGCCTGCCAGCTGGGATAAGGTGGTACATGTTTTATTTAGGATGTCAGAAGAATTTTCTGACAGATGTGAAATTGAGCCTGCTTATTCTAAATTTCGTTCTTATGCCTTTACTAGTAGATAACCTCTCTCTCGCTTCTCAGCTGCCTCCTTCCATTTTTCTGATGTGTCTTTATTGACAGTAATGCGTTCGCTAGAGCGCAGAATGGGAGCTGACAGGACTGGAGTTCCATCCCTCATTAAAACCACCGATGGTAGAACAGTGGAATGAGTATCACTCCCTGTTGATATCAGGCCCGTTTCTGACCAGAGACCAAGGAAAGCAAGCTGCTGCAGTAGCTCTTAGCAGACGTTCCCATTGGCTGCAGAGATTCTCATCTACGGAGTGCCTTGCATTATTGATGTGGTAAAGCAGAACCTTAACGAATCAGGTGTCTCGTCTTTGAGGCTGATGCATATTTGCATCTTGCAGTGGTATAGTTTAAGTCGAAGCACTAAAATGACATTCCTCTTTAAAGCAATCTTAGTTTTCTGCAGGATGTTGTTAGTGAAGTCCTTTGCCTACGAGTCCCTTGTGTTTAATTTAAAATTCTCTTTTGGACCCGGTATCTGTTCCCTCATTCCAGTGAAAGAGCAAGAAGGGTCAGTGTTCAGCAGCAGCAGTGTAAGAAGAAATAGGGAAAAAATTTAAAATACCTTGAGTACTTGGCTAGAATACTGCCTACAAAAATCAGCATTTAGAATGCTACCTGCAGAAGAGCAATAGTCCTCTCTCTGTGTATTGCTTAACAAGAGCCTTCTAAATGCTGTTGTAAAATGACAAATATATTTCATCAGGTTGGTCTTGTATCTGGATGACCAAACAGGTAGCTTGTGGGAGGGCTGTGCTGATTTACCTTCATCGAAACACATTCACATCTTGCAGATGTAATCATAATGCTATAGTGATATTAGAAACAATGTTAAATGATATTAGGAAGAAGAGTGAAACAGGGGTTACTGGTTTGTACCAGTAACATAGAAACCAAACAAGTTGACCAAAATGAAAAAGGCTTCAGGAATTGCCAATATAACAGGTTCTAAGTTGAAAATGTACAACATAAAGTCAAGCTTAGCATACCGCAGCTCCCCTCCTTTAGATGACGCATGCAGCATGCTCACTGCAGCCTTCCTGTACCTAAAGGGAGCCTACAAACAGGAGGGGAGCCAACTCTTTACAAGGGTAGATAACGGCAGGACGAGGGGAAATGGTTTTAAGTTGAAAGAGGGAAGATTTAGGTTGGGTATCAGGGGGAAGCTCTTTACCAAAAGAGTGGTGAGGTGCTGGAACAGCTGCCTGGAGAGGCTGTGGATGCCTCATTTCTGGAGGTGTTCAAGGCCAGGTTGGATGGAGCCCTGGCAGCCTGGTCTAATGCCAGATCTGGAGGTTGGTGGCCCTGCATGTGGCAGGAGGCTTGGAGCTCAGTGATCCTTGAGGTCCCTTCCAACTCAAGCTATTCTGTGATTCTCCGCTATTTCCACAGTAGGTTTTGAAGAAAAAAACTGGAAACTTGGAATGACATTTGCAAAGATAAAGTGTGTGAAATGCAAGATGTGCTTAATAAAAGAATGTGATGTGTCAGAGCTGAACGATTTTTGCTCTTCATAATTACTTAGAAGAGAAAGTAGATGTACCTGGGAACTGCTAGGATAAAATCTAGCATGTCTGGAGGCGGTCGTTTGTGATTGAAACGAGCTATTCAAAAGGATTTGTTCCTCCAAAAATACTCTGAGCCTTCAGTTTTCTTTCTAAAGATGGAGACGACATGCAAAGCACTGCATAAGCTGGTATGCAAGAACAGCAGAGCTTTTGGTGTGCCTCCAGCCAACCGTGATAGCAATGGGAGGACTTGCCTCCAACCAGGCGGCATCGAGCTCCACCTACTGCGCTACTCCTGCAGCTGACTTTTACCTAGGGCTGCTGGGTGTGAGCTCAAGAAAAACCACCTCCATCATTTTAGCAAAAAAACCTTTTGGATTAATTTCCTCAGTCTTTCTTTGGACCGTTTTTCATATATTATCTTGCAGTGATTTTTTTATTATTATTATTTAAATGGTTGTTTTCTTGCATATGGAGTTGTACATCATTTTGTTACTTCGCTATAATGAAAGCAGGAAATGATGAGTGAAACAGGCATTTTGGTGGCTTAAAAGCAAGTAAGGAGACTTCTCATAGTTCACCTAAATTTGGAAACACTATGAGAAAAAAAAAATAATTAAAAAAAAACCACCCCAGCCCATTTATTGCTTCTGCACAAAGATTCTTCAGATTGTCATTATAATATATTGTTGAGTTTAACAAATTAGACTTACCAACATGTTTTTTTCCTCAGTTTGTTTTTTTTATATCTGCACTGCAAATTAAAAAGAAGGAATTACACCATTCCATCATTATGGACTGTTACTGTGTTAAGCTCAGATTGCACCTTTTCAATACACGGCGTTGTAATGAAAGATAATGTTGTAGAAAAAGAAGCAATTCCCTTCTGTTTTCTGTGATAAGGCTGATTGAATCTCATTACCACTACCTGAGAGGATGGGGTGACATATGTGCTACCTCCCTTCCCTTCTTCCCTGAGAACTATGCCAAGGAGAGGTGGATTCGCAGCTCTTTTCTTTGCCTTTCCTCTTGAACTGGCTGGGGTGGCTGACCAGAGGTATGATGCAGGGTGATGTTGCACCTTGTAGAGTTTTGGTCACAAATTTATTCTTTCAGCACGCCCAGAAACCTCTGGGAGAGTCATATTGGGAAATTTTTTCTCCTCGTGCTCCTCAGCATACTGGTACTTACAAGCAATTGAAACTGTAGGGCTGCATTCCAACGCTCTTTCTCTCCTCAAGTAGTAAGTTATTCTGAGATGTCTTAGTTGATTGAATCACATCAGTCAAGGGATCACCAGCTGGCCATGGTCAACATATTGCTGTTTCTGCTGGGGAAAAGAGTCAGGAGCAAAGCAGGCTGGAAGTTCTGCATTTCCTATGGGTGAGATGCAGGAGCCTGCTCAGAAGTTAAAATGATTCTGTTCTCACACACTGTGTGAATGAGTTTTCTTCAGACACCGAAGCAGCTCAAGTACATTGCTATTCCTCTACAAGTGAGACATGTACTCCCAAGCATTGTTGGCTTGCCATCTGTCCCTGCTGCTGACCCACCTTGTTCCATTGCTCCCCTGCCACGTGAAAGAGCAGAGCCTTCACACACTCATCTTTGACACTTCATTAGTTCATCTGTACACACTGCAGAAAATCTTTTTTTCCGTTCCAGCTGCTTTGCTCTTAGCATCATTTCTGCTTATGTTTTATTCTGCTATTTGCTCGCTGTCTGCCCTCAGCCATTACATTGGAACTCTGGTGTGCACAGCTTTCTAGTGAGTGAAGAACTCTGCTCCTTTCTGCTTTCATTCTGTTGACACGTTACATTGGAACATAGATTTGGAAAACATTTTGTGCCTTCTAGAATCAAGATTCTAACAAGCAAAATGATTTGCTTTTAAGAATTTTTAAAACATCCAGATATTTCAAGGCTTTGCAGCTCCACATTTGCTGCACTGTGTCTTTCAGTCTTTGTTCCACATCGGCTCTGCCCTAGCTATATGGATGCAGCTTCCCAGGGCCTTCTGCTTTGCTTGGGATCAATAAATGAGCTCTTTGATCTGAAATTACTGCAGGAAGGAATTACTATTTTCATACTCTCTTAGCCCAAGTACCATAGACTGCTGAATGATCTGAAGTTTTTTATTAATCTACATATAAATGTGTGTGTGTGTGTGTGTGTGTGTATATATACGTATGATTTCAATAGGAGGAAATATATCTTCCTTCCACTTGAATAAAGTGCTGGTTGAAGGAGAACTGAGAATGAGATTGTTTGACTTCAGGGCTTTTCATGAGTCTGTGCCTTCATGGTGAGTGAAAGCACAGACCCACGAATACCGATCCATCACAGCGTGTATCTTCAGGGAAGAGCAATTACAGGTAAGTAATTTCTTATTCCTGTTTTGGAAATTGGATTTTCTTTTTATGTTAGACATGGTAGATAATAGCCTTCCATGAGAAGAGGGTTTTTTTTTTTTTTAAAAAAAACAACATTCAAGTGAAGTAATTTAGAAAGCATGGATTCATTTTGCACGGTAATTTTTTCTGCAGGTGCTTCACATGAGAATCTGTTTGAGTGCCAGAGTTAGTGATGTTTTAAGTGTTTCTGCATCAGACTTGCCTTAATTTTTTATTTAGTTTGCATCTCTGTAGGAAAAGTTGCTTACACCACTTGTTTTTTAAAATGGTGATCTGCTTCTCTATGTCTAACTTGCAGTTATACATAAGACTACACGTTTTTGTTCATTTTTAGGAACCTGTGAAGAAAGACGTGCAGGAAAGACTGCAGAGAGAAGTGGCTGAGGTTACTGCTAATGAGAGCTCTGTCAATCCAAAGGTTAGAGTATGCAGTTTCATTTCTGATGAAGCTTTGATTCAGCATGGAATTAAAGAAGCCAACATACAAGCATCATGCTTTGAGTATATACATGTGGTTGCTGTGGTTGCTGTTTATAAGCTCTGCTATACATAAGAACCAGCCTTTCTGCTGACGTATCATAGGTTTTATTTCATGAAACTATTGCTGATGAGTGAGACAAGTTTATATTTTAATTTGGTAAAAAAGAATGCTCAGAAAATTCAGTTTAGCAGTGTCACTCCATTCATCATAGAAGACCAACCTTAAACAATGTAACAGCTTAGCACAGAATGACTAATGCATTCAAAATGATTTTTTAAACAGAACATTGTAATTTTTGTTGTACATTGGCCAATATTGCATATACTTATATCTCAAAAGCCTGAGGCTGTAGGACTTTCCTTTACTGGAAATGAATGGGCACTTCAGTCTGTGCCCACTGCTGTTACTCTTCTCAATGAATGGCAGTTCAGCCATGCACTTTTTGCACACTGAACTCTGCCTCAGCTGCAAGTTTTATTAGCTTCATTAACACATGCAAAAACACTGTATGTGCACAGCATGTGATCATAATTCTATGAAACTGATGCAGCTGTTCTCTGGAAGTCCCAAGGGTACTTCTAAGGCAGAGGCAGTTCCACAGCAAATGCAAGCTTTCATCTCCCATAAATTTGGATGCATAGTTGTTCAGAGGAAGAAATGTTGCAGGCATTTTGAACAGTGCCCTAAAGAGATGATTTCAATACCCCTGTGTAAAATCACGAACCTGGTTTGTACACTCCTAAAAAATTAAATAAAAATGTTAGAATGAAAAGAATGGATACATTACACTCTGTGCTCCAAAAAGAGAGCTATATCTGTGAAGCTCTTTCTATTGCTTTTTTGCTTTTTTTTCCTTGCCTTTTTTTTTTGTCAATAACTTGTTTTGTGTCTGAACATTTTTCTGGACTAGAACTTGTAGAAGATTTCTCTCTTGTGTGTGCTTTTTGTAGTTTGATGCATAAGAATCACAGCAGTCGTTCCCTTAGCCTAGGTATTTGAAGAGTCTCTTCTTCCAGTTTTGGTTTCATAAACCTCTCAGGCTTTTAGCTGCTCATAAGACTTCTGTCAAACCCGAAGTCATCCAGTGACCAAAAGCTGTTGAAGCACTTTTATGCCCAAGAGTGTGGTGAGGTGCTGGAACAGCTGCCCAGAGAGGCTGTGAGTGCCCCGTTCCTGGAGGTGTTCAAGGCCAGGTTGGATGGAGACCTGGGCAGCCTGGGCTGGTATTAAATGTGGAGGTTGGTGGCCCTGCGTGTGGCAGGGGGGTTGGAGGTTGGTGATCCTTGAGGTCCCTTCCAAACCAGACCATTCTATGATACATCTGGGCTTGTAGAGCCATATCATGTAAGGTTTGTTTACATACTCATGAAATCTCATAATACTCTCCCCGGTGATGGTTATCTCAGAAAACCGTGATTAAAGCTGAACTGTGAGTCTGTACCTTCTCTGTGCTAAGCTCTTTTTAATATCTTAATGTTAATTCTCAACTTGATCACTTTCAGTCTGATCCGCTGGAATCAGTGAAAAGGCTCACCTCCTCTAGTGAAACAGGGAAGGAGCTGAAGACTCTTAGTAAAACTCTAGCTCGCTTGAGGTAAGGAAATCCTGAGCACGCAGAAATGGGTCAGTTCAAGCCAAAGAAGTTGTTGGTTCTGTGGTGGCAGCAGCTGACTGATCAGCAAAATCATCAGCTGTATTAATTGCTTAGAAAAGATGGCTTGTAATTTCTCCTTTATAGTCTTTATGTACGCTCAAGACGTTCTGAGTGCTGCATGAAGAACGGCTGCTAGCTCCATCAGTACTGCACTGTTTTGGTGTTATTAAGGTGCTCGTTACCTATTTGCAGTCCTCTGTGTGAAATGGCACTGTGCTAAGATCTGGTAATCCACAGGAAAGGTTGGGATGTATAATGTCCACTATAGGATGGAAAACTATAGTGAGAGTATCTACCACTGTAACAGAATTTGTGCACAGATTTGTATGGAGTATTCCAACTTGAGATGGAGGAAAATCACGACTTAGAGGGAATCCATGTTTGAGTTCCTTACCTAATGGGAAGGTTTTAATCAGACACAGATCTGGGTTTCTGTATGCCATGCAGCCAGCTGAGGGTGGACTGCAACCATCATTAATTTTAGGGGGTTGATCACAGAAGGTGGCTGGATGTGCTTGCTTTTCCTAGAAGGTATCTTCCATTGCCACTACAGAGAATGGTATCTTCCACTGCCACAACAGAGCATTTCTTGCAGACTCATTTAAAAAGAAAGAAAGGGGGAAAAAAAATAACAAAACGAGGTCTGTTGGTCATAGGCTTTACCATTCTACCATCTCGTTCTTTTACACGTGCTCAGCTCTTATTGATGCCCATATTTCAGCTTTGTTACTGCAGTCACTACTTGTATTGATGAGGCTGCAACTTCTACGTGCTGTTCTGTTTCAATCACACATTCTGTTCATTGTATTTGCTCAGTATTAGCTTGAATAATCGCAGAGCTGTATAATAGGCCTTGCAGTAGGGGACTCTAGGCTTACTAAATTTTCTTGGAACTATCTAGCTTCCATGATGCGAGCGTTGAGAAACAAGAATCGCTTGCAGCTGAAACAGCAAGCAGGAATACAAAAAGATTTACATCTGGCAAGGTTTAGTTACAGCCTCCTGCAAATAAAATTGATGACTTACTGCTGCCAGCCCCAACAGGGTACAGATTACATGAGAGTTTACAAGCTCTGTAGACTTGAAGCCTTTGAAGAACACTCACTAGATAAAAATAGTTGAATTAAAGCAAGCAGCAAGAAGATAAACATGTACATAAAAACTTAGTAATTTCATAGGTTAAATGTAAGCATGTTTTCCAATTGAGAATGTGTGGTGTTGAATCAGCATGTTATATTGATGATGAATTAGGTTCTTGCACTGTTTGACTGAGAGTGCAGATTTAGAAAAGTTGAGGAAGCTATGTCAAAAAAGCTTCTTTGCATGAACTACTGTAATGATGTACTACATTATTAGTTGTCACAATGTAGTGTTGTTAAATATCTCCAATTTTTATATCAGAGCAATTTCTAAATTCTGCACTAGTTACTCGTGATAACGTTAAATTCCACATTCAGCAGAGGGTTGTTAGTGGTAGGGTAGTATGGTTCAGTTGCAATTGGACTTGATCTTTAAGGTCTTTTCCAACCTAAGCAATTCTATGATTCTTCCCTTCCATCCTTACGTAACTCTGGTTATTTTGTTTTACACTTATGCTGTTAATCCACTTGATCAATGTGCCAAAAGGTAATAAGCCATAAACAAAATAATAAACAGTGCGTATTTTGAAGGTTGAATAAGCCATTTTAGTGAAGTATGACTTTTTTTCCAATTATAAATGGAACTCAGGTGTCTCAGGTAAGTAAAATGCTTGAGTTGTTCTTCCAGACTTCAGTGATGTCTCTGCTTCTCTGATTTATTTTTTTTTTTCCCAAACTGCCCTGATTAATCAGAAGCTCCAAGGAAAGATCTTGTTAAGAGATCCAGCTCATCACTTTGAGTGAGTGCAGTTGTTTCTTACAACATATGAAGTGTTTTGTGTAACCTGCTTCTAACTGAAGACATAATCATAAATGCAGATTAACCTTCTGCTGGATGTTTAATGGTAATGTAATCTGCAAAATGATGCTAATGCAGACTTTTAATGATGTGAATAGATCTGATCTTAATGTAAATTTGATTCTAATGTTATCTTTTAATGAGAGATTAAATCCCCAACTTTTGGTCTTCTATCCCTTCTCACCTCCATAAGCCAATACAGCCAAAAGGACGAGCAAAATTATATTCCTTTATGCACACTGTCTTCAGAATTGCCTTTTATGTCTTGATCAGTTGTATCAGTACCACACTCACAGATGATAGGCATGTTGGGCAATTGATCTTTAGCATCTAGTTTGGCTTTTTACTGCTGATGCTGAAGGTGGGAAGAACCCAACTCCATTTTAGTATCCCAAGCAGAATTTGTTGTGCTGACAAATAAGAAATATGTACCTGTTGAAGCATCTCCAACTCTTTCACATTCTTCTAGTCCCATAAACTTAATTATGGTTGCATTCAAAACTGGCTTCATTTAATTTAAAATGCTTGAGTGGAAATATTCTTGTTCTCTGGTTTTCCATGACCATTGAAACATATGTGGAACACAGAGAGAAGGCCTAGTCTTGTGTTGCTGTTCAAGTCCATTTATATTTCCTTTTTACACTGACTGCATGGCGTGGTGGTTTCACATTGATGGCTAACTAAACTCCACCACACTGCTCTCACACTCCTGATTCTCGAAAGATCAGGGGCAGAAAATAACAAAAAAAGGCTCAAGGGTTGAGATGAGGACTGGAAGGTCATCCATGATTACCATCATGAGGAGAAGAGATTCAGCATGGGGAGATTAATATAATTTATTGCCTGTTTATTACTAGCAGAGTAGAGCAGTGAAAAACTAAAAGCAAAGAGAGAGCACTGTTGTCTCAATGTGTGCTTCAATGCTGTTTGCCTGTCACCTCCTATAAGGAGCATGTGGTATTACACTGTCATCCCAGTGGTGATCCTGCAGCATATCTAACATAATTATGTACTGGCATTTAAGTCATATTTCCTACTTATATGATTTAAGTGAAATATTATATGAACTATAATGGCTGTGGAGAAATTTGCTTGAGAAAAGTCAAGGAAACTGACTCTTATTCTCTGATGCTTCCTAAAGCATGCAGTAGCCAAATGACCCAGTGTGCAGTATAATATCCAACAGACTTAGTATCTGGAAATCAAAAGTCTACATTAACTATTGTTCTTTCTAATTATTCTGTTGTCTAAAACTGGAAACTCCTTGACTTTTAGCAATTAAAACGTGCTAAACATTCATCTTGAGCGTTCATACAGTGTTACTTTGACTACATTTGCAGAACAGTAAGAACTGACATCAGCAGACTTTTTAACCACATGCTGTAATAGGAAATTGCAGGAAAAGATAATTTCAAGTGAGAATTACTGCACTGATGTTTGGACCGAAGGGCGTGATGGCAATGCTTCTCAGTAACAAATTCAGGATGTAGAAAAGGAGCTTTTGAAGGGATGGAGCAGAGTGGGAAATGCACAAAAGAAGAAAACTGGAGTTGTAAATCATTAGGACAGCAACTTTTCATTTCAGTGAAAGCAGTCGGGCTAGCAGAGCAGCATGCTAATATGTACTACAGAGAGTCAGGGGATGCAAATGACCTTTGTGGATTTGGGTTTTGCTGCCTATCCTCATGATTGAAAAGGAACAGCCAGCGGTTGTCTTAATTGGATGTTAATTGATATGTATTCATGGCAAGTAGTGCCTGTGATCTTGCAGCTTGTTTGTATTAGAGAGTATAATGGAGCAAACTGTGAGGGAGTTTTTAGCAATAATGATCACAGTGATGTGACATGATAGTAAAAATGTTAAGATTATCTCAAAAATATTTCAAGAGTCATTACTGGAAGAGACTTGAATGCATTCCTAAAGCTTTCATATGCTACCTTATATGCTAAAAAATATAATTAAAGAGAAGATAAAACTTATAACTACAAAGTCGTGCTTCCTCTCAGTAATACACTGTAAGTACATGAGAGGGTGATTACTGAATGCAGAGGTTGTTCAAACTTGTCATCTTTCACTGCTATCAGTCGTTAGCCCTGAGCAGGAAGCTTTGTCAGGGCTTTCCTGCTGTTGGATAACACCAAATCACTGTGAGGAGGCACCTGCCAACTCTCAGGTAGAGTTTTATGTTAAATTATGGGAAGGAATTTGCTTATGTTTGTGTAGCATTAAAAATAATAATAATAAAAATTGGAGAATCTGTAGACAATTGTAACTCCAATTTCTGAGAGTCAGTGCATCTTTCTTCCAGTGGAGGTTTCACATGTAGGCTGAAAATAGCCCTGACTGACTTGACTAAGTGTTTCCCAGTGTTGAATTCAGTGGGTGGAATACAGCATGGCAGCAAAGGCAACATATTTCTCCTTAGGCAATCAAATATCTTTAGCTTTGTGCTAAGAATTGTTGTTTCATTTCTGCAGAAGGAAATCTCCCACTGCTGCTTCTTGAGTTTGCTTAGTCTTAGTGAGAAGCACAGCAACTTTGATATGACATTCAGCTCTGAGGGAAATACCTTTTTTTATTGCTTTGTTGCAACGACAGCTGTGTGATCCAGAAATAATGTAATACACAGTTGCATGAGGATGCGTTGCATGAAAACCAAGAAAGCAGAAGTCTTTATAACCATCCATAAATCATAGCAAGATGTAGGAACGCTTACACAGCAAAGATTGCCAAAGCACAGGAGGTTTGTAGTTAATGTTATAAAAGCAGGTTGCCATAAATCAATTCTATGGGCTAGCTCGGCCAGCAAGACCATGGAAATACTCATGTTATTAAACACCACAAAAAAGCAAACAACAAACAACAACACCCAAAACAGCACAACAGAGCTTAAAAAGAAGCCTGCTTTTTAAAATGAGGCTGGCTGAAAACATTATCTGTGTGTAAAAAAGAGGTATGAAAGATGATAGAAACTGGAAACAGAACCTAGCAGAATGTATTATGAAAGCGATGTGGAAAACATCTCAGTCTTCGTTGAGGAGCCAAATGTGGCTTTTTTTTGTTTCTATCACAGCTAAGTTCTGATTCATGGTGTGCCTAGCCATCACTACTTGTATTCATTGGCACTCAGAAGAGATGGAGGTAGACATACAAATGTTATTGATACAGAGAGAAATGAGAAGAGGGGTGATGATTTGAAAGTCTGTCCTTGCCTAAGCTCTACAAACAGGGCGAGCTGCCAGACTGCTGTCCCTGCGTTCCTCTCCACTGCATGAGCTGATTAATACACCTTTGGTCTTTTCTTTGGCAAGGCTGAGGATATGCACTGAGGTGCACAGTGATGGAAAAGCCTGTTAGAAGGTCATTGTTCTGCTTGGTTTGCACAGACCTTAAGTGCTTGATTGTGTGCATGGGCTTGGATTTGTTACACATAGCATGAGACAATTACCTGAGCTCCTGAGTTAGAAGCCTGCTCCCTCAAGGCTACTTTTGTCATTGGATAGAAAGATAGAAACAGATGCTTTGGGGGATTTTTCTGATCCTATGTGAGCTTGAAGTCCTCTTTCAGTTTGGGAGGCAGATGCATGCTATGTTTTAGAGGAAGTTAATGAAGTTAAATAAATACTCCTCAAGAAACAGAGCTACTTTTTGAAAAGCTGAGATGTTTTCTAGATTTAGTCAAACAAGGCTGACCAAAGTATATGGCAGTGATGTGACTGCCTTGCCAGAACACACTGATCCTCTTTTGGCAAGGAAAACTGAAGCATCAAAGGTTATAAAAAAAAAAAAAAGAAAAGAAAAGAAAATTGACCCTATCTGTGCCAACATAAAAAATGAGAACTATGTGTGCAGTGATGGTCATCTAAGCACAGGTTCCCATGTGACAGAGACAAGTTGTGATCATCCTCCATCAGTGATGCCTAGGAATTGACAGCTTGGAGCTACACGCTCAAAGGGAAGGAGTCCGTGCCATTTCGTGAGCCACTCAAGCCTTTGTTTCCAAAAGGGCTGTGTTAAGCCCTTGTAATGCAGTGCATTTTTGGTGGTTTGAAGAAAATTAGTTCCCTTGCTTCTGTTTTAGTAGAGCTAGTTGAATAAAACTGTATGTCAGACTGCTGGCAGTTTAGTAGTATTCCATTGGCTGGCTTTAAATTAGAAACTAGATGTTTCTTTTCAGTGCTTCAAGTTTCCTGAAGGCAGATCTCTAAAAGTCAGTCTCTATATAGAAAGCCCAGGCTCTGTTAATGCATTCTTTATGCCTGCAACAACAGTTAGACTGACGTATCCTGAGAGCTGTTCCTGTTACTTGTCTTCCTGTGAGCATCTTTGTAACTAGCTGTCTTTGGATATTTTTTATTATAAAGCCACTCATCTTTTCTGATTGATGTGGTAGCTATTATGGGAAGATTTTGGAAGGCAAATGCTGATTTTGGAGTGTGGGTTATGACCTTTGCTATCCTTGCCTGTGAATCTATACCAATCCTATATATGTGTACAGAGAGATGAAAAAGATTTCGTTTGGAGATTCTGCTAAGTTGGCATTCCTTAATGCAAATGGTTTACTAGGTGAGCCAGCTGAGTGTGTGAGAGTGGGAAGGAGAGGTAACACTGAGTTAAAAAGCAAAAAAGAGAGTCAGGTGGCAGAAACAGAGAAGGTGAAATGTTTATCTGCCAATATTAGTTTCCAATGTACTTAATACTTCATAATGTCAGTTGCTTGGAAACCAGTGTTCTGTGCCCTTTTCCTGGTTGGCAAAAATCACTCTAATTGTCATGTTTCTAGCAGTGTCACTGCTGGCACTTTGTAGCATTTTATTTCCAGAAGCAAAAATTTTCTTTTACGTGAGTGATGGCTCACATTAATTAGACAGCAGTCATGGCCAAAGACATCCACTTATGTGTACGGATGTATGAATCATTATCCCTATCATCAATCACTGGAAAGACTGCTATTCCCATCAACAATTCTGCCCTTCCAGACTGTTCATTTGAGTCTCCATCTCCTTTCTTCTCGTGCAAAAATATATTTGTATTTGAATTTTTGTAAGTGCAAGTAGTTCGTTGCTTATTAGATTTTACTATCTAAACATGACAGCCTAATTCCATGTATCGTGGAACAAAATGACATGTTGTCACTGAATGGTTGAACAAAGCTAACAGTTAAAATGAGTTTTCCATTATTTAGTATTAAAATGTCATTGTTCTGTAAATACCTTTGCGTGCTAAGGCAAGAAGATTGATCTTCTCCCTACTCTGCCCTTGTGATGCCTCATCTAGAGTATCGCATCCAGGTCTGGTGCCTCTAACACAAAAAAGACATGGAGCTACTGGAGATCTGCTGTCTTCTTACGAAGACGGGCTGAGGGAGCTGCCTTCATACAGGGCTTGCTTTGGTTTTGTTATTTTTTGGTGCGTGGTTTTTTGGGAGGATTTTTATGTTTGCTTGTTTTGTTTATAAACGAACCCATTTGAGCACAGACTATTGTACTCGTCTTCAGGAGAACAAAATGGGAATCTACATCCAAAATAATGTGGGTATTCCAGATTGTGTGTGTGACTTCAACAGCTGAAGGCAGATGTTGATCTGGTGCCACTTCAGTTCCTTGCCAGAACGTTCAGTGGTTCAATATGGTAAATGATAACATATGTCTGAGGTTCTATGGGTTGGTAACTGCATTTAAAGATCTTAATGTCATTATAATCCGGTATTAACTGAACTTAGGGAAAACAGAAGTGTGAATATTTACCTATTAGACTCTTCTTGTGTGATTACTCAGCCATTAAATAGGAGTAGTAACTGTTTTGTTCCTGATTTTCCATTGCCTTATGCGTACATTTGTATCTCTTTAGCTTGGTTATAAACACTACCTGACCCAAATTCTTAATTCATTTACATTAGTATCTACATATTAATTGTGAGTACCTGTAAGCTCTTTTTCCCATGTGCTAAACTTTCAGAACACAACCCAAATGTCATGTGAAGCACAAGAGCAGGACTTGCTCTCTCAGGCTCACCTCTCATGGCTGCTGGTAATTTAAGGAGGGTCATGTAAGCACTCTTTAATAACTTACTGATTATATTTTAAGTGAACAACTCTCTAATTCTCATTTACAGCGAGACTTTCTACCTCACTCAGGATCCCAAAGGTGTGAAGCGATCTTAATGTAACTAACTTATGGACATACGGGCACATATATATATATGTATGTATGTATGTTATCACACTGAATGTAAGGGCATTAAAGAACTGAGTGCAATGGTCAACAGCTCCAGTATTCACTGATAAGAGAAAGGAGCAGATTCTGCATTGGTATAAATGGATATTACCATTGACAGTCTGCAGCAAACGCAGAGTTTGGTCTCCTGCTGTTCTTTTTGTCCTTTGTAAGTAAAAACAACTCTGTGTGCAAATGTATTTTCTTTTATCTCAATTTACATTTGGCTCTATGCCTGTGGAAAAAGGTTGAATTTCTGCTGTACGTTGTCTGGAGCAGATGATGTTCTTTCATTAGCTTTATTGCTAGAAAGCCTTTTTCCATTAAGATAAGTAAATGCTATGAAACAATGACTAGCAATTTCCATGATCAGAGGAATTATCTGTGTATAGTTAAATTATTTGATGGATAGTTATTGTTCTTAAAGCTCACAACTCAGCTTTTGTTCACTGTGACCATAACGTTAGGTGTTAGAGAGAGGAAGAATTAAGCTAGAATGAGTAGACTGCAACTACTTTGCTAACGAAGTTCTTAACTTGAAAAGAAAGTTCTTTTGTCTGAAACACAGTTGAAAATCTGTGTTGTGACTAAAATTGACTGAAGCTCCTTTATTTTAATAAACACACTGAAAAGTTCATCACTGATTGCATTTGCATTTTAATGAATGATTCTCACCTACTTGTCAAATAGGCAACCCAGCTGGATTTATTACATTATGGTATGAACAGGGTATCCTGATACCAGAATTCAAATGTAGAAATATTTAATGTCCTGTTCTAGCAATGTACTATAAATCAATAGTGCAGAAAAGTACATTGGTCACCTCGTTCTATATTGGTCTCCTATATTCTAAGCTTGGATTTATTTTACAGTTTCTCTGAATGGAGTCAGTGAATGTTTGGGGTAATTCATAAATATTCCTGAAATAATTCAATGGAATTATGAGGGATTTTTGTCTGTTTGCCTCTTGTTAAAGCTCTTCTGTATGCCATGCTTCTGTTTATTTCATTTCTTGTCTTGCAGATTGCAGAGTTATCTGTTGTAATACCTGAGACTTCAGGGAAGTCAGACTCAGGATGTTTCTTTTCCTATTGGTATATGAGAAGGATCATTGTTTTTTGCATACACATATTAAATCCCTCAATATTAATTATACTCCATAATATTTTTAAAATTGTACTTTATTGTACCAATTGCCATTTACACATCTTTCTCTCATATGACTGGTTGTGGCCATTAATATTAGAAGAAGCAACTGCACCACAAGCAAACAAAAACATCTTTCTCGTTTATAACCACCTGTTTCTATCAGTTGTCCTATTTCATGTGATAACCTCATTGTTCACTATTTGTATGGTCATAGTGTGCAGCTACAGCAATGGTTTTGATCTTTAAGAGGGAATACTTATCTAAACCTTTTTCATACCAGTATCTTCATGGTTGGGAGAAATGAGAGTAAGTGAGAACTCCAGGAGAAGTGCATAAAGCAGGAATGTGGCTTTATTTTCTACCATTCCAATAAATGTCTTTTACTCAAAATACTAGGGTTTTATGGAAGAAAAAAATCGTGTCACACACAGCTCTGAAATCCTCATGTTTTTAAAGCACACAGTATTTCTTATCGGAGACATCTTATTTTCTCACTTCATTTTTTTCCAAGGTTAGCATAGAAATAGCTAGCGGATGGGTTATCATCTACCTGAACATGAAAGCTGTTCGGACTTTGTTTATTGTTGCTGGACTTAAAAATAAGGCTGACAAAACCAAGTCTTCTAACCATTAAGCTCTGCCAATAGTTTTTCATCAAAGAAAGCAAGGAGGAGCAAACAATTCCAATTGAGAACTTCTGAGCTCAGTGGCTGAAATTTGTACTCTCTGTGATCTCTAGGTTCTTTAACGTATTTCTGGTTGTTAAAGGGGGGCTGTTAATTTCAGTAAAAGAAACAAGGCCAATCTTACAAGACTAGATAGAGAAAGAATCAATGCAGCCTGATGACACCTAATTTGAAAGTAAGCACCATGCTAATTTAAAGAGCTGATCCTATGCCTGAACAGCACGCTCTTGTCTGGGTTGGATTATCTGCTACGTTAGAGGTAATGTTTTAATAATTAGTTAATGCTTTAAGCCTTTCCCTTCCCTCGCTCCCCTTTTCTTTTTTTATTTTTCTTTTTTTATTTTTACTTCTGCTGTCATTTAACAGGTGTGCATTTTGGTTTCCTCCTTGTTTCCTGCTTTTCAAGTAATTCCCTACCTGTTACCTTCCCTGGTAGCTTCAGGACACGGCCTGTTACAGCATGTGATGGATAGGGGCCCAGTGGTCAATTGGCTGCTATAAGTCAGAATTAGGTAGGGAGTTTTTAAATCAAGTAGTGAACACCACGGCGTTGAGTTCAGTTATTAAACTCCAACATCCAACAGTGCTGGAAGAGGTGATGGAAAGATCTCCCAGTTCATATTGGGGAATTATCGTTTGTTATCATATTGCAAAAGGAAATACTGGAGTTGAACTCTTGGTTACAGAAGAATGTAAATGCAAAGAATGCAAAATTTCTTAAAATTTAAGTTGGTGTCTTCAGTACACATTATAAAACGAGATTTCTTTGCAGGCATCATATAAGTATTGTGAAGCAGGGTGGAGAATATTTTCATATCCTTCACCAAGAATCACTGGAGCAGAGGAAAGCATTGAAAGCACAAAAGTCTCAGGTGGCGAGATGGAGAACTGACTTCCAGCCATGCACATACTCTTCTGAGGTAGAGGTGTCAGATGAAGAAATGAACATGTAAGTTGATTCAGAGGGTTTCTTGTAGTCCAGAGTCAGTGGTTTTAAAATGAGACAATCTCCATTTCTGTCACTGAGCTGGAATATTACTGCTTGTTACTATGAACTTGAAGAGAAAATGCTTAAAAATCTCAGTGAGCACACGTGAACTTAACAATTATGGACCAAAAAGTGCTTGTTGCACTGTTAAAAAAAGGAGGAAGCTTGGAAGATGGAAGGTTAGGGTGAACTGAGAGAGGTTTTGTAGGTACTTAGAAATGATTATCTGAAGGGGAGATATGGTGAGAGTTTGCCTTGTTTTTGTCCATTGTAACCACAGCACTGAGAATAATAAGAACTGCATGCAGAATTTGTGGTGTGGATTTATTGGCTAGTTCAGCCCTATTACCACCTTCTTCTGATTTTCTCTCTATTTAATCATTAAATAGTCTTCCTTTTATATACTCCCTTTTTTTAACTTCCATCTTCATTCTTTCTGACAGTTCCTCTCCAATAGAAGGCAGCCACCCAAAAAAATCAGGGAAGAAGAAAAAAAAGATCACCTTACGGTCTTATGCTCCCGTTTATACCAGTGTCCTGATTCCAAGACCTTCTGAAGCACAAAGGTATATTTGAAGGCATCGTTTGCTTCCAGGTCTTGATTTAGTGTATTCTGACTTATTTGCATCAAATCTGCGTACATGGTGTTTTGAGGAAAGGCTGTAAAGTTAAATTTTGTTTTTCCTAGCTTAGAAAACAAAAAAATTAGGCCTAAGAAAGAGGGAGAACACAGTGCATATACAATGCACACTATTTTGTTCTAAGTTCATTAACCTCTTGCTCACCAAAAGTGTCTTTATATCTATACTTGCATGTGGATTAAGGTACAGTGTTAATCTTAGAATGGCTTGGGTTGGAAGGGACCCCAAAGATCATCAATTTCCAACCCCACTGCCGTAAGCAGGACCACCAACCTCCAGATCTGGCATTAGACCAGGCTGCCCAGGGCTCCATCCCATCTTGAGGGTCTTGAACACCTCCATGGATGGATGCCCACAGCTTCTCTGGGCAGCTGTTCCAGCACCTCACCACTCTATCTGTGAAGAGCTTCCCCTTGACATCCAATCCAAACTTCCCCTCCTTGAAATTAAAGCCATCCCCCCTTGTCCTATCACCATCTTCCCAAGTAAAAAGTTTATTCCCCTGAAGATAGTCTTAGTTCGTAAAAATCTTGGCTTGGCATTTTGAATTCATACACTGCCTCTTCTCAGTTGCAAAGTTGCAGAAGCTACCATAGAATCCAAAACATGTTAAGAACCCAAATCACGAGTTCATAAATGCTGGAATCCTCGTAGGTGTGAAAGTGCTGAGCATATCACAAAGTCAAGTCCTCTGAGAAGCTTCGTGTTCGAAAATATGCTTCAACATGAAAAAAACCTCGAAGGATGCGTAGAATTCACTGGGTCAATGGAAGTATTCTGGTGCAGAATTGCTTTTTATTGACAAAACTTTCTTTTACTGTTAGATATATCTATTTCAGTCAACACAGTGGCAGCTTGACTATGTTTTCCTATCTGTAGCATAACACATTTCTCTCTTCTTTTTGCAGTGAATGTCTTTTCCGCCAGCTGTGTGCCATACATTGGCTTCTGGAAGCTCTGACTCTTGAATCCAGCAGTTCAATGCATTCTATACTATCCTGCTGGAATCTAACGTATGTGTGCAATTCACAACAGTCTTTGGAATGAGAGTGTGGAAATCTTATGTCATTAGTTGTTTTTTTCTCTTATTTCACTAAGCGAAGTCTTAGCAGAAAATACTGAGCTAACATAGTGAAATTGTTTTCTTTCCTTTATCCTTTTGCTAATAATTATGTAAACTAGAAACTTGTAGTAATGTGTGTATGCCTGTTCCTAAAGCGTTCCTTGGAGGGATATCCCCTAAATAAACAAGAATTCCAGACACGTTTTAATTACAGAACAAAGCCAGCTATTAAGTGATATTTAGCTGTTGTTTTCGTTCTATCAGTGATGCATGACAGTGGTAAGTACTTACAGAAGGTGCATTGCTTCTGAGCTTTTATGCTGTTGGAAGTAAATATTTAAGTTCTCAACATTTTTATCTATAAATACAACAATGTTGACTTAACGTTTATTTGAATTATTCACAAACTTTGTACAGTTTATGCTCTGATTTGCAGGGCAAAGCTCTTCAGAGCTGTTCTGTTTTCTCTATGTATTCTCAATGAAGACAAACCGTGCCTATACAGGGCAAGAGTGGCATAGTAGCATTATGTAGAATTAGCCTGGAAGAAAATCAGTCCATTGTGTGTCATGGATGAATTTTTCACCCCTTTACATATGAGGACTGACCAATAGACAGATGCTGACAGCAGGGTGTTAATATATAAGACTCTGGAGTCATTTCCAGATACAAAAGTAGTGCTAGACTACTTTCCTCTTCCTTCTACTTTCTATTACAGTCTCTCCACACCACTCCTCTTCCTCAACGTCATCTAAACTGAAAAGCCAAAATACACTTCATTTTGCAGTAACCATGAAAAATTATGCTTTCATTCAGATCATATAGCATCTACGTATACAAAAAGATTTTTAAATGTAGTGAAGGGAGCAAGCTTAGAACATTAACCTGCTTTGTAAAACTTATGGCTGATTAGATGGGGATTGAATGATGAGACAACCTCAGCAGTGGTGGACCTAATTAATTAATTAATCTATTAGTGGACCTAATAGAGGTCCTCACTCAGCCAACAGGATAGGAAAAACCAAACTCTTGCATGAACTATTCTGATCCATGAAGTCTTGCACAGAGAAAGTGGAGAGGATAATCTGGCTCAGTACATGTCTGGTAGTTTGCCAGAATTATCGTGCTGTCTTGTGACTATGGCTCACTCATGGCCCATACTGCTTGTGTTGTCTGTCTTATAAGCAAACATGTCATAATCAGTCACCATTTGCCCTCTGTTTATTATGATCTTAAAAGAGCTTAATAAGAAGAACTCTTGAAATAGGAAACTAATTACGTTGTTTTTACTTAGGGACCCTGGTGGCTTTAAAAAATCAGTGAAGGAAATCGAAGAGGAAAAGTTTGCAACATATATGTGGGAACTCTTTGTTATGAACACAAAGGTATTAATTTGTTCTTTGGGAACGAATCCAATTTTTCAAGCATTTATTCTTTTTGTTGCCTAATTGAACTCTTTGATACCTCATTTTGTATTCTGGGTGTTGTGAGTTGCAGATTATTCTTCTGTGTTTCTGTAGAATAACAGTTTGATTCTCAGTAATAGGAAAAGCAATAGGTAGCTGCTCAGAAAATTGAAGCTGTGCCTTGGCCTTAATGATAATACTGATGTAGGAAGGATTAAACGTTCTGCTAAAAGTTATATTAGACTCTGGTTTGCGTTTGTTCCCCTTTTTCTTAAGAGCTGAAGACCCTAGGGATTTCAGATTGGCATCCTGGAGGGCTGGTGGGGAATAAGCAGCAAGCTGTGAAACTTCCCTAAGATAAAGATTGTGTCTTTATGCAGCTCTTCCTTTTGCTGTAAGCAAACAATGAGGGCAAGCCAGAAGGTCACAGAACTAAGAGCTGTTTCTCAGTAGGTGCCTTTCTGATTTTTCTATATAGTCCTCCCACTTCTCTAAAGTCAGGTCCCAAAGAGCATGAGCAGAGGAACACAAAGTGCATCTCAGCCTTGATGTGTCATAAAGCATTCACATTTTTATTTTTCCTCCTCCCTGAATTAATTTCCTCTCTATCATTTATGCTAATTATTCCTTGAACACTTTTGATATGAAACTTCTGGTGGATATACTGGGTTTTTCCAGGGGTACTTGGTTTATAATACTTACTGTTCTCATTATCTAGCCTGAAGAATTCAGTTTGCATTCGGTTCTATGCGTTGAACACAGGAAACTTACTTGTAAGTTGTTATATGTGAGGAGGAGACCTGAACATTTATCAAACCATTTTAACTTACTCATCCATAAACATGAAAAAGTTGCTTTATTCCCCACTCTCTGCATAGCTGCGGTGTTACTTGCTTACAAATCAGCTTAACCTGTTGTTATTAATGCTACAGCAGAGGAACATGGAAGAAAGATGCCCCAAAAATCAGGCCCTTCCCATGTAATTGCTGCCTTGGTGAAGTCAGTGAAGAAAAGTGGGTGAGGTTACAGAGAGACCAGTTAAACTTACTGCTGGAATTAGTACAGAAAAAAAATGATTCTTCATTGTCAAAGATGCTACAGAAATTTGAAACCAAATCTGCTGAAATTTGCTGCAGAAAATCCCTTTTTGTTCTCTCTTTCTTATATGTACAGAAATACATGCGGAAAGCACGGCGCATCCCTTTTAGGAGGCAGACAAACAAGGCAGCTGCTCCAGCCAGCTCTCAGCTCAGCAGTCAGTCATCTCACGGTCAGACCCCTCTCAGCAGTGTAAATTCTCTTGTGCTTTGCTCTGAAGACAACGTCAACCTGAGCGGAGCTTTGGCCAGTGTTACGAGCGTGTCAATGCAAACTAAAGAACAACAATTTTTCCCCTGTAAGTTACTTTTCTTGGCTGCCAATATCAAGTAGGCCTACTTTCAGCATCACTAAGGAGTTCTTCAAAGACACTGCTAGATGTGCCAGTGTAAAAGTGTGCATCCTCTTCAGGTATAGGAAACTTCATACATGTCTCTCTGCCCTTAACAGTCACAAATTGGTTTAAAGATGGCATAATCCCATGTGAAAATTAAGTAAGAGTTTTTAGTTATATCAGCTGTATAATCAGACTGTTGTTCACATCTATAATGTCCAATAGGAGGTAGAAGCATTGAAACTGTTCTCTGGCATAATCAACTGATGCACTGAACATATACCTATTTAATGGAGGGCTTTGTTATTCTGTGCTCCTCCTACTCATCCATTAGTGACTGCCTGCACTTGATGGACGTGACAGAATAGTTTGCAATGCATTTCAGTATATAGCAAGGCAATCTTTATCCTTTCCCTTCTTCTACTTCAAGGCCAGAAAAGCATTAGTATTTATCATAGAATCACAGAATGGCCTGGGTTGAAAAGGACCACAATGATCATCTGGTTTCAACCCCCTGCTATATGCAGGATTGCCAAGCACCAGACCAGGCTGCCCAGAGCCACATCCCTCTAGGGATCAGATTGGAAAATAATCCTGAGAGCTGTAACACCTGAGAGTTTCATTTGGCCATGAGATGAAGAAACATCCCATGGAGACAGGCAAGCAGAAACTGGGAGACCATTGGCCAGAGTTAACATGTTTTTACAGATTGTTTTTCATCAGCCCCACAGAAGCAGATGCAGAGAACACACGTGAAGGCATCAAAAGATGTCCACGAACAAGCAGACATGCTTACGACTGGACTTCAGAGGTGAGTAATCCAATGGCTTTCTGAAAGCCCAGGAGAAGGAGCTCACCAGGACAGAGCTGAGGGTTGTTGGGATTTTGTTGTTGTGTTGCTGGTGTTGTTTCAGAGCAGCTGAATTTGGTGTTCAATTAATTCAAATGATAGTGATATCTCTCAGCCCAGGTGGCAGAGTAGACTTCCATTAGGTGTGCTCCCTCATTATTCAGCTTTGTGATGCTTTCTGCAGCTGTAAGACTGACACAACTGATCATTCGTATAATTGGGCTTTGCTGAAGCATTTTTTTTTTCCTTGGAGTTGAGGTCAAGAGAAATATGATGAAAATATGAATATAAAAATATGAATAATATGAAAAAAATGATAAACTTTGTTCCTGGATAACTCCAGCAAGACTGCCACACTAAGAGTGTTTTTGCAGTTTCCATAGGGTATCTCACAGACTGGAAAATGCACACTGTACTCAATTTTAAACCTCGTCTTGTCTTACAATTTAATGTCAGTGGCTCAGAAGGACTACAGAGTAAGTGTGATATTCATTAAGGACCAAAAAAAAAAAAAAAAATAACATTCATAGAATCATAGAATGGCTTGGGTTGGAAGGGACCTCAAGGAATGCCAAGCTCCAACCCCCTGCTGCAGGCAGGGCCACCAACCTCCAGATCTGATACTGCATCAGTTTGCCCAAGGCCCCATCCAACCTTGAGCACCTCCAGGGATGGGGCATCCACAGCCTCTCCAGGCAGCTGTGCCAGCACCTCACCACTCTCTTGGTAAAGAACTTCCCCCTGATACCCAACCTAAATCTTCTCTCCTTCAACTTAAAACCATTTCCCCTTGTCCTGCCGTTATCTACCCTTGTAAAGAGTTGGCTCCCCTCCTGTTTGTAGGCTCCCTTTAGGTACAGGAAGGCTGCACTAGAGGTCACCCCACAGCCTTCTCTTCTCCAGGCTGAACAACCCTGGATTGGATTTTAATGTGAATAAAAGATCTCCAACTTCAGATGCATTCATGCTGCTGTGAGGTGGTTACCACAAGATGCTGATTCCACTTTTCTTGTTTTATTTCCAGCTGCCATATCAGCCATTTCATTAAAAGCAAATCTAATCTGTGTGCTGAGACAAGGCACCAGTTCATGGCAATACGTGAAGAAGCAGCTTGTTGTTTGCATGATGCTCTGGAGAGCCTTGAGAGGTAAGAAGAGACTGTTTGCTGTATACTTCTAAAATACACACTCCTTGCTCCTGACCTTTTATCTTCAGATGTTTTAAAGATGCATCTTCTGATTTATATGGGGCAACAATAAAATAAGGGGTAGGGAATGGTCTGGAAAACTTTGACTGTTCACCTACGAAAATATGCTCCAGTGTTTGGGGATGGTTCTGAGTGACTTTTATGGAACACAGCTGTGATACATATATGGGATGTATTTGCTTTGAACATCATAGTCCTTTTCACTCAAAGAGAGAGTAATAAATTCAGTTCACATGCAGTCTGCATGGCTGTCTTCTCATTTCATGTCAGAGATGACTGTGTTGTTCTTCAACATTACACGACTGTTTTTACAGTAACACTTGCAGTGTCCTCTCTCAAGGCCCTTTCCCTGATCAGCAGCGTTCCTACTTTGTTAACCAGCCAAAATCTGTCACCCTTTCCTTTCACAGATGATTGTTTCTGGGTAATATTCATGCAAATTCTTTTTTTCTGAGTAAACATCACACCTGAAATCCTTCCCTACACAGCTGTTTTCTTTCTTCCTTTCTCTCCTCCTTATTTCCATTCTTTCATTCCATTTTGCAGTTAGATTTTTATCTCTTTTTTGCTGCAGAGGTTTCCTTATTTTTAGAAGAAATGCGGGTACATTCAGAATGCTGCACAAGCAAACACTGTTATGAGCATCCACAGACTGAACGTGCATTGTGTTCTTCAGATGTGTTGTTTTCTGCCTTCCTTGGTATCTTCCCACTTAAGAGGGAAGAATAGTCGTAATGTTTAAAGTACAGATTCATTTTTAAGGGCTTTTTTGTTGTTGTTAGGAGCCAGGAAGAGCGATGCTGTAAAAAATACCTGGCTTTGAAACAACTGAAGTACTTTAAAAAGGACATGGAAAGAATAAGACAGCTGGACGTGAGAGTTGAAAGAGAACATGATGAAAATGGGCCTAAATGGTAAGGAGCCATTGAGATCCTCATTTCAGATGAGGTTGTCGTGGTCTTAGAGTTGTCTTTTGTACAAAAAGCTGAAAGGACCTTTTCTACTCAAAGTATCACTAGAAAGCATTGAAATTGGTTGCTGAAAATGCAGCCTTCACAAACTGGTGGCAAAAAAACTTCAGATATTCCTAGGAGTAGCCTGTTCAGGAGACAAGTTAATTGGGTATGGTAAGAAAAGGGATGGGAAGATTTCCTTCTGGCCATACTGGGGACAAAAAGTGCTCTGTCTGTGCATTCACAGATGCTTTGCAGCATGGAGCTCTCTAAGAAACTTCATCCATCAGGAAGTATGAAAAATACACCGTACCCTGAAGAGGAGAGATGCTTTATAAATGTACATGGGTTAAAGTCACAGCAACCTCTTGATGGACTGGGAATTCACAGTGCTAAAACTGATGGTGAAGGAGCTCTGATTCTAGCTGTCCATCCGTGTAAAAAAAGAAAATATTTCCCTGCCAGTGTGGATATTGACTGTGTCCGGTGATCAGCTTCCAGATCCACCCTATAAATAGCCTACAGGAATACCTCAGCAAACGCTCAGCATGTTCCCTGCCATGAGAACCCCTCAGCCATGGAACTACAGGGAAAAAAAAGCTGTGCGAAACATTTATTTCAGCCTGCCCACTTTGGTCTCCTTGCTAGTTAGCCTTCTGTCCCTCATACACTGAAGTCAGTTTCTTATCTTAGGTCCAACTTGCAGGTGGCTCAGGAACCCATCAGTCATGAGTTAATTAGTAAACTTAGCCTTGGCCTATATAGCCAAACTAATTTTAGTTGCCTAGTGCATGCTCCAGCTGTTGCGCACATTGAAGTTCTGCCATGTAAATAAGCCCCAGAGCTGAAGTGGATGAGTTTTTTCTGTTATACATTCACACTCATACTCTCCATAGGGACACAAAGAAGGAAATCTGTGAGACTTTTGCTCCAGCCCCAGGGGGTACTAAGTCATGACAGAGCAATTGCCTTCGCTGTGACACTTGCTCCATTTACAACTGGGCTGTTTTGTTTCCACACTCTTGCAAGCACTGCCTTGCCAGGAAAGCTGAATTGCAGTGGGAACACTTTAATGGTATATGCTGTCAGTCTAGTTGCTTTTTTCTCTCTCAAAAGTGGAAATAAAAAACAACCAAAAACGGAGATAATATAAAATATGAACAGTGGGATGTGAATGTGCTGACCTTTCTCAAAGAAGATCTTAATGCATGGATGGGTTATGCAAAACCTGTTTGTGAGACAGTGATGGGAACGGGGCTAACCTAACCAGGGAGAGTAAGAAGTTGCTTCAACAGCCATACCAGTGGTAAGCAACCGAGCACAGAAGTGTCTCTACTGAAGATGAGAACCTGTATGCTTCCCTTTTCACTGGTTTAAGGAATAAATTCCATACCCATCTTCTGCTTTTCCAGTAAAATGTATCCTAAACTGTGGGAAGGCAGAACTCCCTGCTGCCAAATCTTCAGCTGATATGGCTCAGCCATGCATGTTCTTGATAGGCTTGGAGCATCAATCTCTAGCACTGTCAAAGCAGCACTGTAGAATTGATACAGAACATTAGGGGGAAAACGTCAGTCTTTTCACAAGGGTTTTCTTTTTATTGTAATGTGTAATTCTCCTTCTGAGTCTCTATATTCAGAATTAAATGATAAAGGCTGTGTGTTACAGCACTGTCACGTTGCTGAGATTTATGCCAGCGCACAGAGGAGAATGGTGTTAACAGAGGGAAAAGGGATAGGAAGGAGCATCAGAAAGTGTGTCAAATCAGACGCTTGATTGCATTGGAAAATCTATAGAGGCTAAAAATTAAGAGGACATTTCTTGTAAAATGAAAACTTTGTTAGCTTTTTGTAATTTGCTTTCATAACCGCGTTTGTCATTCAGAATTTAAACGAACAGCAAAGCATCTTTTTTAGTCTCTGTAAAGGCAGTCGATGCACAGCTCCTATAAAATAAAGCTCCTTTGCATTATTCACTGGGTATTACACTGAACATTACATTCTCCAAAGAACATTTCTTTTTTTTTTTCCCCCTGTAGAAGCTACGGAAGTTGTCAAGTGGCAGAAATGCCACCCAGACCTAGAGTTGCCCATCAGAATTTTCCATTAGTTCCTAGAGATTCCCTTTCATTGCTGTTCCTCTTTCTGCTAAAGGTTTCCTGCATTGCTGGCCAGGCTGCCAGAGCCTGTGAAAAATGACCATTATGTCAAGAAAATCTTAAAGAAACTGGAGAAATTCGGCATGGCTCCTGATCTGCACATTGATCAGGACACCTTCCTTAAGGCTGTGACTGATCTCCAGCTGTGGGAGCTGTGCTCTCCTGATGTCGCTGCTGCTGTGGAGGTGAGATGGGTCCAGCTGTGGATTCTCTGTGTGATAAGGGTGGGAAAAGTGGACACCCATAGGTGAAGTTCACACGGTGGAAAGGTACCAGATGAAATCATTTAGGATCTCATTAAGTGAAGATACTGTTCACCTTTTACAAGGCACACTGAACCCTTCAGAAGAAAGCTGTTATGACAAGTGCTGGATTATTAATCAGTATCATTTGATTATTATGTCATTGTTGATTTATTTACTGCCACAGTCAAAGCGATGTCTGCCATAAATTGTTAGGATTCTTGAGGAGAAACATCCCCTTTCTGTGCCTGTCATTCCCAGGCCTTACAGCTAGGAGCTATTCATGTTAGTGATTGTGCCACCAATCCAGGAATTCTCCAGATGCCTTTGTTTTGCTTCAGCAACACACAAAAAATAATATGCTTCTCAAGACTGAGAGCTATGCCCCATTCATGTTGTTCTAGAAACAATTTACAGAAGAGTAAAGATAGAAGAAAGAAACCTGAATACTTTATAATGTATGCTGCTGTGTAGTTTAACCAAGATAAAAAAGGCAATGATGCCACCTTCTGTTCTTTGTTCTCATCACCATTCTTCCTCCTAATTTGCAAGACAGCAGCAATCCCATCGAGGCAGCACGTTACAGTGTCTGTGCATCTTTCATATGTTGAGTTTATGACACATTACGAGGGCAGGGCACCCAGTGTGCCCAAACCAGACCACTTGCATTTTCTTGATGTCTTTTAAAAACAGCCATTTTGTCTTGTGCTCTAATTTACGTAGTCACTAACCAGAGAGGCAGCCTTACCTTGATGCTCAATATTTGTTTCTGTTGCTTGTTGGTGTGGTAGTAATACAGAAAAAAAAGATGTGAGCATTGCAGAATCTCCTATTTACACATCTTTTAAAAATACCCAGAGAGGAAAGAAGACTTTGGTAATCCTTGGGCTGGAACAGATGAACAGAACTATAGTGTCTTATGGGCAAGGAGAGTATCACTGAATGGAAATGCATAAACTGGTGGATACCCACACAGATTCAAGATGAAGTTATTGAACTTCAGGTTGTTTTAATGTATGTGGTGCAGTCGTAGGTAGAAGACAGCTGTATGTCTGAAAACTCAAAGACCTGATTTTGAAGGACTGAGGATATAAATTGCAAGGAAGATCATGGAGTTTTGCTTTTAATTCATTTTAAAGCAAATCCAGCAGTTCTGAAAATTGCATTAAAATGTTTTGGTGATATGAAGCCCTGTATTGATTTTATGCAGAAGTCAATATGTTTGTTCAAGTTGATCAAATTGAGAAACATATTATGTCTCTCTCTTACACATAGAATTAAATGCTCAGGAAATAACCTTTTTCTGTTTCAGTTTGTACGTGAAAGTATTGTACAGATGCCAGAAGAGGATTTCAGTGAGTGGTTCCAGGCAAGAGTAGACCCTCTCCATGAACAATCCTCTACCTTTTAATCAGATGGACAGCTGAGATGGTTTTCCAGTTACAATTGTCATGCTTCAAGCAGAAAACTCCCTGCTATTGAGATTTGCATCATGGAAGACTGGGGAAGGAGAATAAACTTTGGGAAATCCTACTGACCACCCTTGCACGTCTGAAATTTGCCCCTGCACAATTTGGCTGTGGTCAGCCACAGAGAATAAAAGCTACATGACTTCTTCCTGTGTGATGTCTTGGACTCACCATCAAACTTCAATCTCTCCTAACCAATTAGAATCATATAATCACCAAGGTTGGAAAAGATCTCCAGGATCATCGGTCCAACCACCCACCACCTCCCTGGGCAGCCCATTCCAGCACCTGGAGAAGTATTTCCTAATGTCCAACCTAAATGCCCCTTGATGCAACTTAAGGCCATTCCCTTTAGTCCTGTCTCTAGTTATATGGGATTTACATTTAGGATGAAGGCTTGGTTCCTAGTCACAGGGCAGGTGACTTCTTCACACATTTCTCCAGCAGAGCCTACGTTACAGCAAGCATCTTCTCATTGCAGTTACACGTATTGCCATATCTAAGTAGCACTGACTCTGACTGCTCTTCACTTTACCTCCCATTTACAAAATAAAATAAATAAGTTGGTTGGTTTTAAGTTTTAATACAGTTCTTTTTTTGCTCTAATTCTTTTCAGTACTTTGGATGTTTTGTTTTCGGTTGAGTTAACTTTGTAGTTATTCTGTGATTATGGCTTAACTTCTTGCCTTATTAATATCAATATTGAAAAGCCAAGAATCCTTAGACGCATTTCTGAGATTTTCACTTCACTAATTCACTAATTAACTTTCCACTAATTACTTTTGCATATATTCTCCATTACTCTCCTGTATGAGACATTAGAATGACACCCCTGAACTCAGAGATGGTCATATTCCAAGAGCTTTGTGAATCTGTTGGATGATCTCTTTGATGGTGGGTCACAATTACTAGATGATGGGATCAGTGATCCAATGGCCTTCTAAGCTGATGATCTTAATAAGCTGCTTATCTTCCTGTCAGAGCTTCCAGAGAACCCATTGGGCTGAAAGGCAGTTCCTTCTGCCATAATAAGAGAAAACAACACCAGTTCAGGATGCAGGTAAGTAGTGTGACCACTGATGTGTGATATCTTATTGATTGATGACCTTCTTTTGCTCCCTCCCTCATTCTCCTAACAGAAGATAAATGTTGTTTTTTTTGTTTTTTCTTTTTTCAAGAGTGAAATCCACAAATTGCTTGGTCTTACAGCTACTAGGAAGAAAAAAAAAAAAAAAAAAGAGACCTAAATTATGTTTTTTGTGCTCCCACTATTCTCATTCTGTAAGCAGTGATGGTAACATAGGATTTTTACATTTAATGAAGCCATGTTCTTCCACGTCCGTGTTTTTCTTTCCCTCCATTTAAAAATCCAATGGCAAACCTGTCTCCAAACTCTGTCAGAGCTGATCCAGTGCCCAGTGAAATGGATGGCCATGCTTCTATCAGATGATAACAACGATCAGACTTCAATTCCAAATGCTTGCTCTAAGAAGCTTCATTGCACCCCTCCTTGAGCTTCAAGAATCTCTGTTCTCCTACCTCCACTGTCTGTTTTGGACTTTTTCATCATACCTGAGCCAAGTTTCATTGTCTGTACTGCCGTGTCACCCTGTGGTGGCAGCTGATACTACAAGCAAACAGAAAGAAACCTTCATTTAACACTTGGGTTCTCCTGGTTGAGCTGCGGTTGCACAAAGTGAAACCTTCACCTTGGCCTTTCCTCACCAAAGGGAAGATGCAGACAAGAAAGTTTTGAATTTTCTTCACATATAAGAAATGGTAATGCTTCAGCTGGAGTACATCAGTAAGGCTGCTGGAAACAGGTAATGATGGGGACTGCTCTTTTAGAAAGAAATTAGATCATCTGTTCTTCTTCTCTGCTATGAGCTTGGGTGGTGTTGGGCTTGCAGATCTTAGAGGTTTTTTCCAACTTTAATGATTCTATAAAACCCTACACAAGCTGTAGCCTTGCTGTAGCTCACCCCAAGGGATGATTTGGACTTATGGCATGTCCTTTCTTGGATGCCATCTGCTTGCTTTCCCCATTCATTGCAGGGAAGGACTAGATAGCCTTGAAGGGTCCCCTTCCAACTTAAACAATTCTGAGATCTGCAGGAAAGAAGATTTGGGCTTTTTTAACTTTTTGATGTTTTTTTTCCCCACAGTTATCTTGGATTCCCCCCAAATACTTTTGTGAATGTCTCACAATCTTCAGCTTAATCTTTCAGCACAGCTTTTCCAGGTAGGCTCGAAGTGACCCATTTAACACACTGGAGGTGGGCACACCAGGAATCCAAGCAATCTGACAAAGGTCCAAGAGTGTGTGGTAGAGCTGCTGGATCGGTTCTGTCTGCTCACCCTTACTCCCATTCTGCTCTGGTCCTTTACAGTTTCAGCTAACAGGCCAGTCATTCACAAACTCCATTAGCCCAAATGAACATCCAAGCTCAGGTTGGTCACTTCATGCACCAGAGATGCACTTTGCAGAGACAGAATTAAAGTTTGAAGCAGGGAAAGGATGAGAAAGAAAGCCTTTCTTCTTTGTTGGCATTTCTTTCCTTTTTTTTATTTTTCCTGGCAAAGGGTTGTTTGTTCTCTATATGCTTTATATCACTTTTTATTAAGTTGGCTATGCTTTAGTACATGTTACTGTAAATTACACCCAACTATGTATGATGGACATAGGCATTGTAATATAAATTGTAGTGGATTTTTAAAAGAACCCATCACAGCTGACAAATGCAACATTCAGTTCATTTCCAGTCCTAGATTACTGTAACAGTCATCAAAATATTCTTTTGCATAGATAATTTATTTGAACGTTTTGCAGGGTATCCTAACAAAGACTTGCCTTTAAGAAGCTGTTTCCTACCTATGGCTCTCCAAACTGTATTTAAAAAGTAGGGCAGGTTGCAGCAAATGATGTGTGGTCTATATGAAAACTGCACACAAGAAGTGTGGAGGGAAGATGGCAACACCCAACCGTTCCCATTTGTTGTAGGAAAAGAGGAACAACGGTGACCCATATAATCCAAGTGGGTGAGATAGATATGAGGAAAACCAACGTTTTGCTTTTGGGGAAGGGGAAGGGAGGGTGTGGGGGGGAGGGGAGAGGAGGGGAGGGGAAGGGAAAGAGGAGAAGGGAATGGAAAAAAGGGAAGGGAAGGGAAGGAAGGAAAGGAAGGGAAGGGAAGGGAAGGGAAGGGAAGGGAAGGGAAGGGAAGGGAAGGGAAGGGAAGGGAAGGGAAGGGAAGGGAAGGGAAGGGAAGGGAAGGGAAGGGAAGGGAAGGGAAGGGAAGGGAAGGGAAGGGAAGGGAAGGGAAGGGAAGGGAAGGAAGGGAGGAGAGGAGAGGAGAGGAGAGGAGAGGAGAGGAGAGGAGAGGAGAGGAGAGGAGAGGAGAGGAGAGGAGAGGAGAGGAGAGGAGAGGAGAGGAGAGGAGAGGAGAGGAGGGGAGAGGAGGGGAAAGGAGAGGAGGGGAAAGGGGAAGGAAAGGAATTAATTACTGTATTTGGGAATCTTTAATGAAAGAAGAGAATGTGTGTATGTGTGTGTGGAGAGATGGTCCTATGGGGATGCTACACAATGGAAAAGTGCTAAGCATATTAATAATTTATAAAACAATTAGTATTCAGCTTATCCCACAAATTCATATCTGAATCCAGATCCAAACTGTCCCTAATGGACATAATTTAGCCTTTTTGTTCAAACCCTGCTCTATTTGTCAATGATGCTACTGGCCTCAGAACAACTCTTCCAGCCAAGTCTTGCTCTAGTTTGTTCCTGTGTGAAGCCAGAGCTGATTCACAGAAATCTGTGAAGCAGTTCCAGATTCACTCTGTGGTGAATGAGAACTAATTAAATTCATTGCAAAATGCCTTATTTGAGATGAAGCAGTATTAAATAATGCTACAACGTTTTCATAAACATTGGAACGTATGAAAATGATTCAAAACATCATTTTCCTCTTACTTGCTAGTAAGAATTAGACAGCAAATCACCCCTGCAATTTCTTTGGTAATGCAAATACCAGAGTTGGAGCTTTGCTCGAGTTCTGCTAAGAACACTTATGAGTTTAGTGATGGATTCAAAACGTGCTTTACAGGTGACCTATAAAATCCCTGTCTGTGGTTCATCTCCCCTGTATTTAATCCTAAGACATGCAAGCTCTTTGTTGGGCTGTTAGATTCTATCTGGTGGGTTCCAAAAGAAGTCAAACGTAGGTGAGCTTTGATGCTCTGCTTCAGGATGCTGAAGGTGATGTAAGAGAGATCCTGTTAATTCAGTGCCTCGAGGGCGCTGCTCCAACAGATTGCCTTGCCAATCACAAGGAGGAAAACTTCCAAGAAATGAACTGTTTCTAGGAAAATGGGACAATGAGACAAAATAAGGGCTCCTCACAGCACAAAACAGGTCACCCCCAGCACTGAGCAGATGCCCATCGCTGTCTGAGCTGTGGGAACAGATCCTTTGATGCTGATGTGTGACTAAATGAGGCAGGTCAGAAGCCAGGAGGGATGGAAGGAAATAGGTTGTGTCAGATATATAGAGATGTCTTCACGTGTGTTTAAGCACTAGCAGGTTTGATCACTCAACTTATTTGTTGGCTTCAAATGATGAGAGTACTTCAGGAATGTAACAGTGAATGGAAAAAGTCTCTGATTTCTTAATCTGGACGTTTCCCTGATCACACATTAATTTACTGTTAATAATTTACCAAAGCAACAGCTCATCAGGGACTTTTGATGTTTGCAAAGCCACAGTCCAGAATGAAAAATAAGAGCATATGACTGCAAGGATGAAATAGGAGAATTATGTGTAAGAAAAGCATTTCTCTCCTGGTACCTCTTAAAGTATGGGCACAAACCAGTCCCAGTGGTAGAGTAATGCATCAGCCCCACAGGCACTGCTGACTCAGTTATACCCACAATAATACAACAGCAAAAGGAATTCTCATCACTGTAATGACAGAGATGTGAACAGTCTCAGGGACAGGTCTAAATTAACTCTTGAAGTGCAGAGTGATGTATGTACATGTATGGCAAGCTGGCAAAAAAAAAAGCCAATGGGCCAATGGGATTCTGGTCTTTGATTCCTGAATGTTCTCATTTACTTATGGCAAAGACTAGATTCAACACCTTGTGCCATGTACAGATATTGACACACTCTCCTGGAAAAGAAGTAATTTTCAAATGAGCTTCTTTGTAAGATGAGAATTCACCACAAAAATTATTCTTGTAACGTTTAGCTACAGGATTCAGTTAAATAACATAGCAGCTCCCTGTCTGAGGAAAAGTATAACTGTGTGAATATTTAATATGTATGAAAACCAATTAACTGTGCCTATCTGATTCAACCTCATAAATTAATAACACCCCTGCTAGACTCCCAGCAAATCAATTGGAATTCAAGGGCCCTTTAAAGGTTAGTTTCAGATAAAGGATTATTAGTTTGTCATTAACTCACTCTGCCTGCCTGAATGGTTTGAGCATTCTGTGATTTGTCCATAGAGAAACTTACTTCAGAGCCAGGAATGTCTTTGTGGCTTATTGCAACAATTTCCGTTGCGTAAGGTCAGCAGAGAGTTTGATCCCAATATTTATTTTGAATGGAACCACAGGTACCAGGAAAGGGCATGAAGCAGCCTCCCAAATCTCTCCCTTGTTTCTATTCATGTTTTGTGCGTTCAGTGTGTCTGTGCAAACCATTCTGTCTGCAAGCTCTGCTATACAAACACTACCTGAGCTGTTCCCATGGGGATATTGGGGTGCTTGGCCATTGAGTCCCAAGGCCAGTAGCCAAAACACAGCCAGCCAGCTGCCCCAGACCCGCTCCCCACTGAGCTCCTTGACTCATCCTTCCTCCCACTCCCTTCCTCCCCTCCCATCTCTCCCAGTTTCCCAAATCCTGTTGCTTTTCTTTCCCATCTCCCAGACTGTGCTCACCCTTGGGACGTGAGTGACGTGGTTTAGTGGCATGGTGGTGATGGGCTGATGGTTGGGCTGGATGATCTTAGTGGTCTTTCCCAACCTCTATGAGTCTATGATCCTATAATTACCACTGGAGAAGCACCCAGGTGATACCAAAATACCTAAAACCAAAAGCTTAATGGCCACCTCCAAGGCCTGCTACTAACCTTCATGGCATAGCTGCACTGGGGTCAACGCAGTGCATTACAAAACTTGATTTTTTTTTGCACTTTTTTGAGACCGTAATCATCCTGTACTCCTTAGTACTGCTTGGTCTGTGAGTTTGTGAAGTCTTGCTACGTGGCTCAACAGTCATGAGAATGAACAGCAAGTGAGAAGGGATGTTCCCACCTACTTGTCAGAGGCACAGTCATTATGCATAGCGTTTTACAAACAAAAGCTAGAATGATCAGATACAAAACTCTTATTTCTCAAAAAGATAAAAGAAAAAAAAAAAGCTTCAGTCCACTTCCATGTGCCCCATCCCTGCTGTTGAGAGAAGGGGAAGCATTCGTCCACATGACAAAAGTACCAACCCTGCTGTGTATGAACAGCTTCAATCCCTGCAGGTTTGCTTGTTCCTCTTGTAAAGCAAGGATGTTTTTCATTATCATGAAATCATATGAAGAATTTTAATCTGCTGAGTAGTGGATACAGCATGAGAATTTTAGACGTTGAAAATGAACTACATAATTTCCAGTCTCCTGGGTTTATAGTTTTATCTTCCCTTGGGGTTACAAGGTAGGTATATTTACAGTCCCCTTGGGAAGAATGACATGGCTAAACGTTGGAAGATGCTTAGAATTGTTTCTTCAGATAAGTAGAACTCAGCATGGAGCCCTGCGTGGCCACTGACTGTTACTGTGACCTCCTATCCCCAAACCATCTTTTGAGTGGAGAAGAGTGAAGAAAGGCTTCTGGGAACATCTTGACTGCTGTTTTCAGAATGGCTTGAGCCCACAGTCTAGCCAGAGAATACTTTACTGGGGGAAAAAATAGGAAGTGTTGTTCACAGCACTCCTTTGTTTATTATTACAGTCTTTCTTTCTGCATGTTTGTCCAGAAGAGTTGGAAGGAGAGGCGATGATGGGCAGCCATGTGATCGTATTGAGAAACACCAAGTTGTTGATGGCAAGGTTGGATGGGGCCCTGGGCAAACTGGTCCAGTACCAGATCTGGAGGTTAGTGGCCCGGCCTGTGGCAGGGGGTTGGAGCTTCATGATCCTTGGGGTCCCTTCCAAGCCATTCTATGATTCTGTGTTTGCTTAAGAGGACACTACTTGCAGTACTGTTGGGTTACTATTTCTCTGCTGTCCTTAAAAACTTTCAGTCTCTTTTTGTTCAGAGCAGTCAGAAAAGAGCAATGTACTCAACTTCGCTGCAGTGAGCAGCAGGCATGACCTGAAGTGAGGCTGTTGGACCTCACCAGCTCTGCTGCCATACAGATTGACTGTGCTCATCTTCGCTTTGAAGTAAGAATCTTCCCCGGGTCCTTGGAGATTTACCACCATCTCACTGCAGTACATTAAGCCATTGTTTGAATATCCCCTTTTTTTTCCTTTACCTACAAGTCAGTGCCATTTAAAATGTAAGCAGCATCATCCCAACATGATATATTTCTTGCATTTCAACCCATCTTCTCAAACCACTAAATTCAGCTGCAATAACTGCCTTATGGCAGAGCCTCTGTCTCACAAACCTCTTACTGAGCTGCCATTATCACAAATTGCCCTGAATGTCTGACATCTCCCATAGCTCCATGTGTCTTGCAGAAGGTGAGTCCATGTTCTCCATCACTACTGAAATCAATTCTAAAAGTAACCGTGCAGTGTGATACAAACTGCATCTTCTGTGCTTGCCTGGTTTGTGTTTAAAGTCCCCTGAGAACATGTCAGAGGTTTTACAGCTCCAAAAAGCCCATGCCCGAGCACTAATGGGTGAATTGGCAAGCAGATGTAACCTTGGCATTTCTTACTGCTTCCTAAAGACATAAAATCCTTTCTTTCATCATGTTTATAGATCAGTAGGTTCTCATTCTGTGTTATATTCCAGGAATGCAGCCTGAGAGATGATCAGTTGCCTATGGAAGAAAACACATTGCACTTATACAGGTCTTTGTTGTGCTGACAGCATTATGTCTTGTTGGAAGACATCTGCAAGCAGGAAGCAATGGCTCCATTTGAGACAACTGCAGAACTCCCAGTGCTAAAGGTGGCTCTTTCATAAAGCTCTGTGCACACCTCCTGTTTGCTGTATCTTCTGTGAATGAAGTGCTCTCAGGAAAAGCCAGACACGGACACAGTTCAGCCTCAAAGGTCCCTCCATTTTGCTCCATTATTACTATAAAGTGGGTATTATAAAGATTGTTTTCTTATGGTATATGGCACAGTTCCTTTCTGAACACAGGCTGTCATGCTTCTCCTCACTAACTTCAAAACCGTGACGGAAGAAGAGCTTTATTTGCTTAATTTGTCTTTGGTTTTGTTGTTTGTATGTTTTTATTGGTTATTATAGTTTTTTTTTCCTCCCATATCGTGGCCTTTGGAACTAAACACATTGATTTCCCTGCTCTCCCTCATGCTTCCCCCAAAGAGAATTTCATCATGCAGATGTAATGCTCAGTAAGGACTGCATCACTTGCTAAAAATTGCCCAAAACACTCTGGGCCTGAGCCACCAATTCTTTAATATTTTCACTAAGTTTAGCATGTCACTTGGGGTCAGTTGGCAACCTCAGCCCAGACCAAAGGAAAGCAGCCTTGATGCCATTCGCTGCTGGGGCTCACTGAATACAAGGAAATCCTCCAGGGGGATGATGCGAGCGCAGTTAAAAGACACTTAACCAAAGGCCAGGAAAAGTCCGGGTTGCACTGTGTGTCTTTTAGTTTCATCTTCTTCCCCCCAACCTCCCCTTCCCCATTTGGGCTCCATCAAAAGAGGGGTGGCCAGCAGGGACAGGGAGGTGATTGTCCCCTTCTACTCTGCTCTTGTGAGGCCCCATCTGGAATATTGCGTCCAAGCGTGGAGCCCCCAGTACAAAAAAGACAGGGAGCTGTTGGAGAGGGTCCAGAGGAGGCCACCAAGATGATCGGGGGACTGGAGCACCTCCCCTATGAAGACAAGCTGAGGGAGCTGGGCTTGTTCAGCCAGGAGAAAAGAAGGCTGCAGGGTGACCTCATTGCAGCCTTTCAGTACCTAATGGGAGCCTACAAAGAGGAGGGGAATCAACGCTTTGAAAGGGTTGATAACAGCAGGACAAGGGGAAATGGTTTTAAGTTGAGGGAGGGAAGATTGAGGTTGGATGTCAGGGGGAAATTCTTTACTATGAGAGTGGTGAGGTGCTGGAACAGCTGCCCAGAGAGGCTGTGGATGACCCGTCCATCCCTGGAGGTGTTCAAGGCCAGGTTGGATGGGGCCCTGGGCAAACTGGTCTTAAATGTGGAGGTTGGTGGCCCTGCATGTGGCAGGAGGGTTGGAGATTCATGATCCTTGAGGTCCCTTCCAACCCTGTGATTCTGTGATTCCTTGGATGCATTGCATCGCTTCGCAGTAGAGGAGCCGCCCGCGGGTAGCGCCCCCTGGTGGCCGATCCGGGAAGCGCCGCGCAGCGCCCTCCGGGCGGCTCCCTTGGCTGGGTGCCGCCGTGGGGTCACGCCTGCCCGGAACGCGGCGCTGGGCTTTCCGAGCCGCCCGCCCGCCGTGCCGCAGCCTCATGTCCTCGCTCCCCGCCGGCACCGACATCAAGAGGGCTTTGGACAACAGCCCCGAGACAAACATCGAAGATGAACTCCCCGACGGTCCGCCGCAACCGCGGCCGAAGAACTACCTGCTCCTCAGCATCCTCGCTTGTTTCTGCCCCGCGTATCCCATCAACATCGTAGCCTTCGTCTTCGCCGTCATGGTGAGTCGCACCGCGGAGGGCGAGGGCGGCTCTGAGCGCCCGACCCCCGGCTTGGGGCTGCGGGTGCGAGTAGGGCGATCCGCGGCTGTTGGAGCCGTTCCCATCCGCTGGAAAGGGGCAAAGCGGGAGCGGAGGAGCCGGCATCGGAGTTACTGGGGCAGAGAGCATCAGCCAGGGGGTCCGTAGCGCTGTCCTAGCAGGTAACCGGCTCAGAAAGGTTTATCAGATGACAAAGGCGGAGGGAAAGGCAATTCGAGGCGAGTTTTCAGTCTCAGGCTGTGTGAAGGAGGGAAGTTTATCCCGGTTAATGAGATCTGTTGCATCGACTGACTTGCATGCTGAATTGGACTTACAGACTGGGAAAGCGGCAGCCGGGGAGCAGAAATCAGGTCTGCACATCAGTTAGGAGCTGTTTGCTTCAGCTGATCGACTCTGATAGTGTCACTTTTTTGGCAGTGAACAGCCTCTTCTGCTTGATGCTGAATTTGTCCGCAAGAAAAGCAGACGAAACAGCCGTGATTTTAGATTGTTGGCAAGAAAGCTTTATGTTGTTTCAGAACGCTCAGAGAACGGGCTTACTCCTCCGTGCCGTAACCATTTGCATAGCCTTTAATAATGCAGCGATCCCGTTAAAACAGGAAGGACTGATAGAATCCTCTTCTCCAGGCTGAAAGTTGCACAGTCAGGTCCAGAGTTTTCTGACAGGACGTATGAACAGTAATGCTGCAATGTATTAAGGGTTTTAAAACATGTTGTGTATTTTCCTCCTTTTCTCTGACAGCCAGGTGGAAAAGGTAAGCAAAAATATAGCTGTATCTTTTTGCAACTAGCTGTTAGAATACTTGCCCATCTCCAAGTATACTAAAACAAACTCTGCTAACACTACTAAGATTGATCACAAATCATACCCTGATGTTGGAATATACCCTGAAGTAACTTAAAGGAGCCATTCCAAGCCATCTTCATGACCATTTGTGTTCAGAAAAGAAAAGTATTAGCTGTCTTTTTAATTTTTTTCTCTATTATTAATTACACACCACGCTCTTTTCTTTGATTTGAGAAGGTGAAATCTGCCAGGTTTGGTACCCAGCACCTCTTCAGTTAGTGGGCACTGCGGGCGCTGTATAAAGGAGTGAGAGGTGATGATCTGGGGCCGTGGGCATCTGTTCACCGTGCCAGCGCTTTCACTTTGGGGCTGTGCAGAAGTTAAATGCTGAGGGCAGAGTTTGGCCTCTAAAGACTTTTGCACCCCATATGGAGGAACGTCTGCCCACGCCCCAGCTGAAGTTCACGCAGGCTTTGGGAGTCAGGCTGAAGTGACTGTCTCTGTGGGATGTATAGAAACCGAGGTGGGAAGAGCACTTCCTGAATGTGAAACAATCCGTGCAGGTCACAGCTGTGCAATTCCTTTAAAGGAGGGGAACCTAAAACTCGACTGATAAATCCCACTGTGTGCGGATGCCTTCTGTTTCAACATTATTCTTTTCCATCTTCTCCATGAAAATAACACGTCTGGCTTGTTTCCCTCAGCCCTATCCCCTTCCTTTTGGAGCTGCAACCTGTATCTGCTCCATTCACCTCTGCTCCAGGTTCTGCTTTTAATCAGTGCTCTGCTGGGACCTGCATCCCCTCTCTCTGAGCACATTTCCTCGAGTTGCTAAGTGTTGATGCTGAGATACAAGAGCAGGTTTCTTCTTTTCTTACTATAATTTGTATAAGTTGCCTGAGATCTTGTGTCAGAATAGGTCTGGACCCACAAAAGCAGAATTCTCCGTGCTAATTTCCACTGCCTAAGATGAACCCAAGGGATGGAAAAGTCCCCTTGGCATGCAGAGGGCCATGCCCCTTTCAGCACCCTGTTTGTATGTGTCTGTCCTCCTTAAGCGTTCTCAATTCAGACAATGAAAATAGCATTCGTGCTAAAAGTAGAGTCTGGGCTCCAACACCCCCGAATTAAATGACAGATTCGTCTCTTCTGTTGCCCCACTTACAGCACTGCTTTTCTCACTCTTTTCTCACCTTTAGGGGTACAAATCTTCCCATTCCAGGTCTCAGCTGACTTGATTTTTGGACCTTTCCCAGGTCCTCCCTGTTGTGATGATAAACTTTTCTTGCTCTGTGCCTTCATTGTGGCCTGGCAGTTCCATGAACCCTGTTGGCCTGACTCAGTACAGCACCTCCAGTTGTCTTTGTTTCAAAGATTTGCGTGGCAGACTCGTCATCCAATTCCAGGTGGCTTTTGTATGTGCCTTTCAGGTACGTGGACACCTAATACCTTACAGAACATTGCTACCTACCTGGATGGGATTAAACAAGGCCCATCAGCTGTTCTTAAGCACATTCACATTGTTCTCATCTCTGCAAAATGGTACAGCTTTCCTCTCCCATAACACTTTCAACTTGTCCGCAGAGTGACAGAAGTACAGCGTTTGCACAGAACTGTACAACCTGCAGAACAAACTATGCTGTCTCTGAGTTGTCTCTCAGGTCCCTCTTCTTTCTCCTTCTGTTTGTTGTTTGCAGTGAGGAGTCACACTGAGCCAGCACATCCAGTTCCTCCTTTGGTCTGAGTTAGGGAGAGTATCTCGTTTCCAGGCACAGTCAAATAAGATTTGTGACAGTCTGGCTTTTGCAAAAGCACAGAAAATATTGATCAGGGCACCTCCGTCTGGTCTGCCCAGAGTTTTAAGAGATGGGGAGGAGGATTTCTGTACCACTTCTGCTTCTACCATAAGCAGTCTTGTGGCAGCGCGGAAAAGAAAATGCACCTTGAAAGGGATTCATGGTTCATAGCTAATTCAGCACTTTTCTGTTCATGTGAGAGTTTGCTTCATTTTTGATCAGCACACATGAAACTGGTGTCAGTCACTGAGATTGCTCAATAAGCAGCTGCAGAGCTGTGGCTTTAGTTTAGTCTATGGCTACACAGAGTGGGGTAGCAGAATCTTGAGAAACTGTCTGGTATCAGGCTGACAATGGCTGAAATTCATGGGAGAAGTTGGACAGACCAAACATCACACACAGATGCTGTGTTCTGTACACACTGCAGTCACTGGAAATAATCACAGATGGAACGTTGACAGCTTTCACAGTTAATGTTGCCTATCATGTTGAAAACTGAAGGCTCAATCCGAGGGCTCTTTGAAGTAGATGGAAGTTAATTTCAAAGAGCTCTACCCCAAAACCTCTATTTTTTTTTCTTTTTTTTCTTGGAAGCTGTCTAAATTACACCATTTCATTTAAGCCTCTTAATAAAGAAGCTTTCGTCTCCTTCCTGTCTCTCCCAAATCCTCTTCTTTGTCATTAATGCTATTTTCCTGCTCTTTGTCGCGGGTTTCTATTAAAATGACATTACTTATTAAACTGCAGAGGGTGAATTATTTATGAAGCACCTGCAGGAATCACGCGGGTGTTCTCCAGGCTTCCCAAATACATTAGCAAAATAACACAGAACTGCAAGCTTATGCTGCCATGTCTTCCTTACAACTGTGGCCTTACCTTGAGACCACGTGCGTGGGGACCTGAGCTTAGCATGTTTGCAGGACCACTGATGGTCATGGAAACCATGACCACTCAGATGTCATGGGAAGCTTTTCCTTTGGTGGGCTGGGAAGCAAAGTCATGGCTGGGGTGTCAGTGATGCTTTTCCAGTGTTTCTCCCTGTAGCCACAGCCATGTTCTGTTGCCAGATGCAGGAGAATAAGTCAGCCTGCTCATGATCAATGTAGACCGTTTTCCATTTATTGACCCTCCTGAAAGGCTTTTTTTGAGAAAACCTAAGAAAGCTCTTCTTCTGTAGACAAGACTGCAGAGAACAGTGGAGTTACTTGTGCGAGAGGATCTATGCCAGCCATCCTCTCAGCAAGAGGTTGTGTTGATGGAGAACCAAGGATGACTGTGCCACTGTTCTGCCTGAACAATTACGTGTGGCCAGCCCAGTACTGTATGGAAACAAGCCCTGGGCAGTCATCCTGTGTGTTTGTGCCCATTTCCATCTCTTCCCACTTTCCCCATGAATTCCATTAGCCAATCCCATCAAAATTTGGCAGCCAAGAGAGGAATTAGAGGTATTCTTTAGGGAACTGTAACAGAGAAATGTTTAGGCATGTAGGCTGCCAGGAAGAGCAGAAATCTATCAGTGCTCTCCTGAAGGGCAATCAGCAGCTCACTCTTTCTCAGACACAAGAGAGTAAATACCTGTACTTATCCTTGAGATGCAATTCTAGGAATATGGGCTTCATTGCTCTGGGACTGCCTTGGCAAGAGCGATCCTGCTGCAGTGCTAACAGCGAGGATGTATCTAGTCCATTAACTTCTGTGTTCACTAATTGACAGACCACACAGAGATAATGTCTGTCATTATTCTTCCGCTTGGCAAAAAATGCTCTACAAACAGTGCTTGGTGTCCCATGAAGTCTAAAATAAACTTTAGTAGCCACAGTGCTTTTCTCTGAAAAAGAGTAAAGATAATTAGTGAGTTGTTTCCATTTTTTCAGCAGTGACTATCTGAACAAAGAATGCAACTGCTGGATCTGGGATAATGTGCTGATGGAAGTTATGTAGCATTAAAATAATATGAAATTCAATAGAATTCATAATTAGCATTAAGGCTAAATAAGTTTTTGAAGGTACATGGCATGGTGGTCATGTAACTGAATGGCATTCTTAGTGCCATTTTGAGGCAAATCTCAGTGCTGTACTGGGTGGTGTTTATGATCTGAGTGAAAGCACGTGGAAGCTAATGAATCAAGCTGTCAAATCTTCCATTCAGCTCTGGGTCGGACTGCAGGATTGCACAGCAGTAAGGCAAGTCTCACAGTCACAACATCTGTGCTTCCCAAGCTGAAGATGATGACATCTCATGTGGCAGAAGTCACTGGTGTTGTGACTCGCCTTGCTTTGTTGAGAGAAAGGTGCATGAAGCCTTCCAACGTGGTTCAGCTCCTACAGTGAATTCATTGGCAGCATCACCTTTAAGATCCCTTGTGCTTCGGAGGGGCTCATTTTCAGGAGAATTAAATCACTTTAATTAAATCACCTTTGGTCTTTCGCCCTTGTTCTCATCAAGATCTTTCAGGTGATTTTTACCCTGAAGGATCTCAGCCAAGCTTTTATGGAAGTACACAATGGCGAAGAATTAGAAGTTATTTGCTCTCTACAGAACAGCTCTTCTTTCCTTTGGATTAGTTCCATTGCTTTAAAACCATTTGAATAATCTCGGATTAAGTTTAAAACCTCTCTAGCTAAGAAGTCTGTGATAACGAAGGCACTTCTACCACTACAGAAGAGGCAGAGTTTGGCTTTAAATGGGGGAACATTGATCCATATAGTGCTTGCTGCTTTCACTTATCAGAAGCGTTTGTTCATTTCCTGCTTTCCAGTCTCAGATCTCCACTCTTCTATCTTTGCTACCAAAAAAATTACTCGTAACCAAAGGACACCAAGTCTGATCTCACAGAAGACTGGATGATCAGAGTGATCCTATCACACCTCTTTCCATGTGATGAGTGGCAAACATCTGCCTAGATGAACTTAGGCTGTTGAGATAATATCCGTATGTCTGATGCACACCTCTGAATGTATGTGATAGTAATTATCAGAGTATTCTAACAATACAAAGGAACAGAATTTCTAGCATGTGAAGATGGCACTCAGATGTGTTCTTCAGATTACCTCGATGTCCTTGTTTCACCTTTTCTGCTGCTGCCTGCAGTGACATTGGTTTGCGTACAGATTTGTTGGCTCTTTTTAAAAGAAGTCACCAATTTTGTTTCCTTTTTTTTTTTTTTTTTTTTTTAACAGGCTTTAAACAGTTATAATCAAGGAGACATAGAAGGATCAAGAAGACTGGGTCGCAATGCACTGTGGGTTGCAGTTGCATCAATTATCATTGGCCTTGTCATCATTGGAATCTACTGCGTAGTTCATTTCACAACGGTAAGCAAAATACTGTCAGTTCCAAGGCAAGCACTTGTCTATGCAAGGGCTTCATCTCTGTTACACATTTTCCAAAAGAGCGATTTTTACTTTATTTTGAAATTTAAAAAATGCTGTTTTCTGTCATTAAGTGCAAACGACTGTGTTAGCAGCAGTGAATATTCTGGAAACTCTTGCATTTCCCATAGGCTTTTTAATTATGGGGCAGTTGCTTTCTTTCTTTCCCACCCCTCTGTTTCCTCCTCTGCAAGACCTAGTGCACAGAGATCCCTAAGCTCAGGTAATGACATCTAAAGGTGTTAATTTTCAGTCTCACAGTCTGTCCAACATTACTTTTTTTTTAACTATAAGGAGGAGAAAAGAATCAATTATCATTTTACCATTTGATGTTAAGGTGGTTGTAACTATATGTAAAGCTACTGCCAATGTAATGCTGCCTCGACTTGCTGCAGGTGCAGGTTGTTTGCTCATTGCAGCTGATCTGCCTTCACACGGCTGGAATGGTAGTGAAGAAGTTGAGTCCCAGTGGCTATGCAGACTGTAAGCTTATTAGCAAAAAAAGAACAAAAGTAATTAGAGCTTTGATATCCTTTCTTGACGTCGTGCAGCAGTGCGTTCTTTCCTCCTCCCAATAATGTGCCCCCTCCAACAAAACAACCAATTTAAATCAATTTATTATTGGCTCTTTTGGTTGGAGAACCTTTTTTCCCTGGGCTTTCCAACTCACTGTGCAAACTTCTGTGTAAGCTTAAAATAGAGATCACCTCAACTGACACACGGACATCTCTGAGGGGTGGAATGGAGCAGCTGGTCAAACGTGTGCAGCACTTCAGTGTGCCCTGTGGAACTCAGTAGTTAATGGAACTGGGGGCCGTTGCTGTAGGATATTGGTGCCTGGTGCCACCAAATCAGAAGTGACTTTCATTCATTATTATCTCTTGCATTTTGCAAACTCTTTTCGGTACAGCCTGCGTTGGGTTTGTTGAGCCCTCACAGATTTAAAACCAAGTCAGTTCAGGCTGGGAGTGCCAAGTTCTGTAATTGACAGCAGCAGTAAATTCCTCGGTTCCCTTCTGCCACCTTAACATTTCCCAAACACGGAGAGCACAAGGGGAGCAGCTCAGGCTTTTTTTCAAGTAGAGGGAGAGAAGGGCAGCGTGAGGAGTGGCAAAAAACACTGAATTGAAGCATTCTCATTAACTAGGGCACAAATGTCTACATTCAACTGCATTTAATATTTCACTTCCCCAACAGTGAGATCCTGTTTGCTGAACGTGAATGATTCTTTGTGCCCACTGACAGAAGTTAGAAGTAGCACTTGACATCTAACCAGTATTTGTAAGCATCTACATCCTACCCTCAAGGAAGTATGCAGCGGTAAATCAGTATAATATGACTTTATTACTTATCTTCTTAAGTTTTGTCTTTTTAGGATTGTTTATTTTATTTTTAAGAATGGCTGCATTAGGTAGAAGCATTTTTAGGAGCCTGGGAATCTTCAGCGTAGTGCTGGGATAGTAATTTCTTGTATTCAGTGAGTAGTTTCCATAGAGGTGTCTTGGCCAAGTGGTACTTCCAGTTTGTGAGGGCTGAAGTGGATTCATCTTGCTCCCTGGTCTTCCTGTCCCTTTCCTACCTCCCTTCTCCCTTTAGCCCCTTGGAGATCCCTTGCTTCTAAGAAAGTATTTGATAGGGGTGACAATCCTCTTTATTTTTCTAACGTGAAAATGAGTGAATAGGGGCACTCAGCTGCCCTTTCCACCCTCAGTGCTTATCCGAGTCTCCTTTCTCTTGGCCATTTATATTTTATCCTAAATTGGTTTTGAGTTTGCCATATGCCTGGCATGGATGGCATCGCGTGCTCCATGCAGTGGTCTCACATCCGTGTGTACTTTTGTCATCATGACATGCAGCCACTTTGCAATCTCTGCTCACACGAAGTAAACCTACTTGATTTAATAAACATGCTTTGATATTGGCAAACTGGTACAGAAAGGCCTTAATGGAATGAGTCAGCCCTGCCACTGATTTATTTGATTACCACGAGGCACAGTTTGATGTTTCTATGATACACATACGTATTTTTCATGAAAGTTAATTTAGACTTCACCAGTATGTATGACAAACTCGACCCTCCCAGGATTCATTCTCATGTATTTACCAACCACCATATTATCCATTTCCTCCTGCTGATACTCATTTTGGCTTTTCTTTGTCCTAACAGATACGAGTCCCACTGAAAATTGTCATTAAGATACCTCCCTTTTATTCTCCTTCCACAACCCTATGCTTGCTGTGTGCCATCTCATTTCCAAGTTATGTTGGTACTTCATCTATTCTCACTTGTCTCCTTCAGTAGAATTCTTCACCTTCTTTGAGGGGCTGGCTGCTCTTCCTGGAAAGGATTTTCCTTCTCCTGCCAGAAGTCACAGACTTCAGGTCTTCCCCATCATGGGAATCTCTCTGTTCAGCTCTTTTTCAAGTGCAACGTTTAGTTGTCCATCCTTTCCATCCTTTCCATGGTGGAGCTCAGGCTCTCCCCTCTACAAAGTCTCCGTGAAGCCCCTGTTGGTCTTCACAGAAGAAAGCAGTGCTGTTGGTTAGTACACCCCAGTGCTCTGCAGTCCTTTCCCATGGGCATTCAGCTCCTCAGTCAGAGTGCAGCTCCTACAAGAGCGGCCCCAGTTCTGAAGAGAAGCACCAAGGATTCCTCGCAGCTGTGACCTTGACAGCCACATCTTCTGAAGCCTCACCTGGGTCAATGCATCTGACATGTCAGGCAGTTTTGGAGGCAGTGCCCTGCAGCTCACCACCACTGCAATTGCAGACTCATGCCATCATCTGTACAAACTCTTACCTTGACCACCAAAGAACTTTTTTGCCACTCTTGAGCATCTCTCATTGAAACTGCTTGGGAAATGAGTGTTCAGATATCTCTCCAGATCTGGACATAGTTCCTTCGGCATTCACTGGAAAGTAATTTGTTCGCTGTGAATGGTATTTCTAGAAGACTAGTTTGATGAGGTCATTGTCTAATGTGATGAAACTCGGTGTCCTCTGAATAACAAAACTTGTGCCCTATTAAATAATCTAGTCAAAATCACCCTTTTTTTTCTGACATCTCTTCTTGCTTTTTGGTACCCAGCCTGCTGTGTATTCCATCCTGCTTTGGAAAGGGACTTTAGTCCTGTGCTTTAAGCAGAGCTGAGAAAGGTTCCCCTGGAGCCCCACCAGCCCAGCTAGGAGAAAACCCACTCAGTGGGTAGAAATGGTAGAAGCTGTGGAGAAACAGTGTAAGAAATTCCCAGTTTGAACAAGTCTAGCAGTAACTATACTACCATTAATGATTATACTTCCTTGTAGGACAGCAAGGTCAGACATACGTGATCCTGCAGTTCATTTGGTCTGTTCTAGCCAAATCTGTTGCTTATGAATTATGAAATGAATAGGAAGGAGCATGACAGATGAAGTTTTGATGCTCATAATTCATCACTGCAGTGGCTTGTGATTGCCAGTGACACTTGGATAGCCTGCTAAGGGGAGTGCCCTGGAGTAAGCTGCCCACAGAGTTCTTTTTGCCCAGGAACAGGTGGATGAGATCATGGACCTGCATCTGGTAGCAAGTCACAGACCACAGGAACACTCAAAGGGCTGTTACATCTTTCTGAAAAAAGATCAGCAGGGACTGATAGGCTCAGGAAGAGGAATGTCCTTTCACTTTTCAGCAGGTTCCTACCTTGGAGCCTCAAGCTTCCTCACTTGCTTTCCTTGGTTTACTCATTTGCCAAGCAAGGTAGCACAGGAATAACAGCAGGAGACACCTGCACCTGCATGGAATAAACAGCACTGACTTTCCTTTCCATTTTGCAGATTTACTCAGTGCAAAGCCAACTCTGAGCTTGTGCTGCTGCCTTGGAGAGCCTCATTTGTCCTCAATATTGACACGTTATCTTTAACAAATACATACAAACAGAGAGCCTGGAACAGGGCCCACCCCAACACTTAGGAATCATCTACTTTCTGCAGTCATAACCCTGAATGCAGACAAGGGGAAATCATCACTTTCATTGCTGGAACTGACTTGTCTGTTTTGATCAACATAAACCGGTGTGTTCCTTGTTATGGAGTGCAGACACCAAGTTCTAAGCTGCATTGTGCACCCATTCCTCTCCAGGCCCAATTTCTACTACTCCATTCTCTAACTTTTAACCTATCTTGTCAGCTTCCCCTGCACTCATGTCCTGCCAGTCCATTGCACTGAATTACATTTCCACTGCTTGCTCAGATGTAACTTAAACCGGTATTTATGTCACCACTGAGTATAACTGTGCATATGTGCTCACAGGCATGTTGTCCATCAAGAACTGCAGTGAGAGAAGGGCTGTATTTGTCTGCTGTGAGGAGACATAACAGCAAACTGAAATTGGGCAGTGCTGTGTGCCACAGCCTGTGTGTGATGTTAGTCTGCTGCAGTATGCCTGCTTAGAGAGTAAACTGAATTGAGAGATTAAATACTTACTGATGGGTGACACTCAGCTCTGAACCACATCCCGAATTCTCCCTGTGCTTCTGAGGCCCTTTTCTCAAAAAAGATGTAGGAGACAAAAAAAAAATAGTAATAATAATAGAGAAGATCTGAAAGGTATGAAAAAAATCTCTGCGTGTGGGAAGACAAAATGAACATGGTCTCTTTGGCTTGAAAAATGTGGGAGTCAAAGGCAAGCAGTTGGAGGCAGCGAAAGAAGGTAGAGAGGGGTTATTTTATGTCTCTTATGAATGAGATTGAGAGATATCAGAGGAAAGCAGCTTTAAGATAGAAGATACTTTTCATGTGACATACAATGCTGCTGTGGAACTGATTCCTGCTGTTTGCAACAGACACCAAAAATGCAAATTATTTGAAACAGCAACGAGAGAAGGTAAGAAAGAAAGCTTAGATGCAAAGATGCAGATACAATCTCAGCATCAGAGAATTTCTAAGCTACAGATTGCCAGAGCTGGAAGGCAATAAGGAGAGAAATATCCTCCAGGATTTGGGCTTTTCTTACACACTTCTAGGCATCTGCAGCATGTCACTGTCAGGGGCAGGATGCTGTGGGTCAGGCTGTTTGCTCTCACCCAGTACTCCCACCCCATTCTTTCATGAAGCCTGTTAGTGGCCTTTCCACAGCAAAGCAGGGTTCAATGAAGCCTACTTGTCTGACTGCAGGGACTGATTTGCTGATAGCAAAGCACAGGGCACAAACTTGAGCAAAGTGAGAGCCCGTTTCCTGCCACTGGAAGATCCCAACATGCATTGATTCAAGCGACCCACTTTAAAAATTCTGTTCAGACTGACAGATACCTGGTGCCATTAAAAACACTGCTTTGATTCAAAGCAGTATTGAACCACTAATCTGGAGGGATGTTTTTTTAAGAGAACAAGTGATACTAAATAATGTATCCTTAGATCTGTAGAATTAATAATTTAAGCTCAAAAGGCAAACTCTCTGTCTTTTCCCCCTTTAAAAACATATTTTTGTGTCCTTGCAGCATGCTATCTGAAGACCAGGACTGCACTTGGAATACATCACCATGTAAATCTCAGGAGAGGAAAAGTAAGAAGAAAAGGAAACCCATCTTTCCAGACTGTTAGATTTGACCCTACAAGTCTGCAGAGGCATGTTGCTGATGGATGCAATGATAGCCCAGTTAGTAAATCAGCATGGCGTGACCAGGTTTTCCAAATTATTTATTTATACAGAACCTCAGTATAAAGAAGTGTTTTTTTTTATTTTATTTTACCCTAATGTGATAACCTCGCCCTAACAACTCCCTTTTCTTTCTCACTTACATGAAATGTATGCTGGGTCCATGACGTTCCCTGGCTGAGCCAAGCCAAAGCCAACCTGTCTTGACTGTTTCTAGTGCACAGTGTAAGCTCTGATGCACAGCCTGCTGGAGCTAGTGGAACTCCTGTCACCTTCAGTGGGTTTTGGATCAGGCCATGAAGGGTTTTTGTATTCCTGTACGATAGTTTCAACATAAGAGAATCAGAACAACGGGTTTGTGGTTTATCCCACAGTGTGTTTTGTAATGCTGTGGGTGTACTCTGACTCGGTGGCTGCTTTCTCCTGTCACCCCCAGCCTTTAGGTCATTGCATTGGGTTTTTCACCACCTGGGACCGATTTCAATCCCTTAACTGTTAGAAAATACTTTCGTTCCATACATCCATATTTTTAATGATTTCCTCTTGTTTTGTTGTCCTTCCTTGCTGAACTCCCTTAACTCAGCTCTAGTCCTGCACTAAAGTTGCACTGATCATATTTTCCTCTTTAAACTCCATGTATATAAGAAGTTTTTCTTTTTTTAATCTCACAAAAGCTCTTTTTAAATAGATGTTCTTTCTCATCCCTCTGTTACTGTTCCTATAGCAAGTCGCATCGTTCCATTGTGTTCTGCTTTGTTCGTGTCTTATTTTTAATTCACCCTCTCGTCTTGCTATGAATAGTCCATCTATCAGCACGGAGATGGACAGACTTTTCTACACTCACTGATTTACGTAGACTTGCTGATCCTCAGTTACCCCTCAGTGAACAGCCTTAGGCTGCACAACGGATGCCCTCTTAATTACTGCAGTTTCTCAATACCTTATGAAAACGTAGAGTGGGACAACTAGTTTTAATTAGCTGAAAACTGTTTGAAAGAATGTATTCCTTTTTATCACCCAAATATTATGTGTTCAGAGGAGCGAGCTGCGAGCATTGACACAGATGACGGCATCTTTGGTGACTGTTGCTCCATTTGTTTTGGTCGTTACTACGCCTTCAAGCAAGCTATGCCAACTTACACTTACTCTCCTTGCAGTAACATAAATCTGGACTGAATACCCAGAAATGCATGGGAGTTTTACAGGTGCACGTGAGCCATGAATCATGCCTGGCAGGAGAATGCCTATTATTCAAAAAAAAAGAAAAAAAAAAAGAAAAAAAAGAAAAAAAGAAAAAAAAAATCTCCCAGAAATCTGTACTTGTTAAAGCGTATGCCTGGAAGTAGCATGTATTTTCTGTGCCTTGGTATTGTGTTTTTAACGTGCTTTTTTCACTTTTCTTTCTGCCAGCTTCTGTTTTTCATTGAAGTCAGTGATGCACAGCCTGTCCTTAATTACTCCAATACAAAACTTCATTCTTAATCAGTGGAATGAGTTGATTTCTTCAGCACTTACACTGATATAACTTGTACGTGGCGGAATGTGGCCACTGGTTTTGATGAGCCCAAGCAGTGGCTGTTCTGTGAACTTCTCTTTGTTTTTTTGAATACTATTTCAGTGGTCTGATAATGTCTTGTGGGACTTTGAGTAGCTTGCCTATTATCAGATATGATACAACTGTCATTGAGAAGTGGAATAAAATTACTTTTACTTCATCTCCATTCTGGTATGTGGGAAGTTTCTTTCCTGTTTTTTGTTTCAAACAGTAATTTCCCTTCCTCAAACTTAGCAGGCGATTTCAGAGTTAAGTCAATGGAAGCAAACGTGGGACTTCTGCCCTACGTTGTGCTGTTCAATCGATCTGTACTGTAGCTAAAACGTGCAGAAGTTGTTTGAGACGAGCTGCCACTCAAAATCTCAGCAGGTTGGGCTCTTGACTTTGTTTTCAAGGCAGCATCCAGAGAGTGGTGGGGCATATTCAGAATGGTCCATCAGTGTTCTCAATGAGGCTTTCCTACCACGGCTGGGAAAGGCAGCCAGGTGAGCTCACTACAACAGCTTTGCACTGCACTCATCAAAGTGAACACCACTGCATCACTGCAGTAACACTTTGTACACAAAATATTCCATCCCAGCACTGCCATTGAAACCAAAGCACGTGGAATGGGAGGAGAGAAAGTGTTTCAAAGTTCTCCGAGCATTAGAGGACACACAACTTGAAGTAGTTTCTCAGAGTGCCTAAGCAGAGTGTAGATCAATAGGAGCAAGTCGCCTGATTTGTTCGGATGCTTTTGAAAACCAGAGTGGAAATCTAACTTGCATCTTGAGGCTCATAAATATCTCTGAAATCTCACTCATAGGATAGATGGGAATTGAGCCGTTGTAACTTCGGTGCTTCTGAAGATAAATGCTGCTACCTCGCAGTGCTATTGATTGGTATAAAAATAAAAGCTTTATATTAAACCACTTGATGTGACAGATGTGGGAAAATGCAGCAATTCCTCTAATGTCCTTTAGTGCTTCTGTGTCATAGGTAATCTTATTTTTGCTTTACTGATATATTGATATCATTTCTCTTCATTTATTTATGCTTGCATATGCTTCCAACCATGCTTGAGAAATGCAGTTGAACACAAATCCTTCTCCTCCCCTCTTGTGCTGGAAATGAATGCACTCCTTGTCCAACCAAATCATGTTGTTGTAGGTTTGATGAAGCCAGACAAAGTGAGGTAATCAGCATCTTAATCCAGTTTGAAGACGAGGAAATAACATCTCACTACATGAGCCATCAAGACCTTGGGTGCCAGCAGTAGCTGTGCAAGGCAAGATGCTGTTGTCTGACTGAGAAATTAATGTCTTCTCTTTCTTTTGAGAGCCACGCAAACAAATTTCAGTACCTACGACAGGCACAGAGATTACATGTTATTATTACTATGCATTGCACCTGCCAAGGCAGATGGAAAAAAAAAGAGCTGTCTTGAGCATGTTGTGATTTTTGTTATTTTGTGAAATAGAGAGGGGGGAAAAAAAGCAGTAAGATGTATTTCAACTCAACATCTGTGTCCTGGTCAGGAGAACAGTCTTCCTTTCCCATGGCTGCTCCAGGCTTCCAGTTTTTTCTGCAGTCTTCCTGCATGCTGAAGGCACCGCTTATTGCCCAGAGTCCAACTCTCTTTTCCTTCCTGCATGTATTACAGGCAGAGACAGATGGAAACTTGAAATTGCTGGCCTCAGCTCCTGGATCAGATTAGCATCTTTTGCTTCTTCCAGGGCAGCTGCATTCTGCAAAACAGCAGCGTGCCTGTATCTTGATACGTAACCTTAGAGCATGGCTTCTAAATATACGAGGAATTTCTTTGCTGCTGTCTGAAGGGGGTCAGCCAGACATTCAGACAGCATGGGGTGTGCATTTCATCACACACAGCACAGCGCAGCAAAGAAAACATCAAGAGGACATTGTGGAATTCTTCGGGTGCCTCCCTGCAAGCACATCTTGAACATCAGCGCTGGTTCCTCAGTTTGTGTGGCTGCAACCACAGTCTGTGAGCATTGTGGCTCTTGGGTCCAGAATCTGTTGCTTTTGTGTCTGTACCTATGGATACGTGCACACAGTGTGAGCTGTGCTTTGCCTCTCAACCCTATCATCTCAAAATGAGCCTGGACACATCTGCTGGGCCAGTGGGCACACATCTCCCTCTAGGCTTGTTTCCTTACCTGGACACTGGCTTTGCCAGTATTTAAGATGGATTTTGTTCCTAATTTGCATCAGTAGGGAAGAGACTGTGCCACCTTCCGAGTTAGCCTTTATTTTGTACGCGCTGTGTGTGCATATATGCACAAGAGGATGCATTTGAAATACCAGATTCCCCAAAACAAGTGAGATTTAAATGAAAGGAAGTCACTCATTGACATGGGACTAAGTCGGTAAGCCACATCCTGCTGTGTGCAGGACAGTCTGCGTGTCTGCAGCTCTTCCAAGAATCATAGGCAGTACACAGGCAGGTCACTGAAGGTGTGCAGTGCTGTGTTGGAGGAGAGATGCTGAGCGGGGATGCAGTGCTCTGCCTACAAGTGATTTTTATGCTCACTCACCCTTTTCCACCTCCCAAACACAACGGCATGTTCTGCATGCACCGCAACGGCACGCCTGCCTTGAAATGTGAGCGAGCCTTTAAGGAGGCGGCCCAACTTGACTTCCTCTGGAGCCCGGCCAAATGGGCTATATTCAGAAGTGACCTAAATGGAGAAAGGTGGTATGAGAGGGATCGCTCAAGCAATAGAAAGCTGAAGGAACAAACACAGAAGGCCAAGGTAGAACAGAAGGTTATAGAAATTTACTGGGGAGGTTTCTGCAGTTTATTTTTTCATGTCTTGGGCTCTAGGATAAATTCTGCTGCTGCTACCAGCTGACTCACTTGTTCTTTGTGGCACAGAAGCCACAAGGAGCACTTGCTCATATATCCTTTATAATGTGATCTGTGTCATGTCTGAATTTGATCTGCTAGCTCATGACTGAGGATGGCTCCTCTATCATATCTATCTGCAGGGCTGAGTCAGCTTCCACTTAGCTTGCAGCTACTTCTCTTTGGCTAAATAAGCTTCTGTCATGTCAGATACCAACGGACACATCGGGATTTTAAAACACACAGTCCAAGATATTGGCCACTACACTTAATTTTTCAACACATTTCAGGCAAGAGAAGGAGAAGCTCCAGTGAAATGAAGGGATGCACACCAGAGCAGGTGATGAAACACGGCAGCCGCATCTACGTGCATCCCAACCAGAGCTCAGCCACTTTGGGTTTTAACCAACTCCACGAGATCATCCAAACAGATCAAGTGGGATTTTGACCTACAGCACTGGTAGCATCCCTTCCTTGTGTTAGCTGATGAAGGAGGATGGGAAGTGGTAGCTCTACAGGATAGACCGACTCATTGGTAAAGATGTCACTTAACTCCTCAGCATTCACTTGACTCTATTTAAACTGTGGTTGTGATTTATCATTCAGTTTTCATGATACTTTCCATGGAAATGTGGGTAGTTAACCCTAGCTGGGTACTGAACATACGGAACAAGATAGTGTTGAGTGCTGCCTTTGTATTTAACTAAAAGGTTTTGCAATAGTCACACAACACAGCATCGTTTCCCTTTGGCTGATGATTGGGAAAGTCATGCTTTTAGAGGCAAAATGGGGATTTCTGGCTCATCATTTTGTCTAATTCTTCTTGGTGAAAACACTTAAAGTCACTATTCCTGGGCATCCCCCAGAGTTGTAGGGCAGAGTACACAGCTGAACACCTAATGAGAAGGTTAGTGTATTACCCATGCAAGGAGTGCTTACTAAAGGCTAACTGGCCTGTTGCTGTGTCCCTTGTCTCATAAAGATGGCAAAGCTGAAGTTTGTCAGCTGTCAACAACAGATGGTTCCAACGGCAAGTGACTCCTCTGGTATTCTCACTAACCAGGAACCTCATTTGTGGTAAAGAAATACGGAAGACTGGATGGAAGAATGCTGTTATGTCCTCATCTGGCAATAAGAGCAGGAAGGTTAAGAAAGGTGTGTGAGGGAAAGGGAGTTTGTAGTCCTCCTTTAGAATGTGGAGACAGGCCCTGGGTGAGGCAGGGGGAGTTTTGTATGCCCTTCAGATTGCAGAGCATGGAAGGAGGCAAAAAAAAAAACATCACAGATTTGCCTCCTATGAAAGCGAGGAGCAAAACTGCAGTGCTTCGGAGATTCAGCAGGCGGATGAGCTCTGCCAGGCCATCGTGGCATGTCTGCAGCTGAGCTCTCGCTTCCCACATCTCCTTTAGGAACAGCTGTGAGCGAGCTGGACTCTCCTTCAGGCTGATAGGAGAAAATGATACTGCAGTGCATGTGATGACCACGCGTGCGCCCACTGCTTCCGTCCTGTCAAGGCAAGGAGCTCCCAAAGGCTTTGGAGTGACACTGTGTGGGGAGCAACCACTCTATCTTAATACCAAAGCTTTAAATCGAGAGAAGCTTGGACTTTCCTTACACAACAGCCTTGTGGGCTATCAGCAGGCCTTATTCTGGAGTGTGTTACCAGTCTGTGTTTTTTTGTATATAACAAAACCACTGTAAAGCAGAGATGAGCCCTAAACTGGAGATGCTGCTGCTTGCGGTGCATCTGGCCCTGCAGGCAGTCACGGTGGCTCCCCGATGGGCAAAATGCAGCGCTGTGAACCTCCAACCTACCCTGCGTGTGTGCATTGGTGCCAGGGGAAACCAAACTACCGGGTCTGCAGGCAAAGAATGTGAGAGTGCTAACCTGTGTTAAGTATCAAAACAACAACAGCTGCATTTTAGAGCAGTGTAAGAGCTCTGCGGGAGCTGGGGATGGGCTCACAAGCCCTGTGGTGCTGCTCTCATGCCCAGGGCAATCTGCCCACGGAAGACAAATTAGCAGCAGCTGTTCCTGCAGGCAGCAGGAGCCAGCCACGCTCCCAGGGCTGGGCACGGGGAATCTGTCGATCCCAGCAGAATTCTTCCTCCACGTCACAACGTGCCACAAGGATACGCTTTGATCTGATAGAGAAAAAAAAACCGTTTGGTCCGAGAATAAAAAGCAGTTCTCTTGCAAAAGGAAGCACGGCCCAAGCGCAGCCTGCATCAGAGAAAGCAGCAGACTTAGAGCCCGCGTGACACTTCCAGAAACACGGCGTGGCACTCCGTGTGGGATCGGTGAAAAGCTTTCCAATTTCCACCTCAGAGCAGCGCTGCAGCCACCACCGCGCAACCGCAACGCATTTCCTGCCCGGCGCGGTGCCCGCTCGTTTCTCATCCCCGAGTCAATCCGGAGCCAGAGAGCTGCCTGAGAGCGGCTGCCGGCTGCCCGCTGCCCGCTGCCCTTCGCAGCGGTTCAGCATCGATAAAACAGACGCAGGGCGGCGGTAAAGGCCCGCAGCGGGGTGGCGCCGAGCACCGCGCGGCCATCGGGCGGGAACCAGCGCCGCGGGGCCGGCTGCCGTCCGGGCGAATGGCGGAGCACGCGGAAGCGGAAGCGGTGCGGGCGGGGCTGCGGGCGCGGCGGGCGGGCGGCCCCGGAGGGCTCCGTAACGCGGGGGGATACGCGTGGCCGCTGGCGTTTTGCGTTTGCCGCTCGTTACCGAGCTGAGAGCTGTCATTTGTCGTCTGCGCTGAGTGTGATGCGATTCTCAGGTACGTTCGGATGAGTGGTGCTTCTTGCTGTTCGGCACCGAGCCCGGGATGATGCTGTTTTCTTTGCCTCGTGGTTACCCGGCTTCTAAAACGCACGTGTTAACCTGGCTGCTGCTCTTTTAGGGCTTTAAAAATGGGGAACACGAGCAGCGAGCGAGCCGGGCTGGAACGGCACGGGCACAAAGCATCCCGGGCTGATGGTGCGGGAGGAGCCGGCGGCACCAAGGATGGGGACAGACCGAAGATCTTAATGGACAGTCCCGAAGATGCGGACTTGTTCCATTCGGAGGAGATGAAGGTAGGGCTGCCGCTTGCCTTCGGATGCCTTGGGAACGCTGGGACAGCCTCACGGCTTTACCCGTTTAACCGCAGTGCCCCGTCTTCCTTCCCATCCTTAATGCTCTTGCAGTCACCCGTGTTGTTTCATCTGTCTGTTATTTTTCATGTTAGAAGATCCCTTAGATGCTTTTTTTGCTCATTGTGAGGGGGATCACTGGAAACTTCTTGCTATGTTTTGTGTTTCGTGAGGATACCTAACAGTGCATTGCAGAGCTGTGTCCTGTAACTTTGCTGTAACCTTTCTGGATCTAACCACAAGTTTTGTGCCTATCCCAGTCTCACTGCTTCTTAAGTGTATTTCCTCTTAATTATTCTTTTCCTCACCGTGTATTTTGAAAGCTTTCATGTGCTCGAGTCATTTCTTTTGTATGTTACCATCCATTCTTTCTATAAATTTGGAAGGCTTTAGCATCTTTGCAGAATGCTTGCTAATGAATGGCATCTAGAAAGTCTAATTTTACTGGGCCTTATGAAATTGCACCTGAGCAGACAGACTTAAATGGAGTGAAATGCAAGCTGTCTAAGGTTGCAAAGAGGGAACTTGTATTGATCAGGATGTTGTGCTCGTAGGCGCCGTTGGATAAAGAAGAGTTTCTGGCTTGGCAACAGGATCTGGAAGTGAGTGATAAAACCCCCACTCAAGCTCGACCAACAGTCTTTCGCTGGACCGGAGGAGGCAAAGAAGTGTATTTATCTGGGTCCTTCAACAACTGGAGTAAAATTCCTTTGACGAGGAGGTAACACACTTCTGCAGTGTCAGTGATGTCTAGGAATGCTTAGAGCAATGGGAAAAGTGCTTAGCTGATACCTGTATCAGATTGTGCCTTAAGGCACTGCTTGGCAGCTGCTCTCCTTCAGCTCCCCAAGACTGAGTTTCTTTTGGTTTTTCTTTTTTGACTTTTGGATGGTTGGGAATGAAAGTTGGGTTGTGTGGCAGTGCCCTGAAAAAAAGCAGGTTCATCTGCAACCAGGTTTGGTGCTGTAGGGGAGGAGATATCTGAGCTGTTTAGAGGCTGTTTGGGAATGGCATCTGCTGAAGCATCAGAGTTCATTGTGCTCCTTGCTTCAGAAGAAGTGAAGAGATGCAGTGGCATCGATGGCCTGTTTGAGTTTGTATGGGAACTGTTGAGTCCCAGCCCGAACTGAGCACCTGGGGAAAAGACCCAGTCAGGCCTGGGAGCACAGGTGAAGGCAATTACCTGTGTGATGGGAAGAGGTGGAGCCTGGCTGTGCCTCTCTTAGACCTCATTTAAGGGCTGACTGCCACTGGGGAAGGATCTCCGGTTGCATTTTAAAGTTTTTGCATGCTAAGGGGGTTGTGTCTGTGCTTCAACATTTGTCACAGTGTATAGGCTGGTTCACTTCTCAGGGTATTTCAGGGATGACTGTTTGTCTTCAATTCCAGTCACAACAACTTTGTGGCAATCCTGGACCTGCCAGAAGGAGAGCACCAGTACAAGTTCTTTGTGGATGGGCAGTGGACACATGATCCTTCAGAGGTAGTATTTTCTTCAGTGCACTGTATTTCTTCCCTGAGGTATGTGAAGAGAAGAAACTGGTTGATTTCTGTACCAGTAGATGGTTTTTTGTTTATTAACGATAGAAACAGATGAAGCTGGTGAGAGACATAGTGATCCCTGCAGGTGATGCCATCAGGCTGGTAGTCCCCAAGGACAGGAGGCTGTGTAACAAATGGGTGTTGAGATCTGTTGGGTCTTCATTTTAAAGAGATCGTGAAATTTTCTTGCTTGGTGTCAAACTGTCTTGTAAAGCATTACAGCATTGCTGGCAGCCCAAATCTCCCTGTGCTGTGCATGCTGTCTGTGCCCAAGTCACGTGGACTTAGTGTGCTCAATTGACACCAGACCCTCCTAAATACTGCACCAGTCCCTTAACTGAACAGTAACTGCAGTGGTCACTTTGTTCCCTATCTGGTAACCAGCCTGTTTTAAAAGCAAAGTATCTCATTTGTGCTAACTGCATAGTTTTGAGAATCCTAATAGTCTGCAAGTTTTTATTTTGGCTTCTGTATCTTTTCTCTTCCCAGCCTGTTGTAACCAGCCAGCTGGGTACTGTCAACAACATCATCCAGGTGAAGAAAACTGACTTTGAAGTGTTTGATGCTTTGATGGTGGACTCCCAGAAGTGTTCAGACATGTCTGGTATGAGCTTGTTAGTAGTTTGTATCACGTTTTTTAAAGCTGTTAAAACTTTCACCTTCCTTTATGCCTGGAGTTAGAGCCTGTATAAATTGATCTCCCTTTGTGTCAGGCTCTCAGGCATCACAAATGCAAAGAGGAAGAAAGTGGAAGTGTCTCTTTACACCTTTTCCATGTGTGTATGTGATTTTGGTCCTTCTTTCGGAGGTAACACTCTGACACAGTGTTTGATATTGTTTGCTGCAGAAGTGCCTGGCAGGGAAGGTCAGGGAAGGTCTGGAGTGCAGTAGGCACTCAGCCTCCCAAACCTGCACAGCTCGTGTGAAGGCAGGCAGACTTTGGGTATCTTAAATCACTTATTGGGCAGTGACTGATCCTGTGGTTTTGCATCTGCTGCTGCAGCTCGTGCTTTTAGTAGCCATGCATTTCTTTTGGCCTCGTGTTCCTGGATATGAGAATCGACCTGGAGCACTGGAAGACATAGGTATAAAGAGCAGATATTTACTCTTAAATATTTCACATCTCTCTGACAGAGTTGTCAAGTTCTCCTCCAGGACCATACCACCAGGAGCCCTATGTCTGTAAGGCAGAGGAGCGCTTTAAATCTCCACCCATTCTTCCCCCACACCTGCTGCAGGTCATCCTGAACAAGGACACGGGCATTTCTGTGAGTACCTCAGTCTGTCTGCTGAGTAAGGGCCGTAAGTAAGAGTGTGAATGGATGGGGAAAAACTGGGGTGCAGACAGAGCTCTCAAGGAAGAGCCTTAGAATAGATGCTACACTGGAAAATTGCCTATTTAACACAGTTCTATGGATCCAGATGGATCTATCTGAAGCAATTTTGCTAACTTGACTCTTATTCAAAATTTGAAAAGAGAACTGGATTGCTGTTTTACAGCCAGAAATCCCAATCTTTGAACTACAACATTTAAAAGGTCAGAAGCACATAAAGAAGCAACTGAGATCTGTTCCATGGTGGCAGTGAGGATACAGAGTTTCACGCTGGGGGGATCTTGATTTGTTTTGAAACTCTGTGTTTGCTGGCGGGTCGTGTGTACGAAGCAGCATGATGTATGTGAGCATGCAGCTTGTTGCAGATGGTGTTTATCACCCATGAGCTATGAGAAGTAAACTGTGAGTTCTGTTGTTTTCACGCTGTCTCTCATTCTTTTTTTTTTTTTTTTTTTTTCCCAGTGTGATCCTGCTTTGCTTCCTGAACCCAACCATGTCATGCTGAACCACCTCTATGCCCTTTCTATCAAGGTGAGAGGCCAGGACGCATGCTTCACGCTTGCAACTTTCAGATAACCGTGTCATATGCTCACTTGTTTTCCATCTCCTGTAGGATGGAGTGATGGTGCTCAGTGCTACGCATCGTTACAAGAAGAAATACGTGACTACCTTGCTGTACAAGCCAATATGAACATCATAGTAGTTTGTCACCGAGTGTTCTGGGCCAGTGCAGTCTCAGAAGAAAATGCTTCTCTTAACCAAATGTATTCCTCCTCTGTGCTGTAGCAAATGAACTCTGACTTCATGTTGTTTCTGAGACTTCAGGTTCTCCTATATTTGCCTTATTTTCCTGATCCCACAGTGGAAATTCTTGGAAATGGCAGCTTTGTGTCAGCTAGACCTATGGCAGGTGTGTCAGTGCCCGTGGTCAGCTCACTTCAAAAAAAGAAAAGCAAGCACCAATACAATAAGGCTGAAAAATGTGAGAGTAGTAAAACAGATTAAGGACTTTCAGTGAGACAAATGATAGGAAACAAGCCAGCTCAAAGTCTAGAAAGTCCAGGATTCTTGTGGAATCTTATCTAAGCTCAGCATTCAGCAAAAGCAAGCCTATTATAACTGCTTCATCACTTAGAATGCATCAAAGCCACAGTTATTTCAGTAGAAAGTTCCAAACTTGCATGGCTGAAATAAGTGTGAATAGTGATGATTATTTTGTAGCAGCCTTTCTAGGCTAAACCATCAACACAATCACCTACGGGCTCGTTTTTATTTTACAGTAGATTGGGGTGCTCTGTTTCTACTGTGAATAGCTCTGTAGTTTTTTCTCTTCATGAGAACTGAATTACAACTTTTTCCCCTGTGGAACTTCTGGTAAAGACAGTTGTTTTTAATGGCTGGGTTTTTCTGTCAATCCTAGATGTGTCTTGCAGTAATCTGCTTTTTTGCAACCAAATTCCCTTGCTGTCACCGATGGCTTCGTGATGCTGGGTGAGGTAGCTGGAAGGACAGCAGTAGGTTCAGTGTAGGGTCTTGTTCTTCAGTAACAGCCTCTGTCAGCCATTTCAAAGGTGACTGTAAGTTAGCTGTATCCCAATGGCCAGACTTGACTGCTGGTCAAGTCCATCTAGAGCTGGGCTCCTGCGCCAGGCTGCAGCATTGACTGCAGGTAGAAAATCCCTGGTGCTTCCAAAGCCAGGCCTGTGGCCATCTCTGCACATTTTAGTCTATTCATATTTTCTAAGTAAGTGAACATAGTAATACCAGGTTGCCTGTATGTACTTACAGGTACTTGCAGCCTATTTTATCCCAAAATAAATGCAATGTTAATGTAAAACTGCCTGCCAGCGTGCCTCAGGTCTGTCCTGGGGGAGGCAGCTTGGGAGGTGACCAGCTGGGTCTGTTCCTGTTGGTGCATCAGTGCCTGTGCCAATGATAACCAGCCCCTCTCCTACAGTGGGGAAGAGCACATTGAACAAATCAGTGGGGACAAAAGCAGCCAGCACTCAGTGGAACCAGCCACAGCAGAGGGGGACTTGCCATCCTCCACTCTGTTCACTTGCCTCGTTGCAATATTCCCAGTAGCTCAGTAGATCTGGGTACAGTGCAATGGTTTTCTTTGAAAACTCTCTTCATTCTGTGCTATGGAAATTATTTGGTATTCTGAAATATGGAATTGCTTTTGTTTTCAGCCTTGTTAGAAACAAATAAATAAAACATTTTCAAGGAAATGGTTGACTTGCTTTGTTGCTATCTTTCCCAGTTTCTGGGTGGCCTACACTTCCTTGTCCTTTGTTTTGAGCCGTAAGTGGCAGATGATTGTGGTTTTTAGGGCTTGGTGGACTGGGTAAGCTTTTCACCCATAGTTGCAGCTCAGTCACTAAGTTGAAGGGTCTGCTAGCATGTATTTGTAATGCAACGTTTTACAGGAAGAAGAGTCCAATTATTTATCACAAGCTCCAGTGATCAGGTCAGAAAAACTTTATATTGGCCTTCAGCCTCCCCTGGATGTTTTTGTTACAACCACTCCTTGTGCACATGGCTTTATGGGTGTGGGGTTGTTTTGTTTCTCCATGACCACCTGTGAGGGTCTGTTTTTATTTGTTTTTTGGTGAGATGTTGTCAAATTTCCATGTAGAAGCATGCATTGGTAGGTTACTGCGACCACAGCCATTCTTTGTTTTTTCTGCCATAGAGAACTCATGCTTTCATTGAGTAAGCAATGACTTTTTCCATAGCAGCTTCCACAAGGGTGCAGCTGCAGTGCAGAGCTGTCATGCTGCAGCAATGTGATCGGGGTTCTCATGCTTTGCTGTCAGCATACTAAATGTGGACGTGGTGTTTTATCAGAAATGTTTATCCTACTGAAAAAAGGAGCAGCTTAGAGGTAACTTATTTTCTTGCAAAGCAAAGTTTTGTGCGTGGCAAAGACTGAAGAAGCAGCAACTCTGAGACGTGGAGAATAGAAAAGAAAGGTGGAAGTACACAAGACTTTAAAGCATTTATGGATGTGGCCTTGTGGATTTTTTTTCCCCCCCAGTTAATACAGGCATGACTCACTGCAGGCTTTTCATCAGCAATGAGATGATGGAGCCACAGGCTAGAGCCAAACACTTTACAGGAAGCTAGTTTTGTTGTTTAGATTTGCAGACTGTAGCCATCTCTCAGAAGGTAAGGAGCATTTGTTAGGTGGCGTGCAGCTGGCAGTGCCCCATTAACCCTGCAGTTGCCCACAGAATGCTCTGCTTGTGCCCTTTGGAAACCAGGGGGAGGGGTTGGATGAGAAGCCCAGCACACCAAGGGCTCTGCTGCCTTAGTTCTGTGATCACCTCCACCTTTCTGTTCTGGGTGAGTGAGCGCAGCTGCCCAAAGGCCCAGGGGCCTCTCCCAAACCAGGGGGGATGTGCTGAAGGTGTGGCAATCTCTGGCTTCTATGGCAGCCACAGCCTTCCTCCAGGTGAGCCAGGTACCCCTCAGCACCCACATCGCTTTCTGGTCAGCAGCAGCAACTGTGGGCTCAGGCCCTGGCTGGCCAGAATGCTGACAGAAGAGGTAAGTGGGTTTGGTTTGCTTTCTCCTTAGAAAGGAGAAGTTGTTGCTTTTATTATTTTTGCTAAGTTGTCTTCTGCTTGGCAGGTGAATGAATGAGATTAATTGCACTGCAGTCCCTTCTTGTAATGGGATGAATCAAATCCCTCCAAAAGCAAAAGCTTGAGCAGGAGCTGGATTTATTAGCTCACTTAAATCCCCCACCCACATCTCACAGTCTGTGCTGTTATGTTTATTCTTGGCTGTTGCTAAGAGAGCTGTTGCTTTATTTTTCAGTGCCTTTTGTTACACTCTCTCTGGAGTAAGCCTCGTATTCTGTAAATAAGGAGAGCTCCTGTCCCCCACCCCCCCACCCCTAAATCTCAGCACTCACGTGGTGGTCAAGCTGAAGTGTTTTGTGCAGGGTTCTGGATAATCAAAAGGCTTGATAAGTAATTTCTTTTACTCCACCAGTTTCTGGATTATTTTAGTTTTGTTACAATTCTGATCATGCATCATAGGACTGCAACAATGAGCTTTAAATAAGTATTCTTTGTGCACAGTAAAATAGAAATGAACATTGAACAAGTTAGCATTTCATCATATACATCAGATAGTAGGCACAATAGATAAATCAAGCAGCTTGGTTTTTTTTCTTATGTAGAGCATTTTCATGAAGAATGCCATGTAGACCAAAATGTAATCGGAGCTATTAGTAACCCTCCCACACACCCTCCAACAAGCCCTTTATTGGGGGTAAGGGGGCGGCTATGTGCACAAAACCAAAAACACTGAACAGTAGGAGGACAAATTAAGTTACCGTAGGCAGCAGTGTGAATATTAAAAACCTCTTCCTGTGAAAGAATACTTCAGACCCTGTAAAAACTGGTTCAGTTAAAAATAGATGTATTTACATTTAAGTCTGATCTAGCAAGTTTTCCCAGCAGGTGTAAGTTAAGATGTACAGCAACTCTGCAGGTTGTACTCAATCTGAATTAGATTTGTGAATGTTTCTTTTCTTAAAAAGTTGCAGCTATTAGGCCTTAAAGCACCAGCATATTGCAGCGGTGGGATGAGTAGCTATCTGTCCCCTTTGCTACCAGTGCGCTGCTGGGATAAATCCCAAACCTGTCGTTAGATCACACTACTGCTAATCAGATGACGTTTTTTCATTCCAGCTCAAAATGTATGGGTCGTTTAGCAGGGCCACGTTCTTCTCCCTTATACTCACACGTGTCTTAGCTCTACTCACATCACTGGTTAAGTTTGTGAGGGCAGAATTTAGCTGTAGGTGTTCGCAGCTCACTGCTGCTATAGTAAAATGGTTGGACAAATCCATCTGTTGTCGTTCATATGAACATGCTTTGCTTTTGTGAAGCCACTTACGCTACTTGTTCAGGGATAACAACTATTCAAATGCTAAATAGTCAAGGTCAGCTCTTTGGTAAGCATCGATGCCTATAGATTACACAGCTTCTAATGCTGGGTGCAATATTGGGATGGCTTCGGGATGCTCTGTGTAGAAGGAAGCGTTCATTTCACCATGCCAGTCAAGATAGTTATTTGTTTTATTTGGTTATTGTTCAACAACAAAGTTCAATACTTTCCAGGTGGAGCTTTGAACTGTCCCTCTAATTCCCTCCCTTATCAATAATAAAAAGGTAATGAAGAAAATTCCTGTACTTTTAGATACCTAAAATCTCATTTATGCTAACAAGCTTCAGTTGCAATTTAACGTTACAATTATTTCTTCATGGGAGCTAGGAGGATTAAGCTGAGGCCCCTCCGGTGTCTGAAGATGGCTGTCCACAACCACCATTAAAACAAAAAAGCCAGTGTTGAAAAACACACAGTTTACAATAAAAAAGTAGAAACCAATTCAATTCCCTTTTTGTTACGAATATAAATTTTCTTGTAAATATGTACAGTCCTTTGAGCTATTTCTATAGCAGGAAGCATTTCACAAACAGGACACAAGAGATACGCTTTCAGGACTCAACAGGCCCATTTCTGAGGTCTTGAAGATCTTCCATGAGATGCAAAGATTTAAAGACTGATCTCAGCGACCTTTCAAAGTATTCAGACCAGGAGACAAAACTTTCAGCAAGTTTCCTGCCATATAATCTGATCTAAAATAACCCAACAGACAAGAGAACAGAATACAATATTCATGAAACTTGCCAAAGGACACTGACAAAGGACATTTGACTTCTTACGGATCTTTAGAACAGGTTAGCACGGGCTTGCAAGGGACTAGCAGAAGTTTAAGAGGATGGCCAAGGGAAGATTGGACGCAGTTTTGCTCTTTCCAGTTGTAAAGAACGTGGTTGTTCACTTAGGATGTCGCTATCGCAGACTGAATGGTCAAAACCTGCTTTGAAAATCATTTGCTCTCTGCTTCATGGTCACGGCAAAAGAGAATAGAAAGCAATAAATGGCTCAAGGTTAGATATGCAGAAGCAAAGGCCAAGGTGGTCAGTAACCGCTAAAGCTGTTCATTGTGAGTATCCTCTTGTGCAGTGACAGTTGGCTCTTATTGTATGACAAGCTACAGGTCACAGGGAGGGCCCAGCTCTGTGCTGCTTTTCTCTCTGGGGAAGGTCCTCTTGGGATCTGAGCTGAGATGCAGAGAGAACACGTGTGACTGTAATTCTTGTCATAGAATAAGGCTCGTTAACTCTTCTTCGCCAAATTGCCAGAGTAATTAACAGTTATTTTGCAGCGTAATCTAGAGGTTTCAGTTAATTTACAAGTGAGGTACAATACACTACTCAGCAAAGCAACCTAAAAGGAGAGAGCAGCCAGTGATGGTGCAGCAGCATGCAGTGAACTGTCATGCAGAAGACCTGGATAAAGTCTTAACACCCCAGTAGCTTATAGATAATGCACTTTGTCTTGGAGTAGGGCACACGGGCTCATTTAAAGCAGGGTTCTTCCCTCCCCAACAGAGCTGCTCTAGAGCAATTTTAGTGAGAACAAAATAACTCTCAAAAGTGGCAGGTGAATAGATTTATCAAAAGTAATTTGTGTGTGCGTGTTCTGTAGAGAATATCCAATCACACTTTCTTTTGAAAGACTCGGTCACCTTGGCCTTTCTGGTTCCAGGCCATCAGGAATTCCCAGCACATCTCAGAACTATGATCAATTATCTGGTAAGGGGTGCTAACCACATTGAAGACCTGGGGTGGGACTCCAGTCCCATTTAATTTCCTTGATGAAGTACTAGGGACTATAGTGAATACAAAAAGTTCATGAACTGCTTGAAAGAGTAACAGTAGTACAAAGTGCAAAAACAGGAGTGCAGGAAAGTGCAGAGAAATTAACTGAGATGCGAACAATCTTCAAAAGCATCACATCTCCTGATATGAAGCTAGCTTTGGCCCAGAAATGCTGTTTTGGTAACTGGGCAGCAGACGTATGGAGTGCATATAACTCAGTATATTTCCTTTTTTTTTTTTTTCCTGCAGGTCAAGGTGAGTAACTTTGTCTAGCTGAGACTTACACTGAAGACTGGTCCCAGACCTGGCAGGGAAATAAAATGACAGTTACACAATGCATGTATTGTTTCTACAGAAGCACAGGTGCCAAAAGCAGTACGTCACCTAACCACTGCTGCTACAACTGAGTGCTGCATGTCTGCTTGCTTCCTGGTGGCATACTGCTTAAACCACTGGCAAAGGTAAGCATCAGCATCACACTGATCATGGCAGGCTCCCACTATCTCCCTCTCAAGCCCTCAGTGACTTGATTTCTATTAGTAAAACCTTCACTTTCATGTCTCAAGAACTTCAGCCTGTTCTCAAGTCAAGTTGCTTTTGCAGTTACAGAATTAATGCAAGGGAATGGTCAGGAAGTTACACAACTTCAAGTGCTCTGTGCTGCAATAGGAGCAGGGTGAGATCAGATTCGCTCTTACGCTTAACAGCACCACCAGCCCTTCCCAAGTCCACATCTTTTCATGAGATTAGAGAAGATCTCCAAGCTCCCCACTTACCTTGTTGACTTGAGCAAGAGGAGTTCTGGCACCACTCACAGGCATTCGTCCTCGGCTGCTTTCATCAAACAGTCTTCCAGGGGACCTTTCTCTGCGGGTGCTCAAAAGCCGGCCTGGAGATTTCTCCCTCTCCAGTGGTCGCCCAGGTGACTTGTCCCTCCGCAGCTCTGTCCTGCCCTCACGGTACCGATGGGGTGTGCTTGGTTCTCGAGGGTGGCTGGGACCTTCAGGTGGTCCTGGGCTCGACGCTACCCGCTTGGTTATGTGCTCGTTGTATGTGGGCGGACCTCTCTTGTTAGGGCTGCTGTCATTCAAAAATAATGGACGCGAACAGCTGAGCGACAAAAACCTCAGGTTACATTTCCTTTTAGCAAAAATGTAACTTTCCTGAAATCTCTAGTAGTGCTCACTTGAAAAATCAGACCTCCCTAAGCCGTGCTAAAAAGTGCAAAGATGGATCCATGAGGCCTAGGCCGGGCTAAGATAAGCTACGCATCCCAGTTTTTCAGTTTTCAGCAGCACTGTCAACTGTGGTATTTATGCACCTGTCTGAAAAAAGTACCGCTGCCCTACTGCACCCTGCCTCCCTGCACGCTCTCCTTTAACAGAAAGTTACTCTTGATTTAGAAAATCTGACAGTTGATATTTAGTATCACACCATTGCAGCCTAAACTTGCCCTGTTTTGAAGTCACAGTCAACATAAAACAGCTGAAGAGCTCAAAACATCCTTTACTTGTGTGCGTGGAAGAGATTCGCCACAGATTCCAACAGAGCTAATGTTTCCCAGTGCTCTGGATTTCAAAACATGAGGAACATTTCTTGTTTCACTCCAGCACTACAATAACTAACACTAGCCTCTGTCTCCAAGAATGGAGTGAGGGCAACAAACATTTAAGGGGGAAAGGATATCTGGAGTGAGTTTGCTTACACAAGGCCCATAACACACCGGCTTAGCCATACCTGCGTGTAGCAGAAGATCCTCTGTGGTGCTCATTGTTGGTCTCCTTCACCAGATTGCCCTTACAGCAAATCACCCTTAATTTATCTTGGTAGGAGGAGGCCAAGTAGATAGCTCCAGATGAAATTGCAGGCCCCAGATACCGTGGATTTGGGATCTCCAAGTGGGCTCGTGCAGGAGTTCTGGGTAAAATTGCAGGAAAAAGTATTTACAATGACAACACTGCACCATTTCCTGGCACGTGCTGTTCAAAAGAATGAAAAGAGAACAACTTACCCTAGAGAAGCCCGTGCCTGAATCTCTATCACTTCAAGGGAATTGAAGTGGGTCACAAACAGATAAGGCTCCCTATAGGCTGAAGGAACATCACAGAGGCAGGAGAAATACAATATAAAGTTATCTGTTAGAAACTTATTAAAGTGTTCTGTGAACGCAACAGAATACTGGGAAGCCCACTGGGAAAAGCTAGGAAGAGTACATTTTCTGTGATGTCTTATTACAAACAAAATTACTAAGTAGAGAGACAAGAGCTTTGAGAATTGCTGCTATAAAACCACCTGTATCCAAAGAAATTTTACTAACTGAAGTAATATGAATAAGGCATAAAAATGGGCTATTAACTGAACAAAATCCAGCGGGTAATGCAAAAGGCCTGAAGGAGCCACACTGAAATGATATATTCTTGACTATTTCAGGTATTTCCAAGCATCATCAAAAACTCCACTAGCCAGTTTAGTCACTGTCAAACTAAGAACATTAAGGGAATACATCACTTTAGTTTAGTCTGTCTCAACTGTTAACACCTCAGAAGGTCTGGCATTTGGATTTATAATGATATTCATCATGTGAAAATTGCCATAGTTTCTGGGAGAGCTGGGAGAGGGAAGAGGAAATGGAACTGCTGAGAGCAAAGAATACCTTTCCCACAAGTATGTTTCCTCATTTCAGTAACGTCCATAACCCCAGTGAACGTCCCCCTGCACCTACCAAAAGCTAAGGGTAAGCGATTCCATTTCAGGTCATCAGTCCTACTGCGTCTTCCATAGGAATCCACAAAGACACCAAACTCTGCCAAGGAAAGTAATGTCAAGTCATGAGCAGTTTTGAAGACACAAAGGATTCTGACAGGGATTTTTCCCAGTGAGAAAATGTACACCATCTTGCAAGTCCCACAGGTTGCCTTGACATTGTCTAGACTTACAGAGTACTTGGATACCAAAAGGTATTTGAATTCTAGGTCTCTTTGTACCAATTAAGGTAAGGTTATTATTCCATCTGTTTCTGCAGTTGGGAACACTATGCTACTCCTACTGTAAGACACTCAGAACTACTGCTAGTCGGTTTTTGAAGACTTCCTGTGCATTTCCATGACACTATCCTAAGGGGCCAATAAAAGCAGCTATAAAAAAAAGTAACACACAAGACATTTAAAAAGTCTCTTCTATCAAGAATTCCAAAGTTTGAAAACCCTTTAATGTTTTATCAGGATAATCAAACGCCTGTTTTACTGAACATTAACTACAATCCCTCCTGTCTGGGCAAAGAAAACTACCTGTGGTACTGAGCCACAGGTACAGAGAACTTTTAAGCCAGAAGCAAGCTGATCAGAAGCTCTGCAGAAAACTGGATCAGGAATAGATATTTTAGCACCAATTTTCTGCGTATCTTCACTGCTTAAATCACCAGCTGCAAGTCTTTCAGGGCTTTCAGATTCACTACTTCTAAGAAGTCTTTTGTTACCAGGCCCTAGGGAGTCAACTCTGTCCATCTTTCTCTCTCAGCAGCACCTTTGGTTAGTTCCCATACCAAGAACAGATGCAGTGCAACACCTGTACAACCACACAATACACTTACCATGAAAACACAGCAGATACTCCTCCCTCTGCCCTGTTGGGTTCACTTGGATGATGCTGACTGGGAAACTGTTAGTGGATGCAGCAAACACAGCAGAGGCCAAAGTGTGGTCATTTTTATCCAGGAACTCTGCGCAAAGAGAATGGAGAAAAACAGCTTGATCAGCACACCAACTTTTTTTCCCCTAAAGCAGTACTCCACAGAATCTGTGGAACCATTTGGTGCATTCCTCAGAAAATGCCTCCTACCCTCCAGTGTGTACTGCTTCATCTCAATTTCATAGAACTTGTTGGTTCCAATAATGATGCTGTAAGTGGTCAAATGGATACAGCTGCAAGGCTCTGAGGTTTCAATCTCCTGGAAAAGAGAAGGAATGCATAGACCAGTATTAGTTCCCTGTAATTCTAAACAGATGTTGCTTATTATGGAAGGTTACACAAGGGCTGCTCTGAAAGTAGTGCCTCCTATTTTATTAATTAACTCCCACAATATCAGAGGTGGATATTGGTGGCATAGCAGTAGAGGTTGAATCTTCTCACCAATATTCTGTTATATTTTGCTGCCGTTTGATAGATGGCAGCAGAGGGGCAGTCTGACAAAACAGCATCTGAAGCAAAGGTATAGGACTGAATTCCTCCATGTGAACAAAATGGCTCCTACTGACATTCATCGATGCTTGCTGAATGCTTGTGGAGATCAAACAGTGGATGTGAGCACAGTGAGGTGATAGGTGGTGTGTTTCAGCAGTTTATAAACACATAAAAATAATTTGTAAATAAATACAAGGCATTACTTTTTGAGCAACCTATGAGTATAGCCACATTTATAATGGAGAGAGACAGTAACCTCTCAGCATCATGGAAAAACACTCCTGTTTGAAGGGAAAGTTTTATTGGTTGGAAGTGATGCTTGAATTGAGACTTGCAAGTCAACTCATCTCCAGTTGCTAACCTCATTGAGAACCTCTTCCTTTTAGAAGGATATGTTATTCTGAAAGATATTCTGCTCTGTAGGTCAGTTTACTGGAATAGCAGGGAGTGGTTCTCTGCTTATTTGTAATAGCTCGCAGCCACACCAATGACTGCATGTCTGAAAAGCTGCCTGGAGATGATAACAACAACCCGTTTGGTTTCTCTATATCCTAAATTGTAGCAACCATGTCACATGTTTGTCTCCAGTCATAGATTTGATGTAGATTTCTGTAATCTCTATTGTCTATTGTTTATCCTAGTTTATCTGGAAATTTAGTTGACAGAACAGAAGAGCATATTCTGGGCTTGCTGCCATCTTGTTAAGATCTAAATTGAGTTGTCTGGATCAGCAAAGATGTTGAAGTTGAATGGCAGCATTTGCAGAGACCAGCAGCTGTACTTCTTCAGAGTTTTCTGTCAAGTGGCACTCTGTCATGAGCAGGAGTTGGTATCAGCTACAATGCTTGTACACATTCCAGGTTTGCTGGCATCCATACTGTGTGTGCCAAGATTTGTCCAACACATGCATCTCAACTCCCCAGGAGGCCAGCATCTGAATTACTGCATGTCTGCCTGGAAGTGGCTGGCTGAAGAAGAGTTGCAGAGATTCTGCTTTTCACATATGCACACGACAGAGGAAAGCATTGCATGCTCCAGAACCATGCAGTATTAATGGTGCAGGTGGAGATGGCTACATACACTGGAAGTATATGCACAGCCATGTGAGATTTGTATCTTACTGCCTTGTTGGCTGTATTTATCAGCTGCTTATCCTGTGATGGGATAATACCAAATAAACTTTGACCTGCATTGGAACAGTAAACAAGTTATTTAATTGCAAAGAGAGAATTCATTTGCTGAGGATTTCTCCAAAGACAACCAAAGGGAGGGAACACTGATGGGTATGTAAGAAAAAAGCCTTCCTTAGGTAAATAAACACAGGTATGGGTACAGCTGGGTCCAGTATCTCAAAAACCTCAATTCTGTTCTCTGTCTGTCAACATATGCCAAACCTCATCACAGGAAATTGCTCTGTGCTCTCACTTTACTCTGCGCACATAGCGATTTTCTATCACTTCTGTTGGCAAACAAACGTTCTTATGCATGCAAAAAAAAGTTTAAGATGTTTGCTCCAGAACAACGCAAAGCCTTAGTGCAGTGTAGGAATTACCTCAGCTACTGAAAGGAATTTCTAAGCTTACCTTTCTGATACAGAACTTGCTCAAGCTCTCATTGTATCGCAGAACAACCACTTTATTGGGCATGGCTGCACAGATGCAAAGACCATTCTCAACCTGTAAGGAGGATTACAGCCATAGGTTAGGGTGATAATAAAGTAAATTCTAATGTTGAATGTGTGGAACAGATCCAAAGACCTTTCAACACAAAAGGAAATTTGCAGAGATAAGCAAGTCCATTTTTAGTAGGGTAGTTATAGAGCAAAGTAGTGAAAGGATAACAAGCCTCTTCAGATTCTCAAAGGAATATAAATTTGAACTGTTTCTATGATGCCCTTCATACTTAGAACACATCAGAAGCTTTTTATTAAAATCAGTAAGAAACTGACATGAGTTAAGTTTAATTTTAACCCCTCAAACTGCTACCTTAAAAATCACTTTGAACTGAATGATGTTCAGCTTGTTATCAGAGTGCTGCGCAGAATTAATTGTTAATGAGAACTTTTGTTGTGGTTAAATGTTCCAAATTGACCCTAGGAATTAGCATAAATATCAAGTGTTATCAAAGAAGTAAATGTGCTAGCTTGGAAACCATTACATGACATTTGAGAACAAACAGTGGATGGAATTCACCAACTATAAATCTTAAAGCTGAAGCAAACTCTGAGGAGACAGCTACGCTGTGCTTTGATGTATTTCTTATTATACAGCAGTTTAGGTTATACCATCATGTCACCCTGACTGAATTAATTCATATCTGTAGTAGATTCTCCATCCCATCTCCAGCTCAGTCTCTCTTTTCCACCTATACTGCTTTTATTTGAAGAAAAAAGATTTTAAACAAGAATGCAGACCTTGGATTTGTTGCCAGTGAAATAAAGATGCTGATTTGATTAATATCAAACTCGGTAGAGCCTAAAGGGTGCTCTGGGAGCAGGAGGGAGCTGTGTCCTACCTTGCCAGCAGCAAAAAGATGACATCCTTTGACAGCCTCAAAAACGTTTGGTGAGATATCAGGCTGGGCTGGAAGGTGAGACTGGGCTAGAGATTGCTTCACCTTTTTTACATCAACAAGACACAAAGCCCTTTCTTCTCCTGCAGACAAAAATGGTTACATTTTGTCAAGGGAAAACTCCTTGTTCCCTGCAAGTCTTTTTTGTTACCTAAGCAGCAGCTTATCATTACAGGCTGTTACTGTGGAAACAGTCACAATGTACCATGTAGAATTCATTTCATATTATTCCTATTAAAAGTAAAATAGAAAACTTATCTAAAAAAAAAAAAAAACAACCACCACAAAACAGGTAGTAAATCCAGTGGGAAAACAATTCTCTCTGTGGATTAATAGTGTTGCTAACGTCAAGTAGGTCATCACTAAAAGCAGCCTCCTTAGTGCACTATCCAAAATTAACCAGAAAGTTTTCTTTTACCCTTAAGAACGTCCTTAAGAAGAACTCTTCTGTGCCAACATAACTGGCAATGAGTTTCCAAGTGCTGCAATAAACAGTATTACAGACCATGCCCGATTCCTCTCACATGAAAGTTTAACTAAGCCTTCAATAACATACTCATTTATGGGAAAACACCAGACAGCATGGTGTTAGCCACTGTTCCTGATGACACACCAGTTTTAAACAAATAAACACAATTCTGTAATTAATCTAAAGGAAAGCCTGGGCCCTTGGTACCTGCACGGCAAGTTTCCAAAGCAATCAGCAGGAGGTTACTGCAGCACACATGATAACATACAGACCCCTACCTGCTATCATGAGTAGCTTCTCCAGATCCTTGATGAGGTGAATTTGGAACACAGCACCCACTCCTGGGATGTGCGTTAAGGAATTCTTTAATACATTCAGGGCATAGAGACCTTCCTCTGCACCCACCAGTACAACCTACAGAGACAGCAGAAAAAAAAAAACTGCACTGTATGAGGAGAACATGGAATGCCCCAAGAGCAAGTTTGGATGAGTGTTTACCAGAAGATGTAATGAAAAGGACAAAAAAAGCAAACCAATAACCAAGTACACAATTACACACATTGCTGTGAAGGCACAGTTTTCATGAGTGAACTATCCAGTATTCAGTAAGGTTCAACTGACCATTGTCATTACCTGGTCACTGAAGGGCATTGTGCAATTTATATCCAAACGGTCCTCACCCTCTAGCTTCAGCAGGGAGTTCCCAAGCAACTTCTGTAAATAACAGAAAGAACTTTTTTGTTATTGCTAAGTTAATCTTCCTCTGCTTCTCCAATGTATTTTAAACAATGCAAAATCATGGTTTCAGATGGGATAAAAGTTTAGTATAGATTTTCTTTTCTGATAAAGCTAAATGTTGCAGGGATCTCTCCTACAAAAGAATTAGTAAACTTTCAGCTGCCTGAAATGCAGTCAGAAATTGATCACAATTAACCTAAACTTGTGTACAATTTATTGTTATCCCTATAATTCCCAATTCCCTCCATCTCTTGCAGTGAAGCAGGATTTTTTTTTTTCCAGAAGGATAAAGACGTCCAAATGTCAGTGAGAGCATCTATTTTCTCAGAGACGAAAGAAATGTTAGCACGAGAGATGACTTCCTCCTAATCCGATATTCATTACTTCCAGAGCCAACGTTTTAATATGAAATGCCATAGAATCATGTCTCCCTTCATCAGAAAATAGATTTATCAGCACAGCAATGACAAAAGGCTATCCAAAGTCATAAAAACTCAATTCAACCTTTTATCCTTATCAGGAATAAAGCTAAAAGTAAAACACAAACACACTCCTTTCTGCTACAAAACAAAAAGAAACCCCAGTTCTTTAGGAAAGAGCTCTTTGGTTTTTTTCTTTCTTTCTTTCAAGACTTGCTCATTCCATATGGCACGCTATAAGATAAGATTTAAATCATGATTTAGACTGCTCTTTCTTCCTTTGCTGTATGCTGGAATTGCAGAGATACAATTTTTGAGTCCTCTTACTGCACTCCCAAGCCTAAAGAAGGGTGTTATAATATAAAGGACCAGTCTCACAATGAATTAGTTCCTGGTACTCATATTGCATGTCTTAAGGCAGAAATAAGAACTTACCTTCAGTTAAACCTCAGTATGTCAAATACCAAAAAATAATTTTTCAAAACTCTGCTCCCTCCCAGAATAGTTATTATTAAATGAAACTTTTATACTCACAGCATCAGCCTCAGCTTTTTCTCTGGAAACTCTCCCACCTGCCACTATTGATTCCAGTGCTGTGACCCAGCGCTGTTTGTCAGGGAAGCTGGGTGCTAACAGGTAGAGTGTTCTACCAGGCCAGCAAGTGGTGTGTGGATGAGACTCCAATTTTAGGATATATGGCACATCTGAGATGTTGTATAGATAGAATAAGACTTAGATTAGATTTTGGCATATTGTCAATGGACTTAAATCAACACCTTTCAGTGTTATTGGAGAGAAGTTGTATTTAGCATGATGTATTACCACAGCAATTTATACAGAGGTTTCTCCTTTTACAGGTCCTGCACAGGCTAGTCTCCTAAAGCTAAATATTGGCTAGATGTATACAATCCATACATACAGTGCTGTCTCTATAATAAGTAAGAATCATTTCTTGTCTTTTATTCAAAAGAAATAACATTATGGGGAAAAAAGAACAGCCATTCAGCTAGTTTTTTCCTGTACTGTTCAAGAAGTATCTGTAAAAATTGGTTGTGGAAACCTTTGTTTTTAACAATCTGAAGCCTTTAATGTTTAAATCAAGACATACATAATCTTTTCATCAGTTCTATTCAATACATACAAATTAAAACATTAACATTTTTTAATAATAAGAGACTGTATACACCCACAGTATTTCTAAGTTAACGACTTTCTGGTTAGAGCACAATAGTGACACATATTACAGAACTTCACACTTCATAATGAGTATTGATCAAAGAAATGTAAAGTAGGTTTGCTTTTAAGTATGCTACAAAATGCTAATATTTACTTCCATTTGGCTTGATGATTATCTTATTCACAGTTCAACTACCATGACAGAAGTAACTCCCTGTGTGTAACCAAATCTAACCAAACCTATTCACTTAATTCAGAGAGGTAACCTCGGAATTGAACAGTTACAGAATGAAAGTTCAAGGGAAAAAAATCTGTTTAGCCAAACAGAATACAACTGATGGCAAATCAGATGAAATCCATTTGACCTCATTGATTCTCACCTGTCTTTGCTGTATTGGAAAGTTCAGTAGCTCCTACAGCTCCATGAACAGTTACATCCCCATCAGGAAGGCAGAGCTCAAATTCCTCCAGAGGCCTCTGTCCGGCTGCAGAGAGAATGGGGAGATGGATTAAGAAAGGACAAAGAAACAGAGAAGAAAGTAACTGATAGCAAAATGAAGTGGATACAAACTGGATATTTCACAGCTGGATTGTGATAACACAACAGCAAATAAAACCATTAAAGACTAAAAAAAACACAACTACATTGCCTTATTAGAGAAGATTTAGCTAAATTAGGTATGGCTACAGCAAGCAATCTTTAGGCCTTGTTCTTCCTAGAAATGCTAAGTTACCTTCTCTTGCTTCTGCATCATAAATGAGCACTTTTGTTCCTTCCAGGACAATATACTTCCTGTCCCAGCCCTGTTGCCCACGTTTATTATTCCTGAAGAAAATAAGCACAAATCCACGTTGGATTTCCTACTTGGATTATGAACAAAATAAACATGCAAATTTTAAAAGAGATTTAATTGGTACAAGAAGTTGTAATGAACATATCCAATTAATCACATCATAAGAGCCAGGATAATACACAGAACTGTCCCAAATGTTTCAGCACCTGATACGGCACCAAGCACCATGTTTATACCTTGGCACTTTCATCCACCCTTCAAGACGTAGACTGCTGCTTGGCTCTTTCAGCTGCAGACCAGGAGAATTCATTTTATCCCGGCAGAACGCTTCAGAGAAATGCGTGGCATATTCTGCTGGCAGTCCACAAGTAGCTGGCAAGCAAGTTGAGCATTTTGGGTGACACATCACTTGGCATTCTGACAAAAAGACAGAGAAAAACTTCTGTAAAATGATGAAAAAAGCATTACAGTTGCCTCAACTCCTAATGCACAAATCCCTAATGCAGCTTTTATAAGAATCTCCTTCTATTCTGCATCAGATGTTTTCTAAAGTAGAATGTTCGCCCAAGAAATTTCAGTCTTCACGCTTGGTCATTCATTCAACCTTCACTGAAAAGCAATTCTAGGCAGCTGATGCTTCTTCATTCTCGTCACGTTACAGCACAGGCACACACTCTGCTCTTACCAAGACATTTAGATGCCTGCCGTCCAAAGTGCACAGTATCCAGACACACTGCACATTTTGTTGCTCTCATATTTAGCCCCACATTAAAACGATGTGGGATATTATGATGCATTCGCTCTTTCAGGCGCCGACTGTACTCTGGAAGGGACAAAAATCTATTCTTAGAATGCATATTGTGACAGGGATGACAATGACAGTAGGTTTTGATATTTTAAAGCCAAGGTGACTGCATATTTCTATCCCTGATGGACAAGGACACTGCCTATTTTCCTTTGCAGCCTGCAATCTTAAGCTACCTCAGTAATTACCTTCTACAGTTGCACAGAAGATGCCACTTGAAAACAGACTGTAGAGCTGACATTGCTATTGTGGTGTAGCAAGATTATGCTGAACAATCCAACCAAATTTCAAGTCTGGACTTACCTCCAATTCCTAAAGATGTGCTGGACTAATCACAATTTTGCTTATAGGTAACAAACTCTCCAGCACCTATACTGTTGTAATCAATACATCACAGATCTTTTCCCTTTTTATGCCTTCGTACTAACCACCAGTGGCAGTATATCTCAAAGCATACCTAAAACAGAACCTGTTAGTGGTTCTATTCTGTATTTTTGGTCGTTAATGAACAAAGTCAATCCTTCAAAGCATATTCTTTCACTGATAATCATCATTCTTTTCCCCAAACATTATCTGCTACTGAGGATACCTTTCTATGCTCATGCTACTCATCCTTATAGCACCCTGTCCTTCCCCACCTACCTGTGATGGCAAGACCAGTATGTGATTTTGGCTTGTCCCATCTTTTCCCACCTTCAACTGAAGACTGGGAGGTTTTAGTTTGAGGTCTCCCTGTTTGACATTCATTCTTGAACACTAGTTAGATAAATATAAAAGAGCAGAACCCTTAACCTGTTCACTTTTTCTGATGACCCCGTCACTTCCATTCTCAAAGCTATGGAAGGGCATTACAGGTATTACAGTTGATCTTAGCCAGAAGGCTGAGAAACAATATCCCCTTTTCTAGATAAGTGGTTATCTATATCTTTGAACTGGTATCTTCCTTTTATGCCTAACCAAATCATCTCCTATTACCAAAAATACTTGGGGGGGGAGGGAGGAGGGGGAGAGAGGAAGAGAGAGAGAGAGAGATCACACCTAAATAGATGAAAACATACAACAGAGAGGTTCATCAAGAACCTACCCTCTGGTGTGGAGGATTCCTTCCTGCGACTGGAGGGTGGAGCTAGCAGACTGATTGGGGTAGGCTGATGCTCTGGTGAGCGGACTATGGCAGACATGATGATCTGCTGCCTGGCTGTGGCTGGAGTGGATGGATGAGGGTGGTCTGATATTTTCCGATGAGCAGCTACAGATGAGATAAATACCACTCATTAACATAACCAACATGAAGCACTAGCTCATAGCAGTGGTTCTATGTGACCATTCAATGGTTACAACCAGCAGAAAAACGTGTAGCCTTCCTGCATCTTCTCTGCAGTAGGTTAGAATTTAAACAACACATTACTGCTACAGTGACACACAATTAAAGGCATGTATTCAGACCAAAAAATGTGCGCCGCCTCCAGATTCACCTTTTCTGTTAACTCCTACCTTCCTCACGAGCAGATCTGAGCTCAATGCGTGTTTTCTGTAGAGCCTCCTCCAGCTCAGCAGAACGAGCTTTCTCCTTCTCCAGTGCCACTTTCAGCTCATTGTATTGCAGGGGAACCTGTGTGGGTAAAGAAGGGTCCTCTTTCCGCCGACTAAACAGGCCCTAGCAACAGAAACACACAGACAACTCCTAACTCCTAGTAAGAGATGGCTTAAACTAGGCAAAGTGAAACTAGCTAGTGGCAGTCCGGCCAGAGGGCCTAATGGTAATTCTGATATAAGTAAGGATGGATTTTTAGTTCATATTGGCACTGGAGAGAAAATGTTGAGATATGGATTAATTTAAAGGGGGGCATACGTTACCTGCTAGTACTCACATGCTGAGTTTCCGAAAGCATCTAAACAGAGGATCTCAAAATATGTGGTTAAAATTAATTTAAATTACTTAATTCAATATGACAGAACTGTTTATGACAAAGATGTGACACAAGTCACATCACCTGACTAATCAATCCTATGCTAAAAGACAGCCACTCTAGATACACCATATGTTCATACACACAAACATACTTACTGTTAAAAGGAAAAAAAAGCATGGTTAAAGCTCTGTATTCCTACAACAACCTAATTGACTTGTAGCTACTGGGTTGGGAATAATAAGGTAATGGATAGGCCACATGAAAAACTTTCTGCCTAGCAAAGCTTATCCTTATTAACTTGGAATGCTCAAATGCTACACATAAAAAAAGATAAAACAGAAAATTTTGAAAACACAGCACATAGCTATATAGAAAGCCACCATTTAGTTCTATGACTCTCAAACCTCCTTCACCCACCTTTTTCTTTTTTGCTGGTTGGTCCATCTTTGCTTGCAGGAAATCAATGAGTTTGGTTTGCTGAGAAATAGTGCCCTCCATTTTCACTTTTTCATGGGAATAGAGAACCTTTGAACCACACAAAGATGTAAGAAATTTCATCTGAATAGCAGAAACAAACAACTCAATAGCAGAACAGAGCTAAAAATACTGTACCGTATCTCATGACTCTGAAAAGTACTAGATTAGGAAAAGGTCATATCCCAAAATTCCACCTTAAATGGGGAGCACAGAGTCCTGCCCTCTGTTTCCTCACCCTCACCTGAATGTTTTCCAGCTGATATTCCAGATCACTTCTTTCAGTCTTCAGAAGATCTGCTCGATCTAGAGCCTCCTGCAGACCTTGAGTTAAGCGGAAGATGTGGTTCTTCTGCAGATCCATTTGTTGCTGCAGCTTTGCCTGCTGTTAATAGCAAAAAAGTGGTGTACTTTTTTGTTTGTTGTTGCTGTTTGTTGTCTTTTTTTTTTTTTTTTTTTACAAAGCGTTATTACATGTTATTCTTTTTTTTTGCAAAAAGAAAAAAATAAAAAACGATGATCACACAGCTTAGACCTTCTTTAAAAGCTAAATTATGGAGAGCTTTGAGAAGCTTCATCTGTGGTCTCCAGCTATGCACCCACAGCACATTGGCTCCAGACCTGTTTATAAGTGTTTCCTACACTTTGCCTGATGTAGGAACGCTGTGTCTGGGCACAGACACTGCCTTGCAGATGTGACCTAGGACATGCCTTGTCATTATAAGCTTCTCTAATAATCACTGGGACGCTGGCTGAACCCAATTATCATTACTATCACCAGACCTGTTTTGATCTTCTTGTTTAAGTACTATGGGACTGTGTCCACTGGCTAAAGAGTCCTTATTGTCAACTCTTGGCTCCCAGCCCACCTTTCCCTGCACAGCAGTTCACTTTCATAACTCCCTGATGTGGCCACACATTTTGCAAAATTTTAAGGAAAAACAAAACTTCCACCTTCATTAATTCTCTAGTTACATATGAGAAGGATGGATGTGCAATACTGCTATTGACACAGCTTTATCCAGTCCTTCCCACAGTGTGGAACTTTCTTCTGAAGTTACAACTTGAATTTACAAGGTTACCTCCTCCAGAAGCCTCTGCTTGAGCTCCCTTTCTGTCTCAAGCTTCTGTTGTAAACTGCGTGCATTCATCTCCAACATAGCATGCTTCTTCTCCAGGTCATTGAGCTAAGCAGGTGGGACAGATGATCAGGACAACATAAAAGAGTGATAAATATAGTGTTTCACAATCTTAAAATTCAACTTCACCAAGCACACACAGAAGAAAAATGATACAATTATCCTTTACTTACTATAAAGGGTTGAGGGGGAAAAAAATTGGTGTGCCACTGCTCAAATGATGACATCGAGTTATTGACAGAACTCATTGCACATCCCTGGTATCATAGACTCTTTTCCATCAGCCATTCTCAAAACAGACACAAGTACTGACTGTGAGACAAACTCCATAGAGCAGCCCCACAGAAAGGGATCTGGGAGTGCTGGACCATAGGTTCAGCATGAGCCAGCAGCATGTCCTGGCAGCCAAGAGGGCAAATGGCATTTTGGGGTCCATTAAACACAACACAGCCAGTTGGTTAAACAGGAGGATTATCCCACTACATTTAGCATTGGTGCAGCCTGATCTTCAGCAGTTCTGGGCTCAGCACAGCATTAAAAGGATATTAAGATACTTGAATGTATCCAGAGGAGAACAACAAAGCTGGGCTTTCAAGGGCTAGAAAGCATGTCCTATGAGGATAGGCTGAGGACAAGTGTGTTGTCCAATGTGAAGAAAAGGAGGCCAAAAGGTGACTTCATTGCTCTGTGGAATGGAGAAGGAGGTGCCTCTTTCTCCCTACTACCTGATGACAGAATGCAAGTGAATGGCCCAAAGCTGCTTCAAGGGAGGTTCAGACTGTACATTAGGAAAAATTTCTTCACCATGTGGCTGGTCAAATACCAGACAGGCCTCCTAGGCCCAGTGTCTGTCAGTGTTCAAAAGGCATTTGCTAAAGCCCTTAATAACGTGCTTTAACTTGCAGATAACCCTGAAGTAATCAGACAGTTGGACTAGATGTTCTTTGTAGATCCCTTCCAACTGAACTATTCTATTGTTCTAAAATTAAATTCTAGGTCTTTGGCTTGAAGCTAGAATTCTATCCTGTTGATCTCCAGTATTTAACTTGCTCTCACATCCTGAAAAAGCTGCTCAGGACCACAATTCTAGAAATTATATCTCTACAAAAGAAAGGTATCTCAGCTTGTAATGGAAGTGTAGGATTGAAAGTTGCTTACCTTATCAGAAAGGCTCTCAGCTTTGAGTTTTTGTTCTTTTAGTGCTTGCTGGAGGGCTAGAATCTCTGCCTTGTGTTCTTTGACAGCTAGTTCTACCACCTGGCGAGATTCAGTAATACGCTGATCTGCTCTCACTCTGAATTAAAATGGAAGACAATGTTACCTAACACCTTTCTGGGTTTGACTTCTTCCTAGCATGCAGTGGCATCAATAACTTTCAGAGGTTTGCCTCAAATTCAAGATGTTACTTTATAAAGCCTGACTGTTTGTTGCAACACTTGTATTATATAACCTTGCCCCAATCTAGAAAAGCTGCTTGAAAATTTCAAGACTCTACAGTTAAACTTTGGAGCAAGGACTAACTTTTCATAAAATGAAGTAAAAGGGAAAAAAAAGATCAAGACTTCTATAAATTCCAGTGATAAATAACACACCCTCTTGAATCACTTACTTGCAAAAAAACAAAAGGAACAATATTACTGGTGAATGACTATTAACTAATACACCATTTTTAGAACTACTTCACAAGAATTTATATTTAGTTCCCACTCCCATATCCTATTCCAAATATATTTTTGTACTAGCTTCTATAGAGCATATGCATACAAGTTAATATAAAAGGGGAGGAGGGGACAAAAGACCTGCTCTGTTTCTCAGTATCCAGCATCCTCTGCAACTCTCTGACACGACATTCAAACTGAGACTTCTCATCCCCTAGAACATTTCTCCATGCTTCCCACTGACGCTCTTTCTCCAAGAGTTCATCGTTCAGGGCCTCCAAGTCCATTACTTGCTCTTCCAGCATTGTACATGTTGTCTTCAAGGCCTCCATAGTCTAAAAATAAATCCTCCTATCAATTCTCACATCCTACATCAAGCATGCACTTTAAGCTTCAGCCTTACCATTTAACTTACAGTACATGCAAATTGGCAGCAAACATAAGCTGGTAAATCACAACCCATTTATTTCCAACTTGTGATTGCCTTTAATGTCAGCTCTATCTCATTATGAAGATTTGAAATTGCCAAGGTCACAAAATTAAATAATTCTACGTTATGATACCTTCAGAATGCTAAATTTCTTCGCAGAATAATATAAAGAGAAGTAACAAAAATTTTCAATTCATTCAAGTACTTAGGGAAGGAAGTCTCGAGCAATAATTGGTTGAATTGCCCCTAGAAGCATATACATTCCCTACAGGCTTTCAGATTTAACATAATTTTTAGCCTTTCAGATAACCACCTAGCTATCATGGAAAGACTGTAATCCAGATTTATGTAAAGCCTTACTTGTTTCTGACTGGTAAGCTGCATCTCTCTCTCAGTGATCTCACGACGGAGATGATCAACTTCACTTCGCAACTGGACAACCTCATCACTGGCCCCTGAGGCCTCATCAAGTTGTTTGGACAGGAAGAAATTCTGATTGTTCAGTTCTGCGTTGTCTTCACTGAGCTGGTTCAGCTGTTCTTCCAAATCTGTAATCACCTAGAAAGAAAGATAAATTAGATTACACGTCAGTGAGTACAGGTTGTTTTGAAAGTGTTCTCCTCTCACAGAAACAATTATTGCCAAGCAAGAAGACCACTTGGCTTCCTTTTTTTTTTCCCCTCCTTTTCAAATTTACACACATGAAACATAATAATGACAGATTTCACGCAATGGGAGTACTTTGATTACAAACAGAGTTTTGATTCTTGCAGAAAACGCCTTGAAATTTTCTTTAAGTTTTGTTTAGAGTATAAATAGGCCATAACAACTTCTTTGTGAGAGAACTGCCTTATTTAAGGCACTGTGCTAGGAGTCAGGAGTTCTGGTTGTATTCTCAAATCTGCTGCTGACTCAGTGTGCTTTTGCCAGACCACTTTTCTCTCTTTTTTTTTTTTTTTTCCTTAATTTCTCCTCAAGTAAAATGAGGCTAACACTTCTTACAGAGACCTCTGAAGTGTGATACTTAAGAAAATTGAACAAGAGGTAGAAAGAAGGCAGTATAATCTGATGAATCCTTCTAGCAATTGCGGAGATTACTATAAACAGCATTGAATGCAGCCAGAAAAAGCAGAAAAAATTGAGAAATGTACTTCATCGAAGTAATATCAGCATAGGATACATGAAGAAAAAAAATGTGGCAGCACAACAGACTAATAGAAAAATCAGTGAAAAGCAGAAATTCAACGAGTACAATAGCCTTGCCTTTAATAAAGTGGATGCATTTATTTCTTAAATCAGAATAGCATTGTACTACAATGCTTTAAACCACATTCTGCTTCAATTTAAAGAACAACAGGAAGAACAGTGGGCTCTTCTCACAGTTCTTTTTAATTTGTCATGAGTGAAAGGCCATCAGCACTGGGTGGGTGAGTATTTGTACCTCCTAGCTAAAAAAATGTCATCCAACAGAAGAGGAAGGATCCTCGGAATAATGTTAACAAAAAGAATTTCAGAAACTAGAAAAGTTCTATACAATTAACATTCAACTATTAGAAATACATTCAAGAGGCATTGTTGCCTAGGCGTCAAAGAAAGGTGAATAAAACACTTCAATAAATGGGAAAAAATATAATACCTCAGAACATAGTTGGCCACATTCAAATGTGTAGGAAATTGGAACATATACAAGCACTTAAATAAATAAAGCAGTAAAGTGTTGCACGTCTCTTCTCAGCTATCTGAAAAGATGACAACTACTTCTTTTTGAAGAATCTGAAAAGCAGGTATTGGCTGCTCCTTACTATGGCTCTCCTAGATCTTGATTAGCAGTATTTGATTGTTGGCAGAAAAAGCCCAACTGCCATTATTCCCTGCTGGGTGAAGGGGAGATTCCTGCTATCCATACGTTCTGGGTCAAATCAAAGTGATTCATCCTCTAAAACACAATGCTGCTGATAAAAATCTGATCACGTGGATGTTTCCTGAGCACTCTTACTGCCCTGTTCAAAATATGCATTTTGAGTCAAATTCCCAAAGAACTCAGACTGTATCGTAAGGATATCTTAGTGCCAAATTGTTATAGGGATACTTGTAAATGTATTTACGAAACCAAAAAGGAACAGAAGAACACTTGCTTTTACAGTGTTTTACCCACTAGTCATACAAACAACACTGGTGATTTCTACTAGCTGCCAGATCAGATAATACCCTTCCTTTTCTTCTACCTTTATTTTATTTTCTGCTTATTTAACCACACTAGTGAGTTTTAAGCAATCTGTTACAGACCTTTGGTTTCTTCCACTTTCATTTGATATATTAATTCAAAGTACTTTCTATAAAGTGTATTATACTATATTTGAAATATAAGAGAGACCTGAGGGGTAAATCCAAAATTGATATGGTGACATAAAGGTAGTACTTTAAACTACAAGGAGGCTGTGGATGCCCCATCCCTGGAGGCATCAAAGCCAGGCTGGATGTGGCTCTGGGCAGCCTGGGCTGCTGGTTGGTGACCCTGCACACAGCATGGGGTTGGAACTGGATGAGCACTGTGGTCCTTTTCAACCCAGGCCATTCTATGATTGTGATTTCAAGACAGCTGTATACTTTAATGGCTGGAAGTTAAACTTTATTCACCCTTATTCTATGTTCTGAGATTCTGACTTCTTTCTTTGGATATAACCAAAATTAAACCAAACCTCCAAAGTGACTTGGCTTAAATTTTGAACATAATATACAACCTACATAACATCATGTAGTTAGAGTTTATTTATTTATTTTAAAGAGAGAGAGTTGTTCTTCTCATAATCTTCTGTTGTTTTTTTTTCTTTTTCACAGGGAAAAGGAAAATATCTTGACAAATTTTTTTGTTTTCAATCTAGCTGCAGGTATATATAATCCAATAGGGTTACAGAGTTTATAAAGCTTAAGTGGTGATAGATAACAGTGTCACAGGAAAATGAGACAATGCGTGATGTAAATGCCTGTCCTAGGAACCAAAACCAAACAGCACATGATAGGGGATGTGACCTTGGGCATACATACATACATACATACATACAAACAACCTATGCCAGAATCCCATACCTGAAAAGAAGTAATAGTTCTAGGCATTTTTCTTTTCAGTTAAGGAACTCCCCAGGCAAAACAAACAAACAAAAAAACTGAGCTATAGCTACGAAGTTAAATTTGTAAATCTATATTTAAGGAAAGCCTACAATGAAACACTATTATAGCTTTTTAAAATCCAAAACATCATCACAAAAGTCTTCAGAAAAGAACCAAACACTTGAAAGCTTAGGGGAATACTTCCAGGCAATCTAGGCAGCACTATCTGCACCATGCACCATCACTCACAAAGCTAACAAAATGTCCTCCTCAGTCTACGTACATCTTCGTGTACATCTATGTTCATCTTCACCCCAACAAATCCAGAAAATTGAGATAAAATCTAATGTGACCACACCAAACTTGACAGACTGTTCACTACGTAGAACACAGAAGATGGGTATCTCGTTTCAAACATCACAGAGTAACCCAAGCATAACAAACTTCAGCAGAAGTGATCACACTCAGCACAGTTCCCTCCCCGTTGCTGTATCAGAGGGGTAAGGTGTTTCTATATTGTATATCACACAATGTACAAAATTTAATCCATGCATCAAAACTACAGTCAAAATAACATGGGAAAGGGAAAAAAAAGAAGCAGTTTTAGAATATTCTTAACTGCAGTTTGCAAGCTTCTCCAAAGCTATGCTCAGATCTTTCAGGAAGATGTCTGTTCTCAGGTGCCACCAATAAATGCACAGGGAAATGTTAGGATAGTACAAGGTTAACTGCTTCAGAATGCCATCAGCAGCAAGTTACTTGGTGTTAATTCAATTTTTAGCACAATCTTCATTCAGAACTTACAAACTAATGCAGAATTTTACTCCTTCATTTCCAGTCCCCACCCCGATCTTCACTAGAAAGTTAGCTGTCAGAAGTTAATAGGAAAAAAACAAAAGCTATCTCACATCCCCAAGTTATCATAAGGAGCACATGAGAAAGGACCGCCCTCACTTCAGGTTAACTTATTACAGGTGGATCTGAGAGATGAAGCTTTTCTACTAGAGAAATACCAAGCATCTTAATGGAGCAGAATATCAGGCCTCTTACTGACAACAGCTGCAGATAGATACTGCTCTTGTACATCTACCTATATGATGAATATGTAACAACTAATTCCTCACTTTCCTCCTCTCTCCATAATCAGACAACATCTGCGACTTGAAAAATACCTTACACTGAAATTTCAGTCTCTAAAAATTCATCATGGCATAGCTTGAAGGACATTGCTCCTGCTAGCAGCTGCAGAACAGTGGAATATTTCACCATCTGTGTTCCCTTCCTTCCCACACCAACCCATCCTTAAAACACACAGCGTCCTGCAGTCCTCCATCCTTGTCCTCAGAAGATGAGCTGCCACTCCAAACACGAGCCTCACTCTCAAATCATGGCAGTCATTCACAGAGAAGGTCCTGTTGGCCTCTTTCGCAGCAATATCACTGCAACACCCTAAAAATCTACGATGCTTTGCCAAACCACAAAAACTCCATTTTTGCCATAACATTTTTCATTAAATGAAGTGGCTCCTCCCAACAGACAACTGCAAATACGTATACTCACAGGCATGCACGTATATTTTTTTTTTGCTTGTTTTATCAATTTAACTAAGCCATAAAGAAGTTTTTGCCTGGGTATTAGCCTAGTGGGAAAGATCTTTGGGAGAGAAGAGAGAATTTAGTATATGACATATCTGAACACAATTTTGAACACGTAAGATTTACTCTTGTATGTCAGCTAATTGAGTCAACATGGAATCAGGATTTTAGACTGAAGTCAGAAGGGAATTTTTTTCATGCCTTGCTATCCCATCTCCTAGAGGTACAGAATCAAGCTTGTAAATGCTTAAGATAGCAACACACAATGATGACAAAAAAACCTCAATGAGTGGAGGTAACCCTTGTTTTTAATGATGAAATCTTGAATAAAGGAAGATGCAGTATCTAATTAGCATTTTTTAAAGCCACTCTCTTTTCTAGAGTAAAAGCAATGGCCTGTTATCCCCTCTCCTCCCCCATAAAAATGGAAAATACAGGTGGTGGTTCCACAGAATAATATTAATATTTTACTAAGCTGACTGTAAATATACTTTATGGGATACATTTTCTCCTAAATTTTTATAGAAATTACCGCCTCCTTCCTGAATTATTTCTGAATGAAATTACTGAATGTTTTCTTCATGAAAGAATCCAATCATTAGTAAGATAACTTAGTATCATTCTTGACTCCAAATGTGAAGAAGCAATAATTAAACGCCAGATGGAAATAACTGACAAAAACCTAAATCTTCCTATTTAAGAAAATGCATTTTATTTCTAGAGTGCTTGTTTATTGCCAAGAAAATAACTTTTAAGACTCAGAATGGATGGCAATATTTTTCACGGAATAATTCTTTAAAGGAAGAGAACTAGTCCTATCCCCCTCAGTGGATTTGTAGCAGGAGCTAGCATTGTGACAAGATTACAATGCAGTATCATTCTGTGTGCATGGCCATGTTCATCTGTGTGTGTGTGTGTGTGTGTGCGTGTGTGTGTGTAAAGCAGGTTCAACAATTTGCAATTTTTACTATAATTATGTATCCTATCACTTATTGCACAACTGAGGTCTTTGTGGAAAAAAGCAAAAGCCAGTTGTTTTTTTTTTTGGCTCCAACAGTAAAAAAGACACGTTGCAAGATGAATCAATGCAGAGCTATCAAAGCAACCGAATACAAAAATCACAAAGACAAAAGAAATTAAGACCAACAATACAACAATGATCAGATATAAAACTGACAAATAGGAGAACCTAAAGTATTGACTTGGGTCAGAGACCTTAGCAAAAGAAAGGATAATAAGAGTGCAGCCATGGTACAAGGAAAGCAGATGCATTTTGAGTGTCAGTGTTCAATACAAATGAGGTTGAAGCATCTGGTGAAGGCACCATAACAAACATTCCTTGATTCCTCACTGTCAAGATAAGACTGTCCTATCATTTCTCTCAGTACTTCTCAGTAAAAAGGATAGACAGCTAAAACTACTTACAACTCAGTAAAAGAAAGTTTCTACCCATGGTCAATTAAATTATACACAGATTTTCCTGGGCTAGAAAGAGAATGAATGATGAGCATGTATTATTCACATAGGAACCATTTCACTAATTTGTTACTGATGAGGATGTCTGATGCATGATCTCACTTATACCACTAAAAGACCTACAATGCACAACACTTAAAAAATCCTTTTATGCAGAACATTCAAACCTCTCAACATTATTGAAATCTTTTAGAACCATAGAATCACCAAGGTTGGAAAAGACCTCCAAGATCATGCATTCCAACCGTCCATCTACCACCAATATTTCCTCACTAAACCATGTCCTTTAGCACCATATCTAAGCATTTCTTCAACACCTCCGGGGTCAGTGACTCCACCACCTCTCTGACAGCCCGTTCCAGTGCCTGAATGTTCTTTCTGAAAAGAAATTGTTCCTAATATTCAACCTGAACCTCTACGGAGCAACTTGAGGCCATTTGCCCTAGTCCTATCACAAGTTATGCAGGAGAAGAGGCCAACTCCCAGCCTTGCCACAGCCTCCTTTCAGGGAGCTGTAGGGAGCAATGAGGTCTCCCCTGAGCCTCCTCTTCTCCAGACTGAACAATCCCAGTTCCCCCAGCTGCTCTCCATAAGACTTGTGCTGCAGATTCCTCACAGTTTCGTTGCCCTTCTTTGGACTCCCCACGGCATCCATGTCTTTCTTGTAGTGAGGGGCCCAAAACTGAACACAGTACTTGACATGCAGCCTCACCAGAGCTGAGTACAGGGGGATGAGCACCTCCTGGTCCCACTGACTACACCATTTCTTATGTAAGCCAGGAAACCATTGGCCTTTTAGCTACCTGAGCACACAGCTGTCTCGTGTTCTGCCAAGAGCATGGATCATGGGTCAGTCTTCACTTCTGGAGATTGCCTGCTACACTTACAAAGCCAAAATTCTACTACAGTGAGATAACAGGTTACAACCTTTGGAAGGCAGCCTACAGCAGAACACAATTGGTTTTTGCCTGCATGGAGATGACAAGTATTTTCACAGAAAGCCACCATTCTGTAAAAAGGCCAAGACAGAACAAACAACAGAAAAGATAGCTATGGGTGTAGTATGTGTGACAACACACGGGGCCAAAAGATCACTCAGCATAAGCAAAGTAGATGACAAAAAGCAAAGTTCCCTTTGCAGAATTTACTTTGGATGGAGATTAATACACTTTGCTAAGCCCTACTTTCTCATTGCTTCATATCAGTACATTCTATGAACAGAACACAAGAATCCCCTTGCTGAAAAGGAACTGTGGAAAACAGTAACTCTTAAATGGTATTTTTGAAAGATGAAAACTGTATGTTAAATACTTAGTCATCCAGCACAAAATAATTAAACTTGAGGAAATCAGAAGTGGGAAAACAATCAAGATTTAAAAAAAAAAAAAACAGCAGTTATGCTCTGTTTAGAGCGATATAAGGAAAAAAAGCCTAGAAATATCAGCAGCCAGCGTTGATCCAGATGAATCAACATTTCTGTAGTTCACGTCACTGGAAGACAGACTCTCCATCAAGTTTGAAGACAGTGGTAATTTGCAAGAATTCCTATCAATAGTCAAAGACCCTGAGATTTGTCCTGGATTGATGAAATGTGTAGAAAAACATCTCAAAAGACCTCAAGTAATTTAAGGTAGAAATTAAGATCCTCAAGTTCTTTCTGCTCTTTGAACAGATGTCCACACGTCGCTGTATCATTTTGAACTGCACACTTTGTCTCTTCAGTCTTTAAATTCCCCTTAAAACCCAAAGTAGCAAGAATGATTTTCCATCAGCTCTGGCCTAGATCTACAATGCAGCTCGGGATTTGGACAGGCAGATCTTTTCTTCTCCTTGTGAGTAGAAAACATCTTTACCTACAAACATTTTTGCAGCTGCTACACCATTCTTATTAGCTGCACTGCAATGAGATATTTTAATTTACTTTCTTCTCCAAAAAGAAGAATAGTGTCAATTTCACAAATGGAATAAAACCTCACAACTGAGGTTTACCCAAAGCCTAAAAAACAATCAAATCCAATCAGTCTAGCTCCTAACACCTTTAAGACAGAAGTCCACACTGGGAACTAGTGTCATCAAGGATTAAGTCAGTAAATCGTTTGCTTCCTTATCCTTAATTTCAAAATAATTCAATGATCTGTATTTAATACTCACTGTGCAGCTATTACGAAGGGCTTCAAATTTACGCTGGATTTCATCTCTATGTGCCTAAAGGAGGTAAGAAGTTAATCATCAATTTTTCATACATGAGAATTAGAATCCAACAGCTGTTGCTAAACAAACTGCAGAACAATCTACCAGCAAGCAAAGTTTGGAAGGCAGATGCTGCACGCTATGAAAGTACTCCGTAGTGACAAAGAACTGATTAGCAAGAGTCACATCCTACTTAATCAAATGTTCCCAATTCTGAGCTACTTAGAAAAATGTACAAACTCAAGTACTGAATTAAATAAAAAGTTCCATCTTAAACAGTCACTAGATCACTTACTGATTCCATGTTAAGTTTGTACATTCATGACATAAATTTGAGTTAGTTTTACTTTCATACTCAGATTAGTATTTCATACAAAATAAATACCACATACAGTTTAATGCTTGCAAATAAAAACTACAATGAAGCATTATGCAAGCTATCCCAAACAGCACTGCCAATCTACCTGAGTCCTACCATCAAGCACCATTTGATCCTAAGCCTCTCTAAAAAGCAGTGATGAAACACAATAATCAATTCTTTGGAAGACAGCATCCAAAGTATTGAAAAGTACATGCATTATTTTAAAGAAAGCAGAATTGCATGCACCATTTTACCTCCTAATTTACAAGCAAAGCATGACAAAGCAAAAGTTCTTGTTTCAGCCTCATGCCTTTCTCAAAATTCATTCAGACCATCAAACTGATTTAAGAAGTGTAAAATGTCATATGCTATCTGAAACCTTAACGAACGAAAGGTTAGTGTGCTAGCACATCCAGCTATTCTTCATTCGGAGCATTTTTGTTATAGCTAAGAGGCTAAACAGGAAAAACTCTTTAGCACAAGTCAAATATGAGAGCTAATACATTATCTTACCACAACAGGCAATGTGAAAAATAAAGTATATAAAAAAATGCCACATCATAAATACTCCAAGCACACTGAACTGCCCTATCTTACAACAGCTGGTTCAAGAGCACTACCATTTTGCCAAATGAACTGAAGCAGTAACTGAGTGAACACAGGTCATGTACATTCATCTGTTTTGCTGATGATGGAGGGGAAAGATATCAAGCACATAATCATCACCCTGTTAGCAGTGATATTAGCAGTTATGCTAAGTTTTCAGCTGGCAGAGGACCATAACGATTTTGAGCAAAAAGAAACTAATGCCATGTTCCAGTGAGTTATTCTTAAGCCTTGGTGTTGCTGCAGGACTTTGCCAGCGTGCACCTGCTTAAGAGCAATTCGGAGTGCATAGTTCTCCCATTCTCCCACCCAAAGCACCAAGCTCATACAAGCACCTGGCTCAGCAAATCCCCACTTTCCCATTCTAAAACATAGCAATGGCAGAAATATTCTGAATAACAATTATTTTATCAAATGTTACTGGACAAAGAGAATGAACATTTTCAACACTTCAAAATAACTGGATTTGAAGGTCATTGAAGACTGCTCCCTCAGTGTGGTTTAGCTGGCCAAGTAGCAGGTCAGTATATTCTCCCTCCCCCCTACTGCCCTCAGAATCCTTTCTGAAGGAAGTATTTCTTAGAATCAAGCAGTGTGAAAGCAGCTTTTTGTACTCAAGAGACAGCAACCTGCAGCATATAATTTACAATTATCTTTCCAAAGAGGGGGAAAAAAGGGGGAAGGGGGCAATTTAAATTTTCTTTTTTTCCTTTATGTCATTCACACATGTCATCAGAGACTGCAAGATGCAAATAACGATTTTTAAACACTGGAATAAAATTAGGGTGCTTAGCAACACTATTTTCCTAGTTTTCATTATTGCTGTTTTTCAAAACAAGTATAAAGCAGGCAAGCTTATAGAAAGAAATCATCAAAACATTTCTGATCAAGTACCTTCAAACTTGTGATAAATTATTTAAATAAGTAAATCAGAGAACAAAGCTCCTAGCAATAACAATTTCACATGTAGTTTCACCTCATCACAGAAGTAATAGTGTTCTTTGGGCACCAATGATAGAACTACCAGGAGCACACGTAAGGTTAATTTAATAGACAAAATTGGACATCTTAGACATAGCTGCCTCTACCAACTCAACACACAATTAATGCCTTTTTCTGAAAAATAAAAGAAATAAAGAGTAAAAATACATATTTAACCTCATCATAAAACATGGACCTTCTTAGTTCTAATCTAGAACCAATTTTAGGGCTCACCGTGAGAGCTTGAATCTCTTCCTCTGCCTCAGCTGTGGTCTCCTCTAGTTCAGTTTTGGCCTCACGGAGCTGATTCTCCAGGGCTGTCCGTGCAGCCTGCAGCCCAGTAATTTGAGATTCCCGCTCCTGGAGAGTCAGCTGCAATTCTGTCAACTGCCTTTTGAGTTCCAGCTTCTGTTCTTCGTGCTCTAGACCAACCTGAAGAATGAAAAAAGTAGCATCCAAACACAAATTACTTACAAAGAAAAACACAGGCAATATAATCTAATTTCAAACCTCACTTTAGGATGACATTGCCATTTCTATTCCAAAATCACATCTTCACAGATTGCTTAAGTGGCTGAGAAGTCAAGGATGCTGCTTTGTCTGCTTAAAAGCTACTCATTTGCTTTGAAAAAGATCAAAAGCATTTTGAAATGAAAAAAGAAAACAAGAATAGTTCCAGCTGTGACTCAAATATCACATCTAACACGCTGATACAGAAAGCATTACAGTTGAAGTAGTTTGTGCTGACATTTCTTCACAGAAATTATTGCATTCAAGAATCTTTAGACATAAAGACTATACGAATCTTTACCTGTATATCTATCTATTTAGGTTATTTTTGAAGAAATCAAGCAAATAACCTTGCTCTGGGTTTACTTGAGTAGCTTTTGTTCAAGGTTTTCTTGAGGCATAGTCAAGGATAAATGTGTTGTTTCCTGGAATGGATAAAAAATGAACAACCAAGCAAAGCAGACCTTGGTGCTCAAATCAATTCCAAATTTTAGCACCTTCTTCAGGATGTTTGCATCCCACGTGACTCTGTTGTGTTGCAGATGTGAGAGAAGCCTGCCAGAAATCTTACACTGGTCCCAGCCAACTGCCAGTCAAACAAGGACAAGTGCAAGTCATCCAACCCTCTTAGCTAAAGGCAAAATTTCAGACTGAAATGAAAATTATTAGAGCAAGACTGGAGAAGGTAAAAGATCTAAAAGTGAATTCAAAGCTGATATAAAACTAAAGAACTAAAAATGTGGCACAGGTCACAAAAAAATGCAGGTTTTCATATTATTGTTAATTTTTTTGAAAACCTTAGAAAAATGTGCATGAGGGAACAGGTCTCCCGTTTTCTTACAGCACTCCTGTTGTGTCGTTTGCTTTCTACTCTGTAGACTCTAGGCCTACGGTTAAGCCGATCATTGCACATAGCTAAGCTTTAATTCTTTACTCCATAATCACTCCAGCTGAAAAATATGATATTGTAGAAAAAAATACAAATGTGATTCTGAGAAAGCAAGAAGAAGATCTAAAAGCTCTACACTTACTCCAATGAACAATCTCTCGTATTTTCTCTCCCTCCAGGAGAAGAATTCCTGGGGGGGAAAATACTGCTAGACCAAAATAAATTATTACATGTTAAAATACCACTTTTAAGACACACAGAACTAAGACAACTTAATTCTAATCATCACTGTAATACTTAAAATGAGATGCATTCAAATAAGTTTGGAAGGATTAAACTCATTTTCACCTCTCGCAGCCTAGTCTCCAACTCCAGCAGGCGGTTCTTGTCAGTGTGATCTTGGTGACTCATCTTTTCCAATTGTTCCTCTAATTTTCGATTCTGGGCCTCTAACTTTCCAGCTTGGGTTTCCAAGTAGAACTTCTGTTGTCTGAGCTCTGAAATCATCTCCTCTTGGGCTTTCCTGATAGGAGAAAGAATAGAAACCCAAAGCATCCTTATATAAGGCCTTTCAGTGTAGTGAAGCAGGGAAGAACATAGCACAAGCTCCCTACTACACTAAACATGAAGCTCGTAGCTTAACTTCTATGCTTTTATTTTAAAAAAATCCAAAAAAGAATCCAGCTCTCTATTCCTCTCAGAAAAAGATCCACGTACTAACAGATTCATCCATATATACCCATTAAAATTTCATGTTTGCATGTTGAAAAAAAAAAAATAATAATAATTCTATACATGATTATCTACCACAATATTTAAGATATACTTCATTCTTATCATTTCACCAATTCCTTGTTACATACTTTCTTCATAGGAAAAAATGAACGGTAAGAATAGTTGCTTTCGCACTAAATAATTTCATGAGATGAGAGAGATTGAAGGGTTTCTGGCGGGATTTTTGTTTGTTTGCTTCTAGAAGATGAAATGGACCTAGAATAAGTTTTTAACTTGACCTACATGGAAGCAGTGATTTGTTGTCTCTAAACAAAGACTTCATCTATAATGTGAATGAAAATAATTACCTGTGTGCATAAGAATTCTGAGCCTGCAACCTCTGCTAAAAGCAACAATTAGCTTTTGAAACGGATTTTCTCATGCAAAACACGCAAACATCATTCTTTCTACATTATTTACAACTCCAGGAATTATTTTATCATGTATGGGAAATTTCTTTCCACTTAAAGTCCAACAAAGCTCTACATATATTAATGAATTAATATTTTAACAACTTCACTGTGAGATAAGCTGTTACTAATCCTGTCTCGGAGAAATTATGTGGCTTGCCCAAGATCAAATGGGAAGACTTAAAAAAGCTAAAAATAGAACCCAAGTCTTCTGACTCACACTCACACTTCTGTGCATTGCACACAGAACCCTCCCCTGTGTTTCGTGTTGTTGTTGCTTTTTTTTTTTAGTTTATCTCTACAGATTATTGGCAGACAGAACTGTCAAATGAGCTACCTGCTCAGGAAGCTGATCATCATTAGCTTCCTCAGATACTGGTGGAACAAAAGCTAGCCAAGTCCCACGCTCCTCTGAAGGGCTCAAATCACTTAAATTCTAATAACTTCAAACATGCTCAGATTGATTGTAGCTCTTGTGGATTCAAAATGCAGTCCAACAACAGATTCATACATATTCACCACCACAATTCACAAAATAAGTACAAACTCATTAGCTATCTGCTTTTATAAACACGGGCATAAGAAAGCAAATTTCCTCTCAAAATGCTGTTGATTCTGTAATATCTTCTAGCAATTCAGCAACATTAGGTTAATTGACAATATTTCTTAAACTATCCCAAGTAATATTTTCAAGCATTATTTTATTTTTCTTGTTTTCTGTTGAACTCTAGTGAAGCGTCCTGCTATCAGAGGATCATCTAGCTCATCTGGCTCACGGGAGATCTTATATTCAGTTCAGCACAATGACTGCAGCACTAGACCTTGCATATGTTTCCCAGGTATGTTCTGAGACACTACTTGTGCTTTATTTCAGACTGAAGATAAGTGATAGCTTTTCCCATCTCAACAGACTTCACGTGTTATTAACCAGAAGTCATCTGGAGCATAAAGCAACTCAATTCAAATTTCCACTTATTTCTGTGAATATTTCTGGCTGTTCAAGCTCAAATAACTTGCCAGATATTTGAAATACAGTAAAAATTGGAACCATTATATATCTGGAGGCATAATCAGCAGTGAAAAAATAATAAAAAAAAAAAACAAAACAAAGCAACGCTTTGCCAAAATTCAATCTTGGTTGATTCTATTCAATATTATAGGTGAATCCGTCCAAGTGCTGCCCACAGAGTGGGCAGAGTGCTGCCCAATATTGCATCCAGCAGCTGATGGACATTGAAAACATTAATGCAGACAGCCAAACTCAATGACTCTCCAAACTCAGTAAAAGCAAATGCTATTTTAGCCCTATCCTGCAAGGCATATCAAACAATCTGTGCCCCTTCTATTGAAGTAGAATGCTTTTATGTTATTAAAGAAGCAAAAACATTTTTAAGAGAATAAGGAATCTGAACTGAAAAGCAAAATAAAATTCAAGTAGGCAGAAAGATTTGATAGGGAAAAGAAGAGGTCCAGGATTTCCTCCATGTTTAACAAATAAGAATTCACCACAAGAGCAACTGCTGTTGACACTGCGATTCAAGATGGCATTAGATGTTGTCCAGTAGTATCCCACAGAGATGTATTATAAAGAAAAAATGAACTGAAACAGCATTCTGAAGTTGGGATGTCTTATACTCCATATTACTTCTGCCCACTGCAGTAAAATAGTAAATCTCATCATTGCAAATGCTTCTGGCTTAATAGTTCTAGATCTTTTTACTTGTCTTCTTAGCCATGAGGCAGGACAGAATGTTTATGAAAGAAATATATGTAATGTTTTCCATTTGAACATTAAGTAACTGCCAGAGGAGCCAAAGAAAATATTAATATACGAACAATTTATGTATGTTAAAAAAGGTATATATGCTTCTCCATAGGTATTTCAAACATTTAAATTGCTAGCATTCATTTAACATAATTGGTAAACCTACATGAGACAGCAGCCTCAAGAAAGGCCCCAAACAATTTTGCTTGTCATGTTTGGGAAAACACAGAAGCAGCAGTGAACCACAACTATTTGAAGAACATGCACATTTTACAGAAAACAAGCAGAGAGCACAGCACACTTGTAACAAAGAATTTCCTTAACATTTAGAGAAAAGATCCTACTGAGAACTGTTCAGTGGTGACCAGTATGATAGCAGTTGCTATACTTACATGTTCCTCTGGGTAAAAAGGCTGCTATTTGCAGCCAGTTTATTGGCCTCAGATAATTCCACTATTCTCTGCTCCAGTGACCTAATCTTCGAATCCATTGCATTGATCATCTGAAAAAGAGCAATGTGCCTTTGAGATTACACAATAAAAGTGATTTTAAGAGCAACATTTAAAAAAAGTTTTGGAACTTTTTCCAGGAACAACACTAAAAAATATATTGATCAAATGGCTGAGAAAAAGAGCATTATGGGTGCAACTGCTGAAGCTGTTTGCAAGTACTTTCTGCTGCTTTAATAACTAGAGGAAAGCAACCATTACATTAGCAACTTACATTTTATTTTCAAGAAAATATTCTTGAAGATCCCTTGTAATAACTAAAAAAAATTCATCTTTTAAAAGATATCCTTCAAGACAGTTCAGCAACAATGCAAAACCTCAAACAATGCTATCTTGCTAAAAACCATTGTCTCAAAAAATCTCTTAGAACATTCTGATTTCCAGTTCCACACCACATACCGCTTTCTGCTCAGCCAGGACTTTACATTTCTCACGCGCTTCTTCTTCATGTCTTCTGAGCATATTCTCAAGTGCTTCCTTATCAGCAAGATCTTTCTTCATCTGGTTTTCCAAAACCTAAATGAAGACATTACTTTTGTCTAGATTATATCCATTTCAAAGGGCAAAGGACGAGCAGAAAAAAAAAAAATCAAGACAGATTATTTTTAAGTAATTTATCACATCACAAGCAACATTAGACCCAGGATGCAATGGCACAAAAACCCTGAAACAGCAAACTTCCTCAGCTACCTCTGAAGACTGAATTTTATGATGAAGTTTTATGAAGACATAAGACTATTTTATTTTATTTTTTAAAGATATTTACGCTGTGCTCAAGAAACATTCTAGACTAGTGCAACAGAAAACAACAAAAAAAAACTCTATCCCCAGTGTGTGTGCATAGCAGAGGTGGTAAGGAAGTATGCATTCTGTACTCACCCTAACAATATGGCTCAGAAGTCATTTTTAAGTTCTGCAATTATGCACGAGAAGGCAATTGAGACCCCATTAATTCTTTAGGTCAGAGGCACCAAATGAGTGAGCTAAGACTTCTTTTTTGTAACATAAATACTAGGTACAGGACTAAAGCAACTATTTGGTGTTGGTTTTTTTTCTTTTTTATTCTCATATTAAATACGTGTGTTTTGTTGGCAAGGCCAGAGTTTTAAATCAGTTGTTAAACTGAACTTCATTTTCTTCAAGGACAGGTTTTTAAAGGCACAAAGAACTGCTACAGACATGACACTTATTAGAACTTAACAAGTCTGGACACCACAGGATATCTTTTACCATTCCAGTTATAAATACCTCATGCCTTGAATCTCTTTCATCTGGCTTCCAGATCTCTTCTACTAAACCCTATGTCATATGTCCCCATAATTCACTGTCTGTCTTTTCCTTTTAACCCTATTCCAAGCCCTGTCGTCTTTTCCAGTTTCCATCTTAGCACTTCTCCCAAGATTTACTTCTTGCCTTTCTGCTTTCTGTCACTCTCATTACTGAATATCAAAAGCTCTACCAGAAAATCTTTTCACCTTTTCCCTTCTCGTTTCTCCCACAGAAATACCTTTTTCCTTCCTAAGGATGACATCCTCAAACAATTAAGCTAAAATGTAAAGTCCTAGGTATATGTAATAGATAAAAACTGCTGAAAACAGGTTATGTACAAACAAAGATCCTTACAAAATGCACTTACTGGCTGATGTATTGCAGGCTCTTTAGAAAAATCCTTAACCACAGCACATACTCCCATTTCCCAATTTGTTTTTCCTAGTTTTAGATGGTGTCTACAATTCTATTTCTAACTGTATGTTAAAGTCTTATGCTACCCTGGAAAAGACAAAAACAAAGTGGGTGGTTTCTGTGGCTTCTTGGCAGATGTTACAGCTCCAAGAAGATGGAAGTTTAGAAACATTCTAGTATTTACAGAATGTAAAACTTGCAGGTAGGCTGTGTGAATACTCTTAAATCAGAAAATCTTCAGTAGGAACCAAACGTTTTTTCAGGATGAGAGATCCAAAACCATTTAGTAAGAATTATTTTGTCAGCAATGAACAAATTACAGTCAACAATTATGTAATTCCTATAGTTCTAATTTCAAATGTCACCTATTTTAACACAGCATTAAAAACAGATAAGGTACAAGAACATGGACTAGAAGAAAAACTCACTCATATTTCACTAATCTCTCTGAACACTTCAGAAGTTGTAATCGAGACAGCAACTCATAAGACAAAGCAATCAAAGCCCAAAGGAAAGAGTTTTTCCCTGAAACCCACAAAAACTTGTGGAAGATAAGAAGATTTTTTTTACTTTGAGTTTCTCCTCATAGAATTGTTCCTTCTGTTTCAGCTGCAACTCCAGATGTTGTGCTGAGATCTGAGCCTCTCGATGCTTTTCTTCCAGCTCCTAAAAGCAGCAGAGATTCATATTCAGACACAGGTTGTGCATGTGTGTTACACAGACACTGAACATTCACTGTCATTTTTTAAAGCTCTATACTGTATGATTATGTCATAGAGAGGGAAAGAGAGGGGAAAAAAATATTACCAGAGCTGCATGTGATCAGTTTTAAGCTTTCTATATTGCTGCTGACCTATCCACTATAGAGGCAACATACTGCTGAAGACAAAGATTTCTACTTCCACAATAAGAATCTGATTCTCAGTAACATATTCTCAGACAGACCAAGCATATTTTGTGAAAACAAGTAGTTAAAAACACTTATAGCTGCAGTGGCATGGCATCACAGGAAGTACCATTTATTTTTAACAAGGTCTCTCACTTTGCTTTCTCGCAGAAGGCCTCAATAATGGGGCACTGCTGTTATGCTTTTTATTCTGTATTCACAGAGCAGGAATAGTATTTACTTCGCCACGTTCGTCAAGCAAATGTTGTCAGCATGACTGTTTATAAATTGTTTTGAAAATGAGAAGTACAGGATGCAATATATATGGTAGATGGTGCCAGAGTATTTTTAACCTCTCTGCCTCACAGCCGATAGTTGCAGCTACGCACACAAGGACTGAGATAATTCTGCATCTCAGAGGTTAGTTATTTTAGTAAGAGGAACAGTCTGCTGTGTGAATCTATTATTGGGGATATATCTATAAACACCTTTCAATAGGACAACTCTCAAGAGCTGAGCTTAGAACTTTATGTTCCTTCACTGTCGTATTTGCCATCCTAACAATTTCTTTAGTGCAGCAGACAGATCCAGGTCTGTCATTCACTGCTGCTGTGTTGGCTGCTGCACAGACAAGTTCAGGTTTTGGGATGCATGCAGGTCTCCTGCCTGCCTTCACTACTACACAGCCTAGGAAAATTTCCATTTCATATTCTTTTTTTCCCTTCATTTTGAAATCTACAAAGATTTCTTTGCTCCAGTAATTGCAGTAAACCTCTTTTTCCAGAAGAGGAAATCAAAAAGGAGGTTCACCAAAAGTAGGTCATCTACAGTGCCAAGTACCCGAAACTTCTGCAAGAAATGGAGATTGCTGCTTTTTTGCAATTGAAATGCATCTCCCAGCAACAAGAGGGACAATTCACCTCTCCCAGAAACCCACACGTTTCTGGTCCTGGCAGAGAATCAGACCACCAGATCAGCAACAGTTTCAAAGCTACCAGTATTAGACTGCTTACATCTGCGTAGGAGCTTCACCAACTTATAGCAGGCACTTAATAGCCTGTTTGCACTTAAAAGGTAATATTTTACCATTCCAGTTCTTACCACTATTCTCTATGTAGCTCTAACTTTCAATTGTTATTAGCATCATAGCAACAATCTACACTTTCAAGAATTAATAAGTATCTTCTCTAGCTTGTTTCTTACTTATTTAATTCTATGCAGACAGATCTAGCAGGACTTCTTAGGTACTAGATGACTACTACACAAATCCAATCCGATTTATTCAATAAGTCTACCTTATTCTATGCAATTCTGTATCATCAGCTCCTCTGCTATCCTTCTGTTCTTTCTATACCAGGAAAAGTCAAAAGTCTTTGAAGAGATCGACTTGAGGGAAGAAAGAGGGCAAAAAGGGGAGGAAAAAGAAAGCCAGCACTCATACCCTGTAGCTCCCGGATCAGCTGGGACCACCAGCTGCAAGGGACTAGGGAAGACACTATAGGATTATTTCCTTAATGCCTGCTTGACATGGTTGTTTTTCGTTTTATAAAATAACTTTGCATCTCTCCAATATTCTGTCAGAACTCCATGGAAACTATCTATGAGAAATGCTAAACATATCCCATGGAGTAAAACAATTAGCAGATATTTCTGCATTCCCTTCCAGATTTTCCTCCACAGAGAACATAATCAAAACCAGTGAACAATCCCCAAATATACACAAGAGGCTTATGCAACAATTCAAAGTTTTACACCATTTCTAAATATAAAGTTGGCTCTGTGCCCAGCAAAGCCATAGTCTCCCACTTACCATGCATTCATGTTATCAAAATAATTTGAAAGAAAGAACACTACCAAAGATCTGGTTCTACCTTTTCATGAGAGCTCTCAGACATCCTGATGCTGAAGTCTATCTATGCAGCTACCATCCAGAACAAATATGGGTCATACTTGTCCAAATAAGGTAATGTATTTCCATTTGGCCTTCTTCAAGTATGTCTACTAATAAAAATAATACCTTTTTGTTCTTATCATGTTGGCAACAGAGAAAGAACTCATTAGAAATGCAAATTATTTTAATTACTCCAAGATTAAGCTTCTTGTCCCAGGGAAGTATTTGAAATATCTTCTGTTTGGTTCCCTGTAGACTGAAGTACCAACTCAATATGAAGTCTTAATATGTTTAACAAAGAGAGAAACAAGAAAATGCCAACAGAGATATGTGGGTGCAAATGGATTCCCAACAAATATTATCTTTGGAGAAGATCAGTTTAGATGACTAACTTCTCGCTGCTACAAGGAGTAAGCATTTCAAGTAGACCTGGCTTCTAAATTCCTTTGCAATTTAGTTTAAAATCTAGATATCAATGCTTTTATTATTGCAGTATATCCTGTACTGAGTTCAATGTGTTCCCACTGAGACAACCAGAATTTCAAAGTAGTCTTAAGATTACAGGTACAGTCATTAGGGTTAGGGTATTGTTCGTAACAGAATTTGAGAATTCAAGCTTTTCCAGTATGAATGGTACACAAAATGAATCCCTTTGTTCAACAGTTTCCACCTTATTCAATGCAATTCTATGTCTTCTGTTCCTTTCCTACTCCTTTCTCACAAACTCTTACCCTTTATCTTTCATTTTCACCTCTGCTCACCAGAATTTTTTCTGCCATCTGTTGAATCTGCTGAGATTTAGTCTGAATATCTTCCTTTAGACGGTTTTCTCTTCGTTCCACAGTCTCTAATCTCTTCACTTGATTCTCCAGAGAATGGCGCCGTTCCTGCAGAACAATTAGTAAATGCTTCTTAGGCTAACCAACACTGCATTACCACAAAGCAGTGAGTACTTTTTGGAAGAAGAGCTGAAGCTGACTGTATGGTTGTCTTTTATATTTGAAATCCTCATCACATCTCAAATCCCTTATCCTAATTACAAGTCTTTACTGCTCCTCACTGAAAATAACATCAGATTACCTGTAAGCTTTCTTCTAATAAATAAATTGTATTTTTAATTAATATATATAATAGAATAAAATAGATTGACGTCTAACATTACTTTCCTATGAAGACGTACTATAGAAATACAAGCTGTTCAGTCACCCAGGTGAGGGTTCCTGAACTGAGACGCATCCCAGTAACTAACTTACACTAGGCAGACCTTCTTCACTCACCTCTGCTTCAAGCAATTTCTTCTTCATGCTTTCATTAGAATCTTCCCGATTTTGAAGTTTCTCTAACTCCTTCTCAGCTCTCTCCTTAGCTTGACGGATATTCTGAAGCAGTTCAGTTGCCTCTGAGCTAGCCTTCACAGCCTAAGTCCAAAGGAAAAGAACAGCATTGTAACAAAAACATACATATAAGAACTCTTGCTCTCTCAAAGCTCCTAATGCCACAATGGTCAACACTCAGAACTTTCACTTAGCAGTCTAAAAGTAAGATAGTGTACAAACATGCTCAGGACCCCAACTTTTGTTACCTAATTCTTTTCTTTTTCACACACACACACACACACACACACACACACACACACACACACCCCCTGAAAATTCAGGAGCTCTACACGTTTGTCTTGCTGTACTGCAAGTTTCTAGTTGTCTCTGCATACTTGGTAGTCCATCCTGAAGTTCAGTTCAAGTTTTTGGAAAGGGCTGACAGAATACTCTTGCTAAAACACTAGGAGAATGACCTGTTGGCCTATGGATAATTCCTTAGAATTATTGAAAAGACAAAAGCAGGGTAAAGTGTGACTTTTTTGAAATTTTGTATGTTACATTTCTAAACAGTTTTGGTTTTCTATCCATATTCCAGACCACTAACTCTCAAAAAAAGCCCTTTCTGAGCAAGTGTCAAGTTTGAAAAGCTCTCTCAGTTGATTACCACAATGATCCTTTCTTCTCTGCTAAGACACCCCTCAAAAGTGTATCATCTAGAATAAAAGTTCTCATGCTGTTCTTAGAGTGCCTGATTGACCACACCACAATCATTAGATGCTTACATTGCTAAGGTATTTTATTTCTTTTGTGAACTCTTAGCATTCAAATTTTTTACTGTGAATAACTGAATCGGAAAGTAATTTTATAATTAAGACAGAGTATATGGGAGACTGAGCCAAATTGAACATATCTTTTATAGTGAGTTAAAAGGATCTGAAACCCTTGGCTTCAGAAATAAGAGATCAGTGCACTGCATACAGCATACCCAAACTGGCCTTTCAAATCAGAGTTTCTCTACACTACTCCAGTTCTGACTCAGCTCTATTTGTAAAAATAAACACTGTTGACATGTCTCAAGAGCCCAAAGCATAGTGAAAACAACAAAGATTTCAGATATCAGCTTCCACCCCCTTTTCCTTATCATCCCCCATGCTATGACTAACTCTATTTCTGAGGATAAAACAAAGTGCATCCCTCCTCTGCATTAAGTTTTCGTTGGAAAGTCTCGTGGAAAATTCGCTTTCACCACCCAGACATTACCTTTGTCAGCTTTTCCTGCAGCTCCTGGATTTTGGCTTGCTGCTCTGTATTGATCTACAGTTAAATAGAAAGATGGGGAGGGATGAAAAAAAGAGTGGTAAAACTGAAATCAAGAGAAGGCTCTCTACTTATGATGCCATGTTTATTTTAATTCACTTCCTAAAAATCTTTGTTTCTCCCTGTAAATCTCACTGCCACAAAATGCCCCAGGGCAAATCCACTCCCATTTTACTCACTTCTGGTTTATTTCATATTTGGTCACCAAGTAGATCGATCAGTATGACAAAGCAATACTGAGAATTATTTTTATTTTTCATATGCTGTTCTTTACTCATGAACAAAACCTTCATGTATCAATAACTTAATTCCCAATTCAGATAAAACATAAATGGCTGTCTTCACCTAGCATCAGAGCACAAACAATTAAGAACAAGATGCCAGAGTACAGCTTTGTATCAAATGAAAAAGTGATTCACACCATGAAAACAAAAGGGGGGGAAGGGGTGGAGAGGTGGGAGAGGGTGGTAAGAAGAGGGGGAGGATGTGAATCTCTGCATGCCATTGAGTAACCAAAGACAGTCTTAGTTTTTGTGCATAATATGAAAGACCCAGGAAGCAAACCCTACTACATTAAAGTAACGTACCTTCTCTAATTTGCAATACAATTCTCCTGCTTCGCTTTTTCCTTGATCTTTAACCTGTAACTTAAATACAAAATATATAAAATTCTCAGGAAGAGTTTCAGCACACTGTTTTTCTACCTCTTTGTGTCATTTAAACAAAGTGTAATCTGTCCACTTGGTGTAATTTAAACACAAGCAGTTACACAAAACATACATAACAGAAAGATCTTTTGTATTAATTGTACAATGCTATGCTAATCTTTAGCGAACTTGCATACAACTTTTGTTTCTCTAAAGCAGCACTAGAAACATAAGCAGTCATCAACTCCCCTCTCTCAAGAAGCCTTAAACTACCTTTTGCAATTTGTTGTGACATTCAGTAGCTTTACGTTTAAATTCTTCGGCAGCCATTCGGGACTCTCTCAACTCCGATTCGTAAAGATCACTACGCCTGCGAGCTGAAATAAGATCCTCTTCCAACTGATTCATCATCAACCTCATTTCTTCTACTTGAGCTTGATATTCCTGCAGTTGTGGTGAAAGGGGAGGAAAAGGCATTACATTTTGTAGGCAAGAGAGGAAATACATGGAGCAGCAGACCCCAGAACACCAACTGCAGGCAGGAGGTGCATTTAAAAACATGTAGAACAAAAGTGAAATATTAAATAAAACAGGACAGCTAGATAAAATAAAATGTCCACGGTGCTCCTTCTTGTTTGAATCTTTCTATTTTCAAGCCAGAACCTCAGAAAAGTTAAATCACTGTATTTTGAGAGTGGCTTTATTGGAGAAACACACACACACACACATATCTATCTATCAATAGATAAAAATATCTACAGATAGATATATCTACGTACAAACGATTCAAATTACTTACATTTCTGATCTCTGAAACAAAAATGTGCCTTTGAGATGATGTCTCTACTAAATGCACAGATACTCCTTCAAGATATATTTTCTCAGGCTGATAACATGATAATTACCACAGATCTGCACAGTTTGGATAAAAGAAAGGAGAAGCAGAGGGACATAGTGTAGTACTGTGGCTCCTGGCCATCCCTTATTTTCTCTCAACAAAGTCAAAGAGGAATGTACTGCTCTGTACAGGATACAACCTAAATCAAATATTGATTTAGAAAAACTTTCAACCCTCCCCCCCACAAAACCAACTCACATACATTTCCCATAAAAGATATTTGTCTATATAGATAAAACTAGTGATTCCCCATGCAGAATACTGCAATAAATAAAGAACATTAGGGTAAGAAGGCGTGTGGGAACATTTGAATTGACTATCTCAGCTGAGACTGGGTACTCATACTGACACTAGCTCATGAGATTGCTTCAGATTTCTTGACTGGGAAAACATGAATTATGTTTATTTAGCATTATTAGTCCTGTAAGCATACATATTTATAAAAGTAAACAAAAAAAGTATTTATTATGAAGCTAAGAACAAGTACAAAAAAATGCACATCAAGAGCTGTGCTACAGAAGGTTCTGAAGGACTGACAGTGGGGGAGTCTATTTTAATTTGCATTCTAGTATCTTAGAAAACTCCTGACTACCCCCATATTCAAAAGACTAACCATCTCATGACAAACTCAGGTTTGTCACCACTCCTTCCAGACAGCCAGCTGTCCTCAGTCAGACAAGTGACTGAACACAACCCTAATGTCAGCCTGTAATTCGCTGCAACACTGAGACCTTATGCTGCTGTTTAAAGAAGCTGAGACTAACAGACAGCTTTGCTATCCATTACATACAGGGAGTATGGTAGAATGGCTCTTTGGGTTGCAATCCCCAAAGTGACTCTCCAGTTCACAAGGCAGACAGATTCTCACTCCATCCAGTCACTCCCTCTCTATTGATGATTCTGTTTTCTTGCTGGAAGGAAGCAGAGCCTTTTGATAATATGTGAACAAAAATACATTAGCTCAAGTATTTGTTTCACAAATACGCTGATGAATGAAAAAGGGAGAGTAGTTTGAAGAAACTACTGGTTTGTTCAGAAATCATAATTCATGAAGAATCTTCCTAGAAGAGTTAACTTCATCAGAGAATTAAAGGTATGACTACAATTGTCAGTGTGAAAATTAGTGTTTGGGAAGGGAGGAAAATGGGGAGGGAAAAGAGAAGAAAGAGGAGATAATTAGTAATACTTCATTTGTTTTCATGGTCAAGTAAAAAAAAAAAACAAAAAACAACAGACTACATCACTCATGAAGACACCGAGCAACCAGTCTTGAATATACATTGGTCACAGTTTAAAAATTATCAAGATGTATTTAAGCACATTTTAATGGACAGGCAAAGCTTGGAGCATATACCTGAAGCAAACTAGGTCACAGCAGTTACATACAAATGAGTACACCTTTCTAAACATATGAAGGATCTGATGTGCTACAAATTGATTCATCCATTTAGGCCTTCACCAGGTAATGACCAAGTAATGAGTCTCTAGTGGAGAAGAAAGGTGCAGTGAGGCTCTAAACCATCCTTTCAAACTCCAAAGTGCTCGTGGAAAAGCTGCTTATTCAAATTACATTCGATTCAAATTATATTGGATGTCTGGACTCAATTAACATTGAGTTCAAACAAATACATTAAAAAATAACACGCACCAAAAAAAAAACCCAACAAAAAAAAAACCTTCAACACTATTCAAGCACCATAGGAAAGCTGAACTTACTGTCTTGTCCTGAAAACACCAAATGCTTAATTACTGGTATTAAAGATGTTAATTTTACTGACTCTCAGGCTTGGGGTTTCCAACAGCAAAGCTCTAAAAGGACTCTCCCATTTCACCTCCCAATTCCCACTGACTTAGAAATCATGATCCATGCCTTTACTGGCTAAGTTCCACCTGCTGGTATGAGTAAGCAAAAACATCTCTGTGTATTTTGTTGCAGCTTTCTTCCACACTGCTCCCCAAGACCCCCACAGATACGGAAGGCTACAACAGCCTTTTTTAGGTCACTGTGAATCTTCACAAGACAAGTTAAAAGATTCTGAGATGAAACGTGTGATTGAAAAAAAAACTTGCATTATTTTTCCTCTGTTAAATGAGTCTGTATGCTCAAGAATCTATTGATATTTCTCTTTACAAAAAATGTTCCACATTTCAATATTTAAAGCAAGCTTGCTAATGAAGCATCAGAACATAGAGTAATGAGCTTTAGATCCCTTGTATTACATAAAAGAACCATCCAGAAAAGTGCTGTAAAAGTCTTTGGAGGCCTGCTACATCTAGAGGGTTGGTTTTGCATTTCATAACTTTTTACGTAAGTGTTGCTTATATCTGGAGAATTATTACCAAGGTTTCTGGGCTTCCTTGCCTCAAACACTGTAAAATTAGTCTGCTAATGTGCTTTGAAGATGAAAATCATCAGATAATTGAAAGAATTGTTTGAACTCCATAACAAATTTCAATTTCTTTAATATAAAGTGTAGCTATTGATTCACAAAACTGAATGGGACTCTTTCTTGTGGAATATTTTTAATCCTAGAAGCTAGGAGTTCACATTTTTTACCATATATTTTTTTTAATTTAGAAATTTTCCTTATGAACAACATTATGGATTAATGAATTTTCAACATTTTCCTGATGAGAAAAATTATGAACACTGGCAAATGGATGAAGTAGGAAAAGCCCAGTTAGGGACTATAGGTTCTATTTTGAAAAACAGATGAGCACATTTTAAAAATGGCCAAACAAACAAACAAAAAAAAGTTGAAAAGTCAAGATTCACAAAGATGTTTAGAAATCCTTATAGCTTGAACATTTAAAATGGACAGTTCATTTCTAATGCAGCACATTACTAACGCATTCCAACTTCCTGCTAAGCTGGCTTTACAAAGTAACTTCATGATCAGGAAAATGAAACCTGGAAGTTTGGAGTTCGTGCTTAGTTACATCACTTCTCATTTTGTTTAAAAAGCCACGTGGAAACACACAGACTGGAAGTTATCACAGTGAACAAACACAAAAGGAAACCTGGCAACAGAGCTAGAACATGCCAAAGAATGCATGTTTGTAGGTAGCCACTCTACTACCCACAGAAGCAGATATACCTGTTCTTTGATCTCTTGCAGTTTTCGGCTCTGCTCTCTGATATCATGAAGTAGCTGTAGTGCCTTATCATCTTCCTGAGACACCTCCATCCGTGCCTGCTCCAGGCTTCGCTTTAAGCTCTGCAGAAAGTGAAACGTTCAAAATACAGTCTTTGTTTTTTCAGATGGTTGTATAATAAAGATCTTTAACTATGCAAATTCTTCCTTGACTGTAGCGAAGCATCAGAAGAAAACCAAGGCACCAATGAAGGAACTACTAAAAAAAAATCATGACTAAGGTCTTTTATCTGTATAGAATCAGCCCATTTTACAAACATTTACTACACTAAAATCATAGTTCAAACCTTCACTTCCTCACATCAGCCTTGGAGACAAAAAACAGAGATCACAAAAGGCATCTATTATTGACAGCATTTATCCATTTTTTATCTAGTACTATTAATTCACAACCTAGATACAATCCTTCATCTTCACATTACTAACAATCTCATTCATTTTTTCCTGTTGCTCTTAAGTGAGTTAAATCCTTTAATCATCGTTAAACTTCTCCAAAGGACAGAACTGCTCCAGGTTCTCAACACATATTTTACCTGCAAATTTCAACAGACCAGTAGTCCTCCTACCAGCTGTAGGAATCTTCACCAGAAAGAGGCAAACACTATTTATCTACCTGCTAGAAACTAGTATAGGAAAAAATCACTCTGTTCTAAGACAGGTTTTCCAACAAACAAACCTATCAGAAATGCTCTTCAGTTCCCTAAAACAGTTCATTATCTGGGTTGTTTTCCTTGTCAGGAGAGAAGAAACAGACTAATAACTTCAACTTAACACAAAGAATATCAACCAGAATGAAGGTACCTTCGCTGGAATCTTGCCAGGACAACTGGGCAGACATTCCTACTCTCATGAAAAGCGCCAAATGATCTTTGAAGACGTGGTTTTAAGACCTCATTTTTATATTCTACCTGAAACGTAGCAGCTCTCCCTGCATCATCCCTGACATTTTGCTGGGGAACTTGATCTGTCTGAACTCCGAGTACCACAGATTCAGGCCACAACATCATTGTTTCCTAATCATCTTATTTGTCCTTGAAGACCTCTGATTAGGCCCTCATCCTCTTCTGGATGAGAAACCAAACTCAAGGTCATTCCAGCAGAGCTAGTAATACAAAAATATATATATATATGCACATGTGTATATATATATATATCAGAAAGACCAGAAGAGGAGTTATTTCCATATGTTTTAAGTACATGAACACAAAACAAAGTTTGAACAGAATTCTCAAACAAGCCTCTGCAAACAATTCAGTGCTCCATTTACAACAGAGAGCCTCTCACATATTATATTCTCTCCATCAAGTGCACTACTGAAACCACGATGGAAGAGAAGACCACCAGATTTCAGGCCTTCAGAGGGGAAAGGACTGGGATAAGGGCTCACACTGCATTCTGTGATATAGGTGGCCAGGTCCTGCTCCAGGAGGGATCGCTGGGTCTCAGAGGCTTTCAGTTCCACCTCCTTTTGGCTAAGTACAGCCTCCACCTCTGACACTCTCCGGTGCAACCGCGTCATTTCCTGCTCCATCTGCAATAAATATCAAGAGGTTATAAAGGGGGGCTTCAAAAGCTTTGTTAACTGCTACTTTCAGAGCTCTGTTTGAGAAGAATTTGCCTCCAAGAGACTTCTATGCTATATTGCTCCAAAAGGTGTTTAAATTCCGATACCATTGTCTCTGCTCCAGGAATGCACAGTTCTTCTTAAGGACAAGTAGTAAGTCTAAGTCACCCCATTCATTCAAGCTGATTGTTCATATTCAGTCATTCTTCGAACACCAGTTAGCAAAGAAGCCACAATCATTTTTCACCTGACTTGCAGAGATGGTTCACTTTAACCTTATCCCAAATCCATGCTGGATCAGGAGATGGTTTCCCCCCATCTCCTTGTCAGGAACAAATGGTCAAATCCAGAACAGAGCAAGGAGAAAAGTAATTGAATTCTCATAAAAGTCTCAATCAAGCAGTGAGCTTTAAAAGACTCCACCAGGTTCCCTTTATTGGAGCACAGCAACTGTTACAAGATGTTCACCATAACCAGTGACACGACAGTAGTTATGTAAGCAGAAGCTGATGAGCTAGGAACAGAGAACCTCAGAACAGTGCTGCTGTAATTGTGCATATGACGAAGACAAGGCAAGGCCTGCAGGAAGAAGCAGTCGTCTATGTCACGCTGAGAAAAGGACTGTTTAAAATCCAGAGCCGCTTCTTGTTATGATAAAAGTATCTACAGCAACAGCATGGCCTAAATTCATCTCCCTTTGTATTGGACAGGAAGCCACCTCACTGAAGGAAAAGCACTTTGCCCACCACGAATCTGGATGATCAGCAGCATCTGACAGATCCCTGGACACACAGTGGTTGCAGATTCCTTGAGCAATGGAGACGGCCAACTGCATAAATAAATACCTTGTGACACTTGTCCTGGGCGTCTTGGAGTTCTTTGCTCTTGAGAAGAAGTTTCTTTTCCATGGAGCTGACCTTTGCTGGAGAATCCACACTTGAAAGCACGGATCTAAAAGAGCAAAGCCAAAGAGCACATGAATATAGACAACAAGTATAGAAACCTGTGCTTACACAACCTTGGTGAAGTCACTGGGCACTTACACCACGCTTACAAGAAAAGAAAACACAGAAGAAGGAAAGACAGGCTTACAGCTGTCATTTTAATTCAAACATACCATTAAACTTGATGACACTATATCCCAGCTAAATCATCCATGTACTTCTGGCTCGTATTTTCCATCAGTGCTAAACAATAAACCTGAGCAATGCTTTTGCGTAACTCTTGTACAGATTTGTAGGTGCAACCAAAACAAAACATAAAGTCAGTTTAACCACTTGGAAAGAATAACACACAAACTACTGCTCTTCTTTTGTACATTGTTGTTAAACACAATTTAAAACTATAATCAAAGTACAAGAGCCCTAAAAATATCAATATGTCATAACCTGCACCATGAGAATTTCTTCCCTTAATTAACTTCTATGAAACAAAATTGAACTAAAACTTTCTCAACATAATCCATATTATCCCCAGAGTTCCACTTTTAAGCACTTCCCTCACCCCCATGAGACACAATTTAACTGTACTATTCCAAACAATCTGACATCAGAAAACTGGGAAAAAAAAATACTTGTTAGTCTAAAACCCTTCTAGAAGAGAAAAGGAAGCCAGTCAGTGTCTGGGAACATATTTTCTATGCTTTGCAGTCTGTATGTAATTTTCAATGCAAAAATTAAGTGCATGCATCAAAACATAATTAAAAAAAATGTTATACTCCCTTGCATAAAATGATTCAAACTCGATATTTAAGCAGTTAACAGTGTAATCTGTGTTAACTGATAGATGAAAACACAGAAATACAATGAAGGTGCTGATAAAAGATCACACAGTCTGCCTGCATTGCTTTCTGCTTCTCCTGGCCACAGCTTGGTATGCAGCCAGTTATCCCTATGGAGAAGAATACGCTTTGAGCAGCTCTCTGCATATAGCCATACACCCACACACAGCAGCAGTCTCTTCTTAACGCCAAGGAAAGTTTGATTCCATCACCACCATTTTCTGAGAAAAAGCTACTCCTAAATCCAAACATGTATGCAGGATAGTCACAAAAAAAAAAACCCACAGATCTTTATGAAAATGGTGCAGCAAAACGTATGTGTCAAAATAGGTCTTCAAAACCACCCCCTTAACACTCATTAGGAAATACAGTTTGAATATTAGCAAGTAAGTACAGCAAAATGCACCAATTCTATCTTGCTAATATTACTCTTTTTTTTTTTCTTTCCAGAAACGTAGTGTGGAAAACTCAGAAGACAAATTCTGCATGTCAACAATACAGATACAGTCAGACTTAATGAAAAGCAAATGTAAAGTGAATGCTTTAGTCCTGGTGCAGTCAACTGATCCATCAGATTATTGTATTTAAAAAAAATCAATTTATAAAGCATGTCTTTACTCCTACAGAGAAAAAGCAACCATCTGAGAAAGATGCATATGAAATCCCTTAACAGCTGGGTGTACAAACAAGGCTAAAAATGAGTAGTTGAGAAAAGCTGTCTAAAAATACAAATTAAAACTCGTATTATCTAAAAAAGACACTAAGGAATGTGCTTGAAAATGTAAATAAAATCTATGTAAATAGCTGCAAATCTGTACTAAGTCTGGAAATCTTTGGATAATTAGAAGTTAGTTTATAGGCCAGAGCTGAACTGGCTAAAGCAAATTGTGTTTTGCCACCAGCCACCACCTTTGGATTTTTATTCTTTTCAATCTTGAGATATTACCTAACAAATCTCTACTAAGTTCTCAAGGAACTGATTTTACATGCTGCTTCCATTTCACCTCCTGAAAGGGGACCATTTCATTTGTTATTTTTGCTTGTTTATTTGTTAGTAAAAGAATGAGAGTGTGATACTAGACACCATTTTGCATTTCAGAACTCACTCCTAGCAAGTCACCTTACAGCTTCTTTGTGCACTGCAGCCCAGGAAGCAACAGGGCAGATTCAGGCAAGATCCAGAGCTCAGCAAGGACACGTTTTTCAGTCAGGAGTGATGGAGTGAGACAGAAGAAGGGAGACTCACACTGACGAAAGTTTGAATTTCACTCGATAACTCTAGGGGGAGCTGCTCCTCAGGGCTGGTGTCAGTTTAGTAAGGAAAGAGATGCATACAGACTAAAACTACAATTTCTCTTTCCCATCCCTGTCCAGAGTAAGAAAATCCCTTAAAAATACCTGTCCTCGTGACATGATGATTTTCCTGCCATGGAAACAAGTGCATCTTATCCCCAAACAAAGCTGGTTTCAGCCAGCACTGCTGCATGGCTTTTAAGAGGTATCCTCTCCCAGGAATGCTTTCCTTTGTATAATCTATTTGGAACAACTTCATGAACATCCATACAACCTTAAAAGTATCAGAAAGGGAGCAGAGAGAGGAAATCAAGAGAAATGGAACAGTGACTAATCTAATAAGCCTTGTCATGGTGATATAAGCTCTCAACACAGCATGACAAGGTGGAAATTGCCCACCTTGCTGGTGCATTTATGTTCTTGCTCACTCAGCATCAACTCAGGAACGAAACACGAAGTTCAACATCAAAAAAACAGGTTGCAAAGCTATCATCTAGGTGCCATCTCAGAGTATTTCATTTAATTAATTGCTACATCTGGAGCTCTCCTTTTAGTACAACAGAGCAGATTCTGCTGCTTCCTCTGAAGTGTGAAAAAGAGATTGACAAAAGGTAAGCAGCATACATCAACAAGAAAACTGCAACTGAAAATGGGGAAAAAAACACAAAAAAACCCTCAAACTCTATAGTACTAAGTGCTGATAGCACTAGCTGTGCCAACTTACTTTCAAAGGAAGCACTACCCACACGTCTAAAAAAAAAAACAAAAAACAAGTTAACTTACAGCAGATTATCTAGTGATTTCACAGCTAGATCAGCAACAGCCTCAACCAGCAGAACCATCAGAAATGGTGCTAGTTGTATAAAAGCTCCTTCACTCTTAACATGGCTGAGAAGAAAAAAGAATCAGCATGGGAGAAACTAGAGGATCATTCTGCAGCATGGAACTCATATTTCAACCTCTCTTGTACGCCGTAATTCTTACCTTCCTTTGTCCAGCTCACCTGTGCTTCTTCCTTCTCGTAACAACTGACACCATCTGTCCTAATCCTGCCCCCAACACAGCATGCCTGCAACTCATCCCCCGTCCCTCATGCTCTATTCTTTTTAGCATTATACTCATCTGTACCTTCCGCCCCCTCGTAATGCTTGCTCAGGCCTAAAAAAAAACAACCAAAAACAAACAGTGATACCATCAATCTGTGAATAGAGCTAGCTGAAGCAAGGCATATTTTTGGTATGTTCATCCTCTGTTTCCTCTTTATCTTTGGTGAAAGAGCTCACCAGAACCCTAGAAACTGTTGGGCAAAACCAGTGTTCCCTTCTCTTGGAGGAAGGGCTCCATTTTAACTCTCAGTATTTGTAATGACAATCACCAATCAACATCACATTTTAAATAATTTTTTTTTTTAAATCACTTTTCTACAGAAAGGAACTGTAGATCATCTAGAACAGCCTTACAGACCCCTTACAAGAATTACTAGGATTACACTTATTCTATTCTGAAGGATGATTTAAAGAATAAAAGCCCTAATCAGCCACTGAGATTGGGTTAGCCCCATTGTCAGCCTTGCATGTGAACACCTCTGGGATCTGATTTAGCAATTATTCTGTATTAACCTAATTTTTGTATCATAAAGAATCGAGCCCCTTCAGCTCTTTACTCCAAATCAAGAGAGAACAGAATCAAGCAAAAATTTTCATCATAAACTATTTGCTTTACTGGGGTTTTTCACTGCATATTTGGTTAGCCCTGAATCTATAATATGTTTTATCTTACGCCTTAGGGCTTCTGCTAGTCACCTGCAGGGGACAAGAGTAATTTTTTTTACTGCTTGATGAGTTATTCTAGCATCTAAGGGTTTTTCTCACTTGTTCTGAGCACTGAAGATGAGCCATGCTCAGGGACAGGAAGTAAGGTGGGACTGGCTTTTAATGGAATTGAACTCTCAGTTGCCTCTTGTCTTGTCACAGCCACGTGCTTGTGGCAAAACCAGCAGCCAGACTTGCAGTCAAATGAGCATTTTTCCTCCAGGTCAAGAATGCAGAGGCCATGATGGGAGTAGTTAGTTGGTCCTTCTCTGCAGCCTGCTCCCCCTTCCTAGGATCATACAGGAGACTTACTTAATAAACACTCTGCTAGTACAGGAACTTATGACATAAGCAATGCCCTTGATTTCTCCTGACTGCTTCTTACAACACATTACCTGCCATGCCTTTTGCTCTTCTGTTTGATCTCACATTCTTCTCAAAATTCATGGTATGGGACAATGTAAACAATATTTTAATTCAGCAAACCACTCTAAACTACACACTGACTAGGTAATTTCTGGCAACAGGTCTAAGTGATGTAGGTGAACCCTTCAGACCCTAAGTGGTTAGGAGAAAGAAGAGAATGGGAAAAGAGACTTTTTATCCTTCTTCTGTCCAATTTTTTGAACTATTCTTTCCTTTAAAGTAACTGAAATTCCCAACTCATGTTGGATGGCTTCTCACCATCCAACGAACTGAGTCCAGACTTTAACCCTAAACTTTATGGCTTGACAGACCTCAAATTATAAGCAAGGAAAGTTTCAAGGTCCTTTTTAATGACACTCTGCAGTTGCCTGGCCTGACTGTGAGCAGCACTAGAGGCACTGGCTATCATGCTGCAGACACAGGAAAACAGATCTACATCGCTTAGCAACCATAAGGGATGGACTTCCCAAAGAAAGGTTTTAAGAAGAAAAACTCCGCGCTGATAAACTTGATGACTTTGGACTTTCAAGAGAAAGCAACCCAAGATTCACAACAGATAAGCCTGCACTTCATTTACTGCTCTGTTCCCCAACAAGATATTGATATTCGTAGTACAATGGACAGAAACAGTACTTTATTTCCTCACTAAAGCACATTCTGTGCAATATTTAATAAGAAAGAAGTTTACATCCCAATGTTGCAGTGATATTGAGAATAACCACTGCATTATTTAAATGCAGACATTATTAAGCCTCCATTCTCTTGGCTGTATTTAAATTGCCTTCATAGAACAAAAGGCAAGTATTTATTTACTCTTAAAAATATCAGAGTGCATTTAACAAGACTGTTTAAAAAGCAACAAAAAGAAAAGAAACCATTGGGATCTGCTTACATAAAAGTCATTTTGGTGAAAATTAGGTACGTGATGGCTTTCTACTCCAGCTGAGGGAAGTCCAGGCCTCAGGAAAAAATTCTACTTCAGTTATAATTTCTCCAGAATGCGTTAACATCTATATTCTTCTGCTGTAGCCCTTCTCATCTATTGCCAAAATCCAAACACTGCTTCAATATCCACCTTCGGTACGAGGTCTCCTAAGAAAGTATATCAATGCTACATCTGCATTACTATTAAGCCTCCAACCACCAGCACAGTTGTATCACTGTTCATTAGACTTTACCTCAAGCTGCTGCCCATTTAGTCCTGCACCCTCTGTCACATATACGTTTTTACCATGTGTGTCCACTGTTGAGCCTCTTCTAACTGTTACATGAATGGCCATCCAGCTTTGACGGATAGATTACAGAGCCATTCAGGCAGAAAAGATGACAGTGAAAGTTATTTCACTTATAAATCAAGATAGGTTTTAACCCCAGGTTTCTACAGATACAACTTTCCATTATTCTGATTCTGCTGGCAATATTAGATCATTTCAACAAAACTGTAGTTTCCTGGTTGTTGTGTGCTCTCCTTTCCTTCCTCTGTTGTCATAAAAGCAAGTGCACTGAGGAAGACAGTCAAAGCCTTCCTTTTTATTACTGCCATAACCATCATATAACCTTGATTCACGGTGTGGGCAAGATCAAAGATGTCAACAGTGTCACCAGACCTGGTTGCACACTTCCCGCAGAGGAACTTTCATAATCAGTAGGACAGAAAAATGAAAACTTGATTAAGACAGATTGACAATTAAGCCCCTTCTAGGAACTAACTAGCAGCAACAAACGGTGGTTGACATGAAAACACAGCACAGTGCTTCAGTGCATTGAGTCAGTATCCCAGCTAAAGCCATTGCATTCCTGAGAGGCCTCCTGCTACTGAGATAAGGACTTCTCAACTTAACATTCTGCACCAGTACTTTTTCCAATAGCTCTATCATCAGGAATTAACCACCTAAGACACCAAATGGTTAATATCATACTATTTACATTCTTCGTTTTCCTGACTCCATTCTCTCTGAAATCACGTTTCCTTTCAACTGAAAAACCTTTTTTCTAGATTTTCACCTTTCTCCACAACGACATACCGTGCATACTTCACCTGAACCTCCAGTCTCCTAGCACACAGCACAGCAATGTCCAGCCTTCACATTTAACTCAACCCAGCAGCACAGTCAGCTGCCGTCAAGCTCCTTCCCTCATTCCCAACCTAGCACTGCATATTCCCAGATCAGTGCAGCTCCATTTCTGTGGATCACCGATTCAGCCTAACACATCCCCACCACTGTGGTGTTCACTCTCCAGCCCATTAAAATGCCCTCCCCGCTTTTCCATCTCTGAACTCCTTCGAATTTTCCTTCTTTCTGTGGTCTGCAGTACCAAAAATGCAATCACCTACAGCTCCCTGGTTAACAGCAGTAACTAATTCAAAGTATCTGAGCAACAATTTTAACAACAACTGGTTTAGAATCAATCCTCTGATCCCCTTCTCTCTCACCCCAAAATCACAGAACATTAGGACATGCACCAGCCTCAGCAGCAACAGATAAAGCCAGAATCTGGCAGCTTCCCCAACACACAGTGCAGGCCAGTTAAAACAGCTTTTTTCCCCACACGTACATCATTCTTCACCGTAACAAACCTTCATGTTTTTTTCAGTGGTCAGATCCACCTAAGCAATAATTTGTACTTACTCTGATCTGAGGGTCCCCAATGCCTTGATGAATGAAAACCCTACAAAAGGCAAATCTTCACCCGAGAAACCTGCCGGGTTCAACTGCCGTGTAGAGGATAAAACCCCCGAATTCTTCTCTGGTTCATCAAAATTTGAGGTGTCATCATCAGACTTGAGAGTAGGAACGAAGGGGGGAGGAGCTGGTGAAAAAAGAAGGGATAAAAGACAAAATTCAGCTACAGTTCACTCTGCAACAGTCCCACTCATTCAGTGCTTGCAATGGCACTGCAGCTCCTGCTTTTAATCTTGCTAACACAAGCAGACTGAGCTGCTGCTCTCAAATCGTATTACAGCAACAAGAGATTAACCCTTCAGCTACCAACATGGCTACCACTCTGCAGGCAGAGTATCTCCCACACTGATTAAAAGGAGTTATAGGCTGGAGAATTTCCTTTTTCGTGTGTGGATTATTTTTTTTTTTTTCTCTCCAGACACACAATGAATCAAATCAAAGCACGAGGCTAATAAAATCATTACCATAATACAGCTAAAGGTAATTCAATTCCGATTCATCTAGAAAATGTCTCCGACCTATCCAGTTAGTGAAGCCACTACGTGAGAATGCAGCCTGATTCTTTGTTAGCTAGCTAAGGGATAATATATTTATCCTTTAATATTACCAAAAATCTGCCCAGCACGGGCTTCTAATCAATAGATAACTGGTCTTTCTCCTGGAAGGTTTTAATAAATTACAGCTACTGAAAGCTAACGGGTCTTCAGGACGAGAAGAAATACCAGCAAGATTTTATTTATCCAGAAGAGCTGGCTTAAGATCTGGAACTCTTGTTGGGACACCACTGCAGTCTGGCTCTGATACAATCAGCTCTGAAGAGAGGTATATATAGAAGGCATTACAGTCTATTTTTTACTGTAATTTCTAAATTGGTACCACTTTAGTTGCTAAGCAGTTGTTTAATTTCAGCTGATTTTTCTGATGTTTACTTCAGTTTAATTAACCAACAGAATAAAAACACGAGTTATTCTCAATGATGTGCAGCACCCCAGCTACCTGCTGGCATGGCTATGTGTGTGAAGGGAATGAATGCAAAATCCTGCTGTGCAATTCCTACCTCACTAAAGCACATTTTCTACCTTTTTTTTTCCCCCCTCCCCTTCATCACTCGGATCCTCACTCACAGCAAATTTACTAATCTCTTTTTTGCTCTATGAAGGAGACAGCTCTTCGGTCCGTAACTAAAACGCAGCCCATTGTCACAAGCTGATGGAAGTGTAGTGTGCTAAAACCGTTACCATGGAGCCAGTATAGATCTCCTGTAGCTGAGGGGCTGATGAGAATTGAAGAACCAGGAACAAACATTACAACCCCTGCAGTGCAGGCTCCCTGCTCCTCACTCTCTGCATGCTCGAGTTTAACCCTACCTGCCTGCATTCGTGACAGATGCTGATGCTTATCTGACTGACACAGGCAGAATGAGTCACGGCTGGAGCTTGCTAGCTCCCTCTAGGTTGCCAAGCCTTTCACAGCCTGCTTTTTAACTCTTAATTCTCTAGACAAACCCATGCTTAAACTACCCACCAGAACAGTATCGATAGCCAAAAAATGTCCCTGTAAAGCATCAAATCACAGCTGCACACGCATGCTTTGTTAGCAGCTCTCCGAGGAGCCATTCTGACACTGCTGCCAAGCAGGGACGAGGAAAGAAATTCCATGGAGCAGACTGAATGCTGCTCACGTACAGTAGTTCCAAGTACATTAGAATGAGACAAATGGGAAAATACACAAATTAAAATGGGTCACTAATAAGCAATTTTACTTGTTTCATACGTTAAAAGTTTTCTGTCAATATTATGCATTTATTAAGTTCTGCTGTTTCACTGGTTATAATGCATGTTTAGATCCAATATAATACTGACATCTATACATTGTAAACATATTTTTGGAATACATATTGTTTATTAGGATCTGCACTTAAAAAAAATCCCTTACTGTCAAGATAGTACCAACCTATTCTTTATATGTTCTTAAAAGATTAAAAACATGTAAGCAACAGAATGCTCTTCATAATTATATCATCTTTAATGCAAAGATAACCCCAAAATTACTGTTAACTCATAGCAGAGGAAGATAATTACAGAAAATATGTATTTTAGTTTAGCAGCTCTGCTTAAAGAACTTTGTGCATCCTCTTAAAGGAAGGGGCTGCTGTGAGTTTTTTATGTTGTCTTTGGAGACAGATAAAGTTGATGAGGCAAAGTAGCAGAGCAAACAGCAAACTATTCACTTGGCTTGGGGAAGTCTAGAATCTTTCTTAAAGAGGTAACAAAAACCAACATAGCCACCTTTGTGTAACGTTATATCACCCCTGTTATTTGTTCCTCAGAATCTGACAGTTAAGTTCAGCTTATAAAGAGAGATCTGGTGTCCTACTTCTCACTGGAAGTAAGATAAGGAGCTCTAAAGAGTCATCTTTAGACCTAACCATTAAAGAGAAAATCTTTCCTCCTAACAAGAGTTTCTAGCCAAACTACTTGCATAGAGGAAAATACACTTTAAAAATGCATATGATCAGCATGCACATAAAATGGTAGAACAGGCTAAGTGGAGAATAAAGGATGCTAAAATGAAAAACTGAATGCAAGACATAGCAAATCTTTGGGGCTGGCAGGAAATGAGTTTGAAGAGCAAGGTGTTTTACAGTATGGTTTCTTCAAACTTTACTAAACAAAATGAAGTATAAAAAGTACATTAAGTCATCCTGAACCATCACCAGTGACTGAACATGAGAATCAGAACTCTTTCAGTACACTGAAGGGAAAAAAAAATAACAACAAAAAAACCACATACACACATAGGAGTAAGAAGGAATATCTTGAGGGAAAGAAGAACAGCTAGATCCATTCTGTTTATTTGGTAGCTTCTTCATGGGCCACTATTCCTAAGATTGAAAGGGTCCTTTGCATAATGTCCAAAATCCCTACAGAATCATTTACTTCAACCTGTAAAAACAAGCTAATATAGATGAGCAATTTGGTTCTCAAATGAGGATCACATGGTGACATAATCTCTAGTCAATCTCTAATAATAATAACAATTATTATTTCTTACTTAAAATCAAAGGACTCCTAATTATCATATTTTTGGAACAAGATGAAGATTAGTGAATGCAAATGCATAGATGTGCTTATCAGTTCCTTCTTTAAAAGAATCTTTCAGAGGAGGTCAAGATAAGCCTCCAAGAGCTAACTGCAGAAATCATGTCATCACTGCTGACAAGGTGAAAGATTTGCACTTCTTTCAGGCTCACTCAAAAGGAAGGCAAAACTATTAGTCAAAAAGGCAGTAGAACTGATGCTTCTAGTCTTACAAACTGTATAAAGACCTCTTCCTGCTTCTGATATATTACAAATGAATATATATCTTCTGTTTACCATTTAAAGTATCTTGCAAGGAACTGCATGTTTTAAAAAAAGCCAATTGCTTGCCTAGATACCTCCCCACTTGTGGAAGGATGTAACCCTCTTCCATCTGTTCCAAAGAATGACTTTTCGAGGAAAAGAGGGTGTTGTGGGTTGCTAAGTTAAACCCCACACATGATGCAGTACTTTAACCAGCTTATCATTAAGATGAGATAAAATGTCCCTTATGAAAACAAAGATTTTTTTCATTATTTGTTTTATTTGGGGGGTGGATGTGTGTGTTTTTCCCTTCTAATGTGTGCATTTAGGACTAGTTCAAGGAACACTGCCTCAACCGCGTCTCTCCTTCCTTTCAAAATATTTTCATGCAAATTCAGAAAAGAGATAGTGCAGTTCCCAGGGGACAGTGAAAGATGAAAAAGGAAATTTATAGGAAATAAGAACACTTCTGAAGAATAAAAATGTGTCTTTTCTTGACATACAAGGTGATCTATATATACTTGCTGGGGAGAAGCATCTGCAGAGCCTTTTCAAGTAAGTTAGGTGTTACTCTCTCACGTTTTAAGAGGCATATTTCAGTAGAGTGTGATTGAATAAAAATAGAAAATAACAGGTCTGACTGATATAATTTAAGGATATTATGTCTAAGACCATCTGAACAATGGAATTGTATTAGTTCTAACCCATCTATATATTAGTGTCTTAGCATCTTTTCTGTTCTCTCGAGGCAATGATCCAACACATATGTTTCTGCTAATAAAAGTCATCTTCAAGCTGACATGAAAGTGATCTCCATTTAGAGAGACGAGTCAACACATTTTTCTGACAGCAAACATCTAAGTGAGACATCAAAACATTTAACTGTTAACATACTGAATGACAATTTGGAGCTTATAAGGATGAGCCTCAGAATTATGAGCAAAGAGATTTGAGTTCCTGCCTTTTTTATAACAGCCTAGAATCACCCTTCAACACTTCCTGAGGTTTTCCAGTTTGCTCAAGATTTTTGTTCTTTTCCTCTCGTTTCTTTAGTTTCCCCATGGAAGATTAAACATGCTTTTCCTATTTCAAGATCTCTTCGACTGCAGTCCAAGAGTCTTTATGCTATACATATATACATCACGTAGATTATGATAGAACTTTCTGACCACCTATCAGTTAACCTTTATATGACAGATTTTTTGTTTCCAGTCAAACAGTTGATGCTATTTCAGGATTTCAGACAAGAAATGTGATTAACAAAATTTTCAGATCTGCAGCCTTGTTGCCAATAAGCCAGACATATCGCTCCCTAAGCTATACCTGATTCTAGATACTTATCAACTACTCAGACAGTCCAGTCAGCAACATTCCAGTGAAAATCCTGATCTGTTAGCTGAAACACGGCTGGAAACATGTTCACTCTAGGCAAATAAAAATCCAAAATATTTTCTGAAAACTCGATCAAATAAATCAAAACAAGCTATTCAAAGATTTCTTAAAATAAGTTTTAGAAGTTGTTAAATAGGGAAATCAGCAAATACAGAAAGCAACATCCATGGACATATTTCAGTAAAACACTCTAAGGAAGAGAGGAATTTCCTGCTGAGACAGATTGGAAGTTCACCTTTGGTTAATGGCTGGATTATTCTGTTTCTGTACCTTAAGAGCTGCTTCTACAGGCCTGTGCTGCTTGATTCCAAGGAAGATTGGAGCTTTTCTAAAAGGCAACTGTTTTTTGGGGGGAAGGAGTTTACTGAGAAGTCAAACCTTTCAGAGGTTACCCTATCAACAAAATGTAACACTGAAAAACTACTTAATGACACTTTCATAACCTGAAGTGATGCATTAAAAATGGTCATTCTGGAGCGTCCAGTGATAATTTAGACACTTGCAAGGCATGGATACCAATTTTTCCCTACTTTTTCCAGTCCAAAATATAAATAACATCATTGCTTTTATAGACTAGCAAGAAATCAGTTTGCCGACACAGAATTTATTTAATAATGACTTGATAGAGATAAATTCATATACCACGGCCCCAAAATCTCACACTATTAACCTAAGGAAATGAGATTCCTTGGTCTGAATCAAAACCCTGTGGCCTCTTCCAACACTTGCTTCCTAGCTTCCTCAGGTTGCCACTGCTCCAGTTAAACACCACTATCAGAGGGGGCTGAAGATAAGAAACCTTCAGCTCTTAGACAGCCCAGGAAGAGCCTATCAAGGCTTTGAATAGAATGATAGTGACACTATCCTGAATAGACCAGCAGATAGAGAACCATGCAGAGAGCAAAGCAATAGGCAATACATTGGATCTGCTACTAAAAGCAAAAAGACTGCTGTGTTTTGTGCTAGTTACAGAGAGGTTTTATGATGTACAAGGCATAACAGCCAAGTCAGGGGTCAAAACTGCATGAATTTTCACTGTAGGTAGGTCTGGATATTACAGGGAATGATGCAATCCACAGGTCAGCTGCAGACCAAAAAAAGGATTTTTTTAAATCCCAAATGACTACTTCAAACTTTATAATGACGGCAGAATTGTTCCATCAGAATCACTGTTATCACATGAAATGGCAAAACACTCTCAAATTAGCTTGTGCAGTTGTGTCAACGCTGGACAGGCAATTGCCAAGGAAACAACAGAACTTTTCCTAAATTGTGTTTTTTTCCAGATATAAGATACAATAAAAATACAATACAAAAATTTCAGAAATGGGTACTGGTAGCTTAGACTGGATTCTGGGTAAAGAGTGCAGAGCGAGCTGAAGCCTAGGAAATACATGCTGAAATTCTAAGAAAGATGTGTCATTTGAGGTTCAGTGGCTCTCAAAGGGCAGAAACAGTGGCATTTAACAGAACAGCAGTTTCACAAGTTCAAAATGAGTGAATCAACAGAAAAGCAGGTAAACATACTGTGGAGCTGACAGCTGAAGTGCTGAGATAATCATCAAAAAGCAGAAGCATTGGCTTAGCAATTCATGAAAATGAGAGCACAATCATTGCTCTTAATACAGGGGAGCATGTTTGATAAAGAATACAAAGCAGACAAGTTCTTTGCACAGACAACCTTACAATCCAGGTAACTTAAAGTAGCACCCAACACAAGTTGGGCACTCATAGATCATTGACAGTAAGCAAAATGCTTGCTTTCACAATGGTGCTGGTGCCTCAGTACTTCCAAATACTAAATTCCATTATTCCCCCAATGTTATAAACAATTTTCTGCTTAGAAAATTATCTGCTTCAGTGATTTTAATCCATTCCTACTGGAAGGAGTAGATTTGTGACAAAATATACAGCCATTTATTAGTCACATTAACTTAGAGGAAAAAACCACCAATGTTGCCTATGATCTCTGACATTTTATCACTTACAGAAGGTTAAAAAAAAAATCTAAAAGTTGGATAGCAAGTAATGAAAGAAAGAAAGATAAAGGTACAATAAAAATATACCAGAATGCAAAAATGGAGCAAACTGAGGTGGAAAAGGCCTGAAGAACACACATGCATTTTAATCTGAGGAAAGACATGTAAAGGCCATTGTGATTTTCCAGTCTAGTGCTCGCAGTAATACAGCAATTGCATCAGAAATTCATACAGAAACATATTAAGCCTCACCTCGCCATACAGTTTTCACCTAAGAGATGTTACATATCCTATCTAAAAACCAGAACAAATTGTTTTGTTAAAAACACCTGCTCCTGAACACAGTCCTGTTTCATTACTAACAATGACTCAGATCAAACACACGTAAATACTGACACTGCACAGATTTTCACATTACCCAGAAATCAGGAATTGTTTATGAATGCAGTGTTACTTTACTTACAGTTACGGATATTATTCCAGTCAATTTTAGAAAAGAACGGATGGCAGCAAAGTCCCTCGTAACCCAGCCTTTCCTTTTGCCCACAAAGCAAGCTCTGGATCAGATCAAGAAATTCACTGCTAACTTTCACATCCTCTGGGAACTTCAGGTATCTCTGGATTAGAAAGAAAAGAATTTCTGCTTAGGAGGAAAACAGTAAGATTCTTAAGTTTCAATATACTGAGATGCATCAGGCAATAAGCACACAAAGAGGGGGAGAAAACAAAACATTGTGGATATTTTCCAAATAGATTTTGATATAAATTTACTATGCTACAGGAAAAATACAGGAATGACCATATCAGACCAGACAAAAAGCAGACCCGGTTCACCATGCTGAACAAAGGAGAACGGTCTTAAACTGAGACGAGGGAGGTTTAGGTTGGATATTAGGAGGAAGTTTTTCACTCAGAGGGTGGTGAGGCACTGGAACAGGTTGCCCAAGGAGGCTGTGGATGCCCCATCCCTGCAGGCATTCAAGGCCAGGCTGGATGTGGCTCTGGGCAGCCTGGGCTGCTGGTTGGAGACCTGCACACAGCAGGGGGTTGGAAATGGATGAGCACTGTGGTCCTTTTCAACCCAGGCCATGCTATGATTCTATGATAGAGAAGAGTAAAGCAAGACAGATCCATAGAAAATCCTCTCAAACTCCCAGGAATTTATGGCTTAGGTTTTCTGAACCACAGATGATGTCTTGGTATTTGCCAGATCCCAATGCGTTCTTCTTCTATGAATTTGTTCAATCACTCCTTGCAGCCACATAAGTGTTTAAGAGCTGCCAACAATCACGCTGGGGAGAACTTTGCCATGTCCCACATGAAGTGTCCTTTTTGGTTTGCTCTGTAGTTGCAGCTGATTACTTTCATCTAACACCCTTAACTTTCATACCAGAAGATATATCTATTTCTTTTTGCTTTCTCCCAGCTAAAAAACATGAAAAATATGATTGTTTTTTCTTTCCTACAAGCTTCTACCATTTTATATTTTTTTTTCTGTTACTAAGAATTAAACTAATGTTTCTATAGATGATAACATCAAAATACTTAAACCCACCACTATTTAAAGTTGGGATACCTATCCTTTCACATGCATGGGGTTTAAATGTATTTAACTTTCACCTGACATATTAATTATGCATACACTCTATATCCTCAAGTCCTCAGTTCCTCATAGCTGGCCCTTACTTTACCAACCAGAAGCATTTAGTATCATCAGGAAACTTTATCAAATCATCTTTTCAATCCTTCTTCTAGATTATTTTGGAGATGCTACTGTTACAATTGCCAAAAATGGACAAATAAATATTTTTAAATTCATGTATTGCAGAAGCTTAGTTTTTTGACAGCTATTTTAAAAAAAATCACTTCGTATTTACAATATGAGGATGTATATATAAGATTTTTAGCATTTTATTTTAAGTATACTTACTTTATATGAACATAACAAAGTAAGAGACATTACCTTCTTTTTTCAATTGTAAAAACATTTCGTTTTTAGTTACAGCCTTTTTACCCAGCAACATAAAAGCAATGATCTCTACCTGGAAATTCATGATGTTATTAAAAGTTTTTGCTGAAGTTCCTTCAGTGAATGGAGATCTTCCATAAATCATTTCATACGCAATGACTCCTAAGGACCACCAGTCACACTCTGGACCATAAGAAGCTTTGCCATCCCCATTCAATCCTGTTAACATTTCTGGTGCCATGTAGTCAGGTGTGCCAACAGGCAGCTTGGCATTTACCTGGAATAGAAGCAAATACACTCCAAGTGAATTTACAGCACTTCTGTTCATTGATCATGGTAATAAAACAAGAGAGACATTTTCAGCTCTCCAAGTAAAGTTTAAGTAATTTTAACCAAGACTGATAAACAAAACACTGAAGTTAGAGTAACAAAGAATGATTAGATATAAAAAAGGAGTACAAATATTAGAGCTGTCACTGAAAGCTACGTACAGCTGATGTTAAAAGAGCAGCACTGTAAAAAGAACAGTGTTACAGAAAAGTGATGTTTTGAGCAGTATGCATACCTGAGCACTCTGTTATTAATGGGAACATCATAGCTCAAGGTTCAAAAAAAAAGAACCTGTCACATTTAAACATCAATGTTCCCTGGCCTTGTTCCATTCTGTGTCATCCCTACCTTTTTGCCTTGTATTCAGGATCAGCTAATGTTCAAATTTCATAAATGTTTGGAAAAGGTAATTCAGAAATGAGAACTGCAATAATTTTTTTTCACCGAGTGGCAGAAAAGAGTATAAGAAAACAGCAGGGATACTAACAGAAACCTGAAGAAGACTGAAAAGATAAGTAACATGAAGGAAAAAACCATACAAGAAAGTGCAATGCAGAGGAAACTGACAAACAAAGAATGAGGAAAATAAAGTATAAAGAGTCACAATACTGACAAAATGTTATGAGACATGAAAAATCATAAAACAACTGAGGGATCTGATACATAACTTCATATTCTCACTTAGATCTATTTTAATTGAAATTATCACTTGAAATTGTATGCAGTTTCCTAAATTTAAAATCATCTTATAACTACAAGCTCAACTTCTTCACAGCTATGAATACAGTGCTTTTTTGTGAGCAAAGCTGGATTTCAGAATGCTGGAATGTGACTCATTTTAATCAAGAGCTCCTCTGTCTTCAAAACTATGCCACCTTAGTTACAGCAAACATAATTTTCAGTCCAATTACAAACAATTATAAGTTCACATCCTTCTTTAAACATAATATTCAATACTTGTGAGAATCTCTAGAAGGATGATTTGGTATTTGCAGTGCAGCACCATTGGAAAGCAGACTTGCTTGTACCCTTCTTATATATTAAAACTCAAATAAGCAAATATTCGTCTATTGAGAGCTGCAAAAGATACTCAAGCTTATGTTTGAAAAGCCAGTCATAACTGGAAAAATGTCATCACAGCTAGATTCCATATTGGACAGGAAAGAAGAATGTATAATCAAGCAACACATATAAAGTTAGTTTTCTCTTTTTGACTGTAATATCTATACAAGTCATAGACAAAATTTAAATTATTACCATTTTGTTTACTGTCATTTTGGCAGCTGACCCAAAGTCTACCAGTTTAATGTGTCCTGTCCGGTCAATAAGAACGTTCTCTGGTTTGATATCTCTGGAAGCAAGAAGAAAGCAATCAGTGCCTTTTTGTGTCTTTCCCCAGTGTCACATCTGGACAATAGCAACTCCATTTTCAGCTACACTTGAGCATATACTCAGCTGCATAAAACCTTAACAGTGCGTTACTATTTGAGTCTGATTTCCCACTGCTGTTCTGCTTCCAATTAAATACAAAATTGGTCAAATTCCCTGCATCATCACAAGATCCCTTCATCACATAACTGTTTATAAATATCTAAACTGCGGCAGCCAAGTTCATGGAGGTGGACTCTTTAAGTTGGCAAGCAACAATAGAAGGAGCAATGGGCAGAAACTGGAACACAGGAAGTTTCACAGTAACATAAGGAAGTCAGAGTGAGTCAGCTTACTCTGTGCACCTTTTAAATCCAGGCAGCCACCTTACATTAGAAAGCCACAATCTATATGATCTAAATGCAACCATTACAGCTGCCTGGAACATGAAATACTGCATGACACATCCGAAGTCTCAGAAGCAATGGAATAAATCTTCCTTTAAAAAAAGGACATCTACAAAAAAGGAAGTGCACAATTCTACCCATCAATAAATGGGATAAATCAACAATATGAATTAGTTGTAGCCTTTATGCTTTGATATAATTTTCAGAAAATTGTGCGGTATTTAACTATTCCAAAATTCTATACCACCCTCTTCAACAAGCAGGTACAGCAACTTTAACAATTACATTACTTTCTTGTACTGCTTGGTACTAAAAAAAAATAAGCCTTTGCTCTGGAAAATATTTTTCTATTAAAGATTTTTTGGCCTTTTTTTTTTTAAACTAAGCCTAAAGAAAAAATAGGTAACAATATTTTCTTAATATTAGTTTGAAATGTACATCAAAGTTAATGCCTTTAGCTGCAATTACAATTTATGTATGATTAATTTTCTAATCTCCTCTTCTGATACAGCTTGTGAAATACTGTCCTTGAAGAGGCTGGAATACAAAAAACATGAATGCATCATTCCAGAACACTTGATCTGGAATGATACTGATTAAATACTATGTGTAATGCAAAGCAGTTATTACCTACCGGTGTACATAACCCATCTGATGGACACTGTGAATGGCTAGAACCAGCTCTGCAAGATAAAACTGCACCATGCTCTCATCTAATTGGTCCTCATACCGGTTTAAGAGTGACAGCAAGTCCCCTCCAGGCTGGTACTCCATAACCTTCATAGAATTTTAGAAGAAGAGATATAGTTTATATATACCAAAGGTATTCCATTCAACTCCCCCATATCACACTGGATACACATCAAAGAGTAGCATGGAACAGAGGAAAATTTGCAGAACATAGGCACAGTTCAGACATCACACTGTTCTTAAGTATAACAACGTTAACAGTGTTGAATAGAGAAGAAAAAAACTAGCATTACCAAGTAAAGATATTTCTTGTCTTGAAATGCATATTGTAACTGTGGAATCCATGGACTGGTACTCTGAGATAATATACTGCGTTCTTCCTCAAAAAATGACACCTACAAAAAAAGGAAATGTTCAGTTATATGCTGGTGAGAATGGGCTAGAATACATTAGAATTCTCTGGTTTTAGAAAGATGCAAGCCTGTGCCAAAGACATTATATAAAAAAAATTGCTTAGAAACCATTAAATACCATTTCCTTGTAACGTGTGCTTTTAAAAAAGTAATATTACTCCTTTGTGCTTTCAGTTCCCTCCCCCTTCTGTTGTCCAGTCTGTTGGTAACTGAATAGTCTCTGAAGAAAAGGTCAGCTCTCCTTTCAAATTGGTGAAGTATCTACCAGACTGGAGTGCAATCATGACCTCATCTGGATTGGCCCTAATAAAATAAAACTAATCTCAGACAAGCAGAAAAGTTGCTAGGACAATTATAGGGTAGCACCTCACAGCTAATCATTGAATGGTTTGGGTTGGAAGGGACCCCAAGGATCACCAAGCTCCAACCCCCTGCTACAGGCAGGGCAGCCAACCTCCATACCTAATACTAGACCAGGCTGCCCATCCAACTGGCCTTGAACACCTTGATGCACCATCCAAAACCTCTCTGGGCAGCTGTTCCAGCACCTCACTGCTCTCTTGGTAAAGAACTTCTTCCTGATATCCAACCTAAATCTTCCTTCAATCAACTTAAAACCATTTCCCCTTGACTTGCCATTATCTACCCTTGTAAACAGTTGAATTTCGTAATAAATTCATGGTAGATATTAAAATAAAAGTTTTTCTTGAAATCCTGTTTTCACAACTATTCCTTTATTCAGACATAGGACTGGACAACAAGAAATTACAGAAATACCAATAGTTCATTTAGATTGTTGTTCCCTACTTTTACTAAGTGTCATATTGTGGGTAACAACACAGTTTGCTCTTCTTGCCAACCTGTGCCATAGCAAGAGTAGTTATAGTTTATTTCCATTTCTAACAGCCACAAAGAATGCTGGAAGCTAGAGAATCTCAGGAGCAACTTCACTGCAGCCATATATTGGGAACAGCTAATTTAGATATTGCTGTACAAAGCCACGAGGCCTTTCACAGACTCTGTCCTACATGTCATCTCTTATCAGTGGAAGATTAACTTCCATTTCTCAACAAATTGTGGTAACAACCTTTATTATCATTACCTTGTTTTTTTTTTGTTGTTTGTTTGGGGTTTTTCGTTTATTTTTAAGTTTTCAAGTTACATGTCTCTCAAGATAGTGAGAGGCCCTCTGTAGAATATCAGCCACCACAGTTTGCCATTACATCCACTCTTGACATTCTATGTTGGTCTTTAAAATAAAATAAGAACTTAATGAACAGATTACCTGAAAATTTAAGCCATATGGAGTTGTTCATCAAGCTGAGACTCAATATTTTTTCATGTATTGTTTCTAGCCTTACAATTTAGATGATAAGCTCTTTGAGACAAGGACTGCTTTTCTGTTTTGCATGGCACCTCTCCCAGTAGATTCATGGTCTGAGGCAATGGCTTTTAGACATAGCAAAACTACACACAGTTACTCTATTTCATTGAAATACAAGATTATTCTTCCTATCCCATACTTACATTAAATGAAACTTGAAAATTTATAAAAGATTTATTTTTAAGTATAGTAGCAGTGAGAAAAAGAAAATGCCCATCAAATTGTAGTTTATGGTTCCTCTGCCATCACAGAAAAATATACATACGTGCTCCTGTGCCAACAAAGACTCCTTGCTCATCACCTTCATAGCATACACATCACCAGTAATTTTCTCCCTTACTACTTTTACATCTGCAAAGTGACCACAGCCAACCACGCTCTTTACGTCAAAATCCTTCACGCTGGGTTGGAGTTCCCTTAATTCAGCTATAGTCTCTGCATCTATAAAAATAAGACATTTATTTTTAGGTTAGCTAACTGGCACTTCATAATGAACACAACATCCGCTATGGGGAATAAAACAAAACAACAACAATTAAAAAAAAAACAGAATATTTTCATTCCAGGCTGTAAAGAATTGTTAAATCATTCCAGAATATGCTTCTTAAAAAACAGTATATATAATACTAAAAAAAGACAGTATTAATACATAGTTAAAAGTGAAATATGGTACATACAAAAGAATCAGGAAATGCTAAGACAGTTCCCATAGCAACCATAATTCTGTCCCATTCATCACACCATAGGCTGATAGCCTCTTTTGTTTCTAATTTCTTTCCAGCTATCCCTTGCCAATACAAAGCACATTCACTAAATATCAGGGCTTTAGGCAGTCAAGTTCTGCAAGTCCAGAGGCAGGGTTCAGTCCTCTGCCTGTGGGAGGCACTAGTCCATTGTCTAACAAACAACCATAGGCATTTCTTTCAGAGGTTACTTTAGGTTTCCCATTGAGGAATCTCAACCACTATGTACCGTGACAAATAATTGCTCTCTGCAGAGCGTTCTAAAAATTCTTCATGCTCTATCAGACAACTATTCTCAACTAAAAACTGCTGGTTGGAACTTTACAAAGAGCATGATAAATTACTGTTTACCCAGTTTTTTGTGTTTCTTAAGGTTGATGAAGTTTTTTTTGGTTTGTTTAAGTATTTGAGCACTTCTTCAATATTTAGTCCTACCTGATTAATCCATTTGGAATTATTTCTGAAATACAGGATTGCTACTTTAAAAAGTTACACAGTGCAAAATATGGATAAAACATGGAATTGAAACTACTACTTCACACTGAAAGAACCAAGTATTTAGCAAAATTATTCCTATGTATTTTTTTCCTCATTTGTCCTGCTTTCAACGTCATTCTATTGGATGTACTTGGAACATTACGCAGCGTTAACAAAAAATGCTTCTTCAACTAGAAACATAATACAGCCTAGGAAAGGTGAACATTAGAGTCACAAAATCATAGAATCATTACAGTTGGAAAAGACCACTAAGATCATCTAAACCAACTGTCAATGTCATCCCCACCACATCCAATAACCACATCTCTCAATGCTAAACTTCCACAGTTCTTGAACACCTCCAGGGATGGTGACTCCACCACTCCCTAGGCAGCCTGTGCCAGTGCAGCACCACTCTTTCTCAGAAGAAATTTTTCCTAATATCCAACTTGAGTCGCAGCACTTCAAAAGCCACTTGCAGTCCGCCTTTCTGGACCTAAATAAAGTTTAGTAAGATGCCAAGGTGCCCTTTGCAATATTGAGTCAGCCCACAAAAAGCAAGATGCAAATGCTACGTTACAATCATCAACAAATTTAAGCTATAACATAACTATAACATAATTTAAATATTCAAGTTCTTAACAACTATCTTTTAAAACAACACCTAACAACTACTCCAAGAAGCACTTACACTTCTTGACAAAGTTGCCAACGTGTTTGATTTTCATTAAAGCAGGGTTTCTACATTCTTCAAAAAGAGCGAATAAAGAGTCGAGGATGCCTTCCCGGGAGAGAGGAGACATCTGCTGTTGAGTCACAAAGAGTGGCTTCCCCTGGAATAAAAAAGAAGCAACAGCAGATGGAGTCTCAGACAACAATGAAAAGCCCCAAATCAATAACATATGTATAGAACAGATTATATATTATTCATTTAAAAATCACTATTTTAGAGATGAGACAAATAATGCAAAAGCATGAGGTAAACATATCAAGTCAGAACTTCTAAACGTAATGACTGTTACAGGTACTTTACCTTTAGACAAAGCAATCTTCTAAAGGTTGTTAAAGCTCAGATCACAGCTTTCTTGGATCTATCTACAACCACTGATGGCTCTGATCCGACTGCTTGTCCTTGACATCGCACCATATGTTTTATTCATGGTACAAAAGCAATCAGTATCAATATTAGCTCCAGAAGGAGAAGCTGTTGCACCTCAGAGGATCAAACAGCAGCTGGCTGCAGAAATTCATCTCGTGACAAACTCTCAGTTGTACCTCCCGTGAAAAGGATGTGGATCAGAAGACACAGAATGCAATATTCCATCTTTATGTGGGAAAATCTACTCATGTTAAAACATCACCAGATGCACAACTCAACTTCGTGCAAATGACACATGCACTCTGAACTTTAACACCTAATCTCCTTCCTTTACCCCTTCCTCTAAAAAAAAAGCCCCACAGGTGAGCTTTGAGATCCACACAAATGAGAGCTGGGCTGTGGTACACGCAAGATGGACATGGACAAACCTGAGGTGAGCAGAGACAACTGCAGACAGATGTTTGTGGTTATTTTTTTACCTGAAAGAGCAGATTGAGGCGAGAGGCACGGCTGGCAATGGGCTCCATAGGACCCGTATCAGCCGTGGTGCGTGCACTGTGCTTGAACTTCAGCATCCCGGCAGCCTATCTGTATAAAAGGGCACCTGAAAAAAGGAGAGGCGTTTGAGCGAGGGACGTCGAATAAAAGAATAAAAAAGGTGGGAGGAGAATCTAAGCTGCAGGTATATTTCCACAGAAACAAAGGTTATTACAACTGGACAGCCGAGAGCGTTCAGAACATCGAAACAGTCGTGTTTCCTGAGAACGGCGGTAGGAGAACAGAACTCTCCCGGCAGAGCCCGAGCACCACTGTTCGCGCGAACCGCCGCCCCCGCTCCCGCCTCGCGTCCCCTCAGCGCCGGCAGCGCGAGCCCCAACTTTACCGCCACCCAGGTTTGAACGCGGCCGGGGCGTGTCCTCGTGACCATCACTTCCGGCGGCGCGCGCCCCGCTCCCTCTCCTCAACCAATCGGGAGGCGCGGCTTGGAGGAAGTGCGGTGCTAAGGGGACGCGGTCTCCGCAGGGGCGCAGCCGCGCGTCACCCGCGAGCAGAGCGGGTAACGGCTGTCAGCGGCGGTCTGCCCTGCCCGCCAAAGCGCGATGCTGGGCAGGGTCGCGGGGCTCCTCAGAGCCCGGCGGAGCGAGGAAAAGGAGGGCCCTCAGCACTCGGGCAGCGCCCTCCACACCTAGCGTGTGCTGCCTGTCCTGTAGCTTATTTATTTATTTTCTTTTCCCAGCCCGTTGCAGAAATGACTCATTCTGTAATAGCTGGGGTTGCAGCCGGTTCAGCTGTAGGCTGGACGTCATAGCTGGCAGCTGCAGAGTGCCTGCTAGGACTGCCAGAGGGGAAATAAAAACGTTTTCAGCAGCTTTAAATTTTCAGGTTTAAAAAATGCTCGTTTGACCTTTCTGTCCTTTTTGTGACGAGTGGCCATTTTATTCATGTATAGGATAATGAGCTTTCAAATGGAGCGCTGCCAGCTCGGCCTCATCTTCAAAGCAGCGACGTGCCATCCATCAGAATGCTGAGTTGGAATGCAGCATGACCTTGTTTAGCAGCAGAGCAGGAGCTGTGATGTCAGTGGAGAGCAGCAGTGTGAAACGTTGGTCCTGTATGCACACGAATATGGCATATACGTTATGCAGGGCGCTATTGCAAAGTGAACCTTGTGTCTCGGCAGGATTTGAGCTGGTAATAGGAATCTAAATGATAGTGTTCTTTTCAAATAAACAAATTGTCATATAGTGACTTAACATGTCTTGCTATCCAGCAATCATCTTAGTTATACTGGTTTGACATTTAGCCATAGACTGGTGTCTTGATTACATTATGACTTCATACAAGTCATTTTTTACAAATCTATGCTTCATGCTACCTCTTCCACTCTACCTCTGGAACAATGACATTTTTAGCGTATTTCTCACCTCAAAGTTACATATTAAGGCCCATTTCAAGTTACTAAGCCTGAAAGAGCTTTTAAAACCTAATTTACTGTCTACCACATACACTGCCAATTTGCTTTTTGGATTCTGCTCAGGACACTGTCATTGCCCATATCCCATCCACAACTGCAAAGCTAAGAGTGATCAGTTCTGAAAAAGAAGTGCACCAAACCAAAGAGCTTCCTTTTCATAAATTGTTCAGTCTTCATACTAGTGCATTTTAGTAAAATACCACACTGGTGTTTAGAACTCCATCTTGTCTAAAGATTTTGGGCAAGTCTCAGTTATCTGACATCGAACCACACAGGAGAACTTAGCACTTCTTTGACTTTCCCTTTCTCCAGCCTACCTTGTACACAAATGCCATCTCTTGTAAATGCCAAAAATCACTGATAAATAGCTACACTATTTCTAACGCCACTTGGGAAATTACCATATCTGTTCATCAGTTTAGATTTAGCAAATGGGGGAATCAACAAAGCTGAAGTCTTTTTCTGACAGATATTTCTATATTGTGTTCAGCTTACAAGGTGTGGCTGATTCTCTTTTCATCCCTTTGGGCTGGCATAGAACACCAATCCACAACCTGGCTGAGGAGACGGGTCATTAAATCTTTTACCTCATCCTCGTTAGGCTGCCCTTCTCCTTCTGCAATGAGAACACTGCCTCTGGGTGCCCCACTCAAAAGCCTGGATTTGTTAGACCAGACAAATAAGTTGCACAGCCCTGCTTGGCTAAGTCTGCCTGTTGGATCACTGTTCACTGCGCAGGAGGTTCTACTAAACTATGTTTCATGTTTATAACTTAATTTTCCGTAATAACTTGTCCTTGTTTTTGTACTGTTGAGTGCCTACAAGAAAGGAAGCTGGCATTCATTGGGACAGATTCATTTTTCTTAATAATGCAGGTGAGGGCTCAAGTTAGATGAGCTCCCTTCAGTAACATCCTTCAATACATACTTTTGCTAGAAGCAGCTGAGATCACATCAGCAATACAGATTACAGATTGACTTCCATGTTGCTGTGTAAGATACTCACATAAACAAGAATGTATACTTATGAAATAAAACATAGGAAAAAAATACAGTTGTGTCCAAATGTTATCAAAATGTTAGGGGGAAAAAAAAAAAGATGAAGTGATGGAGGGCATTGAGGAGACAGAGAAAAGCAGTGCAATTTCAGTAATTAAACCCATTTCTGGTATCTCAGGTGAAAAATATATATCCTTTCATACCAATATGTATTTCCTTTTCCTTTAAGTTGGAGACCTGAAGTTTCTGAATAAAAGTGATTTCTTTCATACTTCTGATTTTTGAGCACGGGCAATCAGTATACTGTGCCTAACAGCAAAGTTACACATCACTTCTTCATCTCATCAACTACTGCAGTGAGTAACCTCACTTAATTTGAAGGATCATGAAGAAGCCTGCAATTGTACAAAACAAGGGGTTATTCCCTGCAATTAAATGAATAGGTCATTCAAAAACAAACAGTGAATAGCTCTATGATTTTCACTAATCAGGTCCCAGTATGGTGCTCAATGTGTTTCGACATCTCACCATGCATTGAACTGGGTACCATCTGTTTGGTTTTTTCTTTTTTAATAAAAGTAGGGATTTCCCTTTAATTCCTCGGCCAAAATTTCCTCCCTCATGCTGTTGTATGGTGTGTCAAGGTGACCATGTTGCATATATATAAAAGCAGAAGATCAGACAAGCAAGTATACTAACTTTTCACCAAGAACCTGATGCTCATTCTCATCCCAACTAGCATAGCCACATTTTAGTGGACAGAGAGATGCCAAATCCCTGACACCATCTGGCTGTAAACTTCTGTATGTACAGCAGTATCATTCTTAAGTGCCTTCATCTATAGAGCAGCAAGACACTCGTGACAAAGCTAACTTCCTAAGACTTACCAATGGCTAGAAGGTAATAAGAACGCTCGTGCATCACAATTCTAGAGCTGAGTGTGATGAAAAAAACTCCTCTCTCTTGTCCTGCCTCAGAAATCTGCTGCTTCCAAATCTTAGTGCTACTCCATCTATTTTGGCTGGTGTCAATTTGTAATCTAAGCTTCCAGAGCATGTGGATCAAATAAATAAATCAAGTTTTTCAGTCACTTTGTTATCGTTAAATGTTGTGGCTGGCCTTAAACCTAGCTGATCTATATAAAAATATTTTAATATATATTATTCCATCTTAGCTCTAGGCCTTTCCGTAACCCAACAGTATTTAAAAGGTATTTTAATAAACCAAGATCTATTTTTTTTCCCTAGTCTTAACCCGAGCACAGCTTGGTAACCACTTTCTGCATCAAAATAAAGCTTTGAACTTAGCTGATCTGTCTTCTCCATGTCTGTCTTCAACCCTCAATAATGAGTAGCTCTCACCTTTGATTATTGGGACCTAAATAATGCTTAGCTCCTTAGCACATTTTTTCCCCACTTTGTTTTCCCAGACTTTTACAAAATATCCAACTCAGCTGCAACAGTCATGCACACCTATAGGAAAAATACATATTTGCACAGTACATATTGAAGAATAACAGCTATGGAAGAGGCAAGTAACTTCCTCTCCAGAGAAGCCTAGGAAGGCAGAGAGAAATAATCACTAGGAAAACAATTACATTGTCTTTCCTCTGCAGTACTTTTAATTTCCTCTTTGTAATTTTTGGAAAAAGACCACTCTGCAATTTTTCTCCTAGGACAAGCAGAAAGGAAATGAAACTTTAGGACACCTATATGGTTTTCTTGGTGTTTCTTCCCTACACTTCCACTAGAAATTGGATACTGAGGTACATCTGATAATATTCTTCAAGGTTATTCTGACTGAAATACTGAAGGCCTTTTTTGTTTGTATTAGCAATGTGCTCACGTATTATCTAAGTTTATCTTCATTACTTTTTTAATACAATGTTTCAGTTTTCTTTATATTTACACAAGTAGAACCCATTAAAATAATGTTTTAAATGAACACAGCAGCCTTCCTATTGGTTACATAGCCATCCTCTATATTCTTAATTATTTAATAAAAGGCAAACAGATACCCGTGATGCTCTTCACACCTAATCCTCCAAACAGCATTCAGTCCACGCCACCAAGCTCTTCTAACATTACAGCCCTATGTTGAATCTCTCTTTAAAGCCAAAACAGAGCCGTGCTGTTCTGGTGTGCCCAAAATGAAATGGTGACTGAGTCACCATCAATCCTTTTTATAGGCAACCTCAGCATTTGTAGAGGCAGCTACATGGGGATCTCAGAACAATAAGGAGTACCTGCATCTTAGACCTGTAGCCAGTATTCCAAGCAGTGCTGGCCTACTCTGAAGAGCGTGGTCCCTACTCTCAAGTAATCGGGCTGTGAGCAAGCTGATTAATAGAGAAAAGGGGACTTTCTAAGGAAAGCAGCCAAAATTTGTGAGGCACTTATAGAGTAAAGTTTGTACAGTGCTCAGAAAAGCATCTTTTACTGCTAATACCCACAAAGTGTGTATCTGTCTCCTACGGATATCAGCATAACACTAGGGAGCCTTATTACATGCTTAGAGGTGAAGAGCTGGTTGTAAATTTCTGATGTCAATCACATATAGGAAAGAATTTGTTATTTTTTTTCTTCTTTAATAAAGTTTGTGTTAAGGCAGTTGAGAGAAGCTGGGTTGAGAAAATGAGATTATATTCACTTCTGAATACTGTTCTCACTGTTTGCCACCTCAACCACTCAGGAGCAATTTATACTAGAAAGATGTTTAAACACTTTTGTCCACTTATTCCTGAGCCTCACTCTTGGTTACAAGTTTCACATCTCTCTTGTGGTTAAACACACCTCTTTTTTATGGTTAAATAAAACATCATCTTTTGTAACTTTGCAATTACACTGATCAGCATTTTCCCATTCAGTTGTGTGACCACAACTTATATTCAAATCTATTGTTAGACTCTGGGGATTCTCATCTTGAAGCCAGGGTGGCACCTGTACCTCTCCTTCCTGCCCACTGAATGATTTGCAGTATTACTGTAAGTAGTCCAGTGGGAATCTCCCCAAACTGCACTCAACTGAGTGTTGTTCAGCCCTAAAATGTACTTTATTTTAGCACTGCATGAAATTAAATGAGAAAAGAGAGCTCTTATGCCAAATCTGATGGTGTCAGATTCTTTTTTTTTCCCCTTAATAATGAAACTATTACTCCAGTAAGGCTTCATAGAGGTATTTTGCACAACTGCTGCCTTAAAACTGTAAAAGAAGTCTCACATTCATAGAGAAAAGAACATCTTATACATAGGTTGCTCAGAAATTAATGCCTCCTGTTTATTTCCATAGGAACTACGAAAAAGAGCACAATAGCACTACTTCATAAAGCAAATTCTCAGCTACAAAACACTGTTTTTCAGTAGTCACCACCAGTATCTGTGTATTTTCACCAGTGATGACAAAAAGTCTACAAGTCACACTCAAAAATCTGCACCAATGGCCACGACCCACCGTCACCACTGCTGAAATGCACCACCCACCACCTCACTGTGCTCACACCCACTGGTAGATCTCCATAAACGTTCAACAGGCATCAATGAATGTCAGTGGGTGCCTTTGGAGAAACTTAATTCCGTGCTTTGTCTTCATACGCACCTCCACGTCAGACACCATTTTGTCAGGCTGCTCCTCTGCTCCCACCTGCCACACAGCAGCAGAATGTAATGGGATATTAGTGGGAAGGTTCAGCATCAACTGCTGGAGCACCAACATCTGCTTCTGATGTTGTGGGCCAACAGCATAAAGTAAGAGGCGTTACTTTCAGAGCAGCCCTCATAGCTTACGCCTGCACTGTACAGGTGGCACAGTGGGGACCCAGCGGTGGAGGCAGAAGATGACAGAGGATTCTCCTTAGGGCAGGCAGGAATGAGAGACTGCAGGAAAGGTGTGCACCTGGGAACATCAGAAGTGAAAGCACCTTTAGTCACATGAAATTAAGCCTTTTCTTTCTCGTAATTTGTCCTCCACGTTCTTTCATATATTTATCATAAAACAAGTATATCATTACTTAGTGGATAAATAATTTATTAATTTTTAGATATGGTAAAAAGTAAATTGGTAAAGAAAAGTAAATGATTCTTGTCATCCCTCAGCCTCAGGCTTCCTTTGTGCTATTATGGGAACACCCCTGATTTAAAAAAAAAAATTATTCCATGGAAAGCAATTTATTAAAGCTCACGATCTGTCAAGACACATGAATATTGATGTGCTCACATTAGCACCCCCTGCAGTAGCTGGAAACTGAATTTGTCGTGACATAATGGGAATTGTGTGTTGCAGAGCAACAAGTGATGGGGTCTTAATTAAAGCAAAATTGACAAAGCATCCAAGCAATGACAATAAACATGCTGTTTTGTTTTAAATGGATATAAAGAACCACTTGCATACTTTGTGACATGGAAAATAAGATAATATTGAACTCTTTTAGAAGATAAATCTTCAAACAGTACAGTTTATTATCTAGAAATTGCAGGTTGCAACAAAATAATTATCCTAGAATTTAAATACAGTAATTGTGTACACAATGGTCACACCAATTTATGTTTTACCCAGATTCCAAAGGAAAATATGAATTATCTTTATCATGAAGGCATGAAATTCAGTTGAGAGCACAGTTAAAACTGATTAGCAGTTTAACCTTAAATTGGTCCTAAGACAAACGAATTCTGGTGGTTCAAAGGAGGACTTTTCCTTGCCCTAAGATCAATAAATCCACATCAAAGACACCACAACAATAACTTACTGTGGGATGTGATAAGTGCTTCAGTGCCTCGTGCTGTGCTTCCATTCAGAAACCTGGTGTTCCTCACCTTCCTGTGGTCCTGATTTGTGTTGAAAGAAGTTCTGACTCAATCCAGTCCACGTGCTTTATTCAGACTGGAATTCTGACCACCATCAAGGGAAAGCACCCCCAAAAGATTAATTCTGCCTTAATATCATTAGCAGGCTCTCCCTCGTTGATCTCTATCCTTGAGATCAGGCAGAAACAGAGGTGTGCCAGACAGACATCTCCACATCCAATCCTGATGAGTAGCATCCCCATAAATCTTTGTGGCTGACTTCCAGAAAGGTGGAAGAATGAGAATTAATTTAGGAGTGAGGGAGATGGCGTTGAAAGTAAGTCATGTATTGCTGTCCCACTGTGAGCTTGGAGAGGATGGATCTGGAGTCCCATGGAAAACACTGGGTTAGATTGATGCATGAGGAGTTCCAAGGCCTGTTACGTAAAAGCAAAACTACTCACTTATACTTACCTATAGAATAACAAATTCTATTAATCTAAAGATATATTTTTTTTAAGTAAACCTGCTAAAGTTATGCAAACTCCTTTGAAGTGCCTCGTTACTAATTGTGGTGAATTAATCTAAGATATAATGGTAGACTTGACTTACTCACATATGAGCTTAAAAGCAGTTCTAATTTTTAGCTTTCCAAGATTTATTCCAACTATTGCAGTAAACAACAACCTGTGCACAGCAGCTGTGCAGGATGGTGGCAGGCCTGAACAGAGTATAAAAGAGCAACAGTAGCAGTAGTTCAGAGTAAAAATAAAAGCATCAGATGTGTCAATGACAGCTTTAATGCAGAAGGACTCTTCCAGGTAAGACTAAAAGGAATTCAGTTCTGATTGCCTGTCTAGTTTTTAATTTGGAATCACGATTTTGGTACTTTACAGATTTCAGATGTTCTTGCTCTGAGTGGGTGTGTTCATTCCTGTCTTGAAGAAATCAGCCATGGCAGCCTACATGTTACTTTATTTAATCCTCCTAGAATTAGTTCTATACTGTTTGCTTGAAGGCCAAGAAATATTTTACAGTAACTATTGTAGAATTCTGATATTTAAGCAGTTTTCCATTATAAGAATTGTGATGACAAAGGATTAAGAGAAATCAGTGGCAAAGGGTGAGACAACTTAATGTTCAAATAGTGATTGAATGACAATTGCAGGCTGTGCTGCAGGTCAAGTTGCTGTTGGCCTGGCTCACGTTGCTTTCTTACACTTCTACATTTCCTTTGCTGTTTGGCTACAAGACCAAATGGAGAGGAAAATAAATAAATAAATGGTGGGAGATGGTTGCAGTGATGCAGTGTTCACAGTCTTCCAAGAAGTTGCATTTGGCCATTTTTAACAGATGGGTGAATATTAAAATACTGGCTTTGAAAGAAGAATGGAAACTCCAGATAAAAGAAGAGTTTCTGTAGAACAAATGGTTCTTGCAATAGAAAAGAATCAGGACTACTTTTCTTAAAACACTACAGAAGAACTTCCTTCCTTAGCTTAAAAATTAGTGTTTAATTAAAGGCGTTTCTATGCTTGTGTTTCAAATTCCTCTGTAATTGAGAGAATCATGTAAGTACAAATAGAATATGTTCCACCTTCTGCTCATCCCATCACTCAGCCATCCAGTTTTCCTCAGAGCAATTAGAAGTCCTGGGCATTGATACTCTGAAATGGATCGGAAGCTGCATTTATGAATTGTCCCAGAGGGTGAAAACAGCTCATAGCAATTACTTTCTTGGGAACAAAAAGAGGTGCAGATCTGTTGGGCCATCTTAAATAATACACTCACTAAACCTTATAATCATGAAACAGGAATCAGTCAGCATTTCATATCCAACAATTAGTAGGAAAAAAAGCCCAACAGCCAACCTTAAAACGACAAATAAAAATGACAAAAAGTTCTAGACTAAGGAATTTTGCTAACAGCACTTCTAATGCTGACCACCGGCTGCTACTTAAGATCTTCCATAAGACGGCAGGGAAAGCAGTGGGGAAGGCTGAGTTCTGCATCAACTCAATCCACCATGAAAATAGCAAAGGTATTTGGAGATGAAGCTTTTAGAATGGGAGATGCTGGAATAGAAGAGTGTTTTCATGCTGGCTATATAGTCTTTTTGTCCTCCATCCTCTCCGTATTCTGGGTTTCTTTGGGATGCCTCTTAGTATGCCAACAACAAAAGATGATCCATCTCCTCCACTATTCCTCCACTGAAAAGAGCTCTTAAATCCAACTGCTCCTCAGTTTTCCCAAGCTGGGTTCCTCAAGGAGGAGGCACAGCCACAGCAATGCCAACATGCCACCATGAGAATGCTAAAGGATGGCTGTTCCTCAGCCCGTCTTCCCACCTCCTGGGCAAAAACACCATCCAGACTTTCAAAAACTTTCAATAAACAGGATATTTATAAATCGTGAGAGGCATAAAAAGCCTGCATCGTGCACCCTCTTGTCCAACACCCAGCCGTGGTATGAACAGGAAAGCACTGCATCAATCAGGAGTTCCAGCAGATCAGAAAATGGCAGCTGCTAAATAACATTTTTCTTCCCTGTCAACTCTCTTGTCAGGAGCCACTTCTGCCCAAGCTGCCCATAAATTGTGGGCTGTTGGTAGATCGATGCTCTCTCGCATCGTTTGCTCAGCGCTTCGTGCCAGAACCACGGGACTGCAGGACTTCAGTTGTAAAAAAAACAATCAATAAACCCAGGCAGCTTGTGATGCTTAGTGACAAGTTCTCACTGCCTGTATGGCTGTATTTTAATTTAGACAAAAATAGCCAACACCGTGCTTGCATGCAAAAAGTCATCTGCTACTTATCTAATGTGTAATTCAATAATTCCTATAATTGATCTTCATTGACAGTTTATGCAAGCTCACTCACCCACACTGCACATATTGTGCTTCCTGACATAATTCCCAACATAGACTGTGATATTTCAACAGAGGAAGCTTGTTAAATCGGGTCAAACAAAATAAAGAATCAGAATCTGCTGCAAGTCCTTACCGCTGTCTGCCTTTTCACCTCCCCCTCATCCAAACCCCCTCCAAACAAAAAGCCTGTTGGTAATTTTCTAGCGGGTCAAAAATGCAAAACTGCCATTTTGCTACCTGTTGAGGGGTTGCAAAAGAAAAATACGTCATTATTTTTTCCCTGGACACCAGATTATTATTGTTGATCAGACGTAACTGCCAGTCTTTATTGCTTCCACGTGGTTTGATTTTCCCTGGAAGTCCCATATATGCCTTAGTGATATGTGGAATTAAAAGAATTCTAAATCAGTTCCCAACTAATGAGATGCTATTTCTGAGATAGGCCAATAAAGGACATTTACTCTCCCACAGACAAAGCAAAACAGAAATTATGGCATTGATAATGGGTCTTCAGGTGTCTGAATGAGGGATATCTAATTTCAGGAAACAAGTAATAGATCCATTTCCACGTACAATAATTGTAAATAAAGAGGAACACAATGTTTCTGTTTTATAAACACAATTACTTTGCCAGCATTCTCCTACCCTTCCAAAAGACTCTTACGATCCAAAGAAAACTGAGATATGGGAGGAGTTTAATGGAGTACCAGCTGATACAGAAAACTAACGGTAGCAGAAACCAGGCAAAGTCGAACAGCAGCATATTAGGGATGTATATAATACACATAGTAGGAGAAATTTCTTCTTTGAAAGAGTGGTCAGGTGCTGGGTCAGGCTGCCCAGGGAGGTGGTGCAGTCACTGGCTCTGGAGGTGTTCAAAAAACATTGAGCTGTTGTACTGAGGGATGTGGCTTATAGGGAAATATTGGTGGTAGGTGAATGGTTGGACTGGGTGATCTCAGAGGTCTTTTCCTACCTTGGTGACTCTATACCAATATATCAGACACCTTCGGTTTAATTTTCTGCAAAAACAAATAAAACTTCAGCTTTTTAAACAAAGCATTAATTGAAGCTCAGAGACAGACACACGAAGGTTCCATTATTACAGATTCTCTTGTCAACTTTAAAGACCAGTGCTATAGCACCTGAGCAAACAACTCCTGTAAACAACCTCTTTCAACCTCAAGTTTTTCCCCCATTAGCTGGAGGTAATCTGCTGGGGTAACTTACCGACCATGCAGCTGAATGACTAATGTCTAATTTCTGATGGCTATAGCATTTCACCTCACTGAGCTAGTAACTCATCAGGAGAAATAGGGAAGCAACCAAGGGTGACCTGCATGCAGAGGCAATAAAAAGTCACAGTAGCTTGCTTTTACCATACCCACAGCAAGGTGCTGGGGAGGTTTCTGCTCAGAAGGATGTTGGTATGCTCCAAAGAGAAGCACAGTATTTCACAAGCTCTGCAGACATATCATTTTATATGGAAGCATCTTTTTCCCCACAAAGAAACTTCTAAAGCACTGAACAAACAAGAACATCAAGGACAAAGCCATAAATACGTCTGTTATTGGTATATAGGTTGCCCTTTTGGAATAAAATTGGGGTAACACTGATACAGCATGTATCTTACCTATCACCGACAACAAGCAGCACAAAGCTGACCCAAGAAATAGCAAGGATTGGTAGCTCTGGGCCAGACTCTGTGGTGTAGGTGAGTCACACAGGCTCATTTGGTAGGGGTGTTCAAGCAGCACTTTAGGAAGTAGTTGCCTCCATCTCTTTTGGCCTTTTTCAGCTGAAGTTTTTCACTTAAGTGTAAGATCTGGGAGATAGCATGTATTTCTCTCTGAAATATCCTTGAATCAAAGCAATGAGGGGCAATATAAAAATTAATGAAGTTCTTCATGAAGGGCTATATCTGACACTTCAGAAGACTTCTGAAGCTTCTTCTCCTTCCCGTCCAACAAGACTGACTTCACCTGGTTCTAAACATCTATGTAACATACTGGAAGCTTTAGAAATCAACCTGATCTCCAGGACTTGGAGAACCACACTCCAAAGCACAGACGTACAAAAGAGCAGTCAGCCTAACCATGCTCTGATGGAGAACCTGAGTTGCTGTAGACATACATCAGTCTCTCTACATCTAAGGCCAAAGGCTGTCAAGCGAGCAAAACGTGTGCCTGATCTCTATATCCTTTTGCAAGCCAAAGTGCTCATCAATCCCACTGAACAATATTTGGCCTCATGTTTGTCACATCTCCCATTTGCCACGTTGCAGGTCACACTGCTGTCACACACCCATGGGAGAAGTGGGCTGTGAGCTCAGACCAGAGCTGCACTACATGTCCATGAATATCATTTCCAATGTGACTGAGCTCACCCAGCCTTTGCAGACAGGAAAATATTTAAAATAGGAAACAAGAATAGAAGGTACTCTATTAAGGTAGCATTCCTACCTAAATTTCACCCCCACATAGCTCGTGTGTGGGTGAATATTAGATTTAAGCAGTTAATTGAATGCTGAATATGTCAGTGACAAATAGGGTCTATGCACTCCCTAAAACATCCCGGAGTATGCAGAGCAATAATATGGGAAAGGCAGGGCAGAAAGACAAAGGAAACTTTTAATCTTTGGGTTTATTTTTAGGTCATCTATTGAATGAAGCTTTGTCTTTTCCATCAGACGCCCCCACCACGCAGCAGAGCAAAGATCCATCAGCCACAGCATCACAGCTTTCTTCGTGGTGCTGCTTTTTTCACTTAATGTGGTTAGCTAATTAGATCTCCTCTGATCAATCATTGAATTACTGCTTCAAAAAGGCATTACGATCCAATGGGAGTGCCTCACAGCATTTGAGCACTTTGATTTTTCTGTCCTAACACGTTTACAGCTAGTGTGAACTAGATCCTCCCAGCAAGAATACAGAAATACTTCTTTTAAATTACAAGCGTGATTTATCTCACTGTTTAATAAATGACCAATAAAGCTATTGTAATATGGTTTCTTTCCTTCCCCTCTCCTTTTTTGCATGTGAGGCTAATCTCTTCCATGTTTTCCATGCCTCTTATGTTTTGATCTCAAGCTCTTCCAACCTGCAGCCTCCTCTCAAGCTCATGTTCCATTCAGCTCTTTTAATACCATCAGCATCACACACCTGTGACTTCAGCAGTGGTTACAGCTTTTCCTTCCTTCATCCTCAGGAGTCCACCTCAAAAAATAAAGAAATATAGTTTTCAGGAAAGCCTGATGGCAGTGTGCTTGTATGTGTGTCTCATACAGGGACATTTGGATGGAGCTTTGACAGCCACGCATGCATGGTGTTGTGACTTCCCAGAATATACAGGCCAAGGGGACTTCAGTCCTGCTGGCCCCACATGCTGAGGTGTGCTCCCCTAATGCTGCAGTGCAAGGAAGGTGAGAGGAACAGATGCTAAAGCACCCAGAGCATCCCTATTAATTCATTTTTAATGTCACTATAAAGCAGTGACCTCTGGCTTTGCACAGTGCTGTACCAAGTTCCTACACTAACAGCATAGCAGAAAAATGAGAGAGCTTCCAAAGTTATGCTCCTCTTAGTGATGCAAAGCACCAGATAGGGAGAAAATACGCTTTTTTTCCCCCTCTTTTCTTCTGAGCAGTGGAAATGATGGAAAATAATTTACTTTTTAATCCCAAAGAATGACGTTTGCCAGATGCAGGCGAGCTGAACAATGCTACTGAAAGTCCTGCAGTTGCCTTTCCAGAAGGATGGTGCAGTCTGCAAGTAATTAAACAGAAGCCAATATCCATAATTCAGTGATATGTCTCAGCTATTATTTGGCAATTTTTTCCCCTCTTGCAGTCTTATACATAACTATGAGCTTAAAATGGGAATTACTCATACTGAGCTTTATTTCATTGTAAAATGTTCTCAGACAGCAACATGCAAAGAAAACAAACCCCTTTTCCTGCCAGCCCAAGCTGACCTGCACTCTTACAAACTCTTACTCTGCTATTCCGAGTTGGAATGTGCTACCTGCTGTGTGGGCAGCAGGCCCCAGAGGGATACACGCCAGTCTGGCAACCCTCCATTCAGTGAGGCAGAAAGGTGGCAAAAGCAAAGGGGATTTAGAAATCAGTAACTGGAACGTGAAAACACCAGATTTGTGTTTTTCTGGAGAGATTATGAATGGGGTATTTTTGTAGCAAGATGGATGACAACACCCAAATTAACCCCCCACTAATCAGATTGGGAAGCAAATGATTGGCTGGAAGTTCTTTTACTAGCACTTGCAGTGTTCTCCGTGCCCAGACTGGCAGAGGAAAGATGGACATTTCCAGGTGCCCTCCAGAGCCAAGAGGAGGAGAGGTCTCTGCTTCAGACCACCCCACAAAGCCACTGCTCCTGGGGATACAGATATCTCTGCATCTCCCATCCCAACTCCACTTGCTGAAAGCTGTTTCAGGAGAAAAGAGCAGTTTGAGTTCTGTTCAAACCTCTCAAAGTCACATAATGAGAAGTTTTATTACTTTATTTTTATCCTTCTTTTTCTTCAATGGTTTCTTTCTGAACACTCATTTCAATACAGAGCACTCCACTTCTTGTGAGGTAGCACCTAGTAATTGCTGCAATGCAATCTAGTATTTATACAACATTAAGAAGCAATATGTAGCTTTCCCAGCTTGAATTGATACAGGCAAGATGAAAAGAAGGAGTACTTCCACGTATGATCCCATTAACAGAACACACACACATAGAAATCTCACCCTACCTAACCCCTGCCCATCCTCTGTGTCCTGATGCCAAGAAGGGCAGGCATTTAACTATGGCCTCAAGATGACACATACAAGGTAACAACAGCCTTTTCAATTATCAATTTTAAAGAACTAAACAGTTTGAAAGCATTAAAATGGAGAAGGATGCTGGGGAATAGCACTCCCTGACTCACACTAATGCAGGGCCTCTCAACCATGTAGAGTGAGCTCCAGCTAACCAGGAGCCACTCAATTACTTCTGCTCAGTGGTTTTCCACCCACATGTTTATCATAGTTCATGCTGCTGAAAAGAGCTGAAGAAACAGCTCTGGAAATGAAAAGCTTCTCCTCTCATAGGTAATGAGGGCTGCAAAAGCTCTCTCTGAAAGCTTTGCACTGCACATATCCAGGATGCCTCCACCCAGGCAGCACTGCCTGGCTCCTAATGAGGTGACAGCTCAGGTCTTGAGAAGTTCTTGGATTTAGTGAATAAGAGGATCCAGACAGAAGGGTAGTTTTCTTTGAACAAAATACCCCAAACAAAAATCCCTCAAGGCTTCTCCTTCCTTTACTTTAAGGTAAGAAACCAGCATATCACAGAATCACAGAATTGTAGGGGTTGGAAGGGACCTCTAGAGATCATAGAGACCAACCCCCATATGCAATCTGTCTGAAAAGTGTAAGTGCTTGAACAGGAGCAAAAGGTTCTCAGATCACATTATCAACGTCTCTCAGTCTCCACTGCCCCACAAGTCAACATCAAAGCCCAAAGGACACATCCTTCCTGCCAGGGCTAAGTGTTAAGAGCTCATGAGCCATGTGGATGGCACTTAGTGTTCTCCACACCTGGCAAGGGCCACATGAATGTGCATGGGAACCAGCTCAGCTCCTGCTGGGCACATCCACTGGCACACATTTGCTATGAAGGACAACTGGTCGGATCTTGCACAAGACGCTATGGCATTGCCATTGACACCAAATAGCTGATGACCCATAGTGTATGTCATTGTATTTTCTTACAAACCTCTTGTTCCCAAGAAATGAATCAGGCCTCTCTTCAGATAATTTATAGAACACCAGTTTCCATAACAACATGTTGTTCAATGAAACACAAATACCTGGTAGAGCTGCTGTTGTCATGAAATGAGTGACCACAACAGTGAGTGAGCAGGGTGTGTTATAGCCAAGATCGCTCCATGTCAACACGCTCAATTACAGTCTAATGATCATCATTCTTTCATGAATCACTGCAAATCATAGCATATACATAAGTAGAACAAGATAGTCCTAAAGAGATATTTTTTCCCCCCACAAAGCATGAAGTCACATCTAATCATTTAATGGTTGCAAAACTGTATGGTGGCCAACACCACTGAAGGCAACGTTAGGACCTATGGATGCCTATGAAGAAATGCAAACAAGAACATCTGACTTGGGTGCTCAGCTTGGACTCTCTCTATGTCCAGAGTCTACCTGGAGCAAACTTTCCCCATCTGCCACAATAGTTTTTTCCTCCTCAGTGAGATGTAGTTAAGTCAAGAAGGAGCCTAGGTGCAGAGTGGCACATACATCACATGACCCATCGGGACCAGGAGCAAAACCAAGTCAAACTGCCAGACTGTTACCCCTAGCAATTCAACTTGGCCTGCAATATTGGCTGCATGACTCCACGAATTTCAGAATAGTTCTACGCATACGCTTTGGTCTGGAGGGATAGCTATGGCATTCTTCCAAACTGCACACCTGAAACAGTGACTAAAAGCTACAGCACAATGTATTTATATCCCTAACTCATAGATGCCTTGGCACGATGCTCATATGTGCCACATAACAAACTCAATCCATTATCCTATTCTTTTCCCTTTGCATCCCTCGTTCCTCACAGCTTGGCAAGGGTGGAGTGAACACAGCCAAGTGTCAGCTCTGTCCTTAGGCAGTACTGAGTCACTCAGGCCATGTTTATGTACCCTTAAGCAATCAAGAGTTTTTTTTCTCCCAACTTCAGTGTTATGAGTCACCTTGGTGTCAGTGCTCTTCCTGCTCTTAACAACATAATGTTGATAACCATGGGAAACAAGCTTGGGAACACTTTGGGGACCTGGCATCTTGGGAAGAATCAGGATGGTCTTCTGTTTTGCTGCATGTTGCTTGGCTAACACCCATAACAGCTTTCTCCTCCCTTCTGTTAAACCAGAAGTTTCCATCCTCTTCCCCCTTGCCAATCCCTACCAATCACTTTCCCATCTTGTATTTCCCATCCCTGGCACTGGGGAGAACCTGGGCACGTACAGACCACACAGCTTTGGATATTAGAGAAGCAAAGAGGAAGGAAGGTCGCACAGGAGTCTTATCTCTGGCTTTGCAGCTCTGGACTGCTTTGAAAGCAAGACACGTATTGCTTTTAATTATTCATCTGGGCAACTGCAACCTCTGAGCAAACTCTCCCCGCCTGCCTGCACCTCTTGCTGCCCATCTTACAGCAGCAGGAGGTTGAGCAACATGGAAGACACCTCAGCATGCATGGATGTAGAACACCAAAATAACTTCAAACCTTTGTCAGAAAGAAAGTGTGGCAAAGCAAAGAGAAAAAAAAAAAATCAAGCAATTAATCACTCAAACAGATATGAGAGAGAATGGCAAAGTAAACATTAGAATGTGTGCTGTCCTCCCTGGAAGACTGTCAGCCCCCAGCAGGAAGATTAAGGATGCTGATGAAAATTCCTCTCCCATCACAGTTAGCTGTAAAAGCATAAGACAGCAGTCTGCTTTCCTGTAACATGCCTTTCAGTCTCCTTCCTCTAAATAAGAAAGGGTGATTCCCTGCAGCGCTCCATTTCTGCCTGCTGCCCTCACAGCCCAAGTGGAAGCACTACTCAGGTCTTTGTTGGATTTGTAGCCTTTCAGATATGCTCAGAAATGATCTGTCCTGCTTCACTCACACAGCTCAGCGCATGCCAGCATTAACTGGTGTAACCATGAGAGATCCAGACCCTCTGTTACACCTCCTTCATGAAGAGGCCCAACAGGGGAATCCTCCCTGGAAGACAGAGCGTTCATTTCAAAGCACCACTTCTAACAGTGCACTTGACACTGGGCTTGAAGAGCCTGCACAGCTTTAAGCTCACCTCTCCTTGACCCTCTGGGGAGGACAACACACACAGCTCTATCGGCTGCTTAAATTGGATTGCCTGTTTCAGTATCTCAATCCTTTCAGAACCCATCCAGCAGAGCAAATTGCCCTGAATGGCTCTGTTAGGAGAGTTCTCCAGCCCTTTCCATGGCTTATTTTCTGAGCTGAGTTATCACAAGATGGGGAAAAACAGGAAGGGGAAATTACTGAAGAGTAAAGTGCTGTCCTGTAACAATCAGAAAGATCAACACAGCAGAAGGGCAACACAGGAGGTGTAATAACAAAAGGACTAGTGTGAATGGAAAGGTGCTCACCCATCTCTGAAGATCCAGGTTCACAGGGAAAACACCACAAGGAAGACATCTCCAACCAGAGATCCTTCCCCAGTAGCAGTCAGCCCTTAAATGAGGTCTAAGAGAGGTGCAGCCAGGCTCCATCCCTTCCTATCACACAGCTGAATTGCCTTCACCTGTGCTCCCAGAGCTGACCAGGTCCTTTCCCCAGGTGTGCCATCAGTGCTTCAGGCCAGGAACCAACAGTTCCCATACACGTCCCTTATCCTTGTCCTAGTCAGACTAACTTTTGCTACTTGCTCCTCTTCTACAGTTTCTCACCTGAGCAGGAAAGCAATGATCGCTTCTCTTATAAACAATCTTACACCACTCTCTTATATGAATATTTTATTTTCACCATCATTTCCCAATGCCACCATGAAAGCATACATCCTGGACGAGATGCCATGCATACTTGTGATGTGATCACACCACTTGATCTCGATTCTCTGCGTGCTTGAATCAGTCCATCCTTATGAGTTCTCTCAAAGGGTCTGTGCTATCATCAGCCCTTTGTTTTGTTGTTGGCTGTAGTTCTCCAAGGACATATCTGAGCCCATCTAGGGGAAGAGAAGCAGCAACAGCAGTCAGGTGCCTATGGACAGAGACACAGTGCCATATGTGCAATACATAGCTCTGATTTACATCTCCTCCATCAAGCAATAGCGTTTTTCCCTCCCCATCCAAACAGATGCAGCTCTGGGGTTTGTTTCAGGCTTTGTTTGAGGGATTAAAACCATCTCAATCTAATCTCTTTTTGTTTTATACACCGAAAGAAGTATTAGAGATGAACACTATGGCCACAATGGATTTCATTAATCACACCAGGCTTGGTTTGCTGTAGTAGGCACTTCCAGCAGAAGGTGCTCACAATCAGTTTAATCATTAATCTCCCTCCTCTGTTTAAACAGTGATGAACAAATCTGTGACAGCCTGGTTCCTGCATCAGGGCAGGGGCTTCTTGTAAAAGCAGCAGTGCTGTTGGAGCCATCTCCCCTTATGGCAAATCCCACTTTTTTGGCAGCATAGACCCCAGCTGATTGCAAGGACAAAAGGCCTGGAAAAATTGGTGCCTGGGGAATTGGTAGGAGATAAAGGAGGAATCACTTCTGGGTCACCAGTGCAAAAGAAATCAGGGTCCTAATGGCCAACAGTTACCATTGCAGGACCGGTGCTGGCAGGAGCATGGCACGAGGCACTGCATCGCCAATGGGTTTCAGTAGAGCAGGTGTTTGCATCACAAAAACACCACTGCCAGGACAAGGGCCACCTATCAACAAGTCCTCCTAGCTGGGTTCCTGAGGCACATCCCCAACAAAAACCACATCCCGGTGGCAGATGGCCGGAGGGAAATGTGCATTGCCACAATTCATGTTCTGACCGTTGTGAATAATCAGCAGCTCTTTGGTGCCCCGGCTCTGTCACGAGGCAGCAGCCAGCCGTGCCAGAAAGCTGCATCAGCCATCAGCTGTCCCAGCTTAAAGCTGCACAGGGATGAACACAGCCTAAGTGAGCTGTCTATAGGAGAACAAACCCCGTGGAAACAGAGTCTAGAGATAAAAGCTATAAATCCGACGTTTATTTCTGCAGGCTTCCGGAAGTCAAAAGCACAAGTTTTGTTTAAAATGCTTTTGTATCAGTCACTTGCTTTGAAATTAAAGCACCACGAGAAAGTGAGGAAGCGCCATCTGAGGTGATGTGATGGCACACCCTGCTGCACTGTGTCCTGATCTAAAGGGGCATAAAACCAAATAAATAAATAATAATAATAATAATAATAAAATAATAATAGTAAAGAAAGAACCAATTCCACGGACTCTGATTACCTGAAAAATCCTGCCCCTGGTAAAGGCTTTTCCCAGACACAGAAGTGCTATGAGGAAATTGACTACAACTCCCAACATTCACTGAAGCCGCTGTTAAGACAAATGTTATCCGGGAACATCCAAAACAATCAGAAAACGAAAGCAAGACCCAGTGGCTGCTGGAAGCTGTAGTCAGCTCTCCAGGTGCGAACTACCGAGTAAAAAGGTATTGAGAGCCGCCCTCCTCCACAGCAGAGCCCAGCCGGGCTCTGAAAGAGAGGGCGGCCAGCAAGAAGGAAGCGCGATGCCCCATCAGAGCGGCCAGCTCCCTCCTTGGGCCTTTCACGCCAGCCCAGCGTTTCGGGGGGATTTTTGTCCCGGGCCCGCGGCGCAACCAGCGGGAGCCGATCGCGGCGGGCGGGCGCAGCGGGGTCGGGGAGACGCGCGCCCGGCTCAGACGCGCGCAGCGCTCCGACCGTCGGCAGCCACTGCCACGCCGCGTCCGCGGGGCCGGGCCGGGTTGCCGAACGCGGGGCGCGGCGCCGGGGGGCGGGGGCCGGGGGCGGCGGCGCTCCCCGCCCAGCAGCCGCAGCCGCGGGCCGGGCGCGGGGGGCGCAGCGGAGCGGCGGCGGCGGCGCGCAGGGCCATGTCGGCGCCGTGCCCGCGCCTGCCCGCCGCCGGGTCAGCACCGGCGGAGGCGGACAGCGCCGGCGGCATGGAGCCGCCCGCCGCCGCCGCCGCCGCCGCCGGGGCCGCCGCCCTGGAGCTGGCCCTGGAGGAGGAGCTGGCGCTGCTGGCCGCCGCCGGGGAACCGCCGGAACCGCCGCCCGCCGCCGCCGCCCGCGACCCCGAGCTGCTGTCGCTGATCCGGCAGAAGGAGAAGGACCTGGTGCTGGCGGCGCGGCTGGGCAAGGCGCTGCTTGAGCGCAACCAGGACATGAGCCGCCAGTACGAGAGGATGCACAAGGAGCTCACCGACAAGCTGGAGGTGAGGCCGGCCCGCAGCGCTCCGCAGGGCCCCCGCACGGGGCCGCGTTTCCCGGGAGCCCCGGGTTCGCTCCCCTTTCCCGACGAACCCGGGCGCGGCCGCGATAGAGAAGAAAGGGTCGAAACTCCCCTTCTAGGCCTGGGGTGCTGCCGTCCCCGCTCCCCGGCTGCCGTGCGGGCCCGAGGAGGGGCTGCGAGCCTCGTTCGGGAGGCCTCGGGGTGCTGCTCTGCCCCACGTCCCAGCCGGGCGGGGGGACGCACCGTGCAGAAATGCCTCGTAAGTTACATCGATACCGAACGGAGCGTTTGGAACCTTTCTGCTTAAGCTGTTGAAGCTGAGGCATTAGCGTGGCAAGAGATAAGCCCCGCTGATACGTTTCTGCTTGCTGGTCGCTCTGAAAAATACCTACAGGTATCTCAGAGCCGTTTGCCGGGAGCCCGGTGGGTTGAGCTGTGTGTTGGTTTTTAAGGTTGAGATGGAGTTATTACAAAGAATAAGAGTCGTGTAAGCAGCTTCCTTCAGAACAACTCTCCCGCACAGCAGTGTACAACTATCTTCTTTTTAGAGATATTCTTGCAATGTTCCTTCTCTGAGCGAGCAGCAGAGCTCCTAGTTGCAGCACAGCTTCTCACCTTCCTGGAGAGAGTCTGAACAATGCTCGGTTAACACCCAAATTTCAAGTAACGGCCCTAGGCCAATTCTTTGTGCATTCCTACATATTCCTGTGTTCATTCCTCTTGGATTTACACCCCTCGAGTACCGTCAGATTCATGAAATTACTGCACAGCCTTTGTTCTCAGACCTTTTTCTTCCCAAAAGGAAGAAATTCCTCCCTGTTGTTAAACTCAGCACTTCACCGTATCTGCTCTCTTCCTCTTTACAGAGAGCTCTCTCTGCATTTGCTGTTTGGTTAGAAGCAATAGTGAAGGTGACATTTGCCCAAATTGTGACTTAGCAGCACTGTTTGTCAGATCAGAATTTCTTGGAGTGTGACGATTTGCTGGAGTGAATGTTTTCGGGTTGGTCTGTAAGCAAGAACAGACGTCTGTGGCATTGTGCTGACGTGGATTCCCCTTGAGTTGGAGTAAAACCTTTCCTGTCATCCAAGAGAAATGCACAACGTGAGGCACTTCCTGGGCTGCCCCTTTGTGAGTTTAGGGGTCTCAAACACCACTGTCTGAAGAACGTAAACATGAAAAGGAGAGGAGAAAAAACTCAGCCTTTGCAGTGCTTAAGTAACATTCCCCAAATGTTTACTTCCACTTTTATGGATCCATTTAGGAGGTGAAGGAAAGGATGAAAAATTCTGCCAATTGTTTGCATTTTTCATCCCATTGCTATTGCTCCAACTTTCCAGTTGAATGACAGGTTCTGGTTTTTCAGGTGATGCATCTGATAGGAGTTCCCTGCTTAAGGGCCGGATTTTTTTTCTGCTGGGTTTATCAGATCTGAGTCTGTGATCCTTGACCCACACAAACCTGAACAGTAATATTCTACAACACAAGCCTTGCAATCCTTGTTCCTGCAGATTAAAAGCTGGCTTCTTCCTGTTGCCACTGAAGTGAATTTCACAGTAAGCTTTTCCCTCTTGGAGGAATGGGGAGGAAGGACTCACAGACTCACATCTCTTAACCTCCTACCCTACACTGAGCACTCTGATGACCAGAAGCAAAGTCTCAAATGAAATCCTTGGTGACAGCTGCACTGCTGTAGTGATGTATGAGCAGCAGAGAGATTTCCCCCGGATAGCAGCCCCAAGTTGGTTATGGGAACCCAGTGGAACCTCTCCATTTCCCAGCAGCCAACGTGCTGCTCTTCTGATGCTTTGCCTCAAGACTCTGCTTTTGCAGTGTTGTCACCACACTGGTGAGAAACATCTCTTTGTCCTACGTCAGCTTTGTTACCTGGGGCAGTGCACACATAGGGCAGAGACAGTTGCTGCTGGCCAAATACATTCTGGTTTTGCAGGTGTGGCACTGAAGCTCAGCATTCCTACCTCATGCCCCTAACCTGATTTCAATTAAAACTCTGAATTTGAGTTCATTTCTAAACATACAACTGTAATAAACTGTGATCTTTGATCCCAGTTTTATCTCCTCAAGAGGTTGAGACATTTCATATCTTGTTCTGTTGGTACAGAGATGCTTGTCTCATCTCAGCTTTTTGAGGCTGAACGTTAGGAAAAAAATATCTACTCCAAAAGAGTAGTCAGCCACTGGAATGGGCTGCCCAGGGGTCACTGCCCCTGGAGGTGTTGAAGAAATGTTTAGATGTTGTGCTAAAGGACATGGTTTAATGGGTTTATATTGGTGGTAGGTGGACGGTCGGATTGGATGATGTCGGAGGTCTTCTCCAACTTTGGTGGATCTATGGTTCTATGAGTGCAGGAGCTGGACACTGTGAGTGGGATGGGTTTTCCTTTGCACCAAGGCACTGAAGTGGTTTGTAAATGACCAGCAAGGCTCATCGATGGCTTCTAAATCACACGTGGGTATGTCTGTGTGCGCTAAGGAATTTCAGCCGCACTGCTGCTCCTCGGCAGGCTGAAGTTTCACCTTCCATTTAGAGAAGGCCCTGGATCTTTCTCAACGTTGCCTAGCAGTGAGAGAGACAGAGCTGTGAAATACAGCATTTTTAGTGCGCTGCTGAAAGCAGAATTGTGGCTGCTCCAGCCACCCTTAGCTGGGCCTTGCATTAGGATCTCCTACTTAGTGCATTAAAAACGATGATTGTAATGCTGAGTATTTGCAAGGGTACTCATTCCTTCAGCATCTGGCAACGCAGGAAAACACTTGGCTTTGTTCTTACCCCTTGCATCTGAGGGTTTTCCAGAAAGTCCTGGATTTGCAGAAGGATTTGGGAGGGTTACAAGCAGGGCATTGCTACATTGTGATGAAGAGTGCATAGAAGATTTAGGGATAAGATCAAGGAGACAATACAGCACCTTCTGCAGAGCAAGAGGGGTAAAATGTTAGTGATAACACAGGCCAGAGGGCTGCTGGGGAAGTGCAGAGCTCTGACATTCACTCCTGCCCAGGAAGGTGACAAAGACCCTGCAAGGCAAGCTGTGTGTCATCAGTAGTAGGCACCCAGGGGAAACAGCCACCTCACAGCCTGTGTTCCTAACAAGCAATAAAAAGCCACTTCACACAAATGCAGTGCAATTTTCTTTCCCTCCTAGCAGGTTTATTTTCCCTTCCTAACATAAGCATCATAGGGGATTGCTCACTGGGGGATGATAACCTGGGAAAAATGCTGCCAGCGCTGGGCCCAGTGGCTTTCTGTTCTTTGCTGAGACATGTTCCTAAAAGGCTGTGAATCTGGTAGGAGAGCAGCAGCAGGTTATTACAGGGGACAGAAAACAAACAGCAAGAGAGGGCTCCTGCTCTTCAGGTTTCCCTGCTAATCTCAGGACGTGGCCACGTCCCAGTCTGCGACTGCTCTACAAGCATGCACGTGGTTTCAGGCACCAGGGGAAATCCGAGCTCAGATTTTCAGAGCAGAGATTCTTTCAAACGGGCACAACAAATCTATTTTGACCTAATTTGCAGCTCTGTATCAGTCAAGCCCTCATTTAACTGAGCCTGTAAGACATCTGAAAGTTCCACCAGGTTCACGCTGTCCCTTGTTTTGCAACCAGTCCTAAAGCAGAGCACTTTCCAGAACTGAGAGTTGTTTCTGAAAGATTTGCAGCCCGGATTGTGCACATGTCACATCTAGAGAAACTACTTCAGTGCATCCACTGCCACCCCAGTGGGGACTGCATCAAACAATGGAGTTACTGTGGACTATCAAATCACCAGGCAACTAATTAGGTCAGGAATAGAAAGAGCAAATGGATAGATGATTCAACTGTTGTTCATAAGACCCATAAGACAGGAACGATGCCTCATCTAGCTTCCTCATCAGCACCAAAAGTACAATTTGTGTAACTTTTACTATAAAGGCAATTTTTAACAGAATTCTGCCACTGCCCACTGAAATTAATAATAATTCCTGCTTTGGAATTAGCTGGGCTCTGCTAATCGATTGGCCTGCCTGACCTATATTTTCCACCTATTGCCATGCAGCCCGCATTACTCATTTGGCAGTTCTTTCAGTACAAATTCAATGTGCTGATCTAGAGAGGCCAAGGACAGGCCAACTGCTGGAAACAAGAAGCAAGCTTAGTGCTGTGACCTGCCCTGACATGGGTGGGACTGCCACCTCCATGCACCGCCGTGCTCTACTACCATTCTCCTTCCTGCACCAAAGCACTCAGTGCTGAGCACGAAGGAGCGGGAGGAGGCAGCTCTCACTTTTTTCCTCCCTCCCTAACCTCTTCTCCCCCTCCCTGTTACCTATAGCACCTGGAACAAGAGAAGCATGAACTGCGGAGGCGGTTTGAGAACAAGGAAGGAGAATGGGAAGGAAGGGTGTCTGAACTGGAAAGCGACGTGAAGCAGCTGCAGGATGAGCTGGAGAGGCAGCAGGTTCACCTGCGGGAAGCCGACCGTGAGAAGACACGGGCTGTCCAGGAACTCTCCGAACAGAACCAAAGACTCCTGGACCAGCTCAGCAGGGTGAGTGAGCATTGGCAGAAACCTTGTGCTGTGTGGGTTGTGCTCATTTAACGCATGGGTACCTTTCTCAGCTCTTTGTATCTCAAGCTGATTTGGCAAATCCGGTCTTCGTTTATGAATAGGCTGAGCAAACATGAAATGCAAGAAAAAAGCACATCTGGGGCAGGGCCAGAGAGCTGACCCCCATTTATAGTCAATGTCCATTGACTATAAAGCTATTAAACCGAATGCACCATGCTGTTCCACAATGGTTTGTCCCTGCAAATAATTTTGTGATGTGTAAATGTCTCAGAACCTACTGAAATTCCTTGGAATGGCATGTTTCAGCAAAGAGCTCAGCCTCTGATGAAAGAGGATTTGGAGTAAGGCTGCTACAAATCAGCCTAATTGACTGAATCTTTCCAGCAGAGGTTTCATCCTGACAGCAAAAGACTTAAGAGTGGCTGCCTCCTCCCCTAGATGCTGACCTGTCTTCTAGAATTAAGAATCTTGTCTTCTTCTTCCCACTGGACAGTACAAATCATAATCTTAACTGCTTGGGAACATTGTTACTCCAGCAGAGGAAAGCATTTTCTCACCAGTTGCACATCCCCAAAATAGAATAGAACAAAAACTCATGCTGAAGATGTCCACCTAAGGGTAAGAGTATATTTCAGACCAAGTTCAGTCAGAGGTAGGTCTTTGGGGCTGGCAAAGATATGGTTTAAGGGGTCGGGTCAGTAGTTCAGTTGCAACACTAGGACAGAAGACTGAAATGGGCCAAGAATAAAGGCCTTTTCACTTGTCCCTGCTCAGTCTGGGTATGCTGTTTTCCTGTGCCTCTGGAAGAGGTCTTCAGTAAAATATTTTATACTGGATGTTGAAAAAAACAATCATTCCTCATTCTGCTGCAGGTTTTCCTGTCAAGTGCTAAGGAAGTCACTTAGTCTGTAGATTAATTGGTGTTTAAAATAATAATAATAATAATAAAGGAATAAAACACCTTTCCTTAGCTTAGGAGAGCTGCTAAATTTACCACTGTTTCTAAAGCAGTATCTCCCAGGTGTAACAGATGAGCTAGAGAGGATCTCCTACCTCTTCTCTGGGCAGAGCATCTCACATACAATGTAGATAAGAGTTCTATCCAAGCCCTCACAGATTTCCTGTGTTATGTCAGATTTATCACCTAAGGCCAAAGACCTGGCTGTCATTAGATTTGGTGGCCCTCAGGGATTTTCTGTGAATGCATGATTTCCTTTGCTGGCTAGGAGATACCAGACCTGTCGTGGTCCCAGTGTAAGTAGGCAGTAAAGACAGTCTAGAAGGTAGGAAAGGAAAACCAAACGGCTTGCTTTGGGCTTTAAACTGGATGGGATTATCCTCAGTTAACACTTGTGCTGCAGGAGCCTCTCATAGCCCAGCTGCTCAGTAAAGCCTCGTGCAAAGAACCCAGCAAGTTAGGTCTACCAGCAGTATCAATACATGGGTTTTGTTCCCTCAGCTCCCTATTACTGCCAGAAATAATCCTCCCACTTCAGAATTATCCCATCTCAGGAAAAAAAATCATTCCTTGGCACTAACTTCGCTGCTCCAGCACCACCCTGCCCCCAGCTTTGTGTAGGGGACCAGATGTTCTGCAATGCTCAGACGAGCAGAGGAAGCAGCTTGCTCTTGCTGAGGCTTCCTGGCCAAGATTCACTGCTCGGTGGCTTTGTCACCTGGTTAAGACTTGCCAGTAACTCAGATATAGCCGAGGACATGGTAGGTGTGCAAACAGCTTTCCTAGAGTCATGAGAATGTAAGCAAACCAAAGCCAGGTCAGGAGTGGTTTGTTGCTCAGCCAAGGCTTTGGTTGAGGCTTTTAAATAGCTCAGCCCTTGATTACTGCATACTTGTTACGCCATGTTTGCAGTTCAGTCTTTCCAGTTCTCTTGCTCTGAAGTGGTTGTGTATGCAGTGTTTGAGGCAGCAGTAGTGCGTAAGCCCTGGTCACCCACATAATTCTGGCCCCTGTTATGCAATAAACAGATGCAGCTACACAGACACACTTGCCTACAGTTGTATTGCCCTAGGCTGGGGTCTCTCTAGGGATCACAAATTGATCACCAGCAGAGGAAAAATCCTGCAGAGGTGTGCTGTTACAGCTTCTGTGAACTTAGACGTGCTGCTGATAGCCTCTGTGTCCCCAGGTCTGCATTTTTTGTCACAATGCTCTGTCTGGGAGGAGTGCACTGAGAAAAATCAGTGATAAGGCAATTAAAGCTTCATTCAGAGCCTCAGCTCTACTCCCATCTGTCACTGAGTGCACTACGAGAGGTTTCACTCACAGGAGGACAAAGAAATGTTGCTCTCTGATATGAGTCCTTCTATGCTAAATAGACACTGGCTCTTTAAAATTTAATTTCTACAGATAAGCAATTAACACCTCATGGCCCAGTTTCACAATACTTGAGCATCATTCTGGGAATGGCATTCCCTTGGCACCAGACTCTGTACATCAAGTGATGGTCTCAGCCTCACAACCTACCAGCCCACATCGTCCTGCTTACTTCTTTGGGGGGTTCCAAGCTTCTACACCTACCTTAGAGCCAGGCAGCATCCACTATCTCCTAGCCCTCGTCCTTCCTGCTGTCATACTCTTTTACTAATTAAGCCTTAGGTCTTTTTATTCATGCTACCTTTCCCAGAGGTGAAGATCCAACTCAACCACATGCTTTTTTCCAGTAAGAACCTGGCAAAATGCTGACCAATTGAGCACACGCTCCCACACACAGATAGCACAAAGGGACCTAGAAAGCTCTGTCTTGCAATTAAAGCATGGAACTGAAAAATCCATCCTTGATGCTGGTGCAGACTGGTAAGGAAAACTCAGTGTTGGGGATTTAGAGATTGTTGCAGTCTCTAGAACTAGGGATAACTCTCTTGCCTTAGAGGCTACAAAAGAGGTCTGTAAAATGACTTGAGGTCTTCAGATGAGATGATGATACAGGAAAACTTTAGATATCTAATGATAGTATGTAGGCTATAAGGAACTTTGCCTCTTCTTGCAATACAGCCTTCCATTAGAAGCAAAGAACCACACTGAACAGAGATACCAGCCAGAGTTCTATCAGCACTGAACAATATGGAAATGAGGTAAGGCTGGGAGCTCGTAGTGAAAGACACGACTCAGATGCCGAAGATCAAGTCTGAGATCTTCACAGTAACCTTATTTTTAATTTTCTAAGTGATGACTGCAATCCCTTCTGCATGATTGGATTTCCCTCCCCCTGCTTCAGCATAGCAGAGCAGGTAGTACTTCTCAGCAGTGCCCATGCCAAACAAGATGCTGATTTTCACCTGGGAGAGCTGCAGAGCACGCACACCAAGGTACAGACTGCTCACCATAGACACTCAGAGCACAGGAGGCAAAGCACAGCTCCACCAAGAAAGCCATGGCTTGGAAATTGTTTTGTATCCAACTTCTCCAGCCTCTCCCATCTGTTTCAGTTCCCCATTTGGAAGAAATAAATAAAATCCTTATCCTTTTAAGTCATAAAGTAAAGGGGGAGAAGGGAGATGGGAAGCCACGTAGTGAAAGGTTTCCTCTTACGTGCACCCACAGCAGCAACCACAGCAAGAGTGTTGTTCCCACCTCAGGGCTTCCAGGAGCTACTAATATAAATAGCAACAGCAACCTTTGCCTATATTGAGGCAGCATATTACTACTTTGTCAGGAAGTGAATGAAAAAAAAAAGACTTTCACACTGTTTCTAAGGAGTTTCACCAGATGGCATTCCCACACATTTCCTGCTACCAGCCCTGGGCTCCTGGAGCTGTTTGCTGCATGCAACTTGGGCAAGGATGCATCCTTCCTAGTTCTGTTGGGTTTCTTTTCTGGTACACCGAGTACAAAGCAGTAATCTCACGATATTGAGCTCAGGTAGTTTTTGCAATGAAAGTCCCTTTTCAGCAGCAGGAAGCAGTGTCATCTTGCACTGCTGAAATAGCTCTTTGTTCAGAGAGGAGCACTGCAGCATCCCTCAGAGGGACCCTCAATCACCAACTTCTTATATTCCCTCAGCATCTAGTGCCAACACGTTGCTACAAAGAATGAAGTGTTTCATTTGGTAAAGCAAGGCAGCGACCAACCAGCCCTCAAAGTCTACAAAGGACTTTGCATTTGCTGGCCACAAAACCTTTCTTTGGGTGATATTTCAAGGGAAGGAGTTCCATTTCCTGCTTTGTGCTGCAGCATAGGCCTGGAGGACCAGCAGGCTCTTCCTGACTTAGATCTGAATGAAACATGGTGGCATACTGGAACAGGTTGCCCAAGGAGGCTGTGGATGCCCCATCCCTGAAGGCATTCAAGGCCAGGCTGGATGTGGCTCTGGGCAGCCTGGTCTGCTGGTTGGCGACCCTGCACATAGCAGGGGGTTGGAACTGGATGATCGTTGTGGTCCTTTGCAACCCAGGCCTTCCTATGATTCAAGAATGAATTGAATATACAGTACCATCCTTTGCAAATCACTTGTGCTTTAAGTATCTCCTCCAGTGGTCAACAACACTTAGAAAAAACAATGACCCTGTTGTCAGTGACTGAACAAGTGTGTTGGGCAAGATTTGGTGCTTTTTCCATGCCAGAGATGTGCAGCCATTACACTGTGATCTAGCTTGTCTTTAATTCCTCATTTCTAATGTACGGATGCTTAATGCAAGCTGTCTTACATTTATTGAGTTGTCTGTGATAGCACAGCAGGGCATATTAAGAACCTCCATGCTTAGCATGGAAGCAAGTCAGGCTCAAGCCAAGCGCTGCTTTGGGGGCTTTATTTTTTAGATAGAGGAGAGCCCCAAGTGGTGCAAAGCTGAAGAAGAGTTACTGTGACATTTCAAGGTGTGAATCAGTCACTACACTGAATTCTTTGTAAGACTGTCATGGCAAAATGTAAAATTAAGCATTCACTAAAGAAACTTTAGAAATGGGGACGGTGTGAAGAGCCCTGCATAGCAAACCTTGGTCTGCTTCACCTCTGGACAGTGTAAATTCAACAGAATGGAGAGACTGCACAAACCAGGGCCAGACACTGAAAGCAGCAATCCTCCCACTCACCACATCTGGCACCTGCACCTGCCTGCCCCCTCTGAAGCATCAGCAGACCCCAGCAGCACGTAACCAGATCCCCCATCACCTGCTGAATACTGATTACTGCACAGGCAGGAATGGCTTCTTCTTACCAGCTACTTCTCCCCCTAGCAGAAAGCACTTGTTAATAATTCAGCTTCGTGCCACATCAGGACTGGAGCAGTGAGGCGTTCTTTGCTCAAGCTGTAAATATAGGACGTGACTGCAGCTGCCTGTTCTCTCCTGCAAAGTCCTACAATGAAATGAATCAGTGCCCTAGAAGGCAACCAAGAGATCTCGAGGTCACTCGGTGGGGTTCCATCTATCTGGATGAAGGGAGCCAGGCAGAAGGAAAGGCTCAACCCCCCAGTGAATGCCTTGCCAACCCTACAGCACCCATTAGCCTCATTTCAGGGTATCCAGAGCTTTAGGAACCAGCAGGGCATGACTGTAACAAGCACCAAGGGAGGAGGAGCAGGCAGAGGAACAGGCACTCCCAGAGGTTGCTCAGAGGTTTTGCACCTACCCATTTCAAGCAGTTTTTTTCCCCGTGTCCTTTGGTTACTAGCAAGCAGTGGCAGAATGGACTTCTATCCGTTCTTCTGGATGTACACAGAATAAAACAGGGCACGCACTGCTAGCAAACCACAGCACAAAGCCCTCTGGAGGGAAAGGGTTAAAAATTACTGAGGTTAAAAACACATTATGGCGAAGGCAAAACTGCAAATCCCAGTTTATGGGGAAAAGGGAGAGCATTCATCCACCCATGGGCTGGATGGAGCCCCAGGACAGGGGACCTGCACCCCACCATCTGCAGGGACCCTTTGCTTGTTGCTAGGCAACAGCACACCACATCACAGCGGGTGATGTTGCCACGGCGACTGGGTGTGATTCTGCTGCTTGTGATGCTGTGACAGTCAGAGGACACGCAGGGAAACGCACTGGTGACGTCCAAGGCAGTGAGTGGTGGGGGCTGCGGGCTCGGCTCGCTGCCAGGACGTGTCCCTGGCATCACCATTTCATCCCCTTATTTCCTCTCCTGCTCACTGCACTTTATAAAAAAAAAAATAAAAATCACTCTGGAGATCTCCTGGCCCAAGGCAGCCTGTTGTTCATGCCACCCACAGGGAGATTTTCTAGCTGCTACTCTACTCAGAGTGACTCTGCCAGGGCTGGGCACTGTGTGCATCCATCCTTTAGTGAGCCCTGCTCTGGGAGGCATGGTGCAACAGGACTGGCTGTTTGTCACAGCCCATCTCCCATCCTTGGAGGCTGGTGGTGCCCAGGTAGAGCCACAAACACTGGCTTTGTGAAGCAGTTCCAGAGCTCAGGCATCCCATCCTCACACCATGGGCAGTTCACCAGCTGCAATGGGTGTCCGGAGCACCATCTAGGTAACACCTATGTACAACTGCTTATCACCTGGTAATCAGCTGTACGCTGTTCTTCCTTGTAGTCCAGCCAAGCCTAACTCACATTCTGCCTTCACCTCTAGCCAGTAATTCTGGAGCATACCTCCAGGCTTTCTGTAAGGCTTGCTGCTTGACAGATGAGCAGCATCACTGGGCTGTGAGTACCTGAAAGCAGGAATCCAACGTGGAACTGAAATTTAACTTGATAAATGATCATAGAACCATAGAATGGGCCTGCATTGGAAAGGACCACAATGATCATCCAGTTTGAACCCCCTGCTATGTGCAGGGTCACCAACCAGCAGACCAGGCTGCCCAGAGCCACATCCAGCCTGGCCTTGAATGCCTGCAGGGATGGGGCATCCACAGCCTCCTTGGGCAACCTGTTCCAGTGCCTCACCACCCTCTGAGTGAAAAACTTCCTCCTAATATCCAACCTAAACCTCCTGTCTCAGTTTAAGACCATTCCCCCTTGCCCTATCACTATCCACCCTCATAATATGACAAGGAAATAAAAATCTGAATGAACCCTTCGTTCTCCTGTTGCACCATACTAAAAATTTCAAGTGGCTATTCCGTTTGGGTCCAGGTCTTGATGTTTACAGGAGCTGCTTCATTATGCAGTAGCTCAGACGTAGAGAGAAGTGGGAAGAAAAGATTTTGTAGGAATATTTCTGCTTATTCACACTTGCTGTAAACACTTCCTCCAGGATATTCTAGAAAGTAGGACACAGAAGGTGTTTGCATCCAGCCACTGCATTACTAGCTAGAACCAGAGCTAAACATAATTGAAGGCTTAGCACATCTCTACCCAAGAAAAAGCAATTAAACATTTGGTCTTTCAAGAGCCATTCCAGGTTATAAACTTTGCACGCATTATAACAAAAGTCTTTACATTCCTTTTTCCTTTTAAGTAGGATTGCTTTTTCTAAATGTAATCTGGTAGACAGCTCAGAAGGGAGGTCTGCAAGCTGTGTTAGGTGCTCTGATTAGCCATGAAATCATAGAGGCCCCTCGCAAAACAGCCTAGAGCTTCATCAAGTGTTTTGTTCAGAATTGCATTTAGCAAAATCCTGCTTATTTTGAGCACATACAGAGGATCAGTGAGATTCTTGCTAGCTTCTAATAGATGCCACAACACAATGGAGACATGCCATGCAGCCAGGCAATTCCAGAACAGATGGGAGCAAGAAGCTTCCCAGAGGTGAGAGTACAACTGGCGGCAACTGATCTTCCATACAGAGAAGCCTCTCAGTAACATGAGGTCAGATCATCCTGCTGTAAGTGAATATTGAAGGAAAAAGGCAGAGAGGCCCCAAGGAAAACTCACAAACAACACACCATCTCTAAAGCTTTGGAACACACGTGTGGTTTTATTCTATGTGGGCACGAAGCAACTTGGGGGGTGTCAAAACAAATGCAAACAGGGAAGGATTCACAGAGGGTCCAACCTTTGCTTGAACATGAAATCTTGAGCAGATTCAGCTGGTGGGGGAGCTGTGCTTTCCAGCAGAATTATGCACAGATGATGCCAAATGAGAAAGTCTCATATGATGGTGTTTTGCCAAAATCTACCATCTCTTCTGAATTATGTGATCGTTTTTCAAATAGCGTCCATTGATCGGCTGCAAAGCTGCATGGGGATTTGCTAACTCAAATGATTGCTGTAGTTTTTGCCTCTGATCCAGAGAGATTTATTTCCCTAGGCTTTACTGAATGTTGTATTTCACTTTGAGTACAAATTCTTCTTAAGCGTGGTGCTGACTTTTCCCTCTCCACCTTCGCACTAGAGAGCATGCTTCTCCAACAACTGGTAAATATTCAAAGCTTTAAAAGCTCAAGGCAAACGCACATGAAATTGATGATGTTGGTAATATCTCCTCTTCCTGGGGCCTTTCTGTCCCTGGAGCACTGGGGCTGTGCGTGCACATCCTTATCCTGCAGAACTGCAGGCAAGCAGGGTGCTCCTTTCACCTCAAAGCAAGGCAGCCCAGAAAGCCACTATTTGACCTGCTCAGGCTCACCTGGCTTCCTTTTGTAGTATGGAGGAATGAGCTCACTCCACAGAGTGATGGAGGACAATGATACACACTCAGGAATATCATTTTTCCCCATCAGAGGCAATTGCATATCCCTGATGCTTATAAAGTAAACATAGACACCTTGAGACCTCTCGGCCAGCACCCTACTCTGAACTGGTGCCTCTGCAGAAACATCTGGGATGGCCACCACTGATTTGCATGACCTAAAACAACTCAAAACCCACCTGCAGAGGATTAGCGGATTGATTTACTTCACATAGAGAGGTCTCCTCCATTCCAGGCATTATCCAACCCGGCAGCTCAGAGCTACTTACCGAGATTAACTCTGGCACCATGAGACACAGTCCATCAGCTGAGGGCTGCCTCTGAGTGGTTCCTTCCTTCTAAGGAAACCATTTGCATCAAGGCATTGAAAACCTGGGAAGCTTCATTTTTTCTCCCCTCCTCCCTATCCTCCATAATTCTCCATTAAAAGACAGTATCAGGCCAAAAAGCTCAACTTGTGAAAGAAGGAAGGAGTCAGGCAGCCCTTACTCCTTTGCTACAGGTCACTGCCTTGCCTCAGTACAGGGGAGGGAAGATTTGCCCTGTGTGGGATAGTGCCAGTTTTAATGCTTCGGGTCCTCCATCAGCCCCTTCTCACTGCCAGAGAGCACACAACTGAGAAAACGTCTTTCTACATGAAACATGCAGTGCAGAAGCCTTTCCTAACAGCATGAGCTTGTTTGAATGAAGACACAAAGTTTTCCTGTTTCTCTTAGTCTCCCTAAGCAGAGCTATAAGCCAACTCCAGGTCAGGGCAAATGGCCCAGCATGAGAAAAATGCCCATTCAGATCCACGTATCAAGCAGCACACGATGTTAGTTAGCATCCCCATCCTCTGCCAGCTGGCCTCACTGGGTTCACCCTAAGGATGTGGAAAGAGCTGGCTGCACTGGGGAGCCACTGCCAGAGTACACACACATCTTTGCCTGTGTATATACATGCACTGCTTTCCACTCTCCCTTCCCCTCACGCTGTCTGCCATACGAGACATTTGCAGGAGGCACCTGCTAGTATTTCAAACACGTGAAGTGGATGGTTTTCACGAAGCCTGCGTCAGCACCACAGCCCATAATGACTTGCTTGTACAGGCAGCCTGCAGAGCGCAGACAGATGGGCAGCCATCTCAGCAGCTCCCATCCGCCCCTTCACGTGACAGCAGACGAGGCCTTTGCAGGATGAGTTGGAAACCTGAAGGCCAAGCTGCTGCTTTAATATCATAGGGAAATTCTGTGCTTTCGCAGCAGCACGACTCCCATATTTAGCACAGAGAAGGTGATACTTCAGAGGCATTCAAATAATCTTTTTTGGTGCATTCCACCAGCATCGTTAGGCAAATGGCCATAAATACCCTTCTTGCATATCTTGTCTCACTGAGATTATTCTCGTCTCCTTGGCAACTGTCAGATGATGTATAATGCCAGCAGGGATTAGCCTCAGTGAGCCTGATAACCCCTGTGTAAATGCCTGCTCTGTGAGGAGACCTGGCAGGACTCTCTTCTTTCCTGGTAACGTTCAAGTGTTGCCATAAATAACGTTAAATCCAAGAACATTTCAGTAAACCTGAGTAAGGATGAAAATTAATATGGTGCTTTTTAAATGGTAGTATGTCTTCTGTCCTCCAGAAAAGCAGTTTGAGACACGTGGATAAACGTGGTGTCTCTCAGCCTGACAAGTAAAGCTGTGTTTTGAACCAGCGCTTAAGAGAAGGCTTGTGCTGAAAACTTGGTCTCTAATATCTTTATCTCCTTTGTTCCTGGATGCCAGTGAGGATCATGCTGGGAAATTCCAAATCCCCACAGAGCTTAAACTTATGCAGTGCTTTTAAAGCAATTAATTTCTGAAAACTAACCCGGATTTTCTGAAAAATAACCTGAATTCAGGTCAGTGTTTGAAATCCAGGTGCATCCTCTGACATCAGCTGCATCAAAGCTTTCTGCCCCAGCATGCAGCTAAGGCCTGCACCCTCACCCAGCTGCTCAAGCAGACACAACCAAAGCAACACATCAGTGAGGTACAACCCCAAAACCACCGGTTTTCTGCATGCAGAGCATTTCTCTGGGTAACAAAACACATTTGGGCTTAGTGAGGAAGAAGTTGTTTCCAGGTAGCCTGCCTGGACTGCCAGAGCTAGTGACACACAGATGAGACCCATCCCACAGCAGTCCTAGCTGAGGAAGCAGAGCAGCACCACAAGATAGGTGGTATTAGGGGCTGTGGTGCACAAGTGACATGTTTAAACTACTTATTTTCTTCCCCTTCGGTCCCTTTCAGTTTTTATAATCCCTCGACTTGGGAGCATCTGCTCTGATTCAACAGGACAAAAAAAAAAAATAAGAGTATCTGGGTGATTTCTTCATTTCTGCTGCAGTGTATTGCTGTAATTAAACATACAGATCTCTGGCACAGTTCTGCATTGATGTGATGCATCATGGCTGATATCCATCAGAGATATCAGCTGGAGAGCTGAGGAAGGTCTCCAAGACTGTTCCAGGAGTTAGGTCACAAACCAGCCAAGGAAAGGGGCGATGGGAAAGCTGCTGTAGGCAGAATAAGAAAATCCAAGTCTTGGCACAAGCTCCTTAGCAATGATGCAACATGATTTTCTTACATGCTTCCGTGGATCTGTTTGCTCCCCGGCCATCTGCTCTCTCCAGCACACACCTTGTCACACGCAGGACAGGGAGAGGGGTCAGCAGCCTAAAGCAGGTGGTTTAACACAGGGAGGATTAAATGTTTCTGACCGAACCGCATGCCTGTGCTCTGGCAGAAATTGTAAGCAGCACCATTTTAGACACTTCTCAGCACAGCAAGAAGCCAGTAGATGTAATATTGCTACCACAGGCTTGTGCACAAAGAAATCCAGCTGCAGCAGCAGGAGTGAAGTATTTGCTGGGAGCCAAATACCATGATCTCCTGTCACTGATCACATTATTCTTGCTTTCTGGCAGCAAGAGGAAGGGAAATGAAATCATTTAGAGGCAGTGATGCTAGGATAGGTCCCAGTTTAGAATCCTGCTGTAGTAGCGTAAAAACTGGGCAGCAGATCTGCCTGCACTCTAGTGCAGGATAATCCACGTGTCTCTGCAAAGCAGCCCTCACCCTCCTTTGAAGGCAAAGCAATTAAAGAATGCAACTGAAAATCAAAGCAGCCGCAGTTAAAATCTAAGCACAGTCAGGATTGCAGAAGGAAGCCACTCCCAGCAACTCAGTAACTTATCAGGGAGATTTGGAAGGTAAAGAGCAACCACTGACACACCAGTTCGGTTCTGCTTTATTTGGGGTAATTTAACTGGCCTCCTGCTACCTGTGTATGCACTCTGTGGCCCTAAACGTGGTACAAAATGCTCTCATCTGTCCTGATGCTTGAAAAACACCAAAACCAACAGCATTTCCCACCCCACTTCTAATAACCCAAATGGGGCCCATGGACTTTTTCCCACTCCATCCTCTGAACCACATCATGAGGTTCAAAGGAAGATATTGGTGAAGGAGGGGAGCGCTGTCCTTGCTCATCCATTGCCAAGGATGCCTTTAGCCACCAGGAGAAAACATCTTTTCTCAATACCAGCCAGAGGACAGGCTGTAATTCTCACAGCCCCCATCATCGCAGCATTCCCAATCTAAGCCCTTGTGCCACGCCTACAGAACCACACACCTGAGCAGCTTACAGCTCAGCTGCATGGAAACCCAGGCTGTGGGCCTCCCCTGGCCCCACGTCCCCCTGACACCTGCTCCCCACCAAGCACCTGAGTCCAGGATCACTGACAGCTTTTTCTGCATCAGGGCAGTTGTCAGAAAGCAGCAACCTCAGTCCAACAGCCACACTGGGAATGACACCTCTAAGCAACAGCTCGGACTGCAAGGGAAAAAAGGGCTTTTGATTCAATGAAGCATGACCTACATTTGAAAAAACTTTGGCTATGGGCACAAATCTAGGAGTATGTGCGTGCCAAATTTGGGGCCCACAGCCAAGTACAGAGCCTTTATCCTTTTCAGCAGGCTCCCATTCACATGAAGTTACAGAAAGAGGCTCTTTCCAGTCACTGAAACTGATAATACATTCTCTTGCATGCCTATGATTTGGCACGTATACTTTATACACCATCCCACAGTATGTGCTGCATTCACTCTGGTTTTTTTTTCAGCTAAGTTTGCTGCCTGCGTTTTCTCCATATATTTTTCCACCAAGCCTAGCTCCTTGTAAGACTTAAAGTACCAGAACGCCTGTGTGCTTGCCAAAACCTGTTATTTTAAGAAATTCATGCAAAAACTTCGTAAAGACAAGACTCCTTGTGGGAGGACAAGGCTCCAAGGAGAGATCCATACTCCTGTTTCTGGACTCTCACATTGCCCAGTGTCTCTGGCAATAGCAATACTCATGCAAGGTCTTCAGAGGAGACCTTGCTGACACATGCACAGGATCTGCCCATTTTCAGAAATGCACTCAGCTTTTGAGCTGAGTTACAGGTGCTATTCAGAAACTCTATCCTGGACTTGGACTACACCTGCTGTGCTTTTAATTTAGCAGCTCTGCTCGTGCTATAAATCACTATACATATTGCTATCAAGGCGCTCTGAAGGTGAAGGCCTTACCCAACAAAGACCCAATCCCTACAGTGCTTACATCTGTGGCACTGCACAAAAAGGTAAACAAGCACTTCAGAGCTGGAGCATCTGCTGCACTGAGTCATAAGCTGAGCCACATTACTGGAGACAGAGCAAAGTGGAGCAGAGAAGCGTGCATGTACTTACTACACACAGACCTACACTTTGTGCATGACTGTATTCTACTTAAGCAGATCAGGCTGCTCAGATGCTATTACTAACACACTGTAATTATCTTTTGTCAGTGATCACCAAGAGCAAGGTCTGCCTCGTGTTAGAAGTCTGCTCCAAAGACCCCATGTTCTAAAGAGCCAGCAAAGGACAGCAATTCAGGAATAGCTGAAGGCAGCAAGAAGTATTGCTGAGTTACACGATGTCTCCCAACGCTTTTTGCCTGCACAAATCCATCATGATTTTGTCATGTTTAGAGTGACAAATCAAATACTAGTTGAAATAGATTATCTTTTTTTTTTTTTTTTTTTTTGAAGTGAAATGCTACCTGTCAGCTCCAGAACTATCTTCAACAAAACAGATTAGGATGGTTTTACTTAAGCACCATAGTTGTGATGTGCTGCCACATGGGGTTGTTTTGCTTTTTGGAGGCTTTATGACAAGCCTGTCCCTTTTTATGGCCCTCACCTTTCATTTGTGACTGACTGATAGGTGCTATCAGTGATTAAAACAGACTCATAGAATGGCTTGGGTTGGAAGTGACCTCAAAGATCACCAAGCTCCAACCCCCCTGCCATTAGAACCTCCGTATCTAATACTAGACCAGGCTGCTCAGGGCCCCATCTAACATCCCCTTGTGAAGGGAAGGCTTTAATGAACTAATAATTTTATGGGAGTAAAAGCCTGAAGCTGAGGCTTCCATGCTAGCTAATATTAACTACTGTTTTTCAGCTCTCCTTATTTTTCTACAGAAAGTAACTACAAGTTCTACTGTATCAATTACAATAAGCATTCTGCAGAGAGCATCTTCTATCTCGCCTTAGTCAAGCCAAACAAGAAAAAAGATTTCTTTAACTCTCCTTCCTCTGCGTTTTGAGATAAACTGCTCAGGCTGTCACATTTGGTGCTATTCTTGAGAAATAGGTTAATACAAGTTACTGGGAGATGTTTCATTAGCTGCCACGTCTGACTCCCAGGTCAACATATCCAAGTTTAAATACACATCTGTTTTAGAAAGTTTTCTCCCTTGTCTCAAAGCTTCCTCATAGAAATGAAAAGGTTTTAAGCCAACTCCTAGCATTTAGCTCCAATATTTGTTTTGGCACCCACTGATTTCACAAGTGCAGGAACAGACTTTACTATTTCCATGCAATCATGTTTGCAAGCACAGGTCTGAGCATTGGGTCTAAATACATTGGAAGGCTTTTAGTTTGTATGTTACCACTAAGTCCCAGAAGAGTGTATCCTAAGCTGAAGAGAGTGTATAGGTGAAGATTTTAAAAGCATGTGAGCATTCCTTCCCTGATGCCTGCTGCTAGCTTGCCATCACATATGAAATATCCTCAGCAGAACACAGTTCATTTTCTTCGAAATAAAGGAAGAGTGCTTAACGCCGTTGTAAGAGATGCAAGGAGCTCAGTTATGGTGCCTTGCTCCTAGGCACACACTTGATTTTGAACATCTCAAGTCTGAAGCCTTAGACTAAAACAATTTCATTAAAATAAATTGAATTCAAGAATGGAGATTTACTGTTATAGAATCATAGAATGGCCTGAGTTGAAAAGGACCACAACAATCACCTAGCTTCAACCCCCCCCACTACATGCAGGGTGCCAGGAAGGACAACAAAGCCTCTCAAGAGCAGCAGTGTATGACACACCAATCTTTGCCTCCACCATCATAAGCATCTGCTTTTTCTTTCCAGATGGTTTTAATGACTGTGTTATATATTCATTTTTTCCAGCTTATCAACTAATCAGGCATGCCATATTTCATTAGGCTACCACCTGATCCATGCTTACTGCTCACAAGAAGTTTACTGGAAGAAATATGTTCCATCCTTTGAGTTGAGGAGTCAAATTGAGCTCAAGAACTGTGGATTAAAGCCCCCACGTTAGAAATAGCATGGCCAAAATGCACTATCATGAAAAAATATGGCTTTTGCAAGGGAAAAATAAAAATAATAAGGGAAAGAAAGCATTAGGAACTACCAAGTAGAGCAGACAACTGGATTTATTGAAGCAAAACACAGACCATCCTGCTTTCAAACATTACCAGTTCTCTCTGTTAGATCAAGAGGAGACTTTGGAACCAGACCTGGGGGAGTGGGGGTGCTTCTGCTAACCTGAAGATCCCAAACACTGCTGTAGTGGTGAACCTGAGCCACGCTCCACTGAAACTGGCCTGATGGTTCCTCTCAGTTCTACTGTAGTCATTGACTTGATGGAAGCTATAGGCCTCCCTGCCTCCAGTTACAAGCGCATAACTAAACTGCAGAGCAACAGATGTTTCATTCAGTGCCACGTGCATCATCTGCACAGAGCTGGAAGAGCTGCTGGTATTCCTTCTCAACACCCAGGAGCTGAGCTGCCACTAACAAGCCCTGGAACCAGCTTTCCATCCTGAGCCCAATGACAGACATCAGCCCTGGAAGTCCCTGTGCAGGGCCATTTCATCTCCCACAGAATTTGCATACAGAGAACAGGAGGCACTTCTTGCACTACTTAGCATCGCGTGTCCTCCAGGCACACTTTGTCCTCTGAGTTATCTCCAGCACTAATTTATTGCAGTGTTCAAAGCAGCGGGCTCCAGCAGTCCCTCCCACAGGAAGCTGGCTGACTCATTTTTCCACACACTCTATTTTTCTCCCCATAAGAGCCAAGTGCTCAGGTCAAGAATAAACCACAAAAAAAAAAAGGGAGGCTTGTGGTTAAGCACCTTCTAAAACATGCATACAACGGGCATCCACTTGTGAAGCTATTTCCCCAAACGATGAATCTAGAGTTATTACACCCAGCCTGAGATGCTCCCATATGGCACACAGCCCTCTTTGCTTTTGCTGTGAGCAGCAGCTCCTAATCCTGTAAGATGATTTAGCCTAAGATGATGCCTGTTGGCTTCAGCCAGCCAGTTGTCTGTGTTCTCACAGGCAAACAAGATGAATACCACCATTTGACACTCACTCCACCAAGCTCTTTGCCAAAACATTCAGATGTTTACCTTGCAAACTAGTTCTCTAAATCAACCAGCTTTTTAGGGAAGGAAAAGAGAACTACATTGCCAGGAAACCTTCAATTATCCACTCTTCCATGCTTTGCTTGGTGATGTAGCAAGAGCTTACTCCCCTATTAGAAGGATTTTTCAAGGACTCTTGGAGAGGAAAAAAAAAGCAGCACATTATTGCATTACCTGCACGTTAACAGCAGCTATTTCCAGCAACATTTCCAACTCTCCAGCTACGTGAAACACGGGAAGCAACCAAAACCAGCCAATGCAGGCAGCTTTCCCCTTCAAAAGGGGCTTCAGGTTGAGAACTGAGCATCTAACACTCTATCAACAACTCCTCCTTTCCCAGGGGAGACACAAACCCTACCCCCACACACACAAAAACAGGCCAGCTGCCCTTGGTGTCTTATAGGGCAACTCCCCCATTGGCCCTTGTGGCTCAGCTGTGAGATATCTGGGCTGATGCTGCATTAACCCTTTGCTACCCACCAGAACCCCTTGTGTCACTGCTGTGTGCTAAGTGGTAACCACTCACAATCTTGTCAGTTTTAATTTTAAAACTCAGGTTTTCAAAGCCAAGCATTTCCTATTCGTCCTACAGAAGGGAAAAATTGAAGAGTAAGTGACAGATTTGCAGCAAAGAGTTTTCACTTTCATGCAAGCTATAAAGTATCTCATTTTCAAAATACCATGACTGTGTGAGAAACGCAGATTTTAACATGAGATGCCGCTGCCTCCTCTGTTTCGTAAAGTAGGTTTAATACTATGGCTAAGAGACATTTCCCATCAGTAACCTGTCCTGAGCTTGTTGCTTAGAAAAGAGCAATTCCAGGTCTTCTTGCTTACCAGGCTCCTGACTTTGGCAATTAAGAATCCTCATCCTTTAGATCTTTCATTTCTTTTTTTTTTTTTTTTTTTTGACAGATGAATTTTGTGCTTAAAAGATGCTTATTTGTTTCCTCTTTTGTGCATCTGCTGTTAGCATAGGATGCCATGATCACTCTAGCAGGCCTGCATCCTACAACATCAGTCTGTATGGTTGATGAGCCACCAGTGGAGGTCAGGCAGCATGCTGCATCAAACCCTTCTGTCTGAGTAGGTATGGATTTATTGGCTCTTCAGAATAGGAACAAATAACAAGAGGAGCCCTTGGGGGTGTAAGGAGTGTTGCAGATAGCTGGGTGTGAAAGTACATGATGCAAAGGTACCAAATGCCAGATACAGAGTAGTTTGCCTGAGTTGCACTGAAAAAAAAAGGTATTAGTGAGAAACTGCTCTGTATTCTGCTGAGAGTTTCACATAAATGTATGATTTCATGTCAGGAGCCAGTGAGGACTGTGTGTCTCTACTACAGCATCTAAATGGTCTTAATGGAAGAGCTGCAGGTAGGAAGCAAGGTCACTGGGGAGTGAGCTGAGGGCTGAGATGGGTCCTGAGCAAAAAGAATTCTGTGCTAGGAAGTAAATCTTACCTGCAGTAGCTCAGCAGGTGTGCTCTCACTACGGGGATGTGCCCTGTGCTATATGGGGTGTTAACGGTACCACAGTGGGAACAGGGAGTCCCTTGAATTCAGTGACAAGCAAATTAATGCAAGGTGTAATGCTCTCTGGAGTTTATGAATTTAGCACTAATTAGTGCTTCTCTTATCTATTTTAGGCAAGTAAATCTTCAATATCCCTTGTTAAATTGGAATCATCTTGTTTGTAGAAGCAAATCATATGGCAGCATTGATTTCTTTACCCAGTTACAGTCTGTTCTGTTTTTGCATTCTCTTTTCCTTTCTGTCATGACTTATAACCAGATATTCTGTATAAAGTTAGATTTATGGAGCGAATATTCTCCCCAGAGAGGGTTTTCTTTGAACGAAACTGACCAGCAAGGCATTCATTTCTCACAGTCAGTCCCAAATGTTACAGAGAGTCCCTCTGACAGGAGTGACCCACTGTATTTACATTTATTTTCATAGAATCGTTGAGGTTGACAGGTCTGAGACCTCTCAGATCTCCTAGCCCAAGCCCAGCCCGCCCCACCATGCCCACTGCCCACATCCCTCAGTGCCACATCTCCATGGCTCTGGAACGGCTCCAGGGATGGTGACCCACCACCCCTTGGGCATCTGGTGTAGCCTTTATTGTATAGGAAAACACTGATGGGGAAGAGAAAGCACTACAGCTTGTATAGTAAGAGTAGAGCCAGCCTGGCTGAGACAGAGGAAGATCATTTCAGTTCAACAGACATGAGAGCCATGGCTTATTTGAGCAGTGAATGGAAAATGTAGATAGAAGGTTACATCCTCTGCTGACACTGATGTCTGAAATAATCAATAGTGAGCTCGTGGTTTAAAACAAACATGCACAACATGCAAATGCTGACAGCAGTGTGATAACCCAAGCAGAAGCCATATGAAAATACATCGTAAAGCCTGCAGAATACTGGATGCTGTCAAGGTGGCTTCCTATGTGCTATGCAAATTAACATGAACATCTCGACTTTCTAATCAATTAGAAGGGATACTTTGGCAGCAGTATTAATAACCTCAGAAACAAATGTAGCATGAAAATCTACAGCACTATAGGGAGGGTTGTGTGACCTCAGCTCAGCTCAGCAGACTTTGCCTTGCCTATGAAAACTCAAATCTTTGCAAAAAGTGATACACATGCATCAGGCATTTCCCTGTCTAGAAGAAGAAGCAGGTGAGGATTTTTCCTCGTTCTCCTGTGTAAGGAAAGACACGATGGGGTCATTCCTGTTTATTTCTGTTAAACTGTTACTCAAGGATAGTATTCTGCACTGTATGAGGCTAAAGAATTATTTTTACTTTTCTCTACTGTGCCAGATAGGGTGCAAATGGTGTAGGCTGCGGCAACAATGGTGTCTGCATTAACTAGCAGTAAGGGAGTCCTTTCTTCCTTCAGGGGGCTGCAGCTGCAGGAATAAGATGTGTGAGTGTGTAAGCTAAGCAGCAAGTAGATAAATTGCAGATGATGATGTAGAGGTGGTTAATACAAACCTTACAGTCCTGCAAGCATTGTAGAACTGGAAAAGACCTTTGAGGTCAATTCATTTCCCTTCTGTCATAGGCAGTCCTCTGAAAGATGCTGGGTGATGAAGTGATCCAGCTCCACTGCAAAATTCATTTTTGCTACCATTCCTCCTACTGTAATTGTGCAAGAAGAGGAATCTTACTGCAGCTCCTCGGAAACTTAGAAATCTTCCAATTCCCAGCCTCAGTATACTCTTACCCAGTTTATTCACATCAGTTCTTCTGCCAAAATTGTGCTTCTGCTTAAATAGCACTTCCTTCTGGGTGCTTATCCATGATGTATTTATAGGGAGCCCTCTCTCATGGCATGAGATGAAACAAGCCATCCTCTTTAAGTCTCCTTCCATATTACAGATTTGCCATGTTCTGGATCATCCTTGCAGCCCTTTCCTTCACCTTCTCCAGTCTGAGCACAGGGACCAGAACCAGAAACAGCAGCTATAGACTGTCTTACCAGAGATTTTACAATGCCATTAACATTCCCTTCTTTCTCACTGCTATGCTGTGTGCTTGTACTGTCTGCACCTCGAATTGTTCAAGCACATAGATGGCGTTATGCCATTAACCATTGGATGCTGGCATGCCATCTCATCTCGTACCACTTGTGCTCGTTGGGAGTGTGGTCAGCATCTCGCAGGCAAAATCCTTCGGTGCTTCTCATCTGGTGCTTTCTCATCCTTGATAGCTCCCGCGGAGTATTTCAGCACAAAGATGTTCCAGCAGCCTCTACAAATGCAAAGTGAATCATTCACAGAAAGCACAGTTCATCCATCTCCTTTAGTGTCACCAATTAATAGCGGCTCAGGATGCCTTGAGATCTATAGCTGCTTAAAGGAAGAAAAACAGCCAACCCCTTCCTATAGTGCTGCGCTGACATCGTGTTTTGTGTGCTCTGCCTGTGCAAGGGAACTTTATTAAATAAACAAATAGGGGGGGAGTGTGCAATGGCCTTTGGTGTGAGACTTTAAAGAGGGCAAAAAGACTGCTAATGTTTACCCAGGATAGGAAGGGAACTAAAAACTAACAACCAATTGGTAGACAAATGATTTCTTACTATTGGAAATCATTTGTCATTCTGGAAGCCAATGTCTCTTGCTTCTGATTTGGATTATGTGACTCCATGCTGCAGAAATTCAGGGACCATCCTTAGAAGGGGCAGTGATGCTTTGATGAACATCTCAGGCTGGATCTGTGTGTTCCTTCCTCGGGTTGGGAGCTCTTGAAGCCAAACCATTGCACCCTTTGGTGGAGCTGCTGCCTTGAGCTCCTAGCAGCCAAGCACCCCTGGTCAAATCCTGACAGACACAAGAATGCACTCCCAAACAGCTGCTGACACTGATAGGGGTTTTCTCTTCTTGCCCCCATCCCTCCCACCCATTTTGCTTCCCTGGCTGAGGCACAGGGGCTGCTGATGGCATTTCCCATTGAGCATGCTGGGTCTTGAAGGGGATTAATTCACTTCCAGTTAATCTGCCAGGGGAGAAGTCTGTGCCTAAGCGTAATGGAGGCTAATTAAACAGAAAACCATCCATTTGTGCTATCTCATTAGGGATTTGTCGTAAAAACCTTATGTTCTCTTACAAACCTAAACAAGTGTGTTCACCATGTGAAAAACAGCAATAAAACTGTCCAGAGGGTTGTAAAGTTCTAAGCCGTCGTTTGTACGGCCTGTCTGCATCCTGTAGGTAAGGAATGGCCCTTCTGCTGTCCTCAAAGCACCCTGCATAGTGGGGGCATCCCTCCTTCGAAATGGGAAAGAGGGCCAAGCCCAGAGCTGACAGTCATTTGGAGCGGATGCTTCTCTGTCTGGGAACCAGGGATCAGAAGCAGAGGACACTTGCTGTTTCAAATCTGCCCTGAAGATGTTTGGTGGTTTACAAAGCATAAATATAATGGTGTATCCCAGGAGATATGGACATTGGGTCCCCCAGTGCCTGGTCTCTTCCTTAGCCCCAACTGAGTGTGTTCAGGAAAACTAAATTCCCTGTGGGTGATGGGAGACATCATGCTGTTTTGCAGCAAGAGAAACTTACGAGCTGTGTCCTCCAAGGGAAAGTTTCCCCAAGGGAAAATTAGCGTGGTCTATCTAAATGGCTGCTCTTCTTCACTCCTGTCCAGAAAGAGATTTTCCCTGGTCCAAACTCGACTAACTTCAGAGTTTCTACCAAAACCAGGGCTTGTGCAGAAGTCATACGAGGGCAGGTCTGCAGACCTTCCGCTGTGCTGGAGGAGATCAGTGCTTTCCAGCCGTGGGACAGCCCCCCATGGTAATTCCAGCTGGTGTCTCCCTGCAGGCATCCGAGGTGGAGCGGCAGCTCTCCCTGCAGGTCCACACGCTCCGGGAGGACTTTCGGGAGAAGAACTCCTCCAGCAGTCAACACATCGTGCGGCTCGAGAGCCTCCAGGCTGAGGTGAGTCACCAGTGCTCGGCCCTGCTCCTTCAGACGGCATTCAGGGCTGCTGTAATCCATAGGGCGAACCCCTCTGTGCTGGGTGAACAAAACCAGCTGCTTGGGGTGAGCGAGGAGAAGGTTGGTAGCTGTGCTGGCCAGGTTGGCAAAGGACAAAGTCAACCACTGCCTCAGGCACAAGCACATCTGCAAAATGAATGGTTGGAAGGATCTTCCAGGACCTTCACCATGGAGCTGAATCACATCAGGCTTCTGTCTGTACAGCTTAACCTCTATGGCCATGGTGGGAAGATCTGTAAGGTTTGGGTCCTTTTTGCTGTTTCTCGTGCTTGCAAAGAAAGCAACGATCCTCCCCTACCTCTGAGCCAGTCATGCATGGAAGTAGAACGATACATTAGCAGGATTGATAGCATTTTTTACTTCCCTTCCCTGATGGGAATCACTGGAACTAATGGGGTAAAAGATGTCCAACCCTACCACACTGCCACTTTGCTTATATTTAAGCTATCTGGAAGAGCTTTTCCTAAAATCTCTCAATTTCTTCTCTCCTGCTCCCACCTGCTCCCTGCTGGTCCCTCGCCTTCTCTTCCCCTCCCCTCGGTGTGGAGCAGCAGGTCCTTGAAGTAAGTATGGAGGCTCTGAGGGGGCTTGCCTACACGTGCACCCAATCACCATGCATGCATGTCGTTATGTATGCCTCACCTCGACTTCTTCCCATCTTCTGCTTTCCAAATCCGTCTTCCCTACTTGCATGGCCCAGGGCCCACGTTGGAGTCAGAATCACAGGGTTGGAAGGGCCCCTTGGGGATTATTTAGTGCAGAGCGTTGGCTTTCTCTTACATGGTCATTCACAGTGTGTTCCTCACTGGTGTGGATATCAAATACTCTCAGTACAATCTCTGTGTTATACCTCTTATTTTCCTTGTACCTCTTTTCTCCAACCCACACAAATCATGACAGTAGTGGGAAGAGACAGCTCAGAAACAATTACTCACCTACAAGCAGCTTTCTAATACCTACAGCAGTCTTTACCCTGCAGAAACAGCAAGATGTGCTTTGCTAAAATTCCTTCGTGCAGCCAAACATTTCCAGCAACATAGAAAACAACAAAAGACAGGAGCCCACAGAGGCCAAGAGAACAGTAGGATATGCCGAATTTGTCTGTCATCCATGTTGAAAGGAGATGAAAAGAGACCATAGGGCATATTTAGGGTTGTACTGGAGTGGAGAACAGCATACACAGTCCTCAAAGGTCCCGTGTGCACAGATCAGGAAAAAAGGTTCCTTTTTCTTGGTTAAACAAAAAGTGACCTTGGCTGGTGCTGATTCATCCTGTGCACCGTTCCCAGCTAAGTGAATCACAGAGGTTTTGCTTGGCACGTTGTCCCTCCTCACCTAAAATCACTGCCCTTGACAATTAAAAGAAATGAACCAATTTTAAAGGCATCCCATCTCTAGGAAATTAAAAATAAGTGTGGCACAGAAAGGAGCCTTCGTGAATAAAAAGAAAGAAAAATCCCCAATGAGAACCTGGTGAATGTACAACAATTAAGAAAAGCATACAGGCAGTGCATTACACAGCCCTGTAGGGAGCAGGAGCTCAGGGCCTCTCCCTGTGCTCTCTGGCATCCATGCAGCAGAAAACCCCACCATCTGCTCAGGCAGGGATGGACCTGGAGAAGTAGCTAGTTTCATTCTTGCAAGTTTTAGGGTAGAAGGGGTAGAAGTTTTTCTCTTGCACACAGGTGCTGAATACATGCACGTATATTTTGGGGTTTTTTTTTCTGCTTCATTTCTCTCATGGGGATGTGGCTTCCCCCATCTGCACTTCCTGGAAGGTATGGGTTCAAGCCAGTTCTCTTCCCTCTGCAGATCAAAATGCTGACGGACAGAAAGAGAGAGCTGGAGCATCGCCTTAGTGCCATGATGGAGGAGAACGACCTGCTTCAGGGAACGGTGGAGGAGCTGCAGGACCGAGTCCTCATCTTGGAGAGACAAAGCCATGACAAGGACCTGCAGGTGAGAAGGCAGCAGTGGGAGAGGGAAAAGGACAGGAGGTGGGAAATGGGCCAAGGATGTGGTTTGGGGTAACATCAACCAGAAAAATAACAAGGAACTGGGAGATGGAAGAACTGAACAGCCTTAAGTTGCACCAGGGAGGTTCAGGTTAAATATTAGGAAAAAAAGAGTGGTGATGCAGTGGCACAGGCTGCTGAGGGAGTGATGGGGTCACCATTCCCGGAGGTGTTCCAGAACTGTGGAGATGTGGCACTCAGGGATGTGATTATTGGGCATAGTGGGGTGGGCTGGGGTTGGACTTGGAGATCTTAGAGATCTTTTCCAACTGTAACAATTCCATGATTCTATGAGAGAATAAAATGCAAGGATTTGTTCTCCTTAGAGATGGAAAAAAAGATGGAGCATCTTGATACAAAGAGCAATTTGGGGGGAGAGCTGAACAAAGGAGCAGGAGAGGAGGCTGGGAGAAGAAGGGAAATGTAAAAGGAAGCAGAAAACACTGGTTGTGTTTCCATATCATATCATATTAATGTTTTAATAGCAGCATTGGCTCCAGAAGGGGGTCATTTACTCTAGCCTGAAGGACAGTGAAGCTCTCATAGCTCGGGTGGTTTCCCAGCAAGCTCCATCTCACCAAACATCACTCCCTGGAGAAAAGCTGGCATGGCTGTAGCTTTGGGCATCTTCATGGAGAGCACAATCATACCTCACTTTACTTTTACTTCACATCTGACAACCTCTCGCACCCCCAGCTCTTCAGAACAGTCAGAATCTTTTTTTTTCCCCTCTTTAGAGGAACAAGAAAGCTGCCAATGTGTCAGACAGCAGCATCCTCCCCAGCACGTTCAGCTCTGCTGCTCTCACAACACCTGGCTGTGCCCCAGCCCCGTGCCCAGGCAGACTGCAGCTCACTGCCTACAAAATCCCACAGTTGGGTGACCACGGATAAACCCCAAAACAAATCAGTGCCAGTGCTGCGTCTTGTGTGTTTCAAACACTTCATTAACTCAGATTGCAAAGCAGTGAATTAGGGAGTTTGACATCAGAGTTTTGTGGCAGAATGTTTATAGTTATAAGGAGACTTCTTTCAAGGCGTATTTGTATTGTTTTTCTTTTTTTTTGATTCAGTTTCTGTTGTGTTAGTTTTAGTAAGCTTTTTTCACTCGAGTCTCAGCTTCTTCACAGTGTTCCTCATTTTAGCACTGGTTAACCTGATTTCATCTTCCAGAGTCTAATAACATTTGGAGATTATTTAGCTCCAGTAAACAGTAACATCAGCCAAGAGTGTTTTCCTTCTGGTTGGAAACCCTCTTTCATGCCAGCTCTTCCTCCCTTTCAGGTCCTTCATGAATCAAGAGATTCATCCAGTCCATATCACCTCCACTAACACTGTTTCCTCTGCTTGCTTAATTTTCTTTGGAAGCTGCACCAAAGCCAGATGGAGCTCCAGGAGGTGAGGCTGTCCTGCCGGCAGCTGCAGGGGAAGGTAGAAGAGCTCAGCGAGGAGAGAAGTCTCCAAAATTTCAACACAACCAGCACATCCCTGCTGTCTGAGATAGAGCAGAGCATGGAGGCAGAGGAGCTGGAACAAGAACGAGAACAGGTATTTACCCTCTTGCCCTTGACAAGGACCTCACCAGCCCCAGGAAGAGATGTAATGTGTCGGATCTGGGCTTGAAGCTGAGCCCATAGCCAGAAATTCATAGAATCATAGAATGGCCTGGGTTGAAAAGGACCACAATGATCATCTAGTTTCAACCCCCTGCTACATGCATGGTCACCAACCAGCAGACCAGCATCCACAACCTCCTTGGGCAACCTGTTCCAGTGCCTCACCACCCTCTGTATGAAAAACAAAGAACTGAAATGTATTCCAGTGTATCACCCCCTGTGTTTGGGTTGTGGTCCCAGCTTTAGGAGTAAATTTCAAAACCAATATAGCAAACCAGGTGAATATTTGTGAGCTTTAGCAATCACACGCCTTGTCGCAGCGGAGATGGAGGATCTCTGCAGTCTTGACACCCAAAGCTTACCTGGGGCTCTCTCGTTCCAGCTGAGGCTGCAGCTCTGGGAGGCATATTGCCAAGTGCGGTATCTCTGCTCCCATCTCAGAGGAAATGACAGCGCAGACTCCGCCGTCTCCACGGACTCCTCCATGGATGAGTCTTCAGAAACCTCATCAGCCAAAGACGTCCCGGCCGGCAGCCTGCGGGCAGCTCTCAGCGAGCTGAAAAGACTGATACAAAACGTGCTGGATGGGGCAGACTCCACGGTGAGTTGGCAGCACTGTTATTGCTCATGTCCCCTTGCCCAAGATGTCACAGGCTCTCACTTGACCCTGAAGTCCCTTGTCTCTGAGAAAGCCCGTGGGGAAGAGCTGTCTTGGTGCGCTGCTCTGTCAAAACATCATAGAATGGCCTGGGTTGGAAAGGACCACAATGATCATCCAGTTCCAACCCCCTGCTGTGTGCAGGGTCACCAACCAGCAGCCCAGGCTGCCCAGAGCCACATCCAGCCTGGCCTTGAATGCCTTCAGGGATGGGGCATCCACAACCTCCTTGGGCAACCTGTTCCAGTGCCTCACCACCCTCTGAGTGAAAAACTTCCTCCTAATATCCAACCTAAACCTCCCCTGTCTCAGTTTAAGACCATTCCCCCTTGTCCTATCACTATCCACCCTCACATCAGCCAAGAGCCAGACCAGCACATGGGATTTCAGCCCCATGGATTTCAAGGTTACATGCTTGAGCAACCCTCGTCAATCTGGGAGTCGTTCTGGGAAATGAATGAAAGGAGATTTAAGGTTTGCAGCAAGTTTGAGTTTCAACATGGAAATACTGCAGATGGTTGCGTGCATCCCAGTTCAGTTATTTCTGTTATGATTTGTCTTTGTAGCAATTGTGTAGTGAAACCTTGTAACCCCTATACGGGTAGGTTTTGGCTCTACAACTGGGGCTACATACAGATGTTTTGGTGAGACCAGACATGAATCCATCACCATGTGAGGCTTTTGCTGGTATGCAGTGATGTTAAGGGGTACACCTTTGGCACTGTGAGGAGATGGCATCCACAGGAGCGTAGAATTACAAGAAAACACTTGGATTTTTGCAAAGTATCAAAAATGAGGCCTATTTTCATCACCTGCAAGCATTGCTAGCATGACTTAGTTGAGAGGCCGTGCTGATGCAGGCATTGCAGACCTTGCAAATGCAGAGCCACGTGCAAGCTGTCACCCTCTTCATTTCAGTACCTGTAGCAGCTGGCAGGGAGCTGAGCATGGAGGTGAAGTGGTGTTTGGTAAAGAAAAAACAGAGTCCTGGAACAGGTCTGCAAACGCAGAATGTAGTCCCACGTGGGATCATTAGTCTCAGTGAATTTGGCTTATGCTGAGCTAAGAGCACTGCCCTTCAAATTCATGCAACTGCCCTTTAAAAAAGAAAAAGCAAACAATAAAAACCTGATCAAGAGATTTCTCTCCTGCTGCCAGAGCTCCCGGCGGAGCGACGATGACTCTTTAGAAGAACAGATCAGGAGAACAAGTGAGGACTCGAGAGCCCTGAGGGAGTTAATGGAGGGAGAACGGGGGAAACTGAGGCAAAGTCTGGAGGAGCTGCAGAGGCTGCACAGCCAGGTTAGTAATTCCCACACTTTGCAGATGGCCTTTTAACACAGCGTTCATCCCCAAGACATACATTCTGTAGAAGAGATCACCATGATGAATAGCCCAAAAGGATCTGGGTGAACACCAGCTATGGCTGGATGAGGAAATCTATGTTAAACTCAGTGCAGTGGGATCAGAGCTTCTGCATTTTGCAGGTGTCCGTGTGCCCATCCCAGACATCATCCCAAGTAACCAAATATCCTTTGAACCTTTTACCCAATCTGCTTTAGCAGCCAGCCTGTCTCACTTAAACTTTTCTCAGCAGAAGATCCCAGAATATAGGGCTGCTTGATTTGGGGTGCTGGAACCCATAGGCATCCATTCTGATCCACCTTGCACTAAGTCCTCTTAATGTTTTTCTATTTTATAATTTGCTTTTACCTGAGTATAGATACATCTGCTGAACAGACAAACAGCACTGTTGTGTTGCACGTGGCACAAGGCTCACACCCTTCCAGCACATCCCACTGCAGCATCATGACACGTGCTAATTGCACACCCAGGGAACCCTAATCGTGGCCAACTGGCACCATGCCACACCCCTGAACCAACAGGGCTAATGCTAAATCAAACACAACAGCAGCAGATGATCCAACCCCAAATCTAAACTCCACACCCAGAGTGGTGAATCAGACCGCATCTATCCACACTGAAGCCAGCAGAAGCATCATCTGAGGTCATATTCCAAAAGCAGCAAGCGGAGACACCCAAAAACACACTTGGCAAAGCCTGTCTTCTATGGGACAAGCCTCCACGTGCCGCAGGAGATGTGGAGGCTGTGGCAGAAGCAGCCTTTGGCACAGCTGCTGGTGCAATACCGATTGCACTGGAGCAGGGAATGGGGTTACCACCCTTGGCTGCTTTTGCTCTTTCACCGTATCCTTTTGGAAAAAGGAAAAGAAAATACAACCCTGTCCAAAAAGTCAGCACAACTGATTCACACGGGGCTGTGGGAGCTGGCTGCCCTCCATATGAAGATTCCTTTGAGGATTCAAGGGAGGTGGGTCAGGTGCTGGAAGAGTTTTTAGGTGGTAGAGGAGCGTAACAGAGCGAGCGTGTGCCACAGACAAAGAAATTAAATGTGTATGAAATACTGTGAATCCGTGCATGATTTCACACCCTATTAACTCTCCCCACACAGGACCAAACCAATAGATCATTTCTCAGACTATTTAAGACTCTGCACGCATTTTGAAGTCTAATTAAAATTGTAAGACGTGCCAGTAACACCTTCCGTGGTGCGAAGGGGAACTTTCACATCCTTTGTCTTCAGTTTCGCACCGCTTGAGAAGACACAATGATGTAACTGTTCCCTCTCCTAAAGAAAAATAAATAACAGGAAAAACAATCTCTCTTGCTGCTAGATTTGCAGCTTCTACAGACGAGGCACCTCAGACTCCAAGTTGCCCCCTGGCTTGTTTTCCACCCTCCCTTGCACTGTGCTCATCCTGGGTGTTCCACTCTCCCCTGTGAGCTCAGGTCACACTGCTGAGTGTGGAGATGACGACGCTGAAGGAGGAGCGGGACCGGCTGAGGGGAGCTGCAGAAGACAAGGAGACGAGCGAACGGCTCCTGCAGGCCATCCGGGATCGGGACGAGGCCATCGCCAAGTGAGTGGGGACACAGCCTGAGCCAGGCTGGGTTAGGGGTACAGGAGCACCTGCCTCCAGGGTGGCCGGCTTCAGCTCTGCTGGTGATGGGAAACGCTCAGGAGTCCCTAGGAGCTACCCTATGGCAGGACTTTCAGGGGATGCTGTGAGCCCTGATTTTGCCATTCATGGTGCTGGTGTGTGGCACGAGACGATCTTAGGAAAGCAAATGGAATCCCTAGCTCTGTCCTATTCCTTTTCCTTCTTTTGCTCTTCCAAGTACACAGAATGACCCAGGTTGGAAGGGACCTCAAGGATCATGAAGCTCCAACTCCCTGCCACCTGCAGGGCCACCAACCTCCCCATTTCATACCAGACCAGGCTGCCCAGGGCCCCATCCAATCTGGCCTTGAACACCTCCAGCGATGGGGCATCCACAACCTCTCTGGGCAGCTGTTCCAGCACCTCACCACTCTCATTGTAAAGAACTTCCCCCTGACATCCAACCTAAATCTTCCCTCCCTCAACTTAAAACCATTTCCCCTTGTCCTGCTGTTATCTACCCTTTCAAAGAGTTGACTCCCCTCCTGTTTATAGGCTCCCTTAATACACAAGACTTGGTCCCTGCCCATCTCTACTACAGCCTTGCCTGGATCTCATCCCTAAAGCACTCCTCTGCTCACTCTCTATCCTTTCCAGATGTTCCAGGGTCTCTTTTGCATCTCCACTCCTGTAATTTTCTTTTTCTCTGGTTGGGATTCTCACACTGTTTTGAATCTTTATTTTTCCCCATCTTCCTCCTCCCAGCCCTCTGCCATTTTACTGCCCTGTACCCCATACCTCCTCCTTTGGCTCTGCACCCTGCAACACTGCAGAACAGTGCTGCCCTGAGTTCTTTTCCCCAAGAAAAATGGGCAGAACAATTCACCCCCCGTCCTCTAGGTAGAAAGGATAGGCCTGATAATCTCCAGAATGAGATGGCCAGAACACCACCAGTATATCTCCTTACAGACACATCTAATACTCAAGTGCTTGTGAGAATAGGAAGTGAGAGCATTGCAGCTCTGAGGATGCAGGAAGCTAAATCTCCATGCATAGAACATATGTTTTTTTTGTTTTTGTTTTTTTTAAGTGAACTGCTCACCCATGCTGCTCTTGCCCAAGTATCCAGCTTCCAAATTCCCATTGCTGTCCTCTGTTACACCTCCATCTGTTGGCATAAAGCAGGAGTGTCCCAGCTGCACAGCCGGGCGCAGAGACGTTGTTCTGACATTTCCTGTGCATGTGGGCTGCTGGTCCTTGCTGTGGCTATGGCAACGTGCAATAAATCCCACTGTAATATCCAAGCAGCAGCGGGGAGCTTCAGAGGAAAAGGCTATTTCAGGTTCTCAGACCCACAGCCAGGAGCAGAAGGGTACAGCTTCTCCACAGCGGTTAACGACCCTATAAAGCCCAGAGGAAGGGGACGTGACAAGCGTGCATGGATGAGGGTGGGTGATTAACGAGCAGTAGCTGCAAGTGAAAGGAGACAGCATAGAGATGCTAGAAATGAAAGTGTCATCTTGCAGACAGAAGAGATGCTGCGTAGCATCAAGCTGCCCACCAGGCATGCAGTGCTCTGCCCACCTGCACCTCAAGGGTTAAAGTCACGGCTGTTGAAGTGTCCCCCTCTCCCTTATCTCCCCCCCCCCAAAAAAAAAACCAACCCAACGCTGCACAAAAATAAAACCTCCGCCTGAAGCAGACATCTGGCATGGAACATTTTTAGCTTGAAGCTGAAGTTTGGCAAACATGGGAAGCAATAGGAAAAGAGGATTCTAGAATAGGAAGCATTCAGCGATGGCTACCTGGAATACAAACACAGATTCCCAAATTGCTCTTCTGCAGGGGAGCGTGAGGGAGCTGTTAGGAAGTGATGAATGAGAGATAGTTAATAAGATGCAATTATTCCTCCCCGAAATATTTTCAAAGAAAAATGGTTCCCAGCAAGTCACATTACAGTTTCGCCATCACACAGCAATTAATTGATAACTTCAGGTTTGTGGCCAGGCAGCCTGCACCTACCTGCGTGCTTCCCAGCACAGCAAGCATTTCCCAGCTCAGACAGCTTAGGGAATTGCTCCTTCCCAGGAGATAACTCCTTTCTGCTTCCCTGTAGCAGCTGGAGCATCCCACCACCAGGGTTTAGCCATGGGCTCACCTGCCCTCAGAATGCCTGGGATGACATCAGAGTGGCATTCCTGAGTGGCACAGCTCCATGGAAACTGAGAGCTTTCTTTAAAGCTTATTATTTAATTCAAATAATTAATTTGATCTTTTAAAGAATGACATAAAGTATTTGCTATGATAAATTCCTTCCTTCAGTTCTTTGTTCAGCCCAAGCCCCCATCTCTAGAAACTGAAAGCAGAGTTGTACTTTTTGCAGGGTTATTTTTTCATATTGCAACCTACTGATCAGCTGGGCAGAAAAAGGGTCTTTGTTTTTTAGAGCATTCTGTTTCATTTCCCATACATTAGTAAACAGAAGAAATGCAAAAATAATTTATATGTAGATTCTAACTCATTTTAGTCCTCCATTTTTAATAGCAGATCCTGCACGTTATTCAGTTGTATAATATTATATTGTAGAGCAGCACATCTGAATATTTTCTCCTATTTATCATGGTGTTGTTACCTAAATCTGCTTGTTTTATGGTAAGGATGTCTGCAGTTCTGGCCCACTCTTCTGTGCCAGATAAATAGACCAGAATACAATGGAGAACTGCTTAGGATTTAGGGACTTGCCAATTAAATACAATCATAGAATGGTTTGAGTTGGAAAGGACCTTTAAAGGGCAACTGGTCCTACTCCCCTGCAGTGCACAGGGACACCCACAGCTCCGTCAGTGCTCACAGCCCCATTCCCTGACCATGGATGTCTGCAGGAATGGGGCACCATCACCTCTCTGGGCACTCTGTGCAGAGCCTCACTGCCCTCAGTGTAAGAAACTTCTTCCCTATATCCAATCTAAATCTCTCCTTTCCGTTTGAAACCATTTCCCCTTGTCCTATCACACAGACCCTGCTAAAGATTCCGTCTCCTTCTTTCATTCGGCACCCCTTTTTGATTAAAACAAATAAACTGTTGACTTCTGGGGGGTTTGTTGAACATTTCCTTAAAATAATAATAATAATAATAACGAAGTGAAAAGTCCCATTTCTTGCTCTCCCCCCAGGAAGAACGCTGTGGAGGTGGAGCTGGCCAAGTGCAAGATCGACATGATGTCCCTCAACAGCCAGTTGCTGGATGCCATCCAGCAGAAGGTGAACCTCTCGCAGCAGCTGGAGGCCTGGCAGGTGAGCAGTCCCCGCTGCCACAGGGCAGGGTCTGAGGGCGTACAGAGTACACAGCAGAGGAACCCACCTGGGTGTCCGTGTGGGGGATGCCCTCAGCATCGAGATATGCAGATGCAGCACATCCGTTCCTACAGCCAAGCAGGAGGTGGGAGGTGGGGATGTGCTCATTGGTCCACTGCGTAGCACTGTTGTCAACACAGAAGATGCGGCACGATGGAAAAGCTAAAATGAGAGCTCTCAACCAAGGTAAAAGAAACAAATAAATGAATAATCGGATCCCAAACCCACAGCAGGTGGGGGCAAATGCCCCAGAGATGTTTTTCGTAGGGTCAGTGGGACAGACCCGTGCCAAGCAGGGAGCCTTGCTGGCAGACAAAGCTGAGTCCTCTGAGAAACTGGCACTGAGGGAGCATGACTAATAGAAAATGAGCAGATACAAGAGAAAAGGTCCGGGTCAGTTACAGGAAATTGGTGCAGACCCTGCAAGACCCCAACTCTACTACCACCCAACCTGACCGGTAGAAACCTCTCCCATACAACCTCACTCCTGTTTCAACTCCACCGTGTTTTCGTTTCTTTTTTCTTCTTCTCTTTCTCCTGCTTACAGTTTGCTTCCTCAGGGCTTTTTACTATCTGGCTCCTTTGGTTTCTGATCTAGTGGCCTTTCTCAGTTCCTGTACCAACAGCTTTAGTCGTACACCCCTCCTGCCTTTGAGGTGAGATCCCTGCACCCACCGAACACCCACCATCACCTCCATTCACTGCTGTCTCCACCTGCATCCGCCTCTGTCCTCATCACCATCTGGCAAGAAACCAGCAGGGGTTCCTCATCACTCCTCAGGGCCCCGCATCCCCCAGCACCAGGGGCAGAACCCTGCAGTGAGGCTTTGCCCCAGGTCATCATGGGGAAAGCCAAGCTGAGGTCCACGTGTCATTAATGCTGTGTGCTCAGCTTGTCTAGCATCAGGAAAATTCCTGAGGAGCAGGCTGGGATTTTACTTCTCAGCCTCATTATCTAGTAAATGATATGCAGCACTCTGCAAGTTTGAATGAGTGGTGTAAATTCAGCTGCTTACTAGTACCACCTAATCTATACATGTGTATGTATATCATATACACACACTCCAGCTTTCCTGGAGTACTGCATTCAGATGTGGAAAGATATGGACCTGTTGTAGGTCACAAAAGTAATCCAAGGGATGGAACATCTCCTGTTAGGACAGGCTGAGAGCTGGGGCTGTGCAGCCTGGAGAGGAGAAGGCTCCAGGGTGAGCTGAGAGCAGCCTTCAGTATCTAAAGGGGGTCATTAAGAAAGAAGGGGACAGACTCTTTAGCAAGGTTTGTTGTGATGGGACAAGAGGAAACGGTTTCAAACTAAAAGAGGGGAGATTTAGATTGGATATAAGGAAGAAGTTGTTTACAATGGGGTGGTGAGGCACTGCTCAGGGCGCCCAGAGAGGTGGTGGTGCCCCATCCCTGCAGACACCCACAGTCAGGGGATGGGGCTGTGAGCCCTCATGGAGCTGTGGGTGTCCCTGGGCACTGCAGGGGGTTGGACTAAATGGCCTTTAAAGGTCCCTTCCACCTCAAACGATTCTATGATGATTCTATATAAAATCATACCCATCTCTCATTATGTAATTAACCAAAGGTGGATCTGCCATGTTGGATGTCCATCTCATATGATAGTAGAGTTGCTTTCCAAATCCGACTGCTATAAATTTCTACATGGCAGCTTCACCTCTGGAAACCATTAACGTTGATGTTTACCTTAACCTCTTCAACTCTCCCTCTGCCTCTTCCCTTTCCAGTCCAAAGCTTCCCCTGTCTACTTAGCTCTGCACCCTTGTGCTTTCTAGAGACACCCCAAATACTAACGTCAGGTCCTGGCCGTGGTCATCAATCCTTTTCCCCCCTGAAAGTGGCATTTTCCCATGTCGTCTTCTTCCCTCTGAGCCCCACTTGTGGGTCCCAGGGCTGGCAGAGAGGACACTGCTTTCCACAGGCTGCCAAGTAGCCCAGCTGCGAGCAGCACCAAGCCTGATGTCTAAATGCAGGTGGGAAACTGAGATTGGAACAGTAAAGGAAGGGAGGAAAGTGGTAAAGAGAGGCGTATACCAGTTCAACATCAGTCATGTCACAGCTTCCCAGATGGAGAAGCATTTATCTGCTCAAAAAAAAAAAAACCCAAAAAACAGACAACAAAAAACAAGTTTCTTTGTGTCACAGTGATTTCAGCTCCTTGGTGTCCCTAAAACAAGGATCCCAAGTAGCCCTTGGCTATGGATGCTAGCACACAACGCCCTGAGCAGCCCCATCTTCCATGCTGTTCCACGGGGACGCAGGGCTGGGAGGTCACCTGAGCCCACTATGGCCACAGGCAATGGCCTGTGGTGGCCATCCAGGTCACCCAGACTCCACCTGAGGGTTTCTCCCAGCAGAGGCTGTGTGCCATCTCTGCTAGGTCCATAACATCAGCAACTGCTGAGACTCTTCCAACCCTCCAACGTGGTGGGGCCCATGGGTACCCCAAAAAACACAATTGAGCCCTGCCCTGTGTGCAGAGCCCCAAAAATGGCTCTTCTCATCCTGCAGTCTGCCCAGATAACTTTGTTCTCACCAGCCAGCACCCTCAGTCCTAATCAGGGACCAAAACACTGGAGAATAAGTGACATCTCCCGTGGGGCTAATCTGCATACATAGATTTTCACTAATCTTCAGCTTAAATACACAATTATAGCAGAAATAATGTATCTGAAAGTTTAAGATTTTGTCAGATGGGCAGCCAGGTTTTCAAGGAACACATCAGTACATGTCATTAGCAGCAGCATAGCTGACTAATTGTTTTGTGTGGAGCAACTTCACATGGATTAAACCACAGCATCTCTGGTGCTTCAAAAAACAAACAAAAAACTGGAGTGCAGTTGTTGGTGCCAAGCTGTCAGTCAGAGAGCTCCATCACTCTGCCAGCACCACTGGGAAGGAGCTGGGGCTAAGGGATGAGCACCAAAGTGACAAGACCCACATGGGGTTTTTGTGGCCCTATGCCTGACCCCAGTCCCTCTGCTCTTGGGAGCACCTTCCCCCAGGAAGGCCCTTCAGTGGGGCTGCACGGACAGCTCTGCCATTCCCTGGTTTGTAAGTCTGCTCAAGCAATTCAAGCCCCAAGCAATGCGAGTTACCTTCTCACTCACTAGAAAACCTCACAGCTGAAACTGGGGCTGAGCCTGCTGCTGGGCAGGGAGCTGGGGCTGTCCCCATGCTTGTCATCATCCCTTCTCCATCTCATTGCAGCACGTTTCACACCCACATCCCCACGCAAGCTCCCCTCGAGCATCAGCTGCCTCTAACGCCCATCTCCTCTCCCTCTGCTGCAGGATGACATGCACAGGGTCATTGACCAGCAGCTGATGGACAAACACCCGAAGGAATGGAGCCAGCTTGCTTATTCCTTCTCCAGTGGCTACGTCGCAAAGCAGAGTGCCAGACCCTCCCCTGTGCTCCGGCCAGAGCAGCAGGGGGATGAGCCCAGTGGGGCAGAAGGGCACCGTCTCTTTTCCTTTTTCAAGAAAAATTAACTTGAAAAAGAGAAACCTCTCCAACCATTCTTGCTTCGAGATGGGGAGGGGGCAACTGCCCAGCTTGCTGATGGACCCAACGCTGATCCACAGGAATAAGAAGGGGCAAAGGAGTTAACCTTGAGACTCTGCACTATTAACGCCGCACCTGGTCTGAACCAAATGTTTACATAAATTGGAAATTTGCAAATTGACATTGTGCTACCGATGGAAAGCAACTTTTCTTATTCTTCAAGTGAAGCGATGAACTTCAGGGTATATTTTAGGCGCTTTGACACAGTTTAGTTTCTGCTGTGAAGAATAATCTGATCGATTGTCTTAAAAGCATTCTGATGCTGGAGAAGGAAATAAGCAGCCCCAGGACAAAGCAGCACAGGGGATTGGGAACTGCCATCACAGCGAGTGCAGGGGGAAGAAGAGAGCCCAATGCAAGAGAAGAGAGGAGTCCCTCATACAGCCCTCCAGGCCTGGCAACTGATGTCCTTCATCCATCCCTCCGGGAGCAGAGCTGCTCTGGCTGCAGCATTGCCATGTTTTGAGAAGATGAACCCTCACTGCACATCCTCTCTGGGCACTGTCCATGCCCGTGGCTCTGTGGAGCTGCTCACCCTCGCTGGGAACCCAGGCTCCTTGCAGGTCAGGGCAGTTGTAAGTTTGCGTCTTCTTCAGCCTGTTAGAAGAGTCGCAGTCTGTAGGTGTGCAAAAACGTTAAGGACTTCTCCCCATCCCTACTGGCCATCTGCAACAAACTGATTAACGTTGTGGATGTTCAGTCCTGGGGCCTCCAAAAGTCAAAGGTAGATGTGGAACTTCAGCAGGTCACACACTTTTCCCCCAAAGCCATGTATTCCTCCCAAACCAAGTAAGAAACCTGCTATTGTAACAGGATAGCCTCCCACCCAAAAAACCCCACAACTCATTGAGATCCTGTCCATGAAATCAAAGACTTACCAATGCTAGGCTGGCAGATGTGATCCTTAGAAAACACACAGGCACCTACCTTTGCTAAAGCCCCAGGCAATTAGGGCATCTGCAGATCTCTGGGGATCCTGCAGCTTGCCCTTTGTGCCCCGCAGTACCATTAGCTGTAGCCTGATGGGAATGATGTGTATTTGTTCTGCCCACGGATCATTTCCCACTCAGCCCCTCAGCAAGCAGGCAGTCAGATCTCCTCTTAACCAAAGGTGATCAAAGCCCGCTTTGCTGCAGCCAAGACTTGACCGACAAGAAGGAAAATTAGCATTTTTAGTGTATGCACACAGTGGTGCTGGAAACCCTGCAATACATTTCCCTATGCATCGGATGGGCACCTTAGAGCTCTTCCTTTTAAGAGTCTGCCTTCATGAGACACCAAGGCAGCCAGGCCAAGCTCAGAGCCGTCCTGCCTCCATCACGCGATTTTCACATGTACTCCCAGCTCCCGATGCCCACAGACCCCAACTTGTTTCCCTGCTGCTTCGAGGAGGCTCCTGCCTACACTATCCCACAGGAGATGGAACACATACAGCTCTTCCCAGCTCAGCACAGGTGCTAAAACACCTTCTTAGGGGGAGCTGCCAATCCCTGCTCCATATTTACAGTCACAGGCATGCTGCTAGAATTAGCTATCCAACACCTCCTCCTTAGAAGCAGGTAAGAGGTTGGTGGGTTGTTGTTTAATGTATTTATTTATTGCATCGAGCATATATAATACCTCAGTAGAAATATCCTTTCTGCCTACAAAGATCTGAGCATCCCCACGTTTCCTTATTAGCACGGAGCTGCCACACTGGTACAAAGTAAACATCAGGTCAGCTCTGCAAAGAGCAAAGCGCTCTTGGGGATAGAGAAGGACGAGTGGTAAAACTCATTTACCTGAAAGCAATGAAACCTGGATTCCAGGTCCTACCCAAGAAATAATTAAAGCACCATCAACATTGTTTGATGCTAACAGGGAAGGGAGCCTGAGGCCTCATCGGCAGGAAAGGGAGCTAAATCTCTCCTCCTGCTGAGCGTCTGCTTGTATCCACTAATGCAAGTTAAGGGAAGGGACTCCGTGCAGTGCCAAGTGTGCTCTCAGGACAGAAAACCCTCATCCTCCCATCATACCTACATTATGACTCCTCATAGGACAGAGACACGAGGCACGTGCTCAGCATCTCCTGCTATCAGGACTCACCCATGCCCATATGCATTAAGAAACTCTGATACCTGCAGAATTAGGCTGGATAGATGGACGCCAGCGATACCTGTGAGCAGTTGTCTTACACAGCAATTCTTTGGAAATGACACTGCATATTTTTGGGAGTCATGTGAACATCTCAGTCCTCACAGCTCCTTATTCTGCTGCCAGCAATCACCTCCCGGGTCCCAGCAGCTCTCTGCAGACCACGTGCTGAGCAGCTGAGTGGGACCTTCCCCCCTTGAAGATGTCTGTCTGTCTGTATGCAATCCTAAGTAAAGGACCTTCAGTTACCCAATGAAGATGCAGTAATGAGACGAAGAAAGGTGCCTTCTGCTACACATTTGCTGAGATGAAAGTGACTCATTTGGTTGCAGGGGTAGGCAATTGAAATGCACAGCACATCTCTGCATTTAAGGAGAAACCTACCCTAATCCCATTGCAATTTTATTTATTTAATAGCAGTGATGGAAGAGAATGCAAAAGGAAAGTCGGCGCGTTCCAAGGTGCCAGTTGGGCACGGTTTCTTCAAACTAACCCCTTAATCCTAAAGACTTAGTTGCACTACTAAACCCAGAAATACCAGAGAATTGTGTTTAACGAACTGGACAACAGACCAAAGGAGACCTCCTTGTGCTGAGCTGCTACTCAATAGGAACAGAAACTGCCTTAACATAGCAGCTAAGCTTTGTTTTGTTTTTTTGAAAACTTACTCAGTCCTTCACATTCTTGTATGTCACATTGTGTTTTAAGGTCCCAACTATTTCACCTTGAACTGTCATTGAAGCACTCATCCCCTTCTGTAGAGGCCAGGAACCTGGAACTGTCCTTGCAGGGCTGAGTTAGAAGATGCTCCACTTGTGATAGTCTATATTTTAGGATACACATGGCATAAAGAAAACATCAGCTCCAAGTGAATTGAATGGAGGAAGTGCATTAATCCAGCAGGCACTCAGGATCCCAAAGTAGATTTAACAAGTGGGATCAGCAGCTCTAAATACAACACTCACCCTTCTGAGATGACGGTAAATAATCCAGTAGTGCTGCACGGTCACCGTTCAAGTTTTGCACATGGAGAAGACACCTGCTGAGATTAAGGTTACAAAGAACTTTCCCACAGTTGAGCAACAGGTGACTGGGCAAATATTTTCTGTGTTAGCATAAGGAAAAGGGATGATTCCCCCTTTAGCAAACTCTGCAAGGGAAGCAACAGTAAACAAGGAATATGTAAATGAAAGGCAAGTCACTTGCACTTTATGTTAATTCAAACTTAGATCAGCAACTTGCCATCAAGATGAATGCTAAATCAATTAACGACAACAGAATAATTTTGCACAGAGCAGCAAGAAGTGAGGTTAGAGGCAGTGCTGCATGCACAAGGACTTTATAGCTGTATGCACTTGTCCTACTTAGAGTGGTAAATTCCAGATATGCCTCTGCAGCAGGCAAACTCTCCACTCCCCACTCGGCTATAAAAAGCAAGATTGTTGTAACCAAAAGCCAAGAAAGGAAGCGTCTGGGTGCTGCAGTAACCATTCCCTTAGATTGAAAGGGAAAAGCACACAGCAGGGACAAGCGGAAAGAATGTATCTATAGATATGTACATAAACCACAGTGCTGTAATTTTTGTATGTAGCAGTAATGTAAATAAATGTATGGTTTTTATAAGATACATATTATGAAAATCTATAAAGGCATATTTTTAGTAAAAAAAAAAAAATGCTCTTCTTTTGTAAATAGTTCTCTTCAGAATAAAACAGACCATTTATATACTGTCTCAGCTCTCAAGTCACTGCTTATCCTGCCCACCTGCAGAAGCATCTTAGCACCTAGCAGCATCTTTAGCACCTCATCATCCCAAGAAATTCACCCAGACAGCACTAGCATGTGTTCTGCAGAGAACAAGGCTGGAGAAAGAATATTTGAGGCATTTACACCTCCCGCTGCACAGGAAAACAGGCAAATTCAAGTCTCTTCCACCTTCCAGCCATCTGTATCCTTTAGGGACCTTTACATGGAGGAGCATTCAAACTTTAACAAGTTTAGATAAATCTCAAATGAACAATGAGACACGTCCAACGTGCCCCACCTGCAGCTCAGGCCATCTGCATGTCGTGAAGATTCTCCCACCAAGTCATACCTGAACAAGGCAGGCAGGAGAAAAGGCACCTTTCCATAACACTTGGGAGTGTTTCCATAACACTTCTCCAGGAACGAGGACCTGCCTTCAATAGCCTGCTTGTGTAAACTGGCAACCAGCACAAAGTCAGCAGTATAGCTCCTAGACAGATACACGTTAATTGTTATTTCATCAGTACCTCCTTCCCCAGAAAGAAATCCCCTCCACATCCAGCAGAAGGGCTCAGCCCTGGCTTGCCACCCTCCACCTCCAGATGATGGACAGCAGAGGAAACAAAGCCTCAAAAAAGATTTGGCAGCTTGTAACCTTTATTTTTAGTTTTTTAAAATTATTTAAAAAGCATAATTAGAAACTTTCATTACAGAAATAATCCTAGCAATCCAGTTAGACATTCCATTGCTCAACATTTAGGAAACTTCACATCAGCACACCACTAGAGATGCAGTCCCCACCCCTTCCAATTGAACAGTCAGTGGCAAGAGCAGATATAACCACTCCTCTACAGCCAGTATTAGGAAAAAAAATCCCACTTCAGGAAGTTGGACACCTGGATTGGCAGAGTTCAAACTGTGGCCACAAAGACCTGGCTCAAAGAGAACCAATCTTTCCACATAAGAGAACACTCCAGGTTCGGGTGCACCATTTCCTCATTTTATTGCATCAGTTCCAGTCATTTCAGACATTTCTTTACTTCAGCCTGTAAGAAGTTGCTCCTTCCTGGATCTGCACACTTGCTACCACAAGAGCCCAAAAGAAACACAGTTGGACCCTTTAATTAGAAAGTGGTAACCGTCACGGGACAGCTTCATTTCAACAGGAAGGCTTTGAGGACTGACAGAGCTCCTTCCTTGTGCATACACCACATTCAACATGAGAAAGCATACAGAATGACACCTGGTGCAACTTAAGCTGCCCCTTTCCACAGCTGTTTGAATCTAACCATCATCAGAGCTCACGCTAGCAACGTCATCCCAACTCTTTCTTGGGTTACCAATACAAGATATGTGAAGAAAATAGATGGGTGAAGGCAGCTGGAAATGTACTCCCAGCACCTGAACTGATTAAAAATGTGTTTACACATTCATTGTTTGCATTTAAAAAAAAAAAAAGTCTCCAAAGTGATTGATTGTGATGTGATTGTTTGATGGGGCTCCTACCACAACCCGTAAAAATCTTAAAAAAAAAAAATACAGGCAAAATAAGTGATTAAATTTTAGCCTCTCCTGGGGGAAGGGGGAGGAAGGGAGAGAGGAGGGCTGATCCAGAGCTCATGGACATCGGTGAACCACATCCTACCAAACCAAGGCCAGCAATTCCATTGGGCTCACTGACAAATGGAGTAAGTCTGCCTTCAAGGTCTTAAAGGAAGTCGTGTCTTCCATGCCTTTTCGTCATCTTAAAGAAAATCCTTAATTATTATTTAGACAATTATTCAGGTGCTGAGCACGTACATTCAGCCCAGAAATCTAATACTTCAGTTACACCATCTCTCCCCCTTTAACTATATCTATCCAGGGCAACAGACTGAGCCTCTGTTTTCCCAGAAAAGCCAACATGGGCAAGGAAAACATCGCTGGGCACAGCAAGACCGGTTTGTTTTCAAAGGTGATCCTCCAAGCAAGTTTTCCATTTTCTTACATTAAAGAGCAGTCCTCCTTTCTAATAGAAGAGTCCTGGGAATGATCCTGCAGCAGCTTTCATTTTCAGACATCAATCCAGAATGGCTAGATTTCTTTCCATGCCTTTTCTCACTGAAAAACACAGCTCTGCCACCAAAATTCACATTCACGTTCAGATCTCCCATTTGTTGATGGGACAATGAGGAGAAAGGGGTATTGTTGATTGGTTTTTTTTTGGCAGAACGACATGATTTTTGTTCTCAAAAGAAATGGACCCTCATTTAGGACCATGGCAGAACCAGAAGTCAAAGGAGTTTAATTTCACCCTTAAAAAAAAAAAAATTATCCAAATAAATCCCACTTCTGCAGGCTGGTTTTTTTGTTTTGTTTTTTTGATACAAATGGAAGGAGAGCATGGGTACAGCTGGGCTGCAGCACATGAAGATGAAACCCAAGGACCCAGCCAAAAACCCGGATCATGGCAAACTGAAATTCAAGGCCCCAGCAGCAGCACCAGCTGCCAGCCCAGGGGCTTGAGAAGTGAAACCCTAGGCTTCAGCAACAACACCTGCAATCCCGGTACCTAGAAAAAGAAAGCCAGAGCCCCAAGTAAAAGCCTGGAACTCTAAGTGAAGCCATAGGCCCCAGGGGCACCAGTTGCCAGCCTGGAGCCCAACAGAAGTGAAGCCGGAGGCCCCAGGAAGCAGTTGCTGCCAGCCTGAGGCCAACTTGAATTAAGAACTTGGTACTATTTCATTAAAAAGGTGAACTCTGCAGTCCATGATTGGTTGACATTAAGAAGGCATAAGCCAAAGCAACAACAGGGAGGCGAGGCTGGTTAACGCAATATACATTATATACAAACTCTTGGGTTAATTAGTCCACTTGGTAGGCAACGTCCTTTCTTGTCTACAAGGCGCACTGGAACGAGCAGGGGAGGAGAGAGGGGCAAGATTCCATCCGATACTTTCTTGGCACTGAAGTGGTAAGGTGCCAGCGCCTCTTGATAGAAAACATGGAGAAAAAAAATAATCTTTAAATAACGGCACAAAACTGAGAAAGTCCTCCCAAAGCCTGTCCCAGTGGAATTGCCCGAGTCTAGCTGGAAGGGCTGATCTGTCAGAGCAGAGTCTCTGCAGCAGGGGAAGGGCATTAGCAGCACCGCTTCTTCCTTTTACTGTTCTTCGTTAGCTTCACCACATCATTCTGTTGCTGCTGTTGCTGCTTTGCTAAGTTTTCTTTCTTTGCTCGCAGAACTAGCTCTGTAATGCAATTAAACATCTGCAAGAGAAACAAGCAAGATCAGACCACCTAGCAACTAAGGCTAGTCATTAGGGAGTTGCTTTAAAAAAAAAAAAGTGTCTACTCTTAAATTTTTCAGTGCAGAGATCTTCCCCAGCCTACCAGAACACGCCAAGCTCACATCGGGTATCCTCCAGAGGTGCTTCCAAGCTACATCAGTAATGCTTCTATCCTCTTTCCCAAACCAATAAATAAAAACAGGTGAGTTTGTCAACTGAAGCCTAGAGTAAAGACTGAGCAGTTCTACCTTCTGTAAGTATCCTCCCCAGTGAGACATCTTTCTTGAGAACAAGCCTAGTATGCTAGTGCTGTAAAGCTAGTAAAAACACAGGGAGGTCTTCATTTCCTCAACCTCTTCCAAATGCAGTCAGATGTCTCTTGTCATACTATCTACTCACAGGCAATTTGGGTGAAGCATTTTATCTTTCTTCCTCAACAGAAATAATGTAATTCTTTCTTTTTCCCAAGCCAGCATCTCCAAGTAGTTATTTTCCATACTCTGCTCTGCATATTATATTACCTCTTCCACATTAATATTTTCTTTGGCGCTGGTCTCAAACAATTGGATCTCCATCTGCCCAGCAAATTTATAGGCATCTTCTGTTTCTACTACTTTTCTCTCTGGGTCATCATTCTTATTCCCCACTAAAAAAAGAAAGGAAAAAGTCAGCATAGTACTTTGGCAGGTCAGCCCACTAACTAAGATGCTTTAAATCTGTGATGAATCACTTACCTAGTATCCGGCAGACATCATCACAATTTTGATTAATTTCATGCAACCACCGTTTTACATTCACAAAAGATTCTGCACTGGTTACATCATAGACAACAATGACTCCATGTGTTCCTCTGTAATACCTAAAGAGCAGAAAAAGACAACAAATGTCAATTCAAGTTAGGTATCACCTTCTCAGCTCTTGCACTTAGCTGTGACAAGATTCATAACAAATCCCCAATCAAGGCAATCAAATGACCCCATTTCATATGATCATGGAAAAGACTTCTAAGATCATCCAGTCCCACCATCCACCTATCACCAACATTTAGCCAGCAAAGAGTGCACCTGTCCAAGCCACAGACTCCAGAAGAATACTGTGGGAGGCAGTGTCGAAGGCGTTGCTGAGGTCTAGGTAGACTACATCAGCCTTCCCCTCATCCACCAGGCGGGTCACTTGATCACAGAAGGACATCAGGTTGGACCTGCCTTTCACAAACCAGTGCTGGCTAGGCCTGACCCCCGGGTCGTCCAGCATACGCCATGTGTGTGATCTCCTTCAAGATGATCTGCTCCATAACTTTTCCTGGCACCGAGGTCAGGCTGACATGCTTGTAGTTCCCCAGATCCTCCTTACGACCCTTCCTGTAGATGGGAGTCACACTGGCAAGCAATTTCCTTACTAATGGGAGTCATTTAATCCTTCTGTAACAGCTTTGCCACAGGCTATTCCTCTAGATCTAGAATTCTCTGCTCATTTAGTCCATGCTAACAGATTTCAAAGCCCGAGGTCTGTTGCTGACTCCCTTGTTCATGCTGCCAAAACCCTCAAAGATGACAGTGTCTTCTGGCAACGTGAGCAAAAGGCAGCAGTGCTCCCAGCACGACCTCAGTACCGGCTGTGTGGTGAACCTTAGCGCTCCATCGGTCACATCAACTCCCTGCAGTAATTTTGTTATTGATGAAAGATTACCTCCAGATTAAAATCTCCAAATATACTCAACCCCCAGTCACAGTTCTTTTGAGCTCACAAAAATTTCTGTCCTGTTGAACAACTGTGCTCCAATCGCACCTTCCTACTCAACAGATCTACTCCATATGCACATTCAGCGCGTTCTGCTACCTCCAGCCATTAAAAATAAGCTTTGCTTTGGTTTATTCCTATTAGTCCTGGGCAATCAGCACCTTTAAGAAATAAGTAATGAGACAAAAATTTTAAAAAAGTTCAATAATAATTCAAGTTCCAGTGTTATCACCTTCAGGAAGCTGCTGAAGGCAGGCAGTATGCACACAACAAGCTATGAAAGCAAGTTGAACCTCCTCCGTTTCCAGCCACATTCCCAGGACTACCAGGTATTTTCTTTACTGCAAGTTTGGCAGCTCTGATCAAAAAAAAAGTAATTAAAACAGCTGACAGCAAGGCCTTCACCACTATCCAGTTTTCATATTTCAAGTAGCTTTATTTCTTCCTCATTCACCCTCTTTTTTATGATCAATATTAAGATCTTTAATTAAACAAACGCGTACCAAGCCTGAGGAATTTCCTTTAAATTGTGAGAGTGTTTCTAGAGCTACACCACAAACACTTACTGCAGCAGCCTCCTTTCTGCTGCATTTTAGATGTGATCGCCCTGGCTCTGATAATTTCTTACAACTCCTTTTTGAAATTCAAAACTGTATAATCTAATCCAAATGTGCTAACTTTTAGAAGAACTCAGTGTTGTCTCACTTCTGCTGCTGATACATTTGAATAAGCCATTGCCTCTTCCTCACCTTTGCTTTCTGTTAAGAATGGATGGTGAGGCCACTCCATCCACCTTTGTGAAACATCAACAAAGACATGCCAAAGATAGGCACACATCACATACAGAGTGCATCTCACCCCCTAACTCCAGTTCTTTTCATCTCCTAATGTCTCTGCAGTGATAGTCATGGCACATCAACACCTCTCTGTGATGAGATGCATACTCTACAGGAGTAGAACCCATTCCTCTTGCTCACCTGGCTGCTTTCAGAAGGCACTCCTCCCATGCTGTGCTTTACCAGGCATCTATGAGTGCACATCCACGTTCCTTGGCAAGAACTCAGGTGAGAATTATTTACAGCCAGTAAGAAAGAGGCCCTGCACTATCTCATATTCTAATCCATTCTCAATCAGTTCCTTTAATGCCTGAGAACTCGTTACAGCACTGCACTTGTGCTTTACTTAGTTACAAACTTATACCCCTTAGAGAAAAAAGCATTCTACAGCTTGAGTCCACACATGGAAAACCTCCTGACAGTACTGTTGTATGTGACAGTATCAGAAAGGGAAAGACTTGATCCTATCAAAACTCTAGATTTCAATATGTATAAACTTCAAATTCGCCCTTATCCCTTCACAGACTTTTAATTCAGCACCTCTGAGGCCAGCCTACCACTTCCTCTCTAACACTGAGCATCATGTTCACAAAGACAACACTCAGCCTTTACAGAAAAGCAATGGTTCAGTTACATCTACGCAGAGCTGCTTCATTCTGTGGGGCACACCACAAAACCATGCCTTGTATCCCCGTCACCCAGACCAGAGACTCAATGGAGGCAGCATCCAGCAGCTCCTACCTTGCCTACGCACCCAAGTTTTCTTCTAAGCAAAAGCATATGGTGCTGGGGAGTAGGATAACATGCACCTTGCACATATAGGTTCCCCTCCTGATACGCTGTCAGCACACAGTCATTTGCTTCTAGAGATGAGAGCTGTGGGCAGGGCCACGAAGCACAGACCACAGTGACATTCAAAGCTCTGCAGGAGCTGGGATCTCCTGCTACAAAGCTCTAATATTGCCAGCCACCTCATCAGAAATGTCTTCCTTTGTGCAAGACAGCACCCCCTGACTCCTGCTGAGTTCCTATCAGCATACATTGCTTCTATTTTTGGAAGAGAGATTTGCCTGGCACATCCTTCTAGAAAGGTTGCCAACCCCTCATTTACACTAAAATGTCATTTTCTCCATTGGCTGACATTACCTTTTAGCAGCTCAAGAGATAAGACTATGACTACCTTTTATTCTCTAACTCCTAAGCCTTAAAAATACACAGGTTGGTGTTTTTTTTAAAGAAAAGCTAGCCATGCTATTTTCTCTCATTTGTTAGATACATCCTTGTGTCCCAGATAACATTTTAAGCTTAACGAGTACAGCAAAGATGCTCCAAACTCAAGAGCAGGACAGCACTAAAAAAGACAAGATCTGGTTTATCCTATTCCATACTTCAAATTTCAGTATGGTGCAGTGCAGAATTGCTTTTATAAGAAGTTGTAGGCTTTGGTGAGTAGAGAACAGATGGGGCTTCCAGCATTCAAGGATAAGTACGTGTAGGTTTTGTGTTTTTGGCAACCAAGAGGCAGTTTAGGCTATGGCACTAGAGAAAGAATGCCTTAGCATCTTCCCATCTTCCCATCCACATCTCATGGCAGACAGATACTGTAAGAAGGAGAGCAGAAGAGAAATGAAGTTCTCAATTTCAGTGTTCAGCTGAAGGACTAAAGAAGTGATGGTAGCTTCCACAGACCTTGTAAGAGTCAGTATCTGCTGGTCTCAGTGACAAACATGTTAACAAAATACAGCAAATGAAAAGTTATAGAAGAGTTCTTTGTTTTTAGAGTGCCCAAGAAATTATTCCATTTTGTTGAAAGACCTAAGCTATTTCCACATGTCTATGCAGTTGGATGCTTGGTAGTACGCAGCTATCTTCCATGCAACTGGAAAACCTACCTAGATAGAGAGGCTTTAACTATAGCTTTGGTGTGGGAAATGATTAAGGATGATAGCACTGAAGTTGAAATAAGCACCAAAGTACCCAAGCAGCTTGCTTTACCTACAGGATGATAAAAAACTGCCTTGAAAACAATACCTACTAATACAGCTGCCTTAAATCAGAACACTTTTAGAACTGGTTAATCAAACTGGTAACATCCTTCAGCACCTGCACTCCCCTCTCATGTCCTCAAAGACCACCTTTCTAAATAAAGGGAGCATTCTCTATCTCAAGATACCTCTTAAATTTCCTCCAGTAAACACTTCCAAAGATTAACATCTGGAGATCTGGTAACTAGTTTTGTGAAGGGAAATCAATCAGTAAAAAACTACAGCTGACCAACTTGAAAGAGAAGTCGCTGGTTTAAATCAAGCATTTTTGTTTGTTATTCCACTTGTTTATTGTGGACATTTCCTTGTTTTTCATTCCTCCAGTACTCTAACTGATTCCAGAGAGTTCTAATTATCTATTTTCATGTTCACCTTCTTTTGGGGGAGTGTCCTGGAAGCACATCTATTATCAGAGGCCTGTTTGACTGTCTTTTGGTCACCATATCTGCTTTACAGATCAGTTCTATCATCTCAGAAAGCTTATCACTATCATGAACATGCCTTATAAATGCATGGAAGAAAGTTCATCTGCTAACATCTAATAACTATCACACAAAACTTAAATCCTAAAACCAGAGTCCTGAATCAGAATAAGAGCAGTCCAACTGCAAATAAAGTACAGAAACCAGCTGTTCATACATCTTAAGTACTTCTGCTAATACAACACAGTCGTGGCATGCACATCTCTGGTGAATTTAAATCAAATTTACAGTTTGGATGAAGTTCCACACCAACCAAATCCATACAACTTGTCCTCCCCCCCACCATGTAGCAGCTATTCCAGTTCTTTCACATTTAATAAGCAGTAAAAAACATTGGCTGTCTTTTGTAATTTTGAGTCTGAAATTCTGATTTAAGTTTGACTTTCCTCCGTTTCTGCAGATGCTCTCAATCTATTTCTGTATTATTTCTATCCCTTAGCATTTTTACTTTGTTCTTCTGTTTCTGTATCTGTAGTCAAGTACAACTGAAACAAATGTAAGAATGTTTCCCAATTTTTTACTATTAATTTCCTACTGTCTCAGTGACTTTGCAATCCTAGATCTAAACTGCAGCACTTCCAACTTATCACTATTATTACCAAGTGGACTCTAAGTGTCCAAGTGGATTCTGTCTTGCTTGCCTCCTGGCTCAACACCAATTTCTAACAGCAAAGGCACTTCCAGGGTACAGTAACACTGAAGGAACACATTTTATATCCTTAACCTCAATCTGAATAGTCGTTGTAACAAAGACTTTACATCACTCTGTTGACAGCAGGCCTGCACTCCACCCATGATGCGGTCAGCCAAGCCCTTTCATAAATACTAACCCCATAACTCTATTTGCTTGGGGCTCAGTTTGGCCTCGGCAAATCAGTTACTGCATTACTTTGCCAATAAACAGAGAGAGAAAAAACCCTTTCCAAAATCAGAATCTTGTGACATATTGTTTTCACAGGTGATACATTTAGGTCAAGAGTGCCTCTGGAAATGCTACAGTCACAGCAGCCCACCCAGCTGCAAGAGAAGCCCTCACGACAATGTAATCAGCATCGTCAGTGTTTTCCTCAAGAGCACAAACGCACTTGGACAGAAGAACTTCTCTGCTTACAGCTGCACAAAGTTCAAATCTTCCTTCCCCGCCACACAAGATTCTGTAGCTGCTTTACCAGCAGTAGGGCAGAAGGCTGCAGCCTTCACTTCCCCGAGAGCACGACTTGTGCTTGTTCTGGTAAAAAGCAACGCAAAATAAAGGAAGAACTGAGTTCAAACAGGTCATGGCACAACTGCCTCCAATCCCTTCAGCTTGTGCATTTTCTACTGCAATTGAAAAAAAAAAAATAAAAAATCCATAAAATAGTCTGCAAAGACTGACCTGCAACTATTCCTGTTCACAAAAGGAAGCCTCTTTTCCTGGTATTCCCCATTCAGTGCCGGATACCACGGCTTTTTAAACTAGCTGGCATCAGCCCCTCAGCCCCATGAACCAACACTCATTAACACAGCTCTGAATTGTGTCAGGGAATCTGAAAACAGGAAGGCCCTCTGCTGACTCAGCACTAATTGGGGCACGGCCTGCCCTGCGTGCACAGCTGATAGGAGCTGCAGCAGTGCTTTGCTGCCCTCCCCTCACTGCTTCCTGCCCCAAGCTGCTGCAGCACTGAAACGAGAAGTGATGTCACACACAGGAACCCTACAAAAGGTAACAGAGTTTTTTCTAGCTAAACGTTTAGGAAACAATGGAAGTAATCCAGTAGTATCTGTACAGAAGTGCAGAGGAAAGGGGGGGGGGAGGGCACACATGCCCAATTTTGCCATTTCTAGCTGTTCAGGCATCAGATGCAAGCAATCCCACTGTTTTTATGCCTGAATAATTTAATCAAACACCAACTGAAAATGATCCTCCTCTCGAAATGCAGCCAAAAATAAGAAGTCAGACATGAAAGACGAAGTGAAATACCTGAGTCTTTCAAGAATATATATATATATATATATATTTAATACTCAAAGGAAACAAAAGTTCCACTTTCAAGTACATTTCTTCCTACTCCCCTCAGCCAGGCACTACAAATCCAAACGTTTACTGCAATCCATTCACAAATGCATTTTATTCTTAGTTCCCACCGCTGCAGCTCTGGGTGTGGTTTGTCCAGGAACAGGAAAAGCTGTGCACATGCTGTTCGAAAGGACAATGAGTATGAAACTGAACCCAAATCAAGGAAAAGGTTAACTTCGTGTGGGTGTCTGCTTCCACAGAACTCTACATAAAGATAGCCTCTAAAATGCATTTGTTCTAACAGAGAGAGACCCCATTCTTAGTCCTCAAAGCTACTCAGTTATACAACACAGAGAATTTGTACCCACACTCTGTAGCACGTTCAACCAGGGGATGATCTTCCTGGGCAGGCTTTCAAGATAAATTTTCTAGCATATGCAAAGCAGTGAAATAATTCTGCTTTGAGAACTAGAAGCAGAGGAGTAAGACAAAGCCATCATGGAAATACCAAGAATGTTGAAGAAATCTGAAATCTCAGTTTCATTACCCAGAGTGACACCACCCCATCTGCCCTAAACCAGCTGAGAGAAGTCCCACTACACAGGCAGCAAAGCCATCATTAGCTGATCGACTGCAACATTAAAACATCCCAACTACAAGCTCTGCACACCAAGCTGCAAGTCACAATTCCACTCACGTTGATGTGATAGTTCGGAAGCGCTCCTGTCCAGCTGTGTCCCAGATCTGTAGCTTCACTTTCTCTCCATTGATCTCAACTGTCCGGATTTTAAAATCCACTCCAATTGTGGTAATGTAGCTGCCTGAAAGAAGTGAGAACGTAAGTCTCGTTTATTTTGTATATCTCAAAACATGCTTCTGACTCCTATTTGGCAGCAGCTCTCAGACTGGGCAGGAGGACAACTCTTTCCCCATCTGCTCATCGTTTAAAATGCCCTCTCAGGTTCTGCTGATTTGTGTATTTTTATCCATAGATTCTTTTTCTAGCCATAAAACCACATCTTCCATGCCATCCTAAAAAATTTTAAGTGTTGAACAATTATTCTTCTATTGGCGGTCAAGAGTATGCACCCAAATATCTTAAGTAACCATGCAGGTATTCTTTGTGTAAAAATTCTGAGACAAAGCTTTTCCTCAAATGCTAATTGCTTATTTTAATACAGTCTGTTCTAAGAGTTTCCTCCCAATAAATTAGTTATGTCACAAATGCGAGTGACTGAGCTACAATAGTCAATCAGCCTAAATCCCAAAGGGCCAATGGGAAGTCTGCACAGAGCACTGATTAAGCTAAAACACCCAAGCTATTTCTGGAACCATAGCAGTATTTAAATACTGTGGTACTTTCAGTGATAAGAGAAGATCAAACAGGAAATAGGCCTGTAGCAAAAGAAGCAGAGCTAGAAACAATGCATCCCCAGTACAAGCATGCAAAGGCAGCACAACAGCTCCTTGCCAGCCAGGAGGACCGGAGCAAACCTGGACCATTTCACTTACCCAAGCCAACACAATACTCACCTGAGAACGTGTTATCTGCAAAACGCAACAGCAAGCTGCTCTTGCCCACACCTATGAGAAATAAAGACAACAAGAACCTTCAGTGCAGTCATCTTGGATGTTAGGTAACATATCAGTATTTTAACCACTCTCTACATTTCCTTTTTTAAGTCGAATCTTTTCTAGCAGATACGTTAGCATCATCCCCCTTGAGCAGTCACCTCAGAACTGCTCTTGAGGATTTGATCAGCTGTCCAGTAGCACACTGCAGTTACTCCAAGATGCGTGGCAGCACAGGGTTGCTATGGGTTTTGTGTCCCCTCATTTCTCCAGACCTCAGCAAGCTCAAAACAGTATTTTTAGAATGAGTTGCAGACCACAGTTCGAAGAGGTCTCAAGAGACCAAAAGCAATTTTATGATCCATTGGTTTACATTTGCTCAGGAAAGGTCCAAAAATGAGGACATCCTGCTAATTAACAAGAGCCAGAACACTACTCTAAACTCCTCTGTTGAATTCCATTGGACATCAGGCTTATATCGCTCCCTACCTCCCATTCATCTGTGCTGTGCTGAACAGCAGTGGAATTTGGACTACTTAGATAATCAGACCAGGGTTTGGTACTATAAAGCTTATGTTATCATGGCCACAGTTTAACTGAACCCTGAGCCAAACAGAGGAGCTGTTTGCTTTGGAGCATCCAAAAAAGGCTTGTTCTACATTTCCCAGGAAGGACTCACACCTTTCTGAAGTTGTACCTTTAGCCAAAATGCTCCACGAAACATTTTCCAACGTGCTTTGAGCATCATCCGTGCTTCCCTTAAACAACTGTTTGCACCCTGATTACACCCTGCTGCATGGAAACATTTCTCACTGTTCTAGAAACAAGAATCACAAGAAATTCGTTCCTGCACATCCAGCCAAGGGAATCTGGGGATCAGAATGCCTCAAAAGTTATTAACTCTGCATAACAACTCTTCTGTTGCTGTCCCTTCCGCCTCCCTCCTCCTCTTTCCCCCCCAGAAAAAACCTGCTACAGCATGAGGAGGAAATTCAAGCTCACCAGGGTGATTATCTATCGAATCTTTTCAGGTAGAAGTTATTTAAGTTAATTATTTTCATGATCAATAACTTTAAAGTTCTTCCTAACATTAATGTTCTAAAGGTAGATGTAAAGGCTATATAGAACTCCTACATATATATATAAATATATACACACATATAGAAGTTGAGGGTGGTGAGACACTGGAACAGGTTGCTCAGAGAAGCTGTGGCCCTGGAAGCATTCAAGGCCAGGCTGGATGGGGCTGTGAGCAACCTGGTCAGTGGGAGGTGTCCCTGCCTACAGCAGGGGTTGGAACTGGATGATCTTAAAGGTCCCTTCCAACCCAAACCATTCTATGCTTCTATGAATATTTCTTCTCTGCTCACATTTGAAGAAAGCTATCAGCAAAAAAAAAAAAATCCATGAAAAATAGAATCAGCATTATATCAGTAAACCAGATCTCATCTGCAAAAAGTTTAAGTCATCATAAATTCAGAGAAGTTACAATTTACTGTTAAGGGAAAAAAAAAAAAGCAATTAAAAAACCCACAAAATCATGGAATCATAGTGCGTATATATTGAAGATACATCTCAGAGCTCAAAAAAAGGCAGCAGAGCAGCTCCCAAACTTTAACAATGCGCTGGTTATTTAGGAAGAGCTAAGCCCATGCAAAGTGCCAGTCAGCTTAAAAAAAAGAAAGAAGAAAATAAAAGTCTTCAGCAAGCACCCTGCTTTCTGATCAAACCGCCTTCGCCTCCAGCTTAATAAAAAGAAAAGAGATGCTGGAACCCACAGATGTGTCAGACCAAACCACTTTGTTAAGAGGCCGGCCAGCCCCAAGCTATGCTGCAGAGCTGCATGCGCTGCACATGACCACGGCTCCATCAGCCCATGCACTGCAGCGTAGACAGCCTCATCCACAGCTCTCAGCTGGCTGCCAGAGAAGAGAACCTCCTGAGCTCAGCGAGTTCCTTATGCTCCAGATGACAACGATCTCACTGAACACACACTGCCTCTGACCCGCACGCTGCAAGTGCTGAGAAACCACACTCTTCTTCATACTCTGCTTCCTACACAGAGTTATTTGAAGATTTGAACAGAGAAGGATAACAGGGCTCCTGGCTTGCTGGAGACAGTAAAATGAAACAAAACAAGAACGGCCTACTGACGTGGCAAAATCAAAATTAAAAGCAAATTCCTGTGCCCTATCGGTTTCTAAAACCCTTGTCTTACTAAGCAGTTATGAAGTAACACATGCAAAGCACAGATCATCTGTGTTATTTTTAAACATTTGGAACAACTGAGATTAACAGCAGCTTCTCCAGATGACCTGTTCTAAAAACACACAAACCTACTACCCTTGACAAATTTGCTTACAGAGGAAAGTGGATGAAACATTATCATTCATCCAGTATCAGTCCACTTCCTATTGCAAGGCCTTTCTGAACACCAACAAACAAGACAAACAGACTAACATGTGGAAGTAGGGACAAAGCCTTACTGTTGTGGTAAGCAAAAAAAAAAAAAAAAAAAGGAAAAAAGAAAAAAGGAAAATCAATATCTAAACTACACAGTGAGATTTAATTACAGCAACAGAGAACCTCACGCAGCCAGACAATTCTCACACTTTTTTCCTCTCTGGATGCAGTGCAGGGACTTTGCTCAGTACAGCTCAGCTAAGACATTGCATTTAATTGTTCAAGACAAGGAGAAGCCTTCCTCAGAGTTTTCACCATCCTGTTTATCTTGCCTGAACAGTTTGGAACTCATCAGCAAGCAGCAGCATTACTGCTTTACTCAGAATGCTGCATTTGGTTTTAATAATCCACAATCTTCCAGAAGTGCCTAGGGCTTTAAGCTGTTCTGAAGCTCTCAGCCTTTCACAGAATCACAGAATGGCCAGGGTTGGAAGGGACCTCAAGGATCATGAAGCTCCAACTCCCTGCCACAAGCAGGGCCACCAACCTCCCCATTTCATACCAGACCAGGCTGCCCAGAGCCCCATCCAATCTGGCCTTGAACACATCCAGGGATGGGGCATCCACAAGCTCTCTGGGCAGCTGTTCCAGCACCTCACCATTCTCATAGTAAAGAATTTCCCCCTGACATCCAACTTAAATCTTCCCTCCCTCAACTTAAAACCATTTCCTTTGTCCTAGGCCTTTCTTCCTATTCCTGTCTTAAAAACAGCCTTTTCCTTGGAGACACAGTTTAGCATAAAATAAATATTTTTAAATACAGCAAAAGCTTCTGGAGGTGACAGCTGCCAAGAGCGAGCAACGCTGCATGCTGGGACCTGCTGCCTTATGGACCACACCTCTATTAAAAGAAGAGGGTGGATGCCATCTCCTTCAGTTTATGGAAATGTAACTGTGAGCTGCTTGAGAGTTACCAGCACTGAATGGGACCGAGGATGGGATCTCCCAGCCCCATGTCCCCAGCACAAAGCACTGGGCACAACCTGAGCTCACCACAAGCCCTCCAGAAGTTTCTGAAAGTGCAGTAGAAGCATTCAATGGTTTATTTCCAAAACGTGCAACGTCTCCTTCTCTGCAGCTCTCCCAGCTATCTGTGCACGTACCAGGGCTTCCTGCTCATCGAGGATTTAAAGAAGTATAGAACTCCAGAACCGAGATTCCAGGCAGTCCCATGGGACGGTTTGGTTAATAACCAAGAGTCAATAATGAAGAGAAAGCAGCGATCGCTGCAATGGAAGCAGCACTGCCGGGGCCGGGCCTTTAGCTTAGGAGGGAACCCGACACAGACCCGGCAGACACAGCCCACCCCGCGCCCCACACACCGACGCTGACACGGCCGATGTTAACCCACTCTCGGCCGTGCCCGGCCCGCTTCCCGCCACATCCCGCATCCTCACCGCACGGCGCTGCGGAGCCCCGCGGTCCCCACACGGCCGGCACGGCCCCAACGCCCCCCAACGCCCCGCCGCCCCCCTCAGGCCCCGCCGCGCCCGCGCAGCCCCCGCCCCTCGCTGCCTAAGGGCCGGGGAAGGACGAGCCGCGAGCCCTCACCGCTATCGCCGATGATAAGCAGCTTGAAGAGGTGATCGTAGTCCCGGGCCATGGCCGGGAGCGGCGGGAGAGCGGCGGGAGGGAGAAGGGGGAGGGGACGGCGGCGGGCCCGGATCCACTTCCCGAACAAACAGCCGGAACTGACAGCGGCGCCACCGCGCATGCGTCTGCGCGCCGCCGTAGGCCTCCAGCTGCGCCGGCACGCCGCCGCGCACGCGCAACGCCCCTCCCTGCGGGCGCTGCGCAGCGCATGCGCGCTTTCCCTGAGCTGGGTGGGGCGGGGCTGGGCTGCTGGTTCGCCTGAGGCCGCCATGATGGGGAGTGCGCGCCCAGCTCTGCAGGTGGGGGTGTCTGCAGAGAAGTGATAAGAAAAGGCCAGGCTTATTGGCATCTTGAACCTAGAATTCGATTCCCGGGGGTTTAATCCAGAGTTCTGCTTATGTTTGGGGTGTTGTCTTTGCTCTGTCACTTATGTTGGTGCTGACCTGGCTGTCGTTGAGAGCACAAGAGGTGTGCTGGTTTTTCTGTGGTTTCTTTGCTACAAGAACATTTATTTGTGTTGTTGTCTGGACTTCGTAACAGTGCTGTGTTTTGGTTTAGAATACCTCAGTTATTCAGGACTTCGTTGTTTTTCAGCCTCAGCATCTCAAAAATAAGTGACAAAAGACGATACATGTCCTCCAGAATAATTACTTCACCAAATTTTGTTTAGCAGAAGTCCAAACCACAATAATAACTTTGTTTAATTACAATATGGGTAACATTAGAAACATCAGCTTTACAGTTCACTGAGGGAAGTATCTCATTAACATGCACTGGTCCTTCAAGTGAGAGCTTTACCAGCTCTGAAGAACACAAACTTTCCATCAGCTGAGCTACGAAGACACTTGGGATGCACCTGCTGTAAGAATCTTTTGGTGGAACCAAAGCACTGCTTCAGATCACACCCGTGAAGATTGTGAGGGTGTTCAAGGAGTCCCAACCTGCTCCAGTCAGCTGCTTTGAGCAGGGCATTGGGCTTGTTGACCTCTGAGGTGGCTGTGTGCTGAGCTGTGAGTGGTCCTTACAGAATGACAGATGTTTGCTGATGATGCTGCATTCTCCTTAATACTGACTAAAAAGCTGCAGATTCTTTCCTCTGGGTTTATGCAGTAGGGTTTGATTAGGAGAAATAAGAATATTTTTAAGGTAATTGTCTCTAATCAATTCTAGAATTACTTATTTCTTCTGCATAGGATACTCTGGTATGGTTGTGCTGTTACATTTTTTGCTATTTCTGTGCAACTCATCTGAAAACAAGCCAACCCAGTATGGCTAAAATAGCATCTCTAGGGTGAAGGTAATGTTAGCATCGTCTAACAGAATACTTCTGATTGAAAATGCAACTATGCTTTTAGTTATAAACATTCCTTGATCTTAACCTTTAAAAAAGTCTTCTGGCCTTCAGAGCTCAGCCCTGTCACATCCTCCTCATCCTGAAATCCATTTGGATGTCCTCCATCTCTCCATGGACTTTGGACTTTGCAGTTCATACGTGTAAAACACCACACCCAGGCTGGAGTGTTACCAGACATAAGCACGTGCAGTTCTGCAGATCGATACTCAGAAACACTGATGGAGAAGGGTTTGCAGCAAGCCCAAGCCCAATCCAGGTCAAAGGCAACATCTCCTGTCTATCTTACATCACAATAAAGCATTTTGGCAGCCCATCAAATAACCCAACGCATCCCCCCCATGTGAGGATAACCAAGGGGAGCCCCTTGAATCTATCATACAAACCACCAACTCAAACCTCAAGCCAGCATCTCCTATTACCCTTGTTTTTAAGCTTATGAAACCCCATGTAGAATGCGTAAGGTAGGGTCATTTTGCCAAATAAAACAGACCGTATGTAACTGGGTGACTTGCCTTTAAAAAATATCAAAATATTTGAATATTTTGTGTTTTCACACTTGTCTCTTTTCCACTGAATTTTTTAAACACCGTGTAAGATAAAACATCACGCTTTATTTTGTGATCTTCTTGAAATACACACAGTTCAGCTGTCACTCAGAGACAGCTTCTTGACAGTTCAAAGATGTTATTACAGTCAGTTGTGGGGAAAAAAATGGTCTTAGACTGACAACTAGTATTTTCAAGATGTTTGAAATGAGAGAAAAATTAATTCCTTAGTCTCTAAGTTGGCAAAATCAATTTATCATCTTTCACATTGTGGCAAAAATTATGGGTATTTTAGCTCTGATTTATTGTATTGCAGTATATAAATAATTTAGTGAAAAGTAGCTATCAAAATCCAGATTCTGCATTGTGCTGTAATTGAATGATCAGCACATTCTCAATAAGTGCAAGTGAGTTTCCTACCTTTTACTCCTCCCTGTCAGGAACAACTAAACTGAGCACAGAAACTCAGCTGCTATTTGGAAAGATGAATGAGTTTTTCCACTTCATATTAGACAAAGTTAAAATACAAATCTTCAGAATACCCTTAATTTAATTACAAAAGGTAGTAATTGGCTAAAATTAATAAGCTAATTAAAAAATCAACTTATTATTTTCTTCCACGTGTTTAAGAAGTATCAGTCTCCTGGAGAAAAATAGCTATCTCTGACTGTGCTCAACCTGCCATTCCTTAGAAAAACTTGCACATTTTTCCTCCTTCTGTCCGTACTGATCAAAGATATTAAGTACAACTACTGAGCTTTTCCCACCTATTTTTTGCAGTTATAAAATGGCTTAAAATTTTGTTTACTTCTGCTATAGCGCACAGTGCTTTTGCATTTGGTGGTTTAACTGCTGTTCCTCTGTTATTCTCCAAACACAGTTCATTCATTACAGGTGAAATTAATCACAGTGTTCTAAGACGTCAAATCCTTAAGGGCATTTTTAGTTTTCACTCTGATTATTACCAGTGCAATGCAAAAAACAGAGTTTAAACTTTAAAAGATACCGAATAAAAAATACAAAGATGAATTGGTTGATTACCACTCATCCTTGAGTTCTTGTAGACAAGAATTGAGACTTAGGACCACAGAAGAATACAGCAGATAAACTTTTGCTGCCCAAGACTGCTTTAGTGGAGCAGCCTTTAGATCAGACGTTAGTCTCATAGGCAATGACACACAGACTGAATTCACTGCTGTGAGGGATATCCACCACCAATACTTGCAAGTTTTCTTCTCATTGTAGTTACTCACAGCTCACTGTCAATACAGGCAAGTAGCTTTCCTTTCCACAGTGAATTACGACTGGTACAGCTTATTACTTTAATTAATTATCTGGACGAAGGGATAGAGAATACATTTTTAATCAGTAGATAACAGAAAACAGAACAGATCTGCAAGTATTCTGGAAGGCAAAACTCAGAATTTAAAACCACCTTCAAAATGCAGGTAAACGTTATTAAATAAGTGGGCTACAGGTTCAGTAAGACCAACTGAAAGTGGTGGAGTTTTATAGAAATAATGAACTGCATAAATACAAGATTGGACGTAAATAGCAAAAGAGCAGATTTGTAGCCTGGATTCATAACTGACTGCAAAAGGTCTGCTACTGCAGCCAAGTCTCATGTGGGGATAGACACCAACGTGTTGTGTAGAACCTGCAAGATGATATTCTCCAGCAGATGATTTGATCCAGCAGTGGGCACTACAAGGCAACAGTGAATCTGAACGGAACAAAGATGAAGAGCAATAATATGGATTTAGAAAAACTCATCCACAAGAAAAGACCTGGAAAATCCAAGGATGGATCTCATCTTCAAGGATGAGAACATTGCAGGGATAACGTGGCTGCTGCAAACAAACTGTTCTCAATGCCTGTGGGAACAGGACAAACAGTAATGGACTCAAATAGCAGCAAGGAAGGTTTGGATAGCCACTGAAGTGAACTGTAACGCTCTGAAAGGTGTATATAATTAAATGGATGGCATTAAAGGGTTATGGAATCACAGCAATTGGTTCTAGCAGAGCGTTCCCATGTGGTTGCATTTTATGCTCTCAAATGTTGTGAGTAGTGGCATTTTTTCCCATCTCATCATTATGGCTGAGCCATCCAGAGTTATATCAAAGGAAGATCATCGCCCCCCTTTGAAACTGTAAACTGTAATGCTTTGGTTTCTGAAGAGCAACCTTCTTCTGTGTAGTTTCATCAAGTAGATAGAGCTCCCTTTTATATGTAGAATGCAAAACTAATTTTCTCTTAAAGGTTTTTATTCTGCAATGCAATTTTTTCCACTATTTCCATCAAATAGCACAAAAGGCATCAGTCAATTAAAAAAAAAGTGACCATTTGGCCAGGTGAAATAAAATCCTGCTTTCTTGGAGCAGTACAATTCATTGACAAAAAGACCTCTGCATGTTGGAAATGCCAAATATCTTTTGAAGCCTTTGAAGACAAAAATAGAGGAGTTTTCGCAAGTTGAATAAAAAGCTGTCTATAGTCCAAAATGCTCCAGAAATGAACAGGAGTAATTACAAATTTCATTAAATGTCAGTTCTAGGTTGGTTTTAGACCCTAGCTTACCTCAGTTTTGCAAAAGGATTTTATATAGATTACTGCACTACCCACTCTATAGGCTGTATGCCCTAAAAAAAATAAATGCATGTCCAGAAAGTAAATCACAGCATTCGTTTGTTGGCAAATGAATGCATAAAGAGAACAGTTTACACCAGAAGGATCAAAGTCAAAGCCTTTATTAAATGTTCCTTCTTTAAACAGACTGCATTTAATTCCCCCCTTGTATTTGTGATTTCTAAGGCTGTTTTAAATACTGTGTTTTACAGGGATTTTCAGTCTTCAGAACCGTCACAAGCAGCAAGTTAGCAGTACACAAAAACAATTCTGGCTTCACAGGGTCTCTGGAAAAAACAACAGTACTTCCAATACTGGAGTTTTGGCACAGACCCTGGAAAACAAGTAGATTTCACCAGAGTTTAAGCCTGATGTGCTCTAGCCACATCTCACAATTGGCCACAATTTATCAGTATAGATTAGTATATCTGTTTCTTGTGCATTAACTATTTCAAAAAGGGGACCAAATTTTCAAATTTCAGCTAAAGTGGGTCTAATTAAGGCTATTCTGGTATATTTGATACTAAAATACTCTCTGGGAGTCCTTTTCATGAAATCCCATCAGAATTAACATTTTCAAAAATGAAAACATTTAAAGTAGGTGTTTTGAGTTGAAATGCTGATGCAGCGGTTGGGTCAGTGTTGTTTTGTCTTCGGGAGCTCGATCATCACGTCAGTATAGTGTCATCTATCTGTTCATCAGAGTCAGCCTGGCCAGCCAGCTTCTTAAGAGATCTCCTGCAGCTTTCGTTGAGAAGCTCCAAGCTGGCAGCATCTAAAATCTTGGAAACAGACTGTGGAAGGAAGAAAACACCAAATTATCGATTCCTCACGATACGCCGTTCAAAATAAGAACAGTTTTAAGTGCCTTACGAGGTGTATTTATCTGCATCTTCAAATATACTCAAAGCTTTCATCTGGTTTTAGGATTTCAGACATGAGAACCAAACCAGCTAGGGGCTTAGAAGAGAGGTCTGGATGTGGATGTACAAAGGAGCATTCCATCCATCCTAAATATACTCTCCAGTACTGATAATGCTGCAATAGGATTATAAAAGCGACAAATAAACTACCAGTTCTAGCTAAGGCAACTGCAGCACAATATGGCTTCAGGCATTAAACACACAGAGAACGCGTTAAATACCTTGACTTCAATATCACCACACTGCATGGTTGTGCAGTATCACACAACTTGCATACTTCTTCAGAGCTTAGCATAAGAATACGAATGAAGGCTTAAATGCAAATAGGAATATCCCACTCCACCTATTTCATAAGAGATTGTCAGCACGTTCTGAGACTCCAGGCAAACACTTAAACCTAAGCGGAGCCATGTGATCTTCAATGTTTTCTTCTGTCTCATACCTCAAGCACTTGTTCACCCGCTCTCATCTTCAGCAGATTAACAATGGCTTGGTCGCTGTAAGCTCTGACACTGGTGTTCTTGTCTTTTGTGTTGTCCAGAAGTGCTTTGAGAATGGGCTTAATTGCCTGAGGATCCAGTGCAGGAAGATGGTTTTTATTTGCCCACCAGATCATTTTTTCTGCAACTAACTTTATGTCACTGGATGAGTTCTGGAGACACTGAAGAAGACAAAGATGGTTTAAAGTTAAGATATACCAAGGACAAGGTATTGAAAGCACAAGTTTACCTTTTTTTCCTAACTTAAGTATCTTTAACTACAACAGGTAGCCTTCAATTCACAGAGCGAAACATCATCAACAAGATTGATTAAACTTATGTATAACAGTAAGAGTGGATGAAACCTTGAAAACAAGACACTTTTTCCAAAGAAAACAAAAATAGTTGGTGACAGAGGTACAGACTACCAGGAAATGACAAGGACATCTAACTGCAGCAAAAGCTGACAGTACCTCTGGTAAAATACACCCAGTCAGCAGCAACAGCCAAGTCACTGGTTAGACTGTAAGCTACATTTCAACAGTGTATTTCATTTTAATATAAAAAAAATTAGGGATGCTTACTTTTGATTTAATCTCAAGGCAGCAGAACATGAAAACCAATACCCAAATGTCAACTGCATTATTAATATTGTGATAAAGGTATTGTGACAGTTGTGATACTCATTTTATACTTAAACAGAATGCTATGATACAAATAAATGCATTTCAGCAAAGAGTCTGCTTTGAAAAACAACAGACTCCATGTTGACTTGCATTTATGATAGATTTTCAAGTAAATTTAGAAGAAATTTAAAATGTGAAATGTAATACGTTTATATTTGCAATAACAATGACAGATAAATTAAAAGACAGCAGCTCACTCGCTCCACCATTACCCCTCAACTCTCTTCCCTTATCTTTTCTAAGACATTGAAAACACTCACGTTCAAAATTCAGATTCTTCCTGCCCTGGGGGATACTTTCATGGGGAAAAAAACACAGAACAATAGAGAAAGAAAGGAATTTTTAGGTAGATTTTCAAATAAACATCGTTTGAAAAGGAAGAGCACTAACATCAATATTCTTTGCATTCAGGCTCCAGGAGCTACTCCCATCCAAAAAAATAGAAGTCAGAAAGCACTGATGCAAAACCAGAGAAGGTAAGGAGTTGGTATTCAACAGCTTTCTAACAAAGCCCCTTTGATCTTTATCCGATTTTAAAAACAAACTGATATCTGCCCCCCTCCAAGCTTTTCTTCCCATCTCTGTCAGCTGCTTGTTACTGCAAAGGAAAACAATTATTCACACTGAATCAAAGTTTACCACAGAGCCAGTCAAATTTCCACATTACCACAGAGATGGAGGTATTGTGTTCACAGCTGCAAAGCAGGCTTGTAAAATTATTCTGTCTGCTTTAGAACAAAAAAGACTTGTATAGATTTCCAACTATCAAAGGATTTACAGCTTCCTAAAAATAAGGCAACTGAGGTTTCAGCCTTTGTGCTGGGTTACAATATATTAATTTTACAAAGAAAACCACCATAAATTAGCTGAAAGAAAGACTGTATTACACTGGTTAAGAACAGAGGGAGGTAACAAAAATTCTTACCTTAATAAAGAGGCTGGAAAGTTTTGGAGGCAGGCTCCCTCCTTCTTCCATGTGGTATTTCATAAGAAAGCCCATCCCTCTGATGCCACTAACTGCAATGGGTATCTTCAATGTAAAAACAAAAATTTGATATGATTGATGTTATTACAATTAGAGTTCAACAGTCTTTATAGCTAGCCCCACAGTCACATGGACTGGTGAGCTTTTGCAAAAGGCTGAACATATCTGTCAAAGAACTGCAGCATGCAATGCATGAAAACAATGTAATGTTACTGGACAAAGAGGATGAAAAATCATGACTGTGAGCCACACGGAATGACATGACAGGCCCCACATAGCCCACAAGTTCCCTACGCTGTGTTATTCATTCTACTCTGTTTTTAAAGTCTTCCTTCTAAATTGAAGTATTTGTTCATCTTGTAAACCTGGTCTGTGAATGAGAACTTTAATAGGGCAACAGAAGTGGAATTTATTCCCAGTGAAAGTTACTCTACCATTAAGGATTAAATAATCTTCATCTTGACAGAGATCAGCAGTAAAAAATCAGAATCACAATCACGCAGTTTCACTATAAAACTGCACCTAGTCAAGGAAGAACACTCCGAATACATTTTTATTCTGATTTTATTTTATTTTTTATTTAAAATCTTTGTAACATTGTGAGAACCTGTGAGCCTTTTATAACTACTCCCACAAGCACTTGAATAGAACTTGCCCTTTCTCAGGCAGCACTTACCCTGTCAGCAGTGGCATTGCTGAGGATCATCTCCAGAACACTGTTATAGTACTTAGGGGAACACAGCCTATAAGGAGCAACATTTACAGCCACTGAGAGGGCCAGGCTTCGTCCATGTCTCACCATCCAGTCAATTCCAGAGATGTCTGCTAAAATGGCAAAAAGAACTACCTCTAAGAAAGGCTGCTGTATCCAGCTGAGAAAGCATTTGTCAGTTTGTCAACTTGCTTTTACAAAAGCAGGAATTCTCTCTGGGCAGATATTGAAACCCAACACAATGACTTTATACCACTGAAGTGGGTTTTTCTGATGATACATTAATCACACCCGCATCACTTAGTGATGAAGAAACTTGCTATTACAATCACATAAGCTTTGACACCAATTAAATTGTAAAAGTAACCTGTAATTTGAAACCAGCTAGCAGATTCCCTTTTTAATTCCATGCCATCCATAACACCCCAACCACTACAAGTTCCTACAAAATTCATGCTTCTGACTAATTCATGTTACTGACTAACAGGCAAATCAGTTAATTCTCCAAAAGCATTTGAAGCCATTGGATGTGGTCTGCAATAGTCATAAGCCAATCTGCGATCACAGTGTCATCAAATAAAGTGGAACAGCCTTCCCCCATGCTGCCTGAATACACTGTCACCTCCCATTCACTGTGCAACACCACTAAGGAACTGTTCAGCCATGCTGGTACTTGCATCAACTCACACGAACACAAATCCACAAAAAATATGGGAAACCCAAGTTTTAATTGTCACCTTGTGCTCGATGATGTACCAGAGTGTAACAGCAGGGATGAGCAAAGAGAAGTACAAGGAAATCTAGAGATTTGTTTAAAATAAAGAGAGGGAACCTGAATAGTCATAGTTTTCACAAACCACTGGCTAAGAACGTATCTTCCCCTGCTTTTCAGACTTAGTTCTAGTCACAGTAGCTTCACCTACCCAGTAAGTGCTGGTGGAGAACAGTATTGAGCTCTTCTTCTGACAGAAATGCACACAGTTCTGCTAAGCAGCCAGCTGAAGCCATGCGGGTGGCATCCTGAGGAAAGGAAGGAAAGAGCAACACTGAGTGAACTCAATCCACATCAGAGACAAGCAGTAAGAGAAGCAAGGGACAAAACTATGAAATAAAAAGAGCAGAGGGAAAAAAAAGTATTAGCAGGAGGCAAAGAGTTTCTGCTAACTGTAGATTTCTGTCATTTTGTAAGGGTTGTTGTACGTGACTGAAGTCTCACATCCAGTCAAAAAAAGCCAGCAGAGATTGTAAAATTACAGGTCTCATATAAACTGTGACTTGTTAAATAGAAAAGTTATAAAGACCAAAGTGAGTATTTTAAAAGATATGTTACATTTTCACTCACAGTCTAGAAAACAAATATTACTTCTAGCCATCTCTGCATTAAGCTTATTGCTGTGATAAGATTTTAATTTTAAACTTCCATACTCCTGTTTGTTTGGTGTGGTTCTGCAACTAGAAATATCTGCACTTCTCTATCCTAAAACTTAAAATCCAATAGGAATTTTTCAATTGCTTTATTTCTGTCGTGCCAACAGTTGTATGTCTGTGTTGCACATCCTGAAACAAAGACATCACCTGATTATTTAATCTCACAGATGAGACTGTTGCTGCCACATACAGAAGATCACACATTCAACTTAGGAGAGTTTCGAGTTCACTGATACAAAAAAAAATTTCCTCACACCTAATGATAAACCCTACCTGAGAGCCTGCAAACACACGGATGTGCTTATAGAGCAGGTACTGTGGGTTCTCTCTGAGATAAAAAAGCATATCCTGACTTCAGAGCTGTCTCACGCATGTTGGAGAGGAACTGCAAATCCACCTGTGTGGTTGCTAAGGAAACGTTAAACTCACAGGCTTTCAGAGTTAGAAGTAATTGGCTGGGGATCTCTAGTTCAGTTAACACCACAGGGCTCCAGTGAAATCAGTTTAGCAGACCACATTCAGTTTACTGAGTGATGTCCAACTGCAGCGTTTCTTTATAACAGTTTCTTTCCACTCCAACAGTAATAATTTGCCCTGGAAGATTATGCTAGAAAATAATTTTCTTAGTTCTGATTTTAAATTTAGAAATCAGACTATCTACAGCAGGGATCCTTTACAGCTGTCTGAAGCAATACCTCATCATGTCCCAGCATCCCAAGAAGCACCGTGCTGATGTTCTTCCTAATTGTGGCATCTACTTTTGCACCAGCTCCTCGTGTTACAAACCGCAGTGCTTGCAGCATCGTGTCCCTAGAAGTGATCACAACATACAGTCAGAGATTGCCTCTTGCATCACCCCCAAAGAAGAAAATGAGGTCTGGACACCTGCAAGAATTTCTTACACAGCTATTAGATTGATATGCCTTACAATTTAGGAAATCCATACTCTCTCCACTGATGAAACTCCATGTTAGAGTTCATTCCACGTTTGCATACTTGTGTCTCTCTCTTACAAAGTAAGTATCTTCTGACTATTCAAAGATTAAAATAAAACAAAAAAACCCCCAATAAATTAATTTCTCAGGAATCTGTATGTATAGGGTACAAAACAGCTGCATTACTTCAGGTTGAAGTGAAAATTGATACAGTCTTGTACCTGAAAGTGGGTTGCAGTGGGTTTAGTGACTGAAGAAGAAAGAAGAATTGGGCATATGCCAAGCAACAGCTCTCCTGATAAGATGTATCAGAGCGCAGCTTTTAACCCACTATGTCCCTATCATCCACATTATTCGTTTTACAACCCTTCATTAACAGTAAATAAATCTTACTGTTCAAATCAAGGGGGAGGAAAGAAAATTATCCCAAATTGCTGTATAGCATATGAATCCTAGCCTCTTATTCTTAATAAGCAGCAAGGCCTGAGATTCCACCTACTGCTTACCTGATGGCAGAGTCATCACTGGAACGAATTCCATTCAGTAGCTCAGTAAAAAGAGGATCCACTTTCACATGGATAACAATAAGTTTACCAAGAGCATCAGCAGCTTTAAGGCGAACAGCACGGTTTGAATCTTGCAGAGCTTTGGTGAAGGTTGTTTGCAGTTGAGGCAAAAATGGTTTCAGGGCAATCTCAACCTTTAACAAAGATAAAAGAAGGAAAAGTGATGGAGTTGAGAATGGCTAGAAATCAAAGCCTGTAAACAGCCTGACTTCTACAACAGTAACAGTAAAATAGCCTTTACTCAGATCTAACACTACTAAAACAGGAAAAACACAAAATGTTTGTATTTTTACAACAAAACATTTATCTTTTTCCAATCTAATTCTGTTTTCTGCAGATGGAAACACAAGAAAGATTCTACATCATCATGGATGTTCCTTTCTATACAAATCTATAAATAAAAGCCCAGCTCAGTTCAAATGTGTAAGATGATCATCTTTGTACTTAACATTTCACAATAAGCATGGATACAGAAAAGAAATTAACTACCTGGTAGTTGTTAATCATGTGAAAGTGAGATGAGCATTTAGCAGTATTTCTAAGAGGTCCAGTGACTCAGTTGTTGGGAGAATACAATCCAATTTCATTGCCATTCTAGATATTAAATCTACACTAGCTGATATCCTAGCTATATTAAAATGAACAACAGATTTTCTGAAGGCTACTGTAGAAAATGCTCACAAACTACCATCAATTACTTTGAATCTTACCTTGGCTAAAAGAAGGCTTAATGTTTCAAGCAGAGCCACTTTGACATTCCAGCTGAACCGATCTCCCAAGATACGAATAAGTGGTCCAGTAATGCTCACTACAGATGGCTTAAGAGCTTCTGCAGAAGTCAGCTTAATAACCAGCCCCAGGGCCTTTGCTGCTTCCTCCTTTTGCTCTGGATTACCAGTTAGAACACCTTCACGCAGCACCAGAAGTATAGAAGTCACTCCCTGTCATAACAATTAGATAAGAAAGCTTAGAAGCTAAAATGCAAAAAAATATATATCTTATTTTTGCTCCTGTTATATACCAGCTGAACAGACTTAAACAGTTTCTCTCAATTTCCTGTTGACCTTCAGCTGCTTGCTTCCACATTTACAAAACTTCTTTTATTCAATTTGATTTAATGCATCTATGCCTTAGAAAGCCAGTTGCTACGAGGAAAGTGCTGGTGGATGAAGGAATTTTTAAACCATAGAAATTTGGCACAGAAGTCCAGCATTACTCCTCCACAAAAGCAGCAAGTAGGACTTCCAGGCATAATAGAATTGTCAAAGATCTTGTCACAAAAGGAGTTGTCTGCAGGGTAATTCAAAAGCACCAGTAAAACCTACAAAAGGTCTCTTTAACATAGGGGCTTAAAATGCTACAATATAGTAGCATTATAGTATCAATCAGCTTCCCCCACAAATGAGATAGGATGGTTGTGATCGAGTCCACTTTTGCATCAGATGCTCATTTTGATCCTTTACCTTCTTAGGAATACAAAACCCTGGCACATGCTCGCCTTTGGCCTCGTTCCCAACAACCCGGATGTCCTTGTGTAGGTCCTCAATGAGAGCAAGCTGGTTCCCAGCATCTAATTTCTGTAAGAGAGGGAGGCAAGACAAAGATGAAGTAATATCACAACTGACAGTTCCTTCTGAATTCTCAGGTGCACCATGAAAGACACTTGTTTCCCACCCCTTCCAAAGACTTAACTGTTCACTGACAACGCTGATGCCAAGCTCACCTTACATCTCAAATCCTTGCAGCATTTGCCAATATAAATGTAGTTTAAACAGGAGATTCAATTTAGACAGTATTTTACCAGTTATCTCCACTTTCTCCTTGCCAACCATTACCACTATAAACTTTTGAAGCTGCCTCTTACCTTGGTGATGGAATTAAGTGCATCCCAACTTTCATTCAAAACTACAGGATTGGTATCATTAAATAAACGTATCAAGCCTGAAACCAAGTTCTTGAGATGACCAGTATAGTCTGCTTTTGTCTTGGAGCAGTAGATATTCAGAATGATAGCTGCTGCTTGTCTCATTCCCAGGTCAGGGCTGCGGGTAGCTTCTAGTAAATCTTCAGTTATAATTCTTTGTCCAACATCATCTTCCACAGAAAGGATTACAGACTGGCAATTTGCCATTTCCTAAAGAGTCCAAATTAATTTTATATTAATTCTCAAACAGAATAAAATCAGAGTTAGCCCTAGGTTTCCCCATGTCATCTAGAACATCATCTCTAAGAGAAAAGATACAACATACACAACATACACCACTTGTTCATCTTTTCTTTTGGAATAGCTGGTTGTATTGCCATCAAAGGCTTAATTCAGAACCAATTTCCTACTGCTGCCTCCACCCTTATGCTTACTTAGTAACAAATGTCAGGGGAAAAAAAGCCCCCAAGTGTTATGAATGGGTCACCAGTCCAGGAGGAGAGATAAGTACATAATCAACTCTCAACATTCAACAGATGACCTGAACAGTTGCACAGGTAGCTTTACAGCTACAGAAGGGCTGAATTCCAAAAATGAGAGTAGCTCAGTCTGCCCAGTCTTACTCACCCTCAGAGACCACAGGTCTTACCAGGTAAGGTTTTTTTTTAATTTAGGTAGTTCAAGTCTTTGTGTCATAATACTAATTGCAAGTACAGCTGTAGGTATATTAGAAGCAAACTCATGGCTAGAAGCTGAGCAGATGGGCATCTCAGCAGACAGGACTCTATCCACAGCACTCTCAATTCAGCAGCCTGTGTACATCTATATGCAATCACAGCTCCAGGATGTTCTCTGGAGTCCAAACAACAGATGTTTCTGAAAGTATTTCAGAAGGAGCACTGCATGCAAAATAGGAGATTTTCTCCTTTCAGCCCTTTAATCTCTCAGTCTTATTTCCCACTAATGCATACAAACTTAACCAGACAGTTAACTGACAGTTTCCAAAGAATAAGTAAACTGAGAATTGTTATCTTGTTTAGGCCAAAGAGACTTCTTTAAGGATTCAAATGGATTTGGAAAGCATGTTTTTCAACTCTCAACATGCCACCAGGCAAGGAGACTCTGCCTGAAGAAGTTAGTGGACAACACGCAGCCTGGATATCTCGGGAATACAGACTCAGTGCTGAGAGGTAAACCCAAACTATCTTCAGGCAGCCTGTCAGCAGAGAGCTGAGCCATGCTACTTGCCAGTTGCTCTTCACTAGTCCCCAGCTTCTCCTTCAGTGCAGACATCATAGCAGGCAGGATGACACTCAAGTGCCTTGTCAGAGCGTCCCCTGCTACTGATGAGAGGAAAGCCAGCACACGGGTGTTCACAGGGGGAGTAGTCAGCTAAAAAGCAAAACCAAACAAAAATAAAAATGAGACAAGCAGAAAATTTCTTCAAGAGGAATCTCAGGTCATTTATAACATGAAAATTTTTAAGTATGAGTGCACCAAAGTGACACAGTTTTGAGCACAGAAATTTTGGCAGACTGTTCCAAAGAAAACTGGCAGCAAACACAGGAAAAAGCACAGCTTTTAAAAATAAGTTTAAAATTTGTTTCCAGTTGTACCTTTGGCACCAAATAAGGCAGTACCACACGGCTCTTGACAGCCATAACTTGCTTAAGGCCATCCACAGCAAAGTCAGATGTCTCCTCATTATCCTACAGAGAGAGAGAAAATGAAAATATAGGACATGATTTGTGACACATTCAGCTAATTCCCTCTTTCAGGTGACAATTCACCACATGATCACGCAACTAATGCTCACACAGGTACTTGTACAAAAAAAATCACTCTCACACTACATAGCTGAACCTAAGCCAAGAAAAAGATGTGACATATCAGGCATGGTGGCCAATGTATGGAGGTGACATTTGCAATTCCCTAGCAGAGCTAGATGTAGCAATTCTTAAACCTATGCTTTAATCACAAAACTTTCCCTACTGATGACTAGCATGACTCCACAGAGGAGACAAAATAGAGATGGGCATTCTCTAGAAGGTCTGCCACTGCAAGTTTCCTTCTCTTTTAAGCTAGTTATTCAAAGCCTGTCCATAACATTAGTAATTAAGTTGTTGGTTCGTGTTGAGCAATGCTTACCAGCTGCTTCAACAAAAATGGAAGGATATCTTCAAGAGCCTGATGCCCAATTGTTGAGTGCAACTGTTCAAATGTTTTAGCTGCAGCCTCTCTCACTTCTTCCAGAGGGTCACATAGTGCTTTTCTCACTGTAGGCACCAGGGACTCAGAGAAAACCAGTACCTAAAGAAGTAGAGATAAAATTATAGGTTATGTAAAGCACAGTGGACAGATGCATCTCAGTAAAATAGCTAAAAAACTGAATTTGGACAACAGAAACTAAACTGCTATTTGTTTGTAATACATTGGAAGAAAAGAAGGACTAAAGACTTGCACTGTTCTAAGACTACTTTGTAGATGCCTCCTATAGCTCATAAATGTCAGAACTGTGCAATGTTTTAAATGTACCAGTAGATGCAAATACACACATTTGCCTCAGCAGCAGCTCACATTAGATATGAGCCTTTAATTTGGTCCATAGAATAATTCCAACACTGTTACTGTATTTTTGCATCCCAGCTGCAAGACTGTAACATAAATATCTAGGAAATGGCAGATTTCACCTTCCTTATTTAACTCACCGCATCCCTGCTGGTAGATTTCATTATCTCACTCAGCCCAATGCAGACTCCTTGCCTTTCATCATTCTTGTCTGACCTTAGTCCATCCTCCAGAATGGGAATGATTTCAGGAAGGATCTTCTCTCCTAACTTTCGGACAAGGTCTCCTAATGTCCGTGCTGCAACCTGTTAATTAAACTCATTTAATTACGTTTTCTAAACGAGTTGAATAGTTAAGATGTTGAATTTTGAGCAAATGCTATTTTTTGACTGTAAACTACTTTTCCAAGTACAGACAAAAATGTAGCAATGGAAACACTATTAAAATAAGTAACCATGGAAAAATTGTTTTACTTCCACCACCATTGCCTTTCAGCAAAGAATTCAGACATGCTCTGACCAGTTAAATTCATTACAGCTTCAGAACAATTCAAAGAAAAGAATTATCCTGTGTTAATCACTTTACAGGGTTGCCTGCAGAAACAGGAAAGCATTACTCGATTTCTCACCGTTCGCTTATCTGCACAAGTGCTGGCCAAGAATTTCAGCAGAAGCCCAAAGAGTGTTGGCAAAATTTCACGCAGCGTGCGAGGAGTGTTTGAAACTACAATCTTCCAAACGTGTAAAGAAGCTTGACGCACTACCAGCTGGGTGTCAGAGCGACCCATGTACAGCCCTGCCAGCACCCTGTTCCTCCTCTCCACACCAAGAGCATTAATAATAGCCTGAAAAGAAACATACAAAATTGTACTAACCACTCCTGACATTTATAAAAAGCAACAAAATGCATGTTTATTCATTAAATCTTTCCAGCAAGCTTTTCAAGCTGATTAAAAAACCAGACACAACAGAGAAGAGCAGCTTTACCTTGTTTGACTGGGCTGTTCCGAAGTTGTCATCCTCTGAGGCAGTTTCTGTCGTCATTTTTCCAGTGACTCCTGAGATATGGAATAAAAGATCTCCAAGGAGCTGAACTGAGCTAAACCTGACAACGAGAAGCATGTCAAGTGTTACAACAGGGTAATCAGACAGTATGTGTCCAAATACAGCAACACGTCAAATACAGATATGGGCAAAATACAAGGGAAAGAGCTATGTCAGCACTGAAATGCTGCGTGGGCTGATAGGTCAGATCATTCTGCCTACATGACAGTGAAGAAGCATGCTAAAGAGAAGGGGGAGGAATTAATTCCAAACCAAAAGGGCATGAGAGAGTATCACAGTAATGTATGGAGGAAGAGTGTGGACTCTAAAAAAGAACAAGATACTCACAGTATCTCTCTCAACCTAAAAGACATTCACCTGGGGTAAGGTCACCCATCAGCACTCAGCTGACACATGCCTTTAGTGCAGCTAATTTCTGAGCAACTGCTGTTAGCTGTGAGTGCTCCACCACACATCTCCATACACAGGAGAACAATTACTTACTCAGCATTTTGAAAAATGAGACACAATAGGTTAGGACTAAACATTGCCACGTCAACTGCCTCGGAAGTGCTTTTCAGAGCCACTATAAGAATTAAGAACCTAGTAAGAATGCACTGCAGATATCAAGAAACGTGATTCACAGCTAGCAGGGCTTCTCAGTGCTATAAAGGCATCACATTCAATCCACAAGCAGAAAGAGACATTTGCTTTTGTTTCAATGATATCTCCATTTTTTTGAGACCAGCAAGTCTGAATCACACCTTTTCTCTAACCGTGGGAATGTCTGTGGATAAGATGGTTATCCCCTACCTTATCCTCCACAAGTCATCAAACAGGCCATCCTCAAGCTGTGGCAGAAGCAGTGCAATGGCTGTCTCTGCATACATACTGATGATCCTCTGGCCAGCACGCAGGGCAGTGTCCCGCACAAACTCATTCTCATCTGCCAGTGCCTGACCAGAGAGAGAAGTGTCTGTGAAAACTGTTTCCTTTTTTTCAGCACAATATACTGACAAGGAAAATAAAATGCTTTTTCTGAGCAACAAAAAGTAGATGAACTGTTGAGCTGCAGATGGACAAAGGTGATTTCAAGAAATTACACCTAACCACAAACAAAAGACAGCAAGCAAATAATCTGCAAAAGCGACTCATTCATAATTTCAATTAATACATGTTTGTGGCTATTTTTAGTCCAGCAATGCTGGAAAAGTATTTGCATGTCATAGAATTAATGGAAATGTTGCTTAAAATACTCTGGAGTCTTTTTTTTATCCTCTAATAAATAGAACCCTTCAGGTTTCTGCTACATACCTTAAGGATACAAGGGATGATGGGACCAACATATGGAATGAACTTGTCTCCAAAAGTAATTGGCAGGTAGTTGAACATCATAATATAACCATCTCGTACATGTGGAGCAATGTCCACCTTACTGGCAGTAGCTACAATCTCTGGCATAAGTTTCTCCAGCTTCTCCACCCCTAGACCAGCCATAACTTCAGCCAGACCTGGAGAAAAAGAAGTAACAGAGCTGATAAACTCAAGAAACATCAAGCTGATTTAACAGGGGAAAGTCTGAACTCAGTATTCAGACACAGTCATCCTCACCTTGAGCTGCACCAGATCGGTCCACTGAACTTTGCTCATATGTCAGTGTCTCCATCAGCCATGGCAACAAATCCTCAAAGCATGATTCTCCCATGCCCTTCACCATGGCTCCCAGTGCCTTGGCAGATACTGTACGCACCTAAGAGACAAGAGAAACAAGAGATTGGCCAAATACCCTATCAAAGTTACTGAGATATGTCAGCCTGATTACATTTCTACCGAAGATGAGGACAAAGCCCAACATTATGGACTGAAAGACTAACTGTATTTGTATGAAAAGACTTACTTCAGGCACAGGATCCAGCAGGGATGCCTTCAGTCCAGGAGTCACACTGGGTAGGTAAGGAGCCAGATCCTGAAACAAACAGCCCAAAGAATACAAACTAGATTCAAAACGAGAAAGAAACCTAAATCATCTTTATGTAAAGGGCATTTCAGCCCCTTATTATTAGGGATCATTCTTAACATTCTTGGAGTTTTAATCAGTTCCTTTTAAAATCCTGCAAATGATTGCACATTTAATTGTTCTTTAAGTACAAGAAACAACACGAAGTCCAAACCATTCCAAACCTTTTTGATGCTTGCTCACAACCCAGCACTTTGCACCTAAGGAAAATCCAACACTCTTGACATTTACACAGGGTTTAGATACAGAGATTATCAGCACAAAAATTAAACACTGTTCTTCAGCCTACAGTGAAGTTCTATTTAAACAAACTCAGGATCCACTTGTAAGCAACTGATCTTTGTTTCACCCGTAGTGGTTTTGCTTGTTTATTTGTTATTTTGTTTACAGTAAAAATCAAAAGACTTTTTTGCAGGGATAAATCTGGTAATACTTACATGAGCAGAGTACAAAGCTAACAGTGTCAAGCACCTCAGAATTTTCACTGTACTTATAGCCACTTTCCATTCATTTACATTTATTTAATTAAAGAAGCTGCTTGGATTCTAGTACTGTCTGCCTTAAATGCTTTCCTGTTATCTTCTACATGGTAAACACAGCATACAGAGAGTTTTTTTGGTACTGTACCTTCTGATCAGTCAAGGAGTACATGTTCCCAATAATCTGGGCAGCCATTTTCCTGGTGTCTGTGGAACGATCTTGAAAAGCTCTCTGAACAATTGGCATAATAAGTGCTAAGGATGGAGCGTCAATGAAATGGACAAATTTGGTATCCAGTAGAGTCTGCAGACATTTTTGGGTCTTCCTGGAGGGGTCAGTGAGAGCATCCAACAAAACTGGAGCAATTGCTGAGTGTTTTTCAAAGGGAGAAAAAATAATTTAGTTGTACATAAACCAAAAATGCACATCAGAGTGAGATGGTGCTCTCTCACAGATTGTCTTACATCCTTTAAAATCACTTAGAAGCACAGGAACAGAGAAAACCCTACCAATGTTAAATGACAAAGCAGAAGGGAGTATTTGAAAAGCTTTAAAGCCGACAGCTGTTGTGAAGTTTTCATGCTATACTGTTCTAGGAATAGTTTCATTTCTGTAGAGGTTCAGATTTAATCCCAAACGTAACAAAAACTTGCTATTATAAACTATGGTCATGTCAGGACTGTTGTTTGCCATAAGAGTTCTTACCAAGGATCTCTGGATTCCTGATGACAGACCCAATCTGCCTGAGAGCTTGCTGACCTGCGTTCTGCACCTTCACATGAGAATCTGTGAGCACTTCAGTAAGTTTTGGCACAATATTGGGTAAGCAGGAGGAGAGCTGTTTGGGAGCACAGTATGCCATAGCTCCCAGCAGTTCCACTGACCCTGTGCATGAAATATGCAAAAAGAAAGTGGGGAAAAAAAAAAAAAAATCACAAAGTAATACACAGCATTAAGAAGAGATGCAAACAGATGATTACATTCATGTCAAATTTAAATATACAAGTGGTCTGACCAGTCAGAAAGCACACACAATGGCTGAAATGCACTGAGTCACTCTGTGCCACCTGGAAATAAAAAAATATTATCTGCTTTTGTACTAAGCTAATTGTGGATAGGACAGAAGCATCCACTTTTGCAAACACTTCTGGAGAGATGAGGGATAAAAAGTGCTTCTTGTGTCTCTTAGGAGAAGAAGAATTTGCTCAGATGTGTCAGGAAACTCTTTTTTCTTTCTAAAGCTATAAGTTTCCAGTCCCCTTATGAGACAGTAAATTATCAAATTTATAATATATCAAATTGAGACAAAAATATCAAATTTCACCATTAAGAATGAAAGAACAAGCAAGGAGAATGACAGCAAAAGGAACTGTAAGCTACTCTCAGTCAGATCTGTCAGATATTGATCCATACCAGCTTTGGTTCTCCAAGATTCCTCTTCTAGTGCAGCAAGAAGTGATGGCAAAACCAGCTTCACTCCATGAGTACTCAAGTTGCTCATCACTGCTTTGGCACAGTCATCTGCAGCCTTCAAGGAGAAGAGAACATTGATAAGGTTTGTCACATCACATGTTGTCCTTTCTCCCTCAAAGAACAATGGGAACAAAGCCTTCATGTAAATAGTGTCTAAGGAAGCTGGCCTTGTTCAGTCTGGAGAAGAGAAGGCTGTAGGGAGACCTCATTAAGACCTTCCAATGGTTACAGGGAGATTATAAACAGGAGGGAAATCAACTTTTTACAAAGGTAGATAGTGAGAGGACAAAAAGGGAATGGTTTTAAAATAAAGGAGGAAAGATTCAGATTAGATGCCAGGGGGAAATTTTTCACTGAGGAACTGGAACAGGCTGCCCAGATGGGCTGTGGATGCCTCTGAAGGCATTAAAGGCCAGGCTGGATGGGCCCTGGGCAATCTGCTCTAGTATCTGATCTAGAGGTTAGCAACCCTGCCCGTGGCACAGGGTGATGATTTTTGAGGTCTCTTCCAACCTGAGCCATTCTATGATTCTAATGGCCACTGAAATAAGATGTTTTCCATTTTTAAGATCAAGTTATATTAGTGGTGTTTCAAGGCAAATGTCACTTTCTCAATTAGTCCATGATAAGCAGCACTTGTATCCTCAATTTCTGCTTTCTCCTAACACTGCATATTCTCAAAATTTGAAGTCTCTTACCTCTCGCACATACTGGTTCCCATCTCCAAAACAAAGCAGCAAGTGAGGTAGCACATGAACCACGTAGGGCTCAAAGAGCTTTCCAAGCATGCTGCAGAGCATCTCAAAGGCAAACAGAGCCCCTAAATAAAGAAAAAGGATAGTCAGAAGAGAACACTTGATTTAAAGGGGATGGGAGGGAAGAGAAAATACAATTTGCCAGATATCTGTAGAATTTCTCCAAAAGCTCTCAGATCCCACAAACTGTAAAACTCGTGCTCTCTTGTGCTTCTGGCTAACGCTGTATTGGAGATTTGTGAGCTCAGAAAGGACAGCAAGAAGTCTAGTAGCACTGAAAACATACAACAGTCCTCCGAGTCCTAGTTTATGTAAGCAAGAAATAAGGACAGGAAAGCAGCAAAACCTAAAACTAGACTCTGAAACCCCACTTTGGACCAGCTATGGAAGAATACTTACACATTTACATTATACGTATGTCTTTCAAGAGGCAGAAGCCCACCTTGCAACACCTGTCTTTGAAAACAGGAGGGATGGGTGCAAGCATATTGTCTAGGACCAGTTAACCTCCCACCATAATGTAAATAGACCAATTTTAGGATGCCATACACAACCAATGGCATCATGACAGACAGTCCCCATTTCCTATTCTGCACACTTTTGTAAACTAAATACAGAAAAAACAAATACAAGGGTTCAGGTCAATACAGTCACAGAGGTAGAAGAAATAAGAGAAACGTGAAGTATTCAGAATAAAAAGCTCTTGTTCTTTACCCTCCCGCCGCCGAAAGTTCTTCTTGTCTTGGATAGCATCAGTCAGTGTGGTCATCATCTCCTGCTGCTTGAGAGAAAGGATGCCAAGGCCTTTCACCAGGCCTGCCAGTCCATAAGCTGCACCTTTGCGCTCGGCATATTTATCAGATTCTAAAAGCAGCTGCATTAGCTTCTGTATCATTCCTCCTGCGTCCTCCTTAATCGCAGGCACCAGTGGTGGAAGACAGCTTGCCACCGACTCTTGAACCTGTAAAACAATTCAAAATATCAGATCAGAAAATGTTCGTAACTAACATAACTTCCTCTTGGACTGCTCCTGTCACTGGAGTCATTTTTCATCTCTCTGACATCACAGTGTTAACCTGCCTCTACATGCAATGTGGGAACTCCTCCAAGAAAGCACCCACCTGCTGAGATGGTGTGGACAAAGCTGCAATCAGTTTGCCAACAATTGGTTTCACTTTAGGGTCACTTTTGTCCAGATGTTTTGCCAGTGAGCCCATCAGAATGACCACACTCTGCCTGACAGCGTCATAACTGGCATCATTAGGAGCATTTTTCAGGAATTCTTCAAACACTGGCAAGAGAGAGTTAACATTGTCCTGAAAAACAAAACCACAGAACTTGCCACTAGAGTCCACTCAGAATGAGATTTGCTATGCTCAGTGGACTTGTTTGTTCTTCTCTGAGCCAACAAATCAAACAATCAGACAGTATTTACAGTTCATTTAATATGTCACATCACATAAAATCTTGAGCCATTCTGACAGACAACAAATATTTCCTGCTAGAGACAAGTTAGCTCTTAAAAAATTAGATCCCCAAACCCATCAGCACAATGTTCTGCCAGAAGTAATGCAAGTTTCCAGGCAAGCTGCTAGCCTAAACATCAGAGCTTGCTCTTTTGTTTGCTCTACTTCCAAAGAAAGATCAGGAAGGTAATGCAAACCTCTCACTACAGAGGGGAAGACCAAATATTATGAAAGCATCCCACTGGTCTTCACCTGGAGGGAGAAGTCTTAAAGGCAGCTGTAAGACATGAGTGAAAAAAGGGCAAACACTGAGCTACAGGAATGTAGAGCACTGTCCAAAAGAGGTGACTGGCACATACAAGGAAACCACATGCCAAACAATTTACATTCCCTAAGCCTCCCTCATTTAACACATTGCTGGAGAAGAGCTGACAGTCAGGATGGAGATCATTTTCAGTTCTCTGAGAGACTTCAGTTGTTTTGCAGTTTAATTAAGCCAACCATCAGCAAGCTTTCAAGTTTTGCTTCCCAGGAGGCCTGAAAGGGAAATCTCACCTTCCCAGAATTAAAAGATCTGTGATACGATCTATGATCACTTCTATTACTCTAGTTATATGCCATATTAACTCCTGTTAATTCAAGCCTATTTATTTTTATAGTAATGACCAAGAATCACAGTCTTAGGCAACACTAGTCACTACCAGAACATCGTTGAAAAAAAGAAGTCCATGCTACATGAAAGGTTCAGATGTTACAAGCAACAACGCACTCCCAGAAAAAAAAAAGTTATCTCTAGGTTTCAGTACAGTATTTACATTTTCATTCCACCTGTTCCCACTGACAGAGAAAGAAGTGTTCAAACTTACTTTGCCATGAGTGTTGAGTGTCGAAAGAGCTGCATCTAACATGCACTTCCTGACTTCAGGATTGCGATCATTCAGAGCATCTGGCACAAAAAACTGGAAGAGGGGCTTCACCTGAGAACTGTCCAGATGCTCTGAGAGCTTGTTAAGGGCCAAAGCAATGCCACACCTGTAAAGATGTTGAGTTGTGTGAGCTTACTGACCTTTCAAAACCTTTGCTTGAGGTCATAATCACTCTTGCTATCAGCAATTCATTACAGAAATTGAGAGAGAGAGTTTGAAATCAAAAGGTTTCAGTGTCCAAGCAACAAGCATTTTGTTTCATCACTCCATGCTGCAGGTTCCCGAAAGGACAACAATCCTTCAGCCACATCATGGCTGTTATGCTGATTAAGCATTACAAATACTTGGGCCAACGCGTAGACAAATGTTAGGATCACTTCATCTACTGCTGAAATACATCTACAACAGAAATACTGTTGATGTATACAGCAGCATACATCAGCAGTAAAGAAGAGATTAATTTAAGAGAGCAAACAAGATGTGCTGCAATTACATCTGTATAGGGCACAGAAGTAGACAAAAAGTAATTATGCAAACTGGATATTTGTTCAGTTCATTAAGGCTATCACTGCTGCTTGAAACAATCAATTGCCCATACAGAGGTGAGAATCCAGTAGGGTAAGTCAGATTCAGAGAGACTGATAGGGCAAGTCTGCTCTTACCAAAAGGGCAAAGAAGCTAGCATTTTGATGGAACTTGGAGCACCTCAATTTGGTGTGTGCAGCCTGCTTGACAGGCACAAATATTCTTTACCAGAAGGAACTATGAAAACAGCAAGTTAATAAACCTGCATTTTGCTCCTTGAACTTTCCTGTATTTATACACCGCCTGACTGTATAAATACAAATCTGGAACATTGCATCTGAATGGACAGGAAGTGATGAGAGAAATCTGAAGATAACTGTACCTTGCTTCCCACTGGTCAGGTGGTGATTCAGATATCACTCGTCCCAAGGCATCCAAAACTGGAGGTGGCCTCTGCAAGGAGGAAAATTTCATCAGAATGCCTTTCTGAAGGATACATACACAGAGGATGCTGCAAAGCACACTTGCTATGCCATTTTAAAAATAACTGCAGAGATATGATACCATGAGAAAAGAAAAGCAGAGAGCTAGCTCTGCATCAAGAAGAGCCCTCGTGGCTCTATGCCACGGTCATCTTCTATCACCTAAAGCATATCATCCAACTGTGCAGTGTTGCCACTGCTTGCTGGTAATTCGAGGATAGATACATTAAAGTTTATCACAAACTCAAACACAGCAACAGAAAGCTGCCCGCTTCTCTGGGCAGACCAAGGGAAAAATGATTACTAAAAGATAAAAAATAGAGCACAAGCTTGGGCCTGTCAACCCTTTGGGACAAGCATACTTACATAGAGCTTCTCCTGGTAAATTTCTGTAAGTTTATTCATAACCTCTGCTGTTTGGTTTTGATACTGAGCTACAGCTTTGGAAAGAGCTTCAGCACCTGCTTGTCGCACTGCCTCTTCGTGGTAGATGACATCCTTGATCAGCAGAGAACAGAGGTCAGGCTGCACTTCCAGACCCATGGACTCCCACAATCTGCACAAAGAGGTGGTGAATCACCTTTCAGCTAGTGAAGCCACTGCTACATGCAGTATAAGGCTGACCCAGAGCTGCCCTCCACCTTTGGGAGACAAACTCCTTGCCTGTGAAACTTCACAAGGAGAGCAGGAGAGAGATCTAACCAGCCACAAAAAACTCTCACCTCTCTGCCAGTTTCTGAATCTCATCTTCCACATCAAACTTGACTACCCAAAGGCGACGCAACAGATTTAATCCATTCTTTTCATCACTGTCTGGGGTTGGAAGAACCATCTGTAGCTCCATCAGTCCCTGAATTATTTACAGGAGAATCAGTGCAACTATCTGATTTTAGAAACAGATGCTTTAAAGCACTTAAAACTTTTGCCAAGTCAAGCTCTTTCTACTTTGAAGTGTCAGAATTCATGTCCACATGTGCAGCACACTGCCAGTGCTGATCAAAGACATTCCATTGCGAATAGCTGAGATTATACAACTTAGGAACAGTGCTCCATTTTCAAGGCACAAGTAGGCACTAGGTTGTGCTCTGGTGACTACAGTCTTTTCTGCTTCTAAGTACAGAGAAGCTACTTCAGGAGAGCTGAGCAGAACTTTGTTTCACGGCAAAGCAAAAAAAGGAGTACACTTGGTTTTATATTTTTATCTTCTTTGAAGTGATAAGCCCGAGGCTTTCCAAAATCACCAGGCCCAATACAGAAAAAGCAATTTTTTGACAGCTTCCTCCTTCTAAGACTAAGCTCTATGCAGTTCCAAATAGAAAACGTTACACTGTTGTAACAATGCTATTAACAAAATAAAGGTGTGAACAGACCCAGAGTAAATCTCGCTCAAGGAGCACTACTTAGACAATTACTGTTCCATAGCTACTGCCTCCTCCTGCAGACACACTGCCCACTGACTACCATCTCAGCTGAAACCTCTCCAACCGAGCTGGAGAAGACTCACTTCCCAAAAGTTAAGAACTCAGTGTGACTACAAATGCTTTCCACCTACCCTGAGAGCTGCATCTCGAACATTCATGCATGGAGACTGCAGGGCCTGAAGTAACACATCAATCTCCTCTTGTTCTGCATAGGCACAGCCATCCTCTCCACTGCTACTCATGCACACGGAGGTCAGTGCATTGGAAGCCAAGACCTGAAATGCCATGAGTAGGTATTAGAGATTCCACCACTACCCTCTTTTCAATTCATCAAAGCAAGCACAAGGTGGGATGTGAGTGTTCTCACAAGAGAAGAAATCCTGAAAGAACAGTGACAAGGCTTCAGGTTGACAACAAGAACTGAAGAGTTCAATCCAATCCTTGGCCTTTTTGTCACTACTTGTCTTCCCATCCCTAGAATAAACTTTACTGCTGGCCACCTGGGGGTGTAACTACTGATTTTCTTTGACTGAGCAAAGCCTTAGAGGAGAAATAAAATAACACCTATGGAAAACTGAAGAATGTGTTTGATGCATAAAACTTACAGTAAAAAAAAAAAATTACAAATATTTTATTCCGAGAAAAATACTGTAAACACAGGAGATGTGGAATATATGCATCAACCACCATCCTCAGACTTTTCAATCAGGTGGATATATTTCCCTCGGTTAGAGGCTTATGCAGCTGAGGCAGAATCCTGACTGTGGCTGTAAAGGTGAGGACTCACCTGTAACCGTGGAGAGCCTGTTGCTATCACTCGGGTCAGCAGAAGCAGCATTTCCCTCCGGGGCAACAACTCTGGGCCATTCTGAAAGAGGAGGTGGGAAGAAAAAGCCTTTTATCTTGTGACTCCAGAGCACTTCACCCACGTATGGAGCTCCTGATTTAAGAACCATCATAAAAAAAACCTAGGTTGACACACACAGCCAGAAATCAAACAATCTGACTTTGTTAACTGACAGCTCTCACTTACCTCATCCACCAGCAAAGCCTGGCCGTTTGTTGATGATCTCAGCTGAGCATGAACTGTAAGGATCTGCAGAATCTTGACCAGGAATTCCTCCTTATCTTCACTGTCATGGGACGTCTCAGTCATAACAGTCTTTAGAAGAGGAAAGACTAAAGAAAATGCTGGAGCTGATAATGGAGCAGCACCTGCAAAAAGGAGAAACAATCCTGTAAGCAGAGCTGTTCAGCGTTATTTCAAAATACTGACTGATATCAATCTCCATCCCTGGAGATTTCAAGGCCAGACTGGACAGCGTTCTGGGCAGCCCGATGTAGTGGTTGGCAACCCTGTCCATGGCACTGGGGTTGGAGCTAGATGATCTTTAAGGCTCCTTCTAACCTAAACCATTCTAAGATTCTATGAAAATGTGCACTTCAGTAGATTCAAACATATATGGCCATCTTCAACCTTCTGTACTAAGTAGACAGACATGCAAAACTTGGTTTTGTCTATCTTAGCCATACTTGGAGGAGGAGGCAACAAAATTAAATCCACCAAGGTTGAAACTGAAAATCTAGTATTTAAATTACACTGTTTGAATGTGCACTCTCTGAGAATTCAGATGAATTAAACTAAAAATAAAATAGTCAATTTTATTCTGAGCAAGCGAATTCACACAGGGATCTGATACAGTTTAACTAACTCAGTGTTAAAGTCACTTTGTCACAAAATAAGAGCTCATTTGCCAGCTGTATTCCCTACAAACCTAGCTAACCTGTTCCTCCAGCCTTCATTTGGATTCCTGAGAATGAGATTTCTCTAATGCTGGTACAAGGCTCAAACCTCTTCTCCTTGGAAAAAATTAAAACGTTTGGATTCCTGTTGTTAAAGACTTTGATCCTTCCTTCTCACAGGGAGTTGGCTACTGGGCGTAACGAATGCTAATCCCAATAATCCACTTAGTTCAAAGCAAAAAGTCTACGGAAAATCTGAATACCACATTAAAGAAGAACAAATGATTCTTCCTGGTTTCAGATAAGCTCCCAACATCACTCACTCACTCACCATCTGGAGACACGTATGGTTAATTATCAAATATATTCTTGAACATATACCTCTGTGACTGCTGGAGAAATTATTTTCATATATATATTTTGTTAAAACTAAAGTAGTGGATATCTAGAGAAAAGGATTTTTTTCAACATCCTATCTCTGCTGTCAGAGAATGTCACATTATAAATTTCTAAGATGCAGATGAAGAGCACTGCAGATACAATACTGCAGTATTAGTCAGCTTATGTAGGGCATGGATACTGCAAAAGTAGTTCAAGGGAGAAATTTTAAATACCAAACACACTGTGAGCTTTCAACTATTTAACATGATTATTTTAGATTTAAAAAAAAAACCCTCAGATGAGGGATTTTTACTTGCTATTTGCTTTTTTTTTTTCCTCCAATTATTGGCCAGATTTTTTGGCTTAAGCAATAGTCCCACTATATGCAGCAGGCAGGAGAAGGCCTTATCTGAGAAGATAAATGCTCTTTTAACAGACAGTAGCTGTTTCTGACCAATATGAAATGACTTTGATTTGTGTCTTGTCATGTCAGCAATGAATGATGTTTCTTTCCATCAACATTACAAAGACAGTTGGTTTCTCTGAGGTCTCTTGGTAACCAAAGAAACTAACCCCTACTGAACAGTGTCGTAAGACTGCACTCAGAAGTGTTTTAAGAACTTTCAAGAAAATTATTTGCAAATAGAATTTGAGTTGTCCAACAAAGTATTAGCAAACCTACTTGCTTTCTCCTCCAGAGGAAGTAAAATGAATAGAAATAAGAAAATCAGACAGTAAACACTAGGAAATACAGAAGGAGGAACATTGAAAATACTTGTGCTACTTTCTGGAAATAAGCAAGCAAACAGATTCAGATGTTAATGAATGTGCACTTACTATGGAAATAAACATCACAGCAGAGACACTGAATTATCAGCAAAATGCTTAGCACTGACGTGGTGCTCAGCTTGGGCAACTGCTACTACTCAGCAGTGAGGATTATCTGTGCCACAGTCACACAGCTGCAGAGCTGACTGACAACAGAACTGTAAGGGGATGACTGAACTCCTGGGGTAAGGAAGCAAACGGAATCCTAAATCTCCTTAAAGGGTTATAAATTGTCTACCAGAGCAGTTTCTGACTAAGCTTGAAAGCCATCAGCTCCAAAGCATGGATTTATCACCTCTATCATTACAATACACCATATTTATAAAGACAGGCTAAGCCATCCCTTCCTCCAAAAGAAGACTTACCCACCTGTTCTGCACTATTGCCTACTACTGTGTAGTGATACAAGCATTTACACATCTCATCATGAAGCAAATTCTGGAATGGGTCTGGATTTAAATTAACCATGTGATCAAAAACAAGCAAACAAACAGCTTCTTTTTAACTCACATCACTTGCACTGCAAAAACATTGGTGCTTGCCTTCATGTTACAAGAGAGGAAGGAACTGCTCTTCTGCGATCATGCCAGAATAAAATATTCATGAGCTGCAGTAGCACATAGCAAAGAAGCAGAGGCCACAGGCACTTCACTGCTAGATCACAGATAACAAGCAATTATCTTCATCTTTCCACTTAGTCTCACTAAATCACTTACACCAAGTGGTGTTGAAATGCAAGAACTCTTCAGCAAAGATGAGTTTTAATTTCACTGCTATTATTTCTGTCTGAATCATTTAAAGTTATTCCACTTCTACACTCGATGTTCTTATAACATCATTTCTACTCCTGACACCACAAAAAGAGGAAGGCACAGTTTCTCATGTCTACAAATAGACTTAATCCAATTCAAAATGACAAAAAAATTGGCACTCTCACCTATTAAATATATAACCACCAAAACTTAAACAGCTCACAAAGATATCGTGGAGAGGTAAGATCTACAGTACTTCTTACCTGACTCTCCTTTGCCAGTTCGACTAGGAATGGTGTGGGCATGCAGCAAGCTAACTACTCTGTTGAGAGCAGTAGGAAGCTCTTCTTGACACCACGATTCATCTAAGTCACATTCTGGTTTCATCAGGCGCAGGGTCACATGGCTCACTAAAGTACCTGGTATGAAAGAATAAAAAAAATCCATGAGAGGACTAAAAGCAAACATCTCTTGAGAAAAAAAGTCCTGAGGACCACAGACTGAAGAACTCTAACAAAGCTCTGGGAAACAGCCCAGGCTGCAGAAGAGGTGCTGAGAAGGAAGCACAGCCCTGAGGATAATAGGGGACATCTTCTTTCACAGCAGTTACAGTTACTGCTAGATGAATGCTACTGTGTGTTCCCTCTAACCAGAAGCAAATCCTTTCAGCTTTGCAACAGCAGTCAAGAAATTTCAGCGCTTCCAAACTTCTCCAAGGACGTCAGCCCAAAGGTGTGAAAGTAGCCCTGCATGCACTGACTTAAATCTTGCACAGAAGGCAGCAACTGTAACAGACATCAGAGCACTGGGTTCAGAAGATGCCGTAAGTAACTGAGCAGCTTATATCCCACTGAAATTTTCAGCCTTTGCCACTTTGCCAGCACCATTATCATCACCCACAGCTGTTGATTCCAAGTCAGCATCACCTGGCTGTCCTCAGGGCTATCACAGCTTCACTCACAACCTCCAAGCTCTCCAGAAGAGACACGATCCCAGTGTGATCAGCTGCAGCCTGAGTGGACAACTCCTTGTCTTTCACCCAGAACCTATATAGCAGTAGGACCACTGGGATGTTACAGTCACCTCCCTGTTTTCTTTTCCCCTGGGTATTTGGTAATGATCTACATCATGTAAGAGTAGGGATTTTGAGTACCCTGCTACGAAAATATGGTACCCCACCCTTAAACAGCAACTGCAAATACTAACCAAAGGTTTTAAGTCGATCAGGCATGACACAGGAAGCTAAGGAAAGAAAAGGATCCTTAATTCTTGGAGCAGCCAAAGGCGATCTGAAAAGTGGCAAAAAGGAACCAACGAGACTGGGGATGTACTGAGTTAGACCAGGAGGTTTTCTCTTGATAACAGTGTCCAGCAGTCCCAAGGCTGTTTCCAGTTCATTATCAAGCTGTAAGAAAAACAGTGTGGATGACTACCATAAATTACTCTGGTAGCTGCAGAGCTGGCAAAAAAATTATCATCAACACTTACCTCCTTGAGTCGTTTTCTTATCTGAGATTCCTTTTCCAGCTGTGCCTGCATCAGCTCTTTCTGCTTGCTAGTCAGTTGCACCTCATCTTTTATCCCCTTCTTCTTCTTTATCTCCTGCAAAGAGTGCATCATGGACATCACTAACTGGGAACTCTTAACACTATACTCTCACTTAGGAAGAAGAACAAGTTGGATACATCATTTTTCACAATTTACTTTTAAAACGTTGTGAAAATATTTTTCTAAGCATATCACTCTGAAGACACAAAATGGAAATCAGGAGGTTAGCGATACTTTAGTGTTCTACTAGCAGCATAACATCAGTTTTTCCCAGCTTTCAATTGATCAAAAGTTATTTTCTATCATCAGAGAGTTGTCTACTTCTTCCTACAGTGGATGGACACATCATTCTCCCCAGGACAAAGACGTCAATCTTTGAAAAAGGAATACTCCAATCAACCTGGTATGTTCCCTTCTTTTCATCAAATCCTTCCCCCAGCAAACACACTGCTCTTGCCAGACTGAACACAACTGCTGGCTGTCAACAAGACCAAAACTCTTACTGAGACAGGCACACAAAATGCATTGAAGAAGAGATAAAAACAGGTATTTCCAACAAGTAAGCACACTCATAAATCACCAGAATACAGCAGAAAATGATATAAATAAGTTAGAAAAGAAGAGAAATTCAAGTAATCTTTCCCAACAGTGTAAACACATGCCACAAGCCATACAACAAAACAGATGAGATACCTGGTGTCACAGTCATCACTAATGGCTTTCCACCAACTCACCTCCTTCAGCTCCAGCTCAATGATCTGTTCCTTGAAGGAGTAAGCTTTATTCTCTCTCTTCATGTTAGCCTTTTTCATACTATCCTGTTGAGCACTGAGAAAGGAAGATCAGAGATGAATCAGTACTGTTCTGTTATTCTGTATTAAGATTCAGGCACAGAAATATAGGAACTCCTGTCCAGAAAAAGAGCATCTGACAAATCCATTCGCCCACCAGCTTGGTGCCAGAAGGAATCAATCTCCAAGTTCACAGAGAAGAGAAATTATAAAAGTCTTACCTCTGTATTATAGACTTATCATACAGTTCTCCCTCTGGTGTCTTCATGATGGCAAATTCCTCTCGAGTAACCTGACACAGAGCTGGATTCTGCATTGATGCTGAAATGGTGCTGATGAGCTGTGGGAGCACTCTACCAGGTGAGAGCAGAGAGAGAGATCCCACTGCATTCATAGATGACTACCAAGAAAACAAAGAGATATGTAATAAATATTCTTTGATATTGTTTTAAGAGTCTGCTCAGTTGAAGCAGGCAATGTTATATTCCTTGAGAGCAACATCCTTCAAGTTTTAATACCTCATTCAGTAGGTACCAGAGATTTATTTAGAATTCTGCTTAGCTACTGGTCCACATTCTTCCCCCTTAAATCCCAGTTGTTTTTACACTGGAGACGTTCTCTTTGGAACTGCCTTTTCCCTAGCTCCTAGGCAGACCTCCTTCCTTACAGGCCAGTTGGTACTTAACTCCACTAAAAAATCACTTTGTTCAAAAACACATCCTCATGCTAACAGTGGAAAAGCAGAAGTTTATCACCTGGTTGTCTGGAGCGTAGGCAGTGAGTCTGGGTAATATGTCATTCAGGTGTTTGGTAATAAAGTCTTTGGGATCTATCTTCATCTTGACAAGGAGGGCTGGCCAAAGACCTGGCTGTACTGCCACTATGAAGAATAAGCAAATATAATAAATACAAAGCAGATTGTGAATACAATTGAACAAAAAGGTAGGATTAAAAAGGAAACAAAACAAGGTATATCATCCATGACCGTGATCTTATCCCTTCACTTACCCAGAGATGGATGATGGCTCACCAGCAGCATCTCCAGAGCCAGCTTTTCTGTCTCAAAGGAATCCACATCCAGCCCAGCTACACTTGAGATGACACACAGTGCCTCATGAAGGACACGGGGAGGAATATAAGTCTTTCCTTGCTCTGATAGCTCGCCTGACTCCATCACCAGGACTTCCTGAGGCATAACCTAGCAGATAATTTATCATTAACATCACAGCAAGCCTTCCTGAGCAAACTTCCCTAGAGTGAAACCGTACGTAACATCAAAATTTAGCTCATTCTGAAAATGCAATCCTGAAGTTTTCAAAGAAAAGAAAGGATAACAGTGGAACCAAAGCAGAGTGCTGACAGTATGGAAAGAATAAGAATGGAGACTATCCTAGATTTGGCATATTGGAGTAAAATAGAACTAAAACTATTACTTTTAGCAAACAGGGCTTTGGAAAAGGTTTAACAGTTGGCTAGAATATGTTCAAATTCTGCTGTCTACTTGTACTCCTTCAAAAACACTTTATTCAGGTAGTTCCTGTAAAACAAGACTTTATTAAGTCTAATCACAGAACGGCCAGGGTTGGAAGGGACCTCAAGGATCATGAAGCTCCAATCCCCTGCCACATGCAGGGCCACCAACCTCCCCATTTCATACCAGCCCAGGCTGCTCAGGGCCCCATCCAATCTGGCCTTGAACACCTCCAGGGATGGGGCATCCACAGCCTCTCTGGGCAGCTGTTCCAGCACCTCACCACTCTCACAATAAAGAACTTCCCCCTGACATCCAACCTAAATCTTTCCTCCCTCACTTAAATTTTTAGTACCTAATTAATGCAACTTAATTTATTTAGCAATGTGTGCTAGCTTGTTCAGTGATATCACACAATGTTTTTCTTTTTTTTTTTTTTTTTTTTTTTTTTAAACAAAGCTGGAACTGAACCATTTTCCTAGCACGCTGTACTTTAATGCAAACCTAGGGTAGGGAGCTGACCAGCAGCAGCATACAAACAGCTAAAAAGGGAGCAGGCTTCTTGACTACTCACCTTATGAGAGCTGAGAACCACTTTTAGCTCCTCTAAGAGCCCATAGGCCAGTTTGTACCCTCCCAGAGAGGACAAAAGCTTCCTAACTGTCTGATGGGCCTGTCTGCGAACATGCCAGGTCCGACTCAGCAGTACAGCAACAAGGGCACGGTGATACTGCCTGAAAACAGAGCAACAAACAGGTTTAGCAACAGGACACAAAAGCACAAAGCATTCAGCACTCCGTACAAAGTCCCAGGCCCACCCTCTCCACCACCTGCATCAACTTTCAGGAATCAGACTCAGATGAGTGGCAGCAAGTGCACCCTACATACTGGATTTTACTCTCGGGGAGCCGCTGTGCGTGGTCCAGGAGGAGGCGCTCCGTCAGCTGCAGCACAGTGCACATTGCTGGGGGAACAGACAAACATTTCAAGCAGCATGTCATTTCATAAGGAAGCAGACATTTTTTTTTTAGCCTGAGAATGAACACGCAGCAAGCAGGACACATTCAAGTAACTGTCCAAAATGAGCCTCTACATAAGCCTTTCTTGGCGAAGCTAGAGATGAGTCCAGCTCAGATCTGACGAGACCAGAAACAGAACTGTGAGCTAACAGAAATGCAGTTAGCTTCATTCCAGCAGAATTTCACTGACCAGTGAGATGTCTACTTTTGTGTAAATAAACAGAGCAAACCAAATAATAATCACCCTGTTCACTGCATCAGTACTGTTAATTCCTAAGCACTACTGAAACACCTTCAGTGACAATAAAACGTGTAATGAATTCATATAAAAGTGCATAATGCTATGTAATTGTAGCCTTGGTATTTTACCTCATACCATCAATTGAGCTTCTACTATCATTAGCCCTTCGGTTTGTATATCAATATTCAATCATATCATAAGAGAAGGAAGAGAAAGCCCTGAAATATAGGTTATAATCCATACTAAGTAAGGTAGAGGTGACTTTCTACATTCAAGGCATCAAATAGCTCAGGGATGTTCAGCACATTAGCTGGATATTTTTGCTCACTATTAACCAATAACAAATCATGACAATGCTTACTCTCAGAATACCAGCTTTAATTTTTGGAGCTAACATGGTAAAGGAGCAACACAAAAGTTTCCAAGGCTTAGAGAAAAGAGCTAACTACAACAGTAGCTCTCCTAAGTACCAGCTCATAGAATTAAACTGTAGCTGGATACATAATAACTGACATTTACCTTCCTCTGAAGCAGACTGCAGGAACTTCTCAGAGGTAAAAATTTGTTTTTTCTCATCCAGGATCAGCTGCCAGAAGCCACTCAGCTTAGACTCTGGTAGGAAAGAGCAGATGTCTATTAAGGGCTTTACCAAACAAGTAAGAGCTTACCAGGGTACATAAAATACAGTTGTTTTTTTTTTCTCCTGACATTACTGAAGCTATTTCTAGCTTCACTTGCCTTCAGTTTTAAAGCTTCTCATTTCTCATTCGGAACTATAAACAGTCTAAAAAACATCTGCTGAAAAAAATAGATATTTCTCTACAGCATGCTTGTGAAATATAAAATCTGCTGCACCTTAACCTTTCATAGGATAAGCCTTTCTAAAAAAGAAGAAAAGGAGGAAGTTGATGTCTGTGGTTTGATACACAGAACACATCTGGATTTTATATCCTGGCAGATGTATGAACTCAGACAGTTCTTGTAATATGCTCAGTTCTTCTAATATGCTCAGATCCGGTCCTGCTGTTTTCCAAAGATACTTTGTAAAAAACGACAAGCCAGTAACACTTCCAATGCTTCATTCGTGTCCCAGCATGTAAGGTCTGGGTGAATTTTCTGTCAGAAAGAGAAATGCTGCCCCAAGTGAATGGATGCTGCAGTTTGCAAGGCTGCAGACATTCATCACTGACATCACCAGGAGAGATCAGAATACACCCTTCCCTGGTTTAGCAAAGGGCACTGATTCTCTATACAGAAGCAATACACCAATTAAGGGATGGCACCTCATGCACACAGTCAAAAAAAAAAAAAAGTTATTCCTCAGGAGCTGTTCATATTGGGTTCTGCTAGATGTTTTGTCATCTTACCAGTCTGTCCCTCAATTACAGACATCCTGCAGATCAACAAAGCTGCAGCAACCCCTTCCGTTACCATGGGAATCTGAGTACTTTGAGATGCTGCTTTTTCTACTGTCTGGATCAGCATGGGTAGCAAGTCCATCGCCTGTAATAACGTGTCACCTGAGGAGACAGAACAAGACAAGCTGCAAAACACGGTCCTTCACATGCTACACCAAAGATACTAATGGTTCTTCTGTTGCAAGATGCAAGAAGCAAACCACACACACACAGAGAAGACCCTGAATCTCCCAGAGTATCTGCCCATCTCTACTATAATTAGACTTCAATCGTGAAAGTGAGAACAATTTTAGTCCTTTTGTCACAGATAAAATGGTCTCATCCCAACACAATTTCTATTCACAGGATGAAAATGGCAATTCAGTGACATAAAAGGAAGTAGTTCATATTATAGGAAGTTTTGACTTTGAAGACTACATTTCTCTAGGAGAACAAAAGTAAATTCCTGGCAAGCTACAACCATCTGTTCCATCTGAAATGGTCACAAGCCAAGGAATCTCACTGATCTGCGACCCTCACTTCCCAGGGAACTGATCAAGTCGTTCCTGATATTTCCAGGAGCAACTCTTCACATGATACTTAAAGAAAGAAAAAAGGATGCTGCAATTTTGTACACTGGAGTATTTGCAGGTGACATTTTAGCCAAAAGCTTGTAAGAGTTTACAAAGTCATCTACTTAAGAAGTACAAAAGTTGACTGCTTTTCTCTTAAGCCACACAGTCAAGAGAATTATTGACAGCTACAGCCTTACCTTTGAAGGAGGCTAGCATGCACTGCAGGTAGGCGTGCCTCACAGCTGAAGTAGAGGTTTTAAGGCCAAATGCTTTCTTTAGCCATTCCACCATCTTCTTAGGGACTTCAGTGGTGAAGCGAACACACCACAGAGCCAGGACAGAGACTGCATGAACCAACGTGCCTTCATGGACTAGGAAGTAACACAGCACCCACATCAGTACAGTAAATGCATAGAACACAGGAACACAGGAAACAGAAAGCAGGTAACAACGCTGGGGTGAGGAAGGAAATTAATGCACATGCTTCTAGCAGACACAGCGTTGTGTCCACAGGGCTACTCAATAAAACAATGCTATGGATTTGACAACAGGCAAGAATCAGGATTTGTCTTGAATAACAGGCCACATAGAAAGTGTGCCTGAGATAAAAGCAGCTTAGCAAACCACCCAAAAAAGGCAAAAGATTTCACCTTCTTGTTGCAGGAAGGGGATGAAAAGCTCAGCCACAGTTCCAGCCAGAGCTTGGCTAGATGATCCAGAAACCACATGGTGACTAAGGCTGCCAATCCCTGAAGGAAAGACTTGTTTCATTAATGCCCAAACTTCAAGCAGTCACCACAAAATCTCAAAACAATCACATTTCAGTCTTTGCACAAACACCTCTCTCTCACTGCTACATCTGCATGCCAAATGCACCACCAACCAACACTTGTCTCCAACCCTGTCTTCCTTTTTACACAGCATACATCACCTTCCTTGCAGAAAACATTTTAACTTATGAGCTTATGAGAGACAGTCAAGAATTTGCCTGCAGTATCCAGAATTCTCTACAGCATTAACTACAGCTAATTCAGAATAACCATGCAAGGCTCAGAACTCCCTCATTCAGCCACCTGGTGGATGTGCTCCACTCGAGAAGCAGCTTTCTTTTAGGATCCTCACCTGAAAGGACGCTCATCTTCTGTGCAACAACTGTCAGCTTCCCCTCTGAGCCTGTCAAAAGAAACAAATAGGTGACAGCTGACTTACAGACAGTGGCCACATGCTACATCAAGTATCTTCTCTGAAAAATGCTAGCTTTGTTACCCCTGATCCTGGCTAAGCAACCCTTATCACACAGACAACCAAAACCAACAGAAAATAAAACACAAAACTCCCTAAAGGCAACAAATCTTTGTTCACCTCCATTGCTTGATCTAGAATTTACTCACCCCCTAAGATGGCAAAAAGGTGCCTGCCCAGCGATTCCACAGCTGAAGGATCACTGCACTGTCGAGCCAAATTCTTTAACGCAACAACTGCTTCATCCATGAGCTGCACGCTGTTGGATTTCAGATGACCTAAAACATGATGCACAAACTAAGAGACCCTTATTACAAACTGCATAAAATCAATGAGACAAGGCCACAATCTTTAAGTGTGGCCTTATATATTAAGTTATATTACCAAGTTGTAGTATTGTCCTCCCACTCAAACAAATCAATCTTGTTAGCAGTAATGCAGTTGTTATAGGTACAGACAAAAAGATGAAGAAAGCCATATTTTGAATTCGTCACTCCCTCCAGAATTAAGCACTTACCAGCCAGTCCTTTCACAATGTCCAGAGCATACTGGCTAAGATCCAGGTTAACAGACAAGAGCAAACAAGAGATTGCTGAAGATAGAAGAAATAATGTCACATTATATTTTGTTAAGTGACTTTCTCTTTTTAATACATCTTTCCACACAGTACATATCAAGAGCAGACAGGGCCAGTAGGGATGAAAAACACCAAAACTGAAGCCCGATCAACAGATTCATTCAGGATTATTCTTAGCACTCAGCTGTGAAATTCTATCCTCAGCACAAACAGTAGCTATCACATACCCAGACTCTTGGAATAACACCACAAATGTCACTTCTCCACATCCAGCCCTTGGACGCCAGACAATCCTCCTGTCTGTGCTCACAGACCCACAAGCATAGTCCAGAGGGATGCACACCCTCACAGCTCCGGAGCTCTGAGGAACAACTGTGCACTCTGGAGAGCAACGTACAGTGATGACACTCACTTTCAATTACATTCTCAGGGCTCCGTAGCAAGGATTTCTGCAGAGTTGGCAAAAGTAACTCTTTGAATTCAGCGTGAGAGATGTAGCGAAGAAGTGGAGAGCAGCTGTCCTGCAAAGGGAACAAAGTGCTGAGCACAGCAGCACTTGGACAGAAGTATAAACAGTCCTGTAAGAGTATGTCTCACCAGCACATGCTTCTGAGGCTTTGTCTTGCTCATGAGGATGGTCTTCACGTAGAAATCCAGAAGAGCACTCTGAACAAGCAAAAATAGCAATGACAGCCACAAGACAACCTACACAGCCCTCTGCACACCTCTGGCCAGGCTCAACACTTCACTCCATTTTGCTCTGGAAGACAGCCCCATCCACTAAGCAGAAGCTTTGTTCTCACCCTCACGTAAGATAGTTGAGCAGAGATCAGTGTTCTCTGCTACACCCACCAGCCCAACATTCAAAACCCACTGAGAGCCAGCTGCAGCCTTTAATTCCTACAACCAGGGAGAAGGCTGCAGTGTTGGCAACCTGTGTAAAAGCACAGACTCACATATCTGCTACCTCCTTTATAAATTCATTCCACTGTTTTAACCAGTGCATTCCTACTGAATTGACAGATAATGAATCTCTGCTTCTCCACGACAAAAAGCAATGCTACTTGTTACCCAACCCCCAGTAAAAAGGTAGAAAAAAACCCAAACCAACAGGAATATGGCAAATTTACCTTGTGGCGTTTAATAATTTCAGTCTCTTTCTGAGCTGTGCAGAACTGTACCACAAGGCCCAGCATTGCAGCATAGCTCTGGTTTGGCTCAAGACCAAGAATGACAGATAGGTACTGATCCACCAGATCTTGGTTCTGATGAGGAACAACGAGAACAACAAAAAGCACGTTAATGCAACAGAAACTAAAATTGGTACTGAATAAAGTTAGATGAAGGATACATCACCTCTTTCCAAAGTCTGTTCAGTTTTTTCACTGCTCCAACCACTGCCTGCTTATGAGAGCCTCCCAAGACTTCCAGAAGAAGTAAACACTGAACCTCCACCTGCCAAAGGAAACAGCAGAGAACACCCTCATGGGCCTGCTTCTCAGAGAGCTCGTGTCAAACCAGAAGCATCAGATGCCAGTGATCAACTGCATCTGCTTACAAAGAAGTCCTTAGGCTGTTTCAGTTCTTCAAACAGGAAAAATTAGAAGCTGCCACTGTTTCCAACCTACATGAACCACTTTGCAGAATTGTGGGTAACAGTTCTAGAAAACCTGACTTTGAAACCAACAGTTATATGAAGTTTCATCATCTTAAAATGTATGCCAACTACATTCCAAGATGCTGTGAGTGTGGTCCCAGCAATAGATTACCAAAGAAGGCAGAAAGAAAGCAAAAGATGACTTAATACCACATGATTGAGTATCACAGGCAAGGCAGGGAGGCACAAGGAGCTGACAGCGTGTTTCAGACAGCACCTTGGATGCACCACTAGCACAGCATAGTCTAGAAACACAGGTACACACCACTGTGTGCAGAGCACGTGCAAGACTGCCCCATCTCTTGCCTTCTCCAGAAGAACAGGAGAGATCAAAACCCACCAGAAAGCAAAGAAAATCATTCTATAAACCCGGGTTTTAATGTGACGTTGTTAGTCATATTCAGAATTATTTGCAGCGTTTCATCAAACTGAAGACACAAGAAATATTTAAGTCCTCATCTCCAAAGGGTATTTCCACAAACCAAACAGAACCTACCAGCTTTTTCCAGGTTTCTCCCTGTCTCTTGTCAGGTGTTGGAAAGACTGTGCGTACCAGCAGGCATGTCCAGGAGAGTGCCAGCAGGGCTGCAGATCCACTGCTCTTACTGTTGTGGAAACAGAAGACAGTGGTAAATCTACAGCTCCTGGTACATCCATTACACCTACTAATCTAGAACCAGTGCATGTACACCAAGACAAAACGTCAGCTCATCAGCAAAACATTTTATAGCAGAAAAAAGTACAGCTAAATTCTTAGTTTCTAGAAGAAATAACTGGTGCTCATAAGCTCTGATGGGGTTTGCTTGCTTCTTTGCTTGCATGTTTAACACTCACAACTTCTGATCAGCACAAGAGGCCAAATCTCACCTGCTGAGAATGAAAAGATCTTTTTCTGATCTTTCCAAAAGCGTTACAGAAATGAGATAAATGCTTTGCCAACTGAGACTGCCCAAAAAGTAACTCAAGATTTCTCATCTGCTGCTCATCTTCACTTCAGTCATAGATGCCAAATCTTTTCTCAGCTTGCATTCCTTCCCAGCACACTGCTCAGCTCTGATCCATGCCAATTCTCCTCTCCTTCCTCCACTTCAGGTGGCAGAAGCCAATTCTCAGCTCCCTGAGGATCCCCCCCCGATTCTGATCTCTCTTTAAGTGAGATAAGGTAGCAAATATTCTCATGCACAATGCCAACCACCCTGACACAGACACCTGAAGGGTAAATGCTGTAACCCTGCAGACCTTTAAACCCAGATCAGGTATTTTTGTAAAAGCTACACCTCTGCTCAGCCAGAAGGCCAGAGGTGGATGGAGAAAGAGCATTCACGAGTTTATCCTCAGCGCTTCCGTCTTTAACAGAAGTAAAACTGTAACTTGGACCAAATCCCCCAGCAGTAACACCAAGAAAATCCTTCTGCTTCCACAGAAGATGTGAAAGAGGTAAAATAACAACATTTACACTGAGTTAGTCGCTACTAACTTAGTCTTTAAATTGCTTTTTAACAGCCGTTCCGAAAGCACCAGCAATTCAGAAGTGCTTCCACACAAAGCGCCGCGCACCTGGGAGCTCCAGCCTTGCCACTGATCCCTGAAGACTGAAGTGACTGCAGAAGGTTTTTTGCTGTTGCATCTGGCTGGGACTCTGCGAGCTGCTGAAGTGCCAGCTGCAGGGCTCTGCGCGACGCCGCATCCCTAGTGGGAAGGAAAAAACACAGCTCTGTAGAAGGATGAACCCTGCCAACACGACACGCATTACAACCCTCACAGCACACAAAGGGCTCTGCTCTCTCATTGCAGCCAACAGTTGTTTTATCCTTGCTGTTCCAAAAAGCAGAGAAGGTTCTGGCAGAAAGCTCCGTTTCCTTCTCCAGCTGACAGAAGCCATGTGGAGGCACCCCGGCAGGCTCCAAAGGAACGCACAGGCTCTGGGCAGCTTCTCTTCTGTAACCCTGCCTAAGTGTCTCTAAAGGACATCTCCATCTCACTTCTAAAGGACAACGACATGGAGATGGGCATTCTTGCAAACTGAGCCACAGGATGCAAGTTAGGATCTCAAAATCAAAAGCACAAAGTGTCGTAAAACTTTTTAATGTCAAACCTAACTTGAGAGGATCATCAGTAGACATCAGCTTCCTGGCATTTACGTGGCACTGCATGCTAACATTTCCAGATGCTCCATGCCTACTTAACTGGTCAGTGCCTTGACACTAACAGACTGAATAACACAGCTTTCTGCATCAAGTTACTCACCGGTATCGGTGCAGAGTAAGGCAGAAGAGTTTGCAAAGGCCTTTCACTGCACCCTCGGGAAGATCTGTAACAGATTGGATTTCAGAATGTTTCTTTATGGATCACCACACAAAATATTTAATACACTTTGCAGCTGCAAATCGGGAAGTGATTTCACCACATATGAAGGTGTTTGCAAGGATCATATTTAGGTTTCTCTCTTTTATACATGTTTTATGTGTATTTTTTAAATAAGGACAACATTAGAACACACTATTCCACAGTCGCCTTCAGAATATGGGAGAAATCAAAAGGACTGTTAAGAATGTTGCTTTTATTATGACCATCTAAAATCTCTGCACGTGCACCCTCTATACATGGAAATATTTACATGGGTTTATATCAATACTCCACGAATCATTACAAAACCAAGCAAAGACTCAGAGAGAAACAAGCAGTCCATGCTCCCATGAAAAACTTACACACGTGATGCTCCTCAATGGAGAAAGTCCATGTGAGTAACAGAGTTCTGTGTTACACACAAAACCCACACCTGGAGTTAACTGGGAAGAAAGCAGACATTCCAGGTGCTGCCACCCCACGCTCTAAGGACCATCCCACAACCTTCACACACAATTCAAACAATGGACTCCAATTTTCTCCTCCACCCCGGGGATCAAATCGGCACCCCAATGCTTTTACCTTTCCCAGAAATGCATTTTCCCAGCTCACTGAGGATCTCTCTCCTCTCCTTCACGCTGGCTGTAGTTACTTTCACTGCAAACCTCTTCAGTGTGTCAGAAATCTAAAAGCACACACGGATGGGGAAAAGACATCAGAGCGCCTCTGGTGTCCACATACAGAACACAGAAGCAGGGCAAGCACAACCAGCAGCTGCACAAGCTCTTATTGACCAAATGCAATCAGCCGTGGCCTCACCTAGCAGGGAAAGGCTCATGCAAGTTGCAGCTCCAAAGCCTCCCTGTTAAACTGTAGGATCATGGCTTTCTGCTTGCTAATCTATAATGGCATCCCTAAAGGTTCATCCACCCTTCTAAAAGCACAGAGTGACAAATCAATGCCTGAGAGCACAAGGACTTGAAAAGCCAAAACCCCACGCACTTCAACAATGCAAAGGTACTTTTTAAGGGTGTGCAATCTCCTAAAGAACCCCTTAAATGCACTTCTAACTACTGGGGGCCCACCACATAGTTAACCACACTTCCTAGAACACTGACCTGTGGTTTTTGTCACTGACTGTGAAACTGCTTGCAGGAAATCAAGACAAGAATGCACAACTTGCCTTTATTCTCATCCAGGATCAGCATACACGACCCAGGAGCTTCATACATTGGACTCGTCAGATTAGAAGAATTTATGCCTTGCTATAAAACTCCTCCCTTATGTCATCAATAGCACTCAAGGAAAACAGAATAAACAGAACGGAATGCCTTTGCATGCCCGTGCTACCGCTGTGTTCCTGTACATGCAGGCTGCCGGGGCCTGAGACAGCTGGCCAAGTGAGACACAAGCCTGAGGCAGCCTTCATGCAGAGTGGATGGTGAGAAAAAACTGGGAGGCAGTTTATATTCTCAGAAATGCGTTCCTTCAGCTGCTCAAACTGCTCCAATGAACGTCCAAGTTTTAAAATTAAGCGTGAGAAAAGGCTTTGGGCAGCCCGACCAGCGCTCAGGATCACAGCCTGCTATGCCCTGCATTCACTTCAGGTAAAACAATGGGGCTCCAGGGAGGGCTTGTAAAATTCCCCTCTCAAACTGAACGACTCTCCAGGCAAAGCGTTACCGGCTTTGCCACAAAGGGCGTTTCAGAAGCACAGGAAACAGCGACCAGAGGAACGGGGATCGACTCCGCTCTGCCCAGGAGCTGCTGCCAGCACAGCCCTCTCGGCGGGGAACGGGGACCGGGCACGGGGGGCGGTCCGTCCCGGAGGAGGGGACGCCGCTCGGCGCCTGGAGGGCATCCCCGGCCCACCGGGACGGTACCGCAGCCGTAAAGGATCTCCTTCAGAAGCCTTCAGCCCTCGTCCTCTGCAAACCAACCGAGCCGCGTTTCCTCGTGCTGCTGAATCAGCAGTGCGGAGACACGCAGACGTGATAAACCAGTTAATTGTGCCGGCAGGCCGGCGGCCCGGACGTGTGGCACCACCGACGGACTCCGCCGGCAGCGTGGACGGGCGGGAGCGCTACCGGCTGCGGCGCCGGGCTCTTCGTGGCACGCCGAGTACGTGTCGGAGCGCCGGGAAGCGCCCAGGGAGCAGCAGCGGGACGCGGGGCCCTCGGGCTCTCCGCTGGGAGCCGAGCGGCGCGGTGCGCCCCGCAGAGTCACAGAGACCGGCCGGGCGGGACGCGGCTCCAGCGCTGCCCCCCTCCCCAACTCCCGGCGGCTCCGGCGCGGCCCCCCCACCCCCAGCTGACCGCCACGTCCCCGCGGCACCGAGCCAGGCCGCACGGAAGGGCCGAAAGAGGGCGGCGGGAAGAGGCACGGTGAGGCCGTGCCGCGCGGATCAGCGCCTCCACCACCGGACCGCCGCCGCCGCGGGCCCGTCCCGCACCCACCTGCGTGTCGGCCGCCATGGCGCCGCCTGCGCCCTCGGAAGCGCTCCCTACTTCCGGGGCGGCGAGCGCCGCAAGGTATGACGGGACAGATACAACACCGCGCCGGGCGACTCCGCCCCGCCTGTAGGGGGCGCCCCGCGACAGCCCAGCCCGCTCCGCTCCGCCCCGTCCTCCCCGCCTGCAGAGGGCGCCGCACCACTGCCCGCCCCGCCCCGCCCGCCAGAGCACCGAGCACATCGCCGGGACACGGGACAGCGTTCGGTACAGAGCTTTATTTGCGGCCGCAGGGCCGGCAGCCCGCTAGTCGAAGAGGCCGAAGCCCATGTCCTCATCGGACTCCTCAGACTCCTCCTTCGGCGCCTCCTTGGCTGGGGCGGCGGCGGCAGCAGCGGGTGCAGCTGTTTCAGTGACCACCGGAGCAGCCGCCACGAAGGCGGAGGGGTCGGCCAGGAACGCCTTCACCTGCAGAGGGAAACGCAGAGCTCGGGCAAACCGTGTGTGCACCGCGATGGGGCCTTTGCAACCAAAGAGGCAACACTCGCTGCGAGCACCCGACAGCCCCTGAGCCTCCGGTCAGGTGTGGCCGTTACCTTTTCAGCCAGTGGGAAGGTGTAGTCAGTCTCCACCGCCACCGCCAGCACCCGCTTGTACCCATTGACAATGGAGTGGGGCACAGAAGCGATGGTCGGGTACCCGATCTGCAGGCAGACGCTGGCAACGTTACGAACACCCTGCGAGGGAGAGGTTTGTGTTTGTGCAGGGCCAGCACCCAGGCTCCAACCAACAGGCAGTGGCACATCGCACAGAATGCACCCACATAACACAGCTCCGGTGAACTACACAAGACATCGGTATCTGAACCATCTCCAGGTTTTTCTGAAGCAGCTTCCAGATTCCATACGTGCTTCACTGTCTTAACATGTTCACCAATCCCACACACACCTCAGTTAATGAAATACATGGTATATTTTCCCTTCCTTCGACCAAAAAAGCCTACAGAAGGCACTCCTCCGCCAACTGTTTCTCCAGGACACCTGGCAGAGCTCCTGGCTCTGCAGCACTGCAGAAAACACCAAAGGTGACACTCCGCCCTGGGACAGGGTCTCCTGTCCCTTTTCTCCCTGCAGTGGAAGAACTGAACGTAATAATAAACAAGGGCTGTGGCACTGACCTCCAGGAAACGCTTGTGCAGGGTCTCCTCAGTGATGTCCAGCACTTCAGGGTTGTAAATGCTGCCATTGTCAAAGACCTGCTGGATCACCAGTCCAAAGGAGAAGGGAGAGATGTTCAGCATGTTCAGCAGGGTGGCTTCGCTGGCACCCACTTTGTCTCCGGTCTTAATGAGCTGCACATCACTCTGAAAAAAGAAGAGGAAAAATGAGTGAATACACACCAAGATATTCAGGTAAACCAACACAGCAGCACACAAAGGTATATTCCTCATGACAAGAAATGGCACTCAAGTAATGAAGGAGCACAAGGAAAAGACACTCAAACACAAGCTAAGGCCTCACGAGCAAGTGCTGCTCACCAGGAGGAAAGCATTGCCTTAACTCAGCTCCCTGCAGCTCATTAACTCCTCCACAAGAGCTTAACCACACAGCTGGGAATTGATGGAGGAACTTAAACCCATCTCCCACTCCACCATAAAACTAGAAGAACCTAGAACAAGAACCTAGCCCAAAATGAAGCAGTCAGACTGCTAAGACGGTATTTCATTACAAATGGAATCATCAATCCTTGCTCCTGACCAGAATTTCAATGGTCCCTCTGGAAATCTTTGTGGTGATGCCCAAGGCCTGGAAAAATGAGGTCTTCTCAGGTCCGAGACCAGTGTTCTGGGCTGGCACAGTCACATCACAGGGAGCAATCGCACCAGCACGGGCAGCTGCTGGCACCTGCAGGAAGAAGAAACAAGGAGATCTGCTGGAGGAGTGCTGACCTCTCAGGGGCATCAGCCCCATCCCAATGTGCTCCAGCAGGATGGACATCAGCTGAGCACGCACAAGTGAGATGGAACTGAAAAGTGAGGTGGAATTAAACACGGGTGAGTCACCCACAGCTGGAGGGGCTCCCAGCCACCAGGTAATCCCGACAGCTCTGTATTATCTTTAACTCAGCAACCGCCAGCCCCGGCACTGCGAGGTCCCACCCCGTACCTTGTTGGCCAGCAGCATGTCCCGGATCTCAGTCAGATCCTCCTTGGTGAAGACAAAGCCCACGTTCCCACGGATGTGAGGCAGCAGCCTGAAGGAAAGCAAAGCGTTCAGCCCCACTCCTCACACACACCCCCGGGAGGCTCGGGGCGGTACGCACTTCTCCAAGGCGGGGTTGTTCTCCAGGTGCCCGCGGATGGCTTTGCGCATCATCGTGTTCTTCCCCATCAGCACCACGGCCTTCCCGCGCAGCGACATGCGGATCTGCTGCATCTGCTTGGAGCCCACGTTGTCCGCTCCCACCACGAAGCATTTCGGGTAGTCATCCAGCAGTTGCTGCGGCGCACGGAGCACCGTCAGCACCCCCGAGCTCCGGCCGCTCCGTGCGCTTCCCAACGCGTTTATCACGGTCGGGCGGCGCTCGGCCCCGGCCCGCATCGCGCAGCAGCCGCAGGGCGCGGCCCGGCCCCGCTCCCCCCGGCGCCCCAGCGGCACTCACGATGATTTTCATGAAGTAGTTGGACTTCCACGTCGCCCTGTCTTCCCTGGGCATCGCGGCGGTGCTCCAAGGATCGCCCGGCGGGTTTAAAGACGAGCTGTGAGCTGCGAGAGAGGCGCGGTCAGCCGGCCCCGCGCCCTGCCCGCTTCCCCGCCCTCCCGGGCCCGGACTCCGCGCTCCCCCAGTGACCCCGACACCCCCGGGGCGCTCGGGGCCTGCAGCCGCGCGGGAGGCGCCGCGCGACGCACCCACCTCCACGAGGGCTCCGGGAAAGAAGGGCCGGAGGGCGGGGCCACCGCCTTTCATACGGCGGCTCTCGCCCAATCGCAGCGAGCCACGGGAGGGCTCTCGCGCAACCCATTGGCTGCCCGCAACCGCCAATCGGAGCGGACGGCGGCTCCGGTTGGGCGACGCGCTCGTCATTCACAGGAGCGGCGCCGCACTACGGCGGAAGGCGCGGCGCGCCCCCTAGCGGTCGGAGGATCGCGCGGCGCTGACGGACAGAGCTGCACCGGCACGGAATAACGGTACAAACTTTATTGGCGTAACTGCAAGAACGTAAATGGAAGCAAAGCACAGCGAGAGCGTTACATGGCGGGAAGGCGACGCGGCGAGGCCCTAACAGAGCCGGTTATTGCCTTCCGAGGGCTGCAGGGCTCGGCCCGCCCGTAGCTCACGTTGTGCGGAGGCGGCACCGGCACAGCCCGGCACGGCGCCCCGCCCCCCGCGGCTGTTCGGCCCGGCCCGCCCCGCCCCGCAGCCCGAGCTGCGCCCCCCGGCCCCGCGCCGCACTAAGCGGCGCCCCGCGCCCGTTGGGTTGAACGGCACCGCCACCGCAGCGCTGATAGAAAAGTCGCTCTCTTTCAAATCACTTCAAAACCAATTTCTGTATAAGAGGATTAAAAGCAAATTAGATACGAATTCGAAAATCAGTGTAGAAATCTTATCAAAGACAGGATACAGTATTCATTCCCGTAGTAAAACCGGGCGCGTCGCACAGCCCGCCCGGGGTTTGGCATAACAGTCAGTATAAAAGTTATTGCTGTAGCATCTCTTAGGAGCACACGTGGGACGGGAGCACAGAGAGGGGAAGGGCCGAAGGCTGGCAGCTCTCGTTAGCAAAGAGAGGAAGAAGAAAGAGAAAGTTAGGACTTGGTTTGGTTCCTGGCTTCTTAAACCCCTCCGCTTCTTCCCCCCCTCCCTGGGAAGAGCTCAGGCCCTGACACAAACGTGCACTCCTGCTGGGATGGGCGGTAATGCTGTGCTCTGACTCCCTGCACCCACACTTGTGAAGGGGGACAGCACCCACTGCTTCCCACATGCTGAGAAGAGGCATGGAGTAACAAACCAGGAAGAACCCACAGAGTAACACCTTCATTCCTCTTAAAACAACAACAACAAAAAAAAGTGGTATCAACTCCTTACAGTGTAATGGAACTGGAGAGACCCTTGCAGGGCCGTGGCAGCCTGTGCTGAGGCTCTGATCTGTAAGTCACACATGCCACGTGGCTCTAGGAGCAGAGGCAGGGTGCTGCCGAGATCCTGGGGTGCCCTCGCTGTGCCAGGTGTCAAAACTGCTGTCTGCAAGTGTCAGGGTTTGCCCAGAGCTGACAAAGGCAGAATCCTACACACAAAGCCGCTCCTGGCAGGAGGGGCTGAGGACAGCCCCCCTGGTGGAGCTCTGGGGCTAAGCTCAGCTGTCAGTCATACACAGACACACCGTAATGAGGGGACCGAGCCTCTCTCTACTGAGACACAGCAAGGGCATTTCCAGTCTAATGGTCCGTCTCGTCTCTGGATCTACTGCCTCTCTGCAGCAGCACTGAGCACTGCCACCCGCCCCCTCCCCTGCCTGGTAAGGTTTCTAAATCACAGTAATGTTCAAAGAGACAGAACTGCCACAAGGGGCAGCAGAAAGATGCTTAGCTCCCATCTATGATGCCTTTAACAGAAGAGTTTGAGAAAGCAGTTCTGACAGTAGGGCTTGTCGTTCTGTTCTTTGAAGGTTCCTTTGTTGAGCTGCTTGAGGCAGAAGGCACAGACAAAGTGTTCGGGGTGAAATTTCTTGCCCATGGCAGTGATGCAGCGTCCTGTGATGGGCTTCTGGCAGCCAGAGCACAGCGAGCCGCGGCGCTCGTGGTAATGCACCTCACAGTAGGGCTGCCCGTCGTGCTCAAAGAAGCTGCCGTTGATGAATGGTGTGAAACATTCCTGCAAGAGGAGAAAGCAGAAGGAGACAGATTCAGCAATGAGCTGGGGACGTGGGCAGCTCACAAACCTCAGCTCTGTGGCACAAACCGGCCGCGCCGCAGGCAGTGTGAGTTGCTGCCTTTCATCATCCTGCCGTGCACCGAACCAAACTCCTGTCTGTTGAGAAGAGCTTCCAAGGAAAGGCTGAGAGATGGACAGGTACAGCCACAAGGAAGGGAAACAGCCATGGCTTCAGCTGGCTTCCCTCGCACAAAGGAAATAAAACCAGCTACCAGGCAGGAGGAGGAACACTCCTTCCCTTGGGACAGGAAACACTGCAGCACCTTCCTCTCCTTTTAACTCCTAATCTCAGCCCAGCTTCCCCACAGCGGGAAGCAGAGGACGGGGATCAACAAAGTTTTCTTATAGCAAAATGCAATGAATGTGGGGCTGGTTCCAAATGACAAAAAAGAACGTTTTCAAAAGCAGTCTCTCCAGCACAGCTGGCATTAGAGATATGCTTTGCACAGGATCCGGATTCCATTCACTGAACACAGCAGCAGAAGGGCCCAGAGGAGAAGCCAGATCTCCAGAATCCTGCTGTTGCCAGCCCAGACACCAACCTCTTTCCCCACAGAGAAAGCTCAGCTGGACCCCAGTACAAACAAGAGCCCAGCAAACAACATGCAGAGCCACCAGTAGCTAAACACTCACAACACCATGGTCAAACACCATTTGCCTACAGCAAGTCCAAACTTATCTAATGCAGACAATTAGTCCAATAAACAGCCTCCTCTCTCAGCAGGACAGTTGAAAAGTCTTCTCTGCTTTGGCAAAATGGAGAAGATCCTGCCTTGTGTCTTGGAAGACATCAGAGCCAGCCCCACTAAAACGAGCAGTGTGACAGCAGAGAGGAAAGCAGAACTGCATGAAAAAAATCTCAATGCTGGCACAAAAAGCCTGGCCCTGCCTGGCCCCACGCAGCAAGCACTGCCATTTTCTGGCTCCATTCCCCACACACCACTGCAGGAGCCAGACAGCAATGGACAGGCAGTGCAGTGCCCTGAACAGCAGGAACCAGCAGCTCGTGATTCTGCTGCTTAATCTGGCCTCTGCCTTTTTGTTTCACTCTAGGAAACACTGGCTTGTATTTGCTCTTCTCTTGGGGCCTGTAAGAGATAATATTTGCAAGGCTCTCTGAAAGAGTGCCAAGCATTTAATCTGCAGTATTCCTGTTTATTATGCCTGTTGTATGGAGCCTGCCACTATTCCACTGACATGCATGCTTGTCTGAACAAGGTCAGTTTCATTAGTTTACGTTGTCAGATGGAGCATGAGAGGAAGATCCTCAAAATCTGATCGCTGAGGCAAGTGCTTAGAGAGAAGCTTAGCTTATAATTGTTTAAAGGTCACAAAACATGTCTCTGTTTATCTGTGCACTGCTGCAGAAGCCCTTTAATCGCAGCTGGGAACAGAAAGAGCAATGCAGCAAGAAGGTTTCATGTAAACAGGCAGAGGAGCAAGAAGGTGTTTGGTTGCTGACGTTTTTATCTCGTGGTGCTGGTGGTCTCCCATGACCCCACAGATTCCTCCTTCCCGATAAGGGACCAGATGCCTGCAGGATGTGAAGGACAGGGGTCCAGCAGCAACAAAGGACCTTGGTTTTCTTACCCGACAGACAAAGCACTCAGGATGCCACAGGGTGTTTAAGGCAGAAATGTAATTTTCCAGGATAGCCCGGGCACAGCCTCCGCACTTGGGAGCAAACATGTCGAAGTAATCCTTGCGGCAATAGGCTTTGCCATCCTTCTCATGAAATCCTACCAAAGAAGAACAAAGGCAAAGATCATCAGCTCCAGACCCTCATCTACGGCAGCCAAGCTCTGTGGGGTAAGCAGCGGGGGTAGGATCACCCTTCCTCTCCCCTAACACACAGCAGGCAGCTGTTTCTTGCTCTGCTGCCCTTCCTGTCCCATGCACACACATGCTCATCCTCTATAGAGAGGAAGAGAGTGAAAAGATTTCTGGTAAGATCCTTCCCCCATGAACAGCTACTTCCCTTGGAACTTCCATCTCCAGTATTTCCTGTCAACTCAAGCCAGCCCCTAATAGCAGCTCTGCCTTACACACTTGTCTGCAGTTCAGGAAGGAGAATGTTTTCCCCTCACATTAATCAGTAATACCTTCAGGTCCAAAGAAAACTCCACACTGGGCACAGAAAAAGTGTTCAGGGTGCCACGTCCTGTCCAAAGCCGTCACCACTTTCTGTTCAGAAGAAGACACAAAGAAAAGTCACATTAAATCATGGCTTCAGCTTGGAGGTGAGCAAGAGGGGAGGGAAGAACACATTTAAGTCGACGCTAACAACTGCATGCATCAAAATAGATTGTTCTTTATAGAGCCGAGTCAATTCTTCCCTGTTTCTAGCTCATTTAGACCTTCCCTATGGGATACTTTTTTTTTTTTTTAAACCCTAAAAAGACCTTACACACTGCTTCCTCCCTTACACAGAGTCCCTCCAACTCTCAGGACTAGCACTGGTGCTGTTACTACAGGCTACCAGCAGAAAAGAGCTGGGGAGTCATCATCAGAACGATGAAACCACGTGGAGTTTCAAAGGATTACAGCTTCAGGGAAGGTGAGGGGGACTGAACCACCTCATTAATGTAAAAATTGTACCAGATCGAGTCGTTTGCCTTTCAGAGCCAGGGCAAAGGCAAAACAGAAGCCCCTATAAACATCTTTCACACAGGACACACAGATAGAGCTTTTAACAGCAAGGCCTGCAGCACCTCGCCAGGAACTCACATCAAGGATTGGCCCGTTGCAGTAGTAGCAGCGAGGAGAGAAGAGGTTGTGGTAGTCCTTCTCGCAGTAGGGCTGCCCATCCCGCTCAAAGAAGTTCCGTGACCCAATCTCCTCCTGGCAGTGGGTGCAGACAAAGTGCTCAGGGTGCCAGGTTTTCCCCATGGCTGTAACTACCTGTTGGGAAGACAGATTATGAAGGACAACTCCATCTCGCTCTCCCCAGACCACATGACAAGATACCAGCTGGAGGTCAGCAAGAATGGCAAGTTCTACTACTCAAGTGAGCCCTGGACTGGGGTAGCATGAAAACTGAATTACCTATCATCTCAGGAGAGGGCAGTCCCTCAAGGGCAGAGTAGAGGTCACTGGAGGAGCTTACAGCGTACCTAGCCAGTGGATAAATAGAGTACTTCAGTTTCTCCAGCATCTCCAGTCTCTTCAGCCTCACGAAAGAAACCCTCCCCACTGCTCCCAGCTGCAGGCCAAGGCTCAGCAATAAGACAGCACCTTCAACCCACCTGCCCAGCAATCGGCTTCTTGCAGGCTCCGCACACACCCTTGGCGACTGTTGCTACCCCCAGTTTGTTCAGGTCAGACTGCAGGCTTCCCAGCATGGTGTCCAGCTGACTGCCAGGCTTGGGGGTGGTGGATGGTGGGGAGCTGCTGCCACCGGCTTTCCCCTGTGCCATGAACTGTAGGGAAGAGGAAACAAAGATCATATAGCAAACGTTGCTGCACTTCCCAGAAATATCTCTGCTCTTGCTGCCAGTGGCACTTCTGTAGAGACAAACCAGAGACTGCTAGGAGACAGCTACGCTCTCTGCAGAAGCCTGGGAGAGCCAGGATCAAGTACACGCATTCTGCCCATGCAGAGACATGCAGAGACCCTGGGATGTAAAACAGCAGAGCTGGCAACTAAGGATTTGACTTTCTTTTGCTGTACACGCAGCAGAAGTTACTAGCTGTTCCCAAACACTCAGTACAGTGCTCTGTAAGCCTCTGCCAAAAATCTCCCTTTACCTCATCAGTTCCTGGCCAGCTGTCAAAGCACAGACACCATCCAGAGGGCCCCTTCCCTTTGACCTCTTTCTATCCCTACTGCCACTCTCTATCCTTCTTAAAGGGATTTCTCTTCCACTCTCCATCTCCCTTTCATCTAGATCTCCCTTTCCTCCATCTGCACTCTTTATGTACATTTCCTTTTTTGCCAAATCTCCTTTGCCCCATCAGGTGGCCCCCATCCCACGCCAAAGCTAAGCAAGTGGAAGCAGGAAGGAAATTCCCTTCAAGCTGCCTGTTGTTTACCCACACAGAGGGCAGTGCATCCACAGCAGAGCCTGAGCAGACAGGGCTGCAATGGAAAAACTGCCACGTCTGTTGTTGGACCTCTGGAAATGCACAGGGAAGCATTTCCATACAATCTTCATCCCAGAGGCAGTTTCTGGAACTCCACACTGCCACAGTACACACAGCTTGGAAGGGCTTCCCAGAGGAGAACAGGGAGAGAAGTTTTACTTAGGTTCACAACTTAGGAACAAAGTATGTGCTCTCCTTGGACACCAAAGCTGCTTTTACAGGAGAACTGCAGTAATGAGATATAGATTATTTTAGCTGACTGCACTGCAATAGCTACTCTCAGGCCTAGAAAGACCCACAGAAGTCCCCGCCCGAGATGCTGCTGTGAAGCATGTTTTCTCCTGCTAGGGGGTCAGATTAAAAACAGATGTGAAATCCACACTTGTGAACGACCCACTAGGTGCCATATGGGCAGGGGAGCGGGACTTCCTGAAGTGTTCCAGAGCCCTGGTAGAATTTGCCCTTCCAGCCACTGGAGGAGCTCTACTCCCTGTCCTGCAGCCAGTCGTGCTTGTAGCCAACCAGCTGACTCAGTGACAAACCTTGGTTTCCACTTGTTTGTAGAAAAATTCTCATGACAAATAATTTCCCAGCTCAGCAGCACAGAAAAGCCCCAGTGTCTGGAGCCTGGAATAAACCCTCTGCCATACAGCTGTTACCTGCTACCAAATGGTTACAGTGAACATCTCCAAAACACTCCACAACAAGGAGACTCACAGGAGAGGGACAGCAGGGCCCCATATACACAGAGCCAGGGCAGAGTCCCAGGACAAGGTCAGGGCTTTCTGCATGGCACAGCACAAGGAAAAGGATTGGGCAGAGCTAAAAGAATCGTATCCTCTCACTAAGCAGGGGCTTGTGGCCACAAGGCACAGATTACACAGAGACAAATCATAAATACCATCTGGAAAGAAAGGAGAGGGGAAGAATTCAACACATAGAAACACAGTACTTGCTGTGCCTTGCTGGTGTGGCCCATGCAGATGACCTCAGTGCAGACCCAATGACCTGAGGATACCACCATCACTATTTGGTTCAGCCTTCCTGCCAGTTCACAAGTTTGTTTCCAACCTCCTGCACACAATGCCTGCTATTTGAAGAAGACACAGCACAGCATCCACAAAATCCGTCATGCAAAGGCCCTTCAAGCTGCCCCTTCACCACAAGACCTACCAGCACTCCGATTCAGCTGGGTGCTGTATGAGCACCAAACCGTGTGCTACCAGACAGCAGCTATGATCACTATGCTGCAAGCTCCAGGAGCAGCTCCCAGCACACACATCCACCCGAAGAGCACACCATGCTGAGAGGAAACAAAGGAGTTCCTGCCTTCTCAGGGCTGGGAGGGCCCAGGGGCGCACAGGCAGCCAGCAGGTTGGCACTGCGGATGAGGGGAGGAGCAGAGGTCACCTGAAAAGTACAACAGTTCAGGATGCAGAGGCTGGCTAGCTGCTGAGACCTGCTTGTACAAATAGCATGGCATAACGCTGCGCTGCTCACGTGTATTACAACTTCCTAGCATCCCAGGGCTGCATCCCCTCCCTGACAGGAGGCACAGAGCATCGGCTCCTCCTCCAAATGCAACAGGGAAACCTCATCACATGGGTAAGCACAGGAAGAATTGAGATTTCGCTGTCAGTTTTCCATTCCTCTTTCCATCTCATGAGAGATTGTGGCAGGGAGGGCTGAGACCTGAGTTTCAGAGCTACCTTCTTCATCTCAGAGGGAAACAAATCACAATCCCTGCTGCACAAAAGGCAGACAGAAAGCACCCACAGCTCAGCAGATCAGTGCACAACCAGGTAGTTTGCAGTGCTAGGCGGGCACAGCTGGCATTGATTTGATACCACTAATGACTCTGCTGTTTCATTAAGTGGTTCAGAGCCAGCTTTCACCTGAACATTATATCTACTGAGCTACCAAGCTGACAGCAGTGGAAAGGCTGGACAACACTCTGCTTAAAATTAAATAAAAAAGAAAGCAGAAAAGAGAATCCTGCCTGCATCCGTGGGAAGAAAGCCTCATCTTCCGTTTGACAGCCAACAGAAACGACTGTCTTGGTGCTAGGGGTCCAGGTCTGGGGAGAAGAGTGCCTAGGATCTTCAGAAGGAGGGGTGCCCACAACAGAGAGCTCATGATAATCAGCATCAGAAGCTTCCCACTGGAAAAGTGGCTGGGGAGCCAAGCGGAAGGAATAGGAGGAGACTGGACACGGAGCTGAGGTAGCTAGTGCATGGGAGGGCTGAGCTGGTACATGAGAGGGAGAAGCATTAGCAGGGACTGTCTTCACAGCTTCATTGGAAGGTTGGAGCGGAGGAGAGGCTGAAACAGAGACTGTCCTCCTTCGAGGGTGTGGGGATTCTGGAGGGAATACTACCTAGAAAGACAGGGAAGAAAAGTGAGTAAATCCAAAGAGGAAGCAACAAGCACCTCCTGCAACAGGAAGGCTGGAAGCACAGACCAGTGAGTAATGATCTTTGCTGCCTCGTGCTCTCCCTCCTGCTCTTCTGAACCTCCCTGGTTTACATCAGAGCACAACTGGGACATCAACCTCACTGCCACACAGTGAAGCAAAGCAAGTAAGGACAGAGGCCTCTGGTGGTTACCATCTTTATCCAAGGGGAAAAAAGCAGCAAAGAACCAAGGGACAGGGAAAAAAGAGAAGGGAACCAGAAAGTTTGCTTCTCTGTGTAGCTCTAAGGAAGAGCACCATCTTACACCCAGAACTTCCTGCACAGGCACGTACTGGGAAAGACAAGGCATCCTCTCTGACAAGCCTCCCAGAAGGGTTTTCAAACAATACCCACACGGGTATTTGATATGCAATAGCAGCAGATTGCCCAAAAAGATACCATTACCAGCACCCTTAGATATCACTCCAATTCTTAAACATGAACTAGGAACTGAGAGCCAGTTTAGTTTTTAGGTCAGAAGAAGCTGAGAAGGGGGAGTTAGTTCTTCATTCCATGTTGTTTAAGGTGTAACCTAACATACACCTCCACAAAATGCTGTCTAGACAGAGGAACATGCTTGAATTTCCCAGAAGTTCCCAGAAGGAAGTTCCCCTCACTTTCTACCTTCTCTATTTGCTGTCCACCATTTTGCTCTTCCCCCTGGGGTCGGGCAGTGATAATGACCCCCTCTGTCAGCCAGCCATCCTGGCTTTTTCGCTCCTCCTGTTCCTGTTTAGCAACTCCCAGTCTGTCCTGCAGCTCTTCAATCAAGCGATCTTGGGACTCAGTCTTGTGAAATATTGCAGGACCTAGTTTACGCCTTGGAGAGAGGTCACGACTCATTGGATGCACATTGGAGGTTTCTTTTGTCCTCTTGATTAAAGACTTAATCTAGATGAAAAAGGCAATAGTGTCAGCACAGAAAAGAGTAAGAGCAAGCCTCAAGATACAACAGCACAAACTCAAGCCATTAGTGACAAATGTATGCAGGAAGAGTGATTACATTAATTCCACAATGCCAAAATCCTTCTTGGCACACTCCAGAACAGTGACTCAGTGCAAGGAAAAACTCTGTAAGGATAACCACTGTAGCCAAAAATAACTATCTAGAAAAGGAAGGGAAAGATTACCCAGCAGAAAGCCAAGATACGAGGTGCAGCACAACCATTCCACTGAGCATTAAAGAAACTTCAGCATCACAAAGAAACACGGCAGACTTTCAGTGTTTGCCCTTTACAAGCACAAGACTCTTGGTCTGGTGCACAAAGCGTACATCCAGAGCTGGAAGGAACACTAACAGGTCCAACAACAAGACCTAAAAAGGCAGAGGGACATCCTCCAGAGGAGTGAATCAGCCCTTTAACTTTTCAGAGGCCTTTATGGACTAAGCATCTGTCTTATTCCATTTAAGGAATAAAAACCCATTTCACTGGGCAGTCCCTACACTCTGCCATGTTCTGTGCTGCTGACCGACCTGCAGAACAGACCACAGGACAAAGCAGAGGACTTAAAGCCTCCATGACATGCAGCTGTCAGTAACGCTGCTCAGCACCACATGCTGTTAGTGTGGGTGGGCCCAGGCACACTCACACCACACACAAAACGTTAGTGCAGTTAGGACAGCCCTAGCTAGGGCTCATCCTCCTCCCACATTCGTTCAGCGCCTGCCTGGCCTGATGCAGAAATCCTTTCAATGGGTGGTTTGGAGAGGCACGGCAAATCCCATTCAGCTTTCCGAGTTTTTTCAGGAGATTCTGGAGCAACTGCAGAGCTTCTGATCTGCTCATTTTCTCCATCTTTTCCAGCTTTGTTCATGTTAGCAGTACCTGCCTTTCTGGGGGTTTTCTCTCTGCCCTGCCTCTTCTTGACCAGCTCAGGACAGCCACCTACTTGGATTTCAGGTGATACTTCAGCCTTTTGCTCCTCTCCTCGCTCCACAGCGACGCCCAACTGTTTTTCAGTGTCTGGGAAGTCACCCCACTGATCCGGGGCCACAACAGAAGGGTCACACACAGGACTCAAAACGCTGTCACCCTTTCTGTGTACTTCTGGTACATGCTCAGATAGCTCCAGGGCCCACAGCTCATCTAAAGCTGCTTTCACACTTCTGCCCTGAGAAGGAAGAGCTGAATTATCCCTGAACACTCCCTGCTGATCCAATTCTTTAGCTGCCTGCTCTTTCCCTTGACCACCTATGCCAGTGTTTGAAATTGAGACACTTGAGAGTTTGGGGTCACTTCCCTGCTCCTTTTTCTCACGCTCTTTTGCCAGCTCCAGGCCCCGTGCCTCCACCTTAACAGATCTACACAGAAGCTCAGCCCTGGGCACAGCCTGGGAAGTCCTCCTGGAAGAGTCAGGCTTTCCAGTCAGCCTCACTGAACTTGCAGAAGCCATCTGCTCCCCACGAGTAGCAGAAACAGAAGAGACACGTGGAGGGGGCACAGGGACCATTTGTGGCAAAGAGGGTACACGTGGCAGAGTGGCACACTGCCCTGAAGCAGGCCACACTACAGTGCTACTGCCTTCCTCAGCACAGAGAACTGCTGAGGGGGAAGCTGCTGGCACTGCCACATCCCCGCTGTGCCTGACAGAAGGGCATTTGGAAGGGGATAGCACTGTTAAACTGGGAGGAATGCTGCTGGAGTCTGCATCTGCTGAATCGGGAACCGGTTCTAGGGAGGGTTCAGGAATCAGAGACATAGTCTGTAAAAAGGAGAGAGAAGAAAGAAGGAGAAAAAAAAAAAAGATAGATAAGAAATAAGAAACAGAGGGCAGAAAAAAAGGAAGCGTGGTATAAAGTGTTATAACAATTGTGATCTCCAAATCAGGAGCCGTGTTGACCCCGAGCCTTACATCAGAGAAACAGGAATGAGAACAGGGTAGCAAAGAGGAGAATCAATGTGACATTGTGCTGATCTTTGCATGAGATCACAGGATACGAAGCTGAACAGCCATCGAGATCGTTTTTCTCTGCCACCCTCTTACGTAACACCTCATGTGTTCACCTGCAGTGTGATGGGGGCACGCAGCAGCTGCCAGGAAGCCAGCTACAAGCCCAGGAATGTCTGCACTGTGAGTGAAGGTCACATTAGCAACTTACTCATACTCAGCTATGTACATTCTATATTTCAAAGCTGAAAAAAAATAAAAGACAATCGATGAATAGAACAAACCATGACATTTTCTTCTCGATGCACTAACAACGCGCTCCAGTTGCCTGAGTTCACAGCAATGAAAACAAAGCCCCAGGGCATGCACAACAAAAGCAGATGACGTGGGCTTTGTTCTACTCACAAAATCAATCTCACCTTGGACATGATATACAGTGAATCACAACAGATTTGCCAGTCATTCCATGCCCTTTTAAGCTTTGCTTAGATTGCCAGATCAACCTCTTCTACTTAGGTCACAATCTCCACATTTCAATGGTAACAAGATCAGTATTCATTTTAATCCAAAATATACCCTAATAAGAGTGACTGATACCAAGTTTTTGGTTCTCCTTGGCTCAGAGGGTGTTTAAAAGAAAATAAGAATCACGGATCCTCCTTTTCCTGTTTTCAGTGGTTCCTGGCTGAGCCTTAGGAGACAATCTGGCATTATACCTTTTTTTTCCAAAGAGAGAAAAATCAGAACATTGCCTTAGCCAAGTTCACACAGTAGGTCAAACTAAGGCCAACGCAGAACCCTTGTCATTTTTAAAAACCTATCCAAAGATCTCCAAATCCAACAGATATCAAGATATGCTCTGATTCTTCACTGTGTTTTTTGAAAAAGCTTTAAGAAGTTAGACGCTCACATCCTAATGTAGCAACAGCTCAGTCTTCACTTACCTGTATGGGGACTTGTCATGAATAAAAGGAAAAAATTAACCAGAACACAAACATCATCTGCCAATAGTAGGAAGAGACAGATATCTGCAGGTGACCTAAGCAGCTCCCAGGCCAAGGGGTCAGGAGCCAGCAAGCACACACACTGGTGAAGTCCCCAAGTAGTGCCATGGAGAGGCATCTTAGAAAGCAATAGCGGACTGCAATTAATGTTGCTCCTCATTTCCAGGAGCAAATCAAGATGAAAAGAACCAGCAAGTACATTAATTAGTTAAAATAAAAAGGGAATTTCCTCATATTGCCCTCCTCCCTGTATTTTGCCTAACGTGGACATACCTGTACAAGTAAATGGGTGTAATACTATAGCTCACTTACTCAGTTTCCAGACTTTCTAAAACAGTCAGCTGTTTGCAAGGCAAGCCTGTCATTTTGCTCAGAAGCAAATATTTCCAGCATACTAAAAACATACTAACTCCAAATTAAGAGCAAGGGCTAAATACACAAGTGACATAACAGTTAACCACGAGCAGCACAATGTGCAGTCAGCTGGCGTCACATTACACAGAAATGTCAGAGGCAAAAGAACCAAGTGCATTAAGTAATCTCAGTGCTGATGAGCTAGATAACCAAAATCAAATGGATTCTGTAAGCAAAGAGAACAAGCAACTCATTAAAGTGAGCAAGAGATGATAAAAGGGTAATGTATCAGTCTGTAATAGCATCTGTTACACTTGGCTATGACAGAAGTTAAACACTGGTGCTGCCACCTCTCCCACTGCCATCCACTGGGGCCTGTAGTTGTACCAGCCACCAACTCCAGCTAATTACATACTGCACTTCGTTCCTCTGTCCTTTTTCTTGCAACCACACACAAGTCTGGCACGTGAATGACAGCTTTTTCTTTTTCACCCTTGGGAAAGACCCCACTTCTCCCCCTTACACCCTGTCAATGGTACAGCTTAGATCATTTTTACAGAGAAGTCAGCACCACCCATTGGCACAAATAGGGGAGGTAAAAACAAAGAAAAAGGACTGGAAGGAAAATGAAAAACAGGAAAAAGTAAAGTAGCTGTTCAAAAGCAGCCAGTGACAATAATAATAGAAGAGAAACTATTACAGAAATCGTGTTGCTGGTTCTGTAGGGAAAAACATTTAGACAGACGAGCTCAATGCCTTTCAAAAACCCTAACACTGCATTTATAAATCTTGAGATCCTGTTGCATTTCAGGTTGCTTTTAGAGTTCAAGCAGAAAAGAAGCCAGGAAGGAGGGCAGTGTTACAGAAAGCATCTAGCCTCGTTCATGCAGTTTTTATTGGAGTTGCACAAAACAAAAAGGCCTGCTTTGGGCAAGGACGTCCCCTGCTGCCAAAGCTCACCAAGGTGCAAAGGCTGGTGGCAGCAACCACACCTTGAGCTTGTTTTCTGAGCCCTGATAAAGCAGCAGGAGGCCCTGGCACTGACAGCACGCAGAAGCAGCGAGGCAGGGTACGCTGCCAGCAGCACAGGTGGGAACTCTCTCCAGCTTCACAACAGCACAATTTTTCAACTGCATGGAACAGATACTTGCTGATAGCCTGCTCTCTGCCCTAGGACCTAATATGGAAAAAGAAAAGCGCCAGTAAGGCATCACTATTTTCAGTGACTAAATACGTACTAAATTAAGTCCAGAGAAAACAGCGAGTTGCTCCTTGAGTCTCACAAAGTCAAGTATGTGAGTCACAGACTGCAGACTTGAATTAAAGCCAATAAGTACAGGGCAAGCAAAGTCCCGAGGAGCATGCAGCCTTCTCAGCTATCTACATCTTCTCAGAAAACATTGCTCAGCTCTGACTGCCTCGGGACCAAATTCATGGTAGGAGATGGAGGTTATCACAAGCAAGAAACACCACCAAGCACTTGCAGATTCTTCCATATGAGGAAAATGTAAGAGAGTTTGGAACCTTTGTAGGATTACAAAGCAGACTTGCACGTGTATGTAAGAAAGGCACACCCAACAATGACAACATATTAGGTATTTGCTTCTCCACCTCTCTCAGAACAAATTCAAGGGAATAATTCAGCAATGCTGTAAGCAAACAAGCTGAAAGTAGAGAGAGGAAAATTATTTTGCTATGACTGTGGGTAGATGAACCATGAAAATAAACTCCACAGTTAACCACCTAGTGTAAAAAGGATAGTATACCTAATTGAATAGAAACGTGTGCATTTGTAAAATATCTACATACACAGAGAAGTGCTTGATGCTCCACTGGCAAGTTATTCCTCCACTTCTTCTATTATGGGAATTTTTTTGTGTGTCACTTGTGACTGAAGTAGCAGTTCTTTTCCAACACAATACACTGATTTGCAAACAAGATCCTGAATAGTGTTTGCCATCCTTCACCCACACGAGCTCAGTCTTTAATCCTATTTGGAGCTGAATAATTGATATTGTTTTAAAATTGAAACCCTTGAAGTTTTCAGCTGCTTGATGCAAAGGTTTCAATGCTCATACCACATGCCTTTAGGCCCCAAATACCCTCCTCAGGAAAGCACAAAGTATAAGCACTCTGCAGCAGAGGGTCAGCCCATGGAACAGAAGAGCCTGGCCCCCGTCATGGAGCAGAGTGGTGCTGTCTTATGCTCCCCTACTTCTCGTTCAGTTGCAGCACAGCAAAATAATTCACCCTGCAGCGAGCAGTAACTAAGCTCATTATCTTTGCCAAATGCAGACAAAGTGCAGAATGGATGGAAAAACAGATCTAGAATTCCCTTACCCACACCAGCGACAGGAAACTATCGCAGTCAAGAACCTATAGCAGCACAAATACCACCAAAGGAAGTTCCACAAGGCGAGAGGTAAAGCAGGCATTCAGGAAATCAGTTAAGGTCAGCAGATGTGGCCAACATGCAAGAGCCTGAGTGTGGGAAGGGACAAAATGAGGTGCGAGCTGTCAAGATAAAGCACCTTAAAGTCAGAGAGGGACGCCATCAGCTCATCCAGTTCTCGTGTGGCTGAAGAAGCAGAGATACGGGTCTGCTGCTGACTGGCGGTGACACGCTGGGGGCTGCTCACCTCCCCTTGGCTCACAGTGATTGCAGGGCTGATGAAAATAAAATATATTTATTTTTAAAGAGTGCATCTAGGCCTGGGGGAGAGCTCCTAGACTGAAAGCTTCACCGGCCCCTCTAAACAAGCACAGCGTGGCAAGTGTCATCAGCACTGCTCGCCCTAGCCAGCCCTCCCACAGATCCAGCTTCTGCAACACACACAGGTCCTGTCTCTCTGCCAAGTCTAACATGAGTGCACATGCTCATACATCCATCCATTAACGAACAGATCATGACCAAACACTCATTTGGCCAGACAGCTATAAACCTGAGTTTAAAAAAAAATGTGCCACTAGTAACACAACTCAAGTATTCTTTCATCCAGGAAGAGCTGCAGCAGATAGAAGAGCATGAGCATCTTCAAGTGCCTGCTTGACTTCCCACTCTACAGCCAAGGCACATCTACCTGTCACTGTCCCACAACACTCCCTATTCCCATAACAGCCTGCCCAACCCCACTGCATCCACCAAAACACTACTTACACCGGGCTTGGCACAGAGCTCTCCAACTCATCCAGCAGGCTCTCCACACTGGGACGCACATCTTCGATCCCACGCCCACCATTTCGCTTTGGTTTTTCTTTTGTAGGGGGTGCAGCCTTTCCCCCTGCAGAGCTGCTGCTCTCTGGGACGACATAGTGAGGTCCAGTCACATTGGGCAGTGATGGGCTTCTGCTGACTTCATCTTTAGAACAGAGGAGCAGAGTTGTTCAGACACATAGGCCCATGTATACACGTAAACGAGAGAAAAGAGCAACATGCAGCCCAGAAACCCTGTGAAATCTCCATCTTTGAGAATATTTAGAACTTAAGTGCACAAGGACCTACGCAACATAATCTAATTTTGAAATTGTGAAGTTAGAGTCATTTCTAAAGTTGGCTCAGCATAGCTGAACCTCAGTAGATCCTATGCATATTAAAGGAATCTTTGTTAAGGGCTGGAGTCATCTTCCTCAGCAAGGATGCTGGAAGGAAGAAGCAGGCTGCTACTTTGGGAAGTAAGCTATTTACTAACACCAAATATCTTGCTATTCACTAACACCAAATGTCTTGCTACTCCTTACCTGCTGGGAAGCCACTGGGGGGATTATGTTGAACAGCATTCAGTTCCAGGAGAAGCCTGTCCAGTTCCGAGAGGTTGCTGCCCAGAGAGGTGCTGGTCATTGTGGGAGATGGTTCTGCAGACTTCTGCTTGTTTGGGAAGCTAGAGATAAAAGAGAATTGTAAAACTTCTGCTTTAAGACACAGCAGAACGATGGAGGGAAACTTCGATATTAAGTTCACAGAGTTTACACAGGTCCTGTGTTCTTTTCAGGCTGGGGCTTTTAGCTCTCTGGAGAAAGCTGTGTGCTTTGTGAAATGACTATCACCACACCTGCTGTTTAGCCACATCTTCATTTGCCAATTGCAAAGAAATAGCACTGATAGACAGGGGCTCAGATCTCAGGACTCTGTGTTGCACTGTCCTACAGCAAAGAGTTAACTGTCTACAGATCCAAGCTGCACAGAACAGCAGCAGAACCATTAGCTGGCACACAGGAAAAGGGCCTGTTTCTGCTGACAGCACACCGAGCAGCAAAAACCTCTCCTCTGAAGCAAGGAATGCAGGGCCAGCGCAGAATGGAGAAGAGGTGAAGTACAAAACTCAAGCTACCAAAGCTACCAAAAGCAGCAAATTTAGTGTCCCGCAAAAGGCTGCCATGAGGTCTCTTTTCAAGTCCTCAAACCTTTACTTTGATGAATTCTAACCAATTTATAAGTAATCTGAAAGCATTTTCCACGGTGTTCAACACACAAGCCTTTAGAGAGGCTTACCTACACACGAGTATATATAAAGCACTGCCTGTAGTTACAGCTTATGCTATAAGGGAGATCCCACTTAGCCATGCTCAACTGCAAAGTGTTTCAAAGCAAAACAGTACCAGTGCAATGATCTGTACAGCAACTACACTAATAACAATCGACCCACTGTCAATAGCAGGGAAATAATTTTCTCCTAGTTTTATTAACAGACAAATAACTTTCAATGCTTTAGAAATTCTTATTCGATCAAAGATACTTCCCAAATCCAAAATGGGAATTTGTCTTGTGCACACATCCAGCCTTCTGCTCAGAAAGTTAATTCATAACAGGTTGAGCACTGTCATACCTATAGCACTAGTGACAATTATGGAACTTCATAAAGGCAGTTATTATCCTTCTCTTCAGATTGAAAACAAAGTCCACAAATGCAATCTGAGAAGGACATACTTCATCTTGGCTTGAACACACAAGCTCCAATTCACACAAGAACCAGACCATGCCAGAGCCTTTTACAGGAGGATTCAGGTCCCTAATTATCTTGATTTTGTACTAATTGCATGCAGCCCTCTGAAAAATCGCAATTACTGCCTCCATTGAGCCATCTCTGGATACGTCTGGTTCTACCCTGTAGTAGTTCTGGTTGCAAGCAGCTTTCAGCTCAGTATGAAGATCTAAGCATAGTTAGAACATGACAGGAGAGCAACACTCATCCCCACACCTATAGAAAGGTACCCGGGACAGAGTTCATCACAGGGGACCATCAGAGATGGAGCTATGGCAGCTTCTTCCTCTCTCACCCCCTTGTTAGCAGGAAGGTCTGTCTCACCACATAGGCCATCCATGCAACCTCTCAGTGCAATAACAGCTGTCCATTAGTGTAATATAATTAGTAACTGGTAATGTCAGAAGTACTGACAGAAGTTTTAAAGCTTTCATGAAGAAATTTAAATGTACTTGAAAATCCAAATAATTGCACATCCTGCTAGGTGATGGTTACTGCATTCCTTGAGACAACTGACTTAAAGGCCATCCACTTCCTAAAGAACTGTGGAGCTGCTTAACAGGGAGACAGATTTGTCACTGGTCTCTGAATTGTATCCCTCAACACAACCCAGATCCTGATGGATCCTCAAACTTCTTCCACAGCTGAGCAAACTGAAGGCCCAGGTCAACACTTTAAGTGAATATAAAAGCCTCTTACAAATGAGGTAATATAAACCAACACAGGGAACAGAAAATATACAGGAAGTGCAGCATGTGTTTCCAGTTTCAGAAGGCAGCCTGAGCCACAGCAGGCCCTACCTGCGAGTCAGGCTTCTCTCTTAGCAGGGACAAGGTACCTGTAGACGTGTTCCTCCTCACTGGCACGGGGAGAAGGGGAGCTGAGCCCGTCTCTAGGAACAGAGGCACTGGAGCTTTTGGCACTGGAGCTGTATATCGGAGACTGGGACTGAGGCTGTGGAAATAAAATTTGCATTGGAAACAGGGAACGCAACAAGAATATACGCACTGTATTGCAACCCCACATACTGCAGGAGCAAGTACAGCAGCAAAAACCTGTTACATAGCCCACCCAGCCCCCATCAGATCCCCCTACACCAGGAACAACTGTTTTCCACTTGCCTCAGATTTGCCTATGAGTCGCAGACCTGAGCTGGAAAGTCCCAGCCTGCTTCCTACAGGCTACAGGACAGACGACTAACCCTAATCCCATCACACTACCACTTTGCTGGAGCAACAACTATGGGTTTTGAGGTCTTTTCTGCTACTTTCCTCCCCTCATTTTCCCAGTCATCCAAAGCCAAAAGTCATCCTCCCTTCTTGCTGTTTCCTCCCCTCATCTAGTCCCAACAAACCACGCACACACTCTCCCCACCTCCATCAGCACATGCTTACTTGCTGGTGGGCGTATCTGGATACGCTGGGTTGCCACTGGTCCAAGGGGTCAATCACAGTGCCATTTAGGGCCTCACTGGAAGGTGGTGGAGGCACCGGTGGTGGCACAGCAATCTCCTGGTACGTGTGGTTTCCAGTTGGGTAGGAGTAAGGCGTTTCCTCTGTTAGAAACACTGGTCGCTTAGAGATATGCGAGGTGGTGGATTCCAGGTCTGCCAGTAAGGCGTCTGCAGGAATGAAAAGAAAATTAAAACACACAGTATTGTGAAATCCCAGACAACAGCTTCTTTTGCCTTGTTCACAATATCCACATCAGAAAGTCTTGAGGAAGTTTTCATCTAAGGTGATGTACCAAATGTGCTGCGAGTTGCTGCTGCACCTCGGACTTCCAGTACAAAGAAAAGGCTCGGAGGTATCAGAGCAGTCAGAAAAACTGTGTCAGCCTCAGATCTTTGTCTTAAATGGAAAACCATGCAATAACTGCGACCTGCAGTCACACAGCGTGCGCTTTGCAGAAAAGCAGCCTAGGAGAAACCTGCCTAGAGATAGACTTGCAACAGGATATTGACACAGGCTAATTACAGGCCCCACATCATCATGGAGTCATTTAACGTGGCTGCAGGCGCTGCTTTTTGCAGGAAACAAGATCTCGGGAGGGGTTTTCTCCAGAGCTGAAGGCACTGCAAGAAGCATGCAGCTTTCAAATGAGTGTATCACCACGGCAGAAGGAAGACGTGCTTCAGCTTTCTTAAGAAGAATACTCTGCACATATCACACAGTTAATGAGCTTCCAGAGCCTGCCAGGTAAATGCAATTTCTTCTCCTGGAAACAATTAGCTTGCTGGGTGGAGCCTGCTCACAGATTCCTGAAGAGAAGAAAAAACTTCCACTCGCTAGAAGCACCAGCGCTCGTGCCAGGCAGAGGAACCCATGACATAAGGTTAGCACCTCTCAAATCTTAAAGCAGGAAAAAATACACTCCCTCAATAGCAGGAGGAGAAAACCCACCTTTCGCCTTCCTGGATTTCCTCCTGCAAACTACTCTCCACCCATTCCAAGCCCTGTACTGATCTGCTGTGACTCACAGGCAAATCCCAGCTTGCTGGGTTTTCTGTCCTGCGATCCCACCCCGCTGAGCCGACTGCAGACCAGGGTGGGGGAAACTCCTGCGAACAACTGCAGGTCTGCACTGCACACACTCCAACAGAAAGCCTCGCTGGCCGCCTGCCCAGCTCTCCAGCGAGCTCAAGCACACACTCTTTAAGGCCATTAGAGAGGAGCCGAGCTGCTGGGGACAGCAGCGCTCTCCATGACAAGAGCATCATCACATACCTGGCAGGACCCTGTGGCGACATGCAGTTCAGCCAGACACCAGCGACACGACTTGGGCAAAGCTGGAGGAGAGGCTGTGGGAATGCCCCTGCCTTGTGCACAGACCCAGCTGTCACAGCAGTGTCGGAGTGCAGGAGCTGCCCTTCCCCCATGCACAACATGGAACTCAACTCCCAGATTGTGGGGCTGAGGGCTGAATCCAGGCGGAGGGACCCAGCAGCTTCCTGCAGGCAGGGTGGCAGGGAGCTGAAGTGACCAGGAGGCAGCAGAACAGGAGCTGAACCAGCTCATCCTAATGGCTGCCTACCAGCTCCCAGGGGCTGGCACCCGCCAGCCCAAAACCACTTCCTCAGTGCAGCCAAGGCACTTAGCAAGCCTCCAAAAAAATATATTAAAGGGTCAAATGGAGGACAGCATCATCACATTACAACACAGGAAGGTACTGCTTTTATATTCAACTCTTCCACAAAGCAAAGCATCATAAGAGAAAAGACCAAAAAAATAAAAAATAAAAAGAGCATTTCTGCCTGCAGATAACAAATTCGCTATTAGCAAATTAAATACTGAGTTAAATTAACTCCACACACCTTTCATTTAGCCAGAAAGATGCTCCAAAATCATTTAAACCAAAGGCATCTTCCCAGAGGGACCAAAATAGCCCAGGAGCAGATTCTCCTAAGGGATACAGCTTGCTGCAGCTGGGGAAGAATGAGTTTGATCTTCTTTTAAGCAAAAGAACAGCTGGTGGATTCCAAGTGAAAGGCACAGACATACCTCAGGAGAACGCTGAAGAGCTGCAGGTTTTTCAGCCTGGTCCTGTGGCTGGAGGTTTTGTGCACACAACCTCCAACCCAAGTGCTACCCAAGAAGGTGTGGCTTTTGCTTCTCCCCACCAATGACAAAAGCAAATCAAACCGTACCAGGAAGTAAAAATCTCATGAGGTTGTATGGCTCATCCAGCCCCGTGCGGGGACCCAAGTCATTTTTCCACCCTCCACCCCCAGCCCTCCCTGCAGGACAGACAGATGTAACCATCTCTCCACACAGTTCGCCTCCTCAGCTCAGCACCCTCTGCTGAATGGTTCCTTGGGCAGAAATGTAGCCTTTTTTTTTTTTTTTTTAACTAATGGCACAGAAGGGAGCTCAGCTAAATGGAGTGGTTTATTCCAGCAAGTCTGCAGACGAGGGGTCTGGCAATGCCAGGAGCACTCAGCTCTCAGACAGCGAAGGAGTTAAGGAGACACTGCAGTTTAATGATTAACTTCCCCCATTCCCTCCCCCTTCCCGACTTGAGCAAACAAGGCAGAACTGAGGAACAGGAAGCAGAGGGAGGAGAAAAGGCTGGAGAGGAATCACGTAGTTGGAGGGTTACTGCAACTGCACTCAACTTCCCAACTGATGCCACGGCAGCTCCAGGAATGCATGCACACCTCGCTTTCCCTTTGGCACAGGATCCCCCACTCTCTTTGCTCACCCCGTGTTCTGCAAAGCCCCTCTCCCTGTGCTCACCTGCCTGATGTGCCCAGAGCCCGGTTGTTCCTCCCTGAGCTCGCTGGCAGGATGGAGGGAAGCTCTTCCCCACCCACACCCATCCCCATTTCTGTTTCTAGCCACACGTGTCCTTTCCTGGATCAGTTCCAATTATCAGAACATAACATGAGGCAAGGGAAGGAGCTAAGAAGGGAGTTCTACTGATGGAAAAAAAAAAGAGCCATTGCTCCCTATCTTTCTTTCACAAAAGGGACCTCAGGGACCAGGCAGCCCTAACTTGGATGACTGTAACAAAGGTGCTGTGCCTTGTGCAGCGCTGTCACTGCAGAGACTGCTCCACAAATAGAAATATTCAATTCTTAAACAGAAATATTAAAGGCTCTATTGATTTCTCAGCTAATGAAGTGCTCCTTCCCAAGGCGACTCCGTGGCACAGGGCTGCAGGAGGCGTCCATCAGCTGCTTGGTGCTAGACAGCCCATAGGGCAGAGCAGAATGGAGCAGTGCAGCTGTCAGAAGGCACCACCACAGCCTGTAAGGATGGAGCTGGAACCCCCGCGTGGCAGCTGCTGGCTTGGCACTGATGCACCTCACCTGGTCACCTACAGCCTGCCCCTGCTTTCGGCCCACTGAAGCCTTGTGTCAGCACTTCTGCACTAAGGAGGGGGGGTGTGGAAGAACAAGGGACACTCGATATCAACAGAGCTACTGCTGCATCACTGCAGTCACAAAGCCTCAGCTCACCATGTGCTGCATCCCTGGAGGTGTTCACGGCCAGATTGGATGGGGCCCTGGGCAGCCTGGTCTGGCATTAAATGGGGAGGTTGGTGGCCCTGGCTGTGGCAGGGGGTTGGAGCTTCATGATCCTTGAGGTCCCTTCCAACCCTGGCCATTCTGTGATTCTGTGCACACAGAGCACCTCAGGGCACACCACGTCTTGGCACTGCTCAGCACGGCACCCTGCAGATGTGGGAGAGGCACAGAAGAAGAGTTTTCTTACCTCCACCACAAGCCCCAAAGCTTGCACACAGAAGGGAAATCACACTCCACCAGAGGGTTGCCCAGCCCACATCCTGCCTGCTGTGGGAGCTGCATTCACCTTCAAGTAACATTTCGATGCTGTGTTTCATGGGGAGGCGGGACAGTTAAAGAGTGATATCATGATTGATAATTTACTACTAAACAGCACTCTGAGACATCTAGAAGTCTGGGTACGTTTGACTCTCCCTTGTGCAAGAAAAGTCATTATTATCTACAGGGTTCTTGGGATCCTGGCCTTCCAATCCCACACTGCAGATGCATTAGGTACGGATGAGTGGCTCCTAAAACCGACTGCACTGCTGCCAGTCTTATCAAAGCCCTGCCCATCCTTCAGCCTGGGACTGAAACTGCAGCACGACACGCTCTGCAATGTTAGAGGATGGAGGAAAACTTAGCTGATGTCCAGTGCATTGAACTCTCCACAGAAAAACCCTCACATCAAGACGACCAGCAAGATGAAAGAGCACGGCAGTACCTTAGGGGAAGTCCCACCCACCAGTTCAAGTCGCACTGAGAAGAGCACTTATCTCTAGAGGCACCCTGCATGTCCCTGTGCACACCTCATGCATTCTCAGCACAGGATCCTGAACCATCCCTGCATGCCAGCACTTGCTGTCCTCTGAATGCTCTGAACCATGTGCAGCCCCAGGGTACATTCCTCGGTTTCATCTGATAAAGAGCAGTAATGCCCACCTGGGGTCACAGCACAGCCTTGAGGCAGAGAACTGACAGCTAACAGGGGACCCTTTGTACTGATGAACACAGCAACTCCCTTCTCTATAAATCTGAGCTGCACTCAGCCCTGCTTAATAGATGGTAAGGTGGTTAGAAAAGATATTGACACACATCTTCCTGTGTGCAAAGCATGTTGTTGGGGCACTCCCCCCCGTGCCTTCCATGCACATCAGAAATGCTCCCAGACTGAGGTGGCACAGCAGTGCAGAACACATCACAAACCACTGCATAACAAGGCACTGACACATTCCCATCTGCCCATCAGCAACAGGTAAATTTGCTTCTCCTTATTAAAGAGAAGCCTTCCATACTGAGTGTCCAGCATGACTCCAGGCTCAGAGGGCTGGAAACACACGAACCTCAGCACGAAGATACCAGCATTAGTGCCACAAGAGAGAAAACCACCTGGGCTTTCCACATGGAGTTCATGGCTGAAGATGAGCCATTAAGCCATGCTGGCACTGCACACTGGAGCATCACCAGTGCAGCAAGCAGATCAAAAGGATGGTGGTCACACTTTCTTCCTCTTCCTATCTGCTGGGAAGGAAACAGACACGCAGCTGAGGCAAGATGCTTCCAGTGCTCCACATATCAGCCTTCCACGTTCAGCAGCTGAAAGCCTCTTATGCACACCCATCAAACCACACACTGCTCTGCTTCAAACAAGAGACATCTGGAAAGCAAGCAATGCTAGAGATGGGATTCTTCACCCGGCCACCACATGGAGCCCGTGCTGCAGCGTTCAGACATAGTCCCACCTCCCAGCATCACCCTGCCACGTGTCCCTGACAGCCCAGGCACGGCACACCAGGATATCAGGGTGAGATGTGTGAGCACGTGCTGCAACACTTCACCCAGCACAGTGCAGTGCAGGTGGCTGCAGCTCTGCCATTCCTCCCCCATACAACCAGAGTCACGCCACGTTCCCCTAGGTTAGGCAGCAGATTTGCCACTGACTTGGCAAATGGAAATAGAAAGCAAAATAGCTGCAATTACTGGTGTAAATGAGGACATGGACTACGTGTCATAGTTGCATCCCTCAGCGTAAGACCAACTGCAGATCCCCATATGCAGAATAACAAACCATTCTCCAGCCAGTTTTTCTTAATAGCTTAAGATGCTGAATTCAGGTCCTAGATTTCTGCTGTTGCCTTAAAGAGAATGAAGGGAACTGCACCTTCAGAACCAAACCCTGAGCTCCCACATTCATCCGAGCAGCCTCTTTGCAAAATCCTGGAATCCAAACATGAAAAATCTCCTTAGGTTCAAACAAGTCTTCCCTTGCTCAGCTCCAGCAAAGCCAGCTCACATACAGGGAGACAGCTCAGGGCGGTAACCCAACCCCTGGCAAGACAGATTTACATTGTGAGTAACTGCAAAGGAATGGGGAGCTTGGGTATATTTATCCTGCTAAATGGCCTTTCAGAAGAAACATGTGCAATGCTCAAAGCTGCATCCCAAGGACTTGCTGGAGCCTTGCTGCACAACTTCTCGCTGCCTTCAGGCGTCAGTGGGAGCCCCAGAACTGCAACGCTGTTGTCGGCAATCTCCTTTTCAGTGGTAAATTTGACTTAGTGAAACAGAGGAGAACTGTAAGAAATTGGACAAACATGAACAGGTGAATATGGGCATTAACTTCCAGGTAAAAAATGTAGTGGTAGGTTCTTACGGCGTTATATCCTAAACCAATGTTTTTAAATGAAAAAAGGATCAGAAGCTAAAAGAGCAATAAAATCCAAGGCTACATTCAGAATGAGACCTGAAAAACTGGATGTGCAGAGAGATGCTCTTCAAATCCTGGCATTCACTAACTCACATCAATAGGAAGCATGGAAAACAGGCCAGTTTACTCTCTAAATCATTTTTGGAAGGAGACATTTTAAAGTTTTCCCAACTATAATCCTAACACAGAGGATGGTTAACATCCAGGATACACAGCAACCCTCAGCTCTCCTGTCAAGCGGGGTCAGATTGTTATTAAGACAGAAAAATCCAATGCATGGGAGGTAAGTCATTCGCCAGCCCTAACAACTGCAGGACTGCCTGCACCAAGCAGCCACCAGTATTTATAATTCCCACTGCTGGGACCCACCCAGAGGAAATTCAGATGACATGGCTGAAAAACCACTCCACTATTTGTCATGTATGCCAGTGGCTGGCGCTTACTGCTCCTCATCAAGCTATCAGAGCAAGCTGTGCCTGGGACACAGAGCTGAATAAGAGGAACGTCTGGACTGGTATCAATACATGGCATGGGCAGCTCCAACAGAAAGCAACAGGTGAAAATCCCTGAAGCTTCACTATTCCCTGAAGCTAACGTTTCCCCTTAGAAGTAAGGGTGGATGGCAAAGGCACCCAAGGCTCCACAAGAGCTCATACTGTGACAGACAGAGCTGCTTCCAGCATCACCTGGTGGTGGCCACCACAAATCCCACCCATGCTCCGACCAGAACACAGCCAAACCCACCAGCCTTCCCCAGAACAGCAGCCCACACATGCAGCTCTATTTCAACATTTGCTGGTAGTGGTCAAAGACTCCGTGCTGCATGTGGTCAGTACAACCAGCTGCAGCAGTGGCTGTAGCTTCCTGTCCCAAACGCTGAGCCCCACGGTGGAGAGTCTGACCCAGGGCTTGTGGCCAGCTAACGTGCACTGCCACCACCCCAAGCACAGGGCTGCAGGGGTGTGCAAATACAGCCCGTCCAACACTATTTTGGTAGCTGTCTGTTGGCTCTCTGCACATTTGGGGTTTGAGGATGAGTTCAAGCCCCGCAGGCCGTAGCTGTAGCTTACGGCAGGGCGTGCAGCCTCACACTGTCCCTCAGTCACAGTCAGACACTTCCCCATCAACCCAGCCTCCCAGCCTGCAGAAGTTATTCCTTTTAGATAAACTCACTCCATTCTTGGAAGCCCATCCCCAGCCACTCTGCGACTAAAGCAGCTCTTAGAAAACATTTTAAAGAGAGTGACGCCAAAATTCAGCCCTTCTCTAAACTGACAGAATAAACAGTCTGGTTGAGGCAGGAAATATAGTACCTCCATCTACCAAACTCTGGCCAGAGCACAAATTGAAATCCAGTTCCATCCAGCTGAAAGAAATCCCCCATCCTCCTGTCCCATTCCCGTAATTATCCTGTGCCTCCAACTCAGACCACAAAAACTGCAGCCTGAAAAGAGAACAATGATCAGACAAACTGCAATGCTCCCAAATTCAGGAGATGTCCCTCACCACTACCAACCACTACCACTGACACGGGCTTTGCAGCCCCACAGGACTCCAGCATGGCTACAGTATGTACAGCCTGACTGGTGCTGCTCTGCTCACACCAAGTGTGTACCACAGTGCTTAAGCAGTAGCTTCTGACACAGACAACCCCCTCTCATAAAACTGTGAAGGAAAGTCAACTCAGCATGCTACAAGAGAAGGCATTAAGTGAGCTTGCACCTGCTACAGGATCCTTCTGAGGGGCGGAGGTGAGAGAGCAACTCGTGCTTGTCCTGAGAAAACACAGAGGTCAGCACAAGATCCTTCCTGTAACCCACCACAGTACTTCCTTCCAAATTAACAGAAGCATTTCACCGTGCCGTGCAACTGCTCAGTAACCTCTGCAATGGGGCAGTGCCAGCATGCTGATGGAGCCAGCCAGCATCACGAGGACAGCCTGCTTCTGTGCAGCCAGCCACGAGGCTTCCAAGGGCACAGGCACTGCTGAGGGCAGCCAGCAGCCTGCAGGAGGCACCAGAAGCCCCAGGGATTCAGGGTTCCACACCTGGAGGGAGCAGCCCCGATGCCACAGGCTGGGAAACTCTTCCAACCAACGGGTTGGCAGGAAGGTAACCTCACCTCACCCAGACCAAAGGGCATGGGATCATCATTGCAGCGGGCAGGCTGACAGACACAGCAACCGCCTTGAAGATCTGTGTCAGCACAGTTTCAACACAAATCCACACTGTTCCCTGGCCTACAGTCTTGTGTGAAGGAACCACAACAGATTTTCCTGTAGAAACAGAATTTTTCCATTTAGTTCTTGAACAGTAAATGAGACCCCAGCTCAGGGGAGAGAAGTGAAACAGCACCCACAAGAGGAACTCACAGTCATTCTGCCTTCCTTTGACCTCTATAGAAAAACCTGCACATCCCTTTTGCTATCTCAGAACGCTCCTGAGGTGTTTCACATCATCTTCAATGCTTTGAAGACATCGCTACCCCCACACAGACTGGTATAAATGAGACACACCCGTGAGAGTCCTTAAACTCTTGAAAAATCTTAAATTAAACAGAATCAGCCAAGCTGTGTTAACAGCAGCCAGGTCCCAGTGTGTCTAACAGTCACACTGTCACAGAGATGCATACTCCTCCACATACGTTTGTTGAGCATTCTCACACTGGAACTGATCTGTGATTTAAGTTTCAGAAGGGAAGCAGTTGGTGCACCTGAAAATAAAGAGCAGGAAGACACACATCCAGGAGGAAACATGGTTTTGTTTCCTGTGTGTAACTGGAATGGAACCCACTGCAGCCAAACAGGATGGCCTTTTCCAGCTCTCCCAGTTATCCTCAGCCCACTCAGTGACTGTAGCTATCACTCTTGGAAACTGTCAACAGAAAGACCAGAAGCAACAATCTCTCAGTGGTTGTGTAGATTCAAAGACAGCTAGAGCAAAGCGAGGCTGTGTAGACACAAGCTAACTTGGTTGCTCAGGTCTGGTGTTGTACATCCAGAAAGCAGCACCTGAGCTCACCAGCAGTACCTCCACAGCTCTAATTTCTCACCCAAAGGTGACCTCCTACTTATTTCTCATTTCCAGAAAGTCCTGGGGAGGGTGGGAGGGAGGAGTCACTTCCTGTCGCATACCACATCCACTTTTAAATAGCATGGCTTCCCCCGCACTAGAAGTGAAAAGAGACCTCTTATACTCCATGTTTAAATTTACAGTCCTGAGCAGCAACCTCAGCTCATCCCAGGAAAAAACAACCTAAGTTAAGGCTTAAGTTGCCTTAAGCTGAACTCACACTCCATCTCACTGGGCAGATGAGTGGTTCTGGTGTCAGAGCCACCGAGTGCTGGCAGCAGTTCCAGAGCCCAGCAGCTCAAACCTCGACTCCTCAGTGGCACAGCTGGAGGAAGCTACCAGAGAACATAACCACTTGCGTGGTTCCTTCCCATCTTGATTCACTGCGCTCTCAAGCTGAATCTTAAACAACAGGAAACAATTACCAAAAATGGACAAGCTTAAGTCAAAAACTTCTTTTGCTGTTCTACAAACAGTCTTCTGAAGAATCAGGAAAAGTATGGCAAGAGTTGGCGAGTCACAGCCCCAGCACATCCCGTGACACAGCAGCAGAGCTCACACCCCACGGCTCGCACGCTGGTGAGGAGCACAAAGCAGTGCTCTGGCTTTCTGAACTGGGAAGCTGAAGATTGCAAAAGAGAAGTTGGGAAATGGTATTGCAGAGAGACCACCAGATTTCATTCAGTCCTTCAGCTCATGGCTGTCAGTGATTCGGATGGGACCGAGGAGGTACCACAGCCCCCAGATGACCATCTGCCCACATGTTACAGCACTCACAGCAGAATTGAGAGTCGTTTTCAGCCACATTTTTCTGTTAGAGCAGCTGACAACTCCACACCTTAAACCCAAACCTCCAAGAATTCCATGTAGCATTGATACAACAGGCTGCAACTCGCAGCAAAGCCTGCAGCCACAGCACCCAAGTTGCGGTGGGGACCACAAATCAGAACACTCACAAGTCCCAACTGCAAGAAAAATCATCTACCATGCCGGAGTGGAGCTGACCCGCAGCAACATGCAGCCCAATTTAATATGGCAAGTCCATGTTATATCAGAATAGAAAGCAAGTCTGCCTCTCAGGCCTGTCCTAAAAATACTTAAGTTGGAATTTCTCAGCCTCATTCTGTTGCCTGCTATGAACCCCACCTGCCACCACATCTTCGTCAGAAGCCTCTCCTCCAGAGAGCAAATAAACTGATGTTCATACAGGACGTTACAGCTGGGCCCCCTGAATAAGAGAAGCAACAATCTGCACAAATTAGATTGTCTCAGTCTCTCAACCACCAAATTGGAAACAGCTTTGGTCTCCAAGGAGTGTGAGCACAGCCTCTGACAGTGCTCTCCCAGCGCAGCTCTTCTTGTGCAAGATCTATTTCTGATCTCAGCCTGAGAGCACACGGCTCCTCGGGCACTTCCAGGAAGTCCCGTACAAAGGCACCAGCAAATGGCCAGCACTGACCTCACTGCCTCCAGGAGGGAGGTGAGTTGGCTCACACAAAGCTAAAGGACATGGGCTCTGCCAAACACGGCCACCCCCACACCGCACAGCACCGAAGGGCTCCCAGCTGACTTCAGTGGGACAGGTCGGGACGTGTGTCTCTGTTTTACACACGTGATGGAGCAGCTGCTGCCAGCTCAGTGCTGACCTGGGCTGGATCGCTGCCAGCATCCTGGGAGGAAAAAAGTTGAAGAAAAATTAATCAAAGCACATCAATATTTTAGTACTCTTTCCACCCCTCTCATGCAAAAGGGCGATTAAATCTTCCCCATGCATGCCACAGGAATTCTTTCTTGCTGCTGGTTTCCTTCAGAATGTTTCTAGAAACAGGAATCAACATTCAAAAAAAGAATCCAACAAGATCTGCTTCTCCTTTGCCAAAACAACAAAAAATATTCACGAAAACCAAACAAGCAGCACTGAGCTGACCCCACAGGGACAACTTCCCAGGGCCAAGGCTGATCCAAATACCAGCTCCCTTGTACTCCTGCAGGAAGAGGGGCTCAGCCCAGGCAGCTATCTGAGGAACCAGACCCTTCCTGCTGGAGCAGCACACAGATCCACAGCCATTAGGTCAGACAGTGCTGCTCCACAGGCTGCCACACCTCACCTCATTCTGCTCTCTTCAAGCTAGATACACCACATTGATGCCAGGTAATTAATATATTGCTGAAAGTCTATCTGCAGTGAAAGGAAGGATTCCCTCTACCTCTTACTCTCCTTCCCACGTGCTGATGCAGGGAGCGAATGCCACACACCTCCTGCAGCAGACCAGCAGCTTTCTTCTTCCAGCACTCTCCAGCAACCCAAAGCAGGCAAACTGTTTCCAGGTCTTCCCAGAGAACACAGAGAACAGTACTGACTGCAAGCACTGTAGGTAGGAGTGAACCCCCATCACTTGTGTGTCAGACACCAGATATGTTGGAAAAAATGGCCAGAGCACACCCAGCTAGTTCCAAGCAACCCTCCACGTGCCCACTGAAAGGAGGACAGGCATTTTAATGGCATTTTTTAAGCCCTGGGTGGACTGCATTTGCATTACTGTAGGCAACACTGAAGCAGCAGTATGCACTAAGGAGTAGCAGATAACTCTTCTGGGGGGTTTCTAAGCAGGAGCCTAGTGCCATGAGGTGTGCCAAAACAGCAGTGGCTTCCAAACCTTTGGGCCACACCAGCCCTCCTTCACTTGGAATTTCAGGGCACCCAGGTGGAAATGAGACGTTGGTGAATGTGAGGATTTAACAGAGCACCTCATACAGCTGCACAGCACTTACCACTTGCAGATCACTATTTGGAACTGCTGATTCTACTTATCTGGGGAAGGAAAACGTCACATCAGGGTTTACAGAAGAGCAGAGCACGAGAGTTCCAGGGAACAGCGAGCACCACAGATCTCAGGATACAGTTTCACAAGATGCAGAAAGACAAATTAACAGCTCACCACTGCCAAAAATGGAGAGGTTTTACTCTCTCTTCCAGACATGTGCTGCTGCCACTTACTTCTCTTGGCTCCAGCTCTTACGAGACCCCTTCACCAACCAGTTTAACAGAATACAGATTCCCCCCCCCAAAAAATACTGTTTCTTCAGAGTTAGAAAAGTGAGGTGAGCAGAGCAACCAGCAAAAAGGATGAGGTATGGCCAGAGACATAGGAGGCAGCACAAGGTACAGGAGACAGAAGTCCAGCAGGTGTCACAGAATTACAGAATGGCCCAGGTTGGAAGGGATCTCAAGGATGATGAATCTCCAGCCCTGCTGCCACAGCCAGGGCCATCAACCTCCCCATTTAAGCAGACCAGGCTGCCCAGGGCCCCATCCAACCTGGCCTTGAACACCTCCAGGGATGGAGCATCCACAGCCTCTCTGGACAGCCTGAATAGACACGAAACTTAAAAGAGGAAAAAAAAACCTGCATCTTTTAAACAGTGGAAATCCTATCCAAACAGCATAAACGATCTGAGTATAGACCCTTCCAGGCAAAACGCCAATGACAAAATTTGAGACACCCATAAAAGATGATGAAATGAAGGACAGAAATGTTAGTATGAATTCTGAATTCATTACAAGCATTAGAAGCACAAAACCTGCCCATGAGATACAGAACCCTCTGGCTACCAAACAGCAGTCCAGCAGCGCAGGGCAGCATGCTAAAGAGGCACTGCCATCACATCCACATTTAGTACAGCCTCATTGAGACAATCCCAACCTGAGGGATACCATAAACTTGGAAGACAGTAGTTTACCAGAGATTATTCCACTGTAGCAACTTGCTAGTAGTTAACAAGTATAGCTTTGAAGAGTGTAAATGCAAGCAAAGTGCAACAGATGCAAACCTGCCCTTAAAAAGCAAGGTGTATCACACTGGAAAACTAATGCCTGCAAGGAGAAAGGAAGTCCCAGCACATCTCACTCAGACACTGTGGACGCCAAATGAGATCTCAAAGGTCTTTTCCAACGTAAAGGACTTCTCAGTTAAGACGAGTTACAGACTTGCTGCCTGACCTGCCAGCTGCTCTGAGGGGAGCCGCCCTCCCTTGTCAAAAAACCCAATGTTTGCCCAACTTGCCATATGGTTTAACTGGCATTTTAAAAACTTGGCTAATAAGAAAACAGCTCAAAATGGTGGCCCCATCTTGTTAGGAAGCTGTGGTTTCTGTAAGGGTTCTCTGCAACAGAGTGGGAGCGCACTTGGAAGCAGTGGTGAGTTCTGTCCGAGCCAAGAAGCGTTAAGTCATCACCGGGAACAGACTCACACAAAGCACTGCCAGCAGCACGATGCAAACTCTCCAAACAGGGCAGGGGGAAACGACAACACAACATGTAGCATTTTTCAGTCACGTAGATCTTAATACTGCTTATAACTATAATAGGCAGAAACTTTTAGAAGGAGGTTTTCAATGAGCATTCTACTGAAACCTAAAGATGAGCCAAATGCAGAGCAGCTAAGTGGCACCTTTGGAAGTCCACCTCCCAGAAAAGCCCACAGAGGCAGAGGACCCATGGTAGAGAATCTTTTTTTCCCTCTTTTTGGATTTTTTTTTTTTTCCCTTTTTAACTTCAACAGCAGCCAATGGGAATGGCAGGAGAACGTTCCAGAAGTGAGTGTGGGAACTGCTTCCCCCTGCGTGCTGTGGGAGATGTGGGTGGCAGCCCGAGCAGCACGCTGACAGCACGGCAGCTCCGGGACTCAGTGCTTCTCCCAGCATCAGCAGAAGATCGTGGCTCAAGAGTTTCACAAACACCCACAGAATGAAAGGAAATTGTTAAAGCAGACAGAAAACTCACATTAAACAGAGAATGGAGTGGATTTAGGGAATCGGAGGTTCTCTCATCTCCTCCTGATGCACAATGCAGATGAGCTATGGTTCCACCTATCTCCTAGCACCACAGCAGAGCAGCTGCCAGCCCCTGCTTGTTTAGTCACCTGCCAGAGAAATAACAGGCATTTTTCTCCAAAAGCAGCATTGATAAAGTGAACAAATGCATGTCAGCATCTCCATCTCAGTGCTCTGCACAGGAGCACTTTACTCTGACAACCGAAGGCTCCTTTGCTCCCAAGAGAACTCATGACCACATGAGACCACAATTTAAAAATGATGGAAACAGAGTAGAAAGAGGTAGAAGATGAGTAAAAGAGACCAATCTCCAGAGCTGACCAAAAATGGAAATGCCAGCAATGCTGAAATAGAAGCAGCATAAGAATAACTTCCCTCCGTAGGTACACGAAATAAATCCTTCTGCAATTCACTTTCTAAAAAAGGGTTTTCAGCATGATCTCTGGTTGTCCCTCCACCCATTCCTAAGATACAAATCACCAAGCAGCTGAGAGAAGTGGGGAAATATCTTACAGTCATTTGCAGAAGTCGAGATTCCTGGTTCCTCCATTTCTGCTTTGCTGAAAATTGAGTTGACTTTGCTTGTCTCAACCCATCATAATCTTACTCTTGCTCAGGGTACAGCAGGGATAACAGAAATTCCATACATTTTCCTACCAAGTTCCTCAATGCATACTTGTTTTACGCACACATGTACCTACTCACACCAGTTTGAAATTAATTTGATCCACTTCAGAGTCACGTTGGCACGCACATCACACAGGGAACCAGAGGGACCAGACCCAACTGCTTACACGTTACGTGCACAAGGACATCCTCCCCACACACACACACACAGCAGTGCAACCATCCCCTCTCCAAGGACAACATCCCATTCCTATCTCTGCTGCAAACCCATTTTTAACTGTTTAAAGCAGCTGGGAAACAGACTAACCTCAACCCCTTCCCCAGAAAATTTAACATTTTTTTAAAAAGGCTATTTCTGCCAAGCAAGCACTGAACGCATTGCATTCCATTTCATTAAAACAATTACTCAGAATGCGGCCAAGAATGACATAAAGCTTCCTCTGCACCCCCCGGCCCCCAGCTTCCCAGGGCAGGACTGCACCGAGCCGCAGAGTGCAGTGCTGGCTGGGCTGGCCACAGATTGCATCTTTCACACGTTGGCAGCAGGATCAGAGGACCCCAGTGGGCCTCAACAGGCCCAAAGGGGGGTCCCATGTATGTGGGAGCACGGTGATCTGTTTGTGTTGTTTGGTGGCAAATTAGCATCTGTCATGTTGTTCCTGCACCCAACTCTTACAGCAAGACAAATGCGAATCCGGCAGATTTGGTCTGAGACTCACATGGCCGAAGCTTCCCTGTATGGTCCTGAGACAGATGGTGCTGGCAGCACCAGATTTAAGCACTGAAGCAGATGAGCAGTGTGCCACAGCAGCTGTGCTGGCCAGGTGCTGCCAATGGAACTGCTGGAGACAGCAGAGCTCCAACCTGCCAGAGCACCAGGCTGACAGCTACAAGCTCCATGTTAGAGGAACCTGCCTGACAAACACATCCCAACCTCCAAGCGCTCGGCCTGACTGACACTTTGAGCTCCCCACATTTCACAGCAGAAACAAAAGGCAGCTTCTTCTGGCACACACCGCTCACCCACCCACACCAGAGCTGGCCACTGATAAGAGGTTTCATGACGTGGCTGAAATGGCATCTCACTCCCTCCCCCAGCGCTCCGTGGGGATGGAGTCCAACTGCTGGAGCTGCTCAGAGCACACAGAGCAGCTCCAGCTGTGCCTCACACTGCCTAACTGGGCCAACATGGCCCGAGAAGAGCCTCCCTCAAACCAATAAGAGGGAGAGCTGCAAAGTCTGACAGTGCTTCTCCTCAGCATCTCATTCTGAGGGTCACCCCTGCCCCAGAGGGTAATTGCTAGCAGCACCCTCTGACCCTGCTCGTGAGGCAACTGCTGGTGCTGAGAAATGGGGAACAAAGACACGGCTAGCGGCCAAAGGACAGGCAGTGAGGGCCACCAGCAGGCTGCTGTCTTATTGCAGCCCCCAGGGCATCAGAGAACTCAGCTGATGCGCCAACAGCCTCAGGCTCCTCTGTCTGAGGACCCAGTTCCATGAAGTGGCTCCAATCGAACAGAACTCCTTTCAGAGAGAGCCTGAACCTGTTCAGACCCAAAGAGGTTACAGCAAGACAGTATTAAACTTCTAAACTTCAGCAAATCATTTACAGCCCTCCCTCCCGTGACCCTTCTCACTTGCAGTTTTCTTTGCCCTCTTCCACCCTCAGGAAAATCTGACCCAGTCACGGTCTATGAGCCACCACAAGCTTCCTACAGCAGGGAGAGAAGGCCTCTGCTCACCTTGCTCTGCACGGAGGGAAATAAAGATCCTACAGAGATATAGACAGACATGGATTAATTCCATCCACCAGCTCAACTTTGTGACAAAAACACGGGACTGGTTTATTCCTGGAGACCCCATGCAGTCTGCTTCACAGCTAAGCCATTTAAAGCACAATTCCCCACGCAAAGCATCATTCAGAAAGCTCATTCCCCCAAGCAACGCTTTTATTTTCTTTTCTTTTAAATGTTCTTTAAACATTTCCAAAAAGTTAGAGGTTTAAGCAAGTGGAATGGAAAGTAAAGCCAAGCAATGAGGCTACAGCCACAGCACGCTGCCAGCCAGCCACGCTCAGCAGCCCACCCTGCAGAGCCACACACACCAAGCACAGGAGTGCTGCGACCAGCTGTGTGTCAAACAGCATTTCAAGTCTTCCAACTACTCCAACCTCATGTAAATAACTTCTACTAAACTTGTTCACAGTGCAGAAGGCAGCCCCAGAGTGCTGCAGGAGAAAGGAGCGGGGCACTAACAGCACTGGCTGCCTCCCCCCGGGGCCTGTCCTATGCACTCTCAGATCCACAGCACAGAGATTTCTCCAACAGCTTCAGATAAGTTTCCCATGTAAGTTCAGAATAATTGCTGTCTGTTGCATTTATATGAGCAGAAAAAAAAATGCTTACCAGATTCCTAAACAGCACAAGCATGTAACCTCGGGGACACGAGCTCCTATGGCTGGAACACCAAGAACACCAAAGTTGTTCCCACTCTGCTTTGTTTGCTTTATGAGGATTTATAAACATAACTTCAAAGTGTCCAAATGCTCTGGAACCTCTGCCCAGAAAGCCCAGCCAGCTGGCCTGTGCCGCCCTGGTGCCATTTGCCATGAGAACAAGCACAAACAGGGGGGAAAAAAAAAATTACAAGTGATATGACACAGTCATATGTTATTTTTTTATGGTGTATCTTTAGAACACGACATTCTTTGAATGACTTCACGACATTTTGTGGTAACGACTTTGAGTAGAACTGCTGTGGGGAACGTGGAAGGGAAAGGAAATCTCTCCCCGCTCACAGACTGTCCTAACAGGGGATGCAGAACGGATGAGCAATCAGAATGGCAGCACGGGAACATAAACAGAGCTGAGAACAGACACGTATAAATCTAATTCAAACTTGCCACTGTGTGTTTTTCCAGCAAGAGTGATGGGAAGCGTGAAAGAGTGACTGTTCTGAGATCCTGCAGGAAGCTGTTCTGGAAACACAAAGAAGGTAATAAACATTAACCACACTCTGCAGGTAAGGAGTTGTCACTCCTGTTGCACAGATGGAAAAACAATTCGCCCAAAGGCAGATCTGTGGATAAATGGTTACTTTATACTGAATCAAACATCAACTCCAGCTGAAAGAGGCACCTCACCCACGGCCTCATTTACACTCTGGTGGTGAGGTGGCTTTGTATGAACACACGGTCATAAAGAGCAAGGAACTGATTTGGCTAAAAACCAACCAATTCAAACAAGTTCCAAAGAAATCAGCTTGCTGATCCAGCTAACTGTGCTGTGGTTAGTAACTACGCTGAAGGGAGATGGGAAAAAATGCAGCTGCAGCCCAGCTCCTGCACTGCACTGAATCCAGCTGCCCCGCCACAGGGCAAGGGAGCCCTGCTTCCCAACCCAGCAGCACACATCTGTCCAGGTTGGGTGACAGGGCTGGCTTCCAGCAGGTCAGCAGTGCGCACCGATCCGCCCTGCAGCCCCATTCCCACTCACTACGTAAGCAGAAGCTCACGAGGGCTGGGGAAGCGGGAATCACCATTTTTGGCTGCAATCTGAAACCAAACTGGATGAGACATACAGTGAGATGTTACACACACTGAAAAACAAGAACAGGACCCAAATGTCTCTGCAGTTCCCTACTCAGCATTTTAAATTTAATTGCCTAATAGCCGTGGCATCCCGGACTTGCAGGGAGTGCCATCGGACCTCACTCAGTGCGGACGGGCCAGACTGAGCAAGCAGCTCACTCCTTGAGTCCCATCCTCCTGTCGTACTCAGGGCAGCTCCCCAGACAATGCCTCACTTTCATGCAGCTGAAGCAGAAGAGCATGTTCATTAACAGCTTCCTCGTCAGACAGAACGGGGCACAGAGCAGCACGCAGATGGGAGCACAGCCTGAGCTGCGAGCTGAGATCCCGCTCACACACACTGCTTTTCCACCAGGGTAACATGGCTGAATTCAGAACGTGTTCCTGCTTTCTCCAGAGCTGCAGGAGCTCCGGGCTATCACAGCTAACACAGCACTCTGATCCTGACAGATCTGTTTGGTGGCCGCAGGCTGTTTCCTGCTCCCCCACAGCTGCACTGCTGTCACACAGATTCAGCTTGAGGAATTTAAACATCTCTGTCATAGCAGTAGGTCAGAAAAACCACCCCGATGTCACCAGAAGTGCAGTTACCACTTGTTCCGCTGCCAGACTTCCGAATTCTGACCTTTCTGGAGCTTCATGTTTCATACAATACAGATTAAGGGGAAAGTGGATGAGGAAAAAAGGATGAAGAGAAATCGAAGCGCTGTGATTCCCCTGGCATGAGAGAGCAGGCAGAGATGGAACTACCCGCTTCTTCCTCTAATGGTTCAGATGGTGTCAGAGGATCAGTTTTAATCAGGAGGGCGGCTGAACACTCGGGGTAAGCTGACCTCTCCCAGACAGAGACAAAGCAGCTAAAGACAGCACAGAGTCCCGACTTTCCATGGAAATAGAGCAGCAAGAAAAGAAGCCTCTCTGCATCGCACACTGCTTGAGGCAGAGGACTCCCTGTCTGAGCTGCTCAGGACAATGAAGCCCCTGTTTTACAAGGGCTCAGAACAGCTAAGAAGCTGAAACAAGTCAGAACCCCATTGTGCAAAGCAGTAGCTCTGTTTGCAGTCTTCTTGCCCAGCACCAGGAACTACTCAGAAACCTGAGCCAGCAGAAAGCACCAAACTACCTGAGCAGCCCTTCCCCCCAGTACCGCTCCCTGGGCACAGCTGACTGTCAGCAATTTCAAAGCAATTTCAGTCAAATAAAAACCAAAAGCCACTACGTATGATTGCAGACGGAAGGAACAGGCAGAGGCAGCAGGAATCCACGAGGCCAACAGCACAGACCTGATGGTGGCAGGCAGGCCATGCTGAGCCCCATCCCCATACCTGTGCACAAGCAACCCTGAGAGGGTTAAGTCATAAAGATGGGGTGGGTGGAAGCTGCTCAGAGAGAGACAGCTTTTGAAGTACAATCTCTTGTACTCTGAATCTCCGTGCCCAGAAGTTTCAAAGCCACGTCACTAAACAGACATTCTCCAAAATGAAACAGCCTCTTAGCAGTGAGCAAGCACACCTCCAGTAAGCTCCCTACAGCACAGCCAAAGCACCGCCGTAAACACATTCTTAATAAACAGCAGAAACAACTTTGCAAAAGATCTCTCACAAGCTCCAGTGAATGCTGTTTTGTTTCTGATTGCAAAACCCAGTAAAAAAAAAAAAGTGTCTGAAAAAATAACCAAGCAGTAGAGAAACGGGAATTTTAAAGCCTCCAAAAGAAAGCTTTTAAAAGATACACCACTCTGTTTGGAGTTGCCAAAGCTCTCAGTAAATAAATAACGCTCCACATGACTTAGACAAGGTAGTGCCACAGAACCAGGAATAATTCAGCAGCTCAATCTGCCTGAAGCAAATGCATGTGACAGATCACCTGTTGCTGGGGGCACAGCACATAACAACACTGCACTCTGGGAAGCTCTGGGTGATACTCCCAAGTTAGGACCTGCACTGCTCAGGACCAGGTTTTATTCTCCACACCCATCCACAGCGCCGCAGAACAGCGAGCTTCCTGCCCAACTCCAAGCACGTCCGCAAAGCGTTTCCTCTTAGGCTCAGGGCAGGCAACGCAAGCCTGGCCAGCTGCCCAGGCTCCCCACCCTCCCCCCGTCCCCACCATGTGCTGCTGTAGTTTTGTCAGGCCCAGCATTGAGCTCCCTGTGCTGCTGGGACGCAGCTTCCTGCAGGAGCCGTGCACTGCGACGCCATTCCTCCAGCACTGCGGGTGGGGAAAAAAAATGAGCAAAGTCTTTTCGGCTCCAATCAAATCCCCAAATCCCCAGTGCAACTCAAACCCACACCCGCTGGTGTTTCATAACCCAGACCAAGCAAGGTAACTCTGGGTCTGAGTTTTACAGTGCAGGATTACGCACTGACCAACATTCCATCAGCTACTCTGGAAGGGAGAGGGATGGCCCAAAGATTTATGATAAGTTGGGGGAGTTAGGAGCAGAGACATCACTAGCGCTGTGCGGTGCTCCCTCACACCCAGCCAGGCACAACAGCAGTTTCTGCACCGCACAGGGATATCTCAGCTGATTTTATGCAGTGTCGACTCCAAATCTACACAGTGTATGAGCACTGCACAGCGCTTCACCTGACTTATGTATCCCAATCACTGAATGGCTTGGGTTGGAAGGGACCCCAAGGATCACCAAGCTCCAACTCCCCACCACAGGCAGGGCAGCCAACCTCCACATTTAATACCAGACCAGGCTGCCCAGGGCCCCATCCAACCTGGCCTTGAACATCTCCAGCATTGGGGCATCCACAGGCTCTCTGGGCAGCCTGTCCCAGCAGCTCACCACTCTCTGTGAAGAGCTTCCCTGATACCCAAAAGCTGGGAGCCTTTAGAAAAGCAAGGGAGTAGCAGTGATTTGCAGAGGGAAAGCAGCTAGTGTGCTCTTTTAAGATAAATTCTGTAGATTTAGATGAGAGAAAGAGAGCTTTTCTTGTTTGGATGGTTACTGTAGGATCCTCAGATGCCGTCCAACATGAAAGACTGCACAAAAACTGGAGGACCCGGTGTAAGCGTGACCCGAAGAAACCAAGCTGTTGGGACGGAGTTGTACCATATCTCAGAACCTCCACTTCGACCGCGCTAACAAGCAACGCCTCAGCAGAGCAGAAGAGGTCCAAGCTCGGACCTTCTTCAGCCCTCCATTCCTCGTTCAGAAGCAGCCCGCCGCTCGCTGCTGGAGGCGGATGGCAGCAGCGCTGCGGCCCCTCCCAGCCCGCTCCCATCGCTTCCACGCGCGGGACTCCGCGCCGCCGAGCTCCGCGGGCCGCACCCCGCGCACGGGCCGGGCCGAGCCGAGCCGAGCCGAGCCGAGCCGTGCCCCGGGGCTGCGGGCCCGAGCGGCCAGCGGGAGGGATGCGGCTCCGCGGGGAACCCCGGCCGCCGCACGGATCCCGGCCGAATCCCGCGGTCAGAGAGGCGGCCCGCAGCCCGCTGAGGAGCGCCGAGAACTCACCGAGGTCGTCCATGGTGCCGGTGCTGCCGCCGCCCGCTCTCCTCAGCTCCTCGCAACTTTCCCGCCCCGCCCCCGCGCGTGCCCGCCGCCCGCGCGCTCCCGGCGGTGTCGGGCGTGCCCGCGGCTGCCCCCTGCCGGCGGGAGCGAGGGGAACGCCCCGGCACGGCACGGCGGGCGGCTCGGGGTCCCCGCGCTCCGATCTTGTGTTGGGAGCTGCAGAGGGCGACGAGGCGTTCCCTGAGCCCGCAGTGCTCCGGGCTGAACCCGCCCCGTCCCCTCAGCCGCCGCCCCCCACAAAAAATAAAGCTGCTCCACCCCCAAAGCTCGCCCTATGCCTGCTGCGGGGCTACCCGGCTGCTGGAACCGAGTTCAGCCCGTGTCGCCATCCCCCCTCCTGCACTCTGCCCAGGCAGCGCGCTGTGACCCGGCTCCTTCCTTATCTTCTACAGAAGTTGTGGTAAGGAGTTATCGCCCCGCTGGACGGATGGGAAGCTGGTCAGAGAGCTGGAAATGGTGTCAATGAGTCAAGCTAAGCACCGACCCCGTGCAGAGCACCTGCTGCTGCCAGCCCTCCATCCATCCCTCTCGAAGCCGGCGCTGCCGGGCCAGCCCCGTGACCCCGCATAGCACTCGGGTTGCAGCCGGGAGAAATCAGAGCTCACTTCCCCGGCGGTGTTATGAGCAGCGCCCTTATTTGCATCAGACTGAATGTTTGGCAGAGAAGAACACGTACGAAGCCCCAGTGAGCGACTGGAAGGGGTGCAAAGGAGCCCTGCGCTTCAGGGCGTGCTTCCACGTGAATGCTGCTAGCAAGGAAGGGAAGACAGCACAGCAGCAGCCCGGCTCCCATTCATTGCTCGGCCGCCCTCTCTACCCGCGGTGCAAAGGCAACCCGCGCTGCTGCTACAAGTACAAATAAAGAAGGACTACGTTTTTCTACCTTTGACCACCATAATTCAGTCTCCGTAGAGACTGTCAAAAATTGCCAATGCCGACTATATTTCAAGTCGTCATGGCGGGGTATTGGGAAAAGTTTTCAATTAGCAATAATCGCGCCTCGGATTAACCTCATTGGCTACGATACTGCCACTGCGCAAAGCTGACTACTCCCTTCTCCGCCGCCAGCCCAGGCACCGGGGCAGCCGACCCTGTCACGGCGAGCGGCCCCGCACCGCCGCCGGCCCCCTGCCCTTACTGCTGCCTCCCCCGCCCGGTGCCGCGGTCCCTGGGTTACCGTGAGGAGCGCAGACCCCGGTTGTGCCCACCCCCGTGTTGAGCGGCGAGCGGCCGCGAGGCTTGATGGGAAGTGCTATGCAAAATAGGCGTGACGTCACGCGGGAAACCCCGGCTCTCCCCGCCGGAGAGGCGCTCCTCAGAGCCCAACCCCGCCCTCGGGGTGCGGCATCCCCTCCGCTGCTCCGGGGACGTCCAGCTCCGCCGGGCCGCTGGGAGCTCCCTGGGGGAGGGAACGCTCCACGTTAAGGAATGAGAGCATGAAAAAAGAACCGAGGTGACAAAGTCCCCGAGCACTTATCGTTCTGTCGTTAACCACGAGAAATCAGCCTCCGGGGAGGCTCTCAAAAATTGCCAATGCCGACTATATTTCAAGTCGTCATGGCGGGGTATTGGGAAAAGTTTTCAACTAGCAATAATCGCGCCTCGGATAAACCTCATTGGCTACGATACTGCCACTGCGCAAAGCTGACCCTCCCTTCCGCGCCGCCGACGCCCGCCGCAGCCGCACCGCCGCCTACATCAGAGCGCGCCGCCGCGCCCCCGCGCGCCCCTCGCCTCCGGCCCCGCGCGCTCCCCGCCGCTGCCGCGCCGCGCCCGGAGCGCCGCTGTGTGCGGGATGAGCGCGGTGGCGCGGAGCGGCGGCGGAGTTGGCGCGCGGGGTGTGCCGGGAGCCCGCTATGCTAATGAGCGCGGGGAGGGAAGGGCGCCGCGTCACGACTCTGGGCGGGCAGCGCCTGCGAGCGGGGGGGTCGCGGTCCTCCTTCTCCTTTTTGCTCTTCTCCTTTTTCTAAAGTAATAATTATTTTTAAAAGGCTCCTCTCTAATAAAACAAACCCTCAAATCCTATGGTTTATCGTGAATATGGATTGAATGTGGAGACTGAAACCTGCACCGAGCAGAGAGGCACAACCAGGTGCTGGCAGGGGCAGCAGGCAGGCAGCCCAGCACAGGGGTTGTTCCAGCAGGGTTCCAGTTTTCCAGAAACTCTGAATAACCAAATAACTCTGAATAACCAAATGGGCAGAGAGCATCACTGCCCGGAGAAAGCCAGCACCGAAAACCAAGTAGCTTCCTTGCAAGACAAGGAGAGAACAGCCTTTGCAGACTGTAAGACATACAAGATTTTTCAGGCACTATTTGAAAATCGTCAAAGATAATAGCAATTAAGCTTCAGTATCATTCACCACGCACCACTGCTGCTCTGTTGACTTTCTGCTGCCTCGCAGAATAGTAGAATCACTCAGTTTGGAAAAGACCATAAAGGTCATCGAGTCCAACCACAACTACCCTAACAACCCTCTGCTAAATCACATCCCTGAGCACCACGTCCAAACGGTTTTTAAACACATCAGGGCTGGTGACTCAACCACCTGCCTGGAGAGCCTATTGCAGTGCTTAACAGCCCTTTCTGTAAAGAAGTGTTTCCTGATATCCAACCTCATACATCGTCACAGTGGCTCGCTGGGCCACCTCCTGCAGCAGCTTCGTATCTATCCTCCATGCCTCCCTAGAAAGCTGCACACAGACCAGCTTGGCCATGTTAACTGCAATGCAGCGGACCAGGTTTCCACAACTTGTCCGTCCTTGCTGACGTGTGCCCATATTTTCCAGTTGTGCCACACATACACAAGGCTGAGCAGCAGCTCTGCCAGCGGGTGCACCCTGAGAGCCTTCAGGTCTTCCATTGTGCATCATTTTGAGGCCAGGACCTGACACTAGCAGGGAGCGGAAATTGCTTTTTTTAATACAAGCACCTATATGCACTTTATCAAAGCTCCTATCACCATCTGAACATAAATCAGAGCTTATTTTATTCCCGGACGGTTCCTAGAGGGCAGCTGCGAGGCAGTCGGTGCTGTACGAGGGCTGTAACCCCGCAGGAAGCTGGGCTTCTGTTCTTTGAACCACGGGAACTGTAGTCGCCGCGCTGAGGGCTGAGCTGTGTGCAGACTGCGTTTCCCACAAAGCCCTGCTGGCAGGAAGCCCTTCTCGGAGCTGGCAGCGCTATGAAAGGTACGCGGTTGGGCTCTATTTGCTGTACCATTGCTCTCTCGTCAAAGCCATGTCGCTTTGTGACCCCGCCATGTCGCTCTTACAGCAGAAAGGACTCGGGTGGCGCAGCTCTGAATTCCCGGCCTGTCTGCTGCCTTACGCTGCCTGTCCTCTGCCTGCACAGCATTTCAGGTGTGTGCTAACGCCAGCGCTATCCGTGGGCCTTTCTGGTTTGTGCTGCTGACGTCTGAGCACTCGGGTTTTCAAAGCAGCCTTGCGTTTCCCAAGAATTCTTCTGTAAGTTTTTCCCTGATGCTGTTCTGGTGCTCCACAGCGTCTCTCAGACGTATTATTTTTGCTTCTAAGCCTTCCCTGCTTCCCTCTTTTGTGGGCCAGCCTACTCGCTGTCTCCATTTGTGGGTCAGGCTGTCACAGCTTCATTTCATTCCCTGTCAAAACATTTCCTTCTGAGAGCTCTTTTGATGGTGAGGGACAGGAATGGGGCACTGGAAGCTGTTTAAGCACTGCTGAGCTGCTGCTGGGAGCATTGGGATGAGCGTTCTTTTCAGAGCCAATTCCCATTTCACAGGAAACTCTGTACCTTCTGAGCTTTCCTCAGTGTTACTCTGTGAACAGGACGTGGAAATGTAGGAATGCTGTCTTATTTCCAAAGTAATTTGGGTTTCTTATAAAAAAAAAAAAAGAAAGTGCAAAGAACCATCAGCATCATTTTCTGGAGAATTCCAAGACAATGGGCTCTTTGCTCTCATTTACCTGCCTCGTGTCCTGTTCTTGGCTTTTAGCTCAACATGTTCCCTGCCAGGAAGCTCCCAGGAGGCTGCAGAGCCATCAGACCGCACCATCTCTGCTCTGTCCCCAGCGTGTCCCCAAACCTGGCTTTTGTACCGGCCTGCCTCCCCCCGCATCCCGCAGAAGTAGAAGAGATGCAGCGTTTTATTTCCAGCTCCAAGAAGCTGTTTGTAATGACCGGAGCTGGAATCTCCACTGAGTCGGGGATCCCTGATTACCGCTCAGAAGGTGTGGGGCTCTACGCCAGGTCGGACCGGCGGCCCATCCAGCACACTGAGTTCGTCCGCAGTGCCAGCGCCCGGCAGCGCTACTGGGCGAGGAACTTTGTGGGCTGGCCACAGTTCTCCTCCCATCAGCCAAACACGGCCCACCTGGTGCTGAGGCAGTGGGAAAAGCTGGGGAAGCTGCACTGGTTGGTGACCCAGAACGTGGATGCGCTTCACACCAAAGCTGGGAGCCAGCGCATGACAGAACTGCACGGCTGCACGCACAGGTACTCTCTGGGTAGAGGGAAGATGGCTGACCATCGCTGTTCTGCTCTGGGTCACCAGTGTGTAGGTGCAGTGTTAGCTGCTGAGAAGGGAGACAACACATAAACGCACTGTGCTAGTGGAGACGGCGTGTTCAAAGGTGAGAAGGCAGTGCCAGGAACGCTCAGGCCAGGCACATCAGAGCAGACAGCACACCAGAGCAGAGCACTGCAAGCTGCCTGTGATCACCCAAAACTTCCAGATGAAAAAGCACAGCCTTAACTGTGAGAAGGAATTCAAGGTAGGGATCAGAGTGCACAGTGTAGAGCATCCCTGCAAAGCAACAGCTGGAGGCAGGCAGACAACTCACTGGCCTGTGTGAGAAACACGCTCAAGATCAAAAATTTCTAATCAGGCAAAGATCTCTGTGAAGAGCAGTTTATTCATTATTGCAGTAATGGGCACACATCCCCTACTGACAAGGGAGAAATTGTGCAACTAGTCAGTGAAATCCACTCTGTTCTATACCCTGGCTCCAACGCAGGTAAAGCCTCTCCTGGCACTCATTGGTTGAGCATCTCAGGCTCACAATCTTCCAACGCTGTTGCTATGTTACGCTTCCATACAATGTCTGTTACCCATTGTCTTTGGATATGTTCTGTACCTTTTATGGTGATAGGAGGACAGTATTTTCAACTATCTGCACACTTGTTCTGTCCTGTACCAGACTCTCCTCTCCCCTATATAATTACCTTACCTAGTGCCTGTGCCAATTTTACCTAGGTTGGAATGCCCCGATCTCAACTTTGTTCAGCAACTTTCTTTGTGAAAGGCAACTTATCCTGTGCTACATACAGAAATACTGGAAATTTTCACTGCAAAAACATAATCTAGCTCTCACCTGCACTACGCAGTAAATAAATATAATGGAAACAGACTTCCCAGCCTTGTAAAGAACAAGTTACTGCTCCAGGGCTTCAGCTGATGTAAAGGTCTCTCTTAAGGCTTTGCTCTGCATTTCAGGGTTTTCTGCCTGACCTGTGGTGATCAAACCTCACGCTCTGCGCTTCAGGAGCACTTTGAAGCTCTGAACCCTAGCTGGAAAGCTGAAGCCCTTGGTGTGGCTCCAGATGGGGATGTCTTCCTAACAGACGAGCAGGTGCGCCATTTCCAAGTCCCAGCTTGCAGGAAGTGTGGTGGAATCCTGAAGCCTGACGTGACGTTCTTTGGAGACACAGTGAGCCGGGAAAAGGTGGATTTTGTGCACCAACGCCTGGCAGAGTCAGACTCCATGCTGGTGGCAGGATCCTCTATGCAGGTAGCGAGGTCTTCCTCCCACGCAGGTTCCTCTTTCTGTACTGCTATCTGCAGCAGCCCTTGGTCCCATAGCTGAGGACGGCTGCTTGCTGGCAGATCACCACAGCCACTTCAGCTTCTCAGTAATTATTACTATTTGTTGGGATTTGGATCCACAGTCGTCCTGTTTGGGCTTTCCTGCAACTCCACTAGCAACCAGTGTCTGTCATGCTGCTGTAAATACCTCAGTTCTACAAACATCACCACTCCACATACTGTTTCTTGAACATGTAAACCTTTCTAAGCCCCACAGGAAGCTGTGTGAAATACCAGATTTTAGGACCTCTAATTCCTAGTTAAACTTCTGAAGAAGAGAGCAGAAAAGCCTCCGCTTGCTGCACTTTGTATCACAGTGTGTATTCTCTATTAGCCACTATCTTACAAGTCGAGGTAAGGTGGTCTAGAAAACCCTGCTGTTGAACCTGCGGAAGCTTTTGGAGAATTAATAAGCAATTTTCTAGGAACGAGTTCTATTACATTAAGAAAAACGACTTTAACGCCTTCCAGAAAGGCATAAACCAAAGGCCTGATTGCACTTCCCTTTGCTTCAGGATACTGGAGATAAATTCCTTGAGCTCGCCCTTCTTAAGCTCATAATCCTTCATACAGGAATGATTGAAATGCCTTTGGTTCATTCTTGTAGCACCTAAGCTGGGCCATGTGAGAACCACCAAAGCAGAATCGTTTAAGGACCTATGATAAGTAGCAAAAACTGCTGCAGAGAATTAATGAAAGACAAGAACTTTCCCTTTGATGTATTTTCTCCAAAATTGAAAGCCTTCACTGCTGAGAGGTTAAAAATTGTTGTCCTTTTCTGAATGGAGAAACCCCCCTACCTGAATTAAGTGCAGCTGCATAACACAGCATAGATATACAGCCCCATTTCCCACTGCCAACCAGCATCTATTTCGCTTTCTACAGTTCTTTCTGTCGCTGTTCTTTGCTGTGCTGCCAATAACTCTGTCTTCTGGTGTTCCTGCAGGTGTACTCTGGTTACAGGTTTGCGCTGGCAGCCAAGGAGAAGCAGCTGCCAATAGCAGTCCTCAACATTGGGCCCACGAGGTTAGATCACTTTGCATCCCTCAAGCTGAATTCCCGCTGTGGAGAGCTGCTGCCTTTGATAGTTGCACACTGAGCCAACGAGCTGAGCATCAGTGGCTATCAGGGCTAAAATTATCTCTACAAGGCGAGTACCTCCTGGGACAGTCACCTTAAAAGGTAAGAATGTGGGTTTAAATAGCCAGCAGAAGCTGGGGCTGAACTGAAATCCATTCAGACGACGTGCATCAAAGCCTGGCTGCATCTTCCCACCTGTTCCTGGGGTGCTCAGGTGGGCCGTGGCACTGCCTCCTGCAGTCGTGAACAAACACGAGGGCAATCCACTTGTCACAGTGACAGAGCTACAGGGGATCATCTGCAGATTCAGAGAACACGATCACTGCTGGTGCCTTTGCACGCTGCAATCTTTCTTGGTAGCAGAGCGGGTTCCTGAGGGTTTCTCAAGTCACTGCTGATTTGAAAGCTGTGCCTGGTTGAACTGACCTGGTTCATCAAAACGCTGCTGTTGTGAAATGTGAATAACGTAAATGTTCAATTTCATCTATAAAGCAGCTGCTTCCCTCCATTCCTGCAGGACTTAATCTCTCCACAGGGGAATTACTTCGGTCTGAAGGGCAGCCATCAGATCCCTGCACATCCAGTGATGCCAGGAGAGGGCAGCAAGTCTCACATATGTCAGCCTGACAGTTTTCTGCACTGAAACCATCTTCACTTAACAAGGAGAAGAATGGTGAAAAGGAGTTCTTTTTTGTCTTCCCTTACTGTGTAAACATTTCCTTTTCTTTGCATTCACTGGCAAAGGACCAGACTGGGACAGGACATTCAGACGTCTGAGAACAAAATACTTTTTTTTTTTTTTTTTTTTTTTTTTTTTTTTTTACTTTTTTTTTTAATAGTTGTCAAGAATGGGGGACAGGGAGTTTGACCGACTCCAGGCAGAATAGCACAGGAGAGTGACATGGAACACAGTACCAGCTGGAGGATCCCATGTCATTTGTGGGCAAACATGGAGCCTGAAGAGAGGGTAAAGGAGGCAAAAAGAACTGCAGTTGTCATTTCCCCCCCAAAGAAATAGATCAAAAGGGAACTGAACAAGAATACTGCTCTTGTAATAAATTATTTGAAAGCACAGGCTACAGAGCTGACATCAGCAAGGAGGGGAAGTCAGCACTGCTCTAACTGCCAGCTGATCAGCTGAACTGCTTACTATGTGAACCTTTTAAAAATGGCATATTGTTGAGATGCCAGAGGATTTAGTTTCAGCTAATCTGACCAGAGCTACTTTCAGTGTCACTGCTGCCTTTTCAAAAATGCATTTCTAAAAGGTGTTATTTAATGAATGAATAGCTAAGTAGCAAATTAAAATTGTTTACATGACTCTTACTATTTGCATTGTAATTTCCTCTCCCTCCTGTGATTTATTGTCAGTCTCAGTAGCCAGCTTAGATTCATTTTTTCCATTGCAAAAATGCAGGATGTAATTACTAACAGCTGATGAATTAAGAGATACAATTAAATCTGTACAGTAGGTTTCCCTGGGGATGATCTCAAGCTTTTATAGACGTGATTTGATACACTCCTAACAGGAGATCCATCCCTGCTGGGCAGCCACATTTTGTTGATCCGTAGGGTGGTATCTTAAGACAAATTATACTATACGTGGAGTAAAAGATAGAATCTTGCCCAGCCTGAAACATTACATTTTGGATCCAACCTCCCATATCATTCTACCACTCCCCTCCTGGCTACGTTGGGGGTCTTTCAAAAGCCCCAGTCCTACCCTTCACCTAACATGCCCCATATTAATATTCTGACGAGAACTGTTAGCAAGCTGTTGGAAGCAAGGATGCCAGAGTCATTTGCTAAGAGGGCAATAACAAAGCAAGGAAATCTGAGCACAAAATCTAAGCTGTTTCTTTTTTGTTGTCACTTCAAACCCATCCCAAGTACAGAATCCAGTGGATACAGGGGATCAATCCTGCAGAAAGTAAGAAAGTAAGGGGAATTAGATATTCGTGTTTCGAGGCTCAGTTCTAAGGGCCAAAGAGGACAATATTTCACTGAAAAGCCACATGAGATGCACTCACTTCTGCTCCCATTCAAGGGAGACCCCAATTTCCAGTGCGTGAAGAAATCTACTGTTTGGTAGTGAAAAAAGCTCAGAGATGTCAATCTACCTTTTGTGCAGTACAGCTGTCCTTCTAACCAAAGCTTTTGCAGAAATCATTGCTAAGGCATCACAGTTTCTACAAACATTCTGGGCACTTGCACCATGTTTATTCACATAGGTTTTCCATGTAAGAAGAAATTTAAGTCTCCTTGGCAGAGGAACTGGAGGCAGGGTTTTCACTCTCCACATCATCTTCTGTATCATCTGGAAGCTTGCACAGCACAGGTGTGTTAAAAACAGAGACTGCAGGTTAAATGCCATTAATGCCAATATCCTGAGAAGGCATGGCAGCATTGCCAGGGAGTCCAAAACAAAAGTCCTCGTTTCTAGTGAGAATTTAGCATTACGAAATGTGACAGGTAACTCAGCCTTCTATCTGTGCCTCTTTTCCAGTTCAGCAGTTGATATCTGGGAGAAGAGCAGCAGGGTGTCTCTTCAGCATCACTGATAAGTGGGTTGTGTTACCCTGACCCTCCACTGCTTACACTACATACTTTTAAGTCACTAAGGACAGAGACTTAAAGTAGATAATGAGCATTTACAGTAAATTTCCTGTGCATGGTTTATTATCATATGTTAATGAGCATACATTTAAAACAAGTATATGAGGCTGAGACAAAATTGTCCTGTTTTTGGTGCCAAGCTGATCCAGCACTATTAAAACTGACCTACACACCATCGGGTTTGCCCATCTGAGAAACGCCACAGAAAGCCTGAAGTTCTAAACCAAAAGCCATACCTGCTTTAACATCGACCAACACCTTCCCCTGTCACTTCTTTGGGACTGTTTTTGTGAGGGAAGATGCGATGCAGAGAGATAACAGCTACCAAAAGCTGTCACTGCAGGTAGCTAGCAAAGACCAATCTCGAGAAGCCTGCTTCACAGCTTACTGATGTAGTTACCATTCTGAAGGGAGTTACAGAAACCTCCAGGGCTCAGTACAAAGAACACAAATCATCCACTGGCTGAAACTAACGGGAAAGGCATGTTACAGAGCCTTGGCAGTGATTTCTTCCCCCTTTACCAGGGAGGAAATAATGCCTTGTCTGCTCAAAACCAGCCTTGACCATCCACCACAACTGAACCTTCTCCTACCTTTTCTGGGTCATCGCTGTTAGGCCGCTACACAAACATTTCTTATCTGGACTTGAAGTGGCAGCTCTGTTCATCTGTGGTTAGCAAAAGCACACATTTGACAACGATATATACTTTTTTTCCCCCCAATAAAATTAGCCTGAAATCAATAGCCTGAAAACAATGTACTCTTCCCCTTTTTCTTACAGCTTTTCCTACTAGGACAAGTTCCTGAGGTTTGGCTAAAGGAGCTGTGAGTAGCTTAGAACAGATCCTTCTGTCCCTCCTCTGAAAGGGGGTAGAGTTACCCAAAGCAAATAAAAGCTGCTTCCTATTTAGCAATCCTTGTCTTCAGTTCTGTGCAAACCCTCAGAGCAAACTCGGTAACAGAGTCCTGCAGCCTGAGGCATTTCACAAACAGTGCTCCAGTGAAGGCAGCACAGACTGCAGATGGCCCGAAGGATCCTGCCTTACAATCAGACTGCTCCTACCAACAAACTGCTTATTTGTGATTTCTTGGAAACGACCAAAGATTCTGGCCTTGTGAACTTGGGAGGTTCTGGAGCCTTGGAGCAAAAGGGGCAAAATCCACCTTCTAGAGTGAACCTCTTCCCACACAACAGTCTTGGATGTTGTCCCTTCCTATTCTTCATACCTGTACAGAGAAAAAACAGACATTTCAAAGCAGAGCCAACTGACTGCTTTTTTTGGTCTATTCACTCAAAACTTATATGGCTTGGAAGGGACAGATGGAGCCTTCTCACATATCCTGTCCTGGGGTACCAGATAAACAGCAGCAACCCTGAGAGGACAATTGGTATTAGTAAGAAAGGAATGAAGAGGGTCTCAGCCAAGTGCCTGAAATCAGCATTTCTTATCATATCACCCAGAATCCCTTACAGTGTCTCAGTGCAGAGGTTTCAAGATCTAAATTAACTTCACCTGAACAGCTGTGTCTTTAGATTACAGAAAAAATTATACAGGTGAAACAATAAATGTACAATAGAGGACTTTACCTCTTCAGTCTGACTGGTGTGGTCATTTTCATCACCAACATACACTGTGAAAATACCTTTCAGATGCCAGATTTCTTCTGGCTGAAGCTTTCTTTTTAAAGGGCAGAAATTCTGGAACATGGGCTGCAGGATAGCTTTGATTTATTCAGGTGGATCTTAAAAAAAAAAGAAAAAAAGAGAGAGAGAAAAGAGGCAGATATTTTTTGAATAACAACAGAAAGCAGACCATTAATCCTTCTCCTCTGATCGTATTGTTTCTGCAAGATTTTTTAAGTGGAGGATTCCCCATTGGGGGCAGCACAGCTGAATGGTCTGTCACCTGTGCACCCAAGTCCCGACAGATACAGGAAACCATGCAGAGGACACAGATGGACAATGAGGAATTCATACTCACACTGACAACTGGCCAAGCAGGAAACAATTATAAAGGTTAAAAATAGAAGAGGAGGGAAAGAAGAAAAAAGCAGTTTGAATCAGAGGACATCACAGCATAGACAGTGATGCTTGCACACTCCAGACAAGCAGGCTGGAGTGCTGGACCCGAGCGATGTAATAGGTGCAATACCGTGACCTGTACTTTTTTGCAAGGCATTCTGAGAACTACTGAGAAAAAGCGTGAATGAGACAGCAGGTAAATAGTATTGCTATACTCTTACAGATCTTTCCTGAAAGATCAGGAACAAACTTGCTTCAGGAAGGTGGAAGGTAGAGCTCAGCCAGCTGGGCTTTAAAACCACTGTTCCAAATACAGATGTTTCCTGCAGGTTAGTGTGCAGACCCCAGTCCTCTCCCTTCCCTAACTAACAAAAAGTGCCTCGTTACCACGGTCTGTATTTTTTTTTCCCCTCCTTCACTACTAAGCACTGTAAGAGGAAAAGTTGAGCCTGAGTGGAAGAATAAAAGTGGAAATGTGTAGTATAGGTCTGCAGACAGAAAGTGAAACAGTCATTACCCTGAGCATAGTTGTTTACTTTCTGTATGCGTTGTCTCAGCTGGCATATCTTCACCTTTAAGGCTGCAATGTCCACATGGTTGGAGTAATTCAACTCTTCCTGCAGGGTCCAACAAATCTTGGCTTAGAAAACAATAAAGAAGAGGAGGACGCTGAGATTTTACTTCAGTAACACAAATCCACCGTCCCTCCAGCACTTCCCCATCCCTGCCATTGCCTGGGGTTTGGCAGTAGACACTATGTGACAAGATTACCTACCCGAGGGCTTGTTGGGGTGGGGGAAGGTGGAGGGAACCATTCAAATCTAATGTCTTCTGCACCACCAAATGAGTGTAAAGAAATACATCCGGGATCCTCCACATTTCTGAGGAAGACCCAGAGCTCAGCGCTTCCAGAAGACTCACAGATGTGCACAGCTGAGGGAAATAGGAAACGAACACTGCCACAGAACGAGGACTGCCTGCCCTGACACGGAGCAGCTGCATGCGAGACGCACGCACTCAAGTTTCGTTTTATTTTCTTTAAGAAGAACGTGATCCACTAACCCACCTCGCGACCATTCCAACCCCCTCAGAGCCCCAGCCCCCCGCACAGCACCATGCCCGCGCCTTCCTTCTCCTTCTGCTCCTGCTTTCGCAGAGCCCTCACAGATCCTCGGGTTCCGTCCCATCTTTGAGAGCAGCTCTAGCAGGCACAGACTGCTGTAGGTGAGACGACCCTCAGAAGGCTTCACAGCCCCACCCGGCCCCGCTAACACCGCCTCAGCCCCGCAACCCGGCCCGGACACGGGCCGCCCGGAGCGGACGGCGGCCAACGGACGCCTCAGCCCCGCACACGGCGGCGCCCCGAGGGATGCGCAGCGTCACGAGGAGCGGCGAGGCCGACTGGCGCAGCGCCGCCGCCCGCCTTCCGCACCCTGCCGAGGGCCGGGATACAACGCCACGCGCTCGCCGCCCGCGCCTCCTCCTGACCCCGCCCCCGCCGCCGCTCGGGGCCAATCAAAGGACGCGGGTGGTGGAAGGGGCGGGGCTTCGCCTCAACCCGCCCCCTGTCTCCTTCCCTCCCTCCCTGTCTCGGGGCCGCGGCGCAGCACGGACGGGTGGAGGCGCGTGGTGCGAGGGTTTTATTGGCGGCAGCCGCGCCGCATTTAACTGCTGCAGTATTTCTTCTTGTCCAGGTGGAGGTGAGCGCTGTTATACGGTGCCTTGGCGAAGCACATGGCGGCTGTGCGGTCGCAGTTACAGACGAGCATCTCGCACTCGTTGTTGGAGCCTGGAGGGGAGGGTGGGCGGTCAGAGCTCTGCGCGGAGCCCTGCCGCGCGTTGCCCGACTCGAGAGCTGCAGTGCTCCCCAGGACAGTGTTCCCGCTGTTCTGCACACCGTGCAGGCAGCATCACTGTGGCACTACTCCTGGCAGGGCCTCCCACTGCACATCCCTCCCGCACCCAAGGCCACGCAGCCCCACGCTTTCCAGACAGGGAAGGCACAGTGACACGGAGCAGGGCAGGGACTCGGGGCAGGACGTACTGCTACACGTGATCGCCTTGTTCTCGCAGGTGTACTTGTATGTCTTCGTGTAGGGGGTATCGTTGGAAGCAGCACACACCGACTTTGCCTTGGTGTAGCATTGATCGTGTGTTTGACAGCACCTGGGAAACACGGAGGAAAAGGTCAGAAGGTATTGAAAAGCAAACTCAGCTGACTTGTAGGCTGTGTAAGTGTGTGCCTATTTGTCAATAGACTTTGACAAGGCACTGAACACAAAAACCAACAAACCCTCCAAATATTCAGCGATAGCTGAGAGCTCAAAGGACCTTGAAGGGCCTCACTCCATAGAGTATCCTGACCACAAGGACCATCAAGTCCAACTCCTCCCTGCCAGCCCACGCTCCCTGAGGTGCCTGCTATGTGTGTGCTTACTGCAGCAGCTCTCAGGACAGCAAAAGGCAGCATTTACCCTGTGTCCCCCATCAAAGTCTGATGCCCACGGAGCACCTGTCTGCAGACAGGGCTGAGGAGAAGCAGACATGCAGATCCACAAAAACAGAAGTGCAGAAAGTGATTTATAACAGCAGAGTCGTACAAACCTGTCCAGTTCATCCACAGGTGTCCCACTGCCTCCGTAGCCGCAGAAGCAGCCGTAGTCATTAAACTCAAGGAGAGGGTGGCTGTCTGGGATGGTGCATTTGATCATGCTGCGGAACTCCCATAACGCACGAGGTGAGATGGCAGCGATGGCAGCCACCACTGAGGAGAAGCACAGAGGTTAGCGTTAGGTGTGCAGGCAGCAGGCCGGGGGTGCTGAGCGGGGCACGCGCTGCCTACGCACCCGACAGCAAGAACAGCACACCAAGAGTCTTCATTCTTGTGGGATCTGACGATGAGATTGCTGTTGGAGGAAACGCAGCTCTTTATACTGCGAGCTCACCTTGAAATGGAAGTGAGGTGCACACACCAGTGTTTATATTATCTAACAGATTTCTCCTATCAGAGCTTCAGGCAAGAGGTTGTGGCTCAAGGTGCTGAAGGCCAGTGGAAGCCAGCAGGGCAAATAGTTGCATTCTAGGTTTTCCTACTAATTTTTTTTAATGCTAGTATTAAGAGCCAGTCTGAAAGGTAAGCATATTTTGAAGGATTCTCTGCTGAAATATACAGAGGTGTGGTATTTACTTTGGAAATTGCTGGCACACTAATATCCACCCTTCTAGTGGTGACATGCTCTTCATGTAGTATCCCTCTTACACTAATCCCATACCTCTCCACAGATTCACCTGGCCTGATTTAGGAAGAAGTTGTTAATTCATCCTAAATCATCATCTGGCATGAGTTGAACTGAAAAAACCGAATCTGTTCTTTACTTGGAAACTATATAGGAGAAAGGAGAGGAGATATGACTGGATAGAAGGAAGTTGTTGTTTACCGTGAGGGTGGTAAGGCACAGCCACAGGTTGCCCAGAGAGGTGGTGGTCCCCCTGTACCTGCGGACACCCAAGGTCAGGGAACGGGGCTCTGCGCACTGACGGAGCTGTGGGTGTCTCCATTCGTTGTACAGAAGTGGGACCAGACAGCCTTTAAAGGTCTCTTCCAAATCTGAAGATTCTCAGAGGTTCTCCTAGGCAAGAACCAGGAGCAAACCTGGAAAGCCTCTGAAATTTTTGGGGAATATTTTCATAACAAACAACCACAGCAACAAAAGCAGGTGTGAATGCAACAAAGCCATGGGAGTTTGAAACCAGAGATTTTAACTGAGTATATGAGATGCAGTCATTTCCCTGTTTTCCATCTTGGCTGTGCAGATTTGGCCAACTTCCTCCAGTAACTGCTGAAACCATCTCACACCCATTCCAGGTGAATGATAACATCGCGAATAAAAATAACTAAAGATAATTTAATTTCAGGTACAAGCAGGTGGCACGGTACCCATCCTCCTGGCAAGGCCACATGGCTTGGCTTAAACAAGAACTGGTGACTGTTTGTACCTGACCTCAGGGGAGATATGCTGGAAATGAACTGTCCTTAGAAGGAGTTTCCATGCACGCAGCACACTTCAGTAGCTCAGACAGCAGTTTCTCCATCACCAAAGTTGCACCCAGTAGGCACTGTGGTTCTCTATCCGAAAGCATGAGGTGAGTTGGGAACCTTGACTTTAGATTTAAAAATAAGAAAAAAAAAAAGGTAAGTAAAAGCCTCTGGAGTCAGCCAGGAGCGAGTCCAAAATACTTTGCTTGTTATCAGACCTCAGAGGCCCTAACACGGTCAAGACTATGGGTTTTGAATTGTTACATACTTGAGATGTTCCCCTTAGAGTAAAAGCCTGTATTTATTTCTACAGTATGCAGCAAGCCTTCTGTTTTAACAGCAAGGGAAGAGGCAAAGCTCATCTTTCCACAGCAATCTGAAATACAAGAGCACTTATTCAGGAAACTTAGAGTTAGCACCCTTCAGCAAGTTCAATTGCATCTTTTTGTATGTGATGGTGACAACATCTTCCTCTTTGGAGTGGCTGAAAGTGTCACGGTGCACACAGGATCCAGTGTTGACAGGCCCATAAGATGCCTCCGTAAGCTGGACATGCTACTGAACAGTCGGAACCAGCACCATCTCTCACAAGCTCTCTGAGTCTCTAGGATTCCCCACTCACAGATTAACTAAGTCAAACAGGTGCTGAGTTACAGGCTCAAGATTCCTATGTCCTCACAGTGAGCACACTGAGCAAACATTACAGGCTGATGTAAAGGAGCCAGTGCTTCAGCTTACTTGGGAAAAAAACATCTTGATCTTTTGACACAGATCAAGCTGCTGACTTTCCCTTCAATATCTAAGTGTTCTCTTTCTCCTTTGCTACTTTGGCCACCTTTACTCTTTTTAAATATTTTATTTCTCTGTTCATTTATTGATGATCCTCAGGACTGTGTGGTTCCTTCTTCCCTATTTCTCAGTGTGATTTTTTATGGATGTTGCCAAGAGAACCTCAAATAAATTGGCCTTGCTAAGTCACAAACCAAAAATACTATCATATCTGGGATTTAAACAGGGGGATCACTCAGCATGAGAATGTGGGAATTCAAGATAGAATATTCAGAGCAGAAACTGTAGAATAAGATAACAGATGAAAAAAAGAATGCTGACTACAAAGGACACTTCCAGGAGACAAAAACTAGAGTCGAGTGAGATGTGTGATTGCTGCTTAATAACTGCCGTGACTGGAGGCAAAGCACATGGCTAGGAGCAACTCATGGCTCTGGTTGGATAAGCACCTGCATGCACAGGTAAGGATAGAGCAAGGGAGCCAGTGTGGAATGTTTTGCTGACATGTAAGTGGGGGTGGGAAAGTTACAAGAAGAATCTTGGAAATCTATAACAGGGATGTTAGAACCTGCAGTATATTATTTGGATTGTTCACATCTCAGATCCATGCCTTCAGACACTGCCAATGGTGCCCCCGTGGGGCAAAAATCAAGCCAAGGCTGATCGAGTCCCATCCAGCAGCATTGCCTGACTGAACCACTGGAGGATTATTTTGTGCACCAGTCATCTGTAGGATCTGCAGGACAAAAGTTGAGCAGTCAGAACCATGGAGAAATGACTAACGTGAAGGAGCAACAAGTAAACCATGAAGTATTACAGAGAATTTTAAAGTCTCAGAATCTACCTGTATCTACCTCAGCTTCAGTTATTTTTCTTGATTGGGTAAGAAGAAATGCCGCACTTTCCAAACACTGTTCCTTTGACAGGATGGTTTGGGACAAAATGGACACAAAACTCTGGGACATTACCACTACTGCAGACAAGACTGCTGCTAAGCATTCCCTGTTTGGCATTAAACATCAGAAACGCTCAAACAAATCCAAAAAGAAAAGACAAACTCTCCCAACCATTCCCCATTGCCCTCCGCACTGCCTCTGCCTCCACTTTGTCACTTGGTTAAAGACAAGGATGGACCAGAACCAGAAGATCCTTTTGATCCTGGTCCAGTAGATCTGGAGGACAAACCAGAGCTTTTCCCTCCTGATGATAGTTTGGAGGGGATGGGAAGGAAAAATTTTGTCACTTGTATAGCTTACTACGGTGCTTTAGAGCAATGCAAAAGAGATGTTATCACAGGGTGATACTGATACGTTGCAAGCCTTTCCTGTGATGTATTATGCAAATCAGCCTGCACTGCCATACTGGACCCAAAGTTGCCTCCATGGCCTACCCTCATGGAGGAGGTGCTGCTCCTGGGCCTCAAGGACTGCAAGGGTTACTCAAATTACCTCTCATACCATTCAGCCACAAGCCCTCAAAATAGTACCCCATGTGCAGATATTAAATGATCTACAGAAATTATTAGAAACCATCACTTTTGGGAATTACTACTCAAGAGCTACACCCTCTATTCCAACTGCTCAAAAGAGACCCAGATCTAACCTCTAAACAGCACTTAACACTGGAAGTACTCCAATGCTTAGACTCCGTAACATCATTGCAACATCTATACAGTCGTTGTGTTTGTTTATCACTCCTGGTATCTTTTATAATAATATCAAACTCTTAGCAACCATTCAGCTTGTTATGTCGGTGGGATACCTCAGGGAAAGATCCTCTCATCATCCTCAAATGGATATTCTTACCACATACATTTTCAAAAACCATCACGAGTGGAGTTGTTTGCAATGCAAATACAGTCAACATAGTCTACAAACTTTGCGAGTTTCTGACCCTGATTGCATCTATATCCACACTGCTAAAATATTCCGATTGGATGCTTGTGCATTTGCTCACTTTACAAGCTGCTATGGCAGATTATATTGGACAAATCTCCAAAAGTTCAGTTACTGCATACTTTGAGTGATCGGTCCCTTAGTACAAAAGTTTGATTTCGCGTGTTCCACTACCTGATGTTGTTACTGTAACGAGATGGTTCTGGCAAGACACATAGAGCAGTGGTTCTCTGGAATATGACTGCTACGTGATGTGCATATTGTCGATGGATCACCTCAAATTGTAGAACTTTCTGCAGTGGCTCAAGCTTTTCAAATTTCTGCAGAACAAAAGCTTAATATAACAACTGACTCTTTGTATGTTACAGGGACCCTTCTGTGGATTGAAAGATCTTTCCTTAAGTTAACAACCCTGCCTTGTGGGCATGGCTCAAGTGAGTTTTGTGTTATATCTCTCACTGTACTCTTCCTTATTTTAGTATTCTTATTTTATTTACCTTATTTTATTATTTATTGTATTTTTGATCACACACGTAGTCTGTCAACTGAGGGCAACCATAAAGCTGATCAAGCCACAGTCCTCTTTGCTACCCCCTCAATTATTTCAACAAGAGTGACTCTCCCATCCATTTTTCCATCAGAATAAGAGAGCCTTACAAAAACAATTCCAACTGACATTGGATCAGGCATTATTGTAACATGCCCTGCCTGCCAGGCAATTGCCCCTTTGCCTCAGATAGGAACAAATCCCCATGGCACAGCACCTCTTCAAATCTGGCAATTGGATGTCACTCACGTTGAAGAATTTGGCCGTCTAAAATATGTGCATTTAACAATAGACACTTATTCTTTTTACATGCTTGCCATAGTGCATACAGGCAAATGCCATCACAGTGCCCATAAATACTGGTTATCTGCTTATGCTGCTATGAGGATCCCACATACAGTAGAAATGGATGATGGCCTTGCACGTAGTTCCAGGGCCACTCAAATTTTCCTTCAAGAATTGGGGGTTAGACATGTTAAAGGCATTCTTCATCCTCCCACTGGACAAGCTATCATTGAATGTGCTCATCAAACATTGAAATGTACTCTTAATAAAGATAAAAGGGGGAATATGGGAGACGCACCGCAAGAGGTTGTATTTTTGCTTTGTGCTGAATTTTTTGAATCACAATCATACAACTCGAGTAGACCACCATTTTGGGGCCTCCCCAGTGCTCAAGGAGCGACTGATGGCTAATGTTCAGAATATGGCCACAGGGCATTGAGAATATCCTTTACCATTAATAACTTGAGGTCATGGACATGCTTGTGTTTCCACAGAGACTGGCCCTAGGTGGGTTCCAGAGCAATATATTTGGCTTCATCTCAATACAGAAAATAGCATCTAGCTCTCAAAATGACTGGGATTGTGTGTTTCTTACCTATTGTTATTGTTTTGCAATTTGTTGTATTGTAGATAACTCATAGGTGCCATAATGAGTGGTACAGAATGGCTGGATTACCAACAACACTGGTAATGGAATGACAAAAGTGGGTGATTTTTCTGTGTTACCAATTCAGCCTCAAGAATTAGAATTATTAGGCACTATCTAGGCTGCTGTGTGCTTCTTCCTCAATTTTAGTAGTGGATCAAATGTGAATTGAACAGGATTCAATGCTATCAGTGCTGGAATCTGTGGGAATAGCTCTTTTTGGTGTAATTTCACCACCCTGTTATCAGTAACGCCCGGTCACGATGCTATTAGCCTACCAGCTAACCTTTTCTTAATTTGCAGAGACAGAACCTGGAAAGGAATCCCAGCAAAGCTAACAGAGGACCTTGTACTGTAGAACAATCAACTCTCTTTCATCCCACTAATCAGGATTTTAAAAATGTGACCGTGCATCACTCGAAAAGAAGGGGCATGCTATCTTACTCTGACTCAACATGTGATTCTAAAATAGAATTCTGGAATACCACCCAACAAATTTTTTGTTTCACTGGTCCCTTCAATTGGCACCTATGTCAGGGACCTAAAGGCTCCTGACTGAAGAATGATTCCAGATGGAACAAAATATTCTAATAGTTTTAAAGGAACTGATATTTGTGGCTGTAGCAGCAAATGTTTTGTTTTGTAGAGAGAGCTGGCCTTCGTAGTTTATCTTATTTTTTGCAAAGACTTGTTTTGCAAGCAGGTGTTCCACTTGGGCTCTGTATCATGCACTGGCCAGGCAGATATGGTGTGCAAATGGAAAAAAACCTGCAGATGCTGGGGAAAATAAAAGCAGGAGAGACGCTGTGGTGGGTGAGAGAGGAAAAGTGCACTTTGAAGCAGGGGACGCCCTGCTGGCACTGCCTGTTGCATCCACCACTGGAATATTCCTTCTCTCTTCTTTCCAGTGGTTCACCATCTCTCAAGGGTTGGTAAGTAATAAAGCACTAGCTTAGGGAGTTTCTGCTTCCCACTTATGGGGATTATGTAACTTATGGGGATTGCGTGTGTGTGTCTGTGTGTTGAATAAAACTCATAATCCTCTGTGCTGCCCTGAGTGCAGTTTGCTTGCCTTTGCTCCTGAGACATCCTGTCTCTCAGATCTAAACGTACCCTGGAACAACACTGCTAAGGCTTTAGACACACTCACCAAGTTAGGATGTTAGCTGGCTAAGGAAAGCAGTGCCAGAAAGAAGTGATGCTCTGGATGGCTTGCCCACTGATGTTAATTCTGTCCGACATGCAACTTAACGAAATTGCGTGGCCATTGATTTTCTATTATTAACCCAAGGGCATGGTTGTGAGGATTTTAAAAGCATGTGTTGTATGAATCTTAGTGATCATTCAAAAATACATCAAAGTATACAAAAGTTGAAGATCTTCTGTAATCAGTTACAGGTATGCACAGAGTGGAACCCTCTGTTTTCCAGGTTGTAGGAATTTGGGCAATGGGCAAACGTGTTCATTCTTTCTTAAGCATTTCTAACAGCATTTCTTGCCATTATGCTGTGCTTGCCTCGTCTCTTTTCTTGCATTCAGCATGTTGTCAATTGAAGCCTTGATCGAGTTATGATAACCTAAATGCATACAACAATGCTGTTACAAAATGAAGGAAAAAGCTCCAAGTCAGGCAATCAGGATGCCATGTATAAGCACGATTATATTATTAATATGATTAGTGCCATTATTATGTAGCATGTTAATAGTTTGCTAATAAACAAAAAAAGGGGGAAATGTGAAAATTCAAGACAGAATAATCAGAACAGAAGATGTGGAATAAGATAACAGAGGAAGAAAAGAATGCTGAGAACACAGGACTCCTCCAGGAGACAAAAACAAGAGTCAAGTGAGCTGCATGATAACGATCCACCTAACATATGAGCACTTCTGGGACATTCTGCTATTCCCTTATCAAAAGATCATTAGAGGGTGGGGGAGGAAAAAATGCTCACAGAAGGGTTTTGCTTAACCAACAAAACCATCCCCATGCTGGGGGTTGCAGGTGGAGCATGAGGAGCTGCGCTAAGTGATGCGTCCACAGGACCAGGGTTGCACAGTGGCAGTTCTGACACTGACTTCAACAACCATAAGTTTCAGATCTGACAAAGAGTCAAAGAAATATTTTGGATGAAGTAGGAAAGGTTTGCCATAACCTTTACTGGACATGTTTTCCATATATGGAACGCTGTGGCAGCAAAAGATGCTCCAGGAATGTTGGGTTCCTCATAAGCACCACTCTTGTCATTCTAAGGGACATCCCCACTCAACAGAAGCATGCTTTTTACATCTTTTATTTTCTGGGGCAGCCAGCAGGAGGGAACACGATGGCCAACAGGCACACAGGGCATCCAACACAAAGAAGGGCACTGGGTTTGGAAGGATGAGACCAGCATGGATTCTCAGCCCTTTGACAGTCTAGATGTCACACTGTGACATTCAGAAAGTCACTCAGCATATGCTTTCCATAATGTAATAGGTGCAATACCATGACCCATACTTTTTTGCAAGGCATTCTGAGAAAAAGCATGAATGAGACAGCAGGTAAATAGCATTGCTATACTCTTACAGATCTTTCCTTTTTTCTTTTTTTTTCAGGAACAAATTTGCTTCAGGAAGGTGGAAGGTAGAGCTCAGCCAGCTGGGCTTTAAAACCACTGTTCCAAATACAGATGTTTCCTGCAGGTTAGTGTGCAGACCCCAGTCCTCTCCCTTCCCTAACTAACAAAAAGTGCCTCGGTCTGTATTTTTTTTCCCCTCCTTCACTACTAAGCACTGTAAGAGGAAAAGTTGAGCCTGAGTGGAAGAATAAAAGTGGAAATGTATAGTATAGGTCTGCAGACAGAAAGTGAAACAGTCATTACCCTGAGCATAGTTGTTTACTTTCTGTATGCGTTGTCTCAGCTGGCATATCTTCACCTTTAAGGCTGCAATGTCCACATGGTTGGAGTAATTCAACTCTTCCTGCAGGGTCCAACAAATCTTGGCTTAGAAAACAATAAAAAGGAAGATAAGAGGCTGAGTTCACTTCAGCAACACAAACCCAAGCAGTCCCTCCAGCATGCCGCATGCCAGCTGTAGTGGCTGTGGTGCTGCACGTCGTTCCAGAGCTCCCATACTCAACAGGCACAGGGATGTCTGTCTTTTCAGTTACTGCTTCTGTTCTTGGAACAGAAACACAGACTGGCGTGGCAAAAGATCTTCACTCAGTCTGTGTTCTTCCCACCAGGCAGTCAGCCTGAGCATTCACCAGATTACTGTTAAACTCTACTTTCCACAATGTGCCTCAAAGCTCTGAACAGAAACCTTCAACACTCCCTCAGTTCCCCCCCAGCCCTACACCTGCCATTGCCTGGGACTTGGCACTTGAGGCTGTGTGAGAAGATCCCCTACATAAGGTCTTGCTAGGAGGGGAGGCTTTCTAAATCTACTGTTCAGTCATCTGCACCAACAAATGAGTATAAGAAGCGTGATCAAGGACTGAAAGATATATGTAGGCTTACAGAAACACGTATGGAGCAAGAGATAGGATGAGTTGGTGCTTTCACCAATGCACTGAATTTATGTTAGAGCAGCCCAAGTACTGCTCTGCGGGAGCAGATGCACTTCCACCTCCAGTCTTGTTCCCACTACAGGCAAGGATGCATTTTTGAAATGCTGCCAGCTGCATCTCAGCTCTCTTTCTACTTACAGCCCGGCGTTTCTTCCAGACAGCAAAGGTTTGTTGTTTCCACAATGGATTTGTCATTAATCACCACAAAGGGATTGCAGTAACTCCCACTTAGGACCTTCACTCTCCACAATGACCACAGAATCAAAATCTGTCTGTCAGGTCAGGGGGGCTCTTATTGCACTCCCACCCCAACAAGTTATCCACCCTAGTTGTGTGACGGAATCGCACCCGGGATCCTCCACATTTCTGATGAAAACCCAGAGCTCAGCGCTTCCAGAAGACTCACAGATGTGCACAGCTGAGGGAAATAGGAAACGAACACTGCCACAGAACGAGGACTGCCTGCCCTGACACGGAGCAGCTGCATGCGAGACGCACGCACTCAAGTTTTTGTTTTGTTTTTTAAGAAGAACGTGATTCGCCATGCTACCCCGTGACCATTCTAACACCCTCAGAGCCTCAGGGACGCACGGAGCGGCCCTCCGCACGGAGCGGCAGTGCAGGGCGCGCCCAGCAGGGCGGGACGCGGTCAGACGGCCCTCAGAAGGCCGCCTCAGCCCCGCACACGGCGGCGCCCCGAGGGATGCGCACCGCCACGAGGAGCGGCGAGGCCGACCGGCGCAGCGCCGCCGCCCGCCTTCCGCGCCCTGCCGAGGGCCGGGAACGACGCCGGCCTCGCGAAGAACGGCCCGACCGCCGCCCGAGAGCCGCGGGATAACGGCCGACCGGGACACGACGCCACGCGCTCGCCGCCCGCGCCTCCTCCTGACCCCGCCCCCGCCCGGGGCCAATCAAGGGACGCGGGTGGCGGAATGGGGCGGGGCTTCGCCTCAACCCGCCCCCTGTCTCCTTCCCTCCCTCCCTGTCTCGAGGCCGCGGCGCAGCACGGACGGGTGGAGGCGCGTGGTGCGAGGGTTTTATTGGCGGCAGCCGCGCCGCATTTAACTGCTGCAGTATTTCTTCTTGTCCAGGTAGTGGTGAGCGGGGTCGTAGGGTGCCTTGGCGAAGCACATGGCGGCTGTGCGGTCGCAGTTACAGACGAACATCTCGCACTCGTTGTTGGAGCCTGGAGGGGAGGGTGGGCGGTCAGAGCTCTGCGCGGAGCCCTGCCGCGCGTTGCCCCATCTCGGCACTCCCTGCCCCTCCTCCCTTCCCGAGCTTTCTGCCATCACTCTGTAACCGTGTGGCACAGCTGAGCCGTGCTCCCCACTGAGCCCACAGCCCTCGGCTGTCCGAGGCACCGCAGTTTCTGTGTCACCCCGAGAGGAGGATGGGGGTCCCGCTGTTCTGCACACCGTGCAGGCAGTGTAACCCTGGCAGGGCCTCCCGCTGCACATCCCTCCCGCACCCAAGGCCACGCAGCCCCGCGTCTTCCAGACAGGGAAGGCACAGTGACACGGAGCACGGCAGGGACTCGGGGCAGGACGTACTGCTACACGTGATCTCCTCGTTCTTGCAGGAGTACTTGTAGATCTCTGTGTAGGGGGTGTCCAGGATGGAGGAACACACCGTCTTGTTCTCTGCCTCAGAGTAACATTCGTCGTGTGCTTGACAGCACCTGGGAAACACGGAGGAAAAGATCAGAAGGTGTTGAAACGCAAACTCAGCTGACTTGTAGGCTGTGTGTGTGCCTATTTGTCAATAGACTTTGACAAGGCACTGAACACAAAAACCACCAAACCCTCCAAATATTCAGTGATAGCTCCCTGAGGTGCCTGCTACGTGTGTGCTTACTGCAGAAGCTCTCAGGACAGCAAAAGGCAGCATTTACCGTGTCCCCATCAATGCCTGGTGCCAGAGGAACAGCTGTCTGCAGACAGGGCTGAGGAGAAGCAGACATGCAGAACCACAAAAACAGAAGTGCAGAAAGAGATTTATAACAGCAGAGTCATACAAACCTGTCCAGTTCATCCACAGGTGTCCCACTGCCTCCCAAGCCGCAGTAGCAGCCGTAGTCATCAAATCTAAGGAAAGGGTGGCTGTCTGGGATGGTGCATTTGATCATGCTGCGGAACTCCCATAACGCACGAGGTGAGATGGCAGCGATGGCAGCCACCACTGAGGAGAAGCACAGAGGTTAGCGTTAGGTGTGCAGGCAGCAGGCCGGGGGTGCTGAGAGGGGCACGCGCTGCCTACGCACCCGACAGCAAGAACAGCACACCAAGAGTCTTCATTCTTGTGGGATCTGACGATGAGATTGCTGTTGGAGGAAACGCAGCTCTTTATACTGCGAGCTCACCTTGAAATGGAAGTGAGGTGCACACACCAGTGTTTATATTATCTAACAGATTTCTCCTATCAGAAGCTGCAGGCAGCAGATTTTGGCATTAATTTCTGAAGGCCAGTGGAGTTCAAACTCTGGAAGCCAGCAGGGCAGATACTTGCATTCTAGGTTTTACTGCTAAATTCTTTTAACTTCCAAGGTCAGGGAACGGGGCTCTGCGCACTGACGGAGCTGTGGGTGTCTCCATTCGTTGTACAGAAGTGGGACCAGACAGCCTTTAAAGGTCTCTTCCAAATCTGAAGATTCTCAGAGGTTCTCCTAGGCAAGAACCAGGAGCAAACCTGGAAAGCCTCTGAAATTTTGGGGGAATATTTTCATAACAAACAACCACAGCAACAAAAGAAGGTGTGAATGCAACAAAGCCATGGGAGTTTGAAACCAGAGATTTTAACTGAGTATATGGGATGCAGTCATTTCCCTGTTTTCCATCTTGGCTGTGCAGATTTGGCCAACTTCCTCCAGTAACTGCTGAAACCATCTCACACCCATTCCAGGTGAATGATAACATCGCGAATAAAAATAACTAAAGATAATTTAATTTCAGGTACAAGCAGGTGGCACGGTACCCATCCTCCTGGCAAGGCCACATGGCTTGGCTTAAACAAGAACTGGTGACTGTTTGTACCTGACCTCAGGAGATATGCTGGAAATGAACTGTCCTTAGAAGGAGTTTCCATGCACGCAGCACACTTCAGTAGCTCAGACAGCAGTTTCTCCATCACCAAAGCAGCACCCAGTTAGGCATCTCTCACAAGTTCTCTAAGTCTCTGGGATTCCCTACTCACGGATTAACTAAGTCAACAGGTGCTGAGTTACAGGCTCAAGATTCCTATGTCCTCACAGTGAGCACACTGAGCAAACATTACAGGCTGACGTAAAGGAGCCAGTGCTTCAGCTTACTTGGGAAAAAAACATCTTGATCTTTTGACACGGATCAAGCTGCTGACTTTCCCTTCAATATCTAAGTGTTCTCCTTTGCTACTTTGGCCACTTTTACTCTTTTTAAATATTTTATTTCTCTGCTTATTTATTGATGATCCTCAGGACTGTGTGGTTCCTTCTTCCCCATTTCTCAGTGTGATTTTTTTTATGGATGTTGACAAGAGAACTTCGAATAAATTGGCCTTGCTAAGTCACAAATCAAAAATACTATCATATCTGGGATTTAAACAAGGAGACCACTCTGTGAGAAAGCCAGCATGTGATAAACACCAGTGCTGTATGAGAAAACTCCCAGAAGGGTAAGGATCTCTCCACCGAACTCTTTCTGGCTTTCCTCACCAGTACGGTGCACAAAGCTGCTGGTGCTCAGTACACAGAATCACAGAATTGTAGGGGTTGGAAGGGACCTCCAGAGATCATCAACTCCAACCCCCTGCCAAAGCAGGTTCCCTACACCAGGTCGCACAGGTAGGCATCCAGGCGGGTCTTGAATATCTCCAGAGAAGGAGACTCCACAACCTCCCTGGGCAGCCTGTTCCAGTGCTCCGTCACCTCACCGTGAAGAAGTTCTTACGCACATTCGTGCGAAACTTCCTGTGCTGCAGCTGATGTCCGTTTCCCCTCGTCCTGTCTCCACATACCACTGAAAAGAGACTGGCCTCACCACTATGGCCGCCACTCCTCAGATATTTATAAACCTGGATCAGGTCCTCTTTCAGTCTTCTTTTCTCAAGGCTAAACAGACCCAGTTCACTCAGCCTTTCTTCATAGGGGAGATGCTCCAGGCTCTTCACCATCTTTGTGGCCCTCCGCTGGACTCTTTCCAAGAGATCCCTGTCTTTTTTGAACTGGGGAGCCCAGAACTGGACACAGTACTCCAGGTGAGGCCTCACCAGGGCAGAGTAGAGGGGGAGGATCACCTCCATCGACCTGCTGGACACGCTCTTCTTAATGCACCCCAGAATGCCATTGGCCTTTCTGGCCACGAGGGCACACTGCTGGCTCATGGCCAACCTGTCGTCCACCAGGACGCCCAGGTCCCTCTCTGCAGAGCTCCTCTCCAGCAGCTCATCCCCCAGCCTGTATTGGTGCATGCAATTATTCCTCCCTAGGTGTAAGACCCTACACTTGCTTTTGTTGAACCTCATCCGGTTTCTTACTGCCCAGCTCTCCAGCCTGTCCAAGTCTCACTGAATGGCAGCGCAGCCTTCAGGCGTGTCAGCCAATCCTCCCAACTTCGTATCATCAGCAAACTTGCTGAGGGTGGCCACTATCCTCTCATCAAGGTCATTGATGAAGATGTTGAACACGACTGGACCCAGCACAGACCCCTGGTGGACACCGCTGGTTACAGGTCTCCAGCCAGACTCTGCACCGCTGATGACCCTCTGCGCTCTGCCAGTCAGCCAGTTCTCAACCCACACTTTTGTGGCCATCCCAGTGTACAACTGGTTCCCAAAGTCACTGGCTTGAGCCTTAAATTATTTTTAAGAATTCTGTGTGATGACGACCTGCTGCACAGGATTCTCCACCTTGTTTTATTTACACTGTTGGAAATTACCTTTCTCTTGCAGTGTTATCTTTTAAGGAATCTTCTTCCTATCTCTCCATTTTTCCTTCCTAAATCTAACCTCCTTGGTTCACCACAGTCCATGAATCTGAAGAGCCAACCTTCTTAGTACCACACGACCCTTCCTCGAAGCTACAAACCTCTGTAATGCAAAGGAGAGGCACAGTCTCTATTAAATGCCGATCTGTCTCACATTATAAAGTGGACCGTGCCAAAGTCAGGGAGCAGAAACACAGTCAGAGCTCTGGGGCTTTCATCCTGACAGCAGCACACCACACCACTCCTGCCAGGCCCAAACTCACCCGCAGTTCCCTCCGCATGAAAATCCCCGCCACCCGAATAACGACAGAGGACAGTTTTCAAATAATTTATTAGGAATTTAAAACTGAAATCTGGAAAAAAAGGGTTACAGGTGTGGAGAGAACAAACATTGGAGTGTAATAACTTACTGGCTTAAAAACACAGCTTTATTTCTTTTTAAAAAAATGCCCACCCTGAAAGCGGAGCCCCAGCCTCCAGGCAGTGGCGGCACTGGCCAGCGAGTGACTCACAGCCCAGCGGCAGCACAGCTGGCCTGGGATGTCTGGAGGGGGCACAGAAGCAGTTCAGCGCATGTACCAAGAGGGAGGAAAGCGCTGTCCGCAGACCCAAATTTGAAGTATATAGAATAAAAATAAACCCAATAAAATGCAGCTCTTCTTTCATTAGGAAATATTTAAAAAAACAGACATACAGACTCTTGTCTCAGTAACAAAAATTATTGCTTTGTGTTTTCAGTACTAATCTGTTAAGTACCCTCTTACCTAAACAGAACTCTCCAAACGTATCACCCAGGTCAGGAAAAGCTCCGGCACACAGGGGGAGGGATGGAAGAGAAGAGCCCTGTGGGCACGATGGCCCTCTCAGTCCTTTTTCAAATACCCCTCTCCCTTACAAGGGATCAGTTTGGGGGAAGAGAGGGAATGATTTTTAAAACTTAAGATGAAGCTGTTATTTCCCTGGGAAAAGAGTTTGGCTGCATCTTAATGAAAGGCTCAATCACCCCCCTTAACAAGGTCTTTGGTTCACTGAAATCCAGACCCAAACCTGCCCCGTGTGCTCCTGCTGGAGGCTTCCCCTGGCACAGCGTTCCCCGGCTGGGGCCTGGATCGTGCCAGGGGAAGTCCCTGCAGGTTCTGGAGAAGGGACCAGATCACCTCCGCACAGCACAACGGACAAATTCCCACAGTCTTCAGAACACAGAGTAAAGCAAATGGGAAGCTGCGATTCTATATTTCATATAATCCCTGAGAAGCCCTTAACCCGCCCCCAAATCACCACCCTAATGCTTTTCTCCCCATTAACAACTCCCCAACCCAGCACCCTGCCCTTACAGAACAACCATCCCCACCTCCCCCCGGCCCTGGCTGACTCCCCTTCCAATACCCTCGCCTCCGGAGGAGGATCCCCTTTCCCAGGCAATCTTGACGCAAGCGATAGCGTTTGGAGAGTGGATTCCTTTCAAAGTAACCAAGACAAACGGTGGCGGTGAAGCCCTTTACCTAAAGCCAAACCAGACACTGGCACTACGGAGCCCAGTGACGGAGTCTGTACATCGAGCGATTGGAAGCAGCTTTAACCCGCTCAGCAACACAGCCGATGGCCGGTACGTCTCACCCCACCCCCACCCCCCCTCTCATCTCATCAGAGGTCTTAAAATCTTACAGTAAAAGGTGTACAAAAAAAGAACGGAGTCCTGTCAGGATTCTGCTGGAGAGTATTGCTCACACTGCGGCACCAAGTCCAGGACCTGGAGCTGCTCCTCGGAGCCAGGCTGCGCGTGGCAGCCAGGTTCAGCTCGCGATATTTACATATTATACAGGAGGAAAAAGAAAATCCCACGTAAAACTAAACCTAGGAAAACAAAATTCTTTCAGCTGTAAGATAGTGTTTTTCACTTAGCAAAATATACATTTGTTTTGTTCCATAGCGATGTCCAACGTTTTCGGATCCTTGGAGTTTCACACTTTTCAAAGCCTCACATTTACAAAACAGAAACAATTAAAAACAGTTTCTTTAAAAAAAATAGAAATACATCAGTTCCTCTCAGCTTTTGCTCTCTCTGCGTCTCTTTCTTTCCTTCAGAACTGCATTCTCATTACATACCGTGCTTTAAAAACACTGACGACAACAACAACAGAGTTGAAAATATTCAAAACAGTTTCAAAGCCAAATAAAAATACTCCTCGATAAAAACTACCTAACACAATCACAAAGCCAATTCATAAAATATGTCTACTAGCTCGGGAAAGAGCAAACAACAAAAAGAAGGGGGAGCCCCCAAAAAAAGATAAAAAAATAAAATAAAAAAATAAAACTAACAGCTAGTAAAATAAATAAAAGAAGAACCGGTGGGCTGGGGGCAGGGAAGGGGGAAGCGTAAACCGTCGGCGGTTAGTAAGAAAGCGAGATGATCTCCTCGGGTTCAGTCCAGTGTGGTCTGGTCAAAGGGAGAGATCAGGGCAGGGCGGCAGGAGCCTGGCAGCCAGCCGGCAGGTGTGCAGTTTGATTCAAGAAGAAGGGAACCGTGGCTCATCCCCCGAGGCTCACCAGACCCTCCAGCCGCTGTCCTCGGTTGGGTCACTGGGGAATCTGTGAGACACAGCAGGGGAAGAAGGGGCAGGATCTAGAACACCCAACAGCTTTTCCTTTGGGGCTCTCGTCCAGTGTGGCTCAATATCCGGACGTGACCCAGCACTGACTTGCTCTGTACCCTGCTGGCATGGCACAGGGCACAGCAGAGATGCTTCCATGCGTAATGGCAAAGTTCAGACCCAGGAAACAAGGTTCTATGCGCTCTGCAGCTGGCCTGCCCCAACCTGCAGCACTCTTGGTTCCACTCTTGGCTGCAAAGCAGGGTCCTGCCATTTCTCCAGCACTCAGCTCAGCTCAGGCTGCTGTGGGCCCTTCCCTTCAAGTTTTTGCTCTCTTTTTTGAAGCTTTTTTTTTTCTTTCTTTCTTTTTAAGCCAACAAAATTCAGCCATGTTTGCAAAGCAGAAATCATCTCTCTCAAGCCCAGCTAAGCACCAGAAACAAACTGATAAGACTCAGATCCTCCCTGCCCTTCTTCTCCTAGACAGGAGAGGAAAAATCCTGCGCAGCAGACCATGATGAGGCAGCCATGAGAACAAGCAGCCATGCAGAGGAGGCTCCCCCAGCCACACAGTTGAGTCAGGCTTGCCATGGGATCACCTCTGGGCCATGATTCTGGCCATCCCTGAAGACCTTTCCCTCTTTCTGTCAGTGCTCTCATTTCCTTTCCATTTGCATCCAGATGCTAAGTGATCTCTTGACAACACTCTGCGCCTGCAGAGCACAAGGCAGGAAGCAACCTGCCTCGCCTCTGGTGTGGAACAGAGCCCTCAGCTGGCCAGAAGATGTTTTGCACAGGCTGGATTGAAGCAGCAAGCCTCCCAGCAGCTTCCACATTTCTTGCTGGGAGCCCAAACACAGGGACCAGCTCAGAATGTCACTTCTCCCACTACCCGCTCCTGTCTTACCTCCTGCCTCCTTGGTCCCCAGCTTCAGTGATACCCATTGGTAAAAGCTGTTGCAATCAAGGGACCCTGCACGGAAGGAGATAAAACTCACTGTTAATCAAACAAACAAACAAAAAAAAAAAGCCAGGAAAATTACTACCGACACAAATTCAGTCATGGCCCAGATGCTAGGAAAGCTGGCTCCAGTTGGAGGTGGTAGGTACAGAGAGCCCCAGCAACCTGAAGGAAACTATGACAGGGCCAAGATGAGCTCTCAGGTCAGACCAGGGAAAGGTCTGGAGATCAGGACCTTGACCAGGCTGAGTAGAGCCATTGGAGACCGGGGATGCAGGCTCCAGGTGAACTACTGCATCCTGCACCAGCAGCGTGCAGCCTGGGGCTCAGCAGGTGGCAGCTCTTAAGAAGAAAGCAGGCTGCCCAACACACTGCTCGCCTCCATCACCACACGGAGATGCAGTCCTTCCCCCTGTGAAGAGCCCAGTGAGGAACACTCACCCCTAGGCTGTGGCCAAAGCCAGTGCTCGGGGCTGGACTGGCAGCGCTGATGTAACTGCTGACCCCTGAGTCCTGGTTGGCGGCTCCATAAAGCTCTGCCATCGGCCCAGGGCTGGTGGTGCCCAGAAATCCACCGGTGCGACTGGGGGTGGAACCTACAGGAGGCAGCAAAACTACAGAGTGAAAATCCCAAAAGTGCAACCCCGTCCCACCCCCCTCCCACAGCCCACAGCAAACCTCCGTGGCAGGACAGCGTGCCAGGGAGGGAAGTGGCAGTTACCTGTCCCTCGCACCACAGCTGCCGCAGCCGCTGCTGCTGCCATTGGTCCATACGCAGTGAGGGGGATTGCTGCAAAGGAAGGAACAGGCATCTCAGGGGCACTGAGGTTACATGGTGAATTCCTCTACAGGAGCCTTTGTTTCCTGCTGCAAAATACCAAGGCTGCAAAGATGCATCAGCCTAGTGCATCACACAGCACATCCGTGGACGAGAACAGGGGAGCAGGCAGCCTTGTGTTGTTGGTTGCACAGTGAATGTGCTGCAGGGGGACACTCCATGCTCTGCTAACCCCACCGCCGGAGCAGCCGAGGGCGTGATGTGAAGAGCTGAACCAGAGAGCAGTTTCAGATGTATCCATTGCTCCTTATCTTGCAAGGTGCAGTTACATCTGAAGCTATAGATCCAGATTTAGGCTATAAATGTGGAGAAATCCAGTAGCACAGGGACAGTAGCTAGCAGCTCAGTGTCCAGAGGCACAATCCCCTCCTCTCTTTCCTTTGATACTAATATTTGAATAGCCTCTTTCTACCTACTTTTCCGGTCAAGACTCACCATCCTCTCCACCCAGCTTTCCTCCTGAACTGCTCAACCCCTTGCTCCTCACCGTAGAACAAAAGAAGCATATACCTAGGGAGCAGGATCTAGAAATGGCTTAATTAAAACAGTAAGTCTTAATTTATACATAGCAGTTCTAATTCTCAATTCTAGTGCCAGAGGCAACCAACCCTCAGGGCAGGAGGCATCTAGCCAGTGTGTTTCTCTTTGCCCTTAAAATGACTGGGTCAGCATTTCATGCTCGAATGTGAAATTCACTGTGATTCTGTTTAGAGCACCATAAAAAGAGGTCAGAACAAATCGATCTTGTTAAGGCTGAAATCCAGACTAGCTTATAAGGGAATATTTAGTAGCAGGCACCACCAGTCTGTTTCAAACAAACGTCATATGGGGCTTCTGTCTGGGTTTTCTGCTCATCCCAGACCCTGGGCCAACATGAGTGTGTTGCAACTCTGCAGCACCCCCAGAGATGCTGTTCTGGGGAGGAAAGGCTGCTGGCAGCCACCCTTCTGCCCCACCACTGCTTCAAGGTCCTAAAACACGACTGAATTAATATGGTTTTAATGAGAACGGAGGCCAGGCCTCCTCACAGACTCTGATTCTTTTTCCAGAAAAACCCTTTCTTGCTTTTGTAGTCTGCCTAAAGAAAAACAGGTTTGTGTCGTGATGACAAAGCACCTGCACACTGTCACCCTGCACACTGGAGCAATCATCCCTGTTTGTGCCATCCCCTCAGCTCAGTCCCACTTGCCAAGCCCATAGACATCAAGCACAAGCACTCGCTCCAAGGCACAAGGGCCCTCAAGCTAGCAGGGCCTTTGTAGGAATGGAGGGGCCCTGCACTTTGTGGGACCAGCTCCAGCCTATACATGGGAACTGCAGCTCTCGACCCAGCCAAAAGGCTGCACAGTGGCTGCTTAGCAGTAGGTAAGCGTAATGGCAAGGGAAGAATGCCACAATCCCCAGCTGGTACTTCAGTAAGGCACTCAGAACTGTAAGCTGCCATGGCACTCAGCCAGGAGAGCAGCATTAATAACTTCTTGTTTTACAGAGCCCTGGTACGCCCTGGCTGCCAGTGACAGCAGCCCCCAGGCAATCACCTCCACAAGGAGAGGCACAGTCCTGCCTGGAGGGAAAAGAACTTTTGCCAAGTCATCAGCGCTCCCCTGCAAATGTTACGGGGTTTGCTGGAAAAATCACACATGTACATACACACTGGACCTAAATCTCCTTCGTGTGGCAACCAAAAGGCTTAGAGTTAGGGGTCAAGTGCACGTGCAGTTGCATACATGTTATCAGGGAAGTGTTTTATTGGGAAAGTTAGGATTTAACCTCTTCCTACTTCCCTTAGGACAATTTGTGCCTTGGTGGCTGCCAACCTCAGCAGACTCCCTGAGGACTGACATGGTTTTGTGCCACAGAAAGTGATTTCAATCTTGTTTGTACTGGTAAATCCAGGAGAGCTTCTCAAGAAGCTTTTCCACATCCCCATTGCAGAGAGATTCACACCCTGAAACAGGTGGGGGCAAGGAAGCTGGAGAGCAGGAACACTATGGAAATGAGATGGCACAAGGGGAGCAGGGTGCTACACAAAGCTGGTCTTCTACAACAAATACCATGGACACAACAAGGCTGGGGAAAACATGGCCATGGGAGGGAGAGTCAACAGAAGGAGCATCACCCAGAGAGAAAATACCGTACGTGGTCCGGGGCTGAGGATCCAGAGGGAATTTACACTGTCAGGACACTGAGTCAGGACTAGTTCCTGGAGAATAGCCCTCTGTTTCCATTTCTATCCACAGTACCCTATGGGCACTGTGGGACTTCACCCATTTCCTTGTGCAGGATATGTGGAGTGACAAGGAGTGCCCCACACCTTCCCCTCCCTCCCAGCAGTGCAGTACTTGCCCTTGCAGCAGATCAGGTTAAGGTCATATGTAGACCTTTGAGGAGCCACCCTGCCCTCTGGACTTTTCCAGCTCTGGTTTACATCCAGTGCAGGGCAAGGAGCTAAAATGAGGCAAGCAGCAGGAAATGCCACATAGGAATTACATGCCTTTACTTGGTATGACCTGCACTGCCCTTCCCAGAGGCAATGCCCTGGGCTCTGATTCCCTCTCCACCTTTCCAGCCGCAGTTTTCAACAGAGTTTGTACAGATGGAAGAAGAAATAAGAAACATTTCCAGTATAACTGTGCCAGGCTGCAGAGCAGCAACACCACTGGAACAGCCCAAAGCCCCCTTCTCCCAGCTTGTGAGTTTAGGAAATGAGTGGGACTGACCTGTGAGCTCAGGGAGGACGGGGGCACTCGGGAGAGGGGTCCGCTCTACACGGAACTCTAAAAATGAAATGCAAGACAGCTTAGGAATTTGTCAAATGCCCCGAAGGAGACCCCGCAGACAGACAGCAGCCAGGGCTGCTGGAGAAGCAGCCTGCAGCCAAGCTGCAACCAGGCAGTGCCATTTCTAAACTAATTTATAACTGGTGCTGAAAGGTGCTGGACTCCTGCCCCAGAGGCTTTAAGGATGTATTTATCCTTAGAACAAATCTGGCAAGGCAGAGCAAATGCAAGCTTTACCTGTGGCTCAGCTCAGCTGCCTCAGGCCTGCCCTGGAGCACTGCTCCACAACTCATCAGATCTGAGCCCTCAGCTGCAATGGCAGTAGGTGCTCAGTGTGTGCCAGACTCAGCTGGGCACGGTTTTTATAATGAAACACTCCAAACCACAATGACCGAGACCCATAAACTGGACTCACAGAGCTTCCAGGCAGCTAGGAGGCAACAGCAACTTTCAGCCACAGACAGCCTGGGCTCACCACAGGCAAAGAGACAACCTCCCATTCCCAGCCCCTAACACCAAGACTTCATATATAAATCATTAAATTGAGAGTTGAGGTCAGGAAGGGATGCTCAGAGTTGCCACTTCTCTAGAAAATAGCAAGATGGTCTTTTCTCTGAGTGTGCTCTGCCTCAATCCCCAGGACCACAGAGGAGGGGGAGGGAGAAGAGGCCCCATTCAGCCTGGAGCAGCTGTGGCACAGCAGGTTCCAGCCATTGATTGCAGGGTCTATGCTCTGAGCACATGGTGGGGCCAGGAGCATGACACTACCCAGTACACAGGGGGCCTGCAGCCCACCGCCCCAGCAGATGTTCTCCAGGGGCTAGAAGTGGCCCAGGCACTGTTCAGAAAGCAACTAACATTGCAGACATCTCTATTTTGGGTGCCCAGCAGTTCCCAAGCCCATGAAAAGCTACACTTCAAACTCCTGTGTTATTTTCAGAGCAGTGGCAACTCTGTTAAAGAGAGACAGACACACATAAAGGCAGCAGACAGGCAGAGCTGCAGGGGCCCTCCTGTGTAACAGCAGCAGCCCTACAGAGGAGGCTAACATGAAGGGCATCAGAGCAGCCTAGGGCTTTTCCTGTCACTGGGGTGTGAGGATAATCCTAATGAAGGACAGGCTGCTCCCACCTATTCCAGGGCTTTTCCCCTCCCCCTTCCACATCCGTCTCCAATTTAAACAAAGACCAAACAGGGAGGAGGGTAAAAGGGGCACAGCCTGGGTCACGGATCATGCCAGCGAACCCCATCACCTGCAGGCAGACAAAAATACCAAGCAGGGAGCACCACTCACCAGGGAACTGGTAAGTGTAACCAGGTGCAATGCCAGTGTAACTTCGACTCGCGTAGGTGGCAGCTTGGAAGCCTGGATAACCTGGGGGAGTAGAAAAGTGCTGTTACTGCAAGCTCGCAGTGACCTCTGTGACTAGCTGCTCACAAGCAACAAGGCAGTGTTAGAACAAACAGGACTAATATCAGAAAACCCAAGAAACTGCTGAGGCAGAGAACAGGATGTATGTGAATCTGAGCTTTAACAGGCCCATTGGATTTTTTTTGTCACTGCAAACATGTAAGGACATGGAGGTTTCCTTCTCAGAAGCTCACAGCTTGCAGACTAAGGCTTTCTGATGCATCAGATGCATTTAGGAACAGGAGATCAGGGAGGTGGCGGCATTTGAAAGGCTGAACAGCTCTGAGTCACTTAGAGACGCCGGGCAAACACAGGCAGAGTACTTCCTGCTGGTGCTGGGCACAGTGCCTCCCATTCCCAGGAAGCCATCCACCCCTACAGGCCTATGGGAACACAGGACATCGACTCAGAGATGAATATTTGATTTGAGATCTCCCAAGAAACAAGTACGTGGATTTTGCAATGACTCAGCTTGAGTCTTGCTACTTGAACATTCAGACGGCTCGGAAAATGCAAACCATGGGCTGGAGATTTGTGTTCCTACATAAGTCGAGTGAAAACGGTGGGGAGAAAATATGCCCTTTTAGGAGTTTTGTTCAGTGGCTACCTGAACTAATTCATCAGAAAGCCTACAGAAGTGCAGGAGGAAGATATTTGGGCACAGCTGAACTGAATGTGGAATAACCTATGTCCTATTCCACGCTGGCCATTAGATACATTCTCACACTGCAGGAATACAAACCGAGCTGCGGAGGGCACAGGGCTCCCTCCGGACAGTTCCTCCCTAACGCAGGACTGCAGGACAAGTTTGCAGTTTCTCCAGATGCCACCAGAGGGCAAGTTGTGATCACAAACGGTCCCGATGCTCCCAGCGTCCCCAGCCCCGCAGCAGGGAGAGCTGCCCTTGGCCGCCCTGCTCGGCTCAGCGCGCCAGGAAGTGCTCTCAGAATAAAGCCTCTAAGCTGCTGCCGGGCACGACAGGGAGCTGGGGACGAGATCCGTCCTGAAGCTTACCCAGCATGCCGATCCCGAGCATGAAGGCATCCATCCCGTAAGGCATGACTCGGGACCGCCCTCGTGCTGAGCCCGTTGGGGACATCACCTCCTTGGGCTGGGCTTTTTTGCACTCCACCTGCCAAAGAAAGTGAAGATCAGACCTGGCTGTGACTGGCACAGAGCATTCCCACTGGACACACAGATCCTAGGCTGAGAGCTGGCCAGGCCGCCACTTGGATAACACTTCTCAGCCCCAGCCAGTGCCACCAGCCAGTCCCCGTGTCCTTCCCCAGGTGCCCTGCATGCTGCCAGCCTCCCCTTTGCTCTGCAGACACAACAGACAACGAAGAGCTCAGACACTACTCTTCTCCTGTTCCACACTCGGCCCTGCACAAGGGCCTCAAAGCGTCATTTTCCTCACTTCCAAATGAAGGTAACATTCTTCGGCCACTAAGAGGTTGCACTGTAACTTCAAAACCCCCAAGAACTACGATTCCTATTAGCAGTTCAGTCATCTCCCCATCGTGCTCGTTCACAGCACAATGTTTCCTTCCCAGACTGGCTGCAGTGGGGAGAAGAATCAATTCCCTGCAGCAGAGAAAATGCCTCACACATTGCCCCTGTGCCACTGCTCTGCATCAGCACCTGTCCCAGGCACTCACCATTTTGTTGTTAATCTCATGGAAGTGGATTTCACATACTTTTTCCACAATGTCTTCACTTTCAAATGTGACAAATCCAAACCCTGAAGAAAAGGCAAAACTTCTCGGTCAGGCCAGAGCTCTACAAAGTTGGATCCCATTACCTACAGTCTCTTATTGGTAGAAGAAAAGGAGCCGCAGGCTTCATGGACAGTACAATCCAGCCCTTGGAAACGGCTGCCCCTCGTCTTCCTTCTCCAGCAAATCCTGCCTTTGTGTGGAAGAAAACATGGCCATCCCATATGGATTCCCCTTTCCTTCTCTTTTTGTACCTCCCACCCTCTCTGAACCCAACTGCTTTCAAAACCAAGTTTTGTTTTGTTTTGCTCTTTAACTTAACTATTTGCAAGACAAACCACATGGCTGATAATGCTGGGGAGGATCCCAGCAGACGCTCACACAAAGAGAGCTGAAGAAACGAACAGCTGCTCGCCAGGACATCCCCATCCATGCTAAATGCACCAGGCCAGCAGTAACAACCTGCACGTTTCCTCTTCAGCCACTAGTATACCACTGGTACAAGCAAGCAAGCATCAGCAGTGCAGCTGTACAGAGCAAGACAGAGCTGCACAGATAACCCACAAGCAAACGGATTTGCAAAGTTTCATCAAAGTAAGTTTAGACTCTGTCACAAGATAGGACAGCATATCCCCAGTCCATGCCTGCACCTCCTTTCTCTCACCAAATCCTCTGCTGACATTTTTGGCAAACACCAGCTAGGGTGGGCAGACTAAGTTTAGCTGACTGCAGCTCTCTCTGAAATCTGAAGGTGGAGGATCTCTAAATTTCCTATATAACGAGATCAGCACTAAGCAGAGCTTTCCGCTTCCCACTTTCCAGAACTGGCCTGTTTCATGGTGCTTTAAAATAACTTTTAAGAACAGATGGGGATCCACTACTCTGAACCCCACTTTTTTTTCCATGTTACATGTGAAATCACTCTCCACAAACTCTTCCTGTTCTGTGTCCAGGTAGTTATGGACCATTCATCTCAATATCTATGAGTGGGATACCTCAGGAATTCAAGAGTGAAATCCTGATGCCAAAATGAGCCCTGAGACCAGCCAGATCTCTGCCAGGCCTGCTGCACCTCACACTGCTGACGTGGCAGCATGCAGCTCTCCCTGTTCTTTCTGAAATACCCAACAATTCTTTTGTTAACTACTGACTGGAAGGTACCCATGGAGTAACAGGGGTTACACCATTTATTCCCTTTTAGGATGAAGCTGGAACAACACCTTAAGGTAGGCAACCAGAACAGACCTAAAGGCTTTTGGAAAAAGACAAAAAAAAAAAAAAAAAAAAAAAAAAAAAAAAAGCAAAAAAAAAACAACAAACCCCCACACCAAAAAAAAACCACTGTTTCTGCACAAAGTGTAGCAAAAGCAGAATGAAGCGTCCCTTTGCTGATCTGGGGGCAGAGGTACTTGGAAGTGTTTCAAACAACCCAGACAATGCTCTAGCACAGGGCTGCTACCGGCCCCGATTTGGAAGATGCCAAGACCAGGTCTGTAGATTAAGTTGTCAATAAATCTCTGAACTAATGCAATATGGGTGTCAATCCTTGCCATGCACTGAGGCAGTCTGAAGACACACTTGGAGGATAGGAGACAAGGATACCCATGGGTGGGTTGGGTCCAGACACAGCAAATATTGCAGCCTTGTTCCCATCCTGTAACCAGACTCCATCAGGACTTGGGTAAGAAAAGGTGACCTGGGAGTACAAGCGGGCTCCATGCCGAGGAAGGGGTGAGAGGCAGGCAGTCTTCAAGGCTCTCATGTCAGCGTTCCTGGAGCTCGGATTACGCAGGACAAGGTAAGACACACTGCAGGCTGGAGCCATAGAGGTAAGTGGGAAGGGGAGGGGGCTGCCTCCTCTCACATATCTGCAACTCATCGAGTTTACAGCACAGGAAATGCACTGGACAAAAGCTCTCTGTGCTGCAAGGGATGCTGGTAAAGGATGCAGATGCAAAGGGATGGGGCAATTGGAGGCAAGATAAAGAGCAGCTGCGACCCGTGTGCCCTGCTGCTGGGATACCAACCCCTCCCTACTAAGGCAGGAGGAAAACCCTCCCTACTTCCCACTCCCACAGCCAGAAGATCGCTCTCACCTCGGTGTCGGTTGGTTGTCTTGTCAAACATCAGCATCGCATCATCCACCTGCAGAGAGAAGGGCTCCGATCAGATTATTGCTCTTGTCACAAATATCACTGACATATTTACAAAGACCTGGCTTCCCAAAACCAGAGGGAATAAGGACAAGACTTCCCACCCGCACGAAGGAAACAGGGTGTGTGCAAACTATGCTTCTAGTACTGCACCAGGCTCATCCCCCAGTACAGGCCGACGTTCCTGTCTCCACAACTGAAGCTCCCCCAGCTCAGGGCAGGTGCTGCTGGGCTGAGCCCCTCGGCCCGGCCCCAGGCCCCACCAAACCCCCCCTCCCCACGCCACAGCCAGCGACCCCAATTGTTTGCCTGCAGCTCCAGCCGGGGGGCAAAGAGCAGGGAAGGCATTGTTCCCAAATCCCAGCCTCAAAGGAGAGGAGAATTAAAGGGGGGGAGAGAAGCAAAGCTGGAGAGGGGAGAGGAATAAGGGGCCTCCCAGCGACAGGGGAAGCGGAGGCCTCAGACAACAGAGCCTGCCTGGGAAAGCTGGGAAGCGGCCCCCGCCCCCACCCTGAGGAGCCTTTCCTCTAAGTGAGGTTTCCCACTGCTGGAGGCTGTAATTAGAGCAAATTTACTGCAAGGCCTGAGCGAGGGCTGCCTCCCAGGGGGAGGGGCGGACGGCTCCCATCCCCCAGGACCAGGGGCTGTTCTCCCCCCAGCAAGGCGAGCCGAGCCCCCTCCCAGCGCATCGCATGACCGCCTGGTGCCACTTCCCCCCCCATCTTCCCGCTGGGCGTTTCCTTGCACAGACACATCTGCACCGCGCCGCAGGTCAGGCCGAGCAGGGTTAAAAAATATACTTCAATCCCCTCTGTGTAAGCCCCAGTGTAAACCTGTCCCACTGACCCATCCCTCCTCTCTAATACCACTGCCTTAATCCGATTATGAAACTGGACGTGCAAGTGCTCGGGGGAGGTGACGGCACTCTGCGTCCAGCAGCTCCCATGTGCAATGCAGCCGCTCGCTGGCTCTGCAGCGGGACAGCCCACATCTGCACCGCCACTTCGCAGCACAGGCACAGACTGAGCTCTTCCCTTTAGCCCCATACCAACAAATAGGGCACCCGGCTCGGCTCGGAGCCCCGATGATGGCAGGAGCCATTCCTCACGTTTCCAGCAGCACCATCACGAGCACACAGACGTCAGCACCGATGCCCTTGGGCTTGTCCGACACATCCGCTCTACACGAGCGAGGTGACAACAGACAACCTGGCTCCCGCTCCTCCTGCCCTGGTGTCCCTCTGCCAACACAGCACCCTCAAAAGGCCAGGCAGGCACAGGGCACGTGGCCCCATACCCAGCTGGGGCGATTCCCTGGGAGCTGGGGGCCAGCAGCAGTGCAGCACGCTGTGCCCCATCTCCCTTTGCAGCTGCGCCAGGGGAGAGTAGATGTGGCTTAACATATTTCGAGGTTTTACCGAGTATTTTTATTGGTTTAGGCCAGATCCACCCCCCGTGCAGCTCAGGGAAAGGCTGATCAGCACCGGCCGCTCTCCTTCACAGAGCCCAGCACATCCAAACACACATCATCAGCTCATGGCAACAGCGCTCGGAGACGAGAAAAGGGCAGCAGCTCCATCCCATAGCGCCTGCGGGCTGAGAGCCGAGCCTGCCTCGGTGGAGTCTTTTCAAGTTGGAGCTCTGAAATCAGGCTGCTGTGGCCGTGCCTCCCGTTACGAGGTACAACTGAGATTATAGGACACCGGCACCCCTCCTCAGCCTCGCACACACGCCAGGCTCCCGGCGCCCTTCGCAGAGGTGAAGCCGGGCCCCGCGGAGGAGCTCCGGCCGGGCGGCCATCGTGGCGGCGGTGCCGTGCCGTGCCGGGCGCCGCGGGGGTCTCCCGTTGCCCCGCCGCCACAATGGCCGCCCGCCGGGGGCCGCGCCGGGCCCCAACAAAGGCGGCCGCCGGCGGGGCCGTCTCCGCGGCAACGCGGCCGCCAATCGCAGCTGCCTCCCGGATTAGAGCGAGCGGCCGGGCCCGCACAAAGCCGCCCCGCGGCGCCCGCTCTCGTCCGCGTGGGGAGAGAGGGAGCGAGGAGCGGCCGGCGGCGCCCAGAGGGGAAAGTGGAAGGCGGCGGGAAGGAGCCGCCATGTCGGCTCAGCCCGGCAGGGACTGCGGGGCGAGAAGCGCGCGGTTCACAGACGGCCCGCGTTCGTTGCTGTAAGGTGCGGAATCAGTGTGTGACCGAGCTGTACTTGGACAAAGGCTTTCTCGCTGGGTGAATCGTCCTTCTCCTCCTCCCTCCCGCCCTTAAATAAATATTTGTTTCAACTCTTTAAACACAGCCAAAGCAGCAGATCTCTTTACTAGAAAGCTGCTGAGCTCCGGGACCAAGGCTCTCCCAAGGAACTCTTCGGCTTGTTGGTCCGGCTGCAGCTGCCCAGCAGCTGAGGGCACAAGTTGAAGGTCTGCTAACTGCGGGCCACGGATGGGATGGTGCGTCCTGGGTGGGTGCCACCACAAGGGTCAGGCAGGGAGAAGAAAGAAGGGCACAGCTCTCTGGGTACCTCCTGAGGAACTGCACCGCAGGAGATCAGGCTGTGAGAGGCACGCGGCAGTAGGAGTGTAGGTACCACATCCCTGAACCTTACCCCAAAGGTAACATCACCACTCTCTTCAGCTTTGGAAACCAAATGGAAGCAGAAGAAAGGCTTCGGCTCAGTGAGGGGTAACATACAGCAAATTGAAACACGTACATGTATATTGCCCCTAGAGAGGAGTCTCTCCTCATCCTGCAGGGATTTGGCATCGCTGCAGGTGGGCAGCAAGAGATGGAGAGGCCCTTCTTACACCAGCACAAAGACAGGTTTCACAAAGAGAACCTCCGCCAAAGCAGCCAAAACATCCAGGTACCCAGACAGGAGACGTACCAAAACAGAACGGTGTACAATCCCTCTTGGCCAAAAGGCCAGTCCCATTCTACTATCTCTCAGTCTTCTGAGACAGTCATAGGTCTCTGCAAAAGAGGAAGTTGATGACAGTCTCAGGTTTAAAAAAAAAAAAAAAAAAGAATTTCCTGCACAGATTTGATGACAAATGTTGGGTGCATTTCCATACAGGCAAGTCTTGAAGAAAGTTGTAAATATTCAAGCAAATGTTTTGCAGAGACAGGTGCCTTCTACCTGAACTGCTGACCGGTCCTAGAAGAAACCATGGCAACATACTGGCAAAAAGGTAAAAGAGTAATAGCTGGTGAGGCAGTTTCAACATGGAAAACATAAACCAAATGATCTAGAAACCACTCAGCCAAGGGAGGGCATTAGCAACCAGAGAGGTTCTCCTGGCTGCTCAGCAGGGCAGTTTGATTCTGCTGATTCTAAGGAGGAGACAGCACCAACCCAGAGCCTAACTCCATGGAGCAGCATGCTGCACCCACATGGCACCAGGCTCTCCTCTTTTCTTACTCTTTTCTGCAGAACAGTTCTCCAAACTCTGGGAATGAGACTGAGCCAATTGAGCCCGCTCCGTGCCACAGGTGAGCAGGCAGCCTATCCAGGTGTTCTTTCCTGCTCTCACACCGTACTGCAGGCACCTGGCAAATATCAAATGAACCACTGAAGACCTGAATGACCATTAGTGCTCCAGCATTTTTGGCTATCTGCCTACCAGATGCGGTGCACAGAGTACCCTTTGTTCCAGAGGCTTTGTTACCACCAGCCAAACTGCCTACTGCCACAAGAGAGGTGATCAGATTCCCCTTCTCCCCTCCCCATCTGTTCATTGCAACCCTGTTACGTGTGAGAATTTGCATAAGTTGCCCTCTGATCTGTGGAAGAAAATCCAAAATCCAGTTTGGAAATCCATAGCAGGTTGACAAGTAGCTTTGATCCCCGAAATTTCCAGAGAATGGCAGATTAAAGATTAATTAATTAAACCGCCTCCCAATCCAAAGTGAGGGAAATCACGTCTACCACATGTGCAGGAAACTTTCTTTCCTTTAAAGAAACTCTCTATCAGTACCTAAAGGTTCTCCAGTTAGTCAGCAGGAAAACTCATTTAACATATCCAAGCCAAGCACACCATTTTTCTGGCAGGTGTACATGAATATGTATTTACGATAGACACACAAACTGTCATTAAAACCAGTTCACAGTGGTTTTTCTCTTGGTCAGGACAGTAGTAGAGCTTTCGCCTGAGTGACATCTCAGAATCTGTCTTAAGCAAACGGTCCAGAATTTAGACCGAGTATTAGATGGCAACCTAAAGGTCAGAATCATACTCTGACCTCAGCAGATTTTTTTTTCTTGCTTGCTTCCAGGATATTTTTAGAGAGACAGCAGGTCTCTCTCTGGGCACGATCTGCCTTACTGACAAGCTGAGGTTTCACGAGCAGCTCATCCAAATGTGCAGATCACCTGCAAGCCTAGGGAGGGATGCAGACTGTCTTCAAGTACTTTTCAAGCACTCTTGGAGCCACAACTGATTAGTGAGTCATGCAGAACCCTCTTTGTGAATAAATTTTTTGCACTTCTTCCTCACTCAATGCAAAACCACAAGAAAGCCACCAAGCACAAGACTGTGGCCCAGGCTCCCATTCCTCCCAGTACCTCTACATTTCTAGTTTCTGAAAGGAACAACGTCTCTACCAATGACAAATAAAAGCCAGCTTGCACCAAGTAAGAGGGGAGGTCCACATTGCCCAACACACCCAAGGCATCAATAGCAACCACTCTGAGAAGAACATACAGCCAAAGGAAAGACATGATAGACCCCAGAATTTTCCCTCAGCTTCCAGTCATTTGTGATTCAGGGATTTCCCAAACTTGAAAGGATGTCTGTGTATTGAAAAGGCTTCCACAAACTTGTCCAATCATTTGGGAATCTACATAAATTTTATCAACAATATTCTGGGGCAAAGGTTTCACAGTTCAGTTGGCTGTGACAAAAAAATAGACCTTATTTGTTTTGAGCCTCTTACCTTGACATTTATTCAACCCTCTCTACCCCAAAAGCTCATCAAATCAACCTTTGACAAAGAAAGATGGTATGAGGTTGTTTTGTTTTTTTCCCAGTTATTATTTGAAATAAAGTAACCTTGCCTACAAGCTCTGAGACCAAACAGTCCAAAGAAGTTACTCTGATGGGCAATCTCCTTTCCCCCTGAAAAAAAAGAATCAGAACAACAGATTCCCACAGGTTGAAGTAGAAAAGGAGGAAGCTGGGACTTGAGCTCCAGAAGCATCCTCATACACGCTGAGCAAGACAGAGAACCAGCTATTAGCTATGCCTGAGGTGCTACTTACAAGATATCTTCCTCCTTTCTTTCTGTTTCAGGTTTCAGAGAGGGTGGTACCCTGAATCTAAAGAGGCTGTTGAAATACTTCCTTGTGAAGTCTCAAGATCTCCAACGCTCTCCAACTTGAGCCAAGACATTTGGCTACCCATACTGTGAATGTAATTCTCCGGACTTCTACAGTTGAAAAAATCTTGTCCTTTAGAAAGTATGTCCATGGACTCAGCTCACACCTCAGAGATGCAGGTTTTGGAGCCAGAAGTGTTTCCTAGAGATCCCACTATGTTTAAAGCCCAAGCAGCTGCACCTGGCAAACAAAAGCCATCTTGAGAGGCACTTCTCAGTCTCTCTCCCTGCACTAAAACAAAACAAACCGGAAAAAAAGAAAAAAAAAAAGACAAGAAAGCCACTTCATTTTTTTTTTTCCCCTCATGAAAACATTCAACCCATATTTTTCATTCATGGTTTTGAGGGAAAAAGAAAGTATTTTTTCTAAGCAGAGAAACTCTCATATTGTATTTGGAATCACCTTTTTTTTTTTCCTGTCAAAACCAAGTACTCTGATACAAAGAGTTGGGGTGCTACCCTATCCATCTCTCCCTTTATCAGTATTGCTCAGGGATTTCCTTCTCACACTTCTTCATTTTTCCTTTGTCACTTTTATTTTACAAAGCTCGGAGAAGATTTTGGACTTGGCAAGGAAAGAAACCAAAACAAAAATAGGACAGTTGGGAGAAATGCCAAAACAGAGATGGCAGTCCTGGGAATTTTGTGGGATTTTTTTTTTTTAATGGAAAAGCATTTCATTTTGAAACCAATCAAACTTCCATTATTTTTCCTGCTAGTGAACACTAGAGACTCCAAGTGCTGCTTCTTATCCAAAATACACCAATACCAACTAAACTAGCTTGGTGGACTGACAAGATGCAATTCACGCATTTGGACAACAGAACATGATCATAATCTCATTTGACCTTGTCTGTATTGCAGGCCGTAGAACTTCCTCTCATAAAGCATGCTTTCTGGCTAGACTAGAATGTATTTTTCAAAAAGCACCTGTCCTGATGCAAAGGTTTCAAGGTGGCAAGTCTTAGGCCTGCAGTCTCAGGATTACTGGGAAGACAACCTCCAGCAGCCTGAACAGAGGATGACCTCTCTCTGAAGCCAAATCCACACCGAACCAGCCATTGAAGACTGACTACAGCTCACCCCCAGGAGCCTGGTAGCTTGGTTTTGCAGAATCAAGACAGCACGTCTCCCATTTCTACCCCTTCCAGAATCTAACCGCTCTCCAACAGGAGGAAAGAAGAGAGATTTTTCTCCCTGTCTGATCCCGGAAAAACAGGAGGTCACTCAGAAGATGAGGGAACACAAAGCCAGTCCTCCAAGAAGGGCATCCTTAACAGCTCCTGTTCAGACAGTCACAGTCCAATCCCAAATGACTTGAACAGCTTTTTTTTTTTTTTCCAGAGAGGCTTTATAAGATGACATGACTGAAGCTTCACCTCTCACTTGGAGGTGTCTTAAATTAAGGAGATGAACGACCACAAGGGCAGGTGCGGTGTATACCTTTAAAGAAGGGATCTTAAGGAACCTCTGAAAGCTATGAGGCCTCAGAGTATCCTAACAAACACCAGAAGAGCCTTTGCACCAAAATCATGTTCTTCATAATAATGACTCACATCTGAAATTGCAGCAACAGGCTTTTCTTTGCCCTAGAAACCAGAAAGGCACATTCTGAGCCCGGAACCCCAGCTCTGATGGCCACAGAGGCTTTCCTCTGAAATGTGTTTCCACTGATCCCACAAAACAGCTCTACAGAACTACCAACTGCAGAGAATTTCTCGAGAAACAGTTTTCCTGGCCTTTGATGAATTATTTGAGGCATGGCCTAGAAGATAGTTAAAGGCCAGGAAGCACACTTTACACCAGAGCTCTGATGAACCTCCTCAGCTCATACAGCCAGATGAGTCAGAAAACTGCCCCAAAAACAGACAGTTAATGTGACCAGCCCTGACCTCTCCCCACAGAAACTCCCAAGAGAAGAGGCCAGCTGCATTGGCCTCATGCAGACTTTGAGCACCGGATGTCATCCAGGATGCTGGTTCTTCAGCAATGAATCACACTGAACTATGCAGAACTCTCCCCTGCCCAGACCCAGGAAAACAATCTGACACAACCAGTTCTTGCCAGTCTCCTGGTGTCAGGACACCTTTCAACACACGACCGTTGAACAAGAGGAACACAGGAGGATAACACTCCAAAAGAACTGGAAAGTTCTTCTGAAACTAGAACAACAGAATGTAACTGCTTGTAAATTGAGTGCTAGGTGATACACCTTCTGCTTCAAATTAACAGAGGTACAGTTAAGGTTAAAAGGGGATTATGGCCAAGAAATTTTGGTTTCTATCGAACACATCCAGCAGCAGCAGCACAGAAACACATGGAGCTAACAGACTTCAGATGACAGATAAATGGACAACACCACCTTTAGTGGAGCCCTTCAGTGACACCATGTGAAAGTTCCCAGGGACACAACGGAGCTTGCTTATTTCTAACAGAAAATAAAAACCATATAGCACTTACGAACAGCAAATGTGAGGACTTCTGATGACTTTTGCCATTACCACTCCCTTAGGGCTGAACAGAAACACTAAGAAGTTCCACTTTGCAGCCATGACAACATCCCAGAACACGCACAGATTTGGCTTTCAAAGCTGAGTAAAGGTGAACTAACTGAACTAACACTCCAAATTTTCATCCCAAAAGTTCCAATTATGCAACAAAACTGATTTAAAATCTCCCTTCCTGTTCACCAACTAATGTACCTTAAAACAGCATCACCTTTTTGCATAATCTTTCAGAAGAAAATGAGTAACAAAGCCTTCATCCCTCACGCTCTTCACAGCTCCACATCCAGGGTGTAATCGCCAACGTCCTGGCCAGACCGCCACCCAGCAAACCACATTCTGTCTCCATGGCCAGGCAGGAAGTTCCCAACAGCTACAGAATCCAACGTTTCTCCTCCAGAGCAACAGTAAGTGCACAATGCTACTGAGCAACAGTGAAACAGTTACACTGCCCTGTCCCAGAAGTGACCACACACAGCTTCTGGCTACAGTAATCCCATCAGTTCCTAAAGCCCTTACAAATCTTGGGACCCTTCAGTCTAGTATTACTGAGTTGTTCCTGAGGACACTCACAGACTGAGCCTCGCACTGAGCCAACTCTGTTTTTACTCATGATTTGCACACCTGGCTGCCACAGAGCAAAGGCACAAACAACTTCAATCCACAGAAGCCCGCTCTCCCCTGAGCCACCAGCTGGCACAGAAGTCCCAGGCCAACACAAGGCAAAGCAATTGTGCCAGTTTTTCTTCAAACATCCAAAAACAACATCAGCACTTGCCCAAGACTCAGCAGGGAAAAGTTTCAGGACAAAAAGGCTTATTTTAATAAAAGATTACAGAAATACCAATCTTAAAAAGAGACCAAAAATCACATGTTTGATGCTGCAGCAGCCCTGGTAAGAGAGTCTGCAAATCATCCTTCAGCGTTTGAACAAACGACGAATATACAGGACCAAAATCTCATAACCAACTTCTGAATAGGAGAAAAAAAATGGAAAACCATTTCCCTTAACCTAGGTCTTAGTGACTGCAGGAACAAGCACAAGCCCTTTGTTTCAAATCTGCACAGGGCCACGGCCCCTACAAACACATTACAGCTACCTAACCTCTGTAACTGACCTTCAATTTACTTAACCCCATGCAAAAGACTTGCAGGCTCCTAATCCCGCCTCCAAAAGTTCATAAAACTCCTGCTTGCCCCAGAAGCAACAGCTTTGATCCAACACCACTCGAGAGACTTACCTTCCCAAACTGCTCAAAATACTGTTTCACATCCTCCACAGTAGTGTTCACTGACAGACCACCCACAAATATCTTCTTCGTTCGGGTCACCATCTGGAAAAGGGAAGGACAGGAATTCACCAAATAAACTGAGAGCAAGTGGAGAATGAGACTCAAAAGGCCACTAACTCACCCTCTGCTGCCAGGAGGCGGCTGCCTCTCTGCTGCAGTCGATCTCCCACCCACTCAAAGCGCCCCAAATGCCCACACCGGGCCCCACATGTGCTCTCCCCACAGCAGCTCAGTAACTCCATCTCCTTCTTGCACAGCACACTACAGCCTCTCCTCTCACCAAGCTGCTGCCTTGGCACCTCTGCATCCCAAAGAAGCAACCTCGACTTCCCCGGTCATCCAGCTCCTCCCACAGCCCTACTGCTTCACACACCCAGCCTCTTCCAGGCTCCCCTGGGGAAATATGCTCTGATTCCCCAAGCAGGAAGACAGGCTGGAGGCCCTCCAGCTCAGCCTGAGCCTCCAGAGGTAGGCTCTCCAGGCTTCACCATCCTAGCTACCTAACTGCACAGCACCCAGCCTCGAATGGGATAAGACTCATCACATACCACTGCCCAGTCACCTCCTGGTTGAATCTTGTTTGGCTTTGCAAGAAAGCAAAAAGACGACCTCTCTGCCACTTCTCGCTCATACTGCTGGGACAAGGCAACAAACTAACTACCTTGAGAGGGGCCACTGCTGCCAGGCTGAGACACACTGACATCCTTTCAACTGGCTCTCCAGCTGCATCCTCCCCTTAGCTGCTTGGCTACACCCCTGCTCTCAGAGGAACACATGGTCCTAATTACCCCAAGGAGCATAGGGCTAATCCACAGCAATTCCCTGGCTTGGAGAGCAGCCCGTTCTAACACTAAAGCACCTTCTGTCACCAAACTGCTTAATGGAATTAACCCAATTCCTACCATGTGCTTCCTGGCTTCAGTTACTTGGGATACCTGCTCACCAATTGTTCTCCGTGCCTGATCCCCACTACTTCCCTCCAGCACCAGCCTTCTCCTCCCTCTGTGCTTCTCCACACTGCTTCTCTGCCCAGCTCCTCCTCCTGTGACAGCACACAGAATTGAGATCCTGAACTTTAAAACTCCCATCTAAGAGCAAACCTAAAAGGAGATCCAAAGCCTAATAGCAGTATCCAGCCTGCTATTGGATGCTGTTAGAAGTCTCTAGCTGCACACCTGGAAAGAGTTCCTGCAACTGTTCATTTCAATGCCAGTCTTGCAGCCAAGGCCCAATACCAAATTCCTTCTGCCTTTTCCAGTACTGAATGCACAAGGCCACTTCACAAAACGAAATCCTTCACCCCTTCCCTGCCATACACACATTCATTCACACATCTGTACACACAACCCCCTTTTCCACCTGTATCACAGCACAGCACAGCACTGTCCTGTGTCTCCTTAGGCCTGCAACTTCCAGACACTGACTGCAACTTCCAAAGGACCAGGTTCACGCTGGGCAGAGTTTATTTTACCACTTTTAACTATTGCATCCCACAGTATAACCGAGGGAGGATGCTGGTTCTTCCAGCAACATACAACCCCAGCACTGCACTGCACACCTGAAAGGAGCAGCTCCAAGCAAACCAAGAGAATGACTCTGTTGCATGCACTGGAACCCCACGCAGAGGACAAAATTCACCACCACCAGCCCTGGAGGGGCAATGTCTGCCCACAGAACCCACCTTGGGCTGTGCTCGGCGGGGGAACGCTACCTTCGGGTCAATCTGAAAGAGAAGACAAAGAAGAGGTGAACACACTTTTGTTGCCTATTTACAAACACGGCATTTCCTCCATGTGCACAGCTGTCTCCACCCACGTGGCACCTTGCTAAACACCCGAAGAATCTACCTGAAGTGCATAGGAGCAGGCTGCAGACATCTTCCCTGCTCGGTAAGGTGTAATCCATGGAGACTACAAGTCCCAGCATGCAGCAGTCTGTCTCCAGCTGAGCGCTGGCCAGACGGCACCCGAGAGCCCATCACGTGCTGGGATTAACAGGCTCGGCTGCACCCTCCTGCTCAGCCTGCCCCCGGGTGCCCTCCATCATCAGGGTCATATTAAAAGTGCTTTCTTTTGCCTTTTTGCTCTCCCTCCCCCTTCGCTCTATCTACAAGCACAGGGCTCACCTGATTAACAACAGGGTAGAAAAGAGGCAAAAAGCCCAACGTTTCACCCCAAAACCAGAGGACGACAAAATAAAAGAGCAGGCAGGCTGCTACCAGTTAAACACAGGGATCCAGAGCTGCAGACAAGCAGGGGCTGTGGCTGCAGGGCAGCGTGCTGCCCCTCTCCTGTGGGCCACACTGCACACAATGAAGCAATGCCTCCCCTCTGTGGGCCGAGCCCTCCATTGTGCTTGCTCGGCTGCTGCACAGACCTGCTGCTGGCCAAGCCGCCGGGCTCTGCACCCCATCCAGGTGCTGCTTGTTGTGCTGGAATCAGCATGGATGAGCTGCATGCAGCATGTGCCTGCGTCGGCCTCACAGCACCACAAAGCTGGGCATGCAGCTGCACACTAAACATCCATGAAGCCCGTGCTCCTCCTTCTTTATAGTCTATTTTTACAGCAACTCCTGTAAAGTTACATCACATCAGGGATGATCCAGACCTACAAATCAGCTTAAGACCTGTGGTAAAGGCAGGTCTGGCTCATCCCCGTGCTTGGATGGGCTGCAGCTGAGAGGGCAGCCCAGAGCACCATCCCACCCGCCAGCAGTTCAAACAGCCCAAAGGAAGCCGTGTTACTTCAGCCCCTCTCACTGCTTTGTTCAGCTTTGCAGCCCTCCTGCTCATCCACACCGCCCTGCAGCTCGGCCTCCCCAGGCCCTTCCACCAGCCTTCCCCACCTCCATCCTGACTCACAGCCTACAACATAAATAAACTCAGCACGTAAGTAAACAGAGGCAAAAGTGAAGAGCACAAATAAACTCAAAAATAAACTTCTCTCCCCAGGCTGCAAGCGCAAGCAGATTACTGTACCCTCTGGGTGCCTCCATGGGGCATCCGAGCTGTCCCTCCCCTCCTGCACACACGCACGCCCTGCCGCTCCCTGGCCAGCACAGAAACCCACGGCGAATTCTGAGGACAGGGGACGGCAGGAGACCAGGAGGCTGATGGCAGATAATAAGCAAAAACAATAATCTACTGTCTTTTACTTCTCAGCCAGTGTCATTCAGCTCCTGCCAAGAAGATGCTTTCATACTCAGCAATGCTAAGCTCGGCCTCATTTTCTCATTACCCTGAGTGTGATCAACTGGGCAGAGATAACGCGTCCTCCTGGCTGGAGGGAGCAGGCAGTCATTGCACGAATTCTTCTGCACAAGCAGCCATTGTGCAGGTAGGGGAGGCCGGGCGCCCGGCAGAGGGGCAGCCCTGGGAACACGCAGAGGGAGCGAGCTCAGCGCCGGACTCAAGTTACTAAAACCGGGCCGCTCCTCAGCGGCTGGAGTCTAATGAAAGCAAAAGCACTGGTACCTTTTTCCCTAATTTCTGGTGTTCAAACAAACAGCCCCGGAGGAGTTGTGTTTCAGTGTCACCCACTGACGTAACAGATCCTTTTCACAAACCCAGATAGAAATCTGCTAAGAGCAAAAGCATTCAGAACTGCTCAGATTGCATTCAAAAAAACAAAACCCCATGTCAGGCTGTGGCTAGCACGAGTCACCTGAGCACAAACCGCATTCGCTTCACCCCACGAGGCACTGAGGACAGGAATCCCACTGATGCTGTGGGTACCTGACGCCGCAGGTGCTTGCGCAGCAGGCTTCTGATGCATGGCACAAGGAGCAGATCCTGCACGGAGCCAGCGGTATGGGCACCCTGCAGCAGGGTAGGATAGGGAACCCCAGACCTCACCGCTGGGTCTGCTCGGTCACCGCACACCTGCGGCCGCCCTGCTTCCATCTGCCAGCACTACATCTCTCCTCCACAAAAGAACAAACCCAGAAAAAAAAAAAAAACTCAGGAACGGCAACAAAGAAACGAGTCAGCGAAGCAGCACCATGGAGCCTGCTCTTCCCAGAGCACATAAAGAAGAAGCTCAAGGCAGCGGCCAGCTGCAGCTTTACAAAGTCACGCAAATCTTTTACCTTGAGACTGCAAAGCCAATTCTCATATCAAGCATTTCCATAAATAACCCCACGGGCTGCTGCAATCTAGCTTACAAACAAAGAGAAGTCTGAAAAGCACAAGGTTTCCCCGGAGATGCGGGCCAACAGCGCTCGTTAGGATAGGGAGAATTGGAAAACAATGAAGCAACAAGTTGGGCAGCCACTGTCTATCAAACGCTGTTTACCAGGAGACACCAAGCCTGGAGAGAAGGCTGCCCTCTCGGGCCACCGGGCCTTTTCCTGCATAGTTTCATAAAATCCTAAATTAGGATTCAGATGAGTTTGTGTCATTTAAACCGTGACTCACAGCAGAGCCTTTCAGCAGGCAAAAGAAGGACGGAGGCTCCACGCAGCACCACAGCACCAACCGCTCACCCGGCAATCGCTGGGCAGAACACCCCAAAACATCCGACAGCTGAAAGCCAACCCAAGTGAAAAACAGAATGGATGGGGAGGAGGATCAAAGTTCCTAACAAAGGAAGGACCCTTTGGAACAGCCTCATTCTCTCTGCCACGCCAGGAAGGCGAGTGGAGCAGATGCAGCCAGGAATTTCAATGGCCGGTCCCCATGTGCCCTCTGCCACGGGGCCGTCTGCTCCCCACAGCGCCCATCCCCTTGCCGTCCCTCCCCAGCCCCACGTCGCACAGCGGAGCTGCATGGCGCAGGAGGCAGCGAGAAGAATGGAGCCTCGGGATGGCACTGTGCTCCCAGTCGGCAGAACTGCTGCTGCAGACCTCCATCCCTCGCCTTTCCAAGAGGGTCTACACTGACCGGGACTAGATGATCTGATATTGCGCTTACATGAGCTAGTGAGAGAGAAAGAAGGAAGAAAAAAAGAAAAAAAAAAAAACAAAAAAAAACAGAAGAAGACCCCTGGGTCCTCCTCAAAATACTTCACCACAAACCTCCCCAAGAGCATAGCTCCCTTTACACCACTGCTGGAAGGAGGTTTGGGAGTCCTGGGGACCCAGGCTTGGCCAGGAGGGCTGGGACAGGCTTAACCCGGAGCTGCCAGGGGGAGGAAGGACCTGTGCACATCAAAGGGAGCGAGCCAGGCAGTTTAACAGGAACAGACATAAATCTCACTGCAACCCACGCCGTAAACCCTCAGAAAGGGGGTCCTGCTCTTCCACAATAAAGGCACGGATGCCCGAGCCACGCTGCAAGTAAAGTTGAGCATTTGGACTCCTGTACGGCCCGTGCCTGGCACGGAAACACCTCCCTGCACCTCGGCACCCCCACGCAGCCCCCACCGCTTCCCATCCCTACCCTCACCTTCACCGCGGGGCAGCAACACGGAAAAGGAACCCAGGGAAAGGGAAGTCACTAAAACCATGGAGCAGGGACCTCCCACTCAGACACCTCACCCCCACCCCCCCAAAATTGAGCCCACACATCTCTGAGCGCTGCAGCTCAGCTCCTGTGCCATACGCCACTGAAATCTCCCGCGGAGCTCAGCCGGGGGCCCTGGGGCTGCAGAGGGAGAGCAGGAGAGAGCGCTGGTGGCCCACATGGGCGGGCGCTGGCCACGCTCAGAGACAATAAAGTCTTGAACCTCCGCAACCGTTACAAAAACTTCGCCTGGGGAAAGCACCAGGGCGCGAGGAATGAATGCTCTGTGCCGAGGGGAAAGCATGGGCCGTGGGGAATGGGGCTGCCAGGAGGAGCAACCCTCGGCCCAAACACTCTCAGCACAGCGGGGCCCGGCTCACGGAGGGGCCTCTGATCAATGGGAAGAGGACGGCCGCCGCCGGGATCCGCGGATCGATGCCCGGACGTTGGGTCAGCGGTCAATAAGCGAGCATGGAGCGCGGGCAGCAGCTCCGTTACCAGCTGATAAGTGGGGTGGAGAAGGGCCCAATCAATCTCTATCGGTAATCGATAGTTTACAACCTCTAACTGGAAATCAAACACCGCAATCGATGGCTGCTCCGAGAGCAGCCGCTCCGCCGGCCAACGCACCCCTGAGATGAGAGAAGTCATCTCACCGTCTTGGAGTCCAGTTCATGTCTGGATTGGGCCAGAACCTTGTCGACGCCAGCCTGGTCCATGAACGTGACGAACCCGAAGCCCCTGAGCCCCACAGCCCGGGCAGGAGAGGGGATGCGGAGAGAAGAGAGAAAGTTGGTTAAAGTGGCGGCCGGGCCGCGGCGGGGGCGAAGGGAGGAGCGGGCCCGGCCTCCTCACCTGGATCTCTTTGTCAGCGGGTCCCGCATCACCAGGCACTCTTTCACCTCGCCGAACTGGCTGAAGTACTCCCGCAGGCCCTCTGCAAACACAGCGCCCGCCGTGGGTGTCCCGGACCGCCCGGCCCCCCGCCGCCCCCCGGCCCCGGCCCCCCGCCGCCCCCCGGCCCCGGCGGCAGGTGCGGGGCGGCCGCGGCGCTCACCTTGCGTGGTCTGCCAGCTCAGTCCCCCGATGAACATTTTGCTGCGGGAGGAAGAGAGAGAGCCGTGAGCGGGGCCGCGCCGGGGGGCCGCGGCGCCCCGCGGGGTTGGCGGCGGCGGCGGGGCCGGGCGGAGAGGGGAGGGCGCGGATCGGCCATGTTGGCAGCGGCACCGCCGCCGCCGCGCCTGCCCGGGCCGGGCGGCCGGGGCCGGGGGGAGGGGGCGGCCGCGGCCGCGAGCGGGGCCAGGGGGGCGGCGGAGGAGGCGGCCGGCGGCGCCCGCCGCGCCGGTACCAGGGGTCGTGCGGGGAGTCCGGGGAGGCGAGGCCGGGCTGGCTGCCGTCTGTCTCCATTCGGACCTCTTCTCCCTGCGAGGAGCGGCGCCGCACTCCCGGGGCAGATGAGCGCTGGAAAAGGGGCCGGACGGACAGGCCATGCTGCCCCCTCCCCCGACCCCTCTCCGCCGGGCGGGGAGGGAGCGAGGGAGGAGGGCCCGGCGGGCACAACCTGCCCGGCTCCTCCCACCCCCGCCGGCCCGCCGGCCGCCGTGCGCATAAAACCCGCCGGCGGCGCCGGGCCGCGTCGGGACCGAACGCTGGGAGCCGCGCCCGGACCGCCCCGGAGGAGAACGGAGGTGGCGGCTGGAACGGAGCGGAACAGAGCGGAGCGGCGGCGGCCCGGGGCCCCGCGGGCGCTTTTGTCCTCGGCCGCGCCGCTCCGCACCTGCGCTGGCGGACAAAAGGCCGCGGGCTCTGCCCCGCCGCTGCGGCCTCGGCCGGGGCCGGGTCCTCCGGGTGCGGCGGGGCGAGGCCCGGCTCGGGCCGCTCGAGTTCGCCGCGGCGGCTCCGGAGCTCCCGGCGACGAAGGAGACGCCGGCAGCGGGCGGGTTAAAGCCGGCGGGCGGAGGGCCCGGCCCGGCCCCCGGGGCCGCCCTGCCCGCCCGGAGCGCTCCCGAGGCCGCGGTCCCCGCCGAGCGGAGCCTGCCCGCGGGCTCGGGATCCCGGCGGGGCCGCGGACGCGGGAGGGGACGGCTCGCAGCCGGGGCTCCTACCCGGAGCTCGGCGCTGCCCGCCCGGGCGGCTCCTCCGGCGGAACCCCGCACCGCGGCCGGACGGCCCCGCTCGCAGCACCGGAGCGGCGGTTCGGCGCGGCCCGAGCCCTTCCCCGCGGATGGAGCGGAGCGGCCCCCGGTGCTCAGCAGTTCCTCGCTCGTATAAATCAACAGAGCCGTGCCAGGCTCCGGCGTCTCGCTGCCCTCTCGCAAGTTCACCCGTGTACTGCGGGCCCTGCGCTCCGCTCGGCGCTCGGGCAAGCTGGCGTGGAGGAGCCCAGTGAGGAACAACTGAAATGCTGGTGTCAGAGGAGAACCGGAGCCTCTCTGCCCTGCCTGCACGGTGCATCGCCCCGAGAAAGGGCGCTTGTTAGCAGTGGTGACACATCAGAACACAGCAGCACACAAAGCCTGTCTCAGGTCAGGGGTGGCACAGGCTGATGGGCTGTTCCTGCTCCGTGCCACGGTGCTGCCAAACATTCCCCTGCCCATTCCACACCTCAGCACGAGCCTTCCTCAGCCAAACGGCTGTAGGTCAGCACCAGCCTCACCTGACCATTCTTCCCCTTCTTTAATGACTGCTTTTCCCTGTGCCAATACACCTCACCTCCCTCCTGGGGGTGAACTGGGACATCTTTGTTTTAATAGCACCCCATAATAGTATTTTTCATTACCTAGGCTCATCCCAAAGGTTGTGGCTGCAACTGAGAGCTGAATTCATCCACCCACTAGCTCTGCCAAACCGCCATTCACCCACTCCATTTCCTGAGCTGAAGTCAGTGGCACTATCTCATCTTCTGGCCCCACACCTGGTACTCAGTGAGCTCACAACCAGACGCTCAGTGACCACCCCAGGGACTGAGCTGTGTACCTCAGCCACGGTTGCAGCACAGCAGCACACGGCAGTCACCTCCCCTTGCACACCCTGTGAGGGCCATCAGAAAGCCACTGCTGCTCCTGCCACGCTGCCCAAACTCACTGCTGCTGCGCTGCCTCCTGGCACCTGCTCCGAGTTGGATGGCAAATACTTCAAGTGGGAAACCAGTGTTTTGCAAGTCACCTGGCACAGGCTTTCATGCTCCATTGACTGCCCAACTTAGGCAGAGTAGCAGTGCTAATTAAACTCCAGAAAGGAGAAAAGAAACAAGAGATCATTGCTGGGCATACAAAAGGACAACATCCTTCGGTTTACTCCCAGCAGACCGTTATAATTTTAAGTGCATTATACACAACAGATAATGCAGAGCACTCAGAGGCAGCATTAAAACACTTCACTATAAATATATATATCTTCTGCATTATGCTTATTATTTTATTCTCTTCTTTTCCACCAATATTGGAGAAGAGAGGATCAAAGCGAGCTACCATCTGTGAACGTACGAGGAAAAAGCAATCTTCAGGAGGGGCTGGATGGAGGATGTGGTTGGAGCTGCATCCCTGGGAGTGACGGCATGCTGTACCACGTAACTTATTCCAAGGCCCTTTCCAAAACACAAGTCATATTTTGCGTTTCCACCTCAGGACCCCAAAGCCCTTTGGAAGTATCGATGCATTTATCTCTATAACACACAAGCCTGAAAAATCTGTTGATTAGTGACAGTAGGAAGCTCTCCTCACAGAGAAGTAAATATATAAAACATTCCAGACCTTATGATTGGAAAAATGATCTCCAAATATAAAATAATGCAGCATTGTGTTCCTGGGGCTGCAGACAGACAGCTGTAGTGCCTCTGTGGCTGCTGCTGAGAGGTTGCCAAACACCAGCGAGATTAACAAAACTGCTCAGTTTTCTTGCTGCTATTCAGCGTCTCGTGTGTGGTAGAGTGACACTATCAAAATCATGTCCACTTCCTGCTGGGGACGATGATTGGCAAAGTGCTGCCCAGCACCAGTGGCAGACACTGGAGTTATTCATGGGGAGAGGGAGGTTCCCAGAAGTGGAGGTTAGGAGAGGGGCAGGGCAGCAGGGCCTCCTTTGCTCCTGCATCACAGAAGAGTGACAGAGAGACCAAGTCCTGGAGGCTCGGCTGTGTCCCGGAGCCGGGAGGTTCTGGCCACGGGTACTCAGAGAAGTTTTGTTTTTCATTCAGCTTGGACAGTTAATAAACAAACTTGAGGTGGAATCTGAATTTCTCCTGTCGAATTCATGTTCCGATGCTGAACAAGCAAATCTGGAAGATATTAAGATACGAATACATAGATGCATATGTGTAGGTGAATAAGGAGTAAATAGAGACAAGAAGGATAACGAAGAAAGGACTGAGGTAGAAGAGAGGAGATCATTCAAATTACCACAGGGCAGCAGGAGAGATTAGAACCTCAGAAACAAGAATTGAAAAAACCCTGCATGGAAAGAAAAGCAGAAGTAAAATATCATTTTGCTTTCTCAGAGAGAAGAAGAAAAAGTAACTTTCAGCTTGGTGAATAGGGATTCAGCATAAAACAGCAGAAGAGAAGAGGTCTGTGAAGGACAGCAGGCTTCCAATTGCTGATGGACAGGGGAAAAAAAATAAAAATAAAAATAAAAATAAAAATAAAAATAAAAATAAAAATAAAAATAAAAATAAAAATCAGTCCTTCCTGCTGCTCTCCCCCTCCACAAGCTCCAGCAGCTTCTACCTACAGTGATACAGCAAAGAGGGAGGAAGCACTGCCTGCTCAGCCAGGAGCACTGCGGGTGCCCAGCTCTGCACAGCCTGCCCCTGTGCAGGCACCAGCTCTCCTCTGAAGGGGTTCCCCTCTCCAAAGGTGGGCTGGCAACGTCTCCACTCCCCATTAACCTCGTCTCAAAACAAACAGCAGATTTGGAAAATGGGACCTCTCTCTCCTATCCACTTCCCCCTTCATCGCTTCATTACCATTTGTCACAGACTTTCATCAGCCACTGCTTTCTTCTCCATCCTGGCTCCTGCTTAACCTACGCCCAGCACCCTACACAGAGGTGGCCTTCCTGGATCGTCAGCCCGCTGCTGACCCACCCCAGAAGCAGGGCATTGCATTGCCTCCTGCTCTTCCCTTCTTCACTAGGAAGCTCACGGTGGGGTGGTGACACAGAAGAATCCATTTCCCCACTGTCAGAGAAAAGAGATGAGGACACGTGCAACAGAAATCCACCAGATCTGTCAGACTGTTCTGCAAAGGACACTGATTGAACTGGTCCTTGTGCTCACCCAGGATAGGACAATCAGCTCAGCTGATAGAGACACCAAGGTTAAATGTTCCAGGAAACTCAGCAATTGTGATGATGGCTGAAGATGGAAGAGGCCAGCTGGGAGGGCTGAGAAATCCACATCCATGAAGATTTTTAAGAACAAATTAAGCAAGCATTGGTTTGCTGATCAGGTTATACTTTGCCCTTGCCTGTGGCTAAGAGGCAACTTCTCAGCAGTGTTTTTAATACTCAGTTTCTATTATTTCTTCACCTTGTTAGGTCAAGAACCTCTAAAATCCACCTTAAAGTGAGGGAAAAGAGGTGCAAGGGGAGAACAAGGCTGCAGGAAAGACAGCTGGGTCCCCAGCTGAGAGGCTTGCAGGAGGCAGAAATCTGGGTCCTGGCACTGCCCCAGAGCAGCACCAGAAGGAATAGGCATTGACAGGAGCAGGCAGAGAACTTTTGGCCCAAAACACAAACAGGAGCCAAGCAAGCAGAAGCTGTTTCTCCTTCTCCTCTCTTTCCAGACACAATCAGTTTCCCACTTCCGCTGTAACACTCACATCAGCTCTTAACTCTCCCATTTCTTCAGGACTTATTTTCTAATCTAATTTGATGGGACCTTTGCTCCACAAATCCCAACAGCACTTCCCATAAGACATCTTTATAGCATTCTGGTACCTTGGTGGTGTAAAGCAACCGGGACTACACTGTTAAACTTAAGAGCACAAAATTGACAATGTTTACAGATCACTTGGGGAATGAACAGGAAAAAGCTTCTTCAAAATTCAAGGTATATGCTGGAACTCCTGAGGCAGGAAAGGTTCAGGCCAAGGCGAGTGCACAGGACAGAAATACACTCTGCAAATCTCCTTAAGCAGCTCAGCCTGTCCTGGTTCCTCAAGGTTTTGTCAAGGTATTTTGTTTGTGCTCGTCACATGACTTACATCAGGCATCATGTCCTAATCAAGACAGACAACAGCGTCTTCCCAGGCAAAGCTCCATCTTCAGCCTGCAGAAGCAGCTTATCTGCTTGGTGCATGTCACTCCTGCCTGAGCTGCCTCTGCTGAGCCAGACTACGAAGTCCAGGTACACCTGGAGACCTCCACGGTCATTCTCCTGTTTGCTGTTGAAGAATATTCAAGCATCACCTCACCAAGCAAGGCTCCAACTCACCCAGTGGGTGCAGTACACAGAAGAACTCCTGGCGTTCCAAAGTAGTGCACTCAGCACAGTCGCTCTGGGGCCAGGAGTGGTATCTTCCAGAGAAGGAGGGTTTGACTTGTTTCCCGGGGCACACCATCTTCTCTCAGGCTTAGAGGCTGCTGAGCTGCTCAGGCTAGGGAATGTGAAACAAGGGGACTGTTGCTTGAGACTCCAGTCACAGAAACCTCGACCAGGTTTCAATTATGTTTAGAACTGAAAGCAGCTCAAAATCTGTTCCTTGGTCTGAATACACAGCGATTCCTCCCTGCTCACAGACCAGTGAGCTGACCTCTAACTGAAGACAAGCTCTGATTCTGCATCACTCATAACCTAGTGGGAAATACTTCGCTCCTGCTGCTACTTGTCTGTTCTTGCCCTTGTATCTTCTGCTCAGTTTTCACAGCCTTTAAGCATTTATCTTTTCACGCCTTTGCCTGCTCCGGATTTCCCTCAAGGCTGAGTTTGCTACATTCAGGTCCTTATGCCATTTTCTTTCTCTTTTTTTTTTTTTTTTTTTTTTTGCTGCACACAGACCTCCAGCACCCACCTCACTCCCAGGCAATCCATGAGCTGAAGGAAACTGAGGCATCGAGCCTTCTCCCCTCCAGAACAAGCAGCAATTCACCCAACTCACAGCACCCAGCTCTTAGGTGGCCAAGCCACCACAACCTCAAGGGACCCAAACAGCCAGCCGGGACATTGCTCAGCACAGAGCTGGGACATGAGCAACGTGGAGACACTGCCAAAAATGGAGGGATGCAGAGGAGCAGCAGGAAAGCTCTCTCACAATGGAGGTAGGCAATATATATTGGTGCCACCCCTTTATTAGAAGTAGGAATGAAACTGTAACCTCTACAATTCAGAGTTTGTCAGATACACGTATCAAAATGCAGCACTCTAGTATCAAATCTTAAGGGTCTTAGAAAAAAAAGTAATTGAATGTTTGTAATTATTATTATTATTATTTTTTTTAACTCCATGTCCCCTCCTTGGAGGCATTCAAGGTCAGTTGGATGGGGCTCTGAGCACCTGATAAGCTGTAGGCACCCCTGTGCACTGCAGGGGAGTTGGACCAGGAGGCCTTCAAAGCTCCCTCCCAACTCACACCGTTCTATGATCTACCTGTGGCATTCCAGACTGATCAGAGAACAGATCCTCACGCTCCTGTTTGTGGGAATGACCAGGGCAGCTCTAGAGGCTTCAGAAGAGGAATCTCATGAGTTACACTGGAAAAAGCGAGATCATACTCAGGGCTTGTGAAATCTTGACTCATTGGACTTGTACTCTGATTACATGGGTGTTTTTGGAAGCCCTGTTTAGTGCGTCCTGCCCTGCTCCAGCATTACCCCTCTGGAGATCACCAAGTTTGCTGCTTCAGACACCCATGGGGTTTGGAAGCTGCCTACTGGGGAAGGATGGAAACAGTGAGGCAGTAAATGTTTTTTTTCAAAATTCCCCATTGTTTCTGAACATTTTAGTCAAAAAGCTGGTGCAGGAAACACCTTTACTTCTGGACAAGGCCTGTGGGAGCTATGGGCTCACATTTCTGCAGTATCCCAAGGTGCATGCCCACAGTCTGTATGTCCTTATGCATAGTGGCAAACTTGTCAAGGTAGAAAGATGACACTCAGATAATCCATACCTTGTGTTTTTAGCTGAACAGCACCCTGCTCTCTGCTCAGCAGCACACTGTTGGACACCAGGAAAGCTAGCACAAATATTTTCCTACCTCAGAAATTATTGTATTCCTATCGTATATTTTATAAAGTGTATTTAAACCAAGACACATTTTAGAGATTTGAACCTAAAAAACCCCTTGCTGGTGTTTGGAGAAAGCTGGGAACAGAAGAGACATTTGCTGGGAAAGCAGCTCTAGAGCCAAGCAAATTTTTCAAGTGGGAAAGCTCCTCTTACACACTCCTGCTAGGCAGACAAAACGTGCTCAAGTTTGTTGGTCATTCTGGAGCCTTGCAAGAAATGCAAGGTCTGGTAAATTCATTCCCAGATGCTGGGGGAACAAGGGGTTGTGGGATTCAGTTCAAGATGGGGAGATTTACTGCAGAACAGAGAAAAAGCCAATCAATGGAAGTTTGTTCAGCCTTACTTCCCTTTTTTTTTTTTTTTTTTTTTTTTCCAGTGAGGCTGCAATAGGAGAAATTTTGGTATTTTATGCTTGTGTTGCTTTAAGGGCAGGAATGCTGGAAACAGAGGTATTTGATACCTTTGCTGCTAATTACAGTGCAAGCTCTTAGTGTCCTGACAATGCCCTTGTCCCTGACCTGGAGGGGCCTCACTGTCTCAGGGTCAGCTGTAATTTAGTTTTAGGTCAGACCAGGGACTCTCCTGCCCAACTAACCACACTTTGTTTTGAAGTAGAAACCATTTACTAGCAAGGAAGGGTCTGAGACCATCAAACTCTCTTCATTAACAAGAAACAGGAACGAAGTGCAGAGCCCCAGAGACGAAGGTCAGTGTAGAACACAAGGAGGGCTTGCTGAACTGCATCGCTAAGGAAGGGGCTGTTCTGCCCATCAGCCACACGAGCTCACATCTCCTGTTCCCTTCAATTAAGCATGTTTATTACAAAAGCATCCAGGGACCAACGAGGCTGTGCCAGTCCCCAGTCTGGCACAATGGCATTGTCAGCCTCTCACCTTAGAGAGTTTATAGCACATAATAAGAGGCTTGAGAAAGAGAACTGATCTCAGTACAGCTCATGAAGTGCTCATGCTGCTCCTACCTCTTCTCACAGGTTAGCTAAGTGATTTGGGGGCAAGAAATTCTGTTTCTTTACTTGAAATCTGGGATTTTTCTTCCCTACCTCAAGAACTGCTTTGAGCACTTCAGAGAGAACATGCTGCAGAAAATAACCTACAAGCTGTAAAGGAAAATGCTTTTTAATTTTAAGCACTCGAACTCAGAGAGGGAATGAAGTATTTTTTTTTTTTCAAATCAACAGATTTGGATCTGATCTTCTTCCCCCTCACCACATTCACGGACAGAGATTATACTGCCATGATACCAGAAAACACTGCCTGAAATTAGCTTGCCACGTAAAGAACTGTTCTTTACCATTTGTGGGTTAAACTGAAAGACGAATACATTTCATGTGCTTTCAGAGTCCCCATTTCTGCATTTACGTGGACACAGAGCTGTGTTTGCCAAAGAAAACCCACTCTGAGCACAAACTTTGCACATCATTCTGACAAGAGGTCAGCTTGCACTTACAAGAAAAAAAAAAAAGCTAGATTATAAAGAAAAAAAATCAATTTAGTAAGAAGTAAGGTGTTTTGACAGTGGGTTACAATATTCCAAATCATGAAAACATGGAGAGAAGAGTAGAACAAAATACGCTCTTTGGGAACACTGAGATATCTTCAGTTCCAGATGCTGGCCACCACTGGGGTTGGAGATCAAATGCGAGAGACCACAGCTATGGAGAGAAGTGGGACTGCTAGGGGATGTTCAAACAGTGACGCTCAAGTCTCTCTTTGATAAAAGTTGACTACAAGACAGCAGCACACCCTGATATGTGTTAATGCTTGCTCACTGCCATGCTCGACAGCTGCAAAACATTGAAAGAATTACCAGCCCTATAGACTTTCAGATGAGTTCAAAATGCAATATCCCAGTTGCCAAACACCACAGCTCCCCAGCTACACATAAACCCAATCTCTGCTTTCACTATTGATTCCTCTGTAAATACCAACACAGCTTCCAAGAGCCCATCTGAATTGCCAGAACTTTTTGTGGGACAGGTCCCAGTGACCCTAGAGACCTCTTCTTCATGACTCCCCAACAAAGACACGATTTTCAGGAGCAATGCAACTGCTGCGTACCAGCACAAGGCTCTGGAGCAGAGCAGATAGCTTTCTTGGCAGCTGGCCCTCAGTGCTGGAGCTCACTCCCAGGAGAGATTAGAGGGAGTAAAAACCTCATTGCCTTTAGAGCAAAGCACTCAACCTGCTTCTACCAGAGATTTCTCACAAGAGGAAAAAAAAATCCAAACGTCTCTACAAATAGAAGGCTGCAGGAACAGAGAATAGATAGCCCAGTTAATGCCATTTGTACCACTTTGTGAACAGCTCAGCTAACACTGCGATCAGTAAGGACAGTCAGAAGCTCTGAACGTTTTACACTGTGAAGATCACCTTACTAACATCTGGACAGGTAATTGCCTCCCTACATAAAATCACCCAAAAAACAGGTCTGCAATCGCAAAGTTTTCAAGTGAGGTTTTAAAATTGTTGAATAGCATGAAATGTATGTTATCTCCCAGGCAACCTTGTTCAAGCCCCCTTTTTATTTTCAAGGCATGCTAGAGGATGGAAATTATCTTCAGGTTCCCAGGTAGTGCAATTTATAGACTGAGGCTGCTGAAAGTGCAAGTAGAAACTACTCAGACTCTCTTAGACTGCACGTGCTTTCAGACTCCTCTTTCACTTCAGGTGTCACCATATCCACATAACCCCTGTAGCAAAGAAGAAAGGAGAGAGCTTTCACTGGTGTCAAGGAACGCTGAACTCCGTCTATAGACGAGGAAGTTTTCTGTCCGCACACAGAGGATGCACAAATGAGCTCCTTCCCAAGGGCAGAGAAGAGTCTCCTGCAGAATCAGCTCCCAGTGCAGGAGCTGCTGTGCAGCAGCACACAACGCCAACCCACCCTGCAGCCCAGCAGGCTCCCAGGGATGGGAGCACGAGCACCGCGGGATGCTTGGTTAACAACAGAGCGGCCACCTCCTGTCCTCTGCCACCGAGGCAAGGCTCTGCAAGGTGCAGCACAGGGCTCTGGGCAGGGTGCGCAGGCAGCAGCCCAGCCTGGCCTGGGAACTCAGGAGCAGCAAGGAGGGAGAGGATGCTGGAGTGGAAGTGATTTGAATTAGAACAAACCGGCTGCTGAATAGAAGCTTTTATTCCAGCATGGAGAAAGCTTTGTTAGTCAAGCACATGTGATGCACAAAAGCCTCCACTTGAATTCATTGAGTTTTAATTGGTTCTCAGGTGGGGGAGGAGACGGGTGTTAGGAATTAGGGATTCCTTAAAGAGGCAATATCATTAAATCTTAACGCCTCTTCCCTCTCGCTCCACACCCCCAGCTTTAGCTTAGGAGTCTGGCCCCATTCAATTGTCTTACGCTAGAGAATCAGAAAAACTGAAGGAGAGAAATGGTGGGAGGGGGAGTCACTAATAAAGCCTAAAGGGAGATCAATGAACGAGGAGGGTGAGGGGCAGGACGAAGGCAGAAAAAAGAAAGGCTGGTTGGGAGAGGAGGGAGGTCACACACAGGCAGGGAAGGCAGGAGAACCTCCAAGGGATGAAGGAAAGAGAATGATGCCATTTGAGTCATGGCTTTCTTTTCTGCCTGCATTCCTTCTTTTATTGAAGACTTGAAACTTCCCCTGGAGATCCTCCATCTTGGCTCTGCGAGTCTGCGCTCGGTAGTAAGTCACTCATCACGAGGAAGGAAGAAAACCCTGGGATAGGCACAGGACTGAGCGTGTGCACAAAACGACAGCAGCAAGAGAAACCTGTCTGGGAGGACCTTGTAAGAGCTGCCACTTGTTTTTGCCAGACACAGCACGTTTCAGACAGAAGTTTTGTCACTAGGAGCCCGCTGCAGAAGTAGCTGAATCAAGGTCCTTGTGAGTGAAAGAGAAAGGGAGTAATTGGGAGCTAAGGAGATTTCACAGTCAGCATTGTAGGAGCTATGGCACACCGCCTGCTTTATGAGACTGTAGGTACCTGCAAGCCAGACCCCAACAAACGACTGCCATAGGGGGATGTCTCAGATGTATAACAATTTCCATCAGCCCAATATATCATAGGAAAGTGACTTAATCTTGTTTTACCTATTACAATTGGAATTTAGATACGTCAGTGAACAACGTACCAAACACACCGCTTGCAAGCATGCATTTTCTTCTAGAGATCCTGACAGAAGACTGCTGCTTCTATATTTGAGACAGAAGATTTATCCTGTATAAAGCCATACATAAATATGTGCTATTCAGGAAGCATGGCTTACTGTTTACTATAATTCTCGATTACAAAAATAGAGTGCACAGTCTCTGACTGCAGACTTAGCCACAGCACTAATCTCCTCCAAAGCAGGGACACTGCAACTAATTACTTCACAGACTCCAACAGGAGCTCTCAGGCTTCAGTCCATTATGGGATGCTGAAAACAACATTCCCACAGTGGCCTCTCCTCAGGAGACCGTCTGACCCAGCTGTGGTATGGGGCAGCTCTCACATACATGTATTTCAGGGGAAAAAAAGATGAGTGAATTCACTCATTGAAAAAGTCATAGGATCCCATTTTCCAGACTCCCTCCCTGAAACATGAGCCTAAGCATCACTTAAGAGTGACACAGAACTGTCTCATTTGGTCCTTAACTCCAACTTACAGCAGACGGGGTCTCCACCTGGGGAAGGCATTCGTGAGCAGTGGGATGTGACAGTGCCTGGCACCAGCCACACAGAGTGCTCATCCACACATGGACAACTAACAATACTTTGCCTTGATTTTTAATTGTGCGCAGTCCACACTCTGACTTCACCACGCTGCCTACTGCCATTACTTGACCAGCGCCAACCCACAACAGCTCTGCCCTACAGGAGCAGCAGAACTTTCCACCAACAAGGCAGCCTCCCCTGGAAGGCTGGTGCAGGAAAAATTAACAAAAAAGCCCCACAAGTAATGTTAGAGATACAATTTTTCTTTAAGCAATGTTTCTTGTGCACTTCCATTTGCCTCCTCTCATAAATGCACCTGCACTCCAGATAGCACAAACGTTACAGATTTCATTTCTTGTTTCCACCTTGCATATTTTTGTTAATCCACGGCATCATTTCAAACAATACCCACCTGCTTGGAGCACCCAGCTGCCCTTCATCATCAACAGTAATATTTGGTAAGTCCATATTCGTGCGCACAATTGTAAATGTAATTCCTGCCTTCTCAGAAAGCCACAATGTTCTGCAGAGGACAAAAATCACTGAACTGTTTCCTATAGCCCTGTGTGCTACGCTAGAGACAGAACTTCTGTGATCATCTTCCCAGTAAAAAAGCCTAGGAGAAAGCTGTCACGGTAAGGATGGGCAAGGTTATGCCTCCAAGTCAGCTCCCAAGATTTGTTCTATTCCTGTTGCATTGGATGTATTTGCTCTCCCTCCCAACAGTTTTCTAGTAACTGTCTCTCCTGTAATTGTTTCCCTCTTTCAGACACATTCAGTTTATCTTTATACCTCAGCACAAGACTAGCAGTTTTTCCAGCATCTCCTTGTTCCTCAGGAGCCCCTGTCTTGTAGCTTAGAGCAGAATCAGACCACCTAGTACTATTTGTGCCTTTGGAAAAAACAACTTTATACATTTTTAAATCTTCCATTATGCTCAAAATCTTGCTGTCATCTTACAGCTTTTTGTACAAGCCATTGGTAGCAGAGATCCTCTTACAACACCTTTCCTAGCAGGTACCATTTCCACAGGCTCTTGGTATGCAGCAGCAGGCGCTTCTGAAGTGCTTCACTAAACACGTTTGTCTGTCACAAACAGTGTCAGTTATTGCAGCATCAAATTTGTTGTATGCAGCAGGTCTCTTTAAGATTGCCATGAATTGAAAACTGTTTTCCTACCTCTTCTCAATGTGTGATGGAACTGGTATCTCAGCAATCAGCAGTGGCTTTGGGGCAAAGTGTGACTGACACATCTATATCTGCTATCTATTAATTTTATTCCCAGCCTATTTTGTTACATTAAATCTCGAGATGCTCACCACACTCTCTTCTTTCAAAGCAGGAGCCATCCTTTCAGCTCTAGAAGAAGCCTAGCTATGGCTGCTCCCTCAGTTATACCAGCTTCACCTCTCAGGATCTCCTGAAACAAGAAGATTGACTCTTTATTTGCAAGAGCTAATATCACACACAGACAATATTCAGTCTTAACAAAAGAATACTGCCAGCTTCAACAGGATCACAACAGATACATCTTACACCAAGACACTGGTCAGGTACAAACTCTGACTTCCTTTGTGAAGAATCTGTAGGACTGTTGACAGTTTCATACTACAGAAATGAAGACCACTCCAACAAAAACCTTTAAAAACCAGATCAGAATGCTATCAGAGCAACATACTTCACTTCCCTTGGAAATTATCTGTTTCTGCTCCAGCAGTCAAGTAAGCCTTTGCAAGGGCTTTGGGAGCACCTATCCCTCAGTCTGTGGCTGGTCGCACCAGCGCCTTGCACACAGACCAAAGGTTTCCTGCAACTTGCACACACAGAAACAGGCTGTAGCTTTTTGCTCGTGTTTGCCTGGCAGGCTCCCAACACCAGCTTCAGCCCCAACCCATGCAAGTCTGCAGCTGCTGTAGGACTGGACCTCAGAACATGCAGAGTCACTCTGGGTCCAAAAGCCACATCCCAGCTAGTCCAGGGAGAAGCAGAAAGCAGCACGAGAGCAGGGTGCTATGTATTACAGAGACAGAATGAGGCTAGGATGACTAATGAGAGAAACCAGTGCAGCAGAAGCTTTCCAGTCCAGTGCCCTCGCAGGTTCCTGTGCAAGATGGTAATGCTTTGCACATTTATTGGTGTAATACCACATACTTATCATTTCTTAAGCTAGCACAACACCACACCTCTGGGCCCCACCAGCATTGTGCCTTGCTTGGAAGGATCTTCACAAACATACGTGGCTGATACTGACCAACAACATGCAAGTTACCACTGTACACCTCTGGGAGCACGTTGAGTACTTTGCCCATTGTATCTAAACATGTTATTTCTCTGAACTGTATCACTGTTCCATCTCCTATGTTTTGACATGCAAGTAAGACGGCAAGGGGCACTGTGGCTTTAAGAAGGTCATTTCCACTGTCCTGCCGACGTAATTAGCCTGCTAAAGAAAGGGCAGAGGCTGGAAATTGGATTGAGCAAACCAGGCTTTAGCCGCAGGATGAAGGCAGAGCCCCAGGATTGTTATGTTAATCACCTGAGCTCAGCAGTCCCTGCCCTTCAAAGCAGCACAAGCCCAGTACAAACCTGGGACCTCTCTGCAGAACAAACCCAACCTCGTTTGCGTCAGCTCCAGCTGCCCTACAGCATCTCCTGTGCTGATGGGGACGGGGACAAGGATGCCACCCCTGCAGACAGACCTGGGGCCACCCAGCACTGGGGGGAGCCCACATCTGTCAGCAGGCACAGCCTACGGTCACACTGTGCCACTCACCCTGAGTGCAGGGCCACAACTAGGGGAGGTCAAGACTAAACTGGGAGCAGTGCTGTGAGCTGATGGGCTAGGGCTGCATTTCACCAGCTGTGGGTGGAGCCCTGGCTGCTTTGAATCAATAAGCACATCTAAAAGTACAAATTGCTTACTGTTATTTCACTGATAAAAACATAGCATTAAGAATAATAAGCCAGATTTACACCAGTAATAATGACCACAGGCAGTGGAGCTGCATGAGATGACACTAGAGTTTGGTTTGGAGCTAGTAACAGTGCAAGACTCCCTTGAGCACAAGTCCAGCACCTTCAGCACCCAAGGTAATCTCAGAGGCAAGCCCAGGGAGTGCAGCCCCGTACCAGAACTGCCACCTGCACCTTCCTGGTGCACTTTGCTGATTCTCCCACAGGCCTATTGGCCTGGAAGCATGACTCTGCATCTCTTCTCTGTGCAAAAGCTCTGTGCTAACAACCCTCGCCACACCACCCACCTTCTTTTTAACACATCGACCCAGGCTTGCCATCATCCCCTCCCTGCAGCCTGTTTCTGCAGGGTGAGCTCGCACCTCTTCCCTTCCCAGACCAGTTGAGCTCTGCGCTGCCTCCCTTGTTCTTTCAGGCATTTTTTCACTGCACCCCTGCGCTGCCTGGGAGGGGGAGGGAAGGAGGAGGATGGGAGGGCAGCGTCTGGCCCAACGTCCAGCATGCCGGATGGCATGGTTTTGGAGAGGCCTGGCTTAGTGAAGTTATTCAAGCCAACGGCAGCCTGGCAACCGGGCGGCCACAATGGGAGCGCAGGAGGAGGAATGTTTCCACATGCCTGATCAATGGGAGCAAGGGAGACAGCAAAGCAAACAGAAGCTGGGAAAGAGACACAAAGAGAAAGCAGCCTTTTCTCTGCTCAGTTCCTTTCATTTGTCACAGCTCTTTGTGAAGCTGATGACAACGGAGGCCCTTTGGAGGCTAGTTTTAGGGAGTTTGGTTTTTCTAATTAAATAAAACGCTGTGTCCTTTTTCTTCACTTGTCACCCTCCGGCTCACCAAAAAATGTCCAAGCAGCCCCATCTGCACTCCAGCCCCCAACTCCCTGCGCCTCCGGGGAGCCCCAGGCACCTCCTTCTCCCTGGGGAGGCAGAGGCAGAAGCACCCTGGCTCGCTCCAAAGCATCTCCCGGGCTGTGCGGTGCCCTGCCTGAGCACGGCTGGGGGCCAGCAGCACCAAGCTGCACATGCCACCCCCCAGCTGCTCATTATGGGAATAAAGAGCTCTGCAGAGGACAACTCCTCTGGAGGTGCTGTGCTCCCTGCGGCAGCTGCTGACGAGACTAACGGGCAACTTTCTATGGGAACAAGGCAGCGTTCAAAATAGGGTTAGAGGATAGTTGCCTTGGAAACTTGGATCATTTCTACAGAGGGGTTACAATTTTCCCCAGTAGGTCCAGACGGGATTTACCTGGAAGTCAACTATGGGGCAGAAGTTCCCGTTTGCTGACTCCTGCAGCCTGCACAGAGGCTCCCCAGGAGGGGTTTCTGGAAAGAGGCACCAGCTTGGTGGCACTGGGCCGCGCGGTGACAAACAGCAGCCAGATCCAGCCCTGTTGCATAAACACTGGTGGGAGCCCAAGGTTGTTTCCTCTAATTACTATGCAAGAGTTCACAGCAACAGGCCTCTTCTGTGCGGGAGCTTGCAGAAAAGTCCTCCTTGGTTCCATGTCAGAGCCAAGCACATCAACAAGAGCAGGAGTTTGGGGTGAACTTTCCTGTATCGAGGTCAGAGCAGAGACTTTTCTCCTAAAAGCGCAGAAGTCTGCTTTGAGGTATGCATCCCTGAAGAACAGAAAGGCCTCGTTGCTTGCCAAAGACACCTACCTCTTCTTAGCCACCATCAAATGCAGGATTCCTCTCCTGCAATATCTCTGTCCCCAGCCAGGGCACTATGGGTGCCAGAGGAGGAGTGCTGCTCCCACCTGTGCATCTCAGCAGTCCTTTACTCAGTTTGATTCAAGACATGGCCAAACTGCAGAAGGGAGACCCAGCAGCACAAGCTGTGTGTATGGCAGCATGAGCTCAAGGAAACCAATCAAAATGTGGTTCAGATCACTGATGTAGCACTGGCTCAACAGCAAAAGAAAATTCCTGGCTATTTCCAACAGCAAAAAGACACAGTGGCTAAATGCAGGCTCTGCAGAACCACAGTCTTGCTTTCTGCCAGGCTCTCCGGGCAGACAGCAATTACTCAGCTGATACCTGTTTGCTCCCAGCATTGCCACCAAGCCCTGCAATAAATCCCTTGGCTCCACTGTGGTGCTGTTTCTCACTCAGCAGGATGAAAATCAGGTGCTTTGGCAGTCAGTTTCCGAGTCGGTAAGGTCACACCATCTTACCAGCTCCAGTCAGCCTAACCACAGCGTGTTTCACAACCTGCATCTCCACCCAACCCTCCCCTTGGAGGACTCCTTGGCTGCCTGGTCAGGTTAAAGAGGCTCCCAGGAGACATTTTGCATGAAAGCCATGGAGGTTTCCTCTACCTCAGTCTAAAGGAATCAAGAGGGTGACACTGCCTCAGTTTTACTGCTTCTCCACCTCCCAACAGGGTTATGTGTGACCGTCAGCTGGGCAATGACATTTGCCAGCTGCTCATTTAACATCATACTTCTAAAGAAGGACAATCATAACAAAAAATTATAAATGACTGAAAAATGGGATTTCACCTTCTCTCAGTCTCCACAACATCAAGCTGTTTGCTTCTCTGTAATCAACAAATATGCTCTTGGGAAGCGTCTCGATTTCCATATCGGAGCGTATCACTGCCATCCCACGGATCCACCTGGCTCTCCCACTGCCCCCAGACATGCACCAGGCACCAGCCTGCAGCTGAATGAAAATCAGGAACCTCGCCTCCCCAGCTTCACAGTAAAGTCTCACCCCACAAGCATTACTTACTGCTTAAAAAAAACTATTCCAGAACTCCTTGAGTCTTCTTGTAAGAAAGGAGAAATCCTCCTTCACTCCTGCTCAAAGGATTGCTTTCATTAGGGCCTCTATAGATTTGCAATGGCAAGTATTTAACCTGCTTCAAAAATATTCATGAGACTCTCACATGCATTCAGTAAGGGCAGACAAGCAAAATCTTCAGCTCATGTTCTCCTGGGGTCCCATGGTGCTGATGGCAATATACATCCTAATTACCATATATACCATATTGAGAATGAGACCTTGTCAGGCCTGGCGATGCTCTCTTTGAGAAAAAGAAACAGTCTGGAAGCATTTGTGATTATTTCTCAGTAGATCAGGAAAGAAGTCTAACCCTGTGTGAACATTTTTAAACACCTGCCCTTGTCCCTGGCCTCAGTGAGCAGCTTCCCAGCCAGGTCACAGCAAACAGCAGAGCTACACCAGAATATTCAGACATTTCCAAAGCTCAGGTAATGCATAAGGGCAAAACGTGCTCCTCTCCAGGGGGAGAGGGAAATCCTCAGATATGAAAAACTGTCAAGAGAGTATTCTGATATTCACTGAGCTTCTAAACAACAGCATTGCTCTTCCTTACAGACAGCACGTTGGAAATGTCACAGCATAACACGCATGAAACAACAAGCAGGAAAAGCAGCATTCACTCACTGCACACAAGCACCACAGAATGCTAACCAGTTACTGCACCTATCCAGAAAGGATGCAGGTGAGCACAGAATGCAGTGCAAGTGGTCCCTTACGACAAAGGAAAGCAAAGCGTGCTCCTTTTTAACACGATCACTGCAAGGCAAAGCAGTTCTCACATAGCTGGTGCTCCTCTTTCACTCATGCACCTGCTGAGAAGACACCGTCCTGATAAGTAGCAGCACTCTATAGCTCCCCAGTCTGCCTCTCTCAACAAGACCCTCCTGTGCTGCCTACGGATTCATCTCGAGATAACATTCTTCGGTATAAGGACAGCCTGCTGATGGACACATGCAATTAGCAGCCTGCTGACAGGCGCCCTTTCAACCTCTCTATGGCCCCTTTTACTCAGGTGAGGCTGGTAGAGTGATCCAGGCACCCGTCCTTTGTTACAGCTCTATAAAGCAGAGGAAATAATTCAAAAAGTCTTCAAGGAAATCCGAGGGTAAGAAAAAAAAATTGCGACAGGTATTCCATATCTGAAGCAGCAGCAGCATTTTATCACTGTTGAATGGATCCCACTACTGAATCAATAAATGCTTGAGCTCTTTACAATTCTCCTCAGCACAGGTAGTACAACAGTCAGGCAAACAGTCAGCAGCTGCGAGTAAATAAACTTCAGAGGGGAAAGGGTGGGCAAAAAAGAGAGCATTTCTTTCAGGAACAGCTGCATTAATCCAGATGTATCAATCCCATTAATCCCACACAGGAATGCCTCCTCTAAAATGCTTTCTTCCTATCTTTTGAAAACACACCCCTGACACAGACAATACAGGGGTGATGCAGACAACACAAAGCCACTGGGATGATGTTATTGCTGCCCCAATCACTGGTGTTCTGTGGGGTACAGGGAGTGCTGTGCTCAGTATGAGATCTCCAAGCAGTACAATGAAGTGACCTTTCCACAAGGTTCAACCCTCTGGGCAGGAGGGAAGGAAATCCTTTCAGACATTATTTCAGAGCTTCTTGAGATCTTCCCCATTTACTTGTACCTCAGTCCCACCAGGCTCACATGTGGGTCACAGCTTTGTGTAACTGTTTTCCAAACAAAACAAAAAGCAAAGTAATCCCAGCACGTTTTGGTATGGATTGAACAAAACAATGTCACACAATTGCAGGACAGAGCACAAGCACAGCCTCCTCCACACAAGAGCTCTTTTAATAGCTCTTTAAGAGCAATCAGAAATCCCTTCCCTTGAGTATGGGATGTTCATGCACCTGGGTCCCAGACACAGAGCACATCCAGCCCTATTCCTTTCTGCACTTGAGCTCTGACCTTGACCAACCGTTTGGCAGAAGGTGTGTGTGCTGTTCAGACCTTCCCCTCTGCTCACATGAGACAGTCCAAACTTACACAGGAGACAGGCGACTGTGAAAGACAGCCATCTTTTCTATAGAAGTCTGCCAGTCTGTCCTTCACCTCCCACTTCAAACATTCTTTGAAAACCTTAGAAAGTGTTTTTTAAATATTATCTCAGTTGCAGACCCCTACAATCTTCTCACAAGAGGTAGAAACCTGCATGTAACCTCAGCCTACCAAAGGCAGGCTTACTGCGGGTCCTGAGGTAGTCCATGGGTCTCCATAAGAGCACAGATGAACAGTTTCTTTGGTTAAAGCACATAATAAGAATACTTACAAGGTAGAGAAGCAGAAACTAAGTAGTATCAATCAAGAGAACAAGAAAAATCATAACTATTTATCCTTACCTGGGGAAGAGGTCATCTTCTCTATCAAAGGAAACAACCTTTACCTTTACTCCAATGAAAGAGATCTTTCATTTGGTCATTTCATTCTGCAGCTTCCAGAGATCTCAGGACCACTATCTTGTAGAGCTCTTCCCTCGTTTTACAGTGATCACTCATCCCACGTAGCACAAAGCAAAAACCTCTTTTGGCTCTCTGTCTGGCTTAGTGTGGCAGACCAAAGAGCAGATGTGAGTACTACCCAGGACCTCCACCAGAAACAAAAAGCCATTCGCACAAAGCCATCAGTAACCCCCTATGCTCTGCCAAGATCTACGGCTAGGCACAGAAGCTCTCTCCTAATAGCTTTGCTAATTCCCTTTTGGAAGGGCTGTAACTATCAGTTATCACTGATATAGCACTTAGCACCTGATGAGGAGCAGCTGGGAAGGGGGAGCATGGCCTGGGGATGCTTACAGGTGGCCACAGAAACGTGTTTCTCAATACAGAGCCTACCAGTGGCAGATTCCCACACAGGTTGGGGAAAGGAGGGTTTCATCATCCTGAAATTCTGCCAGTGCAGCAGGTAAGATCTCTTCTGTATCATCACTCTATCATACTGGCTACAGGCAGTTGGGTCTACCTCTAGGAGCACCACAGGCTACTGTCCCATTTCCTCTGTCATCTGCCTTCTCTCAACCCTGAAAGACATACAAATCCATAGTTAAATCCACCCACTGCTGTGATTCCAGAAGTGTATGCATCATTCTAGTGCATGAAAACTACCACACTAATGGTACCCAGCAGCAAGTCCTCCATCCTACCTGTTGGTCATTTGAAAATAGCTCTAAGCGATTCTCTGTCATGCTAGAAGAGTTTGTCAGCTTGTCTCACACCTGGCTCTGGCAGTACTGGTGCATCCAAAAGACATCTCACAACATGCACCCATCACAAAAACAGCCACGGAGCTGAACGCTGAATCTGGCCATTCTGGGACAGATATCTGCCTGCAGCTCCAAGAAGTTAATTTGAATCAGACCAAGCCCCACAAACTCAATAATTAACAAAGAATGTACGTGAAGCCAGTATATTAAGGGGTGAGAATGCATTTTAGGTCTACAGAATTAAGCCATTGTAATCAGAGAAGAAAAAAAATCTGAAGCAAAACCTTGCGTAGACCTTGACTATTCCCTTAGCAGGACAAACCTGATGACTAGTTGTTGTTTACAACGATAAGGTCAGAGGAAAGGCCATTTCCTCTCAACAATTGTCAGAAGGGATTAAAACCTGCATTCAGGCCCGCTTTGAACTAGCAGGTACTCCATTCCCCGATGGTATCAGACTCCATTCAGCGAGGTCTCAAGCAGCCTCCGGGGCATGTCTCCATAATGCCCCTATTGTGGAAATATGCAGGACTGCTTCCTGCATTCACTCTATCTTTATGAAGCTTCACCCTGTGGTCTGATATCCAGGTCAGGAAGCAATCCTGCAATCACTGTTTAATTAGTCATTTCCCAAGTCTGCCTTAGCTGAGAGCTGCTGTTGCTTGTCAGCTTCTAAGGGGGAGTTTGGGAATCAGAAACATCACTACCAGGATGAGAAAGAAAAGTTGCACACAGGGTTTGAGACTTGTTTGTATTGCAGGGTGATGTTCCATATTCTCAATTTCCAACGTTTTTTCCTCTGAGCAGAGAGGATGAAGGGGACATTGCGCCTCCTGCAAGTCAAGACAAAAGGTGATTTATAACAAAAGCAGGTTTTACTTTTTCAGTTTGTTTTTATTGACTGGACTTTGTTTGGCTTGAATTATATGGTTGTTTGTTCTCTTAATAAACCCAATCGCTCATACAAAACACACTTCAGGAGAGGACTGTTCCCGGAATTCAGCTGCATGCTTGTCTTTGTGGAAGTCAGCACTGAGCCTGAGAGCTCACACGCAGCTCCTAACTTTTCCAAATGAGTTCACTGGAAGAGGTATTTCCTAATGCCCAAACATCAATTTTAAAAGCATGGGAGTTATGTATTAAATTGGAGTATTAAAATATTTGTCTAGATAATGAATGTCTGTGCGAGGAGGAATGCAAAAGGAAAAAATATGGCTGTTGAAATGCAACTGTTTTGGGAAATGATTTTTTCTGTTCAAAAATATAAATGAAGTATTTCCATAATGTCAAAAACCCATTTTGCCATCTTCAGTGTTCGGGGGTTGTCGGGAAAAGCTTTTCAAACAAACAACAAAAAAAGAAATTATATAATAAGTTATATAAAGTTGTATAAGTTTAAAGGCACTGAAGTCAGAGGAACTGCTCTGATCAAAGTAATGTTTTCAGTTTCATTTTGTAAGAAATTTTTATCCATCCTGAAATAGGAAAGGTTTTGAAATCTTAGCATTTCCTAGTAAAATGAAAACTTCTGTCCTTCTCTACTCCCAGTTTCTTTTGATCTAAAGAAATATTTATGAAAGAAATGTGCAATAATTTACCTGTGACAGCAAGATGACCCTGCTTTTGATAAGTATGTGTGAGGCAGGAAAAAAAAAAAGAAAAAAAAAAAACCCAGTAGGAAAACCTTAACAAATCAGAAATTCCATTGAGAAAATTACATATGTTTCAAGAAATTGTATTGGAATTCACAGAAACCAGTGCCAGTGGGAAGCAGAACTGGGAGGGAGTTACAACAGGAATTGTTTTGTTGTGTCCATCATGTGAGAAGTTCCTGCTTGCTCTCTGGATGCAGAGTGTAACCTGCTGAAATCACATGCTTACACAGGTCTCTGGACCAAGCCAATGCTGCAGGAAAGGCTACATGTCTGCTAGCTAAGACTGTGCAGCTGTGTCCTCACCAAGGCGATATAACAGCAGCAACAGCTAAATCCAGAAGACACAGAGATGAGATAACTTCACAGGAACACCCTTCTCCTCTGCTGCTCTTCTGTGTCTCGAGATCAGTGTCACTTGTGCTGAGCTGTTTATCCCCTGATTTTCCCCAAATTTTCCTACCCAGAGCAATGTATCTGGGATTAGCATCTGATTAGTCTTCTGTTATCTTTCTTTTAAGCTGAGATTTCTTGCAAAGTGCCAAAATGCCATATGAAAAATTATTTTTGATACCCACACTGATCAAAGAAGGGTGCAGAAGAGAGCTGTGAAGAGAGCTGAAGAACACCTGTGAGGTTGTCCTCTCCTCCTCCTCACCTGGGGGAACAAAAGCTCAGCATCCAGCATTACCATAGCACCAATAGCAATAAATAAATTGCTCTTGTAAGAAAAGAACAGATGTGATAAAGATTGTTCCAGGGTCTATAGCAGACAACAGCCAAAGTACAAGAGTCTAAATGTGCCGGGCAGGGATGGCAAGGGAAGTCACAACTGGGTTCCATCTAGGGGAAATTATTCTTACACTCAATTCATCAATTTATGGGCAAGCAATTCTACAGGCAGAGCTGACTTGATTAAACAGAGCCATAATGACTGTGAGTGTAGGGAAGCATCCAGCCAAGTATGCAAACTAGCCTTCTCAGCCTAGAATAAAAGCTTCCTAACCAATAATTTCATGCTTTTATCTATCTGATCATTAATACAGATACCAAACAATGCCAGCTCGACGTGGTGTCAAAGGCTCTGACAACCTCTAATTGATAATAAATAATTCAATTTCTATCCCAATCCAAAACTGCTGAATCTTGGGGCATGTTCCAAATAAATGATTAAAAAGAACTTTGAATGTAATTATATCTAACACAATTGGGGATATTGCCCAGATGAAATTTACAGCAACTATTCAGAGCGACAAAATTTCAATGACACTGGCAACTCTTTATGACTGCTAGAAAATGAAATGTTCTTTACTCAGGCAATGGCATAGGCTGCATTTCTATCTGACAGCTGGCCTCAGCCAGGCCAGTCGTGCTGCCCACAGAGCTGCAGACTCTCCCAAAATCACCCAAGAGAATTTGGGTGAGTGGTTTTACCTGATTTTCTCTGTTCTGTACATGCAGAACTTGATATATATATATACATATATACACACATACACATACACTTTTTTTTTTTTTTCTGACACAGCTGATTATTCTCCTCTTCCAAAATTGCTTTCATTACAATTAATGAAAGTTTATTTAGAAATTATCATCCTACTTCCTGGAATGAAGGTAAGGCAATGTGTTTCAGCAAGGAAAGTGACTACCTGAACAGCCCTGAAGAGATGAACGCAGCATTTTAGAGGCACATCAGCTGTTCCCACTAATTCTCAAACTCCAAAGCCAGAAGGAACTCCAAACACTTACCAGTGAAGACACAGGGCAAGTATTTACAAAAGCATCCTTTTACAAAATTTGATTCCTGATCTCCTCTCAGCAAATCACTTGCTGAAATCTTAGTTTCTGTATCTGTAAAACAGAGATGATAACATTCACTTTGGTTTCTTTGAATACAAATTGTTTGGAATGCCCATTTTTCCTTGGGAGGATGGTGGGAGAGGTGGTGCTGTTTAAGAACCTTTTAGATCTGCAACAGTTATCTTTGTGAGCTCATACGAGTTTCCAGTAACACACAAGGCTCACATGCATTGTCCAACCTCTCCCATTTCTTCATTTCCAGTTCCTTCTGAAAAATGCAGTACTGGTGCCACCAGAATACCCCCAATGACAAGCAGGCAAACACAGCACCAGTGTGAAGATGTTCTACCTGTATCATCCATCTAAAACTCTAATCACAGCTTAGACAATTTTCTCAGTCCTTTACATTTTGTTATTTGTGAATACAAAGGAAACAACAGTTCTTCATCATTCACAACAGGCTCTTCTGGGCTTTGAACATCAACTGTGTTGACCTGGCAGATACAGCAGCCAGTCCAAAACAAAGGGATCACCTGCAATATCTGCAAGATCCTCAGAACATCTGAGAAAAGAAAATAGCTCCATAATTTGCTGAACTTCACAAGTACCATGATTGGGTGAGCCAAGCTTGTTTCTTCAAGAAAAACATAAAACATAAGGAAGTGCCACGAACACTTGGAAGTGTGTTTAGACACGCATTATCCAGAGCTGCACTGTGAGTTCCATATTACACAGACATTAAACTGTGCTGGAGAGTTTGCTGCTCTCCAGCAGACCTAAAGGTGTCACTGTGCTCTGAACAGTTTCAGATCTTGCCCAGCTAGCTAGGCACCTTCACATTAGTATTCAAATAACAGAAAGAGGATTTATAACAATTGTAATAGACAGTTATGTTAAACAGTAGATCAGTAGACCATTTAAGCATATATTTTGCTTGAAGCAAAGATGTAGTATTACTGAAATCAGTGGTTTATTGAACCCTCCGAGACCAGCCCATGTGCTGAGGTCAGAGCTGGGGCCTCAGTTCATTGTAGATATTCACCCTGCCTTATCTACAGGAGAGAAATTCCCTCACAGGTGAGAAATCTAAATGGCTCCTCATTATACATCCTCTTACATTACACACTTTCTCTGAACTAGCTCAGGTAACAAAGAAAGTATCATATAAATTAGTGGTGACAACATAATAACAATGATACAACTTCACAGGTTTCCTTTAATAAAGGAAAAAAACTTTTAAGCTACGATTAAAACCCAATATTTGAAATGAGTTGCCAGTGGCAATAATAGAGAAGCCAAGTTAATATCCTGACTTCTCATCCTACAAAAGGGGTGTGAGATACCAGAAGGATAGTATGCATCATCTTCAGGAAAACAGGCAACACACCCCTGCTGACTGCTCTTCTGCTGAACAGAGGGGGAGGACAGGGAGACTTGACCTATAATCTGTGTCAAAAACAAATTCTTGAGAAATTAAAAAAGTCTCTCAAAAGCAAACAAGAAGGAAAATAATTTCAGAACTCTAAGAAGGGTTAGAAATGAGAAAAGAAGCAGAAATGAAGAAAGATGTATTAAAAATATGGCATCACCTCCTTAATACATCACTGGGTGTTTTGACTTGCCAGCTGTAAACATCTGCAGCTTCTCCATTTCCACTGGTACTCAAGATGGGAAAAGGCTGAGCCTGTAGCACCACTCAGGGCTGGTAGCTGGCCTTGCTGACCAGGCACAGGGCGAGTACTGCAGAGGTGAACTCAGTTTAATAGGTTGCTACTTACAGGCTTAGGCTGATTTACAGGTGTTTGTCCTGAAATATGACCATCCATGTACTCGCTGCTAATCCTTTCCCTAACAAGCCTCCTCCCTCTCTGAAATCCTCCAGCTTTGATAGATAGCTATTTTTGCACACCAAAAAGCAACATCTCTCTCTAAATCTCCTCCCACAGGAAGGGCAGTCTGACTATCACACACCCAACACTGTCTGGTGCAGCACAACACCAAACCCTTGACTTTGACACAGTGGGTGTCAGCCATCTGCATGTGACAGTAATAACAAGGATGTCTCAGGGAGAGCAGCACAGTGCATCTTTGCAGCCTGGCAGAAAACCTCCTGTTGGAAACATAAGGTCCGTGAAGTAGAGTTGAGTGGCTACTGTTGTGTCCTGGGGAACAGAATTTTCCATTTTCTCTCCTGAAGGCTTTTCTTGCTCTCACATCTGTGATCCTTTTTCTGCAATTGAGTTTCCATTCAGGTTGTAACCCAGTTTTGGATCCCAGCACACTGCTCAAGACCCAGTCTGGTGAAGGGAGCTGCAGCACAGTGACATTCCATGCCTGGTGAATCAGTTTCTACTCCTGCGCATGCTATTCCAGCACCATGGTAATGACTTGAAGACATACATGAGACTAAAGTTGACAGTCTTTGTAATCTAAACACAAGAAAAATTATCTTTAGATTGAAAATAAATTTACAAATGTAGATAACCTTTTTTTCCATAAGTAATATATCATATAGGTTCTCACTGCACTGTGTTCATCTGTCTCTTAGCTGAGTATGGCATCTAGACATCTACCACTCACAGCAAAATACAGGTTCTAGAAGCTCAAGGCTATGTCAAGTCTCACATATAGAGCATAAACCTGGGTAATCTTGCTGATATCCTTCGTTCCATCCCCACAGAACCTGCATTTCAGCTATTTTGAAGCACGGACTCCCTCTCTTTTTCTCTCTTGTGCTTTAGGATTTTCACATGGCAGATGAGATGGGTTGTTGGGTCATGGTGAGCTCCACAGCTTTGCCAGGTTCCTGGGCACACTGAATCACAACCAGGAAAACTGCTGCTGGAAGGCATGAGCCTGGTGCTGGGGACATTTCCCATCACTTGGACCAATGGGACACACAACCTACCCAGGCATGAGGATGTCAGTCAGCCCAGCTGATCCCATAACTTAGAGAATCAAATGCAAAGTCACAAGCCTCCCACTTTTTAACCCTGAAAAAGTCCAGGAAAGTCCTAGAAGTGTTTATAGACTTTCCAAGCAGCTGAGTGAAACACATAAAGCCAAACTACATGAGTTAGAGATGAAACTGGAGAAAAGTCCACAGGAAACCTGAGTTCCAAAACAGCTGAGAAAATTCACCTCCATACTGCTGCAAATCAGTCACATTGGAGATCATGACATTGCAGGAACAATCCCATCCAGGATTTCTCACTTCTTTTCATTGCTACAGAACCAATACCTCCAGTAAAAGCTGACCATGGCTCTAAGTGCTGATGGTGCAGGGATCCCATTCCCTGAAGCACGGAATACGAGGGACTCTTCGTATGCTTCAAGTTTCATCTTCACCACTCCTACTCCTGGTTTTACAAGAACAAAGCTTTGAGGTATCTGGGTGCACATCAACACACCACAGACTGTCCTCCAGTTTCTGTGGCTGCTACCATCCTCCAAAAGTCTTCCCTAGGACAAACAGCAGCATATTTGTATTTTTGCCCTGGTTAGTTTGCCCAAACGCTTCCTCTTTCGATCTCCTCCTGGCTTTCTCTGCTATGCCCTTGCTACGTGTGCAGTTCTCTATTCTTGCTTCTTTCTGCTCCAAGTCTGCAGAGCACTTACTCGTTGGTTACTTAAAATCTGAATAAATTAGGTCAAAAAGCCTGATTAATCTGATGTGGCTTGTTTCACATTAAAAAAAAAAAGAGTGAAATTGAAAACCACCTTATTGTTCTCTATTGAAATGCTGCATCCCTGTTAATTCAGGTGTATAAATAACGCTCTCTAATGCTGCATCAAGGGCTCTGCTGTGTGATTAAACCTGCTTCTCTGACCTGTAATTAGAAACTTTGCCTCTGAAAGTCAGTTTGGAGAGGGAAAAAAAAAGGAGAAAAAGAGAAGGAACCAGCTCTCAAACTCAACAATTTTGTTCTTAATAAATTATTCAGCATTTTTGAAAGTTGAGCTGGATTTCCATCTGCTAGCATTAACAAACCAAAAAGAAGAAGAATTGAAGGATTCTGACCACACAGTACAACAGTACAGAGCATGGGGCTGGAAATAAGAAGCCAGCTGAGAAGTTCAATGTGTCCTCTCCGCCTGTCCCTGTTCAGCTGTTGCCATTGAATACTTGGATATCTGACAGGTCTTGGAGTAACGCAGAGTGACCCTCCACCAGAGTCACACTGAATTACAGCTGTGTTTGGGATACAAAATCAGAAGAAAACCCCAATATTCAGCAAATGACTTCTTAGTGTCAGCAGAACCAGACAACGAACACGTGAAATTGATGGTGATGGTCTGAGCTGGGAAACAATATAGAGACCAGACTGCATGGTCACACACAGCGATATATAGCCTTTTCAAGTCAAGTAATTTAAAGATGAATTCATTAATGATTAAGCTGATCTTTTGCCCCAAGGCTACTTAGACAGTATAAACTATACTACTATTAGTGATGGTAGTCACTGTTAGTTGCAATCCCAAGCTGTAAGGTGAATTTCTTGCTTGGAAATGGGGAGATAGTGATGTCTTTTTGTCCTGCAGTCACAATAAGAAAAACAGCAACAAAGACCAAGCAAAATATTTCAATTGCTACAATGAATATTAGCAATCTTTCCATAAACTGGAAACAGTACAAGCTCTAGATCACCGTATAACACAAGAACTGGCCTGAGGACAAGAAGTCTCTGGCCTTGGGTATTTAGCAGCTGTTTCCAGAGTTCTGCTTGATTTCAGATCAGAGAGATTTTGTAGCGAATTCCTGCTCTGGTTACGCCTGTAGTCTTTGTGTTGGGGGTGTGACTGGCATTACAGTTTCAGTCTTCTTTGTCTTCAGGCTCAAGTTTGCCAGGCTTTTCATGGGGTGAATCTGAAGTCCGGTGATTTTGCGTATAATTATTTTTCTAGGAACCTTACAAGGTTGATCCAGGGTTTCAGGGAAGCCTTATATATTAAAATATCAAGTTCAAGGGGACTTACACAAGAAAGGAGAAACCTACTATTTACATATCAAGGACCCTTTGGTCAATTCCACAATGCCTCCTATCCTCTCCTGTGGTTTAGACGTGCACAATTTTATCACAAAGAACACAACGAATCCACCAAAGTATTAAACTGACTCTGGAGGAAGTTCTTCATTCCAGGCTGCCTAAGTTTATAGATGTGTGAGGCACAGAGTCCTGGAGACCACAACCGTGGGGTGAGGGTGAAGTACTCCACGAAACAGAAGAGCCCTTCAAACTCAGTAACAATGGCAACTTTAAGTAATCTGTTCGTTTGTAATGTGGTGGGGTCCAAGTTTATCACAGAACATAAATCTCATACACAGTACTTTGGATTAGATAGTGCAGCAGGAAGAGCTTTGCTGGGACACTGTGAAAAGTTTTATGAACTTCTTAAAGAAACGGAACATGGAAATACTAACAGTGTTGTTAGGTTATTGCTTAGTAAGCTTCAACATCCAGTACTAACATGGAAAGAAGAGAATCTAATGAGATCAGAAAATAGAGGAGTACTTGAAACCTATTAAGGCTCCTTTGCTTTTCAACAGCGTTAAGTCAGTACTTAAAAGCTGGGCCCTGTGAAGCCAGGACATTCACCTTCCTCAAGCCAACCACGGGCCATCATCTCCCCCATTTTTACAAATCCTCAGAACGAATCCAGTCTCACCCCTCTTCCCTTTACTCTAAGGGCCTCTCTCATTTTTTAACACTCCCCCCTGCTTCACAAATGCCTCATGTGCCACCTTTCCAAATCCCTCTCTCAGCCTCCCCTCTAACACCTGAGGCACACACGTGCCCACAAGCAGGCTGCACATGGGTTGGTGTGATGCCCACACTTTTCCCCTTCAGGAGTCGTCTTCCCACTCTCCTTGAGAATCCTTCATTCCCTCCTACAACAGCAACACAGTGCCCCATCTACCTCCTCTCAATGTCACTATCAGCATTTCCATGCATACCTTCACTCCTGCTGTAGCAGGGCACCCTCACAGTAGAGCTGTTGCATGTCCACCATCCTTTCCTCCATTCTGAATTACAGATCTGTTTTCCTTCAGTTTTGCTTACAAGCTCTGTATTATTTATCTAGCCACAGATCTTTCAGTGATGTGATAACTTCAGTTCTCAGAGAGGAGAAAAAATGTATTGGTATGCCAGGGACACAAATGAATGCTAGTACCCAATTACTTGATCAATGATATCTAAATTACTGCTGCTACCTTATTTTTCCATGATGCTTTCTACTGTTTTCCCAGAGTAGTGGTATTCTCCCACAACAATAATAGGGATTACCTGAATTTTTACAACTGATCAGATGGAGCACTTTCAAGTTGTCATGTTCATAAAGTCAGAGAGAAAGAATGTCCAGATGAGAACATGGTTTCATGTGTTTAGCCTTAAACATCATGGAAATCAATGTGATCCTTTTGTCCTTCAACCCCTGAGCTGAATGAACCACAATGGGATAACCTTCAGATGGCATGCTGATATCCTGGGAAAAGGAAGGTTTATGTGAGGTTTTTTCTTAGTGATTTACTAAATGACTTCCAAATATCAGAATAATAGAAAAGGTAGATCCATTGGTTTCCAATTTACCAGCCTTCAAACTAAAATATGGCACGACATTGAAAAATCACCTTCAAAAAATAAAATAAAGAATTGTTCTTAATAATTATCACCCAATGACTCTGAAGAACATCATCTCTGTCCCTCAGTACAAACACTTTTCTAGCTTCCAGAATGCAGAGAGTTCTGAAAAATCAAGCTCGATTTCTGTGCATCAAGTGAGTCAGAAAGTAGCACTTCTGCAAAGAGGCTTTGCAAATGTGATTGAAATCCAAAGCACAGCGCTGTGCTCTGTGGGACATATCTGACCCATACACTGCCTTTCAACTCTGCATTTTCTAAATCACATACATTATGGTTGAATAGGAAGAAAATGTGTAAACAAGAACATAAAAGATCACTGTGAATTCATTAAATCTGATAAGCTGTAAATTGAAGTGCATGAATTCCATTCTCTGAACACCAGGATAAATTTGAAGAATCTCTATTGACTTAACTTGCACTGATATGCATTACAATAGTTTCTGGTGCATTCCAAATAATTATTACAGCAATATTCAAGACCAGAAAGCAAGTAGCTCCCATTTGGATAACTAAACAAAGGCTGGACTTACAAAAAAAGTCCTTCGTATGAAAGAGAAAATAATAATCTGGATTTATTTTTAGAGATGGTGCAGAGGTGTGGCTATAGGGCCCACTGTTTGGGTCTGGATTTAAGAAGCAGGGGGAATGCAGAGCATGACTGTTGTCCTCCTGTTTCTCCAGTGTTTCTCCAATGACTGTTGTTTCTTACAGAAGAAAAAGGTCAACTGTATACCAGGAGACAGAACTATTTGAAGAACTTTGTCAGCTGAACATTTAGAGTGGTACTGATGCATTGCAGAGCTCGTTTGCTTAGAGGTTCCCTCATAGGTTGTAAGGAATCCAAACTGTTATCTTTCTACTCAAAGACAAGGATTGCTTAGGAATTCTATACTCTGTGGTTAGGATGCTGTTCATTAGCTTTCTTGGAAGTTAAAAAAACCCATTTGCCTCCTTTCAGGCACCAAAATGATCCCTAATGTTTTCATGAATAGTAAGTTTCTGAATCAACAACAAAGAAAGACATCACAGTGAAAGAAGGGACCTGAGAAAACGGGGATGTGGAGGAATTACAAATATGTAAAATAAAAGTCACTGAAGCAGCTCAGTCAAGTCAGTTTTTCTGCAAGAAAGTGCCTCTAAAGTGATGCCCTTAAAATATACCGCTAGGACTGTCCAAAAAATGTTCAAGCAAAATGTCTTGAGAGCTCCTCCTGCCGGCTGTTTTCTTAGCAGTCTAAGCCCTTGCCAACAGACCCAATTTGGGGTTTGTCTTTTTAAGAAGCTGGAAAGGCAAAACTAATGCAACATTTCTTTTATTTGTCATAGCAATAAACCAGCATGACCTCCCAGCATCTCCTGTACTACTGCCCACTTGCTCTCTAACTTTCCAGATAGAGATGCTGTGCCGGCAGACTGAGGTCGGTGCTGGGAGCGGGGCAGTGTGGGAGCTGCAGAGGAGCACGAGGCACACTGTGACAGCAGGGCAGGCAGAGACCTCAGCAGTAGGCACGGTGCAGAAACAAGAAGAGTGGAGCAGGTCTGGTAAGAGCAACCGAGCTTAACCAGGAGTCCAAGAAGCATCGAATGGGCCTGCAGATTCGAGGCCAAGTCAGAAAGTCAAGTCAGCACGTCAAAATCAGGAAGGGTGACACTTGGACACACCTACAGCCTACCCCAGACAAGGACAGCTCTGTGTCACAGCTCTCAAGGAAAGTGCAGAGGCCCCGGCAGGCTTCTCTCAGCACTCTGGTCCCAGGATACACCTACCATATCAGGGCAGACCTTGAACACATGCAGCCAGACCTGCAGGAGCTTGCAGAGTTGGCTGGTGCACGTGGGGCCTGACAACACACTGCCCAGCACAGTCAGTAAAGAACATAAAAATTATGTGAAGTGCTGACAAGAACCTGGGTACAAATGTACCACAGGGGTTGGCAGTGCGAAAGGCTGACAGTGTGTACTTCAGGTGTTTCAGTGCCTGGACAGGACTGACCTTTTTGTAGGGCATTGTGTGCTTGCTTTTGTTTTGCCAATCTGCTGGGAAACGTTTCTTTCAGAGCCAGAATAATTTTTAAATTACCACTGGGATGTAATAACAAAACCCCTCCAAGTTTTTCACCTATCATTTAAAAAATAAACGTAAAGTAATCCTGGCTTCTCAGGAGAAACCCACCCGCATACATCTGTGACATTTTGACTGCTCAGTTTTTTGTCCAAACTACGCCCCAAAAGAAGAAAGCAGATGAGACTTACTGGCAGCTCCTTTCCTGCCTTCTCACTGGTGACATTTGCTGTAACCCTGCATTGGCTATCTTTTGCACGAACCCAAACTCCCAGTGCTGCCTGCATGAGGCAGAACATCCTGAGGTTACAAAGCTCAAGTGGCAGGTGCAAACTATCTTTCCAAAAAGAAGCTTGTCAAATCAACAGGGAGAAGAATAACCCTTTCGAAAAGGTTGGCCGTGATTATCTTATAGAGTTACAACAGGAAAAATCAGAGGCAGACACAGAGGGAAAGGGAAACAATATGAGGAGAGTATCCTGGTAGTGTTCCCAGCTGGACTGACACTGATACACTGCTTAGATAAAGGTAGGCTGCTCTGCAAAGACTGTGTGACTACAGAAGAGAGCAATGGTTTGCTAGAAGAACAACATTCTTTATCAATACATTTATCAATGATAAAAAACAGCTCCAGGTTATGTGAGCTATTTTGGGGGGGGGGGGGGGGGAGAGGGAGAAAAAAAAGTCACACATATGACAGGGACCTGGAATTCTGCTAAGTTGGTCAGGGAGATATTTTGTCTCCTTCTGTATAGAGTACTGAATGTATACAGGACTTAATAAATGTGGTTTCTCTGCCAAGCAATTGTATTTCTGCACTTTATATTTCCAGTGTGAAAAAATTAATGAAACATTTTAAACCAAAGCCGTTTCCTTGGAGCCTCCTCTGACCTTCTTTTCCTCCTCTCTGAGCCGAATCTCCCCGGCAGGATGAATTCAGACCTGATGTCTGCTCCTCCCACCAGGCTTTTGGATATGTGACAATAACCCAGTCTCTGGGAGCCGTGCCTGCTGGTGTCCATTGTCCTGCGTCCAGTTTAAGAAAAAGCCCAGAATGAAATTTATGAAGAATACAGTGATTTACAGGAATGGTCGAAGGTTGTTTCTGCACACATCTATCAGCAGCTTGTGAGTCCTTGGAAATTAACAAACAAGGCTGAAGCATGGAATGATTCAAGGCTCACCAACAGACTCTCAAAAGTTAAAAAAAATCTGAAATAAAGCACAATCTCACACTGCTACAGTCCTGTGGAACAGCTAGAGCTGTGGTAGGAAATCAGGGTGTGCCCGTGTGGGGAACTGCCCCAAACCTGCCAGGCAGAGCCTGTTATATTCTCCAGCAGAGCACTGACAGGCACAAAGAAGGGATATGCACTGACAAGAGGAGCTGCTGGCTGTGCTCTGTGGAAGGCATCACTTCAGCCACAGCCACAGCCTGCAGCCACTGCCAAGTACAGCCTACAGCTACATCAAGTTACCTAAGCCCCAGTAAAAGAAAAAAAGACATACAGCATCCAAGAAAGCCAATACCCATAAAGCAGGTTGCATTGTCCATGGTGGAACAGGAGTGAGTCTGTGGGACAGGGGATACAAGCCAGCAGCTTGGTACAAGGCCCCAAATAACCCAGCAGTGATGCTCACAGGATGGTAGGGGGTTAGCAGAAGGAAATTCACATGCCTTCTTTGCAGACAGGGATTATCTGTGGGATATTATATGCCCACAGCCCATAGTGTTACCTGCTTCCCTTTTTCAGTGGTATCATATATACTGCCTGCTCTGTGCATTTTAGATACATAAACAAATACAAAGACCTAAGTAGCAAGTAAAACTGCTTTCTCTATTAGCATATCTCACAATCACACTGCAAATAGGGTTCAAAAACCTTTGCAGATATTTATCAAACTCCCACCTTAAATCAGCACTTTACTTAACAAATGTTTTCATTTGAAGACTAGCTACCTGATAGGAATTCACAACTAGCACTGAACCCTTTATCCACAAATTTTTAACATTTCTTCTGCCCTGTCCCCCCTTCCATCAGTGTTCTGCAATATTTGCCAGCCTCCTTTATGTCTCAGTTATGCGTTCACAATGTGAGGCAGGCAAACTCATGTGCCCACAAACAGAAAAAGCTCTTCCAGCTCACAATAACTCAGCAGGTTTCTGTGATTTTCAGAGACTGCATTACTGTGTGCCCATGTCTGCTGTCAAATTACTGCCTGGATGCAGGCGCCATGGCTAACCTCAGCCTTACCCCAAACACAAAACTGTCCCTAAGCCCTCAGAAACATCCATCTTCTCTTTCAGCACCACTTACAGCCTGGCTGACATTTCTAAGAAATAAAGAGCATGTTTACCTCTCTGAAAACTTATTATGGTTTTATGTCCTTTTTCTGCAGCCTCCTGAGAGCGACCGTACTGTGCATCATGAAGTTAAAACGTATCAAAACAGATCTGAAACATGGATAGTCTTTCCTGACATTTCTAAAGGAAAATGGAGATAAAGCCATAAAAAAACAATCTTTCACATACAGTAGAGGTCAAAAAATAAAGTCTAAACTTAAGTTTGTTTTTATCTTTAGCATAAGTCCCATGATTTCTCTAACACTTAGCTGCTTGCCTCAGGCCCTGGCTGTAGCACTACAGCAGCAAGGAAAAACCCAGAGCATAGCTACTGTGACCTTAGCCACCTTCCCTTAAAACCCTCACCCTCCCCTGCTCCACAATAATAGATAGCTGTTCCTGGAGCTGCTACAGGGGAAGCAGCTATTTCTGTGTCATGTCTTGCCTTAAATACCTGTACATAGTGAAGATGGCATACAGAGATCATACAAACATATAATTGAGGCAGGATTTTCTCCAGTCATAGACAGACATTACTGCCTGCAACTGCTGTTGTCTGTTTCGACCTTCTCCTCGAGGTGTCTCCACCTCCCATTACAATGTCACAGCAAAAAAAAAAGTTCCATGGTGGTCTGCAAAGCAGAAAAAAGCAAATGGAAAGACAGAACTGACATCATTTATATGCCGTAAAGTGAATTCCAAACCAACAAATTGAAAGAATTAACATTGTTGCACAAAAAGCAGACAAAAACAATAACTATGACCATAACTACAACATATGACATAACTATGATTACTAATAAGATCACGCTACTTAATAGCAACACTTTGCACACATAAAGTATCCCAAATTCTCAACACCTCTAAAAAAAAAGATATTCCTATTATTCAGTATTTTACAGGAAAAATGATGCATCAGGTATTCATAGGACTTGTCAAAGTAAGTGAAAATTCACAATCAGAAAGAACATAATCAGGACTTTTAAATCCCTGATACTCAGTTAAGTGCATTACTTTAAAGCAGCCCTTGGATTGGATGAGAAGGAACGCTAAAGCAGAGAGAGAAACATGTGTTCTACATCTTAACACAAGATTTTCCTAGTGGGATGGCAATAAGGATACCCTGCAGCCTTTGGTTTCCTCTGCTGCCACGAAGCTGCATCTTCCTGACTGTGCTGGTAGCCAGGATAACCCCCAATCCATATTCTATGGCCAGTGCATGCTGAGGGAGGCAAAGATAACAAAGGCTATGACAGAACTTCATCAGGAAAGTCCTTTTAGGCCCCATTTCCATCAGCTCATAAAAGGAACAGCCTGGACCCACATGCTGGGCCCTGCTAAGGCTGCAGCTCTTCATTTGCAAAAGAAATGACTCATTCATTTCTCCCTGACCTCTGCAGGCACTTCAGGCTGCTGGCCCCCACCGCTCCTCAAACAGGTGCTCAGGGATTCCAACCTCGGCCTTCCCAGGCAAGCTGACCTAATGCAGCTTCAAGATCCCTACACTGGGGCTCCAGGGGGGTTGCGTGCATAAGTTGGGAACGTTTACCTCTCAAAGCATTTATTTCCAATCCAGAAAACCAGAGACCATATGAAAAGGAGATACAAATGACACGGTGTAACCTTAATTGAAGTTGAATAAATAAATGCAAAACTGCTTGTGTGCACTTGCACACCACTGCACAAGTGATCTCTTCCCTGCAACTGCTGACAGCTGCATTTTGCAGCTGCATTTCATGCTGTCTTGTGGTTGCACAAGCAGGTCCTGTGGTTCCTGTAAAGAACTGGCTGGCTTCTGTCATGACTGGGGAATGTTTTGCCTCTGTGATGGATTTCCAGGTTCGATTTTGTGTTGATGGATGAACAGTGACCACAAAACTTCAGCAGGGAAATCCACACGCTTGTATTGCATTCCAAGAAAAAGACTGATCTCTTCAGACATGCTCATCATCCAGAGTCACCTTAGAACTCAGCCTGAAAACCAAGAGCATCACAATGCTTATCTTTTGTTCTCAACAGCCCCATTCTGGAAAGATGATGCTGTTTCACAGCTAGGCACAGGACAGCCTCTTGTCAAAGGCCATGAAGGCCCTCTATGGCTGAGCCGGGAACTCACTGCTGATTTTAAGTCCAAGTTCAGAGCCCCTCTCACCACACTAATCTCTAAACAACATTTTTCTACTTTGCAGACAGCCTCCAAGAAAAGCACAATTATCAGAATGAACACAACCATCTTTACTAAGTAAGCTGGTTTGGGAAGCTGACTTGTTTTCAGTGCCACATACACACAAGCTCTGTTACTGGAAGAGAAGTCCTGTGATTCAGAACCCGAAGTCTGATGCAATTGGGCGTTTCAAGCTGCTTTCCCCAGCAGAGAACAACCCTATTAGTTTGAGAAAGTCCCCTGCCTGCTTTCTCTCTGAGTAATTAAGAGAGAAATCCTCCTCTCAGTGACCCCAATGCTCTCAGCCTGGGCTGATTTACACATGAAAGGCCCCCTCTGAGGGGCTTTCTCCCTTTCACATTCACAACCAGGCAGGACCTATAAATAAAACCTTTCTGAAAACAGGAGCTTTCAAAAAGGTCTGTGTATATGCGTAAACGTGTATGAGAGAAAGGGAATGGATGTGTGCACTTGAGAATGCGTGTGTTTGCATGCATATGGGAAGAGCGGGTGAGCAGAATGTGCATTCACACGCTAGCCCACATGCAAACAAGTGTACTTGGAAAAGCATCTACACGGATGTGGAAGCGTGCACAGGTAGCTGCAGCACTTACAGGAGTGAGGCTGGTTTCCAGCATGCACCGTTCCAGCAGGCATTCACTGAAGTCAGCTGAGTCACTCTGGAGTTACACATGGAAAAAAAAAAAAAAAGAGTGAATTTAGACCCAGCTGTGCACAAGAGGATGCCTGCAATGCACCCTCCAAAAAGCAGTAAAGTCCTTGCAGAACAAAATGGTAGGCTTTGGATATGTGGAAGCTAAGAGAATCAGGCCTTGTGGTATGGATTCCTCCGTTCCCTTGACTAAAGGTGAGATTTTTGAAAAGGCTGCATCTTCTTGGATGAATATAGAGAACAGCATTACACTGAAACAATGACAGCTCTGGAGAAAGTAATTATTTTTGAGTTTGTTGGGACACAGAAACCCCTCCATGTTTGAAAATAAACAGTGGGACTACTGTCATGAAAAAGAAGGTGAGAAAAAAGTCCATGACGGCCTTTAACATCCATAAACGGTATAAACCCCAAAATGCCCAAATTTGAATCCATGCTGTCCCTCCCCCACTGCCCTGCACTCCCTCGTGTCTGTGCAGCAGGGGTATTTCCCTTTCCAAGAGGCCTAAGCAGGACCCTACGCAGTTTCCAGGAAGCTGGCAGTTAGTGTGACCCTCTCCTAATACAAAACAGGTGACACACAGCATTAAGCCATGCCAGGACAGACTGCAAGGTTTCATAAAGCAGGTACTGGGCTGTGAGTCTGCCCCAGTAAGAGAGGGGCTTTTAAGACCTGGCTACAATGTGCTAATTTGAGAACTGCAAACTATTTCACTCCACTATTCCTTACCAGCTGAACTGTTTGCTCACTGAAACCGGGTCTGTGCTCTATGCTAACGCAACGCCAGCAGTCAGGCTATGCTGACGTGGAACTCAGACACTGCAGCTGCACTACTGCCTGGTAGGAGGCTCCAGATCAATGTGCGAGGAAAGCAGGCAGGAGGGGTGCTGCACCCTCCTGACCTCATAATCAGTAACAGTAACTCTTAGATCTCCCCCCTTCCCAATTCTTATGCAAAAATTTAGAAGTAGGCAGGAAAAAAAAGCACAAAGCAGGAGACAGAGGGACAGCAAAGCCTCACAGAAGTGCACAAAGCGCAAAATGTCTCTTCTGCCAGTTCAAAAAACACTTCCAGCTACTTGCAGTAGGCAGGAGTGCATGAGCAGGGACAGAGCTCCCCTCCTACTGAGCTCGCAGCTAAAGCCCTCCCCCGGTTCCCAGGGTCTTCAAATGAAGATTTGCATAGTACTTCCAGATCATTCCCGAGAGAAGGGACAATAGCCCTCTAAATGCCCTCTTCCCCACCCCCCCCCCCCCGCCCTCCTTCACTTACAAAACTGAAAAAGCCCTGGTGAAAAGGGGAACAAAGAATTTACAGATGGCAGAATATTGATTTCCACTGTCGCAGAATTACAGGGAGAAGATGAACCTCCCCCCCCCCCCCCCAGAAACTCTGTGAAGTTTGAGACACGGGCACTATCTCTGCAGCTCGAACTCTGCATTTGTTATGGCAGTGCCCCGTCAATATCTGATGCAGGAAGCACTGCTATTGTAGAGGGATGAGCAGGCCGTTGAAAGCCTCAGAACGCAGAGAGATGAGATTACAGCCTGAAATCCCAGTGAGCTTGCTCGTTGTTTCCAAACTTGCTCAGCAGAGAGGTGCTGCCAATGACAGCAGTTTGCCACCAGGCGGGCCAGCCCGGCATTGCTCCCAGAGGCTTCAACTCCAGCTGACAGTATTGAAAGCTTTTACAAATCACATCTCATCCCCGAGATCTGTACTGTTACCCACCACCTCTTTTCCCTGCTACCCAGCACTGCAGCTGGGAAAAGCAAGACAAGAAAATAGCCTACGTCTCTTCTGTAAGGAAACAGCGCATAAAAGTGAGTCCAAACAGTGGTTCTCAGTGATCAGAGACAGCCACAGAGTTGATGGCAGAGCTGCCTGTTTGTTCACCAGTATTTTCCCCACACCTTCATAAAGACATATGCTGTCATGATAGATGCAGTCATCATGGTGATAACAACCAGTACATATTGCACAGTTCAGCATGTTTCATAAAAGTGTTAGCAAAACATCCCTCACAATTCTCTTTTTAGAATAGCTTGCTTTCTTCAAATACCTGTCTGGCTTCTCTCACCCAAAAGAAAATTTTTCAAATGGAATCTTTTGTGTATTTAAGCAGTCACTCCCCATTTATACCACATTTAAAGAAGAGGTGAATCAGACCCATTAATGTCCCGACATGCCTAAAATAGAGATTAACTGTAGGGATGATAAAGCTTGAGGAAGTACCATTTTAAATCAGAAAGTAATGAAACCACCAGCACACCCAGGGTAGGACAGACAGGAACCCTTTTTGGTTGTTCTCCATGAGCCCTCTGGAGCTTCACAGGCTCGCCAGCAGCTGCTCTGATCGTGCCCTTCATCGACCTGGCTTCTACCAAAGGTCAAACAGGCTATTGCCAGGCTCCAGTAAGAACCACAGTCAGATAGGATCCAGACGTTTGCAAATTAATTACCATGAAGAGTTCTTCTGGAGATGTTTGTTAATCCAAAAGATGTTATGATGTCAGCAGAATTATCCCAGGAATCCACATAATTAAAAACATACCAGCGGTTACAAAAATACATTTAACTACGGGCATCTTTTTACTGTTATGACCAACATAACTTTTATAACCCAGTGAGGAGATTGGTCCCTAATACATAAACAAACAAACAAAAACCTTAAGGAACACAATAGATGTTCTCTGATGTTCCCTAAAAGCAATCAATGCAGTGCAATCACCTCACTTGCAGGAAATGTTACCCAGGATACAAGGAGTATCTCTGAAGCTGCCTGCGCTGAACACAGACCCTGAATCTCAGCCATGGAACACTGGGAAACTTTCCCGCTCTACATCTCATTTGCACACAGTGCCATACATGGTTATCTTCCCTTCTTCTGCTATGGAGATCAGTCTGAACACCAATTCTATCCAGTGCTGACCTACAGTACCCAGGATGAGTTCAAATCAGCCAGTCTCACTGCAGCCTCCTCTGTGCCCCAACCCAGCAAGCCCTGCGCCCACACCTCCTAAAGCTGGCTCCTTTCCTCACTGCTCTGCACTGGCTGCCACTGTTCCTGCATAGCCGCAATCGAGGGCCCCTTCCCATCCTCTCTCCAGAGCTCTTCAATCCCATCCTCACAGCTCTAGAGCCGCTCACACAGCAGCACCCCGAGCTCCTAATAGCAACACACCAGCATCACACCAGCATCACCCCTCAGCACCAAAATGGCGCCCCTTCACCACCCTTCAGCGACTCAGCGCGAGGATGCTCACGTGACTAAAGATCCTCCCGCCCTGCGACAACGCATGCGCAGAAGCGTGCCGCAGCTCAAGGTCAGACAGGCGGTGGCAGAACACTGCGCGTGCTCCGTCCCACCGCAGTGACGTCAGTTCCGGTTCTGGAGGGCGCTCCGGACGCTGAGGACATGGCGGCGCTCAGAGGGCTGTCCCGGCTGCTGCCCGCCGCTCCCGGCTCGGTGCCGGCTCGGAGCATGGCGGCCGCGGCGGCGCACGAAGGCGGCGGAGGTAACGGGGACGAGGGGGCGTAGCGCGGACCCGCATCGCGCCGCTGCCCTCCGCGCCGGGCCGGGACGCGCTGCCCCCGGGGTGCCCTTTGGGGGCTGGCAGAGCCCAGCGCTGCGGCCCCGTTCACGTGTTAACGCTTAACGCGCCCTCGGGTCCCTCCGTGACGCGGACAGTCACTGTGCTGTGTTCCGTCTCCAGCCCGCCTGTGGAAGACGCTGAGCTTCGTCGTGGCGCTGCCCGCGGTCGGTGTCTGTATGCTGAACTGCTACCTGAAGGCGCAGCACAAGCACGAGCGGCCCGAGTTCATCCGCTACGCTCATCTCCGCATCCGCACCAAGGTGCGTTTGTTTACCTGCTCTGTTCTGTGTTTTGTGACCTCCGAGTGCTCAGAGTTTCAAATGGGAGGAGCACAGGCCTCTGCTGAGCGAGGTGCTGTGTGTACAGCTGTGGCTTTGCTCCCAGCTCGGCTGTGTCTGGCAGCTCTGGTACTGCTGTGCCTCTCCCAGCCCTGGGTAACCTTGCTGATGTCTCCAAGAAAAACATATCAGGTGTAGAGATGCTGTGTTTACCTCAGGCTAATACAGATCTGTACATTAACAGCTGATCCCACCCTCTCGCAGCAGGGGGTCCTCATGGCATAGCACAGTGGATGTCCAAATGACAGCAGTGACTTTGCTGTTTGGAGACAACAGCTGCCAGCTAATGGAGACTTTTTCATCTCTAGTTTTGTACAGCCTGGGAGTGCTGCCAGCTTGCTTAAGCTGGAGTCTGTATTTGCTGTTGAGTCCATTTTTGCTATGCTCCTTCAATTAATTGCTAAAGGCTTATTTTCCTTCTTTCTTCCAACAGCCTTTTCCCTGGGGTGATGGGAACAAAACTCTATTCCATAACCCTCATACAAATGCTCTCCCAACCGGTTATGAAGATGAAAACTAAAATCTCAACCACAACTTTGGCTCTTCTTGTGTTTGGACCAGGCTGTTCTGTGGGAACCATCACTTAAGAAGATCTGCATTCCTTCTACAGTCACACTGAATGGTGGTCTGGTCTCCACCAGTACTTCTGTAGAAGTCCTTTAAATAAACAGTTCCAAGCCTGAATTTAGGCTCTGACTTTTTTATTAATCTGTGACTCCTTAAAAGTTCCTTAGTTTAGTGTTGAGCTTTCCCCAGCACAGAAACGGGGGGGTTTGACTGACTGTTAATACCTACTCCCATATCTGGTAATGCTAACAAGTCATGCATCCATCACGAAGGATATGAAATCAATGTATTTTGTCTGGTTTAACTGATCGTTGTTATCCCACATGCAGAGGAACGGCTATCAGTCTAACATTATAAATTAAAATTCAGTATATAGGGAAAGTCAGTTCCATTTATACTGACTGACCCAGCAGTAAGCATTAACAGCTTATCCTGTAAGTGCTACATTTAATCTCTGCACAGACTGTTTTGCCAACTGCCTCATGCACACGAGGAGTGTGGTTAATGCAGGCTATGTGACCGTGCTTCAGCTACTGCCATTGCTGAGGACACGGGGCACAACGACCCCCAGTGCTGCAGTTTCTGAGCTGCACAAGCCTCAAACCTCTCCTTGCTCGCAGTTATTACTTAGAAGCTGTGGTGTAGACAGGCCAGCACTTATGTTTGAGAACTCCTTTTTTATTAAAAAAATAAAAAAGTAAAACCTGAGTTACCCTTCAGGTAGCATCTGAGAGCCAAGGAGCGTGGTGTTCTCCATTTTCCCCTCGCTGTAATTCCAAGAGAATTAAGAAATTTACTCCTGTTTTGTCCCCAGCATAGAATTTTTATTGTCTCTTTTCTCTGTGTTGGTGTAGAGGGGACAGCTGTGCCCATTCCTGTCACAGAGCTCACAAGGCCATGGGATGATGTGGGGTGAGTCCTGAGGTCATGCTTCTCCTCCTGCACCCTTTCTCTCTAGCTGTTGCAAGATCTGCAGGAGTGAAGGAAGCTCTGTTGTTAAAATATCAGGGTGGACCAAGTAGAAAATATTTGGTGAGGAGAAGCTTAATTCCTAATAACTCCTTCACAACTAGATGGGAAAATACACACCAGCCTGTTCTTTTTGCTGAGAAGCCTCCCTTTTCTACATTCAAAGGAAGAGAATTTCAGATACTTATTTTAGGAAAAAACAAAGTGTCTGCTACTCAGTCAAGTTGCACAAGAGTGACACAAACACTCAGATGGGGCATCTGGCAAGTCAGCCAACCATCTCACTCTTTCAGAATCCACTACCAAATTGCTGAATAACTTACTTGGAGTTTCTGCAGTCTTCAAGCCAAAGCATTAAGACCAACAGATAACTTTAGTTTGCTTTACAAGGTGTAAAGTGCACACAGTCCAGGAGCAGCTTCATAAGCAGGTGAGGTGAGGCAGGACAAACTGCCGGGGCTTTTAACTTATCAGCTGTAAAACTTCAGTTCACCATCGTTCTCATTCAACACATACTTTGATTATCTCAATGAAAAATGTAACAGTAGTTGTGGCCAACCTGGTGCTCCGTTGGTAGCGTGTACAAAGATGGCCAGGCCTGTGCAGTTGCACTGCAGTGATACATTACACCAAAGGAGCAACAATTCAAATTCAGGATTACTTCAGTACCTCAGAAAAAGCCAAAGAAAGTGGCCTTTGCATTAACCATTGCTTCACTTCTGTTACAGGCTGCCTCTGTTCCTCTTGGAGGTCATAATCAGACGCTACCAGACAGTTATCCACTTGAACAAAATATAACTTGTTATATTTATTTCATTTAAGTTATTGCAAGTCCAGCAAAAGTGCTTTTACACCATCCCTGTTAATGGCAAAACCAATGCTTTAGCCCCTTAGCATTTGGGATCATATAAACCAAACTTCTTCCACCCAAATTCAGCACCACAGAGATGAGACAAAGTAAATCAACCTTCTTGTTAAACATTTCCAAGTGTTATATAAATAAGCAAGAGAAATGGGTCAGAGATTAACTGTAAGTTCAACATCTCCCATAACAAAGTACATTCAATAGAAGTTAGTTAAATCATCTTTTTGCACTGGTATAAGCCGCACCACCACCACGACTCATTGGAAAGGAGGCAGCAGGTACCACACCATAAAGTCTTTCGGTTCGTGGCAGTTTGTTTTTACAGGCATAGAAAACACCCCACTTCCTAGAATGCTACAGAGAGGAAGCAGTTTAGCAAAGCGCTGTCCAGGTGCGTCCCGGCTGCTGCGTGGTCACCGTTCTCAGCCCACAGGCTCATATTAATGACTGCCTCCAGTCAGCTGAAGTCAAGAGGAATTTTCAGCTTTCCCTTTGCTCGGGCCCATGAACTCCAGCCCTTCGATGGGTATGTCCTTCTCCTTGATCGCTTTCTGGGAAGAACAAGAACAAAACAAGTTATGTTGGAAGCGTGTTTCAGGCAGCGCTTTACAGTGCTGAGAAACAAAAGCTTCGGTTCAAAACATCATCTAGAAATAGCAGCCCCAGGACTGCCCCGGATGGGCTCCTGACGTTACGGACGCTGAAGTCCGTGCAGGCGGCGGCTCCGCAGGGCTCGCACCTGCACGCAGAGCTGGTAGCGCTTGAACAGCTGCCCGCAGGGGTCGCCGTCGTTCTCGCCCTTGAGGAACTTCTCGGCGAACCAGCGGTTGAAGCACTGGTCGTACTCGCGCTTCAGCTCGGTGCACGCCTCCCCCACGCTGTTCATGGCGGCGGCACGGCCCCTCCGCCACCGCTCCGACGCACTTCCGGCGCGTGTCGATGACGTCACGAACCGCTTCCGGTGGCGCGCGATGCGGGCGCTGGGCTTGTGCCGGTGGCTGCTGGGCGGGACGGTGCGAGCCCTCGGACCCGGGGCGGCCACAGCGAGCTCCGCGCCGTCACCGCAGGTCGGGCAGCGCCCGGGGCCGCGCCGCACCGGTAGGGGCGGTAACGGTTTGAGCAGCCCCGTCTCCGCTCTGTTGCAGGACGGCGTCACGGTGGAGGTTCTCGACCACCTGGAGCGCCTGGCCCTGGTGGACTTCCGCGATGCCGAGGGCGTGGAGCGGCTGCGGGAGGCGGTGCGGTTCGCCGAGCGGCTGCGGGAGGTGAACACGGAGGGCGTGGAGCCGATGGACTCGGTGCTGGAGGACAGGTAAGGGCCGCGGCTCTGCGCTGTGCGGCCCTCGGGCGCCTCGGTGCTGGGAGTCGCCCACGTGCACATCCGGCCCTCTGCGCACCGCACCGACCCCTGGCCGCTGTCCTCAGGTGTCTGTATCTCCGGGAAGATGACGTTACGGAGGGCAGCTGCACGGCAGAGCTGCTGAAAAACGCCAGAGAGAAAGTAGAGGAGTATTTCGTAGCCCCACCAGGTACTGCCTTTTTTATAGAAACTTTGCATCGTGCTTGAGTTAACCCGAGGAGTGTCACCTGCCATCACAAATTGCTTTCCGAAGTAAGGAATGGCTGCAGTCATCTGTGCTAACAAACACAAAACCTGGAGCACACTGCAAGCTGTTGAGCCAAAAGCAGTAGAGAGGTTAATGTTACTTTACAGCTCCTGCACATCACTGCTTACAGGAAGTCAAACAGAACTTCCTGACTTTCCTTAGGTGCTCACAAATTCAGACTGTCTGCATGCACTCAAGGATGAACTGGAGTAGCACTGTTGCACTAAGCTGCACTGCTCACTGACAGCTGGTCTCACATAACTCTGTTTTCTCCCAGGTAACATCCCTTTACCAGAGCTGGAAGAACGAGATACTTTCCTGAAGGGTTCATAGTGAGAGAACTCAGATGCTATGTCCATATTTTATTTGGGAAAACTGTGTTTTGTGTGGTCACAACTGAAATACCCCAGCATGAATTTGGATCAACAGAAGAACACTTGCTCTGCTAAACTTTCTGTCCCGTCTTTCTGTAAATTCTCTTGGTGCTGAAATACTTGATGTTTATGAAACTGGCAGGCAGCATGACAGGTGCTTCTATTTATCAAAGCATATTTTATGTATTTTATATTCCTGAAAGGCTTAAGGGCTTTGAAGAGAACATTAAAAACTGACGATTAAAACAGATAGTTTTATTGAACTAGTTAGTCAGGAAAACAAGGGAAGGTTATATCCAACATTTCTCAACTGGCAGAGAAGCTTCCTCACTGAACCTGTACAAATCAGAGACAAGATAAGGCCAGGCTCACTGAGGAGAGGTAGTGACACACTGGAAGAAGAATGCTTCAGCAAACGAGAACCAAAGAGCCCAGACCATTCATTTCCAGGCCACAGTAAGTGGATTTAAAGGCTTAAAACCAGTCTTTTTCTTCCCATGTGGTGCCCCTCCAAATACAGATTTAAGAATCCAGATTTATTTCCTCCAGTTGTAATGCCACGCACTAAAAAAGATCACGACATGCTGAGCCACAGTGAAATTTCTGAAGAAGTGCTAGAAAAGACCCTTGAAGTTGTAATGGAATGTTGCTAGTCACCAGTTTTAAGTCTGCTCTTGTGGCTCTTGAGAGTGTGCCAGGAGGACAGGAGGGTCCTCCATAGCTCCTGGCACAAACTCCTCGAGGGCAGAAACTCCTCCTCAGATCAGAATTCAGTGTCATCCACTTCACACAATGCATGTTCTGTATCTGATTGCAGGAAAAAAAAAATTACTCCCACTTTGCTTCACTGTATTTCTGCATAATGAACAACACCAGCTTTGTGCTTGTGATGCTTGGTAGAGGAGATGCTAAACAGCCATAATTGTAATTATTTCTCCTATGGACTCTGTGTTCTACATCCCTACGAACAGGACGTAATTAATAAACTAAGTCTCTATCCCACTGTCAAATTCACTGCAAAGCTTGAATATTAGAGCTCGTGTCAGACTTGTCGAGCATTGGACCCTGCAAACTGTAAACCAAGTTCAGCCTAAGAGTCGTTCATGTTTGTATATAAATCACAAAGACAGACTTCAAGGCGCACCATATGACACGCACATTAGCAGAGAATTCCCACCCTGAGAAATCCCTGCGTGTTCTGTCCATTTTGGCTGTCTCCTTTTCCCCGTCAGAGGGAATGGGGACGTTATTTACATAAAGAAAGGGAGAGGAGTCGAACAGCATGGCTGCAGGAGCCAGCAGCCCAGTGTATCATCAGGCAGCAATCAAAGCAATTTGGACCAAGATGATCCCACGTTCCCCATGCAGCACGGGCTGAGCTTAAAGCTTCCAATTCTCTGCTGCTCCCTTAACCACACACCCTGGTGAGAGGACAGACTGCCTAATGCTCGTTCCCTGCAGCCTAAAACTGTCTTACAAGTTGAAAGCATGTATTTTCTTAATGAAGGGGTTTGTTACAATGTCCCTGCTAATAAGGGAATTACAGCCCTGACTCAGATCCCCACAACCTGCATATTAGGAACCCTTGCACAGAGTGGACGAGCTGCCTGTGGGGCAGCATGCATTGACTGATGCCTCAGCTCCGAGTAATGAGGTGGTGCTGCCCTGAGGGATGGCTGAGCTCCACCAGGGTGGGCTGCACCCAGAAGAGAGGAGGCACCCCTGCCTCACATCCTTACACTGTTCTGCTACATATAATTAAAAAAAAACAAAAACAACAGGTTAGTGAGGCCAACATAATACATATCTGTAAAACAACTGTTTTTCTCAGTGGATTGTTACAGCCAGAAGAGAAAAGTCTGTTTGGTTAAAAAAGAAAGAAGGGAAGCCATATTCTGAGCTGCTGTAGGTGTTCGGGTTCCCTTGGAGACCATGGAGCTGGCTTGACTTACACCTGCTACATTTTCTCCATAGCTATGCAGATCTGTAACAACAGTGGGCTAGGTGCCCTGGCAGATAGATGCTATGTTTACAAAGACCATTTCAAGGCAGAGATTTCTTCAGTTGTATGGAAACACAAAAAACTGAGGGTGTTCTATTGCTAATAATTATTATTTGAAGTCTTGGTAGTAACTGGGAGCCCCAGGAAAAATGTCGTTCTGATACGGTATTCAACACAGAGCAAAAAAAAAACAACAAAACCTCAGCTGAACAGTGCTGGCTGTCCGACCTCCCCCTGCGGCAGGAGTCTCATGGCAGGCACCATCCATTGCCCAACATCTCTGACACGTCCTCTGCTCCAGCTGCCATCTCCTTGCATGTATGTTCTGCCTTCCCCTGCAGTTCTGGCCTGAGGGAAACGCACTTTCACATTCCTGATCAACAGGAAAAGCTGTACCGTGTCTCTTTAAAGCCACGTATCTCAGGCTTTCGTGTTTGTGCAGCCCCACGTCTCACCCACAGACAGTTCTTGCAGCCGTCATTACATCTGTTCCTTCAGCAAACCAGTTCTTAATAAAAGCACAGAAATGTGCCTGCAGCTACCAAACACCGCCTCCTCAGAGCCCACGGCTGGTTCTGAAGGTCACAGGGCAGACACTTCAGTGCCTCATTTCTGCCAGCACACACCGAGCCATTGCTGGCGCTCTGTGAATTCATCGCAGGCCGTGGCCCCGCCATCCCAAAGCTTTCCAGGCTGTCAGCAGCAGGGCTCCTTCTGCCTCCTCACTGCTGCGCTCAGTCAGAAAGGCGCAGATGGCGACGTCTGCCAAACTGCCTGACACCGAACTTGGACCTGATGGGTTCCGCTCGTTAAAGGAGCCGACTGTAGAGCCGGACTGATCGAACTCCGTACACGTGGGCAAAAGGCTTTAATCAGAGGTCGCTCGGTCAGAAAGACAACGACAAACTGAAAATAGGCACTTTAATGTGAAGATCGATGGAGCGCGGTTCCCAAGCTTCGGGGCCCGCACGCCGCCCCGCCCGTCGCTATGGGAACGGACGCGGACACGCGGCATGCCGGGCGGAAAGAAAACGCCGGAGTAAAATCCAAGCGGAGCTCCGCCGCCTCGCCAATGAGAGCTCGGGGGGAGCGGGGCCGCGGCCAATGGCAGGCGGGCGGCGCGGAGGAGGCGGGGCTTAGGGCGGGGCTGCGGGAGAGGAGGCGTGCGCCAGGCGCGGCGCGCAATCGACAGCTCCGGTCGGCGCCGGTCCGCAGCGCCCGCATCGGTGAGCGGGTCCGGGCACGGAGAGTGCGGGGCAACGGCGGCGGCGGGGCCGGGGGAGGACTGCCGGAACGGGGCGGGGGGCTGCCGGGGTGGGAGGGGAAAGGCGGTGTGCGCGTGAGCGCGCGGCACGTGGCTGCACCCCCAGCTCCGGGTTCCGTGCCCGCTGCAGGCAACCATGAGCGACCGAAAGGCGGTGATCAAGAACGCCGACATGTCGGAGGAGATGCAGCAGGACTCCGTGGAGTGCGCTACGCAGGCGCTGGAGAAGTACAACATCGAGAAGGACATCGCGGCGCACATCAAGAAGGTAAAGGGCTGCGGTGCTGCGCTGTGTGACACCGACGGGGGGAATGCTGCTGGGCGAGTGGCGCTCGAGAAACGAGTTCCAGAGATACCGGCTCACCGAGCTGGGCTTTCTGTGTAGGCTGTGATTGCTTTCCTCGCCTTTGCATGGACTTCTCTGGTCCTTCTGCCTTTCTCTCGCAGTTCTTTAAGCTTTTATTTCCATTATCTCCCCATCCAAACGAACCTATTTGAGAAGTGCTGCTTTGCTGACCTTGTCATCCTTTGGCTTTCCTTCCCACCGCACGCAGGACAAACTGTTCGCGCTAAAGCAGAACAGATGGTTCGTTCCTTACAGTGTGTCACATTTTCTGCCTCCTACTTGGATCCTGACTGAGCTGAGCAGAAGACAAACTCCTGCACGCTCTCACTGCTGTGGACAGGCACTACAGCACACAGCCACCAGCTGGAAGGTTCTGCTCATGCTAGGCTTGCACTGATGAGTTTCAAATAATCTCATAGCAGGCTCCTGGTATGATGGGTAGAAAAAATGTTCTCGTGGCACTGGTGTAAAGATATGGGCAAAGAATATTTCAGAGTCCTTTCAGCATCCCTGTTGGTAAGAACAGCTAACAAAGTTAAAATAATGGCTTTATCTGCACAGATTCAGAACAAGCAGTGAGGGCTTTGGAGGAAACAGCACTGAGCAAACACATTTCAGTCTTATTCCTGCTGAGCTTTTTTAAAGCAAGCAGCAGATAAGTTATAAGACAACAGATGATCCCTGCACTTAAGAGCATATGCTGCTCCTTAATTGCTATCTTCAGAATGTGGTACTTGCTAAGAAGCGACATCAGTGCCAAATCAGAAGTGTTAGTACAGTTCTCATAAGAAATGCTATATTTGTAATTCTCTCTTCTGTAGGAATTTGACAAGAAATACAATCCTACTTGGCACTGCATCGTGGGAAGGAACTTTGGCAGCTACGTGACTCATGAGACCAAACACTTCATCTACTTCTACCTCGGCCAAGTTGCTATTCTTCTCTTCAAGTCTGGTTAAACCACGGACTCTCTGTGGCACTGAGTCTGGCTGCAGGACTGCACACCAAAGCCAAGCAGCCTGCTACCCTCAGCCTTCCTGAGGACATAGACCTCCATTCCAGGTCTTGTGTTGTATTATTAATGATCAGGGATTTCTCTGTAGTAGCTGGTATTTTCATTGTGGCTATAAAGGTGTCTTCCTCATATTTATTTTCTTTCAGAACAAAGCTTATTTGCTAATAAAACTAATGGAACAGTTTATCCTGGAAGACTTCTATCTACTCTTCTGCTGTCTTAGTACTTGCATTGAACTCTATTCCCCTCTAAAGGAACATCCACACACCAATTTTTCTCCTAAATGCACAGAATGTGAATGCTGAGTTAATCTGAGAGTAGATAATCCATCACTAAGAAAAGAGTAAGAGGAAAGATTTTTTTTCTGAGCAAAGGTGGAAAAAAAGACTGTGTTTTGAGTCTTTTTCAGTATGTATAACCTGCCATGCAAATTGTGGAGCTGCTTTTCTGATTTCATGTGAAGCGCTGAGCTAAGAGCAATAGCCCCTTTTGTCCCACTCTTCAGAACAGAAGGTTTTTCATATGCTTACATTACACAGCTGTCACTTTGTATATCCTCTAGTTTTGTTTTGAGGGGTTTTTAGCTTGCTTTATCCCTGCAGCCTGCAACAGAAGCACCACATCTTCAACAGTTTAGTTTAAAGAACAGAAAGAAAGGTGTGATATTTTTTACGTACAGATTATACATCTAGAATTGACAGAGGGGAAGATTTCATATGTAGGTGAGCATACACAGTCTGATTTTGGAATAGTTATGCAGTTATTCTCTGGAAAATTTCCTCTCTTTTAGAATGATAAAAATACCAAGTTAAGTGAAAAGCACTTGATGGAGAGCTGTTTTATTTCACAAGCTTTTCATTTGTTTGAAAGAAGTCAGAAGAACACAGAAAAGTCCATTAAAGTCCATATGACTGAAAGACAATCAGAGCTTAATACAGATTTAATAAATCCAAGTTACTTCTCATTGCTACAGTAGCCTCCTTGAACCTCAGTAAGAGAAAGGAGGAATCTTATTTGAAGACTAGATAGTCTGTTTGTAACCACAGCAGGTGTGACTGAAGCTGCCCCATTCATCAGCACCGCTCAGTTTTGTCCACATCCTTCATGCACTTGGAAGGGAAATTCAAGGGTAAGAAACTGGCCACAGAATTCACTTCTCCCTCAGGTCTCTTGAGGGGAAAAAGTAACTGATGTCCTTCTGGATCTGACAGCTGAGCAAATATCTGCTGCACACGTTACAGTTCTGGAGCTTTCAGATCCCTCAGCAAAATCATACTTGCTGTGTTTCACTACATAGCAGACTCACAGTTTGAAACCTGAGTGAATGGCAACAATGCCGGAGTTTAAGTTCTGATAATCCACTTTTAAAAACCCTGCATCTTCTATCATTGCCTTCAGCTCCTCCTGAAAAGTAATAGTTTCACCATTATAACCAACTGAATGCCTACAAGCCAGCTGCCTCCACCATTATTTGGGAAATAATTTTGCACGTTGGTGCACGCAGAGAAATGCTGCCTTACCTGGGGGGGGAAGCGCCGGATGCTCTCCACAAGATACTGGTAAGACTTCCAGTCACCAGCAATAACCTCACCCAGAACAGGGATAACCTGGAAGCTGTATAGATCATAGAGCCTGCAAAGACAGACAGCAAATATAAGTTAGTACAAACAAATTTAAAATCAGTCCTCTCCAACAAAAGTTGGTATTTTTACCACTCTACCTTGCAGTCTGAATTTGATTTAAATGCATAATGAAAAGGCCCAAAGCGTCTCCATCTCTTAATGTGAGTGCATGTAAGAGTCTTATGACATGGCATGAGGTGTCACCATGTTCCTACCTGGAAAGAAGAGGGTTGCTGACATGACTAAATTCAAGGCAGAGAAATCTCCCTCCTGGCTTCAGCACACGATAGGCCTCCTGAAGTGCCTGAGACAAAGCAGACAAAGCAATGAGTTTGTTTCTGTAGGACAGCACCTGCCTGTTACCATGCATGTCACAGCAATTCACTGATCAACTGAGGGCAGTAAAGACAATTCTGACTGGCAATCTCCAATTTTTACTTGTAGGGAAGCATCTCAAGACCATCAAAACCCAGAACACTCTGACTGTTGCATAAATTTATAGATTTATACCAGGCTTTAAGATTAAACCATGATATTAGGGAAGCAATTTTTCTTCTCTTTTTTCCTACACTTTATTGATCAACGTTTGCCAACAGAGCTCTTGTAATTACAGACCAAATCTGGAAAGGAGGTGACTCAACTAGGATAAATTGAAAACAAGAAGAGTAATACAAATACTTTTAATCAAAAGGCTTCATTCAACTGCAAGACATACCAGAGAATCAAATAAGAAATGATTCTAGGTTTTGGAGGAGTAATGTGTGAGAACAGAAAGGAGGGAAAGGGAAGAAGAGAATATTTAGCTACTTAGAAAATTCCATCCTGTATTCAAAACAAGATAACCAAAGGAACCACTAAGAAGCATTATACTGATAACTCTTTTCCACACAAGAATACAACAAAATTTGTTCAACAGCCTCTGCAGGTTTTACATCTATCTGGCTTCAATTGTCATTCTCCCGAGGAAATGACATTAAAATATGAACAGTACACATATATGACAGGAACTCTGAAACAGAATCAGAGGCTTGAGTGTGTTTTGTATCAGGTCTCCAAGGAGTCACACTACTAGACTGCTGCATCTGGTTTCCTCTAGGAAGAATGAGCTACTGAGCTTTGCTTCCAAGGGTGCAGATGAAGCACCGTGAAAGGTTACTGCATTAAGGTAAGTTCAAAGGCACACTTTTCAAGGTGGTCTGGATCTAAACGCTGCACCTTCCACGGAAGGAGCTTTGCCAAGGTTTGTAACGTGCTCCTCCAAAACACGGACAACTGATCTGACTAGACACGGGCGCTCTAACCTGTCTTCATCCACATCATTCCCAAAGGACAGATACAACTTAGAATGCAGACTACCACTCTCACTAATTAAAACTGTACTTGTTTTTTATGGAAAACTGTAAGGACACTAAGCAGAAGTGGGCTGAGCAGGTTACATCAACCTGCTGCTTGATACTTTCTTCTCTGGGAGCTCTGCTGGCTCAAGCAGGGAAACAACAGTGGGTCAGATGCTTCCTGCACCAGAGGCATGATACAGATCAGGTGCTTCAGGAAGTTTTGAGACATGTAGACTGCAGTATCATCGGTTAAGAAAAGGTGGGGAATATAGCATTCAGCCCTTTTTGCCTTAGGCTTGCTAAGCTGGAAAGATTGGCTGCAGATAGTATAAATCTAACTTCTTATAACAAAGGTGGGGCATTTTATTGCATTCCTTTTCAAACACACTGCACACTACATGTCACTTATAATAAGTGTCTTGGGAGTAGACAAAGACATTTCTTTATTCAAAGGTGTTCCTCCTTGGCTTCCTCTGCTAGAAACCACAAGAACATCAGATGGACTGAAAGGACTTTGTGCCAGTAAATGCCATAGCAACTTACCAAATCAATACGAGTAACATTTCTTATTCCAAAGGCAATTGTGTAAACATCAAACTTGTCATCATCGAAGGGCAGCTCTTCAGCATTCCCAAGCACCCAGGACAAACCTAAAATAAAAGCAAAAAACTTCCTGAACAGACTTAACATAACTCCTGCTTCTCAGACTACTCCAAAACGAATAGAACTTCCCTATTCCAGAAGGAAATGATTATTAATAAATTGCTATTGAAAAGCAGTGCTTCCATTTTGCCTTTCCATCGGAGAGAAAAAACAACATCTTTGCCTTCACTCACAAATCTCTCAATGCCCTGTATTGTAGCATATCAGCCAAAGCATTCCTCTGTGTGCATGTGAATACATTGCATTCACGGGGTTTTGGTCTGCCGGAAAGATTTCACCCAAATTTTGCACTGAAGTGAAAAGTGAAACAAACTGGCTTCCAACACTTAAAAAATTTTGCTAGAAAGTTTCCATTGATTGAGGAACATAAAAAAAAAAAACCCACACTCCTCCATCAGCACTCAACATGTGACCCTGCTGCAGCTGTGTTGTTTCCCAAACCCCAAGGACCATCTGTGCACCATTAGATGTTCGGGTTATTTGTACCATAAATAAGGCTGCTTAATTTAGAATTAATAGTTTTTAAGGTCACTTTTTGGTGACTCTGATGCAGAACAACAGCAGTAAACTAAAAAAAAAAACAACCAAGCAGGAGCTTTCTGCACTGGAGAGCAGCAGTTTCAAAGGGCAGTATGCTAGAAACAGGCAAAGAGAACAACAGAAAACCTCAGTTGTTGCCAGGAAGCATTCAAATTTCATTTTTATGAAGTCAATATGTTAATAGTTGTAGAAAATATTGTAAGCAAAGGAGCATGCAACATTATTAAGCAAATATAAGATTTATTTAAACTCCGGCAGTTTGAAAAGACAAAAAGTGAGCACCAAGAAAAGGTTTTAAGCAACAGCAAAATGTCCCTCAGACTACATTGCAGTAAAATCACAGGGCAGAAGTTTGTAAGGGGACAGATGACAGGGACTGCTGGTGGCAAACAAGATCTGGCTGCATGCAGTGCACCCTACCACTCCTGCTGGCATCAGCCATTGTGAAGCAGTCATGTTTCTTGTCAGCACGCACAGCCACCACTGTTGGCAAATATGAACACAGAAATGTGTTCATGGGGAAAGAGTAAAAGAAAAACTACGCTCCTTGAAATTGAACAAATGTCAGACCTTGGGCAATGAGCACATAAGCTCAGAAATGAGTTCCCTGGCAGAAGGGGGAATCACACGAAGAGCAGAAGGCAGGACACACCCAGTGGGTATGTGCTGAACGAGGGAGTGAAGAGAGGAAGTCAGAATTACAGCACAGGGGGACAACCCAGGCAACAGGAAGACAACTGAGTTTCTAAAGCTGCGTTGTACAGAGAAAGAAAGTGGAAATCTAAATACTCATTTTGAGAATTTGTTATTAATTTTTAAAATTTCTAATTTTCAAGCATAGCTTTGGTATAAACCGTGGCTATATAATTTAAATCCCAAAGTGGTGATTACCTGAAGATTCTATCAACCACGTTACTGAAACGGTACCAAGCATGACTTACCTTCAGAGTAGCCAAGATGCTGCGCTTTCTGCTTCCCAGCTTTTAACATTTCTTTGTTAATGTCACAAACCACAACATGGGAATCCCCCAATGGATTATTTTTTTCCTCCTGGTAACTCTTAGAAATTTCCTGCCACGACAAATTCTGATGATGCCTAAGCTTCTGCTGGAGCTGGCGTTCTCGTACAGAACGAACGTAATTAAGGAATCGAAAGGCAATGTCACCTGCAATTGTTTGAGAAGAAGGATACGTGTTTTAGAATGTTTTCAAATGTTTTCTCAACTTGGAAATACTGGAACTCCATGAAATTGAAACATAAGGCTTTGAACATCAATCTCAGCACGTACACATTACACATATAGCATATATGCAAATAAAAGTATGTAAGTATTATTTAAGTAAAGGAAACATACTAAGAGCAAACATTCCACATCTTCCTGCAAAAAGAAAGTTTCTGGTAGCATATCTTGGCAGTACTGTGGTAACTTCAGAGCCTTACAGTGAGGTTTTCAAAACATAAATCAAACTTTACCTGCTGTAAATCTGCAGTGAGGCAGATAGATGTTTTACTATGAAAGACAGCAGAACTGAGGCAAAAAAAAAAAAAAAAAAAAAAAGCAAACCTCAGGCAACTTCAGCCCAAGAAAGCACCAAAAAAAGCTTGGAAATAGCGTGGTGTGGTCATATAGAACTACAGGAGGGTTTACCTGTTCCACCAGCAACATCCACAAGGAGCGTTCCTGGGGAAGGATTCATTTTGTGCACGAGGATGTCCTTCCACACCCGATGGATCCCCAGGGACATCGAGTCGTTCATTACATCATATTTCTCGGCCACGTTTTCAAACACCTGGTAAACTGCAAAGAGAGGGGCGTGAGGATGAGATGCGACCGACTTAAAATCGGCCCCGTGGAAACCAGACGGGAGAAACCCTTCTCCCCTTAGAGGTCTGGCACCGTGCGGAACCGGGAAAGTTCACCGGAAAACTCCTTACACCGAGAAAACGAGAGGATCCCATTGACCTTGCTGAGCGGCAAAGGTCTCTTTAGAGGAACAGCGTCTGTTCCCGTAACCCTTCTGCGGCTCCGCGGGGATGAAACGAAACGAGCGGGGACGCCGCCGCACACCGGCACCCCCCAGCCCCGCCCGGCCCCGAGCCCCCCACAGACCGCTGCCCGGCCCCGGTCCCATCGCCCTCACTTTTCTCCCTCCGCTCCGCCTCCGTCACGTTCTGGAAGCCGAAATGCGTCTCCGGCCGGGCTGCCAGCCCCCGGGCGGCACGGAGCAGCGCGCACAGAGCCCCGCGGCGGCGGGAGAGCAGCGCGCGGCCCGGCCTCAGCCCTGCCGCCATCTTGGAGGGCGCGTCTGCCGCTCCGCCACCGCGCGGGGTCCTACCGGCGCTCGGCCCGCCCGGCTGCCCCGGCCCGGCACCGCTCCCTTAGCGCAGCGCACCGGGCAGAGCTCCGGGCTCACCCGCTCCGACCGAGCGGTTTCCCGCTCGCGCGCTGCTGGAGCCATCCGCGACCGCCGGCGCCTCAGAGACACGACAAAGGCGTCGAGATCTTTGTCACGTTGGAGGGCGCAGCGTGCTTAAGGCCGTTACCGGAAGAGCCCCTCACGCTGCTTTCACAGAACCGCGTTCAGGCGGCTCAGCCGCGAGGAAAAACAAGCAGGGAAGGCCCTGCACAGGCGACACGCCGGCAAGCGGGGCCCCGCGAGCCGGCCATGGCCAGGCCCCATCTCGGCGGCCGGCACATACGTTGCTATGGCAAAGGCCGCGGAGCACGCCGGTCCGAAAGAAAACGCAGGAGTAAAACGCTGCGAGACTGCCGGCTCGTAGCCAATTAGCGTGCGGAGCGGCCGCGGCGCTGACCAATAGCCGACGGTCAGTGCGGAGAGGGCGGGGCTGGCGGCGGCGGGAGGCGGGTGCGACGCGCGCGGGTCGGTTAAACCGGCGCGGCGGCGGCACGAGCGGCTGATCGCTGTGCGCGTTCGCCTTCCTGCGCCGGTCCGCTGCGCGCCGATTCGCCAGGGCCACTCCTGCTCCGCGCTCGTGGAACGGTGAGGGGTGTATGGGGCTGGGGGGGGGGCTGGGCGGGAGGGTGCTGGGCTGCGTCAGCTCCCGATCGGGGCCGGGGCCGGCCGGGAGCTGCGCGCGGTGAGTTGCTGCGTCCGGGCGCTTCCAGCGCCGCAGCTCGGGGTCTGCCCTCGGCTCCGTGGGGCGGCGGCCCCGCGTTGTGGAAGGGCTGCAGGGCGGTGGCTGCGGGGCTCTGAGCAGCGCCGGGCTGCGGGACTCCGAGGGAGCGGCCGCGTGTGACCGCAGCACGGCGCTCCGTGCCCGCTGCAGGCAACCATGAGTGACCGAAAGGCGGTGATCAAGAACGCCGACATGTCGGAGGAGATGCAGCAGGACGCTGTGGAGTGCGCTACGCAGGCGCTGGAGAAGTACAACATCGAGAAGGACATCGCGGCGCACATCAAGAAGGTAAAGGGCTGCGGTGCTGCGCTGTGTGACACCGACGGGGGGAATGCTGCTGGGCGAGTGGCGCTCGAGAAACGAGTTCCAGAGATACCGGCTCACCGAGCTGGGCTTTCTGTGTAGGCTGTGATTGCTTTCCTCGCCCTTTGCATGGACTTCTCTTGTCTTTTTGCTGTTGTCCTGTAATACTTCCCATTTAAGCGTTTACCTCCATTGTTTCCTGTCCGGTTGAATACAAAAGTGGCAGCTGAGCTGTCCCTGGGACTGATCTGGGCCAAAATACAGTGGCTCTATTGAGTGCCTCTACAGCTTCACTCTGAGAGAAGGCTTGTTTGATGGAGTTCTCAGTTACAGCTTTATTTAACTTAATCTTTAGAATCTCTTCAGTTCTGTACAGCTGAAACAGAAACTGTGTGGCAGCATCCTCTTCTGCAAGTTTACTGTAATTGTGTCTTATGTAGTAACCAAAGCAAAAAAAAAAAAAAAAAAAAAAACCAGAAAACTTTAAGCCAAAGCAAATAACATCTGTTTGTTTTTTAATCTGTTTGCTGTGTTTGTTTTTTTCAATATCAAATTAACAGTAATGAATGTGGAGAATAGTCAGCCCAGGTGAATGGAAAAATCACAGTTTTAGTGGAAGTGACTGATTTGAATGGCAGAGCTACCTGAAAAGCAATGAAACTAAGAAAGATTGTTTCTTCTGGAGAAAATGCTGCTCATAGTACAGAAAGGTGTTTTTTTTCCACAGATGCCGGTGATATCTGTGATAGTGGAGAAGAGAGAGTTTAGCCTAATGTTACTCAGGTACTTTTTGTGGCAACTGCTAGAAACTTCTAGAGAATTTACTTGATAGGTGTAAAACACAGCTATGTAGGAGATGAGTAGATAGCACTGGTATTATGGAGCTTCTGGCAGAGAGTTTTCCACAAACAGCCCCATCAGCACCCGTGTTAGAGATGAACAAAGGAGTTCAAATAATGGCTTCGTCTCCATAGATACAAAACTGGTGGTGAAGCCTTCACTTGGGGGCTGTAGTTTTAGATGATGAATTATGGGAGGGGGAAGAGTACTTTCCCTGAGCAAAGGCAATGTTCTGAGCTTCTGTCTGCTCAGATGGGAGGTACTGTGTTTTTCTTTCTCTATTTTTTGGTGGGTTTTTTTTTTCGTCTGACTAAGCAGCAGGTGAACAATGCTAGGATTATCTTGTTTAGAACATATTCAAGAGCATCTGCTGCTCCTCTAATTGCCCTGCCCAGAAATTAAATGCCTGTTTAGAAGTGTTCTTAGCATCTAGTGGTCTGTTTTGCAGGAATTTGACAAGAAATACAATCCTACTTGGCACTGCATCGTGGGAAGGAACTTTGGCAGCTACGTGACTCATGAGACCAAACACTTCATCTACTTCTACCTCGGCCAAGTTGCTATTCTTCTCTTCAAGTCTGGTTAAACCACGGACTCTCTCTGACACTGCATCTGGCTGCAGGACTGCTGGCTCCTGTGCCCAGTTCCTTCAGCCTTCCTGAGGACGCAGACCTTGATCTTCAAGGGCAATGGCAGGGATCATGATATAGCAGAAGGTGTTACGTTGTGGATATGAAAATGAAAAATACCAAAAAAAGTCTTCCTTATATTTATTTTTTTTCTAAAAGGCTTTTCTCTAGTAGAGCTGTTGGAGGAGTGTGGCCTTTAAGAGTTTTATGCCATCTGCAGTATCAGCCCATTACTGCTTATGCTCTGTGAGTACTGACGGTGTTCTGTTCCAAAGCTCTCCTTTTCCTTTCTGATTCTCTCGTACTGTTGGATATACTGACAGCTGTACTGTTGCAGAGCCTGAGCTGTTTCTTTTTCTGCTGATGCCTCTTGGAGATTTGATTTGGAAAATAAACGTCGAGATCCATCCGGCTGCGGCCTGGTTACTTGGGTAGGGCTGCGGTGCTCACGGGACTACAACTCCCGGCATGCCCCGCGCCCCCAGCCGGCCCCGCCCGCTGCCCAGCACCGCCGCGGGGCGCTGCTCGCACGTGGGGAGCGGTTAAACCGGAGCGGGGCGAAGGGAGGCGGTGCGGGGCTGCCGGTGGGCTCCGGGTACTTCTGCTCACCCCGGGGCTGTGGGTGCAGGTGGCCATGGATGAACAGAAGGCGGTGATAAAGGACACGGATATGCTGGAGGAGATGCAGCAGCAGGCTGTGCAGTGTGCTGTTTTGGCCATAGAGAAGTACAGCATTGAAAGAGAAATTGCTGCCCTTATAAAGAGGGTAAATAGCTGCGATATCCTGCTTTTTGATCTGCTCACATCAGAGGCAGGGTGGGGTGGGTAGCAGTGAGCTTCCTGGAAAAGCCAGTTCTGTGGGGGCAGGGTATAGTGGGCCTTGGGCTTCTTTCCCTCTGTTCCTTTTTGTCACCCTTACATGTATCTTACCTGGCATGTGTACCTTTCCAGATCCTTCCCATTTTGTTTTGCAGTACGTCCTGTTTTAAATTGTTTTGTTGCTCTCATTGAGCAACAGGAGGGCATCTGCTGGCCTGTCCCAGTGCCTGGCAGTGTGTAGGAAACTGAATCTGCCACAGTTTTCCTCTGAGGAACACTTGAACTGTGCCTGAATTGGTCTTAAGGTTCTGTTCATGTTTCTGTAGCAGTGGTGCAACGCTGGCTGCCTGGTTTGAAATTTACAGTGGGAAATAATTTTCAGCATAGCTTCTCCTAACATCCTGAGGCCTGGGGGCCTGGTGTTGTTGTTATAGCTGTGTGAGAAGGAACAAGGGGTACACGAAGGTCCTTCTGCTTTGCCATCTTAAATTGCTGAAGGAATTAAAAGGTACTGCAGATCTGTGAGGGAACTGTTTGGTCCTTCAATAAGATGGTACAAATGCTTATTTTGTGGGAGCCTTCCTTCCCTCTCATATGGAATACAGTCTGGTGCTGGTGAGCAGAGGGTTTGCAGCTTGTGTGGCTTCTTGTTGGAGCCTGAAAACTGGGAGTGAGGAACTGCTTAACCACGGTTGTAAGAGCTGACCCTTACGTGGTGTGGGCTGAGGTTAGGCTTTGACAGCTGGGGAGATGTCCCTGAGTTCATTCCTGCTCAGCTATGAAGCACTGTGGGTTTCATTTTCCCGTAGTCTGAGCAGCAGTGAGCTGCAAGATGTGAGTAACAGTCCTTGAAGCAAACAGCACACGGTGCTTCTTAACTGCTGTTCCAAATAGCTGCCTGTTGAGAAGAGAGACATCCTGACAGAAAATCTACAGCCAGGGCGAGGGGAGAGCTGTGCCAGCACTAACTTCCCTGTGGTCTCTTCCACAGGAGTTTGAGAAGATGTACAGCCCCACTTGGCACTGCGTTGTCGGAAGGAAGTTTGGCAGCTACGTGTCTCATGAGACCAAGCATTTCATTTTCTTCCTGGTGCGCGGCCTCAACGTGCTCCTGTTCAAGGCTGGGTAGCAGCCATTGCTGGGAGCTGCAAGTGCTGTGCAGGCTGCAGGTAACAGCACAGTGCTTCTGGGACATTGTTGTGTTCGGCACGGAAAAAAAGAATAGTTGTTTGTATTTATTTCCGAAGTCAGCTCCTTCGTTAATTCAAATGCTTTGTTTATATGTGACTTTCTGAAGTCAGTCCCTGCCCAGAGGAGCCTCGGCGGGCCGGCAGGGGGCGCTGTGCGCGCGGCCTGAGCGTAGGGCCGGTTCTGGGACCGCGCTTTCCTGTCGCTATAGCAACGAGTGCGGGCGCGAGGAATGCGAGGATCTTCCGCTCTCCGCCCCGTGGCCAATGAGCGCGCGGAATGGCGGAGGCGTTGGCCAATGGGTAGCGGAGGGGGCGGGGCTAGCGGCTCCGCGGGGCGGTTAAAACGTAGCGGCGGCGTCGGTGCGCGTCCGCCCGCGGGACTGCGCGGCTCTCGGCCGAACGCCGTTGGTGCGGGGGACCATGGGCGAGCAGAAGGCGGTGATAAAGGACACGGACATGCCGGAGGAGATGCAGCAGCAGGCCGTGCAGTGCGCCCTGCGGTCCCTGGAGGAACACAGCCCTGAGTGCAGCGTTGCTGCTCATATAAAGAGGGTAAATGTGACTAAGCCGGGCTCTGCGGGCTGCTGAGCGCGGCACTCCGCCCTGCTCTGCACCGCTCCGCCGGGTCACGCCTTCTCCTCCGCTCCTGCAGGAGTTTGACAGGAGATACAACCCCACGTGGCACTGCGTTGTGGGGAGGAACTTTTCCAGCTGCGTGACGCACGAGACCAATCACTTCATCTTCGCCTACCTGGGCCACGTCGCTCTTCTTCTCTTCAAGTCTGCTTAGAGCCGGGGGCCGCTTCCCGAGCCCCGCCCCGCCCTTCCGTAACCCACAGCCCGCTGCTCTCAGACCGACCGAGGGAGGACTTTTCTGGAGTGAATGGTGTTCTTATTGTTCCTAGGGGCGAAATGGAAAAAGGATCCCCTTCTTGTGTTTATGTGTGATCTACAGCAGGCTTCTTTCCCAATAAAAACGTTCTGCCTTTCAAAGCTGTGCGCTGTCTGCGCTCTCTCTGACGTTGCTTGGGCTGCTTAATTCCCCCTGAGCCCAGCAATGGATGTGCTCATAACTCGTCAGTGATGGAACAGTAACAGATAAATTGGGGACAAATGAAAGCAGTGAGGCTGAAATTCCTGCCCAGAAAATAACAGGAAAGGGATCAGCGCTCAGGAAATTCAAACGCTGTTTTTCGATTGAATTAAAATTCCTTTAAGAAGTCATTGTCTTTTCAGTCTGAATCCCCTTTTTATTTATTTATCTATGGTTTGGAGGGCCGATTAAGAAGTCTTATACAAATTCAGCAGAACGGACTTGTTTTTATTTATAACCTTCACAATTCTTTGTCACAATTACTGCGTGCTATTGAGGTAGGCTCACACGGGAGCCCCCAGCACGGCCACCTCCCCAAGACGGGTTGCGATCTGTTCCCCCGCCCGGATACCTCTCGCTTTCGTAGCCCTGCAGCCGCTGGGCACTACAACTCCCGGCGTGCCCCGCGCGGCCCCGCACTACAACTCCCGGCGTGCCCCGCGCCCCGCCCGGGCCCGGCTCCATCCGGGTCCCGGCAGCGCTGCGGGCGACTCGTCGCCATTACGGGGCAGCGGCGGCGGCGGCCGAGCCGGGGCCGGGGCGGCGCCGAGGAGCCGTAGGGTGCCTGCGTGGCGCCGACCGACCGCGCGGGCGGCAGGCAGAGCCGGGCCCCGCGGGGCTCCGCCAGCAGCTCTTTCCGTCGTCGCCCGGAGCCCCGCAGGCCCGGCCCGGCCTTCCGCGGCCTTCCCCCGGTTCGAGCGGAGCGCCGAGAAGATGTCGCCATGAAGGAGGCCGAGTCCGCGCTGCGCCGCCCCCGCCGGTCCCCTCCGCGGGCCATGAGCCTGGGCCCCCACCGGCTCCTCCAGCGCCCGTCGTGCCCCCCCGCCCAGGGCCGCCGCTCGCCCCCCGGGGCGCCCGTTGATGCTGCAGAGCCCGCCCGGCGCGCCCCCCTCCTCCGCCCCCGCCATGGACAAGAGCGGCCCCTGCGGCCCCGGTGCGCCCGGCTCCTCGGCCGGCGGCAAAGCGCAGCCGCCGCGCTCCGCCTCGGCCGGGCCCGCCGCTGGGGAGTCTAAGCCTAAAGGCGGTAAGAGCCGGGACGGGGGGGGCGTCGGGGCCTTCGGGCTGCGCGGGGCTCCGTGACTCTGGACGGGGGGGAGGGACCCCGGGCCGTGCGTGCAGCTCGGTGCCTGGTGTGGTTATGGTTTTCCTTCCTCCTCGGCCCCGTTCCCGGCTCGGTAGGCTGCGATCTCCGTTCTCCCCCGAGGGTCTCTCTTCTTCCCTCAGGGTTGTGTTTGGTTTCGGGCCGGGTGTTAAGAAAAGCGTGTTGTTAGGAGCTGTAAGGCTCTGGCACGGGCTGCCTGGGGGTGGTGCGGTCGCTGAGACAGGTGTTCCAGAGCTGGGGAGATGTGGCACTGAGGAACACCGTCAGAGGGCATGCTGGGCTGGGCTGGGGATCTGAGAGGTCTTTTCCAACCCAATGACTCCATGATCTGTGCTGGCATTGGAGTAATCCGATTGAGAGACAGAGCTCTGGTTTTGCAGTAAGAACACACGTGTGCTGCTGCTTGTCAAGGAACCCTGACTTGGTTCTGCACTCAGGCCTGTGCCTTTCTGCTGAACTTAAGGAAGTGCTGCACCCCTGCAGCAGTCCCTCACTGAGTGCTCTGCTGACCCTCTTTGGGAGAGGTCAGAGTACATGTTGCAGTGTATCTGGTGTTGTAATCAAAGTGCCACAGCTGTCATTGCACACAGCTGGTTCTGCTGACGGAGCAGTTGGTGATGAACCTTCCTGCTTCCTCTCCTGATTCTTCTCCAGGTAAGACCTGAACCTCCCTCAGGCCCCTAAGGGTGATCAGAAGCCCCATTCCTGACAACACTGTGTTTTCTACAAATTGTAGAAGTGAGGCAGTAGCACTCAGAGTGTGTGGCTGTGTCCCGGAAGTGTGTGTGTGCCTACAGGTTGCTTCAACACCATTGCTGTCCATATTTCCTTCCTCACCGGTTTATTTTGGCTGAAATACTTCAGGCAGCCCACACACAGCATTAGATGTCCTGAAGGTGCTGGCTCCTTTTTAGACCTTGTAAATGTTCAGGTTCCAGGTGGCTGAGTACTGCCTGCTGTTCAACTGTATTAACTGATCTCCCACTGAGCAGCCTGTGCGTAGTTTTCTCTAGGTATGTAGGGTTTTTCTGTTTTCAAGTATATAGATGTTGGTTTTTGATAATTTTTAAAGTGTATGCTTACAAAGAATATCTGATGTGATGTAGTTCTGCCTCTGAGACCACTGTTAATTGCAGTGGAAAGGTGCTATGCAATGAGGCCCTGCCTGTATGGCACATTGACGAGGTCTGTAAAGCGAGCAGCAGCTCCTTCAGCAGGAGTTTATGTATGTTTGGGAGTGTCTTCCTTGGAGTGTATTGAGAACTAAAATGAGAAGGTTCCCCTGGTTGGATGGGATCAAACAGCCCTGGGCTGAGTGTACACAATGCAGTGGTGTTGAACAGTGACTGTTTCCTCACTGTCTTGTCTCACAGCAGACACTGACATCTCTTTCTCACACAGGATTTCCTTCTCAAGTTCCTTATCCACCCAGAAGCAGCCAGGCTGTGGCTAGCTGATGCAGCCTGCCTAGGTTGAGAACTGTATGGGAGGTATTCTGAAACTCTGGTGTCTCCTTTTGAAATGCCCTCCACAGAAGGCTGACCTCCTGTTTCATAAGTGCTTTTGCACCAGTGCTTGCTGGCTTTAAGTCTAGCCAAACTCTTGTCCTTTATCTGCTGCTCAGTTACCTGATGCAGCTGTGTCCAGTTGAGGAGAAGGAAAGGACATTCCTGAATCCATGGAGTAGCTCCTCCTGTTCTTTTGCAGCACGGCTTGAAGCGAGCTAATGGGGATGCTGCAGGTGCTCCTGACTGTGGGAGAGGCGTTCCGACTTCCTTTCAAACATGGCCTTAGAAACTAAATTAAACTTTATTCCATAAGTTGGGAACAGTTTTGTTGCTAGTATTATGAAGTTATGTAGACAGTGTTTTGTAGGTCTGCTCTTGGAGCATGAGTGGGTAAATATTACAGGTTAGGGAGAACTGAGGATGCAGGGGAAGAGCAAATACCTCACCTGCACTGCTGCTGCCCATGTCTAATTTGCCAAGAAAAGATGGAAAAATAATCCCCAAATCCAAACGTACCCTGCTTAAAACTGACGAGTGGCTGGTGTGATAATTTTTTGCTTTTCTGCCTGCATGAGTGCAGATATCCCTGTGCTCTGCGCAGCTCTGCAAGGAATGCAGGGAGGGGTGATGCAAAGCAGAGCTTTGGCACGTGGCCTGCTGTAAAGGTCAGAAGGAATGGCACTGCTTAGTTTTGCTGGGGGTAAAAAGAGGTGTTCCAGGTTACAGATGCATATTTTAAACTCTTGGTTGTCTGCTGACTTATTTCATTGCTACCTTGATGGACTGGAATCCTCATGGGGTTAATTACTTTGGGAGAGGGAAAAAGGGATCAGTAAAATCAGGTTTGAAGTGTTGTCAGGCTGTAATGTGAAGACCTTCCTGAAGAGGCACAGGTGGGGAGGACACTCCTGTAAAATGTAAGAGCTGTTGCTGTGAGTCGCAGAGCTTTGAGGAGCCTGTTTGGAGTGATGCAGTGTGGCAGGAATGTGTGTAAACCAGCTGGCTGACACACAGGTGCCCTTGATGATGAATAACCTGATTAAAACAACACGGGGAAGGAAGTTCTGTTAGCAGCACGTAGGAGCTGCTCCTGGACCTCGTAGAGAAATGTAAAAACCCACTTCAGACTGAACGTCTCCTCTTGAGTTTGTTTTTCTCCACTGGGGGTTGCAGAAAATCTGCAAAGCCACTACAGGCAAAAGAGGAATGTTCCTTTCTGTGGCATTGGCTGCAGTTGCAGTTTTCAGAGGGCTCTGAAGCAGTGAGCTTTGCTCGTAAACAACTGAAGCGGTGGTCCAAACCTCCTCTAAATAACTTGATTTTTGACCAGAAGCTCAAGGGTGTTGATTATGGCCTCTTTCCTGCAAACACTCCAAAAAAGGTCTATCTAATCATGAAACCAGGCCCGGTTACACCCTGAGCACTTGGCAGCTTCTGGTGTGTTTTTTTCCCTGATAACTCTAAACCTGTGTCCTTTCAGCCTGCGTGTGGCTGTGGGGCACAGCAGGTGTTGGAGTTGCATGTCTGTGCTTCTGGTAGGGTTGGTTTTATTCTGAACTGAGGGATTTGTGTGAGCAGTGCCACTGTGAGGTACACTGACCTGTTGGCTGCCATATGAGATTTATCTGGAGGGGTGGGAAAGGCTACGGAATGGGAAAGGAGAAACTAATAGGATTATTTTACAAAGCAGAGCTGGACGTTGTGGCCAATATGAGGTGTGTGAGGTGCAGCACGGGGATGGCTGTTGTGCAGAGAACCTGTTGAGCCTGGGGAGATCGGCTTCTAAGTTCATCAGCAGAGCTCTTCTGCCACTAAAGCTTATGGCAGGTGGTGGGAAAGCAGGCTGCTGTGTATTTGTGGCAATTCCAGCGTTAGGTTAAGACTATTGGAGGCATCTCCATAGCATTAGACTTGAGTTCTAACCGTTTAAGAAGCAGCTGTGTAGACATAGGAAACGTTTCTCGGGAGTTCTGCTCTTGTGAGCCTCAGTCCTGCAGTGTTTTGCTCTGTGCTGTATGGCCAGCGGGGTGCTCGGCACACTGCCAGGCAAACCAAACTGTCCTTGTTGTGTGGGTGGTGGACTTAGTACTCAGACATTGGGAATGTGCACTGAGAGGCCGAGGTGTCAGGCTTGTACTTCAGCATCGGTGGGTGTTTGTTGGCCCGGTGAAAGAAAAGGGTGTTATTTTTTTAAAAACAGATCAGCTGGGGGCAGAGTGAAAATAGGCAGTGGAGGTTTGAAAAGTGGGAGACTTCAAGGCAGATGCAGGTGGCTGTGTTTATTTAAGGGAAGGATATAAAATACTCAGAAATGGAATGAAAAATGACCCAGCTGCTGTCAGTTCTTGTAATGGGCCATGAAGGCGCAGCGTTGGTGCTCATCACTGAGTGCACCAGGAAACGTGCTGATGAATAAAACTAAGAAAACTGTTTGAATAAAGGCTGAATCACAGGGGATCAGTCCTTCCCTATACTCTGACCGGTTTGTTGGGCTGTGTGCATGCCATTCTTCTGAGCAGCGCTCAGACCAGGGGGGAACGTGGTGCTGTCTTTGGGCTGCTGGGGCTGTGGCTGATCCTTGTGTTGTTGTTTTCTTTCAGATGGAAAGAATACGAATGGATCCAAACAGCGCTACAATCGGAAAAGAGAAACTTCATATTCCAAAAATGAGAACTTTTCCAGCCAGTCCCGTCGCTCCAATTCACAGAAAAGCAAAGCTTTTAACAAGATGCCCCCTCAGAGGGGCGGTAGCGGTGGAAGTGGCAAACTTTTTAGCTCTAGTAATGGTGGAAGACGAGATGAGGTGAGAATTGTAACCTGGTATCTCCAAGGCCTTCTTTCTTGGAACGAGAGGATCGCTGACCTGCATAGATAGGTCTTCTGTGTTCAGCTCCTGGGCTGGGAAGGGAAGGAGCAATAAGAGGCGCTCACATCGGTGAGATGCCAGATTGCAAGGTTGTTCTGCTCCCACTCAACAACAGAAGAGGAGTGCTGTCTGCTCTGAGGGACTCGCAATAAAAAGAACAGTAAAACTAGTGAAATTGCCATCTGAGGAATGGGTACCTAGGCAGGCTGTGCACATATCTCATGAAGCAAAGGTCCTTCATGAAAACGTGTAGTGATAACAATTTCTAGCTTTTAAAGGTCTGAGGTGATTGTATCTATTGTACATATTTGCACGTGGTAGCATCATTGGGAAAGTAATCAAATTAACCTTGGTGACAACAAGATGGAGTAAAACCAGACTGAGGCTTCTTATGGTGATGGTGGGTGTAAAAATTGTAGAGTATTGGTGGTTTTGCATTGATACAGAAGACATGATTTGTCAGTATTAGGATGAGCAACGCTCCTTTGTCTGAAGTGCTAACTGTCAAAACTCATTGGCTGTCTCTTGAATTCTCATTCTCTGCTTTGTTATATGAAAACTAACAAAACCAAATATGATCTGTGTAAATAGGAATCAAACTTGTATTGCTGGCTATCTGAGAGAATACTGTGAGGATCTGAACAACTTCCTTCTGTTATTAACCTTGGCTTCTGGGTATTGTTGGCTTTTACTTTTCATCACGTAGGTTGATTTTATCTCTCCTCCATTTGATCAGTGTGGGGTAAGACCACTCAGTTCTAACTTTCAGGTTCTCATGCCTTCTTATGCTGCAGTGCTTGATTTGCACGATGGGAATGGGAGAAGGTAAGTGAGTGAGTGCTGCATGTTCTGTACTTAATCATTGATGGGGCCTGGATATCGACTTGTAGTGATGCTTTTGCAGTAAATTCTGGCAAGTTCTAATAAATGCTGTTGTCTCTTAGGTAGCAGAGGCTCAACGGGCAGAGTTCAGTCCTGCCCAATTCTCTGGTCCCAAGAAGATTAATCTGAACCACTTGCTGAACTTCACTTTTGAACCCCGTGGCCAAACTGGTCATTTTGATGGGAATGGACATGGCAACTGGGGGAAAAGGAACAAGTGGGGACATAAACCTTTCAACAAGGAGCTCTTCCTACAGGCCAAGTGAGTGGAAGACTGGCAGGGCTGTTAGATTTCTACAGAGACAGTAAGCTGCGAGGGATGAGGAGCCAGGGAATTGTCTGACCATGCATACTTGTATTGACTTCCTCAGGGTGAAATGACCTCTGTAGTATTTAGTGGTCACGACTGTACTTGGAAGAAATAAAAATATATCAAGTTCCCTTCTTTGCCTATTGACAGGATATCTAATTGAGTCCTTTAGACACAAACCTGTTAGACTTCCACCTTAATTTTCTAGCATCGTTAGTGGAATATGACACTGCATTTGGGAAGACCTATGTAGTTTCCTTATGCAAGATGATCCTTTCTTCCAAAAGTCAACATGTTGAGATGGTAGGGATGTGGCAGTTGCTGAATCAAAGCTAATGTGAATTTGTAAGTCCCAGAAGCAAAGACCCTGACTCTGTTTCTTATGGTTTTTTTGTTGTTGTTGTTGTTTTGTTGTTTTTTTGGAAAACCACTCTCCGTGGCTCACTCTGTAGTGCTGTTTCTAACTGCAGTTAGACATATCTGTATTCTGGGAACCTGATTGTGAACTGAACATCATTTTTTATTGGTAGAGGTTAGCAACTGTGTCCAGCAGTCTTCTGCAAAGAAGAAGCTCTGAGAGTCCTATGGGGTAGTTCTCAAAGAATTCTTAGAAACAACTGAGTAGATCATCTGTCTCTTTGCCTTTCCCCAGCTGCCAGTTTGTTGTCTCTGAAGAACAGGACTACACAGTCCACTTTGCTGATCCAGATACCTTGGTCAACTGGGACTTTGTGGAGCAAGTGGTCAGTTGTGATGGGATAGATCTTTTTTCCCCCCTCTTTATTAAGAAACTCAACTTGTTTTTAACTGTTTCTTTGTGATGTTACGTAAAACTCAGCTGTTTTTGAGCTTGAGGCCTCTTCTGTCACTCCCACAATCCTGGGGAAGATCTGTCATGGAATATGTTATGAAGTACTTTGACAGGAAAAGAGAAGTGCTAAAATCTATTAGGAAAATTAGCAGCTTCTTCTTGCTGTTGCAGATGGAAGCTCATCAAAAATAGTATCTGACATTCTATAGACTCAGTCCTTGTGATCAAGATATTAACAGAAAACTTGGGCATGAGTCCATGAAACAGGACTAGAGTGTAGAGTTCTGAAGAATTAACATGTGCATACGTGGCCCATTTTGCCTAGCAACAAAGTGGAAAATCTTTTGATAATTGTGCCCATAACTTTAGGTTGCCTCAAGTAGAAACTTACAGCCTGCAAAGATCAGTCATGGTGTATTATGTAGGTGATGGGAAGGTATGTTTGTTCATTGCTGCGTGACCCTGAGAGATCTGATAAATAAGATGCTTGGGTGGCTGATTTGTCCCTGCAACATCCAGATGCTAACAGAGCATCTGACTAAACTAGTATGGAAATAGGTGAGTTCAGGCTCTCAGTTAAACAGGACTGCACGCGTGTGCTGGTGTAAGAGAGGAGACATCATTCATTCTCCGTATCTGAATTCAGATGATGATGATGTTGTTAACTCTTAAGAGATGGCAAATGAGGGAAAACATGAGAAGAAGTTGCTTTTTTAATATTATTAGAGTAAAAATGCCAGATGGGTGACTTTGTGGGCTATTGCGTGCATAGAGTGTAAGTGTTTAGTTCACAGTGTTCTTAATTTCTTGATAAATGAGCAGAACCTATAGAGCTGGAAGACTAACACGTTAGAGTAGATCTTACGGGTGGTTTAGTTTCTGTGCTACAGGATGATTCCCAAGTCTGTAACTTGTGCTGTTCTTCTCATGTGCCATTTCAGCGAATCTGTAGCCATGAAGTGCCCTCTTGCCCGATCTGTCTGTACCCACCTACAGCAGCAAAGATCACCCGCTGCGGGCATATCTTTTGTTGGGCGTGCATCCTTCATTATCTCTCCTTGAGTGAAAAGACCTGGAGTAAATGTCCTATTTGTTACGGCTCGGTTCACAAGAAGGATCTCAAGAGGTGAGATGACATTTATTAAGTGCTAAGTCTTTTGAAATGTCAATTTTACCCTGCTAACCTCCTCCTTGCATTGCAGTGTTGTAGCTATGGCAACACGTCAGTATGCAATCGGTGATGTCATTACAATGCAACTGATGAGAAGAGAGAAAGGTGTTCTGATAGCACTGCCCAAATCTCAGTGGATGAATATGGTGCAGCCTGTTTATGTTGGAGGTGAGTGGCTGGCATCCTGTTCTGAGCTGTGACTAGGACTTGTCTAAAGAAGATTTCCCATGAAAGTTCCATGCTGCCATCTTGCAATAGTTCAGACCACAAAGCATGTGTTTTAGCATCTGAAAACCATAATGATCACATCTTAATTATCCTTCTACTCACGTTTGACTTTTTGTAAGGCTTAAACATGAGTTCTGTTTTCCTGCAAGCACTACAGGCTTTCTGTACTTTTGTACTGTTTAGTCACTAGTGTCACTCACTGCTTTGGCTCTTTGGTGGCCTTAACTTTGCCTTCTGGCTCCTCATTCTGCGGCTTAGTCTCTGTGTCTGAACTATTTCAAGGATGTATTTTTCAACAAGGTTTTCACCATCTTCACTTATCTGCTAAGATCTGTGAACAATTTGGGGAAATAGTAAAAATTCTTGCAGACCTACTCCAAACATCTGCTGCCTGACTTCTTCAGTTTTCTCCACTCGAGTGATGTGTGACTAATACATCAACTTATCTGTTAATATTGTGAAAGTTCTTTGATGAAATAAATGATTTTACTTAACATTGCTGTTTTGTGGGCTGTATTGGCTCACTTCGTTTTGCAGCCGTGTTTGTGAAAAGCTGCATGCATTTAAGCTCTCTTTAAAAAGCAAGCTTTGCAGCTTATGATGTGTATCCAAGTATGCAGAATGTGTGCTTACATTTCCCTCGCCTTTGAAAGTAAGAGACTTTAAATCCTCTTACAAAAGAACAAATCCTTCTATAGAAATCCAGTACTGGATTTGAGATCATTCCAAACCCAGAAAGTTCAGCATTAATGGGGTGTTCTATAGACAAAGCTATGCACAAGTTGGACCTTAGAAAGCAATGAATACAGACTGTACCAGTATGTGGTGCTGTTCCTGCTGTAAAGCTTATAGTTAAGCACTTTAGTAACAGGACGACTACATTGTGCTAAGCTTCTTTAGTTTATCTATTATTCTGCTGTGCTTTCTGTAAAAGACTAATTATCAGACTAATTGTTATTAGGCTAATTATTATTAGACTGTTAACAGTCTATGGGTTTTTATATGTAAGGGATTATGAACTTATTTAAGACAAAACAGTTGCAGTATATCTGAGTATGCAGAGAAGAGGAAGAAGCTGCAGACTGGATTTTCAGGAAGCTGTGACCTCCGTGGGCTTTACAGGGCTGATGTTCCACAGGAAAGAAGCTAAGATGTAATTTTTTGATGCTAAGCAATTAGGTGGTGAATTGGCAGGTTGAAAGTGGTAGATAAACTGCTGTAGCAGAGATCCATGTAGCAGGGCAGGCATTTGGCACCAGTTTGTGCCATCAGTAATGTAAGAGTGACGTGCAGAATTTGTATCAAACACATTCTAAATGTTGTTCACCTCACAGTGGTTTAACTCACAAAATTGAGCAGTAATGAAACTTGAGAAGAAATTGTAATTCCCTGTGCCTATTCAAACCGGTGCCTCTACATGAAGATAGTAATGTTTCTGCTTCTTCTGTTAGATGACCAGCACAGCCAGTATTCAAAGCTGCTCCTGGCATCCAGGGAGCAGGTCTTGCAGCTGGTGATTCTGGAGGAGAAAGCAGCATTGCTGAAGCAGTATGAGGAGGAAAAACATACTCCCGAGGCATGCTTCATTGAGGCAGCCATCCAGGAACTGAAGGTGAGAGCTTCTCTGGATGTTTTTAGTAACTTTATTTTTAACAGTATGCTGAGCATTCTGCCACTGAAGTGGCTGTGTGTGATTGTTCAGGTCTCTGTGATATACATGCTATCAAAGTGGTCGTGTTTGCTGCTAGTGTAGCAATAGAAATCTTGGAGAAGACTGTAGCCTTTAGGCTCCAGATCCTGGTGTGATACCTTCACATGATAATAGAATGCAGTTCACTAAATGGGATTCCTTCAAAAAATGTGAAGGGTTTTGCTCTCAAAAGAAGTCTAGTAATTTCTGGGATAAATTCTGTGCCACAAACATGAGCAAACCTGCAGAATATTATTTTTCAAAGCCTTTAGGTGCCCTGCAGAGGGGGGGGGACCTCTCTTCAATGATCACCCTTTCTCACAGATGGATTAAAGGTCTTTGAAAACCTGAATATAGGCCAGGGCTGAAAATAATTATGGTGACAGTCTCCTGACTAAAATAGGAAACTGACTCTTGTTCTCTTTGGATGACCTGCAGGAGCGAGAAGCAGCGCTCTCTGCTGACCAGGATAAAAACAGTGGTGTTGCTGGAATCAGTTCAGCTGTGGAAGAATTGGTCCTAGACAGCTCCAAGCCAATGGAGCCTGCAGTTTCCCAGGAGAAAAAGGTGAGTGACAGCTCTGATCAGACAAATCTTAATATCTAGTTCTGCCACTTTACACTGCAATGCGGCGGTGATTATCTTTTGAAGGAGGTGATGTGGTTCTAACCGTGTGCTCTCTGCTGTATTAGTGTGATGTGGAGTATCTCTCTGCGTTTGACGAGGAGCTTGTGGAGCCTTGCTCTGATGTAGCAAGTTCCTTTTTGCCTCCTGTTGAGTCAGAAGAGGCAGTGTTGGATGAAGAGGAAGTACGTGAGGTGGATAACATAGAGGAACCTGAAGTGAACACTAGAGGAGAATCAAATCCAGCTGAAACAAGCTACCAGGGCTCTAAAGAAACAGTTAGCAGCGGACATCTTAACAGCTCTCCTTTTTACTATTTCTATCAAGGTCAGTGCAATGAAATCCTGGAGTTATGGGGGCAGAGATGCCTCCTTTGGGGCACTTGTCACTTTGTTAGGTTCAGCTAAACTCTGTGCAGTAAAACTCCCACACCCTCAGAAGGGAACTTCATTTTCAATTACGGTTGAGTGGACTGAAGTGGGGAGAAGCCTATTAAAAATTAACAGGCAAAGAACAACTGATGTGTCTTATGTTACAGCGGAGGATGGACAGTGTATGTATCTTCACCCCGTGAACGTTCGATGCCTCGTTCGTGAATATGGCAGCTTGGAGAAGAGCCCAGAGAAGATAACTGCAGCTGTAGTGGAGATAGCTGGATACTCAATGACAGAGGTAGTTATTTTACTTCCACGTTTTAGCAGTTTGATCTCTGATAGGTGAGATGTTTCTCTTCAGTAATGAGAAGTAAGTGGATGGGCATGCTAATCTGTGAAAGACATCTGTGTAAGCTGCAATGCACTGGCTGCAGTTTGGCTTGCTTTCTTCTAGAAGGTAAGAAGTTGTAGGAGTAAGAGAGTTGCAAGCTTGATGTTGGTTTGTTCTTAAAGCTATCTTAAAAATAAAAAATCTGGGATAACCTCATCCAGGTATGGATATGATGCATTTGTTGGAGATTTTGGACTATTTGGTTCTGACCCAAGGCATCATTTATATTTGTGTAGTTAATGAAACAATTACTGTGTTGCTGTGCTGTTTTGTTTTTTTTTTTTTCCCCCCATTTGATTTGATGAAGGATGGGCATTCAGTCTCTACTGTTGCTCATCAGTATGGCAGTCTCTAGATTTTGCAATTATATATCTCCTTTTTTTAAATCAGGACATAAGACAGCGTCATCGTTACCTCTGTCACTTGCCCCTCACATGCGAGTTCAGCATTTGTGAACTGGCTCTGAAGCCACCCATCATCTCTAAGGAGACCTTAGAGCTGTTCTCAGGTTGGTATTTACCTTTCTAAAAATCTCAGTAAGGGGGGAATCTTTCCTATCCCTTAATAGCAGAAAAAATTACAAAAGCAGCAGCTTTATTCCTCTTGCATCAATTGGCTGCTGACTGCTAGACAGAACAACCTTTACTCACTGCTGTGACAACAACAATACAAAGAATAAAAAGGCTTGACTGCTTGCAAGAGCGTATGTAGTTTGTAAGCATGTCTTGTTACTGATATAACTGAACACATTGTTCACAAGCTGGAGGAAGCATTGCCAAAGTATTGGTGTGGTTCTTTTATACCCAATGCTGTGTGTTGCTCCTAGATGACATTGAGAAGAGGAAACGCCTGCGGCAGAAGAAGGCTCGTGATGAACGACGTCGTGAACGCAGAATTGAGATAGAAGAAAACAAGAAACAGGGCAAATGTAAGTTCTGCTTGAGCGTAACTGGTGGGTTCACAGTCGTCTTTAGTGCTGAGCTGATTTCTTGAGCTGTAGGATGAACTGTAAGGCCTTTAGTTTGCAGTGTGTACTTAGAAATGGTTCCGAGTGGCACAATGGTTTTAGGGTGCTAAATGATGTTATTCAGTTCCTGCATAACTTGTATGTTATTGGAGAGAGGGCATTTGAGGGCACAACTGTCTCCATCTAGCTCTCGGGATTTTTGACTTGTGTTTTTATAGTAGAAAGTGTAGAAGGTGGGCAGGGGGAGGGAAAGAAGCCTGAAAGCTGCTTCCATCCAGCAGCAGGGCTTGTAAAATAGAGGATGGAAAGAAAATTTGAGTTGACACCTGCTAGCATCCTGAAACAACTTGCTAGACAGTCTTCCCCCACGTTGTGTGCTACTTTAATTAAAACCTCTTTCTAGATCCAGAAGTCCATATTGCTTTAGAGAATCTGCAGCAGTTCCCTGCCTTTACCTCTTGCCATAGAGAAACTACCAGCACTGATCATCAGAGCTTCTGTCTTTCTCCTCTTGGCAGAAGCCCTGTGTTTCAGACAGGTGAGCATCTGGAAAAACTTACTACATCTAGCTCTTGGTCATTCTCTGAGCATCTGCTGCTCAGGTCAAGCTAAGGTTTCTTAATACTGACCAGTGACTACTTTCCTAGGTTGCCTAAAAGATCGTACTGGAATGACTAACACTGCTAAAGGATTTGCTTTTTACTGTACTGTAGTGACAACAATATCTATGCTATAGTTACTGCATCTTTTAAATCTCTGCTGACACAGAAGAGAATAAAGGGGACAGAGTTGGGGAAAGGCAGAAATGCACGTGTGCCAGGAATACTCTACTGGCATTTCTTTTTTCTCCATTTTCCCCCATGGTGTAGCAGAAACATAGCAAAACATAACTGATAAGCACCCCATTTGTTGTCTGGTGATGCGTCTCCAAATGTTGTATCTTGCAGTTCTTAAAAAACATTAAATAGAAATTATTAATAAGTGCTGTTTTTAAAATAAAAACAACTCAGAAATGAAACAAAACAAAAAACACCCCACAATCTTTTATTTAAATATTGAGCAAATTCAAAACTTTCCTCTGCGTGATTAATGGATGGAACCAATGAGATAAAACGGAAGATAATAAAATCCTTTATTTCTGTTTCATATTTATGAGCTGTGTAAGTGCCTTTGCTAAAATGCACCTGGCTTTAACCACTTCTTTTCTTGGTAGATTCTATTCCAACTCCATTTTCTCCTGCTGCCAGCCAGGCCAGCCCGTCACTCTGTGGGAGTTTAGAAGAAGAGTCTCCTTTCCCATCCTTTGCCCAGGTAAGAGACATGGCAGAGTAATCTTGTCAGAATTACTTGCATCTTAGTGGATGAGTCTGAAAACACAATTGCAACGTGGGATAAATCTTAAGGAGAAGGTGTAGGATTTGGAGGCTGGATGTATTCCTGGGTTTTCTTGCTACTTAGGGCGTAAGCAGGATTGTTCTGATGCATGGGATTTAATCAGATCTTACAACTTTTTTGATAGATGTTGAGGGTTGGAAAGGCAAAACCTGAAACGTGGCCCAAACCTGCTCCAAAGACAAAGGGTAAGAAAACTTTATTACTTCATTGGGTGCTTTTCTGTGCGTCTAAATCTTAAGGAAATTCTGTAGCTTAACGAGAAACATCTGGAGTGGGGGGGAAAGGCATTTGCACTGTGAAAGTCTTATGCATCCCTTTCCTTCCTTTCAGATGAGAACACTCTGGCACTCCCTGTGCCAGTGGAGAGCGATGGAGAAAGTGACAGCTCTGACCGCATACCTGTGCCCAGCTTCCAGAATTCCTTCAGCCAAGCTATTGAGGCTGCCCTCCTGAAACTGGACAAACCGTCCACAGCTGATCATTTATCAGGTGAGGACGGGAGGCTTCCAAAAATTCTGAAAGCAAGAAAAAAATGAATATTTCTCCCTCGGGAGAAGTAAGAGGAGCAATTTTGGGGATCAAAAATTGGCTGCAAGGCAGTTCTGAAAAGTATCGGGTTGTGGTTTATGAACCACTTGGTTAGGGCTTCTGGTAGCTTAGAGCAGTAATCTTAGAGGGAGCTTAGAAGATCTCCAGTTAGCACTGGTTTCTTGTGTGATATCCCTGTTCCGCAAGAAGAATGACAGTGTCTTTTTAATTCTTCACAGAGGAAAAAGGAGGGAAGAAAAGAAAGAAACAGAAGCAGAAGCTACTGTTCAGCACCTCTGTTGTTCACACAAAGTGATTCTGCTATTCAAGAGAAGTTTCCTCTCCTGGTTTTCTTTTCATTTTGCTTTGTTTTGCTGCTATAGTTTAAGTATTTAAATTTGAACAGACTAAACTTGTTTTTCCAGGGCTTCTAGGGTGTTTCAGGAGGAAACCATGACAGTATATGTTGAAGATTTCTTTTTTTATTCCAGCTTACCAAATTGGTTTACTGAAACAAAGTTTTGAAAGAAAAAACCCAGAGATTCAGCCAAGGCTTCTAGTCTGTACCACGCCAGTTCTTTTGGCCTAGTAAACAGTATGAAAGTGTTTACATCTGTGTGGTACTGCCAGAGCGCTGCAGTATTGCCTAAGTGAAGAGGCAGAGAGCCTTTACCTCCCCCAGAAATGCACGGACAAAAGTCTGTCTTGATTGTGAGTGCTGTTTCAGTAAAGCTGTTAAACTGCTTTCTTTGGAAGCTGGTTTCCTCTGCACTGGGGCAAAAGAGCTTTCTGGCTTTCAAGTGTTAGCTGCTATCTGTTCTTTTTCTAAAGAGCAAGAATTCCTTCTGTTCTCCTGGCTTTGAAAGGCTTAAAGCTGAGGTGAGTGTAAAGCAGAAATTGGCTACTTGAAGTGACTTGCTGAAATTGTGCATTTCAAAGTGCACACTGGCAGTAGTGGTAGAAGGAACTCCTGGCTTATCTCAGTTGTTTAACTTTGTTTTAATGTGGGTTCAACGAGGCTGCTAATTTTTTTTTTTTTTCCTTTTGCCAACCATGGCTGACAAATTCTTTGTAACCTGATGATCATCCAGAGCAAACACTCCACCCTAGGGCTCTTGGTAAATAGGTGAACTATATTTTGACACTGGCTGCTCTTGAATTGGAGGAACAACTGATAGCTGGAGCGTATAGATGCTTTTATCCCCCAGCAAGAAACGTGGATCTCTTGCACTGGGATAAAGTTCTGTATCTGCTTGGTTCTGGGATGTGAGCTGATCTGCAGTAAGCACCTCAGGCTATAAACATGCCTCTTCTGGACCCCCTCCTCCCTCTTTCTTTGGGTGGTTGCATTCTGCACTGCTTGTGGTTTGATTTGAAGCTAATGAGTTAAGTGGTGTGGATTTTGTTAAATAAAATGAACTGTAGGTGTAATGTACCAGTCAAGGCCACCAGTTGCAATAAATCATATGCGCACACTTACAATACTGCAGACTTTTTGAGCTCCAAGTTTGTATCACCACAGTGTCACACCACTTTTGGTAACACGTGCAAATTTAGCATCATACTAATGTTACAGATTTCCTTTCAGGAAGCTGCTATGAAGTAACACGTAACACAGTAACAGGTATCTTCTGTTATATTCAGCCCCACCTATACCAAGAAGTGCATTCACATAGCTTTTGAAAAGCTTATGTGCTTCCTTTAAGAAGCAGCCTATACCCACTCTCTCTTCTGTGCTGTGACCAGTTTGAGCAAGGATCCCACGGATTTGAAACTTCTGTTATTAGGTATCCTCACACCACTGATATGTTCACTGGTTTTATTCCTATCTTAAAAAGTCTGTCAGTATATTGGTGCTTCATGTCAAAAAAAGAGGCTCCTTCTACAGGTGCTTCCTCCAGGCACCTGAGTACCAAAGAGCACAAAACGCTGTCTGCAGCTGTGAGCCAGAAAGAGGGGGGAGACTGGGGAGGGCAAGAATGTTTCTATTACTAGGGGAGAACAGAGGAAACGCTGGCAAAACATTCTTTGAAAGCAGCTTAATTTCACATTTGGTCACCATTAACTACACTTGAGGGGAAAAGCACAGCTTGTCAAGGGCATATAAAGAAACAAAGGGGCTAGGAGTGGCACGCAGCTTGCTGTTAATGCTTCAAATGCACATTGGAAAATTGTTGGTGAGGGCACAGAAAGCCATTAAATAAAAAAAAGATTAAAGTATGCAGTTAACTGTGTTCACAATGCTATTGTTTCTTACTTGTAACAGTCATTTTAAGCCATGGAACAGGAGTAACTACTTGAGTGTCTAACCATTATATGTTGTTTATTATCTCCTATACTGTTACAGTCGAGTTTTCTTTGAGTTGACAAGAAAGAGGAGTTGGAGCTGGTACAACTCACCTCCCTGTCTCACAGGCACTATAACAAGTAAGGGAAGAAGTGCAGGCAAAGGCGGCTGTCCTGTGTGCAGGGGCAGATCTTCAAGTTGTGTTGTTTTTCAATGGATTCAAGAGATGTGAGCAGCAGTGCTACTTTCCTGTAACTGATTGGTGTAACCTTAATAAATATCTAAGCAGTGACTGTACCTATGAGTTTTAAAATGGGTTGGATGGAGCTGAGCCATGTAGTTCCACCTTGTGTTCCCTGTAGTCTGTGCTCCTGTGTAGACAATCAGTGCTTTTGTGAACTGAAGCACGAGATAACCCTTTCAAGAACAGCTGCACTGGAGGATAAGGTCAAAAACTAAAGTTATTGCTCTCTGTACCAAAGGAGCATAACTACATTTCTTTCCCATACCAACTGCCTAAAGGTCACTTCTACCTCAGCACGAAGATCACATTGAGCTTTGCTCCTCAGGAGCAGTCAAAGGTTTGAGTCCTGGAATAAAAGAGGCAAGAAATCTCTGAAGTGTAATCTTTTGTGTTTTTTTGAATGCATTTTATTTAAGAACACTTGGAAGGGAAAAATGAAATCTAAGTAGAGACTAGGAAAAGAACCATTACTTGCTTTACTTAACACAAGAAGATACTTGGTATCGCTTTGATACCCAGGTCCAGAACAAAGGTGAACGAGTGCTGCTCAGTCTGTCTCTGTGCCATCCTCCTCCTCCTCCTCCCCGCTCTGCGCCTGCTCTTCTGTGAGCGAGCAGCTCAGCACCGCCTGCCGCACGCTGCACCTCTCCTCTGCCAAAAGACACAGCACAGTTCACAGTTGTGCCGCAGCCCCACGAGCAGAGCCGCGGGGCCGGAGGAACTCACCTTCACTCGTACACTTCTGCAGCAGCAGCAGCAGCTGCCTTCTGTTATACTGGATGAGAAACTTCTGACAGGTTCTGATGGTGCCTGCGGGAGCCGCGCGTTTGGAACCGAGCGTCGTTTTAGCACCGCTGCGCAGAGCGTCCTACCGCCCGTTAACGGCACCGCCTCCACCAGCGCAGGTGCCGAGCAGCGGCCGTGCCACGGACGGATCCGTTCCGCCCCCGCCCCCCGGAGGTGCCGCACTCACCGCCCACGTGCAGCGTGCGCAGCGCGCAGGGGAAGCGCTGCCCGCGGCTCTCCAGGTGCCGGACGAGCGGCAGCGCCGAGCTCAGCAGCCGCTGGAAGTCCTTGCGGCAGCGCAGCAGCACGGTGCCGGTGTAGGCGTTCAGGTACTTCACTACGGGCCGAACGCAGCCGTCAGCGCCCGCACCGCCCCGCCGAGCGCCCGCGGCCCCGCCCCGCTACCTGTGAAGGACACGCAGCAGCACCCCAGCCCGTAGTCCCCGTGCGCCCGCGCGACGGCATCCCTGACGGCGAGGCCCACCGCGCGGTCCTCGATGCACTGCCGGCACCGCGGGTCCTCCGAGAGCACCTCGCACAGCACGTACCTGCGGGCGGCGGGGCGCCGTGAGCCGCCGGCGGAGCGGCACCGCGCCGCCTCACCGCGGCCTCACCTGTTCTTGAAGCGAACCATGCCGCGGCTGGGCCCCTCCGCGCGGATGATGCTCTCAGCCAATGAGCGAGCGGCCTCCGCTCACCGCAGCCAATCGCCACGGCGCAGGGGCGGGGAAAGAGGAAGGACTTCCCGTCCTCGCTCAGCCTGTGCGTTGCGTTTCTTCCTCCCTCGGCGGGCCGTGGCTTTGCGCATGCGCGCTGCTTCCCGCGTGTCGCCGCTTTCCCCACAGCCGCCGCGCGGGGGCGCTCGAGGCGCGGTGCGAGGCGCGGTGCGAGGCGCGGTGCGAGGCGCGGTGCGAGGCGCGGTGCGAGGCGTCGAGGGGCGTCCGAGCGCCTCACGGCTAATTCGGAGTGGAAACGTCGCCCTTAACGGCCTTAATTGTGGACAAAGCAGTGATAAAGGCAGAGCAATTCCTGTCCCGGGTGCTAAACTCCTGCCTCGTGACACAGGTGCTGCTGGCTGCCGGCTTTGCTGCTCCCGTTCTCTCCTCACTCCCCTCCGTCGTCTTCAGGCAGGTATTAATGAGAATTTCTCGGGGAGAAAAGCACCAAGTCTGCTGCAAGGCCTTTTCCTGTGTGCTGTGAACAAAGGCACTGTGGATATATGCCAGCCTATGGTGCAGGTAGCAGGCCTGTTCTGCGTTGCTTTGTGCTCTGCCAGCAGGCTGGGCTCCGTTCTGTGCTCCACCGATCCTTACAGCCACCTCCAGCCGGTCCCACATCTCTGTGCTACCAAAGGCATCACTGTGGGGTTCCCGTGTGGTTTTGCTGTGCAGTGAGGAGCCGGGAGCTGTCGGTGCGGTGCTGTTCCCCTGCCTGCCTTCCGACCTGTTCAGGTTGCTGTCATTGCTGCCCTCCTTGTTTCCCTGTTCTTGCGGAGGCACAGCTGGGGCTCGATGAGCATCCCGCCTGAGTGCACTGTGCCCTATAATCCGATAGGACGTGTGCACTGTGCATGCTACAGGCACGGCCCCGTGCATTGCGAAAGCCTCAGTTTTCGGTCTAGAAAGCTGATTAGGAGAGACACGGTGCAAAGAGAGAGCAGTGTGGTGAGAGAGCGCCGTCCTGCTTCATTTGACGTAGGATGTGGCCTTCGGTTCCCTGTTGTTGATCTGGACGATGCACAGAGCAGCCCTGAGCCGCCACAGCTCCCTGCAGACAGCGCTCGTGTCAGCACAAGGCGTACAGATCTGGTCAGGCTTCACGGTTTGCTGAGCTGACAGCCCAGGTCTAAAAGATTCTAACACCTCCTCGTTTGTTTTCTTTCCTCCTCACCCTGTCCTCTGCAAGCTTTGCTGTATTGATTTGTGTCAGTGATTCAAGAAGCAATCGTAAGTGACACTGAGTTACATGGCCAAGGTGGGAAAGAACTGTCTCCTGAAATAGGGTTGGAGAGAGAAAAATTTGGGAAATGCAATTTGAGTTGAAGATTGTCTGCAGAGAGCTGCCAAGGGGGAGGATGGGTGTCTCTTGCAGACGTAGAGAGACTATATGGCCTTGGAATAGCTTATCAAATAGAAATTATGGAGGTCAGAGTGTGGTAGGACAGGGGCAAGTAACATGCAATCTAGGGACATTAGAAATGATTTATAAAGCTATTTGAGAACTTTGGATAGAAGGCTCTTAATCAATGAATAATAGCTTTGTCAATGATTGTCCAACAAAGGGGTGACTCCAATAAACTCCTGGGCTGACTTTTTCTGGTCTTGGTTCACATCATGATTTTATTTTGAGAATAATACATTAAAGGCTACAAATGGCTGATATTAACTAATGTGTTTTAGAGAGCAGGACAAAGCATGTTTCAGAGTCATTTGGGTCTTGTGTTGCTGTCACTCCAGATGCTTCAGGGTTCTCAGAGAGTTCCCTGTTGAGGTTTTCTTCCATCCATATCCCGTGGATCCTGCCCAGATGCTGGATGGTCATGTGGGCAGTTGTGGATTTGGACTCAAGCTGCTGGTGCATATTGGGAAGATGAGTTTTGGGAACAGATGCCAAATTCACCCAACTCAGGCTATGACCCTTACCAGAAATTGTCGAGGAGCTTTTGAACCTGTCAGCCATGCTCTGCCTGATCTGAAAAGCAGGATGGGGCTAGAAAATGGGGGAGGTTACATCTGCTGTAGGAATGGAGCCCTGGTGTCCTCTGAAATGGCTCTGTTCTGCTGTTTGCTCCAGGTGGGGTTGGCCTTTGAGACCTTGGGCCTTTGGGATCCAGACCTTTGTCTTGGGTTTACACTACCTATGTAATCTCCAGATTATGGGCTAAGTCATATTTGTATTGTATAGAATTAATTGTACTAATAAGCTGCAGTAAACATTGTGATTGATGTACACCCTTTATTGCATGCAGTCAGCTCTTAGAATTCATAAGTTTTTGCTACAATTAAAATCACCAGCAAGTGCGTTCACTGAAAAGACATCAGTTAGTGAATCTTCATCCTTTTTAGATAGGATGTTTGCATTTTGTAGATAAGGAAGCAGAGGTACAAAAGGACTCAACAAATCGTTCGCGGCAAATAGCTGTCAGGCTGGAGATAGGGAGCAAGGACACAATGTGAGCAGGGGGAGCCAGCATGTTAGAGCATATTGTGTTGGAGTATCCGTCCTGTATGTTGCTCACACATAATGTAGCCAAGTAATTAATTACATTCTGGAGTAAAATTAGACGTGCTGGTGCTCCATCCTTATGATACCACAATTTGATCTTCCTTGCACTGCCAAAGCCATGGCTTTGCTTCCCCCTGGAAGCACTGAGCTGAATTTGCCATCAGGTGTGGTACGAGGGTGACAGCTATGTTTTGTTCCACTGTATGCACATTGCATCCCCAGATAACCCTGTGGTTGAACACAAAACAATCTGCCTAAAATTAAAACTGCTTCTTAAATCCTCTGTGTGATGCTGCCCGAAGCTTTTTGTTCCGTTTATCTTCACAAGGTCACTGACACAGAAGAGTGCATTCTGTAAGCATGTTGGCCTGGAGCCTTTCATGTAGATGCTTTAATGTAATATTTGGGATGTGTTCTCTCTCACTTTGGTCCCTTCCTTTTACTCTCTCATTTTCTGTATTTCCCCTCCTTCCTTTTTAGCTCAGGAGCCCTCAGATCGATATACTTAGGAATAAAGCTATCCTTTTTTATCACCTTAGCATATAAATGCTAATGCAAATATAATCAATGCATAATGAAAAAATGAAATGTGCAGATTTTTTTGTTGTTGTTGGAACAGTCAAGAACAGGATCATTCTCTTTAGATTAATAGTGACCACGTGCTCTTAATTATCAAATGTAGTAAAACTGCTTCTAAATAGGAAATCTGTGGGCAGTGCCCTTTTTGTTTGCAGCAAGCTGCTGCAAGGAACAAACAGCTGCTGCTGAGCTCTGAGCTCCTTGCTTAAGGCAGAACCTGGGATATCAGTTCAGTTGGGTTAGGATCCTCTTTTCTCTTCCCTTCCTGCCTGTGAGAGCAGAGGGAGCAGCAGGCCACAGAAGTTACCGTGTGATCTGCTGTGTGAAGAAAGCATACGTAAAGCCTCCTTAACAGGGATGTTAGGATGGATTAATTATTCTTTGTTCTGGTCTCTGAAGATAAAGGGTAATTGCTCTTAATTATGTTTAATTGAAAAATTGCTTCTTCTCAAAGAACCCAATAGCATTAGCAGGATTTTATCTTCTTGCCACCTATAGGGAGGAGAATGGCGTTCCATAAGTTACAGCAAAGACTGACATCAACCTAATAATGGCCTCAGAGAGTTTTACTCAATTTCCAGCCTGCACTCGAGAGCAGTACGTTGAGACAGAACAGATCTCAGAGCATGGCAACGAGACAGGACTCCTCATCTGTGCTGTGCTGAAAGGTGCTGATGCAGGAGATGCAATCTGCGAGGCAGCTTTCGTTGCTGATGCTGAGAGACTTTTCAGCAGTAAGTTTCCAGGAACCCGTGGAACAACCGCAGATAAAGGAAAGGGAAAACACTTCAAATAAACAAAAACCCTTCAGTGTAACTATCCGTGAAGGAAGCTTCTGAAAGAAAGGCAAGCAAAAACCTGCAAGTCTTGAGTAACCAGCACTTCAGGTGTGGGTCAGTGCTGTCTGCCAAAGAGACAAGACTGTGATGTTTGAATTCAGGTGAAGAAACAAAGTATGTTTTTTACCTGGGTAGAGCAGATCTTTGCTCTTTGCTTTTTCTTTCCCCTGCATCCCTGTGTGCAGGGCAAGCCACAGCCCCATCAGTACATCTGCTTACAGTGCCATATGCTGAACAACCATTTTTCTACGTGGCTTTGTGTTGAACTCCAGCAGCCTCGAGCAGCATAGGATCAGAGATGCCTTCTGCAGAGCTCTTGTCTCCCTAATGAGAGAGACAATGAAAAGCATTTTCCAGCACATCCATCACTCTGCAACTACGTCGCTGAGCGAGAGGACAGGCATCCTGGAGCAACCTTACATAAGGCGTGCCTGCTGCGTGGCTCTGGCAGGGCAGCACAGCATGCGGGAGGTAAGGCTGGGGCTGGGGCTGGCTGCCAGGGGGCTCAGCTTGTCCTGGTGTCAGCTTGGTGCAAGGAGTGTGTCAGTCACACACTCGAGGCACGTGGATCTCCACTCTGCCTGGCCCAATCTGCTGGAGGCCTCCGCACCGCTCTGTTCCAGCCTCCATCCATCCAGCTGCCCAGCACACTAATTGAAAGCCCCCCAAAAGCAAAGCGGGGAGCAGTATGCAAGTGCAGATTTGAGTGGGGCAAAATCAATTCCAGCTCTTTGATTCGTGCCATGCTGGCTGGGGGTGCTTGCAGTGACCAGTAAGTGCAAACACATCTCTGGAGGCCATGGCTGCTGTAGGCTGAAGAAGACAAACAGCACGGGGAGCATCTGACCTATTTTAGGAAGCTTGCTGGAGCTTCTTGATTTTATTTTATTTTTTTTTTTTTTAAAGACATGTTTGCACCTTAGTTAAAGGCTGTAAACATATGTCACTTTTCTTAACTATGCACACTGTGAAGACAGAAACAAACAAAAAATATCTTGCTGCATTTGCTAGGCTGATCCCACCAGGTGCCCTGAGGGCACTGGAGCTCGAGCTGGTGCTGGGGATGACTTTTGCCTGCTGTTGGTTGGTCCCAAGCTGAAGCTCTTGGTGGCAGCTCTGGGAACACTGAGGGCACATCCCTCAGACCACCTCGGTTAAATTCAACAGTGCACGTGCTGAACTCAAGCAGTTGTTGCTGTGTGACCTTCTGTGTCCCTGTTTCATACCTGCGATGCACAAAAGATCATGTTCGTCCCGCTGTAACATTAGTGACTTAATTAGAGCTGAATTTGGTCCTTCTGCCTCTGAACACGAGCAGCCTCCATCAAGTCATCTAAAGGATCAGATCTGGTTTCTTCTTTCTCTCAGCATCGGTGGCATCTGGTTTCATTTTCCATCTTTCCTAAGGGAGCTCACTTTTCCCCACATTTCAGCGTGTGCCTGTTGTATGCCAGCCCCCAGGACTGCCTGTGTCTCGATGCCAAGCCAAGGAGCACTCTTCCTGCCAGCAAAGTCCTAGATGGTGTTGGAGATGCAATGGGAGCTGTTTGAAGAACTGGCGTTGAGGAGTACATAGCTTCAAACCAGTGTGCACATGCAGGTTGAGAAACTAAGCCACGGCCAGCTTGGTGTCCGGGAGATGGATTGATCCATTTAGCATGTCCCTTCTCTGTCCCTTTTCCTGCCCCAATTGCTTGGCTGAAGGAGAGCTCGCTCAGCTCTGCATGTGGCAAACAGAGGGACAGACATTTAAGTAAAAAACTGTGGAGGTTTTTTTTCTTTTTTTTCTTTTTTTTGGTAAGATATAGGATTTAAAAAAGAAAAAAAAAAAAAAAAGGTAATGGTTTTGAGGGCTTGTTAGATTTCCCCAAAACACATTCTCAGCTTCAGCTCTCTCGGCATTTTAATGCACACTGCTGCATATGCACATCTCTTGCCTTGAGAAGCACATCTACTTCCTATTATATAATCAGGATTGTAAGATGATGAGCATCTGTGAGTCAGATCACAGACATCAACAAAATCATTTTAAAATCATTTTATTTAATTAATTTACTTAAATTATACATACGGAGCTCTTTTATTTTGGGGGCTCGCCGAGTGCAGGTGTTTCTCTGTAAGTGTGGGGGCAAGAAACTGAATTAGTCTTTTGATAGTCTCTTAGCATCATAGACTGGTGGTGTCACCTTATACTGAAGCTCGTTTTCCAATAAAGCACAGGAGTTGATAGCATGGATCCAGAGCTCCTGCTCCCATTCACGTTCCCTCCTACTCTCCCCTGCATTCTCTGACTGAAAGATGCCATAGTGACAAAGACAGAGAATATTTCATGTGAAGCACATACTAAATCTCAAGTTCCTTATTAAGTCTTTCACACATTATAGCTTTATAGGAGAGGATGATGTTTAGAGGACAGGATGTAAGTAATTTTAGATTAAGTAATGGACTTAAGGACTCTGCATTCAAGCAGACTGTCTTTCTGGCTGTCAGCGCTGTGTAAGTGTGTCACCAAAACCCAGTCTGATGTTTTCTTTATTATTATTCATAAGCTCCCATTCCAAACAGCAATCAAACTCGTCAGGCTGTGCCGTCCTGGGGATTATCACATTGCCGGGCGCTTAAAGTCACTGCGCCTTCAGTCTTCTGCCTCTGAAAAGTGCCCAAGGCTAATCAGTGCGACATGTGATGCCTGTCATGTCTTCTTGTTCAAGTGTGTGTGGCAGGCCTGTCATTCACTAAAAGCCTTTACATCTGTTATTACATGGTAATCCTCACGCATCGGGCTTCCAAATAAGAGACTGGTGGAGCCCAGCAAGGTACGGCTCAGCCTCGGTTTGCATAATTCCCACAATGCAAGGCAACTCGCTCTGCCTTCTGAAATCATTAATAAGCAATAAGAATATTATATAAGCTGGCATCTTTTTTTAAACCATGATAATTTTCAACGCTATTATAATTAGGACAAAGATGAGAGTTTGAGCTGGGGGAGGGAGCAGACAAAGGATGAAGCTGATCTCCACCGTGACGTTGGAGGGTTTCTTTGTCTGCTGTGCGCCGGCTTGGGCAATAATGGCTGTGCTTCAGCCACATGGAGAGGAGAATAGGCAATTTGTTTAAAAGTATTAATCCTTTTCATCCGGAAATGTTATGTGTTGCCATAAATAGGATCACGTCTTTCTAGTCCACTTGGTTAACCGGCCCTGCAGTAAAAGCCTGAAAAGCAATGTATGTTTGTGTCGTATCCTGAGGATTTTCAGCTCAGTGGTGGGCTGGATGAAGTGGGCAAAAACGTTCTGTTGCTGAGAATATCTCGAAGGCAGAGTGGCTGCTAACTGACTGCAACCACAGTGCAGTCATATGGCAAGAGATGCGTCCTCCCAGGTAGTGCATCCCAAGCCTCGACAGATCCCATGTGATATTTCCATGATGAAAAGTGCAACGTCTGCATTGGGCAGGCAGGATATGCTGGTGAAGGAAAAGCAAGTGAAAGTGTGGTTGATAGATGTAACTAATAGGGCCGCTTACTTTGGAGTCGAGAAGATTTTAAAAGTCACTTGTCAAAATCATTCTCCCTCTAACGCTGCAGCAGCCCTCGGATATGAGCGTGTTCCTGATGTTCCCCCTCATCACATGCACGAACACGGGCAGGCAGGCGGGGGGAGGCAGCTGCACTGACACACTATGGGGTTTGCAGGAACACGATGGCAATTTAGCAGAACGATTAAAAGATTGCAAACATTTATTAATAGCTTTGCTGCTGCAGCACTGTGCCGGAGGAGCCTCGTTTCCTCTGGGATGCTCTTACCTCCTGCCTGTTCACTTCCGCAGCTTTAGGAATCAAAAGGACAGTTTGGGGCTCGATTTCCAGCCGTAGCTGTGGACCACACAGCAGGCTGCTGTGCCTGTGGCCTGGGGAAGGGAGCAGGGGGAGCCTGAGTGTGAGAAAGAAGCCTTACAAAGCAAAAAGAAAGGGATTTTTTCCCCCAGCTGTTGGTTATGCTTCCTCTTCCTCCCTGTGCTCCTTTTCCTTTCCCCCAGGACAGTGACTTGTTGTCCCTGTGATGCTGGGCTCAGCTGTGGATCTGTGGTGTCTTTTTGTACTGTGTAACAAAACCAGTGAAAGACAATACAAATAACTATTGCAGCAGACCTGCTCGAAGTTCTGCAGGACAGCCAAATTCCCCTCAGGTTAGGGCAGGGTCAGTTCTTTTGCAGTTCTCACGACAGTGTTGTTGTCTCTTCAGATTTTATTTTGCCTGGGAAAGGGGAGAAGGCGGAGGTAGTGAAGAAAATTTAAAAATGGCAATTGTCTGAACAAGAAATCACTTATATCATCTGAAATCCCTCTGTAGTCGGGTAGGATGGCAGCACACCTCGACCACAGCTGTTCCTGCACAGCACTCCCACATGACTGGAGGTGCCACTGGGCATCAGCAGCTGATCACCTGCAGGCAACTTCTTCATTCCTTCAGGAGAATTTTTCTTCTATTCATTCCCACAATCTAAGCATGCCAGTAGGCAATAAAATGTATATATAGATCTCATTGCATAATCGCTACGTTTCTACTTAATGCTGTTGAATAGGAAAATTATGTGCATCCAGTGAACGGAAAGGAGGAAAAATAAACTGGGGGAAAAAATGAAACCACACAACATGAGAGAGAAGTGTAAGCCCCACAGAAATCTTCCCTACTTGGGATATGTAAAGATAGCCTACATGGATTTCTGCAAAGCTTGGCATGCAGCCTCTGCAGCCTTAAACAGGGCTACTTTTATGGGAATGAGTGATACACTCGTTTGTATACTTGTTGTATACTCCCAGTCCAAAAGCCAGAATTCCCACCTGCCATTGCAGCTAGTGCCATGGATGCATTTGGGCTAATTGCTTTCTTCAATTTGTTCTTTCTAGGAGCTGGAATTCCCTTGCTCAGAATAGCTAAAGAGTGACAGACGAGGATGAAACAGACTTGGATGTTGGGGGGTTACCTGGTCTCAGGTGAGATGGAGCTTGATATTCTGTACAGGATCTCTGGAACAGCAGTCTAACAGAAGAAGCTGCTTTCAGAGATGCTTTCTATCTCTCATTTCTGGATTGAAGACTGAAAATTGTGTACCTTCTGGTAGCACCTCATAGCTTCAGCTGCCCTGTTAAATTTTGCATCTTTTCTTGGAAATAGCCATTTTATGTGCACTGTTTTCAGTATTGTTGATTTCCGTGTTTAATGTGTGTGATTGAACAAACAGACACCTTGGTGTCTTAGGACAATTCGGGCAGCCATTGGTGGATGGATTTTTGTTGATTTTTTTTTCTTCCATGACCTGAAAGGCTGTTTTGGAATGTGTTAGCCTTTACAAATATTTAAAGCAAAATTTTTTAAACTTGATTTTATTTAATCAGTATTTCCTCTATTCCCATCAAAATCTCAAACCTCAGTGATGCTCCTGCCTCCCATATGCCTTATTATCTTGTTACTAACCTACTTTCTTGCTCATTAATGAAAAATATGTTGGACAGCTGAGGGTGTGGAAACCACCATCCTCTCTCTTGTGGGGTAGTCAAAGCGTAGCCTTTGCCATTCGCATTGCCTCCCACTGAGGGGAGGCACTGCCTTACACTGAAGGGTTTTTGTTAGGCTGGATTCTCCATTTAGGTGCACTGGCCATATATCTGAAAGAGATTGAAATTGTATCTTTGCAAATGAGTAAAGAATTTGCTTTCTTATGTACTGATATCTCTGTATGTCCTTTGTCTTGGCTGCTGTATCTGTGTTCAAGTGGTAAGCTAACAGGACTGCAGTTATGGCTAAAATTACTGTATTAAGATTCAAATACCACCAACAGATCAAAGAGTTAATTTTCTCAATTGATAAATAAATTTATTAGCTAGACATGAAAAAAAAAATCCTAGAGTGTTCAAAAAAAAAAAAAAACCCTCATGAAATGCCAGGAGTTCACCTATTCTATCCCTTTCCCATCATTAAAGGATGATAGGAGTTTGAGATAGATAGCAAGGGACTGACCTTTGTAAGTTTCTTTCTTAGCTATCACACACAGGAGCTGGGGACAGCACTCAGGTTCATCCCAGATACACTCTTGAGACACAATTAGGCAGCACTTGTACCACATTTGTAAAGCTTGGATTCCACAGAAAGGCTAAGGAATACAGCGATCAATAACAATGTGGGTAGATCTTTTCTAACTGGAAAATGTAGAGATGAGAGAAGAGGTGGTGAGCCAGTCTGTACTGCACGGTGAGAAGCAAGAACGTAAAGATCTTCAGCTTTATTCACTGCTACAAGGCAAGAGAAAATAGGTGTTCTTTGTATCAGAGGAGATAATAATGAAGAAAGGAAAGAGAGGATAGAGGTGATAGCAGAAATGAGAATTGCCTTTTCTGGGTGCCAGCCACTGGTAAATAACTTTCTAGCTACTGAGAAGAAGGGTAGAAACAGGACAGAGAAGTTTTCAGGATTTCAGTTCCTCTGTGCAGTGAGTCCCTCTGAAGTAATATCTTTGAAGATAAAATATTCCAGGACAATGTCAATATAGGAATGAAGCTGCACACGTGCAGTACTGACTTTGTCAGTACAAAGTCATTAATGAAATGTACTTTGTGGATGTGATGGTGAATTAAAAACTGGAGGGAAAATGGGAAGGCAAGTAATGTAAAATTGTTTCATCATCTTCCTCCACTGAGACAACACTGTATCACCTCTGCCAGCAGCAAAATATCTGCCAGCCTTTGTCAGCATTTTACATCACTGCATGACTGAAAGCATACAATATTCCCTCTGCTGCCATGCAGTATGGCACCAGGGAACACTTGCAGAAGTACAGTGACCATATAGCTGTGGAATATTGCTCTTGTCCATACTGCTACTGCTGAGAAGCCAATGGAACTGAAACATATTGCTCTGTTTGTTACGTTTGTCTGACTCCTCATCAGCCTTACCAGTTTTCAGTTCTAATGATAGCTTTTTGTAAAGTTTCTATTTCAGGGTTTTTCTTGCAAAGTTTTGGCTTCACCTGAAATTGGAAGGTGACAGAGCACTGGAGCAAGCTTCACAGAGAGACTGTGGAGTCTTCTCCTTTGGAGATATTCAAAACCCACCTGGGTTCATCTACTGTAGGGAACACACTTTAGCAGAGCTGTTGGACTAGGTGATCTCAAGGTCCCTTCCAAGCCCTATAATTCTGTGATTCTCTGAGCCATAAGATGTTCTTGCTTGTTGTCCTGTTTGTTGACACTCACTGTTGTCCAGAGTTTGCTTCCTCACACAACATTTGGGTGATCCATAAATCACATTAATATTAGCATATGGAAAACATATCAGAATCATTTGGATCACATTATCTTAAATTCTCCATTTGAATGAAATATAGCATCAGATTTCTTCACTTCCTATCTCCATATTTTGCTCTTTTGTAGTAGTAATAAGCTTCCAGATTCTCTCTGTGTACTCATTTGGTATCAACTTTGTATTGTCTTCACTTCCTGATATTCTTTTTTCTTCCTTTTAACCCAGTTGGTTTAGATTATTTGCCCCCATAGTGTACACTCATTCTCAAATGTTCTGTTAATTGCAGCAAATTTGTTATGTTACAGATACCTGTTTATCTTGGCTAGAACTTGTTACTTGCTTGAGATGTATATGCTAAGTTCATGAAACACCCATCTTTAACGCCTTAGGCTTGAGAAAAGACATGTTTCAGTACAGCTCCATTTGTCTCCAATTAAAGCCCACTTGAGCAAAGCAAATAATTGCTAGAATCCTTTACTCTGAGCACCTGGATTTCTCTCACGGTGGAATAATCCAATCTAAATCTCACTTTGCTTGTTAAAATCCCCACATTCTTTACTCTTAGGAGTAAAAAGAAAAGGAGTGTTCCTAGTAGCAAGGTTAGGGTATGTCAGATCACCTGCTGGTCACCGTGTCCGTTTGCTGGGCAGATGCTGACTAACCTTGGTAGGGAGTAGGTTTTTTTTGCAAGTAGAGTGAAACATTCGAATGCATGCTCAATCATTTCCACGACAAACCAATTAGCAGGTTAGAAGATCCCACTGGGGTGGCAGGGATAGCAGTATGAACAGAGGCGGCTGAAGCGCTGGCGTTGGTTTCTAGGTGCTATTGATGGTTCTTACACCATTCTTACTCACAGAGTGATGTGTCTTTTGGGCGTTTATGAGTAATGAGCAGAGCTAGTTTGCCTAGTGTCCCTGTCCCCCAAGGCCTCTGCCCTTTGAGAGAGAACAGTGTGTACCAGTGCTTTTGGCAGCCGTGCTCCCACCCCGGTGCAGTCGGTCTGGGGGGGCACGGAGCAGCAGAGATGACTCATTCCGCCTCAGTGGCTCATTGAGGAGCTGCAGGGAGAGGCTATTTATAACCAGACCTTTCAGGTTCAGCGCAGCAGCATCTTCTGCAGGAGGAGGGGGCAGAAATGGGGATGCACGTAAGACTTAGCCGATGCAAATGAATCTCCACCCCGGTGTTGTCCCTAGAGCTGTGTGGCCAGTGGTGACTTCAGCCAGCTCTTTTCCCCAGGCCTTTTGCTCAGCTGTCTGGATGCTCTGGTCCCAGTGTAAGATTCTGCTGATAACTTTTCAGCTCCTCAAAGAGCAGAGAGACAACTGTGAATATCATCAGTGTGAACAAAACATGAAGTCTTCCTAGTGTAGCTACTAAAGCAGCTGTTATTGATTCATTCTGACCCATGACCACAGCATCGTCACCTCATCCTTTCTTTGTCCCTGTACATGTTTGTCCCTGGCTTAGCAATAAGATGAGCTCTTTTCATGGGTGTTTTCAAACAGTCTTTATGCTGCCAGCAAATCTCATTTAAGCCTCCTGAGGTTTCTCTTGTATATACAAGCCAACACTGTAATTTATAAAACTGTAGCTGTTTTTCTGATCTTACCATGGACTCATTTCATCTCTAGGTGTTTCTATGACTCCATATGCGAAACAGAGATAATGATACCCCCTGGGTTAAACACAGTGTGATCTGCAGCTATGAAGCACCACCTAAGTGGTAATGTTATTACCAGAGATTTGCAGAACAAGAGGAAAGCACACTATACAACAGAAGAGGACAGCACGTGCAAAAGAAAATATTTACTATGAGCACCTAGATACCTCTTTGGATCTAGGTAACTGTGGTCTTTATCTTGATGCATATTAGCATACATCAAAATTATTGAATATTATGTTAGACTAAACTTCTTGAAGTTGTCTGTTCTCTTAACTGGCTTTTGAATTCCAAAGGGATCCTGCTGCATGCATGTTTGCCTTGTTCTTATTCTACATCTGCTCTGTTCTTAAACCAATTTGTGTCTGGAACTGATCTGTGGTTGGAAAGCTCCCTGCTCCTGTTATTCTGCAGGCTTCCACCTATAGCTTAAACACTTCGTATTTGGCTCCTCATCCTCTCCTTTTCTTCTTTCCACCTCTTTCTTCCCTCTCCTCCACTAAGTAGATAATTGATTTCACAGTACACAACAACAGTGCAGTTTGATGACTATAAATTTCTCAGCATCTCATTAATGCGATTTAGTAGATCTGTAGGTTTCCTTGGCGTTTTCACTTTTGGCTGTCCTGCATCACTGAGCTACAGACCCAGGGGCACATTGGCCTTTTCTACAGTGGGTTGTATTTATTATCTTCGTACAGAAACTGTACTATAAATAATTCTTGCCTTTGGTTTTCGCAGCCAACTGAAGGGGAGGTCTACCCTGCATAAAACCAAACAGTGCTGTAACAGTCACTTATTTCTCAAAGCCCAGCTATAAGATGTAAAGACTTGTGGATGTGAGATGTACCCTGTACGCTTCATCATGTAATCTGGGCAGGAGGTGACCTCTGCAGGGTGACCTCAAGTCTCCCTGACTGCTGCCTTATTTTTCTGTATCTGTTTCATTTTGAAAAAAGCAGACTTCTGGTTCTTGTGGTTGCAAATAAGCCTCTGAGACCTCAAAAAAAGTATAGCTGGTGCTGAGGTGTTTGTAGTAGTCTTGAGAGAACAAGGTCATTTTTCAGGGACTTGAAGTTCATTTTTTGAGTAATAAACTAAGATGTGCAGTGATTATAATTGTAATGACAACTATGCTACTTGTCTCTTTCTTCACAAACTGTACAGAGTAGATAAAATGATTCTTAGGGCTCTTGGTTTATCCCTTCAGCAGCTGCCTTGGCTTCCCTTTGGTGCCTTAGGCCCTGGCGAGCTCTCATGACACCACGTGAAGCACCACTGGTTCCCCTGATTGTCTCACCACAGCCTCTCATGGAGCTCTGGTGCTCAGAGCAGACCTGTGGAAGGGGATCCTAAGACTGGGGCTGTGGCTGAAGAGCACCCAGGGAGAGGTGCCCAGGTTTGGCTCCACAAACCCAGAAAGGGCCAGGAAGGGGAACCAAGAGTCTGCGTACATGTCAGAGACTGAAAGGGATTTACCTCCCTGCATTTCCAATTGCTTGTTTTCTATCTGGGGAAAATCCCTTTTGACAGCCCAGGCGGTGAGCTTCTAATTCCTGTCTCCGGCTCATTTTTCACTTCAATCCCTCAGCGAACGGATTTTAATGCTTGATGGATTCAAACAAAATTATTTCTGTTCCTGTAGCTTTGCAAAAGCCTCTAGGGTGTGTGTGTGTGTGCACAGGGGAGGAGGGATGGGGCTTGTTTTCGTTACACTCCAATAAGCCTTCTCTCGGAGGGAAATGTATTTCATTTATTCATTTAAGGCTATCTTTCTGGTGATTCCTCCCATTGCTGTCCTTCTGGCCCCTTGGTCACAGGAGGGCCTGTAAAAGGTTTGCTGTTCCAAAGAGGTGCAATGTTCCAGATCAATGTTTCTGCTGCAAATAGGGATTCAAATAACAGGACCAGAGCGTGCTTCCAGGAGTAGCCTGAAGCAGGAGGAAAACTGTGGGAAAACTTTCATCTTCCCCAGCTCTAGCTGGGAGTGAGGCAGCTCCGCAGGCTCAGAGATGGGATCAGTGACTGATGTGGTATCCAGGTAATCACTGGTCCTTAACATAGACATATTGTTTGAACATGTGTATGATGCTGCTGTTGTAATGGAGATGTATTGCTTTTATTACAATTTTGAGCCCCTCTTACCAGCAGAAGTCACTGCAGGGAACTCTGCAAGGTCTCTGCTTGTGTGATACTCAGTAGTCAGTCAGAACTGCCTGCTGCTTCTGCTGAGCATCTTTCATGGAGTTCCTGCATCTGAGAAGCTGTGTACTTAAGTGCTCAAAATCCCATCATGCTATCCAAGACAAATCATCATCATAGTAAAAATTAACAAAGCAGTAATTCTGTTATGTATGGCTGTAATCAATACTCATAATTAGCGTGCTGAAGATCTTCATTATGTTCTGAAGGATTGCAGTGTCGTGTGAACTTGACGATGTCTCTCAGCATCTGCAGCCACTGCTGTTGGGATGTGCTAAGCCATTCAGTGAGGCCATGTCTCCACTAGGCTGTTTCAATTTATAGCTGCTACCAAGTTGTCACTTGCTCAGGCAAGAAAAAAATGTAGTTCCTGGAGATGGAAATGTACTGTGTGTTTTTCATCACATGCTGTCTGCTCGGACAATCTCATGTATCCACAGATTTCTGTGAGCACTTGTTTGGAGCTACTGATTTTCATCATAAATGCATTCTGTGTCAGTCTCATAAAGCTCATGGATCCTGGGATACTGCTGCTGCTTGTGGGTTTGTTCTGTTTTATGTATCTCTTCCTGTTTTTATACAATCCCCGCTCCATAAACCTCAACTGTTTTCAGTGTAGTCACTCTAAATCTCATTTTTTGTTCATTAAATATGTTGCTTACAGGTGAGATGCCCGGTTTTGTTAGTGTGATGTTCTAATTGTTATTAGCTCACCCTACAAATACCCCAAATTATACATAAAGCATATCTTGAATTTTTAGTTGTAAATTCAGGAATTATTTACTTAATCTAGCTAACACATTCTTGTTTTTAATTGTATGTTTATCTTAATCTTAGTCAATAACTTCCAAGCCTTTGAACCAAGGACAGTAAATTGAAATACATGACACCAATTTTAGCAGCAGTGTTTATCCATAACTCATAGCTATTATTTTAATATGGTTTCCACTGTGTTGTTGGAATGAGGACAATGGAGACTCGAAGTTATCTATAATACCAGAATGCAGTGTCAGTACCACTGGGAAAGCATCACATCACATTTCACTTGCCTCTTTTACTTAGTTGGTGACTCTGAAACCAGTAACTCTTTCCTGTCTTGGCTGGCATCTTTTAGCTGGAAAATCCTTATCGAGCCTTTCTTTACATTTCCTACAGTACTGACCTTTGCACGCATGCTGTCAGTTGCTCAGGTCTGCCATTCAGTGTGCCTTTGGCACTGCAAACAGTGGTTTTAGCCACTATCCTTGGATGCTTTCCAATCTCCTATTTACTCATACATCTAGCCCCTATAATCCATTAATGGTGAAAGGCTTATCAGCGTAATCTCTGAATTTTACCTTAATACCCTTTGCCTTCTGATTGTTGGTTTTTTTAATTGCATATCAGACTGCTTCTAGCATCACACTCACTTGGGTGCCATTGTCCAACTTCATAAATGTCTCACTTCTTTTCAGGCTGGAAGCATGTTCATTTATTATTGCAGCACTGAAGTTTTCTTCCTATGAACAGTTTACCTGAGGTCACAACACAATGATTTTGTCTGTGTTGTACAAGCCCAGCTGCTGCTTGTAAATTTATGACACTTCCAGCATCTATATGCCAAGAATCTTCTTGTTCTATGCTGGTTGTTGTAGTGTTTGAGCCTATAGGATTTTATCCTTGTGCTTAATGCGCTCTATTCTTTGTACTGAATATGATCTCTTTCTTGGTATATTTTGTGTTTTCATTGTGTTTGGATCTACCCTGTGCTTAATTCTGGCAATGGATGATTGCCATAGCTTGCTTCTTTGGCCTTTTATCAGCCTTGAAATGTTAGAAGGAAAAAATTTGAATTTTCAGAACAAATCTCAAGAGAGGCTTCTTAAGTAATCTTGGAGAAGGTAAGAATCAGTCTCACACATACATCTGTTCAGTTTTATATTACTTTTTTACATTCATCTAAAAACATTCTGCACTTCATTTTTCCAAGAAGTGCTCTGTCTCATAATGTAAACAGATATTTAAGAGGTTTTCACAGTCAGAGTTGACTGGAACATCTTAAGCATTTCAAATGTCTCAAAATGATCAAAATTGAGCATAATGAAAACATAAAGCTTCCTTTTGATTTGTCTTCCTTTTTTCTGACATATGTGGCTTTCAGATAAACATGGATTTCTAGCACATACACATACAATTTAATATTTTCCCAGTTGCATTCTGCATTTCCAGACTTTCAGCTCTTCTGGGCATCTTCATGGCTTTTTTCCATTCAAACACTCTTTGGCATCTTTTTACTTCTAATATCATAATGGCATTCCTTAATCCCTCTGCACCCAAAATACTTTAAAAGTTATTCCTTATTCACGAGACTTTTCCTGCTGTTTCTCCTTAACAGAACAAAGGCTTTTGCTGTGTCTAGTTTTCTGAGTCTGAGCATCTCAGTCACCTGAAGTAATGGTTGTGATGGCTGTGGCCTGGGGGGGAACACAATCCAGATAGTAAAAGGATGAGTGGGAATGCTCTATTTGCAAAGGGATCAGTCCCCAGGTTTTTCCTAAAGGAGTTTTCCTCAAAAGTAAGAAGAATATTCAACCTGCAGTCAATATTATTTGCTTGATTACAATAAATTAGAGAGTGATATTTCTGTAGGACAGATTGAAAGCTGGCAGGTAATGATTACTGTGAGAGCTGCAGGGAAAAGTGGCCTGGGCTCATAGCAGAAACAGCCCTTAGGACTGCCTGGAAGAGAAAATCACGCAGTCGATCTCCAGAAAATAAAACTAGTAAAACACAGATCATTTAAATAGCATTCAGAGCTTTGGTGTTACTTCTTGGCCAGTGCTCAGGTAGTAGCAGCTGAGCAACAAATACCTTGTGTGTAAATTCAGTTCTTGCTTTTCTGAGGAAAGCCAGTGCAGCTGCATAGGTGTAAATGAGCAGATGCTTTTCCATGTTTGCAGAGACACCTGCTGTCAGTCTGCACAGTGCTAGCAAGAGAAGCTCCAGGCTCCTCTCCTTGTTTCATGTCTTTTGCTGCTCTGGACTGCAATCTGTAGAAGTTGTAGTTGCTATTATTATTATTACTATTAATGATAGTGCAGATCTTCTCTCCTCCCTCCAAGAAGCTGTTTCTGCCAGATCCTTTTCTGCTGCATTTGATCACAGCCAAGAAGATGGCTTTGACGTTGTATGCATCCCCGCAGCTCTCTGCAAAGTCCTAATCCTTCTAATAGCTGGAGGTTTTCAGTTTGCCTTTTATTAATATTCCGTCCTAATTGTAAAGCACTTCAGTGAGATCCAGAAGCCTGTCTTATGTAACAGCCTTATCCACACTTGAGTCCCTCAGAGCTGGAGCGTCGAGAAAAGGCTCCGTTTGATCTGCATAGTCTGTCGTTAGTCCTCATGACTTTAATGCACAAAGCCATTAGAAATTAACAATACATTTCAAATATTTTTAAATATTTGACTTTACTAGAAGGAGTATGACTTGCTGTCATGTACAGTGCTGAGTGATGTACTTAGAAAAGTCTCTGTAAAGTCTTCTAGGAGACTTGTTAGGCAGCTCTAAGTGAGCTGGAAAGTGGAAGAAGCTATAGATATGGAGATGATTAAGATGTTTCATAAATCTCCATTATTAATCAAATTCTACTATGCATTAGGGTGCTTTTTTGAGCGAGGTTAATAGATAAGAGAACCTAAAAACTGGGAACTGCTTGTTTCCTTACTGTGGATATCCCAGACAGTCCCTATCACTCAAACTAATTATTTAAGCTATTAATAAGGAAGCTTTTTATTTTTTAGATTATAAAAATTAAATGACCTCAGTCAGAAAAAATAGCAAAGGCACTTTACACGATGACCAGGGATCCATGCAATGCAGCTGAGGAGCCCACCTGTCCATGATAAGCAGCTGTAATCCTGTGGTCCAGGTCCCACTTCAGAAAGAGATCATTGCCTTCCATCTCTCGTTTATTGTGACTGTAAAACACTGCATGGGCTCGCGGAGAGGTTTGCACTTACCTAGGAGAGCTCAGATCATTTGAAAGTGGAAAAATAATTACTCCTTGAGTATTCCTTTGCTGTTTACTCTTTGGCTCACTGTCATTTTTGCCTTGAGACCAACAGAGAGAAGCACTGCTGTCACTGCTGAAACCACATCAATCTTGCTTCAGTGGTTTTCAAGAGTATTTTCTTCTAGAACTTGCACCCAGACCTCCACCTAAATGGGCTTCCTGCCTGCTTTGTGCTTTACCTCCACTCGCACAGCAGTGCTTCTACATGGATGTGACTGTGAAGAGCTGATCATAGTTTGGCAATGGAGATTTCTGACATGAAAGAGGGGACATTTGCCAACTGCGGGCACATAAAACTGCAAAGTTAAGCCAGCTAAACCAGCTTAATTGATTGTGTTGCTAGCTGTGTGAATTGGAAGACTGCGAGACTCAAAAGTGGCACGAGGAAAGCAAGTAGGGTAAGTAGTAATGCCAAGAAAGGAGTATTCATTTTTAGTGAGCCTGGAACAGGGAAGCCCAATCACTTCTCTGGTCCTGGCCAGACCTGCTCACACAGGAAGCTCATGTACTTGTCCCATTGGGCAGCAGAGTGTCCGTTGTATCTTCTTCCATGTTATGTCATCTGGAAGGCAAGGAACAGGTTGGGGCATCACCTCTGTGTGCACAGTGCTCTCCAGCTCTGATGGCCGGGTGCTGACAGTACAGAGCTGTAGTAACACTGATCCATGGCCTCATGGAGCATCGGAGTGCAAAGGTCTCTTGCTTCCTTCTGGAAAGCTTCCCCTCCCCTGCAGTGATGCTAGCTGTAACCTGTTCTGCCCACTGCATGCTCAGGTAGGCACAGCCCAGTCCTGTCTCTGGTGAACGCTTTGTTTTCATGCTGTAATGTGTAGTGAGCTTCACTTTTATTCCTGCCCATTCTCTCACCTCTATTATCTTGCTCCCCTTCCTCTCCCCTCCAGTAGTTCTTCCTGTCTTATTGGGGACTGTTCTTTTGTTCCATCCTCCTTTCCCATTCCTGAAGCTCTATTACAGGATCACACATTCAGCTTTTCCCCCTTCAAAACTATCTGACTGCAGAAAGCAACCTTGGGTCCATCTGCTCATCTCCTCCTGACAGTCACAAAGGGAAATTCTCTGCTTGCAATCAAGATGCAAGTCACTGGGGTGGATTTGAACACAGAGATTACAGCCAGAACCATAATGCCTTTGTAATGCTGTCGAGATTATTCCTCTCCCATGGAGTAAACCCTGAAGAGCAATACCAAGTCTTCAAGCAAACAGAATCTCCAGCTGTCAGTGCTTCTGCTTCCTCTGGTGGCAGACACATGCCTGTCCAAACACAATATGCTGGAAGACTGATAGTTGGCATCTTTGGCTATTGAGACATGCCATGTTTCTGGAACCTTTTGTAAGTGATGGAAAGACAATAAAGGGAGAGGTAGGCCATAAATCCAGGCTGTCCAGTTCACTGTGTCTCACGGGACAAGTTCCTGGTTAGCGTCCTGATTCCCAGCTTAGATTTTACAGTTCTTTGGCAGATTTTCTGTGTGATATCACATTTACCTCAGACAATGATGTTCTTGCTAATGCAGCTAACAGAAACAAAGACTAAAAAAACAGGCAGGAATCAGAGGCAGTCCCCCTGCTCACCCCAGGAGCCCCAGCTTTGGGCCAGGCTGCAGCTCCCTCTGCCTCAGCCTCTGGCTGGATTGCACCGTTCTGACTTAGATTCATCTCTGCCAGCAGCGAGCGTGCACATTACATAATGTAATCTTTGTGTCTTGAGGATTCAGGCCTGTCCTCTTTTGTGCTGCCAGATGGAGGAGAAGCCATGTGCTCTCTGGAGAGATGTCCCTGTGTGTCTCGCTGCTCAGCCGCGCTGGAATTACGTGTTTCTCTCTGCAATGGGCCACTGCTGTTCCCTGGCATTTGGCTCCAGGATAGCTGGCTTTTTAGAATGTAGTGGATGTTATACAGCCACTGCATCCCAAAATTAATTTGTCTAGAAAAGGAGATACGCAAAGAAACTCAGAAATGGATTAGTGAGGAGGATGTGCTCCAGATTCTCTGTATGGCTGGGGCTCTTTCCCAGCCGAAGCCCAAATGTGGGAGTCAAGGACAACCATGTTTCTAGCTCCCGTTCATACAGTCTCATTTCATAGTTCTTTCAGCTGCTGCCATTTCTCTGTTCCTCTGTTCTGTAACATGGCCCTTGCCTGCATTGTTCCTGCCTCTATTAGTCTAGCTGCTCCTTGCCCTGATCCCTGAAGGGCTCTCCAAAGATAAATCACACCTGCGCGACTCCCTGCTCACTAATGAGGCATCTGCTCCAAATTCTGCAGTTCTCAGTTGACTGAGACAAAGAACGAAACCCACCTGTGGACAGCAATACCACTGCAGTCCTAAGGAATAGCTTGAAAGACCCCAGGGAGGGCGAGGGCAGTGCTAGTCAAGGCCAGACAGGACTTTTACCCACCTGAACTTTCATACTGCAGCTGTCAGCAGTCTCCAGAAATGGCAGCTTCACTGGAGCAGTGTTACAACCCAGCACAGTGAACTTCCCCAGGACAGGGAGGTAGCAAGAAATTCTCATTTCAGCCTTCTGATGCCTCTGAGCTTCCCAGCAGAAAGATCCCATCAGCTGCCATGGCTCCAGCCGTGCCGTTGCTGCAATGAGAGCCAGGGCTCACGTGCAGCCAGCCATGCTGCCTTTGAGCAGTGGTGATACCAAACAGAAGCAAGCCTCTTCTAGAGATGAAAAAAGAACAATCAGCACTTTGCTTGAAAATTAGGAGCTGAAATGATGCTGCATCTATGAATAGGGAATAGCTGCTCAACAAATGTCCTCATTGCAATTCCATCAGCAGCCCCATTCAGCCACTGCGCCGGCTGCTGCCAGGAGTCTCGGGCAGAGGGGCCACCAACCTCTCTGCCATCCTGAGCGTGGATACAGGATGTGCACAGACTGTGTGCAGCTGCTGCACATCTGGTGCTGACTGTACAGGGAAGGGGCAGAGCGTGCTGATGCAGGACTGCGCCGTGATTTGCTTTCTGTGGTAGCTTTGGCCTTCCCGGTGTGCGTAGTTGTGCAGGCACGGCAGCAGGGCTGGAATGGGACCTCAAGCTGCAGAGAAGTTGCACTTTGATTGTTGCACTGAAGTCTGCGTCGCTGCATAGTAACTGCTGTGCATGTGCCAGCGAGAGCAGAGCTAGCATGAGTAAGCTTATTATGCTATAATCACACCTTCATCTCTCTGGGTACATAAACTGCTGAGGTATCCAAGTCTGGCAGTGAAGCACAATCACTGTCTGAAGATGAGCAAGAAGCAACCGGGTCCTTTCCTCATCAGGAACATATGTCTGATTTGACACCATTAGCCTTTAATGTTTTTAAACAGAACATCATTACTGAATCACCTGTCGCCACTTAATTACCTGCGTCTGATTACAAAGACGTCAAATAACCTGCTTTTTAGGTGCGAACCCCTTCGTTTGTACAGGCTTTCACGATGCGCCCTAGCGAAACCTCTGCGCTCGTTTCAACGGCTGGACAAAAACTTCCCGAGCGCGTTCTGTCGGGGGCGGCTATGAGGGCTCCGAATCCTCCCGGCCACGCCGAGACGAGCGCTGGCCGCTGCCCGGTGGCGCCGGCACCTCCCGCAGCCCCGCTCCGGCCGGCGGGGCTCCGGGCCCCCCTCCCTCCCCGCGCTTCCCGATGGCTGCGGGGCAGCGCCCGCGGGGCTCTCCTCCCGGTGCGGGGTGCCGCGCTCCTCCCCGGGGCGACGGGGGATCCTCCGGGGCCGGGCCTCCATCGCGCCCCGCGGGACGCCGCCTCCCCGCTCCCGGCCCGCGATGCCGCGGCGACGCTCCGGGGGCGGCGGCGGCTCCCAACCGCCACGCGCCGGGGGGCTGCGGCCCCGCGGCCCCCTCCCCGCCGGGCCCTTCCCGCCCGCCGCGCCGCGGGAGCGCCGCCCGCCTCCTCCCGCACCCCCTCAGCGGCTCCGCGGCGCCGCTTCGCGCCCGGCCCGAGCCGGCCCCGGCGGGGGGAGGCCCCGGCTCACCTGGCGGCGGCGCGGGGGGAGCCCCGGCGGGGCACGGTGCCCGCCAGCCCCCGCCGGAGCGCCCCTTCCGCGGCCTTTGTCTGCGCTGTCACATGGGCCGCGGTGCGGGATTTAAGCGGGGCTCCGCAGGACATGCCGTGAGCGGCGCGCCGCAGCCCTGCCCGCAGCGGCAGCGCTCCGCCCGGCCGGGGATGCGGCTCTAGCGGCCCCGCGATGAGCGGCTCCTCCATGGCGAAGAGCGAGTCCCGCACTTCGCTGCTGAAGGCGGCGGGGAGCGGGAGGGCGGCGGGCGCTCAGCCCCGACCCCAGCCCCGCGGCGGCCGTGCCCGGGACGGCAGAGGACGAGGCGGGCAGGCGGGCGGGGAGTCGAGCCGGGAGGCGCTCCCCGGGGAGCCCAGTGCCCGCAGGCCGCTCTGCCACCCGGGCGCCCGCGAGGACGGAGCGAGGGGCGCGGGGAAGCTGTCACATGGACGGGGGGAGAGCCAGCCGGAGCCCGCGGAAGGAGGTCCAAGGAGAGGAGGCAGCGGCAAGGAAGCGGCGCGGCCAGCCCGGCACCACCACCATCCCCCGCCGCACGGCAACCACGGTCACCCCCAGGACCAGCAGCAGCTCTCAGACAGGGATGGGGAGGAGGCGGAGGAGGACTTTTTCCTCAGTCACAGGCAGAGGTCCAGCAGAGAGTCCCTGAAGCTCTCAGAGGGCGCCTCGCCTCTGTCCAAATCCAGCAGCAAGTACTCCACCAAGTCCAGCGGCAGCGAGCGGTCGGTGGAAGCGGACCCCCTTTTCCACCAGCTGCACCCCATGCTCAGCTCGGTCTTCGGCCAGGTAAGGGGCGCGGAGCCCCCGTCGCCTCCGCCTTCTCCCCCTTCCTCTCTCCGTCCCTCCCTCCCCTCCGCGCCCCCGTCCCGCTGCCGGGCGCCGACCCCCGGGTTGCAGCCGCGCTGTAAATGCACTGCTTCCTGCCTCAGCGTCCCTGGAGCGGCTGGGGCGCTGCGGAGCGACCCCGGGAGAGCCCCGAGCTGCCCGCCGGGGTACCGCGCTCCGACCGCCGCGGGGCACGGCTGCGACCCGAGGGCGCTGTCGGTGGTGCTGGCGGGGAGCCGTGCTTTGCCAACCGCCGGGGGAAGAAGTTGCGGCTCTGCCTGGTGAGGGTGAGAGTCGGGGAAGCGATTTTTAAAAAAAATTTTTATTTCCTCAAAAAAAAGATATTTACTTATTAGATTCTATCTCTCTGGCTCCCCGCCTTGCTTTGCTGTATTTGTTTACATCTCCTTATGGTACATTTCTGTACAATCAGCATATGAATCATTTCTGATGGCAGAAGCTGTCAGGAGAAGGTAGTGGGGAGGATGACAAAAAAATCCTGACCCAATTCCGAAGCCTTCCCAATCACTATGTTAGGATGGAACAGATGCTTTCGGTGTTTGCGAGCGCTTTCGGTACAAAGCTGTCATTTTTAGCTGCTTCTGGTAGTGGATTTACCCGGCAGGGCTACTACCCTTTAAAAATGAAAAGGCAGAGGGAAACTGGCTTGAAATTTTCTTTTAGAGCTGTTTAGGGATGTTACCGGGAGATGTAATCTCCAGGAAGATTAATGTAACTGCAATCTCCCAGAAGCACAATTATAGGTACAAGCCAGCAGCCTGGGTGGCAGCTCTGGAAGTGATCGATTAAGCCAGAATTAGGATTTGTGGGTTTCCTTCTCGTTTTTGTGTGTTTTATTTTATTTATTTATTTATTTATTTATTTCAAAGTGGATTTGGGAGGCTTTTCAGAATGCCCTTTCAAATCAAGATTATGGAGAGAACAAGGAGAATTTTTATGATTTAAGGGAAGGACGTGACACACCTCTCCCTGTTCAGTCTGCTGTCAGGATGTGTTGTCTACTTCTGTTCATCTTGACTTCTCTAGAGAAATATCAAACCTCAGCTGTTTTTAGTAGCTCTGCATCCTCACTAACAGTCTGCTGCATATGAGAGTTACAATTGTGTTTACTCAGAATGAGACAGAGATGTACCAGAAATAGACGAACATTCTGTAGCAGCAATAAGAAGGGCCTTGTGAGTGCTGTGGTGCCCAGCTGGGTCACAGCAAATGATACTGTTTGAAAATCTGTGGGCTCAGAAATCCATGGGCTCAGTGCTGCCTCATAGTTCCGAGGAACATGAAGATGCATCTGAGAACAGGTTTGAAGTCTGAGGAGCTGTCTGTCCCCAGAGTGCCAGGAACACCGACAGCTCCGGGCTCCTCCCCACAGTCCTTACCTGAGCAGCACCTTTTTTCCTGCATTGCTGCTTGCATTCCAGTGCCAGGAGACACTTCCAAGCACCATAAACTTAGCAAAAATTAATTCTGGCCTCAAACAGTGCAACTTAGAGAAAAGAGACAGATTCTAGCTTTTGGTCTTCCGCTCACTACATAGCAACAGCACTGAGAAACAATCACCAACACCTTCATTTGTAGCATAATATTATTTATTCCCATTCCCCCCCTGTATTCATCTCTCACTTTCTTTGAAGTAACTGTGAGAAAGCAACCATCTAGCGGGGGATTTAGGAGTGGGATGCAGTAGGACTGTTCAGGGATTTGTGTATGGAAGCAGGGGAGCTGCAATATGGGATGTGCAAAGAGCTGTATACTGGAAGAGAGATGTGAAGATTTTTTTTGTAGCGGTATCGAATCCTCAGCTGAATAAAAGCTGTAGGATCAGAACTGGAAAATTCTCTCATGGAAATGAATGATGGAGATGTTGTTATTGTGAGTGGACAAATAACTGCTGCGCGTTGTGTAGAAGTGTGAGGGATATCTCAGGGCACAGAAGGACTCCCACCTGCAGGAGCCCTGGTTGGAGCCAGGGCTGAGCTGTGGTCACAGGCACAGAAGTGCCCCAGACTGCAGCATGAGGCTGCAGGTGCTGTAACAGCAGCCTGCTTCGTGCTGCAATTAGAAGAGAGCAAGAGCTCAGAAGACGATTCATTTAATCCAAAAACTTCTTTCCAGCCCACACAGCCCACTGTGCAACAGTTAAAACAGTAATTTTGCAGTACATGTAAGGAGGGAAGCACAGCGATGCGCGTCTGCAGCTGTGATCCAGCAGCACTGGCATGTCTTGTCCCAGCTCTACAGACGTGGAACACCATCCTTGTTCCAGCATGGTGCGGATGCAGGCACCACGGAGGTACAGTCAGATCTGCAGAAGACATTGCAGGGATGACTTCACAGAGGATGTCATTGCAGTAAGAGCAAAAAGGAGCAGTCTGGAACCACAGGATTTTGTCTGAGGGAGACAGATTTGTAACTGTGCAGGAAAAAGACAGAGTGAAGGCAGAAGTGCCCTGTTTACATAACTGGCACAGCAATATAGTGCACTGTGGGTGTGTATTCCAGGAGAATGCTAAGATACAGCCAGGATACAGGATGCGGTGCTATTTTATTAATTGGGCTCATGCGATATCGGTTGTAATATCATAGAACAGTCATACTCATTTAGGGCATCCCAGCGTTACACGAATTAACAAACATAGGGGCATGTGATGATGCATTAATATAAGCCAGGATGTCGTCTCAGCCTGATGAAACGTTCCCCCGCCGGCTCGGAGAGGCAGCAGCAGCAGCAAAGCTGTGGAGTTTGCAGCAGGTGAGCGTGCGGTGCCGCACAGCACCGAGCAGAGGAACGCAGCACTGACAGCACAGCAACGTGGTAATGTGATCCTGTGCAGAAGAGAGATGTGATACTGGTGCCATGCGGCAGGAGTTTGGCAGTGCACGGATGTGGTAACAGTGTGGTGTTGTAGCTTGACAGAAGAGTTTAGCGGTCTAATGAAGCAGTAATACAATATTCCAGATGGGAGCTGTTCTGTACGGCGGTGATCACTTTTGGCATGATATTAGCAAAGGGTTGTGCCAGCCTGACAGCACCATCCCATTGCAGCAGAAGGCAGCAAGGGAGGTGTTGTCACTGTGCTGCCCTTCTGATGGCACGGCCGTGAGTTAGCGCAGGGACATTGCCACCAAGTGACACAGCGACTGCGCGCCGTGTGAGTACAGGCTGGTTGTGCCTCACGTGTGGCAGCGGGACAGCAGCGGTGGCTCAGGCCAGCAGTGAGAGCTGGGCAGTGACTCAATGATGCGGCTGGTGGGAGATCCCTGTGATCATGCAGCAAAATGGGATAGTGGCACGAAAAGGAGTGTGGGGAGGGAGATAATTCCATTTTGGCCTGTGGCAGGAGGATGTCGGGGTCCAAGCAGTAAAGGAGAGTCATGTAGCAATAAGCATGCTGTCACTCCTGACACAGTCCTACAGAGCAGCCACAGGATGCGGTTTTGCAGCTCGGTATTTTGCAGATACCGAGTGGCAGCACAGCCCTAACAACAGGGAGCAGCAATACCTCATCTGCAGCCGTAGCAGTGAGGGGCAGCCCGGCTGCAGGACGGCGTTACTGATGTGACAGCAGCAGTGGGAGCAGCGCAGGGGCTGGGAGGGCAGTGCAGGGGCAGCAGGGACTGCGATGCAACAGTTCTGTGGCAGCACTCACAGGGCAGCACGACGCGGCAGCAGCACCTACAGTGCAGCTGTATTTTGGCACTTGGGCTCAATGGTGCAGGTACTGCGGCACAGGAATGCAGTGGTTCTGTGCTCTGTGCTCCTCCTGTGCCCCACAGTTGGCCTCGCCAGCACCTTTAAGAGAGCTTTTTTTGGCCCTTGCTATGCAATATTAACTTGCAAGCGATCCTGCCATGTGAGACCTGACTGGCTTCAGAGCTCTTTAGCTTTCACACCCTGTCTGCCTGTTAAATTTTTCAGTGAAGTGATTCTCCAACAGTTTTCTGTCAATTGCTTCTGGTAGCATGGGGATCAGAGGGGTCAAATAATGCCACGGGGAATCATTAAATATTTACGTACTTCTGCTGTTAGCACTGTGGCCAAAGGGGCTTTTGTATTTCTATTTGTACAGGCAGTTAAAAGCCACTCCTGTCTGCACCACTTCCCATTCCTCTTATGATGTCAGTGTCCAAAGTACCATTAAAGTAGGGAAGGTATCTTTGTGCATCTCTCAAATCATTTTTCTATTCTTGCCCTGCTTGATCTTCCTTTACTCATGCGCTTTAGTTAATTCTAACGGGTCCTAATGGACCTAGGAGCTAACCAGCATGATGGAAGTGGCCGCTTTGGGCCAGGACGTGTCCCCACACTGCGGGGGAAGCTGGAGCAAGGCACATTCTCTGAACCACATGGGAGTGGATCGGAAGAATGCACCTTGTCCAGCCTTGCTGGTTGACCTTGATCCCTCAAATGGCTCCAGCTTCATTTGATTCCAATGAGAGTTTTGCTGCATCAGGACCGAGCGTGGAACTCAGCCAGCAGAGAGCCCTGGGAGTCTCTTGCTGCTGAGGGGAGCGGCATTACTGTGATGGAAGCTTAACAGCTGCCCCCAGGTGTTAACAGCGAGGTGTGTGTTGTGTGCTGGGCCAGCACTGGGAAATATGGGATGAAGCATTCATTGTGGGATAGCAGAGGTGAAGGTGAAATGGTTTGCAGGTTCTTGTATGCTGTGCTACACCATATTGCATGGCAAGTGCAGCAGTGATGTGACAAGGCTCATGGCAAACTAAGGACAGCTACTCATAGCTGTTCATTTGTAATATTAAATCAGTGGAGTAATTTGGAATGATTTTTTTTTTTCCTGTGGTTCAAACTGATTGGCAACCTCAGCGATGCTGACCCGACTGTGTAATCTTTGCTTACTGATACTGAACTGGGGTGTGCAGGTTAGAAGTGACAAAATCCAGAAGAAACACCGCATTCCCTCCCCCTGCTTCCCTTCCTCTTTTTCAGGCATCTCTGAGAACTCAGAGACAACCCCAGACATGCCCTCAAGGTGCTCTGCCCCATCCTGCCATGCCCCATGTCACTGCTGTGCTCCCGCTGTTTGTGTGGGATGCACTCTGCCAGCCAGGCTCTTGCCTTTGGGAGCCCCTTCCCTGGTGCTGGGGTCCTGGGCCTGGCCATGCAGGTGTGCTGGAGCAGGATGGAGCCCAGTGGAGAATGGCACGTCCTGCTGAGCAGCAGGCAGCTGTTTGCAGTGCTCCGGGTGCCTGCATACATCTCGTACAGCTTCTGTGCTTCCTGCTCTGCATGTGCTGGCACAGCCCGTGTCTGTGCATGTAGGATGACATAAAGAGCCTTTGTATAAATGTCCTGTCTGTACCAACAGTCTGTCCGCATGCAGCTGCTGATAAATGTGTGCGACCACACAAGCACTCTGTGCATACATATGTTCCTGTGCTTAAAACCAACCAGAGCACGTGGACATCTCTGCCTGCTGATACCCACCATACCTGACAAGGTACGTCTCATGAGTTTTCCATAGTGATGGACACGGACACAGAAGAACACTGTTCTGTTTCAGCACATCCACTCAGCTCCCCACTTGCTCAACTTGGAGAGGAACTTATCACGTTTATTGCTTCTAAAAAGCTGGAGGGATGGGAGCCAGCCATGGGGAATCACTGAAGGGCAGTGCTGCCTGCTTGCAGTGGATCTGCCAGTAAACATTAATCTTTGTCAATGATTTACTTTTTAAACAAATGTATTTTAAAAGGATATGGAAAGACATCAAAATAAAACCAAGCTAAAGGAACATTCATTAAATATTAAATTCATGAAATATACAGCAGCATGAGCTCATGCACTGAAAGCACAGCCTTCTGGTTGGATTCAGCTTATCTTTTGAGAGAATAAAATCTTTCAATAATGAATTAGCCATCATTTAAATTAGTCCACTGTGCATTCCACCGATCTATAGTGTCTTGATTTTTGTTTGATGCAGTTTTGGGTTTGAACAAAGTGTCGGGAAAGAACTGCTTTAGATGGAGTGAATGGGCTGCAGGCTTGGCAGCTGTGTTAGCTGTGGCCCATTCTAGCGTTGCAGCTTCAGTAGCTGGTTTTCCCCAGTGAGTCCATGTGTGGTATAGTGGTATTGATTTCCAATAACAAGCAGCTATATGATATGCATCCAGTAAAAGATGCTTAGCCAACTTTGGGTTCCCTTTTTAATAATCCTCTGACATTCCTGTGACCTTAGAGAGCAACAGCAGTGCCCATGAACTTGAGTAATCCTCCAATTTCAGTCGAATGCCCCTCTTAGAAATATAGACTAACAGTGGTCATGCCTTCTATGGTCATGTTTCATTTTTTTTAGTAGTTCTCTGCACCAGCATAAGACCACAAGCTCAATACTATGTATAAATTAAGTCATTAACAATATTCTAATCTCTATTCTATCCATTCCTCCCTTAGAGTACTTTGCACCTTGCATCTTTGGAAAGAATATATAGCATTGCTTCATCCCACACAGATGAAATAAACTCTCTGCTCTTGGAAGGAAGCAGGCAACCATGTAACTTTGTGAGGCATCATGTCACAACAGTCGAAGGCAGGAAGCAGAAAACCGCCAACAGCCCCACTGTGCTCTGCTGAAATAACACAGAAGGATTTTAGGTGGTTTGTGACCAGCTGCATTTAAACCTAGCTGGAGGTCTTCTACTGGGATATGCAGTTTGATCCTTCCAAAGGTGCTGTCAGATCCTTGTTTAGAATAGAAGTGAGACAGACCTCTGTCTCTCACGTGTCCCTGCAGGTTTGGTTTGCAGTGTTTGGTTATTGATTGCCAGGGCTCTGCTCATCTGATAACCAACCACGCTTCCTGCAGCACCTCAGCGTGCCAGTCACATACTGACCACTCCTGTCCCCTTTTCCTTTGAAAGAGGTGAAGGATCCAGGGCACAATTAGCTGCTTCTGCAGCAGTCCCAGACAGAGAGTGATTCACAGTTCTCCTATTCTTGAGCAAAGGAAAGGGACCACATAAGGTTTGTTTTAAACCATCCTTGTACTGAATATACGTGGCAAACTGTTATAGCAACTTCTGGGCTGTCAAGCTTGTACTTGTCTTTTTGTAGCCCATTGAAAAGCAAAAAATAGCTGCAACACACTGTGCTCTGACCAGCACATCTTCTGTGCAGGGACTTGGAAGGTGGGTTAGTGCAAAATAGGTGCATCAGGTCTGCATGGAAGGTGGCAGGAGTTTGGCACACTCTCATCTCTTTTAATCTAATGTGGGACACAGCTAGCTAATTACAGACAAAGCTGGTCTCGACAGAAGCTGACAGTCCAGGGTTTGTTACCTTGAGAGGGATGGAAAACATTCTTGCTCTTTTTAATAACCCTTCTGTTGTTTGTGATTGAATATGATCCAATTGCTCTAATGGAGGAGAATATTATGCACAGCATGAGTCAGCAACGCTTTCCTTCTGGAACAGCTGACAGCAAAGAAAGTTCCCAAACTCTCTGCAGAAATATTCCTCCCCCCAGATGAGGATATGGGCTGCATCTGCCAATACCTGCTGGTGCTGCCTTTTGAGATGGACCTGTGCTTAAGGTTCATTCGAGGTTAGAAGTCAAATTCAGTATGCAGCAGAAGCACTTGGGAGCTTGATGCAGACAAAATGGAAGCCAGTCACAGAAGTTTGGAATTCCAGTGGCTAGGAGCTTTGAAGCAGCGTTTGTGGCAGCACTGGCAAGAGAAAGTTGTTGACACATCCAAATGCTATGGCACATTTGAGGTCATTCAATAAGCAAGGGTGGGTTGCTTCTTGTAAAATACAAGATCTATAACCATCGAGTGAATCTCCTCAGAGATCACCCCTTCCCACTTAGTGAGATTGCCCTTTGCAGTGTTTTTGTGTTGTGTCACAAGCAACAACCTGATCTACCATTCCAGCAAGTGAAAGTCATGTACTGAAACGAGTCTTCCTGTACAAATCTGTGCTTCCATTGGAAAGATTTGCCAAGCAAAGTTGCAGTCTGATGAGCAGTCCCAAGTTTTGAATTGATTTTTGTTCTTTGCTGTAGCAGTTAGGTATCTGCTATCACTGGATAAAGTCTCTGACAGCTACCAAGTGATAAACCATGGAGGGATCCAACATTTTGCTATGGAAAGAGTGTTTGTACCAGTGGGATCAGTCTGAAGTATAGCACTGCTGCTTTTTAAAGAATTCAAAGATACTAAACCACCCAGATCACTCCCTGTTCGGTGCCAAGACATCCATCCTCCTCCATGCTCTGTGCTAAGGTCAGTCAGCGTGCCAAACTCTTCTTGCTTGTAAGCTCACTTAGTGCCAAACTACATCCACAAAGATTTCTGCCCTTCTTGTGGTCTTCGGAGGAAAGAGAGGAATTCAGGCGCATAGACAAGTCGTGCATTTCACAAAGTTCCTACTAATTTTTAGAAAGTTCACAACAGGGACCCAGACCATAAAAGAACAGTGTGATTGCCACAAAGAACAGTGTGGGAAAGCCAGTATACATGCATGTGCAGCCCTCCCACACGCACCCTGACTACCCCAGATATAGGCATGCCCACAGATCAGCACCTACACACAAATGCTTTTGACACACTTATTCTCAGCATCCTGTTCTCTTACAGCAGCCTCAGTTGGAGGAAGGGAGAAAATATGTTCCTTCTAACCTAATCTTCTAATGACCTTTCTGCTAACCCCACTTTCCTGCATATCTCTAAGCTGCTGTGGTGGTGACGGGAACAAGATTCCAACGATTTTCCTCCAAAATCTCAGCAGGGTCAGTCTGTTAGATTGTGATGTGCTGCCCAGTTGTTCTTAAGAGATTCAGGGTAAATAAGAAGATAAGAAAATTGTTTACGATTATATCTCTCAGGCCCCTTGTGGCTCTGCCAGAGTTCTTGCAGAGTCAAAGGACTGTGAATATGTGATTCGATGTACATGGGCTCCCGTCACCTCTTCCCTTCCTGGACCACGAGCAACCTTCCAAGCCTGGTGGGTGATTTCTGTACCCTCTTTGCTTTGCATTTCCTATAACTGCCTGCAACTGCAGGGAAGAAAAGTAGGTGAGCAGGCAGCTGAAGTAATTTTCTGTTAGCTGGTACATAATGCTCCAGTACAAGCTAATACTTATGAGGTGACCATCTCAACTTTTGTTGAGAGGCACTTACTGTAAGACACGCTCAGTGTTTCTCTTTCATTGCTATCCCCAGCAATGTGGGGCTGCCGTGGATTCTCCTGGCTCCTTTGCTCCAAGAAGAAGAGGAAAGGGGCACTTCTCGATTGCAGGGCATTCCTGGCCTCTGCTGCCTGTCACAGGGAGATTCATTCTTGGCAGTGAGGCGATGCTCTCTTCTCTCTCTGGAATTGGAGTCATTTGTCTTGGGCAGGGGCTCAGGCGCCTTGCTTGCTGTGTGGCAGCTCCTGCTCGAGGGAGACACGCACTTCGTCAATAAACAAGGAGCCTGGAGAATGGTTCCAAGTGACAGAGGACATTATTATTGACTGGCACGTTGATTGAGGGTAGGTCAACCTTCTATTAGCTGCTTTAAGAGGGGAAAGAGAAAAGGAGCTGAAGACAGCAGCCCTGAGAGGAGCTGGGAGTTTCAGCATCCTCCTGCAGTGTCTCCTGCTGCAAGGGCCCAGGGCTGGCACAGCCCATGAGGAGTGACTGTGCATTTCCCTCGCGTCAGGGATCTTCCAGCCTTGACAAGAGGTGGCAGGGCCAGTTTGCTTTGCGGGAGGTGTGCTCTGATGTGCAGATTTCCAGATCAGAGCTTCCCCACCCCCTCTGTCCCTCTCTCTGCTTGCCCTGCACACAATGGGTGTCTTCCAGTCTGACTTTCAAGGGCCTGGGGGCCTTTGGGCACCTCCTCCCCAGTTGTGCAGTGAAGAATACCCTGAGGGAACCTGAAAAGAAGCTGTTCCTCTTCTTTCCCTCTTGGGAAGAGTGAGAGCAAGGAAGAGTGAGAGGCACTGTCCCACATTGCTGTGCACTTCTGGCTGTGACTGGAACTGGAGAAGCTGTTGGCTCTTGTCGTAGCTGCATTCCTAAACTAATTTCCTCACATGGAAGAAGCCTCTAAACTCTAAAATAACTGTTGGTGCACCTTACAGTCATACTTAATGCCACAGCACCATCAGGATGGAGGCAGAATTAAGCCCTGCTTTGTCATGACAGCGATAGCTCATCCTTCTCTGTCCTAGAGCCTTACAGCTGTTGGGAGAGTGAGTGGCTTCTGCACAAAGAAAGCACTGTTAAAGTGCTCAGTCCATGAGTTGGTCTTTGCAGAACCTTTTGTTTGGAACCATGCTTGCAAAGGAAGTTGTGACATTTTTCAGCTGAACATCTGAGCATCCAACAAGCCTGCTGCAGAGACAAGCGATAGGATCATTGCCAGCCTTCTTGAAGGAGGAAATTCTTCATGGCATTGCATGTGGAGCTGCGACCTCGGTGGCTTCATGGCTAAGGATGCATTCACTGTCCTGTTCAGGTCCTGTTGCCTGGGGGTGATGGTGAGTTTTTTCTTGAAATTTAAACCTCCTTTTGGACTGAATGCTCCAATGCTCAGCCTGAGAACAAAGGAAAAGGTATGGGGGACCCATCCCTTTTCTTTCAGAAAGGATTCTGTTGTCAAACAGGCGTAAAGCCCAGATTCAGAGCTAGTTCTAGGTTTAGGAGCCCCTTCTTTATCCCAGGAGTAAGGTGTTTGGAAATAGAATGGATGGATCTGATGTCCAAAATCTTTGCTTCACATCACCCGGCCTGGGGCCATTCAGATTTCTGGTTCAGGTGTGAGCTCATCTATGGTAGTGCAGGAAAACCTGCAGTTGCTTTCTACTTGCAGAAAGCTGGAAAAACTTTATTGTAAGACTGGTTCAAGATCTCTCCGTTGTGGTTAAAAATTACTGTCCTGGGGCTGAGAGCATTGGAGGGATCCTGGACTGCTGCCTCCCGGCTTGCTTCCACTGTGGCAGGAAAAGATTGAGGGACTTGTGGGTCTGCTAGTCTTTATAAGCTGAAACAGGTCCCACCCAGCTAAATGGTCCATTTCTGCTCCAAAACGAGCTCTGCACTCTGCTCCAAGCCCCTAAGTGGATTGCCTTCTGGCCAGCCTAGCTTTCTGGTGATTGAAAAGCGGAGAGGAGTCAGAAGGGGGGTGGGGAGGGTTGCGGTGTTCAGAGGCTGTGTGTACCCAAACTAGCTGGATTCGTTGAACTCATCACCGAAATCGCTTCTTGCAGTGCCTCTCTGTTTTAATTCTGCCTGAATCAGCCCTCTCCCATGAGTGAAACAATCTTGCCTGCAGATTGAGGGGGGTGGGAGGGATTTGAACATTAATCTGATGTAGATTATACATCCGCCTCCCTCTCTCCCCTTCTCACTCTCTCTCCCTCTCTCTCCCTCTTTCTGTCTGTTTCTCTCCCCTCCCTCTCCTTCCTGCTTCATCTCTTCAAGAAAGTGAACATAAAGTAAAAGCACGGAGAGAGAGAGGCAGAGAGAGAAAAAGCTCCCTGAAGAGGGAAGCCCCAGCAGCCAGTAGCTGTTTGGATTTGCCTTGCGCTGCCTTTCTTGCTTTGCTCCCAAGGAATACCTTTAATGGGATCATTTGCTTCAGTTCCTTTATAACCAAGTCCACCGGAAAGGCAGACTCAACATATTATGGGCAACTGTGTGAAGTCTCCACTGAGAAACCTCTCGAAAAAGGTATGTTCCCCGAATCAAAGTGCATTGTGCGTTTCCACCCCCACTTCTTGGGATGGGTGACGTCGTGGGCAGACGGGAAAGGGAGGTGGGAGAGACACAAGGATGTGTACAAAGGGTTCAGATCTCTGCAGGAATCTTTTCTGTAAGAGCTGCACGTGCAGGTGCAGCCACTAGAGCCTGGGATGCCACAACGTGAGCGTAAATCAGTGTGTGCACATGCATGCATGCAAGTAGGTGTGTGCCCCACTCCGTGGGTGTGTAGGCGACCACCTTTGTGCGTGCAGGTTTGTTCCTGTTGATGTGCACAACACACTGACGTGCACTGTCAGTGCATCTTAATGTACGTGTATACCTGTGAGTTTGTGTACGTGTGCACATGTGCTTCAACCACGAGGTGTCTGCATGTGTCTGGTTGTGTGTGTCGTTTCTCCTGGGAACACACATTCGTGGACATGTGAATGGGTGTGTGTTCATATGTATTCCTGTTGGTACTTAAAATAAGCACAATTAATGAGCATATCTGTATGTGTGTGTGTGTCCTTTATGTCTCTACATACTCAGAGGTTTGTGAGCAGGTGGCAGTGTTTGTTGTGTGTGTGCACGTGGGGAAGGTGTGTGACACACCTGTCCCTGCTTGTATGGCTGTGTGTGCCTCTGTCTCATAGTGCATGTCCTCACAGAAGTCTGCCTGTAGGCAGGCACATGTTTTTATGTGTATCCATCCTTCCATACGCACATATTGCTGGTATGCATTTGGGTACAGAAGCACGCTTTTCTGCAATCTGTCCATGCCTTAGAGGTATGGACAGAGGCATTAGCTGCGTGTTCATGCGTTGTGTCACAGTCAGTATGGCCTGTGTGTGTGCTGCACTTCATATGCAAGCTGCCACACGTGCCTGTTAGGCTCAAGTCCACGAACTGCTCTGTGCTGAGGTTTTAAAATGATCCCAAGATGAATTAGATTCAGGAATTATTCTGCTCGTAGGGACCAGACTGCAGTGAGAACAATTTGTCCTAGTGGTAGTTCTTGTCTGACTGCAGAAGGTGTTGCAACACCGTGTACCTGTCAGCCACACAGCTCTTGCTTGGCATTGCTGAAAATCCAATAGCTCAGCGAAAAGCTGGTTGATTCACTCCTCATGAAGTTAGGCTAAGCATCTGAAATATTTAAATGAAGAGCTACATCTACAGAGACCTTGCTGGCAGCAAATGCCACTGCCATCGGGATGCTGCATGCAGGAGACCTTGCAGTGAGCAGAGCACTTCTCTGCTAGGGAGGGCTAAGTTGTGCCTCTTCTGTGTGGGAGCACGGTTTACTTGTTAGCAGCTGTAAACAAGGTCAGTAATGGCATAGCTGAGGCACGAAGGGCACAGCTGGGATACATGAGGAGGGAGTTCATCATCGAGCAGTTTGATGATGCCAAGACCAGTCCCTGGGTCAGGGTGACCTTCAGGAAGAGGCAGTAGGTGAGGCTTATCCAAATGTGCATCTGAAAGAAGAGCAGTTTGGCTGTTCCTAGGTTGCCTCCGACTTGCAATGAAAGGAGCTGGCTGCAGCTGTGCTCAACATGATCAAGGAAATTGCAATTAAAGTCTGAAGTGTGGCCGGGCTTCTTGAATCAAAATAGACTGAATAAACTCTGTGTGATCAGTCTTTTAGGTAATTTATGCTTTCATTCCTAAAAGCTGCTTCAAATACTGCACTTTAGAAGTGCTATTGAGAAGGCCTGAGAAGGCAGGACTAAAGAGAGGAAGTTAGGAAGCTGAGTTAGAGAATTCTCAGACTTCAGCCCAGCCTCAGGAACTAATCCTGAGATATCCTGGGGGCTGTGCTGTCCTCTAGGCTGTAACACACGTGGTTATAGTGGATACTTGGTAGGTCACTCATGCTGTACATCTTCATTTGGCTTTTTTGTGATCCTTGTCTTTTTTTCTCAGATTTTACCTGGGACAAACTCAGAGGAAACACAGTGAGGAAGATGAGGAGCTGGGCCCTGGGTGGTACAAAGTTATATTGGGAAGAAGTAATCGTTCTCTGCCTGCCACTCTCCTATGTCCTCACCCCACTCCTGTCTCCCTAAAGCTCCTTTGAATGTGAATGTCCTGGGACCACAGCACTACTTTGCTGTTAAGCCTGAACTACCAGGCACAGCTTTCTTATTGCTCTGATCTTCACCATGTGCTCCTGCCTCAGCGGGTGGAAACAGAGTTAAGATGATTAGGAGAATGGCTTAGGAATCTGAAGGCCTTTTGCTCATAATATCCATTCCTGAGGGAAAGCTGTTGGAGGGACATTACCTGCTCATGCTTTTCTTGCACTTCACTGAAATGGTAACGAGGGACTGTAGATGATGTGTGTGCGAAAGCTGAACTTGGGTAACAGGATTTATTCTCTTCAATATGTGACTTCAACCAGAAAGCTGGCGACTCTTTCCAGGCGCTGGCTGGCCTGGTCAGGGACTCATCCTTGTCTGTTTGGTGATGATGTTCAGGCTTCTGTCTCCCAGTGCTGGCAGGCAGCAGGCTTGCTTTCCCCAGGGACTCTGCTGGCCAGCCTGGTGCCTTTCTACCCTCAGTGGTGATGAAGAGGCACCTCTGGACCTGGTGCTCAGCAAAGACCCTCTGGCATGCAGACCCTGTCCTTTCCTTGTGTTTTCCTTGTTGTGCATGTTGCCTTCCCCCTCTAACAGGCAGCTGACATTGCTTTGCTCCCCTATCACAGCTTTCCTCCTGGCTCTGCCTGGATAAAGGAGGAGTGTGGTAGAGGGAATGCTTTCAGGAGAAACCTGGGAGGCTGCTAGGCAGAGGGAATCCTGCCTGGAGCTGCCAGGCAGGGCAGGAGCCCCTGCAGGTGTCTCACTAAGAGACCTGGCGCTGGGTGTCTGGCCAGCTCTTCACTGCTCCTGGCAACTGCTTCACCAAACTGGCAATATTTACACACACAGGAAAATAATGGGATGATCATCCTTCAGTACTGCCGAGTGAATTGGCAGGAAGCTCAATTAACTGGAAGGGTCAGAAAACAAGGATTAGGTGCAGGCTATGGGTCCTTTGGTCTTTCATCTATCTTCACTGGAATGAAATGCAGAACTGATGTGGGCTATTTTAAGTGAGCCGTATTATTTGCAATACTAAACTGAAAAAATATGCCAAGAATAAAAGCTGGTAATTTTTGAAATGACATTGTGCTGATGTCACGAAGCTATGCAGCTCAACACAGATGCCATGATATTTAGCTGAGCTGGTAATATGCCAGTTGTGGATGGATGCTCATCTTTTAGGTTTTTAAGGACAAATGTCCTATGTGTCACACTTAATTGGAGACAGATTTTTACCTTTTCCATGACTGCAATGAAAATGCTTTTCTGCTTGATGATTTTCTTTCTTCGCAGCTTGCTTTTGTTTTGATGCTTAATATTCACATGACATTATACATGAGCAGATTGGTGTAAGACCATAAAAATGCAAACAACGAGCCATGTGTGCGAGGCAATAGCACACGGTAGACACAGCAAGTAGATACAATGGGTTTGGATAAGTATGAAAAAGGTGTGTGTGTGTGTGTGTGTGTGTGTGTGTGTGTGTGTGATGCTTTAGCCTGAAAAAGCACCTCAGGCTTTAAGGAAAGGGTTAATGGAGGAGACAGTGACAATTGACAGCATCTCTGATCACCCCTGGGAACACTGGCTGTAAAAGTAGTCATTCCTGAAGAGGAATCTGATGTATGATTAATGTTTATTCTATAAAACCAAGGGTCCTGTGGGTTGTGCTGGCTTTTTATAGCTGCATGGGAATATCAGGATGTTTTTTGCAGAGCCAGGGAAATGCATTTCTATAAAAGGAAAGCAGTGCCTCCTTATAAAATCCAGTGCTGGATTCTGTTCTGGAGCCCTAGCTTAGCAGGACGTGCACTTACAAAAATGTGCAAATGCAAACAGACAAAATTGTTGTGCTTGTGACTGCTCTCCACTTGGAAACATAAGCAGTGAGAAGAGGTCAGTGCAGTAACTGCCTGAAACCTCGAGGATATAACTAATTAGCACTGGAACAAGGAGTGTGAGCCCGCTGCTGGCAGAGCCACCTGATGCCCTAAAAGGCCTTTTGATAAAACTACATCGTGCGTGATGCTGGCTGATGAAACGTAAAGCGGAGCCAGAGTGTCTGGGGAGGCCCTGCCTCGCCTCCTGGGGAGGCCTTGGCCAACACAGCTCTGCCAGCAGCTCTGCCCAGGGCATGCGTCCCGTTGTGCCGGGCTGTGCTTGGCCTTCGCAGCTCACTTGAGGAATCATTAACTCTGGAGCCGGCAGTGGGAGCTCAGCCCTTTGGGCTCTCTCTGGGTAGATGTGAGAGTTGAGAGTTTGATGTCGTTTCAAAGCGAAATTCTCTCGGTTGGCTGTACTTCTATCAGCTTTTGAAAGCGAACTGCTGGACTTACTGCTTCTATGCAGCCCATAATAGATCAGTGGGGGGGACGCAGCGTGGACCAGATGAAGGAAATTTAGCAATAATGGCTCTGCGAGGCGGTTCAGTAAATCTTCAGAGGAAAGGCTGGGTGAGACAGGGAGGTAACATCCTCTGTTGTGTTGTTTGCTTGCTGCTGGTTGGCTGGGAAGATCCGCCATGAGGAGAAGACGTGCTATAAGGCTGTCAAGACGAGCGAAGAGGGGCCGTCGGAGTACCAGGGTCCGCTCATGGTGCTGGCCCAGAACTGCGCCGTCATGCACAACCTGCTGGGGCCAGCATGCATCTTCCTGAGGAAGGGCTTCGCAGAAAACAGGCAGCCTGTACGTAAGTTACACCCTGCCGGGCGAGACACGCACTAAGCCACGTGGACCTGAGCCAGGGATGCGGGGCTGCCCATGTGCTCCGTGTGCGTGGAGCTCTGTAACCCCCGGCCCTGGGCCTCGAGCATCCCGGCTCCAGCTCCAGCAAATGCAATCACAAGCAAATGTCTAACCTGAAGGATGTGCAAAGATATCCCTGTGCCTGAACACCAAGTCAGGGGGATTCTAAAAGCGCAGCTGTGAAAAATAGATCAAAGCCTAAACTCAAGCAGATGAAGTTCCATGGATTTAGGAGAAGAATTTAGGACCTCGGGTCTTGCACAATCAGATGGACTCCAGGGGAGTCCGGTATTCAAAGCTGTTGTTCCAGCAGGACGTCCACCTCACATTCCCGGAGGCTCAGATTAGCATTTAGGGCTAAATAGTTGCTTTCATGCAAATCAGGGCATCCATATTGGGAACAAGCTGTCCCACAGAGATGCCCGTATTTGTTACTGTTGCTGTCAGCTCACAGCAAGCATGCTAATACAAGCAGAAACGAGCATGCATCTGCCTCCTTGCAGAAGCCCAAATGTAGTCTCTCATACACTCTTATACGCAGCCTGACACTGCAGCATTCCCAGCCAAAGAAACCAAAGAACATCAGTCTGTCCTCATGTTGGTAAATAGTGCCAGACGGCCAAATGCTATTGCCAGTACATACAGATAGATAACAAAAACACATCTATCCGCTCAGTCACACCTATTTGTGACTGCGTTCATGTGCATCTGCGCATAAACAATGAAAAAATATATTTGTATATAAATTCAAATGTAGACATGTGGACATGTTAAAAATACAGGGACATGCACCTCGATATCATATCTTTTCAAGAAGTGATGTGTGTTTTTGCACATAAAGTTCGATTCTGACAACAATGTATTTAAAGACATGCACAAAGAAGCCTGATGCGTGAGGATGTGCAATGTTACATACCAACCCAGTGCATTTCATATTCTTCTGATAAAACAAAACTCACCCCAGTTACCCGACAGGGCTTTCTTGCCCCTCTAGGAAATGCTTTACATGGTTCTGCACTGACACAGTTATGTACAGCTGGAGGAGACATCTAGATCTTTATTTCCAAAACCTCATTTTCAACCGACATCCCAAAAAAGAACTGCAGTCAGTCATTATTGATCAAAGGGATTTTGTTCTTAATCTTCAACCACTAAGTGATCACATTCCTTAAGTCAGTTCATTAAAACACGAGGTGTGACAGTGTGACACCAGCACACGGACTGGCAGTGGCACGGACAGAGCTCCCACTGTAGGAAACGGGCCCAGCTCCTCGCAGAAGGCTCAGGCTGACAGGTAGCCATGCTCAGCCCTGCAAACTCAGCGTACCCTAAGATATTTCCAAAATAGGATTAGCAATGTCTCTGCCCTGTTGTAGAATAAATGCATCTGATAAACAGCTTTATTTTTACTGACTCTCTAGACCAACTGGATTTACTGTGCATGGAACAGAAATAAATGAGAGTAAGACCATTATGTAAAATGGACTTTCTGAGGGTCACCTCTGCTCATGTCTAGATCTAAACTCTGAACAGTTGTATTCCTCTTTCCATATGTTCTCCAAAAGCATTAGAGTGATTCAGCCCATTTCTTCTCGAGCTATTTTCCTCCTTTATCTTTTTTTTTTTTTTTTCAAATTCTTTTTTCAAATTTAAACCAGAAAACCTCTCCGTGACGTTAGTTACCACTTGAGTCACATTTTTGGAGGGACGCAAGCCCTCCTCCTCCTTTTGCATTCGCAGCCTGTGGCTCTGATGATAGAATCTGCATGTGCAAAGATATGCTTGGAGCCCTGCAAACGCGAATGCCTCGGTGCGTGGAATTAGAGCTGAAGCCCTCATTTCTGACACGTGTTGGTCATGTTGCTTGCAACGTGGTGAGTGGGAGGAGGACGGGCTTGTGATGACTGCGCTGGAGGAAGGCCTGGGCCCGTCCTCAGGCACTCTCACAAGACAGCAGTTCTGCGGCTGTCGGTACCACGGTGGCAACCACAGCCCTGCAGCTGCTGCTGCAGCACCCCGGGGAGCAACGTGTGTGAGCTCTTTGCAGTGAGGTGCACGCGGTGTCGGTGCTGCCCACAGCGGTTCTCATCTGCTGCTTTATCTGAGGCAGGAGGGCAATAAAGCCTCCTGCATCCGGTACGTGGGGGGGTTGGACTGCTTTATTGCTTGGTGTTAATGAAAGCAGAACAAATGGGATGACATGTTTGAAAATACCAGGTCTGTGAAGGATGAAGCTGCAGAGCCAGCATGCTCTGACTGCTCCATCCAGCGCAGAGATGCCTCTGGGAAGGTTATGAGTGGCAAGCTGGTCACTGCTCTGGCACAGCCCCTTTTGCATAGACGTAAACCAGCGTGTGTCCTAGTTTGCTGTGCACTCTGAGCAGCCGCCATTAGTTTCCAGAGGAGCCTGTGGTTACATAGCAAAGGATCATCCTTCTCAAACTGTTCAAGGGCACTGTCTCCGGGGACGTGTGGTGAGACTGCAGGACACCTGGAAGGCAAGGAGAAACTCCTCATGGCTGAGGGGAAAAGCCGAGAGTCAGACGACAAAAGAGATTGCTTTTCTGTGTTTCCAAATTCTCTGATGTTTTGGATTTGCCTGGGAGCCATGAGAGGAATTAGAAAGGGCATTTAAACCAGAAAGCAGTGCATTTCCATGCTCGTCTTTTCTTCTTGATGCAGTGTTGGAATTTTCTTATGCTTTTTTATATCCTCCCCCTTCTTCCAAGAAATTCAAATTGGATGTTGCAGTGTTTCCTGAACATGGTGAATCCTTGTCCTGTTTTGTTTGTAGATGACCTTGAGGATGTATATGTTGTGTGTCTGCCTTCTTGCCTGGTTCCAAAGTGCTTGTGTGAGGCTGGGGGGAAGGGGAGAGCTCCTGTCTTCCTGGGGTGACTGACTGTAGGAGATGGCATGGGGGCATTGGCTGGAGGATTGCTCCTGGCTGTCCTTGTCCCACTAGCAGGACAGGGATCAGGCAGGGATCCAAGCAGACAGTGCTGTAGCTTCTGGTGGCAGGAGCATCTTCCAGTTATTTTGATCCAGCTATTTCAACGGGAGCTGCAGTAGGTAGGAAATACAATCAGAGCTCTAGAGCAGCTGCTCCAGGACTTGTGCTGGGGAATGACGCAAGGAGCCCTGTGATACTCACAGCACTGTCAGGTGGGGATGCCACATGCAGGGCTTATGCTGGCCCAGGTTTCTTCTGCTTGGGGGAATATCCTTCATGGCCCTGTCCAGCAGATGGGATGGAGAGGGGCTGTCACAAAAAAGCTAGGTAGATGGTATTAAACATGTCATCACCTTCTTGTTTCTTCTCTTGCTTTCTGGCTTGTCCCCAAAACTGTTTGCCCCAACAAGTGCTGTTTTGAAATTTTGTCTGTGGCAAGCAAATGACTTAAATGTAGTGTGTTCTGTTTTTGCAGGATAGAGAACTGCGTCCAGAAGAAATTGAAGGTAAAACTTGTCGCTCCTTCTGTGTCACCTTTCTCTCTGTCTGGTAAAAACATGCTGGCTGGCCGTTCCACGTTGGCCCCCAGGGGGTAAAATAATTTGGGCAAATTGCTGGAATAATTCCTGGAGAGCCTGGCAAAATAAATAATATGTAAAACTGCAACAGTGCTGACTATAAAGGAATTTACAGGTAATGCAGCGTGAGGAGGATAAATGAGGTAAAGGGAGATGGGCTGTCAGAGAACTGCTGTACACCCGGCTCCCACAGGAAGTATTGCAGAGCATGACAAAGTGGTTTGGCTTTAAGGAAGATCATCCTTGCAGTCAGGACTATAGAATATAGTGCATGGGTGAAAGATGGAAAAACTTACTACTTCCAGTTTCTTTTGGGAGTGCAGTTTAAGAGAGATCAGTCCGTGATAATTCAAGGCCTCTGCAGTCAAAGCATGCTTTCTTGTAATGAACGGGTCAGCAATGTTGCTAATAGAAGAGTTTAACATTACTCCAGTCACTGCTTCTTCATAGGGATATATGCTAGGAAAGTATGTATCTTGGAGAGTCAGGCCTCATAAAGTGCTGCTTCTAGGGAAGTTTCTTGGAAAAAGTATTTCAGGCTGTCACTGACAATATCATTCTTTTTGGATCCACTCCTGCAGAATTAAGAGAAGCCTTTAAGGAGTTTGATAAAGACAAGGATGGGTTTATTAACTGCAGGGACCTGGGGAACTGCATGCGAACAATGGGCTACATGCCTACTGAAATGGAGCTCATAGAACTCTCCCAGCAGATCAACATGAACTGTGAGTAATATCCACCCATCTGTACCTTCCTGTGGCTGCTGTGCCCTGTATCACTGCTTTGGGCTGCTTCAGTCTCTTGTTTCCATTCTTTTTTTTTTTTTTTTTGTCTCTTTTTCTTTCCCTCCCTTTTTTCATTCTCGTGTTTTGCTCCCTACCATTTCTCTGTTCAGTTGTGGTCCCAAGCACTTGATGTGCTGGTTTTTTTTGGTTTACTAAAAGAATGGACTGTTTGGACTGTGTTTTGTGTGAGCAACATAAGGAATAGCTGTCCACCATGCTTAAATCTTTCAGCTGCCCTTGATTTGGACAGTCAGACATTAGTGTGCACATTATGGATGTCATCACACTGAAGCTGGTGTTCAGATGGCATCATACTAAAGAAGGAGATGGGGAAGATGGAGATGCTTTGGTCAGAATGGGTGGTGGATGGGCTGTTCTGTCTGCTCTGGGTGTTTGTGCATTGGCAGTATGCCTGCAGATGGTCTGTGAGCTGTGCTGATGGAGTCGAGGCAAAATGTTGCAGATCTGTCTGATGCACTGTGATTGTTTATGCCCTTTGTCTTACACCACTGGTTTTTGTCACCACTTGTCTGCAGCAGTGTAGGATGTTACCCTTACCCAGGTGGGAAAATGAATATTCTGTGCATGTTATTTTTGACATAGACCTGTGTAGAAAAGAGAAGGGACCAGAAGTAGTTGTAACATATACGACCGTTCACACATAAAGAACAGCTGATAGCTATAGCACTCAAGTGGTTAGGAACTGGAGAGTGTTACTGCCAGCTTTCAGATAGAGGACAGACAAGAAAAAGGATAAATATGATGAATAAACAGTTGGACATCAGCCACAGCTGCATGCCTGGGCCATGCAGGAACATCATGCTGTGCCATTGCCGTACCCATTGGCACGGGTACAGCAGAGGGTTGCTATAAGCTGTAGTAGGATCAAGCCTTTAATTCTTGGTACATGATGCCATAAGGATGTGACAGTCTGTGGCAGCATAGGATGAAGTAGCTTGGGCTCATTCTACCTATCCTACAATCCAGGAAATACAAGACACTGTAAAAGTACCTGTGCTTTTCTTTCCACTGTCCTGCACTTTCCGTGCTTTGCTGCTGGGAGAACCAAGCCCTCTGGGGCATGCTGAAGTGCAAAGGGACTGCTCAGCTTGGCTAACAAATTGAGTTCTTACACACAATCTTTTATCTTATCCCAAGTGGGCGGCCATGTGGATTTTGAAGATTTCGTTGAGCTGATGGGACCAAAGCTGCTGGCAGAAACTGCAGACATGATTGGTGTAAAAGAGCTCCGTGATGCCTTCAGAGAGGTGAGTGCTTCTTATCGTGTGGCAGGGTGACAGGAGACAGGAAAGAGAGAAGATCTAGAGGGAAGAAAAGAGGAGGAGAGAGCAGCAGAGTGGAATACTGAGAAAAAGCCAACCAGGCATGAAACAAGGGAAGAGCAGAGAAAAACACTCAGATAAGGGATCTCTTGAGGAAAGGAAGAGGAAAGCTGGTGCAGACACGGTAGTGGTGAGAGGTTTTTGAGGAGAAAAGGCAGACTGAATCCAGACCAAAGGGAATGTGAAGGAGGAAAAAGAGGGACACAAAAGGCATGCAGAAAAAATAGGGCACTCAAGAGCAGGGCAGTACGAAGTCCAACCCAATGCAAGATCCATTTCCCTTAACTGTATTTCCCCTGCTGGTATTTTTTCATGTACTTACAGTTTGACACTAATGGTGATGGGGAGATCAGCACCAGTGAGCTGCGAGAAGCCATGAAGAAGCTTCTAGGGCAGCAGGTGGGTCATCGGGATATTGAAGAGATCATCCGGGACGTGGATCTGAATGGAGACGGGCGTGTTGACTTTGAAGGTGAGAAGGGATGAATGCTCCCTGTCCATCTGCTATCGTGTGAGTCAGAGTTTCAGCTTGGAGGTGGAAGCAGAAAGGAAGATCTGCATGCTCTGAGTCCAGATATCTGAAGTACAGAGCAAAAAAAAGAAATAATTCCTTAGCTGAGTATTTGTTTGTGTATCCTTCTTGTGCTGCATCACTATTTCAATCAGGTCTCCGCTGTTCTAGCATAGCAAGAGATATGTCCTGTCACAGAGAAAGAGCTTCTGCTGCTCGTATGCAGTGCCAGACTTCATTTTAGGGGGCATTTTCTTTCCATTCAATCTATTGCAAGAGCTGTGAGGAGGCTGGTGTAGGTTTGGAGATTGCATTGCACCCTTCATTTCCTCTGGCTCACCTTACCATCTGGGTTTATAGAGATTTTGTTTCTGTACCTTTATCCCAGAAGTTGGTCACATGCTAGTTGTGTCAGTAACACTGTTGATATCTGATCTAGAGGGGTCACGTTTAATCCTAGAGAGAATTCATTTCTTCTCCCACTTCCCATGCCTGTAGGAGTTGGAAAGAGTAAGATTGGTTATGGTACTATCCTGGCCATTAGGCATGGCAGGAGTAATGTTAATAGAGCTCAGGGTTCCTGGTAAGGAAAGCAGTTGCTATCATCAGACAATTAAGCATATGTAAGAGTTGGAAGGCACAAGAACATGGCAGGCTGCTTGTTTTCCTAATGCAGTCGTTCTAATGCACTGATTACCTGACAGTAGCTCTCCTTGTTCCCCGCAGCTAAATTATGTTAGACAGTTAAAATACATGAAATACTAGTATCATTTTCTCAGTGAGTTACTGCTTTAGTTGTCAAAGGACAGCTCCATCAACAGAAAAAGAGAAGCCAAGGCGGTAATTTCCACTGCCCTCCTCTTTGTGGTTATTAATTTCCGGTCAGTTCAAGTGTAGTATGAAAACACATTTATATTTGATGGCATCTGCACTCGATTTTAACTCTTGTAATTGACTTCACAAGCTGCAGGGTGGTGAAGAAATAGATCCAGGATATCCTTCCAGTTAATCTGTATCTTCAAAAACAAGTAATCCATCAAAGCAAACTTTTCTCTACAAATAAATACTGGTACCTACCAAAACATTAGTGCTCTCCAGCACTGGGGCTCCTGCAAGTGGCAGGCTTGCTAAGGACTTGTACTGTCATCCCAAGGCTACAAACCAGCCTGCTCTGAAATTACAGTGAAAGGAGGTAACATTTGCAATAATTTGTTCCAGGGAGTTGCTTGTGCAAACAAGGCTGTGCTCTGGGAAGGATCAGAGGAAATGAACTGCCCTGCTAAGGGGATCATATTACCTTACCTAACACAAGGATTAAAGCCTGTTTTGTGTGAGCTCCTCAGGGCCACTCATGGTATGGCACTAACCTACTGGCAGCGTGTGGAGCCCCAGTGTCACCCTGGCTGTGTATCTCCATGAAATGAGAGCTGGGTTGGACTAGGGATGTTTTCTGCTTCAGGGCTGTCTTTTCTTGTTGGTTGCAGAGTTTGTTCGCATGATGTCCCGTTGAAGATTATTCTCAGCTAAAGAAAAATCAGCACCTTAGAGAGGGCAGAAGAGGACCTAGATGGAGCATCTAGCCCCGATGTTCCCACAAGAAGGTTTATCGGCTGGCTGCAAATGGGACATTGCAAGATGACCTGCTGCTCCTCCCTCACGGTGGTCCCCATGCCCCTCCACCCTTTCACACTGTGAAAGACTTACAACTTCCTACAACTGGAACCATTCCTTTGAGATGATTGCAGGAAACTGCAGAGCCAGGACTTGCCATGATGCTTTCATGGGTTATTTGCAACTTTAGACTTCTCCTCCCCAGCTTTATTCTCCCACCAGCTGCTGCAAAGCAAGAGCAGGAGACATCCTCTTGGCTTGGTGGATGAGAGCAAAGCCATTGGAACTGGTGGCAGCCTCAGGGCGTGCTCTGCACTTCTTGGTTTCCCTTGGTGAACCCTGTCTGTGTTTGCTGTCTATGTGTGTGTGTCTATCTGTGTGAGTTATTTATGCTTCCTCAGCACAAATTTGCATCTCCCGTGGTTATGTTTACCAAAAGTAAATTCAAATACATGTCTTGTGGGGGGAAAGCGATAAATATGCACGCTGAAATGATGTGAGCGTGGATGTCCATGTGAGAGACGGTGGTGGGGCTGGGTGGGAAGGGCTGTGGCAGATACACACCCTGGCATCTGCACCAGGATTCAGGTCCAGTCCTGGCTGTGGGACAGGGAGACCTTGCCAGCCACAAAGCCTGAAGCCAGGCTCTGCCCTCCCTGCTGCTGGCCCCACCTCTCCACCCCACTTGCAATGGGGCAAGTGAGAGCTCCTGCAGCCCCGGAGTGAGGAGCAATGGGAGGAATTGGCACCAGGTGAGGCAGCAGTATCTACCCTCCCATTTTTGGACCATTTCAAAGCTGACTGTCAACGTATGCACAGTGAAGGACTGTGCTGTGGGGCTGTTGTAACTGTAGGTGCTGAGGATTGGCCAGGAGCCCCGTGGACTCCTTGTGCGGTGGGGCCCCATTCTCCAGCTTGATCACACTTGCGAATCCTGCATTTCTGCAGCAGTGACCATGGCAGCAGCTTCCACACCCTGCCTGCTGCTTCCAGACACACCAGTCCTTGTCCTCCTCCTTTCCCCAAGCTGCTCACAACCTCCTGCTCCCTTTTCCTACCCCGCAGGACCTGCAGTTATCCCTTTTCTCTGTGCAGAGGCTCTGTCGTGAATCACCAGGATGAATGCCTGCTTGGCTTCAAAAGACATCATGATTGCCATAGGTTTCTCAGTGCAACTGGGAGCTGTTTTCTTCCGCTGCCTACTTCCTCCACATTGGAGAGTAGAGACTAATATCCTTCTGCTTTCTTCATCACAGATCTCTCACTTCCCAAGTTCCCTCTCGCGTTATTATCAGGGTCCACAAATCCACATCCCAAAGGGGGATTTTCTCTTCTGCTTTCCTGTTGCTGTGCCAACTAGCATAGTTGCAGCAGTGACTAAAACCCAGCAGTAGAAGAACTGTGCTTTTTGTATGTGCATGTAACAGTGTTTGCACAAGCACATGCACTGGCCTAGGTTTGTGTGCATAGACAAAACAGAGAATGCAAGTAGGTACCTGGCAGTGCAGCAAAAAAAGTTTATTTGCAAGTGGGTGTATGCAGACTCTGCATCTGTTTCTGTTTATCGTTGTAGCTGGTCATCTTAGAAATGTGTGTCTGAGCTGAGAAATTGGAAAATGTGTATTTACAGACCTCTTTATTGGCACAGCAGCTGTATTGGGCTTAGGGGAGGGTAAGAGTGATAAACTGCACAGAGTCCAGAGTCCTGGGGTGCCGTGTTTGTGCTTAGGATAATACTGCAGAGGAGTCAGACCTGTTCAGGCTTGTGTCTGCATGCAGATGTGCTTTACTTACATTGGAGCCCACTGAAGGAGAAGCATTTATGTGTATGCTGAGAGGATGGATTTGCTACTAGCCTGTGTGCCACAGTGACTGGCTGGCTGCAGGGACCAGCAATAACCCAGCATGAGCCCTGTGCTGGAGCTAGCATGGAGAAACCCAGCAGGCATTGATGGGAAGAGGAGCAGTGGCCACTTGAACCAACAGGTTGCTCTGCTCACAGCAGCAGACTGCAAGACGCAGCCTTAGTTTATTTAAAATAATAAATGTATTTCTGGAGGCTGCAGTGATTTGCACTGCACAGGATCGCCCCCAAGCACAGCATCATGGTGGATGGAGATGTTCCCTGCTAACTTACATGGATTCCTGTGTCTGCAACTTGGCAGGGCTGTATCTGTCTTCCCCAGAAGCACTGGGGTGCTGGCATGGGGTAGGGATGGCCATAGGGCACCTTTGTGCCATTGGAGTCCTGGAGCCACAGCTGCTTTCTAGGAAAGCTAAGCCTCTGCCAAATGACCTCTAGCTCTTTCCTGCCAGGTCTTACCGTGATACATCAAACAGGTCAGACAGGGCAAGTCTCCAAGCATTCATTTTTGTCCTACCACAAGCTCTTGCTGATTTTGTTTGCATAACAAAACCCAAATAATCCCAGGGAGTTTTCTTATTTTCTTGTGCTGGCAGGGCCAGAGATTAAAGCTCCAATTTAAATAATCTAATTCCAGAGATAATCTTTTTGCTCTCATCTTCAAACTCCTATTAGGGAGCCTTCCAAATAGCTCCAGACAACAAGGCAGAGCAGGTCCCTCCAGGCACACCAGACCCACGCAGTTTGCTTGGATCTGGCCCGGCAGTGAGGCTGGCTGATATTGACCTCTCAGATCTCTCTTCTCTGTTGCAGCCACAAGGTCTGTTTCTGCCCCACATTCCCCCATCACTACTTTTAGATATCCTGAATCCTGATCTCTTTTTCCTGTAGGAAACGGCTAATACCCAAAACACACGTCCCACACGTGGATCAGCAGGGCTGCAGACCAGGTGGGCCTAATTCCCAGGTGGGGGTTATTTCAGCACAGCTGCCAGGTGACACGGAGATCAAGGGGCCGAGCCGACAACTCTGAGCCTTTCACTTGTAGGTTAATGGTTTAAACCCCACCTGAACTGAGGGACTGGGAAGCTCAGTGGATTAGCAGCAGCATACAGAGCCTCTGGGGTGCAATCCAGACCATCAGTGACTGCAGGCAGCAATTACGTAGCAGCAGTGTGGGACATCACGGGTGCAGGTCATCACAGCACACCCACCTTGCTCTGCTGGTGGCAGGACAAGCGTTCCTCCTGCCCCATCTCACTCCCTGCTCCGCTAATCCCTCTTGCTTCAAGCTAGCTCGCTAATTATCGGCAAATCATCAGCCAGGTTAGTTACTGGCACATGCTCTGGCAGTAGGTGTCGCAACGCTCAGCGCCTCGCTAGCTAATACGGCTGAGCCCTCAGACGGAAGGGAAGCAGAGCACTAAAGAGCCGCTGCCCGCCCCCCTTCACAACAGCTCCGCTCTGCTGGAGCCCCCGGCCCAGCCACTGCCCGCCCCGGGACGCAGAGCCCCGCACCGCTCTCCGCCGTTGCCCGGCAACCCGCCGAGATCTCGCTTCCCGCCGTCCCACAATGCTTCGCGTTCGGGCCGCGCTGGAGCTCAGTGATTGGTGGAGGGCAGTGGGCGGGGCTCCTCCTCAGGAGCACGGCGCTGTGGGCGGCACGTCGATCTGCGGCCGCGCTTCGTGCTGTCGCTCCGGTTTGTGCCGCCTCTGTTCTTTCTAGGAGAGCCGGTACCGGCCCAGGATAGTCCCGACTCGCTGTCGGCGGCTCCGTTCCCCGCTCCGTGCGGCCCATTCAGCACAGCTCCGGCTCCCGCCGGTCACGCCTCCCACCGCTGCGCCGCCATCCCCGCGCCTCCCGGTCGAGCCTGCTCTCCCGCTCCCGTCCGCCATTGGTCGCGCGCCTCATGAATATGCAGATAGCGTCTCGAAGCCGCCCAATAGGGAACGGACGTAGATTTAATATTCTATTCGCGGCTCGTGGATTGGTCGGCGCGCGGCCCATCCCGGCAGCGGGTTAGGGCGCCCCCCGGCGACAGCAGGAAGGGGCGGGCGGCGGGCGGCGGGCGCAGCGCCTGGAGCCCGAGATGGTGGGCGCCGGGGCGCGCGGGGCGCCGCTGCCGGTGCTGCTGCTGCTGCCGGCGCTGCTGCGGGGTGCGGCGGGTGGCCTCGCCGACAGCGTGGTCTGGGCCGTTAACGCGGGCGGCGATGCCCATGTGGACGTGAACGGCATCCACTTCCGCAAGGACCCGCTCGAGGGCCGCGTGGGCCGAGGTGAGGCCGGGGGGCGCCGCGCCGCCGGTTCCGGGGCGGGGGGGGCGGGGAGGGGGCGGGCAGCCGGGCCCGGGCCGCTCGGCTCTCGGCTCTCGGCGGGGCCCGTCCGTAACAGCGGCGTCCGGGCCCGCGTCCTGCAGCGCCGCCCCGAGCCCCGCCGCTCAGGGCCCGTCCGCGTCCCCGCGGGGCTGCGGTGCCGGGCGCTGCCAGCCTCGGGGGTGGAGCGCGGCCTGCGGGCCGTCGTGCTGCGGGGCCGGCGGGCGCTGCTCTGCTGCCCTTCTGCCTCCCCGCTCCTCGTGGAGCGGAGTGGAATTTCGCCTGGGAAGGTGACGTGAACGCTTAGGCAGCCAAACCGGCAGCGTGCGGCCGCCTGGCTCCCGTTTGCCTTTTTTCCACTGCAAGACCCCAGTTTCCACAGCGAGCTCTGCCAGCACGCGCTGCCGCGCCGTCCTCCCGCAGCTCTGCCCCGCGCCGGGCAGCGCCGTGTGAGCGGCAGGAACGGGGCAGGGGCTGAAGCACAGGGGCAGGGGCTGAAGTACAGGAGCAGAGGAGCCGTTCTCAGCCGTTGCAGCTCCTGAGAAGCTGGAAGCTTCTGTCTGCGAGCGGCTGGGGAGCTGCTGTCACACTTACACTGGGTTACCTTGCCGTACTTCCCCTGAAGCCCCCCAGGTTGACTGAGTTTTGCCCGTTTCTCGTAATCAATGAACCGCATCTCAGTCGATCCATGAATGCTCTGTGTGCTGAGCTGCTCCTGCTGCCGCTTGCAGGTGAGTGCAGGAGCACAGAGAGCTGTTTCATCTCTGTGTGTGAGGGCTGAGAGGACTGCCCTGTGCGCTGGGACCTTGTGTGAGGAGCAGCACCGTGTTGTACGGTGAGCCCTCTGCGTACTGTGTGGACAGAGGTCACATTTAAATGTTAATACGGTTCTCAATTTCTCATCCCGTGCCCTGGGATGCTGATCAGTATGGGTCAGCTCCTTCCACATGCCTCTCGTGTGTGACCAGAAGGAAAATTACCTGGTGAACTTATTTCTGAGTTGAGGAGGAAACAAGGGTCTTCTCTGAGCACGCTGTGGCTTGCTCCTCCTTTGGGGAAAGCCCGTGTTCTCTGAACAGCAGGCTGTCAGTAGGCCTGCTCTAGCCAATGGTGCCAGGCACGGCCGAGAAGACTTTACCCCTTTGAGCTATTAAGTGCGTTTCCTTCAATGGCTTTTTATTGCACAATTGTTTGGCTCATGCCAGGCTTCTCTGTGTAGGTCGGCATGTAATGGCTGACTGGGAGTACGTGGCGGGCTGGGAGGGAAGGATGTGGGGCAGCACTTCACCTCTGGGCTTTTCGAGCCTCAGTCCAGATGCTGAGCCCTGAGGAACAGAATGTGCTGATAGCAATAACGTGTCTGTAATGCGTGCGCTTGTCTCTTGGTGAGCTGCCTGTGAGCACACCTAATGCACTGGGAAATCAAGCTCACTTTCATAGCTATGTCTACAGTCCTCTGGGTGACAGCTCTTCCTCTCCAGTTACCTTCTTGGCTATTAATGGGCTTGCTTTATACACAGGCTTTCCTCTGATAGGAGCTGACTTCTGTGGAGCCCTTGGTTTGTGACTGCTCTAATCTGTTGCTGGCCAGAGATGTCTGTGTGGGAGGACAGGTTAAACTTTTCACCCTCTTTATTTCTGCTGATTAAAGCCTCCAGTCTTTGTGCCCTGCTTGGAGTGGCAAAGAGCAGCAGCATGTAATATTGCCTGAGTAGCTGCGTGTGAAACAGGAGATGAAGAACTGGCATTAATTTCCTCTTGCTCGTTTGCATTGGCTATATCTTTGGCAATATGTTCTGGGTTAGAAGTTCTTGCTTTGTCTTGGCCAACGCAGTGTCTGTTCCCATGGAAATAGGGGAGGACGTGGCAAGTGTCAGTAGATAACTTGGTCTGGATCAACTGCTGCTGGCTGAGGTGCCAGTGGGCTTTGGGTGCCTGCAGCCTTCCCTCCTGCATTGCTGAGGCATTATTCTGTCCTGAGCTCTCAAGGCAAACATCAGTTTGCATTCGCGCAATAACACAACAGAATGCCAAGTCAGGGTAAGAGCTCCTGAGAGCTGCTCGACAGGTGGTGACGTAGGGAGCAAGAAGAGGCAAATGTTATGATTTCTGTTGTTTTCTCAGCTATTGGTAGTGTTGTTTGAGCCCTTCGTAGGGGACTGTTCAACCCGCAGTTGGTGCCCTTTTCAGCCAAGTGGCTGCGAGATGGAGCTACTCTTGAAACCCTTATGTACTTTTCCTGCTTCCTTCTTCAAGCTGACACGTACTGCCTGCCTGTGGTGAGAAGAAAGGGTTTTGTAAGTCCTATCTGCTGCTTTTCACCCTTCTGCCATCCCCCAGGTTTTTACTGCTGGAGGATGAGCCCCTAAAACCTTATGCCACTGCTTGCTAACTTCAAACCTGCTGAATGAATGACTCTAGTCAGTCCTGAAGTGACTGCTTAGGTTCTATACTCAGAGTTTATACTTTGAAAATGTTGTAAAAACATTTTCAGGCGTTTTTCCTCTTTGAAGCAGGAGTCTGGGGCCAAGTCTTTTGGCTCTGCGCCCTGTATGTGGAACCAGCTCTTCTTTTTGAAACTGCGTGAGTGAGTTTTGTCTCTCGGACTGCAGCAGGTCCAGACCCATTTTTCTGCAGGACACAGGTTCAGGGATTTTGGCTGCTTCTGCTCCAGTAGTGCCTTCTCCTGACCAGAGCAAGGAGTGAGAATGGGTCTCACTAGGGCAGTAAGTGCTAAGGCCATGTGCAATTAAGCACTTAAGAGTAAACAAAGCATCTGTTCATGTTGCTCAGAAATTAACCATTCCTCTCACTGTTCTGTGCTTGAAATACAGCTTCTGACTATGGTATGAAACTGCCAATCCTGCGGTCCAATGCAGAAGATCAGATCCTGTACCAGACAGAGCGTTACAATGAGGAAACCTTTGGCTATGAAGTTCCCATCAAAGAAGAGGGTGACTACGTGTTGGTGTTGAAGTTTGCAGAGGTCTATTTTGCACAGTCTCAACAGAAGGTAAGCAACAGTTCTGTGCCACTCTGAGCTTTCCTGTCTCTTTGATAGTTAAAGCTGTGTATGCCTGGGTTGCCTCTGCTGTTTTTTATGCTTTGCATGGAGAAAATGAAGTGAGACACTACAGGTTAACTTCATCTGTAGAGCTCATAAGAGTGTGGTTTGATACATGGAACCCTTTTCCACATGACAGATACACGTTTGGCCTGTAAAACTGCATAACAAGAGTGTTCAAACAAACATGTGCAACATCACATAAGTAGCATTGGATTTTTATGATCTGTTTAGGCTGTGCTGTGTTTGAGAAGTGTTTTTGCCATTTCCCTGGCTGCTTGTGTCTGATGCAACTGCATGCCTGTTGTGGAGCAAGTATTGCACATACTGAATCAGGAAAGTGATCTGGGTTAAATAAACTACTGAAACAAATTGTACGAGAGTAATAACAGTTGATAATGGTTCAAAATGACAGTGCAGGCACAGAGTTAAATTCACCCCCTCATCAAAGCTCTGTGGAGATAAATAATCCTTGCCTGCTTTTGAAATCCCTCTTGTAAAGATGTGGAAGCAAAAGCACAAAGAATCCAATGCCCTGTGATAAATTGAAAGAGAAACGTGTATTTCAGTCTGGCTTTCCCCTCACTCTGTCAGCTGCTTTAGAGCTTCTCTTAAACACTGTACTGTCATTCTGCCAGAGAAGTATTTCAGAGAACAGAACTGTGGGGCTGCTTTAAAGAAAGGTTGCAAAGAACAGTCTCAGATTAAGCTGAAGGGCTGAGACATCTCTGGCTCTTCTTCCCTCATGGGGTTCTGCTGGGATTCCCCGGGTGCTTCATGAAGTTTGAGTCATTAAGGCCCTGAGGAGGACTTTCACTCTGAGTTCAGATGTGGTTAGCAGTTGATCACTTCATCTCCTTCAAACCCTGCATCCTGTCAGTAGCTTCACCAGTGTGTTTCCTGTTCCCTGCTTTGCTCGGGGCTGTTTGTTAGAAATGGCCTCACTCCCCGGGTGTGGTGTGCCACAGCCTCCCTAGGGTAGGAGCAGGTCCTCAGCCAGCAGGTGGAAAGCTGTGAAAGGAAATGATGAAAAACAGAACAGAATTGTGTTGCCCTCAGTTTTGAACAGCAGGAATTACGTTAGAAGTAAGAGGCAAATTTCAGGATATCTGAAAGCAACCTTAACGCCTCAATGTCTTTACCTGGCCGCTTTTGGCTTCTGAATTCTTCTCAAGGGAGTAAAAAACGCATGGTGGTACAGTGCATGTTGCAATGCTTTCTGGTTTTCCCCTTTCAATTGTCGCATGCCTGAATCTGTTCTGACACTGTCGTTTCTTCTGCCCTGAAGGTGTTTGATGTTCGCTTGAATGGCCACGTCGTGGTGAAGGACTTGGACATTTTTGACAGAGTTGGACATAGCACGGCTCATGATGAGATCATTCCCATGAGTATCAAAAAGGGAAAACTGAGTGTCCAGGGAGAGGTTTCAACGTTCACAGGAAAGCTTCATATTGAGTTTGTAAAGGTAACGAGGCTTTGCTGGCCAGAGCCTTCATTTCCCTTTTCCCTTCTCTTTCCCAGCCACGTGATGCAGCTGTGTGCTGGGGGTGGGGAAGGTGATAGTAGGTGGGGAGATTGTTTTCTGAATTATGCTGCAGCACTGATTTCCATCTTCACTTTCTCTAGGGCTACTATGACAATCCGAAAATCTGTGCCCTGTACATCCTGCAAGGAACAGTAGAAGGTGAGCATAGTTTCTGAGCCAGAAGGCTCCTTCCCCTTGGAGATCAGCCTGTTGCTTCTCAGACCATGAGATCATAGCTCTTTCTGAGCTACCTCCGCCAAGACTGTTTCTCTATCAGCACGTTCCCACAGGGTGCAGAATGAGATAGGTGTCTTAGCATTCTCTTCTCTAAGTGCACAAAGCTGTCATTTTCAGAATAAGTAGTATGAATTTGGTACAAGACTTCTTGCATATGGGGTAGAGAAGAAAGGAACATGTCTAGTCAGCCTTAAGTTATAGCTGCGGATGAATTCTCTCTGGCTTTGTATGTCAGCAGCAGTCCTGCAAACAAGTAATTTATGGAGTTCTTTTACATAGTAGTTTTGTGTTTCTGACCTGGAGCTTTGTTTTCCTCACTCACTTCTGAGGACAGGGAGGTTTCCTGGGTTACATCCTGCCTCCTTGTAACTTTTCTTCTTGTTCAACAGATGTTCCAAAGCTGCAACCACACCCAGGTCTGGAGAAAAAAGAGGACGACGACGATGAGGATGAATATGATGATGGTTCCAGCGTTAAAAAACAGGCAAATAAGAACCGGGTTCAATCAGGCCCACGCACACCAAACCCCTATGCCTCAGACAACAGCAGCCTCATGTTCCCTATATTGGTGGCCTTTGGTGTCTTCATTCCTACCCTCTTCTGCCTCTGCCGGTTGTGAGAGCCCTACAGAGCATCAGCCAAGGGGCTGGGAGGGAAGGAGTTGGACCAAACACGGTTGCTTTCAATTTCTCCATATTGTTCATAATTTAAGGAAAACAAACAAACAAAAAAAAAAGGTGATTCATTTTGGAGTGAATAGCAGGTCCAGGTAAGAGGAAGAAGCTTACCTTCCCCTTGCCAGCAAGCAGCAAGGCCCTTGCCTTCCCCGTCGCACCATGTGCAGCCTCTGATCCTCCCTGGGGCATCCAAGAGTGAACTGAGTCCTGGCTGGCTGTGTGTTGGGCTATTGGAAGCTGATGGTAGCAGTCCTGGGCCACATCCCATACTGAAAGAAAGCTGTGTGCTGCGAGATCTCTGCCTTTGCTGGGTGGAATACAGTTCCCTAAGCCGGGAAGCAGCTCTTATGACAAGGCCTGGGTACATGTTTTGTCCAGGAGCACGGAAGTGTTGTGGTGCTGTTGGGTGACTAGCAACTATGGAGAACAAAGGCTGGTTCTTCAGTATCTCCCGGAATGTGCAGCACGATGTATGGTACTCACCTGCGTAAAGATACCGAGGCTCCAGCTGGCCACTCAGCCTCTGTGGAGATGTTTCCCTTCCTAAGAGTGCAGACTGTGCCAGGAGAGGAGGAATTTATCTGGCCTGATTTCCTGCACCAGTTGGGAGAGACTTTCCTAGTCTGACAATTGTAATGTTAGATCCATTGAAGAGGGATTCCGCTGTAGCCTGCAAAAGGCACACGTTTGCATCTGATCAGATGCACTTGTTTTCTGTATTGATTATGGCTTTTGTTTCCTTTAGTATTGTTTTATTTTAAAAGGTTCATTTTAAGCCCAGTTTCTTATTTTGCCCCTTTTAGCAAGTGACCTGTCATCAGAAGAAGCTAAGAATCAAATGGCCTAACGAGGAGGTCCTTGTTCCTTCAGCTTCCTACCAATCAGTTCCCCTGCTGCCCTGTGACACAGGACAGAGTGGAGCAACCCTGGGGATGCTCCTGAGAGCTTTCACTGTTGAACAGACCAGACCTGCCTGCAGTGGTGAGAAGTACAGAGCTGGTTAGCATCTGCCCTCAGTGCAACCTTCTGCATATCAAGGGGCAGACGTCCGGCATTTCAGTATGATAGCACAAGGTGATTTGTTGCTCTCCAAAGATCTGGAAGCAAGCTGAACACTGGAGGCAAGGCCCATCAATTTCCCTGTTGCTTGGTGACAGGCTGATGAGCCAGGTCACCCACCTTCCCCAAGGGATCTTTCTGCAAGAGTCTTCTGCTTCCACATGTAGAGCCTGTGCCAGACTGATAGTCTGAGCCCTCCCTGCACCTTCTGGCCTGGAGTTGCTGACCTTGAGGAGCTGGTTCCCATGCTCTTGGCCTCTGATGTGGCCAAGGAAGCATTTGTGTTCAGGAGAAGGATTTAGGCCAGGTGGGGCTGGGTCACCTTCAGTCCTGGTGAGCTTTACCTCATGCTGTCTTGTTCTTCTAACTGCTCTCTTCCTGGTGCAGCTGCTCTGAGCCATGTCCTTGCTGCTGCTCCTTCCTGCACCCGAGTTTTCCTAGCAGTTGTTCTCAGGTTTGATGCTGTGCAGTGGCTCAGACTTTCTTTGAGCTGACAAGGGTCGGCAGAATTTGAGGGACATTCTTTCTGCTGGGCCAGAGCAGCTGAAGCCTTTACTTTTTCATAGCCCTGAAGCTGTGATATGAGCTGTCAGCTCATGGGCAGTGAAACAGGAGCTGGAGGTGTCACAGTGCTAATGTCTGCAGCAGTGGTACTGAACCTTGGCTGGCTTTCTGGTAGCATACATCACTGCAATGGGCCTGACCACCATTCTGAGTGCTAAAAAGCAAACAATTGAACTTCTCTCCAATTGCTTAAGAATAGACTGGCTGTTTCTATTCGTGCTACTTGGAAGCATACTTGGAAGGAGAAGGCAGACTTCACAGAGGGCAGATCTTAAGAGCAAACCCAGGAATGAAAGAGCAGTAAGCTTGAAGTTGTTCGCTTCATCTTGTAGGTGCTGTTAAAATCCTAGTGCTTATACAAGTCTTCAGTAGGAGCTGTATTTTGTTTAGAGGCAGTGCCTACAAAGATTCCCTGGTGTTTTTTGGATTGCTCTAACTGGAGCATAGAGACATTTAGATCTTTATCAGTCTGAGAAGCATAAAGTGCCCTGATTTGTTAAGCAAAGAACCTGGATTTGAAAGCAGGCTTCTCTGTAAGGAGCTGTTCTCCTCCAGGCCTTGTAGGTTTTGGGTTATTTTGGTTTGTTTTTTTTATTTTTATTTTATTTTTATTTTATTTTATTTTTTAGCATCCTTGCATCAGGAAGTCACTCAGCTTCTTGTTGCTCCCCTGGTAATCTGTGCACCTTGCAGCAGAGCATGGGAACAGGGCTGTGCGTGTAGGTGTGCCCTACTCTTGTAGGATACTTTATCCCTGCCTCTTGCCAAGCAGGGAACCTCATTGGTGCCATCAGCCACCCTAAGGCAAAGCAGAGTTTGGTCTGTTGTGTTCTGCTTTCTCTCAGTTCAAATGAATTTCTCTTGTTTGAATAGGAATATGGAATAGAAATGGTTCAGTCTTCTTGGCTTCAGCTTAGTTGTTTCGGCTCTGGCTTTATGCATTTTTGTCACTGCTGTGAAGCTGGTGTTAGCTCTCCAGGTGATCGGGGAGTTTCTGATCTCTCATGGTGACAAGAGTGGTTTTCTTTGTTGATCCATCCTCTCACAGCAGGTCTGGCTCAGACAGAGCCGTCAAACAAAGCATGTGGGGACACAGGAGGACAGTATGGGGAGGACACACTCAGTCTGGCTTTCCTTGTCATCCGTCTGGCACCTGCAAGCCAGCCAGATGGGTGTGATAAAGTACCTGGCCTGATATGGGGAAGGAAACATTTGGGCTGGCTGTGATTTTCCAGCAGGGGTGATTGAGGGAATGTCCAAGGCAGTGTTTAACTGAAGGCAGTCAGAAATAAGGCTCTTCGTGCTTTGTTGCAGAGCTCAGCAGGCAAATGTAGAGTGTGTCTCTGTGCAATAGTGTGGGAAGCAGGACCAGAACAGAGCCTGGCTTGGTGGTTGGAGTAGTTGTGCAGAGAGAGGCAGGTAAGGCAATTTGAATAGAGCTTCCCCTTGGTAAAGGTGAGGCAATGCTGCTGATCATGTTCTGGGCCAGGATCCAGCCCCAGGATAGTGCTGGTTGAATTACCCCTCCTCAGCCCCTCTGCTCTATCCTGGGGATGCAGAGGCACAGCTGGCAGTTGTCTCACAGCTTGTGCTCTCTGCTTTGCTACCTTCATGCAGGCTGTTCTTCATGTCTGTGTGTGTACCTACAACAACAGCTCGGACCCTTTTGAGTATCCCAGGTGGCACGGAGCAGAAAGCCAAATGAATTCCCATCTTTTTGGTGCCTTTGTGTCGGGCTTTGAATAAAAGTCCATTTGAAGAAGCTTTTTTTTTTCTTTTTTCTTTTTTTTATTTTTATTTTTTAAGGAGCTTCTGGGTTGTGGTGTTTTTTGCCCAAGGGACAGTCCCTGTCCATGTGCTCAGCTGCAGGCTGTCTCACTGTCCCTTGATCCAGCTCTGGGGGTCAAAGCTGAATCACAGAACTGTGAGTGAGAATCTTTGGTTCCAGCCCTCGAAGTCAATGGGGAAAAAGGCGTAGCAGGGGACAGAAGAACTGGAAGAGCTCTTCCAGATCTCATCTGCCCCAGGAATCACCTGGGGTGGGATGGGGAGCTTCTAGACAGTCTGGTGCCTGCGTGTCTGCACAGCTCAGAGCAGAGTGAGGTGCAGCTGTGTGCTGGTAGTCCTTTGGTGCTCAAGGCTTCTGACTGCAGAGCTTGGCTGGGCTCCTCCTGCTCCCTGGTCTCACCTGCCGAGGGCTTCCCCTGCCCCAGGGAGCAGAGGCCCATACGTGTCCCTTGGCCTTCCTTTGCATTGAAGTGAGGTGGCGACGGCCACCTCTTGGTCTTGGTGTTGGAAGCCTGGCTGAGCAGGCCCTTTGTTGATGGAAAACAGCAGCAGGAGGGAGATGACCAGCAGAGCAGCTACAGCCCTCGGTGCGAGCCAGATTCTGAGCAGCTGCGAAGCACTGAGTGTTTCAGGCTCTGTTTGGTGCTTCAGTGTGGGAGAGATCTGTCTGCTTCGTGCACTCGTGGTGGGGAGGGAAATATCCTTGCTGAGAATCCAAGGGAAATGGGAGCTGGGCCAGCACTGAGCTCATTTACCTACCGGCGTTTCTGCATCTCTACAACAAATGCCAAAGTCTAATACAATTCAAGGATGCTTTTTTTTTTTTTTTTTTTTTTTTTTTTTAATGTCAGCCTGGTTCCACCAGTCTGTCCTCTCCAGCTGGTCCCACAGTACTCAATGGCACGGCCACAACACTGGGCTGGAGCTGCTGGGGCTCAGGAACGTGGTTGTGCGCAACAGGCCTCCTGTGCTGCTCCTGCTTCGTGCCGGGCTGGGGCACGTGTGTGTGTTCTGCTTGGTCCCAATGGGCTTCATCCCGTGGTGCTGGCACGGGAGAGCTGATAGCAGGTCCATGTCTTCCGGGACTCTGGCTTGCTCAGAGTTTATTGCTGTATATTAAATACTATTTTTGGAGATTGGGGGGTAGGTGTGGGAGGGGGAGGGGTGAGGCGGTGCTGTCCCCAGGCTGAGCAGTGGGACTGCTGCAGGTTCTTCGATAGGTTCTGATTATTATTATTTTTTTTTCCCAAAAAGTGCTTTATTTAAAAATACAAAAATAAAAAAAATATATTAAAAAATAATAATAATAATAAATCAACGACAGAAGTGCTTTCCTCCCATGTAGAAACAGCGCTGGTCGAGTAGAAAATGGGAATGATCTTTTGCAAACGTCAGAGGTCTCTGCTGGAGAGTTTGTGTGAGGGAGGGATGAAGGCGAGGGGCAAAGTGCAGCGCTGTGCTGGGTGGGTGGGGGTCGGAGGAGGGCGAGCTGTGCCCCCTGCACCCATCGCATGGCGGGGGCCGTGCCTGTCGTGCCGCGCTGCTCTGTGCTGCAGCCAGTTTTCATCTGGAAACCCGATGGTGACATGGGAGAGGAATGTTTCGTGTCTCTGGGGGGCTTTCCTGCATCGTGCTGCAGCTGCCCCGCTGGCGCTGAGGGTCGCCGTGTTCCCGGGGGTTCTGTGTTACCGCAGCTCGTTTTAGTGGTTGGGCCCTGGGTGAAAAGCACAGATGTCTGTTTGTGATCGCGGGGGCTTTGCGGAGTTGAGGGCGGGCTATCTTATTTTTGGTACTCGGTAGCTGCTTTATTTTTGCATTTCCCCACGGCGTCGGGCGGAGGGGATGTTCTAAAATCCACTGCCCGGCGGTTTCGACCGGCAGCGCGCGGAAGGCAAATAAACGGAATTCTATTGTCGCTGTGCCGCGGTGGTCGCTCTCTTCTCGGGGCCGGGGCTGGGGGCCGCCTCGCGTCCGTCCCCGCCGCCGTCGCTCGGCAACGCCCGCGCCCTCTGACCCGCGCGGCGCCGCCCCCGCTCCCATAGCTACGGCGGGAGGCGGCGGCCATCTTGGCGGCGGCGGCGGGGCGATGAGCGGCTCCAGGGCGCGGGCGGCGGCGGGACCCGACAAGAAGCCGCCGCCGGGGAGCGGGGGGGCCCTGAGCCGCCTGAGAGGACGACGCGGGTCGGCGGACGCAGCCCCGCGGAGCGGAGCGCCGTGGACCGAATCCGAACTGCTGGAGCTGGAGACCGTCCGGCCCGAGCACGTCCTGGGGCTGTGCCGGGTGACGGAGAGTGAGTGCGGGGCGGTGCGGGGCGGGAGGTCCGGGAGGCCGCGGCGGGCGCTGGGCTCCGTGCGTTGCGCGCTGCCCGGTGCCGCCGCGCTGGAGTCGTGCAGCCGCCGGGCGCTGCCTGCGCCTCTGCTGCCGCTTGCGGAAAGTTGGGCGGTTTCTTTTTTTTTTTTTTCTTCCCCCCCCCGGGACGCCGCGCTCCGTTTTCCTGTCCCCACCCTTCCCTTCTCGCTCTGCACACCCGCGGTGTGCTTTCGTGCCTTCCTCTCGCATCTTAGGGGCCGGGGATGATCAGAAATATTAATGAGTCCTTTGTAGTCGCTCCGAGATCTTTTGAAACGTTCCTCCGTGTTTTCTTCCAGATTATTTGTGCAAACCCGAGGATAACATTTATAACATCGACTTCACCAGGTTCAAGATCCGAGACCTGGAGACGGGGACGGTGCTGTTTGAAATCGCCAAGCCGTCGGCAGCAGGTGTGCGGTGCTGGGCTGCGGGGCAGGGCTGTGCACAGCCAGCTGACGGCTCCTACAGCATCCCGGGGACTGAGTCCTTCCCAGAGCACGGGGCTGAGTTTACCTCTGATGGGAAACTTCCAGGTTATGCCATAAAAATGTGAATATAGCGCGATGGGGGTATACTGTCAGCTGCAGAGCTTCCCTTGCTAGTGGCAGGTCGTCTTTCTTGGATATCTGGTGAGGCTGAAGATGGTTGTGGCACCAGGGCCACTGAGGCTGGGCTGGCTGTTAGCAGATCTCTTTATTTCTTAGTGCTGCTATGACTGTGTGACCAATTCCTTCTCATTCCATGCCCAACTAATTGTAGGCCTGTCCTATCCACCACCCAGTATTACCTTACACGTGTGCTGTTGGCAGAATAATTCAGTGCTGGTGCATTTTCTAGAGCAAGACAACGAGGATGAAGATGACAGCAGTGAACTGGACAGCAGTGCGGGCCGCTTTGTTCGTTACCAGTTCACCCCAGCATTTCTTCGTCTTCGGACTGTTGGTGCAACGTGAGTATGTGTTCACAGAAGTCTGAGCGGAAAATCAGATGTTTATGTGGTGCCACTGAGCAGCTTATAGCTAGAATCAAGGACTTGAGAGACCTCATCGTACACTAACAATATAAAGTATTTTTCTGGAACGGTCCATTGGGTTCTTGTGTAGTTTCAGGTCTAAGGCTCTGTTCTTTGCAGTAGGAAGAGAAAGCTTTCTTACCTGTTTTTTTCCTACTTTTTTCTTACAGAGTGGAATTTACAGTGGGAGAAAAGCCAGTGTCAAACTTCCGAATGATTGAGAGGCATTACTTCAGAGATCGCTTGCTGAAGAACTTTGACTTTGATTTTGGCTTCTGCATTCCCAGTAGCAGGAACACATGTGAGCACATCTACGAGTTCCCTCAGCTCTCAGAAGATCTCAGTAAGTATTTTCTTTCTGCAGCAAGCTGTATGTATATGCTCATTTTCTCTCTCTCTCTACTTGTGCAAAAAGTTGTGACGGGGATGGAGGGATGGAATTAAGCTGATTGAAGATGTGTTTAATCCCAAGTCACAGACTTGTGCTGCAGATTATCCACTTTAGAAATGAAAGCCTAAGGCAGCCTGCATTGTCAAGTCACAGGCTGCAAGAAGAGCTGCACAGTGATGGGGCTGTCATCCCCAGTGCCTAACAGTGCAGTGCAGAAGTTAACAAAACCCTGGAAAAGGGTTCTCTTAGCAGTCACACGTCTGTTTTCAGCACTTGCTTTTTAGGTCTTGAGCCTCTAGCTTTGAAGCAGAACAGGTTTTTCTCTTGAGAGGTGTGTTTTTGAGCCTACCAAGATCTCTGCAAATACGCATTGCGCAGGATATGTTTGCCCTGGGGGTGGATTGAGCAGAGCACATGGGCCCTCCTGTGTGGCTGCTTGAGTGCTGGGTTTGTACCTCACCTGTATAGCAGTGGAGAGTGCAGCTGCTTTCTTTTATTTACAGGTTGCAGCCTCTCTGCTTTCAGACAATGATTTCTGCTTTGCTCTAGTGGTGGCTCTGACTGTTTCTGTGTCTTATGTGAGATTGCTCCACCTCTGTTTTTGACAGTGCCCAGTGAATAGGAAGAATAGGTAGGGCATGCCAGAGCTTTTAATGTGTGCCCAGCCGATCTGTTTGCTTCTCTTGGATAGGGCAGAGCATCAGCCTGGTGCATCCCACTGAATTTCCTTTTTGTTCTGACTGCACTGCCCAGCAGAGTGTGACAGGCTTCCGAATGTAATCGAGCTTTCTCTTTCACAGTCCGTCTGATGGTTGAAAACCCATACGAGACCCGCTCAGACAGCTTTTACTTTGTGGACAACAAGTTGATAATGCACAACAAGGCCGATTATGCTTACAATGGAGGACAGTAATCATGATATGGCTGCTGGAAGCTGTGCTGCCATTAACCATTCCAGATGTCCAGGACTGGACTGGACTTGCTCTCTCATGCAACAAGGCTTCCTGTCAAACCTTTTCTTCTTGCATGAGGCTGAGCACATGAAGCAAAGAAGACAGCTCGCAAAACTAAAGGAAATCTCCCTGCAACGCTTCACTATCCAACACCCATAACATATCCAGCCTCTGTCATTCTCCATTTCTGGATACCTTTTGGTACCCTGGTTAGGTTATGGATCAGAGGCACTGTTTGAAAATTATTGCTGTTACAATTTTTATAGCTTAGGTTGCACTTCTAGTGCTCCCGATGTTTCACCTATTGGGTGACTACCCTCTTCCAAGAGGTCAAATTATTTGGGTAAGCTATTTCTTAGCAGGAAAATTTGCTGCCTTCAGGTAGCCAGTGACATCTGAGAAGCAGATCTCTTCTTCAGTTGGATAGATCATCTCTTTGGTGCCTAGTGGCTTAGTTTGTAGCATGGGTGAGATAGCTTTTTAGGGTACATTCCAGTATTCTCCAGTGGGAAAGATAAAATAAGAGACTAATTCAGCTTCTGTGCAGGAATCTTCTCTTTCCCCTCCAGGGATTTGAGCTGCTCTTGGGAATGGCTTGATCTGTGTTTTACCAGAGATATCGCTGGAGGTACGCAATAGGAGAAAAAAGGGACCTTACCCAGGTTGATCATTTAGTCGTTCCAATAGCATTTCTGTTTGAGCTTATTCAAGCAGATTGCTGAATTTTGGAGCTCAAGGGTCAACCTTGGAGCTGAAGTTAATCTCAGTGTGTTTATCATTCCTCATTTCTACTGCTCCCCTTTGTGTAGGATTTTTGGCTTTTGCTACGGAATGTATTGGTTTTGAACTGACAGCATATTGTCAGCCTAGTTGGGGTGGAGGAGGGATTTCAGTCTGGTGAGGTGTAGAGGAAGAAGGGAGAATGTGGAAAAATCACTTGAAAAACATGTAAGGAGCAAAGCTTCCTAGGCTTCTATCTCTGTATACATCATAATGTTTTAAACCTGACTGTCAGAGGTGCTGGAAGGAGAGATGGTGGTGTCACCAGCTCACTTGCTTTCTTTCAGTTGAGGTACTAGCAGCTAAAACCTTCCCAGGTCAAATTATTCAGTGTTACAGAGTGGGATTCTTAATGACCAAACTGTGAGAATTAATATGATTCTTCTTAATTGTTTGAGATCCTATCACTGCTTTGTATCCTTAGTTGCTTATTTATGTTTCAGGAAGTTCTTCTGCTGAGTTAGTTTCTGCCAGACCAAAGGGTGTCTTTTGCAGCAGCGTTTTGGATCTGGCAACAGGAAATAGCACCATGCCCTGGGAAGTGGAGGACCCCATCCTCCCAGCAGCCGTGCTGGTGTCCAGCTCTGACCATGCAGAATCTCAGCTAGGAAAACCCTTTCCTGTGTATTTGGCTGGCTCAAGATGATGATGGTTTGCATCCCCTCCCTGAGCTGAGCAGCCACCTCTGCTGCACGTGGGAGCTAAGTTGTGTCTGGGCTGGAGACTTTGGCTAGTGTTAGTTCTGCTTGCTCGCCTAGAGAGCTGAGAACCAACTCCTACACCAAATCATACTGTATCTGCTGAGATTATGCCTCAGCAGGATTAAATGAGGTGGGCATCGCAGCCTTTTAATGCGTAGATAGCAATAGGAAGCCTTCACCTTGCAGATTAACGACGTAAATTTGGTGCAGAGGATCGGCAGGGTGACGAGGTAAGCAGTGAGAGTATGTGGGGTGGCAGTCCTGAAAGAATCTCCAGCTCTTGGAAAGGATTTTAATTACGATGAACCACAACAAATGACTTGTTCGGGTGGAGTATTAATCATGAGCAACCACAACAAATGTCTCGGGAATGCGGAGGGGCGAGGTGTGTGTGGCTGAAAGATGAAGGGCAGTTCTGCTCCATTCGATCCCTTCCAGCATCTCCACGGGCACTTGGGCAATCTCATTAGTTGTTTCAGAATTAGCAAAGCTGCTCGTGAGGTGGAGCTCAAGCTGCCTCTTGCAGTGACTGCCTTCAGATGGCCCCGTGCTGTGCTGGCAAGGGGAAATTCTGTTGTGCTGCAGGAATGGGCGGTGCTTGCAACAAGGCAGAGCAGCCTGGGAGTGCGTTTTCCATCCTGGAGCACTGTGAGATACTCAGGGTCAGGTCAGAAGAGGCTGCCAGGTGTTTCCAGGACGTTGTAGCATACTGAGGTGAATTTATATGTAGTATAAATCCAGGTGCCTTTTAACATTCCTTTTACCTTTCTGTATGAAGCAACCTCCTGCTTTTCTTACGAATGTGACGATTCTCGTCTGTTTTCTATATCACTGAGTAAAGATACTTAAAATGGAGACAGACCGTTGCCAGAGGAGCGGTGAAGACTGAGCCAGGGGACAACACAGCTGTGCAGGTCGGGTGCTCATGGGGCACTGGGTGCCATCTGACTGCTGCCCTGAGAAGCAGAGAGCACTGCTGGGTGTGAGTGAGTTCAGGGCCTGTAGGAAAGGGGATTTCTGTCTGAAGCAGTCATTACCTCAGCCAGCAGTGATGAGGAAAAAGCATTGAGGCAGTGCTTCTCCATTTATGAATGTATCATCTATTCAGCAATAAGTAAAGCAAGACCAAAGGAAAGCTGGGGGTTGTGCGGGCAGTGCTGGCACCCCTCAGCTCCCGTAGGTATCTGTTTGCTTGGCTAAATTAGAAGGCCTTTGCCCACAAACATGCTGCAGGAAAAAAAGTCCCTTAAAAAAGGCACCCCAGCACTAAAAAAGCTGATTGTAACCACAAAGTCAGCGATTTCCAACCACATCCTCATGGCAGGGATGGTGTCTTTGGTAAACGTGACTGTATGGAGCATCATCCTTCAGTTTGGTGTGATGTGGTGCTGTAAGGACGGATCAGAGCTGCTCGCAGGGGAGATGGGAGAGAGGATGGGATCTGATCTGTGAGCTGAGTGCAGTCCCAGCAGGCACAGTGTGTGTGTAAGGGCACACAGCAGGGCTGGGAGAAGAGCTGGGATTGTGGCGTGCTCTGTGATAACAGCACAGGGGCCAACAGCGATCCTCCAGCAGCACGGGGACCAATGCTGATCCTCCAGCAGCACAGAGACCAGCATCACTTCTACAGCAGCACGGGGAGCAGCGCTGAGCCCACACCGAACCTCTCCAGTATTGCCCTGTGAAGACCGGCTTCTCTCCACACTCCGGGGCTGCGGACTCCCGACAGCCGTCCCACGGCCACACGGGCTGCTCCTACTGACGTCCGTCTGTCCCCGTCCTCCGCCCTCTGAGCGGCGTCTTCCTCCGCGCTGCCCCGTGCCGCGCTGCCCTCTGGTGCTCGGTGCCGCCCGTAGCGGAGGTTGGGGACGAGCGCCTCGCCCCGCTCAGCAGCACCCCCCTGCGGCGAGGCGACGCGAACGGCAGCGGCGGCGCGGCGGCGGTTTGGACGCGCGTGGCGGTGGCGCTGCTGCCGCCCTGCGTGCAATAAAGGAACCTCCCGATTTCGTACGGCGGCGTCCGGCGCTGGGGGCGGGGCTTGGATAAGGGAGCGGGGCTGAGGGGCTGGAAAGGGGCGTGGCCTCGCGTCGTCTCGCGCCGTTCCCGCCTGGTGACTTGCGCATGCGCAGTGCTGCTCCTCGCGCTCCCTCAGGCGCGGCCATGGCGGCGGCGGCGTTGGCGTTGCTCGTGACCCGCGGCGGAGGGCTGCCTAGGGGTGAGGGCGCGGAGGCCGGCCTCGCTCCCCCGCGGCTGCCGGGAGGATCCGAGGGGCTGCGTGTGGGGGTCGGGAGCGGCCGCGGCCAAAGCGGCAGGGCGGTCGACGGCGTCCCGGTGCCCTTCAGGGCCTGAGGCCGCGTCCCGTGGCGGCGCCGCTTTCAGCGCGGGCCCGAGGGACGGTGGGGGGAGGGACGAAGGGACGCGGTGCCTCATGGCTCTGCCCGCCCTCAGCGCGGGCCCTGGGGTCCCTCCGCCGGCTGCACACGGTGTACCAGACGGTGGAGCTGCCGGAGACGCACCAGATGCTGCGCCAGACGTGCCGGGACTTCGCCGAGAAGGAGCTGATGCCGCTCGCGGCTCAGCTGGACAAGGAGCACCGCTTCCCGGCCGAGCAGGTGCGCGCTGCCCGCCCCGCTGCCCTGCGGTGGGAGGCGGGTGCCTTTCTAACCGTGCCCGGGGCAGGAAGCCGCTCCTGGGGCTTTTTTGTCACGGAGCGTCCTCTGACCTTCGTACCAAAAAACGTTCCGTGGGTTGCGTTCTGCTGGCTCGGCAGCTGGCTGAGGTTTAGGTCTGCTCCTAGGAGAGCTGTCTTAGTGTGAAAGCTGTAGTGTGCGTTCTGAGCTCTTCAGCTGCTCGTGTTCTCCAGCTTTAGCACTACTGAATTGTCAGTTCTCCAAGCAGCTCCTCTGTGGGAGCAGAACGGTCAGGAGGTAGGAGGTGATAGCATCTGGTGGGTGCTGTGTCTGTTATATGTGGTCTGTTAAGATTCCACATAGACCTCTGAATCCTCACGTGGAAATGGTACAGCAAATTAGTGTCACGTTGAGCAGGTGAATTCACTCATTCATGTACAAGACATATGCTGTTGAATTTGAATGTGTTGGAGAAAATTGGAAGTGTAAACGGTATTTATTAACATTATAGAATCATAGAATGGTTTGGGTTGGAAGGGATCTGTAAGATCATCCAGTTCCACCTCTCTGCTATAGGCAGAGACACCTCCCAGCAGACCACGTTGCTCAAAACCCCATCCAGCCTGGCCTTTATTGCTTCCAGGGAGGGGCATTTGCAACCTCACTGTTCCAGAGTCACACCACCCTCACAGTAAAGAATTTCCTCCTACTATCTAGTTGAAATCTGCTCTCTTCCAGTTTTAAACCATTTCCCTTCACCCTGTCCCTACATTATAAACATCCCTCCCCAACTTTTATGTGGGCCCCTTTCAGGCACTAGAAGGCTAATAAAGATAAAGCAACATACATAGAATGAACTGCTGTCCTTTGTTCATCCTCTGCATTTGATATGGTGGACAAATATTCTGGCTGTCCATGCAGGAGGAAAAATACTTCTTTTAAAATTCCTCACAGGTTCTGTGAAAGCATGCACAGCCTGGTAATACATTTAACTTCACTGAAAGATTGGGCTAAATTTGACATTGCATTTTAAATGTAAAACCAGAGGAAAGCTTGTTTTTTCTTTCATATATTTCTAGATATTGTTAAGACATGCAGTGTGAGATGGTGTGTGCTCTGAAGAGCTTCCAGGTATGAGGCCAGGGTCCACCTGAGGAATTTAGGGTTGGAATAATTTGGAATGTGCTGAACACAATTTTTGGAAAGCAAGACCTGGCTTACATGGGAATGAAAAATCACCTTTTTGCAAACTGCTCTGTGGGTCTTTCAGTTCATAATATTCTTCCCTGGTGCAGTCGTGGGGTGAAGCACAGCAGTCTCAAAGATAGAGTTCTAACGATTTTCATTAGCAAGTTGACAAGAGAAATGTGATGATAGAAGTTCTGGTGAGAGGTGGAGAAAATCCTGGTGGGGCTGTAGCACCATATTTCATCTTCAAAAGGCTCCCTCCTTTCCTGGTACTGAAGACAGCTCTTGAAATGAGCAAGAGCTCATCCAAGCCAGCAGTGACCGTGTGTAGCTCTCGGTGAAGTCATCTAGCCACACTTAGCAGTTTGTGCAGCCAGATTCCCATTTCAGCAGGAGTTGCACACATTGTTCCTCTGTATGTAGCCCTGCTGTGACCTGACTTTGTGTGTCTGCATGTATTTGCTGGTGCAGAGAATCTTACTTCTCCGTTCCCCACATGCAGGTGAAGAAGATGGGTAGCCTAGGGCTGTTGGCTGTGGAAGTGCCAGAGCAGTTCAAAGGAGCTGGCCTCGACTACCTGGCCTATTCCATTGCTGTGGAGGAGATCAGCAGGGGCTGTGCGTCCACAGGAGTCATTGCCAGCGTCAATAATGTGAGTGTCTCAAGGCTGTGTGTGAGGGACAGGCATGGAGCCGAGTCTGAGAGCAGGGTGGCTGTTGGAGAGGGGTGTATGTGAGAAATGGGATCCGTTCCTGTTGTGAATTACGGTGTGCTGGAGAGCACTGACATTCTGGGTGTTAACTGATTGTACCTTGAGGAGGTACTAACTCAGCTCTCAATTCTTAAAGTCTCTGTATTTAGGGCCAATACTCAAGTTTGGTTCTGAGGAACAGAAGCACAAGTGGATTTCTCCCTTCACCAGCGGGGACAAAATAGGATGTTTTGCTCTTAGTGAACCAGGTAATGTTACTGTTAGCATTCCTGTTGCAAGGAACATAGGGTAATTTCCCTAATCAGATTTAGAGTGGACTATAGGTCTGTTAGACTGTAACAGTTTGCAGAAATGTGGTTTGTAGCAATTCCATTCAAATGTTCAAGTGAAGTCTTGGTGCCCAAGGTACTCACTACTTGCTACCCCATGGTCTGTGCTGAAAATTTTTACCCTGTTATGTGAGCAAAACCTTAGAGATGGATGCATCTTAAACATACTGGCCTTTCTCCTTTTCTGTTTGTTTGCCCCCTATGGGAGAGACAGGGGTGACACCACTGCAGTGAGCTGGCAGCAGGGGTGTGGGCAGGTGGTGGTTTTGCACTGATTGCAGATCACTGCTACTGATTGCCTGAATGTTTTTTGCCTTGCTTAGGGAACGGCAGTGATGCGGGTGCAGCATCCACAATGGCACGTCTGGATGGTGACGAGTGGGTGCTGAATGGCACCAAGGCCTGGATCACCAATGCCTGGGACGCCTCGGCCACCGTGGTGTTTGCCACTACAGATAAATCCCTGAAGCACAAGGTGTGTTGAGTGGGTCAGTTGAGAAAAAAGGGCTGGAAGTGAAGGGAGAATCATTCTGAAAGGGTTCTGAGGACCATGTAGAGTGTTTGGAGCTGTGCAGATGTTGCACAGCGGGGAGGAGGGGGTTTGATGTGTGCTGGTTCTGTTGTTCCTTGTGCCTTCCCTTCCTTCTGGTTACTCGGACACACGTCTCCTGTGGAAAAAAAATGGGAAGGGAAGGGAGCCTGTTGACAGCCAGGTAAGTGGGAAGTCAACACCATTCCTAAGAGTGAGTCCTCTTGCAGGGCATTAGTGCATTCCTTGTTCCTATGCCAACTGCGGGGCTGTCCCTGGGGAAGAAAGAAGACAAGCTGGGCATCCGAGCCTCTTCCACTGCCAACCTGATATTTGAGGACTGTCGGATACCCAAGGACAACCTGCTGGGGCAGCTAGGAATGGGCTTCAAAATTGCCATGGTAAGAAATGAATCACGGGTGCATTTGTGTAAAGCAGTAGTTCCCAAACTGGCCGTTTTTAAAACTATTTTCAGATTTAGGATAACTTTGGTGAGAGCTGCTACTGTAAGGTATAACATGAGACGGTTGACCCATTTGCCAACATGTGAGAACTCACTGATAGAGCTCGGTAAATCATTGATTTATCATAGATCCTGGGCAGTGCTGTTTTTGCAGGCTCAGTGTGGCAGTGCTCTGATTAAGGAGTGCTGCTGAGGCACAGTGTGTGCAGGGGCAATTTAGTTTAATTTTTCTCATCAAGTTTACTCAAGTTCTATTCTTCCATTTTGTACCCTTAAAAAAAGGGGGTGGGGGGAACGTTGCATTTTCCCTAAATATTCTGGCTGAGGATAGTTGTCCTGGGTGCACAGAGTATGTTCTGCATCACTAAATGTCTAAATTTGCTACAAATGTCTAAAAGAAGTGGAAGAAGTCAGAGATAACAGCACGTGTGTGACTAATGAACAGAAGGAGGCCCCTGCTCAGCTTGTTCCCTGCAGTGGCACACTCTTCACTAAGGAAACACGCCATTAGTTGGCCTGATATTTTGAGAAGGGCTGAGCTCTGAAGCTGGAAGAACTCTCCAGTCACCAATCATTTTTTTGAGACCTTCAGGATTAAGATGAAATCTTTTCTCACTGTACCATGAATTCTTCCTGTGTACAGTGAGCCAGGGAAGCAGTCAAAACCTAATGGGCAAGTTACAGATCCAATTCACTAGTCATTATGAAAAATGAAAGAAAGAGTAGATATGTGTGTACTCTTTTGATCAAGTGTTATTTGATTTAACACATATTTGTCTTTGTCAGCAAACTCTGGATGGAGGAAGGATCGGCATCGCCTCTCAGGCTCTGGGAATAGCTCAGGCAGCTCTGGACTGTGCTGTGGATTATGCTGAAAAGAGAATGGCATTTGGGTCACCCATCACAAAGCTGCAGGCAATTCAGGTATGAGCCAGGCTGGGTCATTTGCAGGCAGTGCTGTTGGTGGTGGTGGAAAGTTCATATGGACACTTGTACTTGGCTTTGGGAACACAGTGCATTTCGTACTGTCTGGGATAAACAAGGTCATTGTTTACATTTTCATACAGACTGTTGAGATGGAGGTGCTGCTTTTCTGGTGCTGCTGGTCTTAGAGGTGGGAGACAGCTCTATGTTCTCCTGTAGGCAGAGCCACCTCAGACAAAGGCAGTGTTTGTCATTGCAGTTTAAGTTAGCAGACATGGCTGTGGCGTTAGAGAGTGCACGCTTACTGACCTGGAGAGCTGCCATGCTGAAAGACAACGGGAAGCCCTTCACAAAGGTATTTCTAGCTTTGCATTTGTCAAGTAGTGACAGCTCTGGGCACAGGCTTGAGGCAAGCAAATGTGTGATGTGCTGTGTGGCTGCCTTCAGTCCTGCCCAGCCTAGTGCTGCTGGTCTGGTATCAGCAGACACTGCACACTGGTGTCTGCCATCAGCTCCAGCTCTGGAGCTGTGCCCTGCTTTTATGCAAGGCAAGAGGGGCTGGCTGCTGAGAGCTGGTGCCAGCGACCTGGCCTGTCTTTTCTGCACAGTTGGTCTGCAGACTGTCAGACTCCTGTTGCAATTGGGGCTTTCCTTTTTCTATGATAGCTGCATCCTCAGTGATGTTTTCCTTCCCAAAGGAAGCGGCAATGGCCAAGCTGGCTGCATCAGAAGCTGCAACAAACATCGCTCATCAGGTAACTACCACAGCTGGCACCTCTCAGCTGCAAAGCATTCTGAAAAGCAGTTTGTATTCCATCTCTTATACACAACAAGCCTAGTACCTACATGAAAATGGGATGAAACTTAATCTTTAGTAGAACATACATATATGTTGTTTTCCTTTTTTAACAAAGGCACGTGAAGCTGTTAGTCTGGGCACCTCTTTGGATTCAGGGTTATGCAGGCATGTGATGCTGTGTTATTAATGATCATGATTGATGCTGTCCAGAGGCAGCATCAGCATTTTAACTGGATTGGTGCTTTTTGGGGGAACTTAGCTGCACCCAACTCAATTAGCAATAAGCTTGATGTATAATGAGAAGATAGAGCAGTACCTGTGGTGTCTGCATTTATTTTTTCCCTGCCCTTAAACATGGCTGTGTTGAATATGGAAAAACTAACAAATACCACGGAAGTGGTTCATTTGCTGTCTGGGATGTCAGTATTAATGTTACACGACTTCTAATTGTGTGTATTTCTCTGATCACAAGTGTGTCAGTCAGCCCCATGTGCTTCCTCCAGGTATGCATGCAGTGAGATTAGTTCCTTTTCAGGTGGCTGTGGTCTGTGCAAAACAAGTTCTGCAGCCCTGCATCTATTCTAACCCCATATCTTTGTTTCAGGCCATCCAGATCTTGGGTGGTATGGGTTATGTGACAGAGATGCCAGCAGAACGTCATTATCGTGATGCTCGTATCACTGAGATCTACGAGGGGACCAGTGAGATCCAAAGACTGGTGATAGCAGGTCAACTGCTGAAGGCCTACCGTAGCTGAAGAACCTTAGAGCAAGATGCTGCCCTTAAGTGCCTCCTAACAGCATCCAGGCGCTGAGGATCACGATGGAAGTTTTCCTCACTAATGAGTAACTGACCTTAAAATGTGCTGATTCTTCTCTGGGTGAAGTAGGATGCATGGAAGGTTGTATCCCAGTTTGTAAGCACATGGCAATGAGTGCAAGAGGGAGGAAGCAGCTCGTGGCTGCTTTTCCTAATCAGCTGTACTCCTTGTGCATCTCACAGTACTTTCTTTGCAAGGCTTTGTCAATGAGCAGTGTGATAAGCAGTGCCAGTGTTAGAGATGTGACCCCTGTGCACTCTTTCTGGGCTGCTGGTTACACTGCCATGCTTCTCAAATCCTGGTTTGGGATGCAACTGTGGTGAGCTCCCTCTTCAGTGCAGGCTGTACTGAGACCTGCTGCAGCAGTGCACTCTTCCACAGCAGGAGAGGAGCCAGAAGGGAGGACACAGGCACTTCCTATGCATGAAAGGCTCTTACTCAGGCTGTGGTTGCTGTGTACATGGATGTAAAAGCAAAGGTCAGAAAAGAAAAACACTAGCTTTCATGGTGTGAGCCCCTCATGGATGGAGCTGTAAAAGCAAAGAAGAGAGAAGCTGCAGTGGTTGAGACAGATTAAAAAAAAAAAAGAAAATGAATATTCCACAGACTGCTTTTACTGTACCAACAACTATCTAACAGGACAGAAAATGCATACAGTGGCAGTAACAGGTTTTGATCTCTATGCGTTTTTGGGCAACAAGTGGGAAATGAACAGATGATACGAAAAACCTTACCAGGAAGATTTAGCAGTAACGCATCCTCCATCAGTCATCTTCAGCAAAAAAATAACTTTCTGAAAATTAAACAGGCAAAAGAAAAGATGGACAGGATTAAGACTACAATCTGCAGAGTCCTTGTGCAGACACTGAGTACACCAGTTGTAAATGGTTATTTTCCTGTGGTGTCATTTATTTAATTTATGTGGCAAGAAAACAGCAAGATTATATTACATAAAAGAGAACAGAAGATGAATAAAACCTGATTTTAAAAACTTTTTTAAAGCACCACCCTACCTCTTTTTCTAAATTCAAATGTGACAATAGAATAGTTTCTTCCAGTCCCAAGACACAGAAGCACAAACCCCCTACCTTCCATACACCAGTTGCACCAACGCTTTGCAGTGTGGTGGGTGGTTGCTCGTGCAGATGTCCGAGTAATACAAATAATCCCTTTGCAGGTCGCTTGCTGGTGATGGCATTTTGGGCAGAGTTTGAATTTCTCCTTGCTGCTTTCATAATCTGGCAGAGCCAGGCAGTGATATCAGTAGGTCTACTGGAAAACCCATTCCAGTGATTGCAAATGTGTTGTAAATTAAGGTCTTCTAGGTGTAAGAGACACTCTTCTAGCTCAATTTCCACTTGTATCACTGCTTTAATGGTTTTTTTTAAAGCCTCATTTAATGACTCTGTAGGAGGAAGTGAGATTACAAAGTTCTTTTTCTCCTCACAGCCACTCAGCTAGAGCAGGCACTGCAGGCCCAGTCACTGCTCACTGCAAGAAAGTGGGGACTATGGGAGCACAGTGTTACTGTAAGAAAGTGGGGACTATGGGAGCACAGTGTTACTGTTCAGTGCTCATCTTCACTGAATCGCCAGTGCACCAGAAGAGGCAGTCACTGTTAGGCCACACCTGCTGCGCTGTTTTTTCTTGCTTCATCGTTCTCTTACACCTGCTTTCAGCCTGCTCCTCTTCTTCCTCATACCTCCTTCAATCAGCAACACAAAATATTGCTACTCGTCTTCAGGGCTGAGTGAAATTGCCCGTGTCCTCATAGTGGAAGACTGAACTGGGAGACTAGCTGTGAACATCTCAGCTGACAGAGCACACGCTGCAATCAACTACAAACTAGATATACCAAAATCCACGTGGACCTTCTGCTGAGAACTGTGCAGCATCAAGCAACTGCCTGCCCATGGGGAGCCCTGCTGCACACACGTGACCACAACTTGCCTTTGGGAACTCCTGGATAGCACGCTGCATGCCTTGTTAAGAAGCTTCCTGCTAGCTTACATCAGTACAGCAGCTGACCTGGCTAACTGCAAATTTGGTGCTGATTTGCTCAAAGCACCTCTGTCACTGTCTGCAATCAACTTACACTGCATATCACCAAATTACAGAAAGGGTGGAGCTGGTCAAAAATCACTGGTCTAGGTACAGCATGACTTTAATGTTCAAGAGCATAGGAATGTTTTACAAGGCTGTAAGAGTTCCCTTTTGCTATTATCTAAAAAAAACCATGCTTTAAGGGTACAAAGTCTGTTTAAAAAAAAAAAAAAAATGCTTTTCCAATACCCTCGTTGCTGCCCAGGTTCAGGCAGGTACAGGTAACCTGTCTCACAGCACTGTTGTCAGCAATATTTTGGGATAAACAACACAGTTACACACAGAGTCCTCCACAGAGCTCCCAGAGCAAAGAGCCAGCTTTTCACTGAGCAATATACAGAGATCCTATTTCACTCTGCTGCTATCTGAGGTAATTTCAGCTTTAATGCATGTGTGTCTGCTCCTCAGGGCTGTTACAGAAAAAAAAAAAAGCTGAAAGAGCAAAACACAATCAAGTTCTGCAGCTTGTTAAATAGAGCTCTCAGCAAGATCCACCCCCAGCCAGAGCACTAACCTGGCTATGTGTGAGTAGGGCCACGTTCTCTTAGCTCAATTTCAGGTTGAAGCCAAAAGTTTGTCACGACAGTTTACAAACTGAGCCAACATAGCAAAGTTAAGGCACCAAGATGGGAAAACCAGGTCATGTGCAACTTAGAGGGGAAAAGCAAGGACACTTTTGCCCACAATCCTCTGAATGTACATTAAATAGGTTATAAGGGAACAAAGCAGAGGAAACCTTGGAGGTTTTCAGCTGGAGGTTGAAAACTCACCAATTAAGAAGAGTTTCCAGGACAGGAGGCCTGGCCATACAGTGGCAACACATCTGCACTGCACTCTGCTGCTCCAGGGGTTCCTGGACAGCCCACCTGAAGAAACAGTTACAGTAATGTGGAACACCTACGATGTCTTTACTCTTAGGACTCAGCTGGAATTACTGTAGCACTGCTTTCACACCAGATCACTTTCTCCTCTACTTGTCTTTTTGACTGTTTTTGCTAAGCAAAAAAAAAAAAAAAAAAGACAAATGGTTTTAAATTGGATTTTGCTTTGCCTAATCTGAAAGTCCTCATTAAATAGCACAGCCACATGTTCCAGTTTCATCAGGGATCATAAAAGGCATAAAAGGCATAAAAATTACCAAATTTGAAAGACTACAGAAAAGAAAAAAAAAAGCTGAATACCTGTAAAAACAAGAAAAAATAAAGATGAGAAAACAGCAGTACGATTTGAATGAAAATGCAGTTTACCACTGCTGTTTACCTCCACAATATCCAAATCTTGCTCACCACTTGTATAAAAAGAATACCAGGGACTTCTGCATCCATTTCTCCCTTAACGAGGTCAATACTAAGATGAGGAAGTCAGTCCCAACAGTCAGCACTTTTCCTTACTGCTCTGATGACTTCTTCCCCTTCTCTCAGAGAACACACTCTATTTCCACGCTCACAGCAGGAAATGTTCATCTTCACAAACAGCTTCTGCATGCCACACCATGGTAACTGCAGCACTGTATGAGCTGATCCATCCCAGGCTGCTCCCAATGGGCCACTGCACAGCTGGAATTACTAGTTTGTATTTGCAAAATACATCCAAACTCCAGATCTTTTCAAGATTAAGAGCAAGTCCTGTGGGAAAACTTGAAGGCAGTCAGTACAATCTCTAAGCTGAATATTCAAAGACACAGCAAAAAACCAACTCCGGAACTGTTAGCTACTTGGCATTTTACAGTTCTGGTCCCAATCCTAACCAGCAGTCAGAGCTTTTTTTTATTTTTGACAGTAACTTTTTACACTCTCCTAAATAAAAGCTTTTGGTAGACGAATATTTTTTTCCTGACAACTTTTCACAAGAAGACAGGTGCTTCCAGATTGCACTGCAGGCATAAAAGCGTTGAACAAAACTTAAAACCAAGAAGGCATGAAGGTACCCAGCAGGGACAGGGATTCTATGCCCAGATGGCCCTAGGAAATCCAAAGGACCACAGCAGTGTGTTCAGTTTCATCCTCAATGTGCTGTCAGCCAGACCAAAGGAACAAGGCCAGAAGGTTCAGGGCGCCCAGCAGCCGAGTGCCGAGGTACAAATCCTTTCTGTTCCCCCACAAAGTTGAGCTTGTTCTCAACAGGACAGCTGTGGGACAAAGTGTTACAAGCTTTAATTTAATCAAAAATCTTAGGGGAATGTTTTTGCCTCGTTTTGTACAGTTATGCTTTAGTTGGCCTCCCCTAAAGCACCAAAATCCTCTTCTTGTCAGTGGTGGCTGCCGTTGCAATATTGCAAACCCCTTTGGGTTCAACTTTGCTCACCTGGCAGCTGCAGGCTTCCACCTGGGAAGGCAGGCCATCATTTCAGAGCTGGTTCAGAATCAAAGTCCTTCATTTACAACCCCATTTCTTGGTGCAAGTCAGAAGGTCACACACACACAGCACGCATCAAGGCAATACTGATTTATAATAAGAAGGCTAAATTCATTCTAATTAAACAGCAGTTCTAGAACTTTTTCCAGAATTCTTTTTAGTGTAGAGAACCACTAATAGGTGTAAGTTCCTGGCACAGAGTAGAAATGCCACTACAAAACCAGAGAAAGAGCTTTTATTTTAATTCTAAAGGCAGGAGAGCACTCCCAAGAAACTGAGAGCACTTGAGATGTGCAATACTAGCAGGTGGATGGAGGGACTGAGAAGATAAGGCTTCAGCAGACAAGATCTAGAGATATATTCCACTGCTCCATATCCCCAGGCAAAAAAATCAAGTGTCCTTTTTCTCTCTGAATACACTTATCAATATTTTATTCTCCTTAAGTTTTCAGCTGCACACCTCAAACTTCATGTCCTTCTGTCCCAAGCTGACTGCAAGTCTGGGATCTAATACCCACAATAAATGCAGATTTTTAATTTAAAAATATTTACTTCTGAAAGTGACAGTCATCTGACAACGAGCACTGCGGGGACACAACAGAGAAAATGCTTTCAACCAAGTGAAAGATGAGAATGGGGGAAAATAACAAGTCACAGCATGCCTCCTGCTACCCACCCACCAGAAAGCTCTTGGGACCACCTCCACCCCTGGGTTGCTGTGCTGCTTTTTAGCGTCCTCATGTTTTACCTGTGTCACATCTGCTTCAGCCCATCCAGAGGCACTCAGCCACTGCAGCGCCATGGCCTGCGTGCTCAGATAGACCTGCTGAGGAGAACAGAGGGATATGTTAATTAAAAACAGGACAGGCAGATGCTTTGGCCAGACAGAAATTTTGCTCCTGTAATAACAGAGCAGAAAGGATCAGACGTTTCACCTCAACTTCCTTACCTGTTTGTAATAAAGCACTGCCTCGCAGGTACTTTCAGTCAGACCTCAGTCTGAAACATTCCTGTTTCCCTTCTGTCAGCTCCCAGGTCTCAGCACCAGGCTAATGAGGCACAATGGATGAACGTTCTGGTTAGCTCAGGGTTGCCTTTCTGGCAATAAAGCAACAGAACTGGAACTGCTGGTTGGAAAAAAGCAGCCACCAGAACATCTCAAACAGGCTGTCAGGTACAGAGCATCAACACACAGACTGACCAGGCACAACAGGAAAGGACAGTTTTCTTTTTTTTCCTTTTTTTTTTTTTTTTTTTTTCTTTCCTTTAAGGGGCAGGGGCATGGAAAAATACAGCACACTAATGAAACAAAATGCAAAAAAATACAAAAAAATAGAAAATAGAAAAAATGTATTTACAAGTGATACATTACTATGATCAGAAAGCACAAAGACAATTGCTGCTATAATACATGCACCGGGTCAGGAAGGAACTACTAAAACCTGCAAGGGAGCTGTTTGTAAAAAAGAAGAAAAAAAAAGACACCCTTCCCATCCCTCCCCCCTCAAACAAACAGGGTTAGGTTTCAACGTTTTGCTTCCCTAGTTTGCTACATTGATCAAAATCAAATATCCCCTGAAGTCCATGAGTACAGTCGGTACAAATACTACATGTTTTTAAATTGCAGGTTCGGTTTCAGGAGGGGGGAGAAAAACAGCAGCTCATTGTAGATTCATATACAAGAAAGCCAGAGTAAACTGCTCTACATGCTAAAAATTACAGCAAGCCCCTGTCTGCTACATAGCATGATCTTAGCAGGTTTTCCTTTTTATTTATTCATATATATATCTATATGTGTGTGTATATATATATGTATAAAAATCGTGCCCTTTTTCACTGCAACATGACATCTGCGTGGAAATGTAACTTGTTACAACAAATTTTTATATGTATACTGCAAGAAGTCACTCAATGTCTGTGGATTTAATAAGTAACCTCACACCACAGGAAATATTTAATAAATCAAAAAAAAACCCCAAAACAAACCAAAACAAAAAACCCCAAGATTGTGACAGAAGACCTTCTGTCTCAGTTCTTTTCAAAACTGAAGTCCAACAGGAAACTGGTCCCAGTGTATATGAGGGTTCGCTGAAGAGGCTTCAGTTTGCCTAACTTTTTTTTCTCTTAGTGTTCACGAGTTTTTGAACGACTTCAAGCCGTTTTCAGTTTCAAGTCTGTCTCTTCCTCTCTCACGTAGATAACAGTCTGCTACTAATCCATCAGAGCGAGGAAAAGAGGAAAGTGGCTGCAGTTGCACAAAGGGTCCCCAGTTCCACATCTGCGGGGCGATGAGACGGAGCTCCAGAACACCTTAGCTTTTTTCCTTCCCTTCCTTTCAATTCTTTCATACAAGTCCTGTAGTTGGTACCTTCCCAAGTACTTGGCAGCCAGTCCAGCTTCAGGAGATGACAAAGCCACAAGATAAAGTGAAAGGGACCAAGGCAGAAGTTCAGGTCACTGTCTGTTCCATCATACTTCCAGGAAACGGGAGCTGCTGGACTTAGAGTGGAAAGGCTCAGACCACATGCGACGTAGATCGCCCTGGGCAGTGAAACAGCAGCAGGAGACTGCACTTAGAAACTGTAAAGCCTGTTCAGAATTCAGACTTTAAAATACAGGTATAACCATGGGCATATCTGAAAGATAAACAGTTCTCCACCTGTTTTGCAGATTGTAATTAAGACAGTAAAATACATCATTCCTTTCCACCATCAGGCCAAACGGGTCATTTCTGAGGCAGATCTATCTCAAATATTTATGTGGGTGGAAAATTCTGCCCTTTCTTAGGCTCCATTCTCTAGATGGCTAGATGCATATTTCAAAAATAACTCCAAAACATTATGTGTAGACCTGCCTCTCCTCTCTATTCAGCCTTTCTGCAAACGCTTTCTTTCATGGCCAGCTGGGGGAGGACAAACTCTGTTATTTAATTAAGGCAGCTCTTAACACTTCTGAGTTTAGTTTATATTTACTGATACTTCATGTACGTACTTTACTTTCTAGTTTAAGTCTCTCAGTTACTCAGTGCTCCAAAGTGAGAATTCCCCACGGGAGCAGCAGTACATCAGTTCTTGGCCACGGCTGTTGCTGAGGAGTGGACACGCATCCCCCAGTAACTGCTGCCCAGTGCAGGAGCACTGACCTCACTGCCAGCTGAGCCCTGGGCTTCCTGCCAGCAATAATCCTATCTTACCTTTAAATATGCCATGGTGAGGAGTGGCAATAAGGTGAAAGGTACCAAATACAGGAGGGCAGGCTGGGCTGCCCGGTGAATACGAGAGGCTACTGTTGCAGTTAATAGGCCTGTAAAAGAAATAAGTGACTGAACATCTTTAAACAGCATATGGATGTTCTATACCTTTTCATCCACAGGTGTTTCCTTACCCACCACTGTAAGACAGGCTATGGAAAAATGTATTTATCTGTACTTTGCTTTCCCTAAATAGTTATAAGTAGTAGTTGTTCTATTTTAATATTAGGCTGTGCTGAGCCCCTCACTCCAGTTCTAAACCTCAAAGATTAAGCTAATAATAATACAAACTATAACAAAAAGCAAAGGAGAGGAAACTGAGTGTGCACCACACACTGTTTTATGTGCTACTCAGTGCTGGTACTTCTTGAGACTGTCAGTCTGAGGCTCCCAGCCTGAGAAATGAGGGGCTGGGAGGAAGGATTGTTCACACCAGGAATGCTTTTCCTGGAGATGTGCCCAAGAGGAACACGGGGGAAAGCCAGGGGTGGGTGGGAGGGTAGGGAACACAAGTGGAAAGAAACGATCTCTCCATTGCATCTGCTAAAGGGCTGAGGAGATCCAGATACACACACACACACGTCCTGACCTCAGAGAAAAAAATCCATTAGTGAGGAGAGGGACAACAGCTACTTCAAATCACAGATGGCATTCCAGCTGCAACTATTTACAGTTTTCTGTACATACTGTTACAGGATCATAAGGCTTAACACTAGAATACAAAAATACTGCAACTATCATCTATTTGTACTCTTTCACAGCATAACCCATCTAGAAACTCCCATGTTTTGTCTGCCCTACCCACGTATGAGCTAGAGCAGCTTCGTAAAGCAAGGTACAAAAAGTTCCTCACAGAAAGATGCCGATCATCTCTTTCATCCTCAAAATAAAATCCACAGTCTCCCAAAGCCTCGGTACTTTGTTTCATTGTCTTTCAAACCTACTACAATAATCCCACTCTTGCTCACTAAGCAGCTAACCATATTAAACCAATACTTACCTACAAAATATCCAATAAGTGTGCAGTGAAAGTAAGAGACCTTCTGCATACGTCCAGAGATGTTCCCTGGTCCTGGGGCACCGCAGGAATCGCTGTTGGCTTGTTTTTTGTAGTTATCGTAGCGCAGGACGAAGCAGAGCAGAAGACCTGGCATCACAATATCTCCAATCCCCAGCATAGAGAAGTGGCTGCCCGTGGAACTGCAGAGCAATTGAAACTGGGTTTGCACCCATACACGAGATAACAAGCTCCAGACTCCTCCACTTTCTTTCTGAGCTTCATTTTGCACATGCCCTTCTTATACTTTTATGCAGTAGAAACTATTGCATAAATACCAGCCACTAAAGACTTTCCTTAGTGACTTCATCACCATTTCAGCTCAGTTTTAAATGTTCTTATTTAGACATTGTTGCTCCAAAGCAGGTATTCCTACTTGCAGGGTTTAAGCTGCTTTGCTGGAAGTCACTCAGTGAAACAGATCCACCAGCTCAGTGCTTCAATCACTTCTCTCCCATCCAACAACGGGAGCTGGGTACCAGCTGACAGTTATTACCAACCATTTGATTCACATTGATAAACACTGTGCCTTCATTCCAGTGTAGATAAATCTCCTCTAATGTAAAACAACAAATCAGTTTATGGCCTTTTCAGATCTTTGGCTTAATTCAGACACAACGCATATAAAACTGTAATTTTGTTGGATTCCCAGGAAAGAGCCAACTGCTAAGCAGATTAAAAATTGAAATTTGCCATTATCATAAACACAAGATCTTTTTTTCTGAAAACAATGCCAAATAAGTTTATTGCAGAATAAACTAAACAATTTTCTTGTTATCAGTGCAGATAATCACCCCCTAATCTCTGCTATTTCAGCACTCCTGCATCGAAAGAACAGAATAACGATAAGCCAACGGACTGCACGGCTTTGAAGCGCTCGTAGGCTTATGTGGAGCTGGCTTAAAACCCTAATCAAGGAACTCCTGCAGTTGAGAGATGTGGAATAATCTCCCTCCAACACAGCACTTCACCCAGTAAGTCTTCACTGCCCATCCCAGTCTCTAACTCCCCCTGCAGTTATGCAGTACTTCTGACTACTCTAATTTTAGAATAAACCTAAGCTCTTTTTGGTTTTAAGCAGGAATTCATAAACACGTAACTACTGCAGAACTCACTCAAAAAGTGTATCTGTTCTGAACAGGCCAGAACCTAACTTAGGATCTTTTCTGCGTTTTTGAGACAGCAAATAGGAAGCACCAAATCCTTAAAACTCTACTTCAGAGATCGTTATCACAAAGAGGGATTGATCGAATAGGAAACCAAGCTGGTGTTTTCCAATAGAATTAGCAGAAAATAGAATTAGTGCTAATATAGTGCTGAGGGACACTTTTCTTCTATAGTACCATAAAAGAATTGCTGATCTTACCTTGGAAATACAAGTTTACCAGGCAGTGACAGACGGGGAACATCTCTGCCCACGTTTGGTCCCAGGTGAAGTTTCCGGGATAAAACGTCGAGGGGATTATCAGCAGGTTGTGTGGCCACTTTCACCATCACATTGCTGTTAAAGATGTATGCAGAAAAAAAGACCTACGGAGCAAGAAAATCCTTAGAAATGACAAACTGTAATTATACAGCAACTTAAAGCAGCTCTTTTTCCCCCTTCTTTTTGCTTCACCTATTCAACAGAAGATTGTTTCCACTTCCGTACACATACGTTGTAGATATGGTAACAAAATGCAGAATGTTTTTTAGAAAAAGTGTTGTTTGTTGGTTTTTATATACTATTTTAGTTTTTTACACGATTACTCCTCAAGAATAACTGGAATGTACTTTCTGATATCAAGATACTGACCAACAGGTACTACAATATCTGGACAATGAGCACCAGGAAGAGGATGGTACTGAGGCACCCAATATAAGAAAGCTGGAAAGCAGAGAAGAGGTAAGCACAGTGCTCAGCCTGGGTGATGCAACACTTATTTCTAATAGGCTCTCACACTACAGCTCACACACAGAAAGACTGACTCACTGCCAGAGCTGTCAGCAAGGGCCTCCCCAGTCAGTGCCTGCTGCTATGCAAAGGTAGAACTAAATGCTTTCAGTATCACCAAATATATTGTCAGGTTTCTTGCAAAAGTGCTGTAAGATTTTATGCCAGTTTTACTGGCTATAAATCAGTTTGCATTCCTGTTCTGAGGATTCCACTGCTAGTCTTAAGTTGGCATGCAGCACCGTGCAAGTGTGGATAAGGCTTTACATTCATTTGGAACTGCTTGTTCTGATCTGCAGCCAAGCCTTCAAAATTGAAGGTCTCGTTTTTTTTAGAATCTGCCAAAGCTGAAGTATTCTAATGATGTTTCTGCTTTTGTTAACTAATTAGGGAGGAAATTATAATGTATTCCACTGAAGGCTTTAAGTTTTCAGAAGAGAGCAATGAAGCTCAGCTTCATACTAGCACGTTTCATGTGAAGACAGCACAAGGCCAATTACAAATCCAAACAATAAAAACAGTTTTAGCAGAACAAAACAAAGCACTTACCCAAAAGACATCATAAATTAGTAACCCAGAGAGCAGCAAGCAGGAAACCTTCAGGCTCGGCAGCCGGACAAAGGCTATCATTGCAACACACAGGCCCATAGCCAGAGCTACAAAATGCAAGTACACAATTAGTGCATTAAGAATAAAAACAAACCCCAAACCAAACAAGTAACAACAAAAAAAGAAACCAACACTCCTCTCGCCCAAAAAAAACACCAACTTAGAAGAAGTTTCTGCTTGCACCTGAGCAGCACTGCGTGCACTAGATGGATTTCTAATATTTCCAGATACTGAAGTTCTTACAAGTCAGGAGAAGACAAAATACACTCAAAGAGGAACACATCCATCTGCAAATATCCCCACAGAAACAAAAATACCACTCCACTTCCACTGTGCACCACAAGCAAATGTTCTCAGAGTCCTAGAGACTATCTCCCCACAAAACACAAACTCTCCAGTTACAAACAACAACATCAGTTTTCAACCCTATGTGCCCCCAGCAGGAAACAACTCCAGAAATCAACATGCTAACGTCACACAGTACGACAAGAAGTACTCAAACCAATCTTCTACTTGAACAAGATAGTACAAGGCTGCCCAAACATCAGCTGTGAGCTCCTACTGTTTAGAAGTACAGGGATTTCCCAGTAACAAACATCTGTGTGAAGATGCCTGCCAATCAGTGGGAAGACAGGGCAAGTCCTCTCCCAGAGGTGAGCCTTCAGACACACCAGCAAACTGCACTGACTGATGCTGCAAGCTCAGAGTTGTCAATTCTGTTCCAGGAGAAGATTAAGGATGTGCAATGCAAAATTAAACCTGAAACGTGACACACATGTCTAGAAATGGGAGGTGGGGGGAACCCTTCCTCTGCAGTCACAAATCCAATCCCCTACGTATTTCGTCAGCATAAGCTCAGCAGCATGACAACTTGATCAGGCCACAGTTCACAAGTTAACATTCTAATTCTCACACTATCATTGCAGAATAGCAGAAATCCATTACACTTGCATTTCATCCAGAAGATACGGAGTTCTTCCATCAAAGCACTACAGAGACAATTTAGTACAGATTTGAGAGACAAAGCCATGGAGCAGCTCCCAGCACAGCTGCACGCAATGCCCAGACTGCCGGGCCCACCTCAACATCTCCATGTAACCCTGAGCAGCACGGCTGCCAGTTTTAATGAAGTGATGTGATTACTGAGATTAAAAAAAAGAAGTATCCTAAATCATGCTGCATTATTGCAACTTATTATAGAACAGAAATTATTGATGTTTAAGGAATGTGACACAGCAAAGCAGGGAGCGAAAGAAGTGCGTTCAGTAATTCAGTACAGCCTTCAGTTACAGACTTCCTCTGAAGAAGAGCAAATACAAAGGAACAGGCTGTCTTAAATCAAAGAGATTTCTCCAAAGCCAATGCTAATAATAGCTCAGGCTGGCCTATGTTTAGGAGAGGATTTCCACGTTATAATTAACTAGCAGTGGAAATATTTTAACCAATGTGAAGTTTTAGCTATTGTTCACACAGCCAGTTCCTGTACTGTGGAAATTCACCCATGCGACACATTTTCATTGTACTGAGTGAGCAGAGTGTTTAAAAGGGGGTAGAAAAGAGAAATGGAAAGATGGACGGCTAGACAGAGAGACAGATGGAGGGACAGGCAAACAGAATGTTGGACAGATAGATGGAAGAAGGATGGAAGGACAGATGGGACAGAGCATCAGATGGACAGACGGAAAGGCAGACAGCAATGGATGGAGTGTCAGATGGAAAGACAAACTGATGGAGTGATGGACAGGCAGAAATACAGGCAGTGCTGGAGGAACAGACAGGAGGACGCATGGACAGGATGAGGGAGTGCTGGATGGACGGAAAGACAGACAGTCAAATTGAATGTCAGATGGACGGAGACGGCCCGTTTGTCCTTCTGTCTGTCCGTCTGTCTATGCACCCTTTCATGCATGTGCCCATCTGTCTGTCCGTCCATCTGTCTGCCTGTCTCTGCCCTTGTCTGTCCACCAGTCTGTCCTTCTGCAAACGTCCATCAGTCCATCCAATTGCCTGTCAAATCCATCTTTCCATCTCTCTGCCCTCTGCCAGAGGGACTGACTGACAGGATGATGGACGGACAGACTGAAGGAGGGCACTGACAGACAGAGGGACAGACAGAAAGATGGTCAGTTAGTCTTTCCATCCATCCTTCAGTCTGCCAATCCATTCATCTTTCTGTAAGTCTTTCTGTCTCTCTGGCCACCTGACTGTCTTTCTGTCCATCAGTCTTCCCATCCGTCCATCAGTCCGACTGTCAGAAGGACAAACTGACAGACAAGGAGACAGAAAGATGGACCAACACACAGACCGAAAGCCGTGCCAACAGCAGCTCAGCTGGAAGTGCTGAACTGACAGCATTACCTGAAAGAGCCACCATTCAGTCAACTGAAGGGACTGACTTCCACGCCCCAACAAGCACACCTCTTCCAGAATAAGGATATTCTGAGGAATATTCTGAAGATTATGATTAATCCTGCATCTGTGATTAAATCTTAGGCTTGCAGATGTTTTTTTTTGTTTGTTTGTTTTTTTTTTTTTTTTAGCTCTATTGAACTACTGCAACCAGAACAGATGAAATCAGTGGTGCAATTTCTGTTCTGCAGATCATTACATAAACAAGCAGGACTTAAGCTTCACCCATAAGCCACCAGTTGACCTTTGAAACAGGTGCTGAAGCTGTGACCTAATTACGTACCTACAGAACTCTCAAAGTATATTTACAAAGCAGAAATAAACACACACCATGTAGCAGTTTCTGTTTGGTTGCTGCAATAGCTAAGATCCATAGCAGTTCCCAGGGTACCCAGGACTGTTCAGTTCACTCCACTGCTGCCAAAGGATACTGCATAAATCTACAGATACCACTCCCATTTTCCATCTCCACACACTTCCTCTCTTTAGGAAAGCTTTTAAAAGACAGCCTTCTCATCCTATCCTGTAACCAGTCCCTGGACTTAGGAACAATCCAACCAACTACCAGGGGACAAGGGAATTCCATTCAAGCAGTGAAGGCTTTTCTGGCAGAAACTGCTGCACCTCGATTCTGCAGATAACAGAAAAAGCCACTGAGTGTTTTCCTTTTTACTTAGCTCTAAAATACTCAGAAAGAAAGATTGAGCTGCACAACAAGGCACACCCTGCTCCTCCCTGCAGCCAGAAGTGCAGGCAATATAAGCACAGTCACATCTGCTTCATTTCTGCTGACAGGACCAGAGGGATTTAAACAAAGTAAGGGAGGCTAACCTACATAGTACAACCTCTGTAATATAAAAGACATAAAATACTCCAAAGCTAAATGGCATCAACACAATTCACTGCATCATAAATAACCACAAAGAAATAAAACCCAGGAAGCGCTCAGTGCCCACAGATCAGAGCTCTGCAGGTGCCTCAATGCCTGCTATTTCAGAGTGCACTGCTCCCAGAAATGACTACTCTGAGTAAATGCTTCTGTCAGCTTCTCTGTACAGACAAATCTCTTCAGACTGTGTCAAAATTCACACTTGAAACGACATTTAACTGTGTATGCACCACAGATCAAGAATCACCCTTGATTCCTTGGTGGGCCACCCTGCATAAAACAAAAAAAACATCATCTGCATTCTTCCATGTGGTAGCAGTGTTTTACAAGGTATTCCCTAGCAGGCAACAGGTGGAAGTTTCAGTGGCAGCAGAGAGCAGGACTGACACATAACCCCCAAATACAAAATTCGCAGTCAAGGTGCCAGTGCTCGGGACTTGTTGCTGCTATCTCATTTAGGAGCAACTAGAAAGCTGGGGGCATATATATATTTTATTGAAAGATGCAATTTCAAGGCTGTTCCAGTTATTTTTCCTCAAGCAATCACCACCTCAGGATGTCACTTCATGAGATGTTCTGAGCCAATTCAGCGCCTGACACCGCTGAGAGGCAGCAGCTCTGCCCCTGGCTGCCCCCTTCATCCCTCTGCTGTCACATCCACTCGATCCTCTCAGATCCCATCGTGCTGCCACTTACCTTTTGCCAAATCTAGTGCATACCTGACTGCACAATAATCCGATTCATCCCACTGCAGCAGCAGAAAAATAGCCCAGCAAAAAAGAGCACGCTACCATTCTAGTGAGCTGAATCAGTTCACCATGACTAAATGAATGCCAGAGCTAGGACAAGAGGTTTGGACGGCAGAGGGGAGGAGGAAAGCTCTTCGTGGGAACAGTAAGCTGTGAATTTGGTTCAACCGGGATAGAAAAAGGGAAAAAAAAATAAAGAATATAGCAAAAAAATCACACTTTCATCCACACTTTCAGCTGTATGCCTGCCAGCTCCAGCCATCCCAGCCAGCACCATCGCAGACAACGAGCTGCTGCCTCACAACAAAGTCTTTGATCGTCCGAAGCAAAACCCAACGCAGCTCACAGCAGAAATGAACCAGACTGTTAAGATCATGTTATGATTCATGAGCAACCACTGTCTCCACACACCTTTACCTAAAGCTGGCAGTTCACCCTGCTCCACACAGGTGCAGGAAGCCTTTCATGGGTGTTCCAGCACTTCCTGGGAAGTTTTCACAAACCAGAAAAACAGGAGTCCCCATCATTACTCCAGCATGCTTCTGACAGGGCTTGTTTTCAGGGAGTCTACCACCCAAATATGACAATTCAGCAAGACATCAATAACAGCAAGTGTCGCCAGCCATCCCCAGGTGTCTGCGTGCATCAGAACAGGCACGAACTGGCAATCAAATCTCTTCATTTGCATACTCACCATCCATGAGGAGCCAGTGGCCAGTTAGGACCCAGATGAGCACAAGCATCACAGACAGTGAAAAGGAAAGCAACTCAGCAGCAGTGAAACGCCCGCAGCAGCCAAAGGAAATCCTAGGAACAACACACAAACATCAGCTGCAGAGCTTCAGGTTGCCATTTACACAACAGAAAACGGGCGCTACTGGAACAAAGCTCAACCATTGGTGAAGGGTGCCAAGAACAACCGAGGAGTCGTTCTTTTGCCACAAATAGGTACCAGAACAGCAGCAAAATACACTTTCCTAACATTCAGGTGATGTGTGACGCCTGAACTATAATGATGGAATAAAGCCTGTAAATCCTGGCACCCCTTTTGAAATGGCTCGCATGGATGGCATTTCCTACTACCATCTGGAAGTGCTTTTTGCAGCACGAACCTGAGGCACAAGAAAAAAAGCAAACATCTGACTTCAAAAGATGACATGAACCACTGTCATTTTCACCAGTGTAACTACAGTCTCCAAACAAGCCAGCACTAACATCCTTAACAACATTAACAAACATTAAAACCCAACACCAATTCTGAAACTGAATTCTCAGCAAAAATAAGCCAAACTTCTTAAAAGCCACTGTGGGGAAATCCATTCCCCTGCAATGGTTTTGTGTTTCCCAGCCTGTCAAGCATGCGTGACTTGCAGGAACGATGCTCCCCAGTGCTGGAGTGGAAGCACAGTGTTTGCACAGAAGTATGCACAAACTCGAGCCCCAAGGTTAATCCTTGTAACCAAAGACTCTGCTAAAGAATTCATATTAAAATAAATAGCATATAAGAAGAGGAGTAAAACATTTTTCAAGTCCTTACTTGTTTTGAGGCGAACAAGGCCGTGTTAAGTACTGGCACATCGGGAGCAAAAGGAAAGCAAAAGCTATTGTTGCAAGGACTAGAAAAGGAAGAAAAGGTAAAATTAGTACATCCAGACCTCATTTCTGCAGCACACGAAGTAGCTTCTCCAATCTGAAAAAGCTCTTGCAAAAATGTTCTATTATGATACACAGTATTACTAAAACAGCACCAGTTAAAGACTCCAAGGTTTTTCTTCTATTAATTTCAAATTTCAATCACAATAAAAGCTCTTAAAAGCATCGAATGCTCCTATCTCCAAACCTAAAAGGAAAAAATATACGTTAACAAAAATCACCATCAAAGCTGTTCACGTAGGCAATAAAAAGTTTCCGAGTGTTTCCAGGAGTCAACAAAAAGGAAAGATCTTACTACAAACTGTGGGGTCCTTAACATTTTAGCACACAGCACACACAGCTCAGCACAACAAAGGCGTTCTCTGGTTTTTCAACTCAGTCACTTTTTTCTCCCTTCTCACTCATAACCGTTTGTTCATTACTCAATCACAGCACAACTGAAAAATAGGTAAAATACAAACTGCTTTAAGCTTCTGAGAACAGGAAAAAATGGTGAAACGACAGAAATCACCAAACGCAACATTTCCACAAATATTTTCTGTTTTTATGAAGCCTATTTTTCCCACCCACACATCAGTAAAAAAAGTTCAGTAACTGCTGGCATTTCTCACCATTCTTCCCTTCCAGCTTTTTGCTTTTTAATAACAGCATGGGTTTTGTATTAAGGCTCTTTAAAAGGCGGAAGAGTGAGGGCTTGGAGAAGTGCCCGGCAGCAGCACCGACACGGCAGCCAGAACTGATGGAGCACGGACAGCAAATGCAAACCGAAGGAACGAGCGTCCACTCATTCCTTAGATGTTCTGGTGGTTGTCATTGCTTTTTTTAAATATTTTTTTTCTTTCCTAAGCTATGAGGGGGAGGAATCAAACATTCTCTTAGCACACAGCTGAAGCCAATTGGAGAAAAATTGCCTTGGTTTACACTGCACCTTTCCACCCCTCAACTCTGCCCCGTCTGGCTAGAAGAAATAAATAAATAACCAAATAAATACACCAAATTAAAAAGTGTCTGTTGGCAAACAGCACCAGAGAAACTCACAGTTCTATTCGCATTTTAGATAGGAGGGGAAAAAAAAAAACAGAATGGGCAGAGAAAGAACACAGAGTGTAAGACCTCTGCACTCAGGTACCTCAGGTGCTTTTCCGAGGTGCCTGGGAAAGGTTCCCCACCAGAGGATCCCACACCTCCTGTCCTGGCTTCCACCACCACTGCTACTCTGAAGCTGGGCTCCCTCAGAGAGAGATCAGATGTAATACCACCAACACACATCTGCCCACAAGGACCCGCTCTCAGCTTTGCTCCTTACAGCCCAGCTGACGTTTCTCCTTCCCCTCAGTCTCAATACCTACTGTAGGATCAGGACACCCTGGCCTAACTCCCCCCAGCAGGCACGGTGCCACCCCCAGCTCTGCCTGCTCCCAGCCCAGCGCTGCGGTGGGGCCTTCCCTGCATCCTGACCCTTCCCTAACAGCCAGTGTTCAGGGCAGAAAGATTTAAGAGCAGTTTAAGAAACCAGATACCAGCCATAATTTGAAAACACGCCCACACCAGCCTCTGAACTCTACACAAAGGGAGACGTATTTGAGCTGGAGACCCGGCCGTGGCCTGCTCCCTGCCAAGTGCCTCCAACAGAGCTCCTGGGCTCTGTGCTGAGTGACACTCCCTGATGTGAGGCCACAACAGTATCATAAACCAAGAGCAGAGATACCCTAGGGCACCAATCCAGAGACTCAGTACTCTTAAACCTGGAACAAGCCCTTGCTGGAACAGTGCAGCCTGACTACACACCACAAGCCTCACAAAAAGTCACAAATGTCAGGGTCATTCTGGAAATACACGGATCAGTAAGATTGACTTTAATGTTTTTTTTTCGTCATAAAGCTTCCCTTATCACTAACATCTATCTTGTGCAGTAATTTATACAAAGTAATGATCTACTTTGGATACGTGACAGCAGCCAGAGCTGCACCAAGTGCCCAGCAGTGTGGCACCAGCAGCACAGACTGCAGCACCAGCACTCATCTGGAGAAGGATTTGGCCTTTGCCCACCAACACCAGCACTGCTGAGGAGGCTGGAGGAGAGGTGGACATCAGGAGGGAAAAGCACGCACTGCAAATCTGTAAAGTGGGAGGAGAGGTACAGGAGGGGTTAAAAGTCTTCCCAGACTCAGTGCATGAACTGAGGACAATTTTTTAAAGCCTGTGCACATTTGGAGCAGTAAGGAGGACCTTGTTTCCCTGAATAGCAGCTGGCCTCTTGGAAATCTGCAGGAAGATCAAAAGGCCAACACTTTCCAAAAATCAGAGTCCTGGTATTTACTTAAATAGCCAAATGTAAACAATAATAAATAGGATCAGAGGAGTTGCAATTTATTTGCAGTCATCTCATTTCTGTCCTAAGGCCAAGCAGTGCAAGAGTAACACTGACAATTAAAAACCCTTCAAACGATGAAAATCAGTATAAGAGCAAAAAATAAAACTGAACTAGGGAAAGAATTTCATGTATGGTCTCCAGAGCCTCCTTCTATGCTATGAACTAATACCAAATTATGGCCCGATCCTACAAAGTAGCTGAAGTGGGAAATACCACATACAGTTCTAAGCACCGATTTTTAACAAGGGAACTATTTACTTAAAATGACACATCCAGCACCTTTCAAAACTCTTGCAATTTATAGGTCAGTAAGTTTAACAAACCTTGGAGTTTACTTCTCAAACAGGGAGTGAAAACACAATCATGAAACCAATTCATTTTTTGAAAATGCACGGTGACACGCCTTATAATTTTTGAAAAAAACCAATAATGCAAAATGACATCAATGTTTTATCTTCTATTCCGATGATTAAAAAGAGAAGAAAACACAGTCACCTGCTGTGCAGATTGTGAAGACAACTTGAACTGAGTCGAAGAAGAAGAACATAACAAGGAGAGACACAGACGCTCCGATGGGCAGGAACAACGCCTGCGTGGAATCGATGGTTTGAATACCTGCAGAAGAAAGAAGGTGACACTTAATGTGGGCTCCTTCATACCAGACACACGCCTGAAGCCTGTCCTGACTGACAGACACCACTCTGGGTTTGCACACTGTGCTTCATGTCAGTGTTGGTGCCATAGAAATTCACTCTGTACTGCAGCTCTGAAATGACACAGCTTTGGCAGGGAGGGTGGGCACCAACAGGACTGCTCTGTTGTAACTCAGGAACTGAAAGCAGGCTCGTGTTTTGTTGTTTTTTTCCCCCTGGTGCCACAGACTGAATAACAAGTTAAAAATTAACATTAACTCGTGATTATGAATCACATATGTATGCACAAACCTATACACAAACACACACAAGTATACATACACACGAATTGCATGTGTGTGTAGAAGTGTGTGTATTTTTCCCAGTAGAGTGGCACAGTAATGGGTTGCTTACAGAACTCACAGTTACCAACATATTTAGGGACGTCAAAAAACCCTCACGGAAATGAAAAAAACACAATTTCTGTCAACAGTATGTTGTAATTTTTATAAAAGAAAAGCAGAACCATGATCACAGACATCACACTGCTTACTCTGCACCAACCCTTGGTACTTCTGTTACTGAGCAGTGACAAAAGGCTGAAGCACAACACAGACAGCCCAGTGATGACAGCACCGAGACAGAAAGTCCTGTGTCCTAATCTGTGGCTTACATCTAGTTCCTCCTGCCTTCAGAAATGAAATTTATTTACATGCTCTTCCATTTCCCAAGGAAAAAAACAGAAGCGACATATGACAAACTGCCCTGGCATATGGGAATTAGTGCGTGCAGTGTTAAATGTCAGAGTTCTTCATTTCAGTTCTGATCAGTTTGATGGCTAATCCCCTTGCTGCGCTCACTCCCCAGCCCAGCTCCTGTACTTCCCAGATGCCCAAAGCCCAGCAGCTCACTGCTGAACCACCTCCGTGCTGGAATTGTGCTGCCAATGGTTAAAAAAACCCCAATGCCACAAAACACATCCCCCTTCTTATTATGTATTAATTTCAAGCTGTATTTCTTGTCTGAAACAAAGCCATCTCAGCATTCAGAGGTCTGTGCACAGGGCTCACCTATCCCAGACCCATGTTTTCCACTTGCTGAAATTTCATTCCAGAGTCTGTTCTCACAGGACAGTCACGTATGTTACTGTAAATTACACTCAGGTGTAAATTTACAGCACATTGTGTACAACACATTCCACTCCAATTGTTCACATATACATTTTTGCTTGCAAAACAGCATATCTCTGATGGCCAAGCTGCCTGGGATCTATTCATCCGGTAACAGAGGGGACAGCCACTGCATCGGAGCTGACAGGTTAATCTCCACTCTGAAAGGGCTGTGTGTACACATGCTTTGTTTTCCATTTTACATGAGCCACCCAAAGCCATGTGAAAGCTATACTCCAGTATCTATGTTGATAAAGCTGAATCATCCCTATAGATTCATTAGCATAGCATGACATTAAACCTCTAATTGTCTGCAGACAGGCCAACGTGTCGTGTCACTGTGATAAACACCAAAGAGAAATTAATTACACTGCCTTCCATAACTCTATTTCAAATATAAAAATAAAAGCAGTTTCCATATCCAGCAGGACCTGACAAATTGCACAGCATGAAGTTTCTATGCGTTATGGAAACACGACACTGATGGCTTAAATTCAGCTTCCGAGGACACAAGCTGAGTTGATGGCATGTGCTTCCACAGAACAGCTCCATTACATCAGGTAGAGCTGCAAAGCACGAGCTGCCACACATGGCTGGGTGAAACAAAAGACGACATAACACACTGAAGTGATGAAAGAAAGATAAGGAGTAAAGCTGACCCTTACTGTTATTGGTGCTGTTGCCATTAAAAGACCCAGCCGTGCTGCTGTTGTCCTTCTCTTTGTCTTGATTCTCAAAGTCCATGTTGAGAGACCTGCAGAAAAGAAAAGCAAACTTAGCAGGCGAATCTCAAACTCCCATTTGGTTTGTTGGCTGTGGTCTCATTACCACCCCACTACTACAACACTTTCCCCACGAGAAAGCCCTCATTTGTTTTTTAAGAGCTGGTTATTAAAAAAAAACAAACAGCCCACCATACACTCCACGAATTACAAACACAAAGCCTGTGGTTACAGTGAGGCACCCAACCACACTTGGTCCTGTACTGAGACTGACACTGCACTGGCAGCTGTTAACAACAAACCACAACACAGATATTATCTGTGTTACCTGGAAACTCAGAATGTGACAGAAATACAACAAAAGTTTCAATTCTCTTATGTTTCAGAACTCTGAAGTTCTCATTTAGTGCCTCATGGTTCAAACCTAAGTAGTGGGGTTCATCTTCAACATCGCATTATTTCCTTCCTCTCACTCTTCTAATAAATGATGACCAAAATTTGCTTTTATGTGATTCTCTGCTGAAGGTAAGGAAGCTCTTAGTTAATTGAAACAGTTTCAGCAAAGCCTAGAAAGTAACCACGTATGTATCTGAGATAGCACAGATGAGGAGAGGAAGCTCCTATGAAATGCTACACATTGAGGACCCAATTCCTCAGCAGCTGACATTCTCCTACCTGCAGACTGAGCTCCAATTGATCCATCTTCTCATTTTTATCTGTACGCCAAATAAAAATCCCAAACAACACACTATTCTATCACTTTTGGCACAGTCCTTCACTCCTGTGCAGTTTCTAGATTACATCCCAACAAATTTTGGCTTAACTTTCCAAAAGGAGGGAATTCCATTTAGGAGCCGTTTTGGGCAGCAGTCATTTCCTATCATTAACTTCTGTGTTGCTTCATACAAAAATCCTGGCCATCCAAATTACCACAATAGTTTCTCCTTCTCCTAACTTGCATGCAAAGTTATCCAGGACACTGCTGTAGATTTACTCATTCAAATAAGCTGTAGGGACCCACCAGAACCACTGCACAGCTCCTCCCTTAAGCCTTCTGGTCAACAAGCATTAAGATCCTCCTGTTCTTTCCCAAGCTGAGCTGCAAGCAATTGTACTATGCAAAGTAAACACACCATTAATTTGTCAGACTGGTAAAAAAACAAAACAAAATATCACAATCTTCTGTTCCATCCTATGGGTATCATAGCTATTTTGTGTTAGTGTATAGGTTATGCAATGCACGGGTAAGCAATTCTGTGCTGCAATCCTACAACCTGCAATCAATGTGGGGCTGCAGGATGGTGTATTACAGAAAGCAACTCGTTCTGGTTCTGCTTCTATTACACAACTGATTCTATCATGAAGTGAAAGCAAAATGTGGGCTTACATAAAGTATGAGGAAACTTAAGCCTCAGACATACAGAACTTGGAGCATCAGCTTCAGCTAAGAAGTTACCACAAATGCAAGAGGCAACAGTGAACACAAATCCTAAGCGATGAACCTTCTTAGCTTGTTCCTGCAGAGGTCTGCACTGCACCACTGGGGTCAGCACAGCTCCCAGGGCAGCAGGCCCAGCTCTGGGCTGCCAAGCTGCAGCAGCAATGGGACACCACTGACAGCACAGGGTTTGGTGGTGCACCTCATATACTTTAAGTGTTGAAGCATTAAAAAACAAAACAAAACACCACAGTCATTTAAAACCTGAGCAGTTACCTCTGCAAATATTCACAACACAAAAGCAGGCCTCATTCTGATTGAGAAGCATCCACCTTCACACTACCTTTCTGCCCATTTATCCACACTAAACCTCACACTTGTCTCTCAAGCTCCAAAAGCCCAAAAGGCAGCGGACAGCCTTGTGGAACGGATCCAAGGTTCAGCCAAACAAGGTACTCCTTTCTCAGAGCAGTATTTCACTCTTCTCTACACGATCTCAGCTCAGCAACGGCTTCACAGCAGCAGCCCATCAGTGGCACCAGGGAGCTCCTCCTCATCCATGCGGCCGCCAGCAAAAACTGGAAAGGTGTTATTGTGTGTACTGCTCATGAACAACTTCAGCCCGCTCTCTTTCAATTACAATATAGCCAGCAATTATGACACTATAGCCTGCAAATACCCTCACCTCAAAATGAAGCACAAACTAGGAAATTACTCCCCCTTTCCCTCAGAAAGCAGTTTGCTGATCCAAGCCATCCGCACCAAGTTTGAAATTCAGCCTTTCCTTCTGCTACAAATGATCACTAATAAAAAACCTAAGGAACGGTTGCTAAAACATCCTCTGAGAAAGTTCAAAACAAGATAGTCCAAAATTTACTGGGCTTTAAAGAAACAGCAGGGTGAGAAACATTCGCTTTTTTTATTCAAGGTTTTTGCTTCATTTCCATGAGCAGGGTTCACACAGCAGCTCCCACCAGGAGCCTCATTTCCAGCAGAAGGCTTCAAAGCTCACCTCCCATGGGGCAGTGCTTGGCAGGGTGGTGCTGAGGCCACAGCACTGAGTGAGCTGCTGGCATGTTACTATCAGACAAGTTCAGCTTCAACTATGGATCACTTCTATTGTAGCAAGGCTTCAGGGAAACCCCACAGGAAGATATTCTTATGAAGCAAAGGAGGAAATATGAAACGGAATATGCATCTAAAGAGTGATAAACCAACAAGTTCCTCCTTGCCTTGCTCAGTATGAACAGCCTTGGGATTGTGAGAACTGGAGGTTGCTGATGAACTGCCAAACTTCAGCTGTTCTACATGAAACGGTGACAATAAGAACCAAACACTGAGCTGAGATTGCTGAATTCATTCAAATCTCAAAGAAGAGGGAGGCAAAACACGTGATGTGCCCCAACATTGCCACAATGCCTTTTAAAATGTGCCCGTGAGATTAAAAGACAAGTTGTCACACAAGATATGGAGGAGAAAAGAGGGGCAATAACTGCATAAAGCGCTGCCTAGATGGAGCACTAGCTCCTGAGCATGCCACAGAGCCATGCAAGCGAGGTGCCACAGCTCTGCTTGGAGCTGCCACCTGCAGCAGCTGCTCACACATCCACCTGTGTGAGAACACGTGGGGACACTCCTGGTGGCCTCCAGCAGAAAGGCCTGGCCAGCCCCCAGCTCCATCCTGTCAGCACTGCAGCAGTAGGTGCTTATGAACTCCAAGCACTCCCCTTCTCTTAGCAGCAAGCTATTTTTATTACCCCACTCACTATTACCAGAATTAGTCACACGTTTTATTTGAATATTTTGAACCACTGCCACAGAGATAAATCTAAGGTTCTTACACCTACTTACACATTTCACATGCAGCTGAAACGCACAAAATGCTGTTAACTAATGAACATTAGGAACGTGGACCCATCACAGTTGTTAGCACCATTAAGAACAAGAAAAGAGAAGGACGTTATCTCACCATGCTTGCAACCTAAATAAGCGAGACAGAGCAGGGAAAGCACAGGAAAATAAAACCAATATGCATTTCTCTTCCATACCATATATTCTATGGTCTTCAGGGCTCTAAAACATGGGATGCTTAATATGGGAAAACCAGAGACTCTTTGGGATGGGAAGTTCAGTCCTGATCTACATACAGAGGTACAGCTTGACTTCAGTCCCGAATTAGCTAACGAAGACAGCACTGATTTGTGAGGGCCCACAGTGACTGTTTCTGAAGCGGAGAGCAAACCAGCTCATACACTTCAAATGCTGAAGCATTAAAAAACAAAATCCCACAGCTATTTAAAACCTGAGCAGATACCTCTGCAAACATTCACAACACAAAAGCAGACCTCATTCTGACTGAGAAGCATCCGTGTAACAGTTTAAAAGGGGATACTAGAAGAGACAGATGATGGGTTAAGTCAGGCTTTACATAAGCACTTTTGAGTAGGTGATAGGATAGAAGATCTCGCTGTTACCTGCCTGCAAAGTGACCCAGCAAGTAAAACACAGAGCAGTGCCTCTGCAAGAACTGTATGGCACTAAACACAGAGAACAACCCATCTGCGGCTAATCTCGTCTCTCTGAAAAGCTGTAACTAACATCTGCCCTTGCATGCTGCATTTTATAGCTTGTAACTGTTTGAAGAAAGATAGTTGCCCTTCTGACAGCTGACAACAAAGCGCACCAAGCACAAGGGCTGAGGGAGGGTCAGAACATGTATGGGAGATGTTCAAAAGGGCTTGAAATTAAAATTCCTGACCCAGCACAAATGAAGGAAGGAAATGCTCTTCTATTCACAGTATGAGAAGCAGGAGTTCTGCACTGTAAGCTGTGCTCCATTGCGGATGCAGGCTTTACCCAGGATCTACTGGACACTTGTCTCAATATCTTGGTTTGGTTTTACTTGTTAGATTTTGCTTTGTCTCTGGACAAACACTACCAGCACTAATCAGGACAGCAGACCAGGACTCCTTTGTTCCCCTGAAGCCTCTTGCATTAGATTAGATCCACCACACACGTGGATTTTATCCTAATGACTCACCCACCCAATTCCTTCTGATCCTATTATTGCACTTCTGTCTAAGTCAGTTGCCAGCAATACCACAATAGCTCTATTTGCTTCTTTTCAGACTGAAAATCAGAAACCATGCCCACTTTCTACGAGGTTATGCGAGGAGGGCTACTTTCTTTTAGCCTAACCACAGCTCCATTTGGGTTTCAGCTCATATATCTACTAAAGAAGCTAAACACAGGAAATTATTTTCAGAACATCAGACTCTTGGTCTGCAATAAGCTGGAGTCCTCAGAAAACATGCAAAAGAAAGGGGCTAGAACAGGCATTTTCTCATTTGATTTGCATCCATCACCACTCATCCACTAAGTTAGATTCTTCTGGAATGTACAGTCCTTGTAAACTGAGCAACTTAGAATGTAAAACATGGGGCAAAATAGTAAAAAAGCATGTATAATAACAATAGGACACTGCAGAGCAGGTGATACCGTTCAAAGTATGCTGTGAATGTATGTGAGTATGAAACTCATTCCTCGGGTGCCATTACATTGGAAAGCAAAACTTTATGATATGAGTTCAGAGGGAGAACAAGATTTTCTCTACTCAAGTCTCCTGAATGGGGAAAATTAGATTTCTGACGATTGAAACTTAATTGACGGGCATTCTCAGGCACCTTGCTAGAATACAGCCCTATACCAACCAGTATTTCCCACTGGGGAAATGGTATTTCCCACTTCCCTCTTACACCCTTACAGCCATGACAACAGTGCTGGGACCCAGGGATCTCTGCTTTACAGAGCAGGAACACACTGAATCAACACTGAAATGTTGTATTTAAAACAGTACTTTTAATAATAATACATCATATCTCCCAACAATTCCCTCATACTCTTTGCAGTACAACTCTACAGAACTGTCTTTAAGGACCAAATTCAGAGTTATCTTATACATGCTTGTAAGCTGTCATACAATTACGTTTCTCAGGCATCTCAGCTTTTCTTCCTCCTCTATTTCCTTTTCAGAACAAAGAAATGTTGCATTTACATTAGCCATCAGTCTGACACACATACAGTAAGATAAAAGACATAAATGATACTCAGTTACTTGTTGTTACATTTTATTTTAAAAAGAAGAATTCTATAAAGCCTTAACGAATGATCTTACCTGAAACTGCCATAGACTATGAGGAGAATAGAAATCAGGAAAGTAGAAACTTGACTGGAATCCACGAGGGAATACGCCCTGGAATTGGAAAAGAGAAGAGAGGTGTGTCATCATAGGATCCACTTCTGTGCCATTTGCTCATTTTTATCATCATACAAATAGAGAATGGGGTAACAAACCTCCACGGCAGCCATTCCTAATGCTCTCACATCATCTAGCAATACAAAACCCATAGCCTGTAATTCAACTTTGAGCACGCAAAGTTTGTACAGCAATCAAAGAACAACTCAAAACCACAGTGGTAAGCACAGCAAGATCTGCATCCCTCAAATCCATTAGAATCACTTCAGTTGCAACCAATGCAACCTTGCATGTAAGTAACACCCAGCTGGTTTTCTCTGCCTTAGCTGATCACACTTCAGCTGTGATGTGGCAGTGGAGGCCTCACACAGCCCAGGGAAAAGAAACAAAAATCAGTCCAACAACTCAAACACACAACAAAAGCTGCAATACGCACTTCTTAAATTACACAATTACTGCCCTGTTACATCCTGCACACCACACGCAGGGCTTTTTATAGCAATTTCAGCAGGAGGCTTAAAAACCACCTTTGTTTGGATGGATTTCCTGACACAACGCACCTCTGTGTTGGTAAAGCACAGAAGTGTTGCTATTCTCCAATACTTTTTGACATACTGACATTCACTCAGAGGGTGGTGAGGCACTGGAACAGGTTGCCCAAGGAGGCTGTGGATGCTCCATCCCTGGAGGCATTCAAGGCCAGGCTGGATGTGGCTCTGGGCAGCCTGGGCTGCTGGTTGGTGACCCTGCACACAGCAGGGGGTTGGAACCAGATGATCATTGTGGTCCTTTTCAACGCAGGCCATTCTATGGTTCTGCGATACTGCACTGTGCTCTGCAGCTCCCAGTTTGCCTGCTTTGGATCCAGCCAGCAGACAGAAGCTGCTCCTCGTGCTCCCAGCTCACAGCCATGCAGGGGAAAGACAGCTGACAGCAGAGGACAGATCCACGTCGTGCTTTACAAAAAGTGTGCATTCGCAATTAAGCCCCTGTGATTAGTAAATATAAATGGTCTTCAGGTGATGCACAGGACAGTTCATAGCACAGTTTTAGTTAACAATTATGAATAAGCAGGAGATGAAACAGCATAAGGATGAGCACGCTGTGGTTGTACGTCCTGTTACCAGCTCTCATCTCAGCAAGAAGCATTGCTTGGCCCAGCTTTGGGTTGAGGGAGAAGGAAATTCATGTCCTGTTTGGATTTGAGAGTAAGCAGTGGAATTCATCTATTGAAAGAGTTCTCAGGAACTCCAAAGTTGTAAGAAAAGCAAAACGAAGGAATGGAATTTCACCTTGACTTACACATGCCCACGGTTTTGCGGTAAATTTTATTAACTGATGTTTATAGAACGATATATTCACAAATTGGCAAATGCTTCTGAGATGAACAATGTTTTCTGCATAAGTCACCATTCGCTGATAGCTCTGGAAGTCCATCTTTTCATCACTGTTACTCAAAACAGGGCTGTAAGTGTTACAAAGACTGGTACAACAGATGGATCGGCCCTGCACATAATCCACTGAGCTGTATTAAAACCTGAAGGCCATTTTGTAACACTGAAGAAACCAAATATATGTAAGCCCATTCTAAACAATGATCTAATATAGCATAATGCTACTGACAGGCTACAGCAGGGACCAGAACAGCTGCGTGCTGCTTCCATACAAGGGAAAAAAGAGATAAACGCTTTCTCATACACAAATCTAGACTAGAGAGAAGAAGCAGGTGACAAAACTGCATCAATATCTTAGGAGTAAGATTGCTTCATGGTTCTGAACATGCTGCGAAGGGCCAGACAGCAATCTGCGAACCCACTGGTATTTTTAACTGAAATCTAAATGTATTCCCTGCAGGGCACCCACCCGGCAGATTCCATATGCACAGAGCCGGGCTCCCATACAACACGCCAAGCACGCAGGCTGGCACGGTGCCACAGCCAGCCATGGCAGCAGGACGGGGCTGCGCTCTTCAGCCCAAACCCAAACAAATACCCACACGCAGGGCACTCCCAGCAGCTTTGTGCACTTCCACTGCATGTACAGAAGTGAAACAACGGAACCATTCTCCTCCTTTAAGTACTTTCGTAACATTAACTATTTATTCTCAGAACAAGCAGTGAAAGCTCGGGCACAGAAAGTGCCCACGACAAGCCTGTATGCAGCAGTTGTTATTTTACTTAAATCCTGATTTTAGAAGCAATTCTTCCTACTTAACAACCCATTCATTCTCATTCTGAGAACTAACACGAGGTAAGACCATGCTAAAGGCCATTTGCTGTCTCCTGAAGGACTTATTTTACTGCAGCTGAACTGTGTGCCCTGTGTGATACGCAAACAACTACCAACCCATTTCTAAGCCCTATTATAAATGCAGAGCACTACTCAAAACACAGAACACTGCTGGTTTTCCCAGCTGAGAACAATTTTTTCTCATACTTCCTCACCTGCAACTCAACATCCCTGTGGGGAAGCTGGTTTAGAAGCAAGTCATTCAGATCAGACCATCAGACAGATTCTCGGTAAGTCAGCGATGCAACTACTAACCAGCACTGTTAGACCCAAGCACTGTGTAGAACCCAGCGTGCTGATGGCTGATTCTCTCCGTCGGCTCCTTACATTGGCCACCACCAGATCCAGAGCTCCCCACACCTGCCCTAGGGCCCAAAGCCCCACGCTGAGCCTGCACCTCTACAAGGCTGAGGTCCGTTTTGCTCCTATCCAGCATTTGTTCCTGCCAGCTTCATGGGCAAGGTCTCACGACACAGAGCCTGCTGAGACATGCCAGGACACGGACACAGCCACCACTGTTCTATAGCATACTCTGTGTGTCAGCCCCACGGCCATACAGTGCCAGCATTGTCCGTACAACAATCCCACAGCCAGCCCTCCTGCCTGGCACGGGGCGCTCCGTGGGACACCCAGCCCTGCTGCACAGCTCCTCCATCAGCCACAGCTGCCGTTCCAGGCAGTGCTCGCCCTTCTTCTGGGAAGAGATGAGTAACTTCTTATTTTGTTTCGCTGTTTTTTGGTATTTCCACCCAGCCAATGCCAACACTGTTCTTGTTTAATGTTTCAGCTCTTCTTTATTACCAAAAGATAAGTGATTTCCCAAGAGTTCCAAAGATGCTCCCAAACCAGCAAAGGCCCCTTCATGTTGAGCACTGAGCATCTGTAAGTCATTTTGAACCAGAAAAAGACAGCAGAACCAGGGACCAAACATGTCTGCTTTCTCGAATGCTTCGCATTCCCAATCTGGCACACTTCTGAGCATAGAAATCAAAGAGCAGCATTGGCTCAAGCACCCCCAAACTTTTCAGAGGTTGGGAAAGCTCTGCGTAATTGAAATAAAAATTTCTTCCTATATATGTAGAAAGAAATAAATTCAGTCCCTCTGACAACGTTTCAATAGAAATGCCATCCTGCTGAGCTCCACGTGTGAGACAAATGATCGTGAAAAATTCTGCTGCAAATCCTGTACGGTCAGGGTGACAGAGCACTGGAACAGGCTGCCCAGAGGGGTGTGGAGTCTCCTCCTATGAAGGTATTTGGAACCCATCTGGATGCCTACCTGTGTGACCTGCTGTAGGATACCTGCTTTAGCAGGGGGGTTGGATTTGATGATCTCTTGAGGTCCCTTCCAGCCTCTGCCATTCTGCTGCCCGTGCCCTGAAGTCTCCGTAGCAATGTGTGCTGAGGGCCTTGGCCATGAATCATCCTCATACAGAAGTGATGTGACAGCAGCAAGATAAACTTCTGCACTAACTGTACATAGACCAGAATGCAAAGAACAGAGCAGCAAATAGAGCAGAGCAACACATACAGCACAACCACTTGAAAAGCACACTGGATGAACTATCATCACTCAAGTTTGCACAAAGACAGAAGACTCGTTTCACCATTTTTCAATTTATTTTTTTTTTTTAATCAGTGACTGCAATGCCCAAATGCTTTAAGAATTAGGGGAAATTAAAGTACAAAAGAAAGGTGAATGTATGAGATATGCCAGAATATGGATGCATTAAAATACTAAACAAAGTAAAAACTCCTTCTCTAAGCGGACCAAACCACAAATTGCAGATATCCATCATAGCATCACAGAAACAGGTAATGATAAGAATGTCAGGAGATCATTTAATTCATGAAGCTACACTTCGACCTTACTTTGGGGAAGGACAATCAATCAGCCATGCCTGCCCTCACCTGTTGTATGAAGCACTCATCAATGAAAGCACAAGACCTGACTTACCCATACTTTTCCTCTCATGCAAGGTCCTTCACAGTCCTGGGCACACAGCTCAGGTACAGGACCAGTGAAGAACAGCCCCATAGAACTTCATATATCTTCACATTCAGAGCCACAACTATTGATTCATTCAATATGGTACTCATCATCTACAGTTAAAATACCACTTTCACTACCAAATGCCCACTGTCCCCTCACTAAGTAACCAGCAATAATCCCCATTCATCAAAATACACGTCCTACTTTTCCAACTTCTTTTCTCTTCCAAAGGAAACTCTTTGTAGGTGTCTGCCAGTACTGAAAGGGCCACCATGAAACATTCCCTTTCTCATCCAATTACTCATCAACTATTTCCAGAACTCGCTGAATGCAAGCATTTGGTTTGGCTGTCCTACCTCAGCAGTCAATTCCTTCAAAGGGAACCAGATAAAAAATAGCTGGCAATCTGGTGTCACACAATAAAATCAGAGATGGAGGGAGCTCTCACTTCCCCCCTCCCCTCAAGGTTTAATATATTTCAAAAGCTATTTTATGTGTTTATTGTGTCAGTGATTGCTACTGGAACATTCTAATAGAGAAAATGTGAAAAGGAAGTCAAGAAATATGAGTTGTACATGCAAGGCAAGGAATAGGAGCACGTTTCCCAGGGCACCTCTCCTGCAGGTTCTGGAGCCATCAGCCACACGTAGGAACCAACACAGCTCTTCCCTCTGCTGCTCACAAGGAAAGTGTGGTTTGTTTGTTTTAATCTACTTGTTTCTTGACATCTGTCAAACGTTACACTAACTAATTTATTCCTTAAAGAAAGGTTGGGTGACTACAGTTATCAGGACATTTCATTGATAAGAGTAAGTAATTCATTTGTGATGCAGTGTAAGGCATGTGGGAGCTGGCACTGGAGCATCACTGTTACAGGCAGCAAATCCAACACCCGAGCAGAGCCTTAGGGCATGTTGAGGAGGAGCACCACTAAGATCATTTACAGTTTATGTGCAAATATTCATCTGGGTTAGAGGTGGACTCACTCCACAGGTAAAACCAATACTACTTTTTTCCTTTACTGGATTCCAGGTCAAGGGGTATATCTAAAAAGCCTCTTTCAACTGCCTTACATGTGCTAGATGTAGACATATTTAAGAGCCTCCATTAGGCATGATGCCAAACCAAAGTTAAATTTGAGTGTAACAGTTAAAAGTATAATTTTAAGTGTGAAGTCATGGCACATACAGCTGTAAACATATCTCAACACTATGCCATTCTTCAGTATGATTCATAGGAAAAACAAGCAAATTGCTACGGCTTCATTTATGTTAAAGGAATAGACTGCTTTCTGAACTAATTTCAGCTCCCTGTCACGTGCAGGTAAGAGTCTGCTAAGCCTGAGTAATGTATTGAACTCTGTATCTGAAAAAAAGGCAAGTCTGAAGTGAAAAAAAAGTGATCTGAGACATCCCATTAAAACCATATTTTCCTGTATAGACTTGGCTAGGTCTCAGACAGGCATTCCAAGGTTAGAACGGGAGCACAGACCTGCTGCTTATCAGATGCAGATCTCAGGACATCATCTGCACGCTACTAGATTAATAACGCATACTTTGCGCACGCAATTAAAACAAAATGATTCTCTCTTCTGTCCTCTACAGAAGCCGCTTTCCTGAAGCTCTCCCCCTCCCAATGAATGCCCAGTGCCCAACTGAAGCACTGCTCCAACAGTGTGTGTTCAGAAGGACGCCGAGAGGGAATCCTGCAAAAACAAATTTGCTGATGAAAACATTATCTGAGCTGCCCTTCTGGTTCACCAGACTGTTTGCCAACAGAACAAAGAATTACATGCTTCACAGTGTTTAAGAACTCCAGTAACTGGACAACCTCCAGACTTTGCCTTCAGCTCGGAGCGCTCACTGCCCTGCAGCACGACCTCCAATCACTGCAAAACACCTTCAAAGGAGCACTACTTTCACACAGCACACCACAGCATCCCTGCTTCCCAAAGCACACTGTCATGTCAGCTCCCAACCTCCTGGCTGCTCCAGTGAAGCCATGCCAAACAGGATACTTGGGAGAAAAATCCACCCCCTGTGGTCAATGGAGAAAAATGACATTTTCAAATAATGTGTGCTGGACATACGTATTTGTTTGAGGATTATGTAGTCAAAATAAACATCCAAAAAGTCACTGCTCTAACAGAAAATGCAGGGTTTCTTATTTCATACTCTGTATTTATAGACCAAATGGGAATTTGAATACCCGATTTCCATCTCTTCCCTATAAACATAAATGTACCGTTCTGAGGTTCATTGTTTTATTGAGGAGGGTTGGTTGGTTGCTTGATTTGGTTTTTGTTTGTTTGTTGCTTTTGCTGTAGGATGGAAAACAAAAAAGGCCTGGGAACCTTCCCTTCTTTCTCAAAGGAAGAAAAAACAACAAGACATCATGACAAGCAGGGCACGCTTCACAACACTTCGTCACTGTAGTCCTCCCAGATTTGTTTTTACTAGTCAACTTGAGAGATGCAGAGTGCAATAGCACCTGCTTTATTTCTGGAAACGATCCTGAAGGTGGCTGTCCACACAAGCCCTTTGAACAGGCACACAGGTGTACACACAGCCCCAGCTGCCAGGTTCCCTCCCCGCAGCAGCGCAGCACTGCCCTACAGCAAGGCTGCCGGGAAAGCCCAACCATCAACAAAAGCAGGAGAACAGTGAGGTACCACAAGTATCCACGCTGCATTTGCACAGGCTGAAGTATCAGTAGGTTTTCACGAGAATAAGAAGTAAAACTCCATTTGGTGAACTCCGTATGAGTGGAGCACCTGTGCTACCTGTGCCTATCTCCATGGTCTGTTGATTCCTAGAATATGTTGGTGTGCCACAGAGGGCAGATTCAAGTGTTGTTCCACTATCATACACTGACCAACCAAAATAGGAATACTGTGCTTTTGAGGGAAGAATAAGAACAGCAAATATTGGAACAAGAAGTAAACATACGAATAAGAAAATGTGCATCAGTGTGACAAAGCAAGGTGGTCATGGCTCAGCCACCAGAACAAACTGAAGTTGCACAACCCACACAGGAAGACTCTCCTCATCTGGAACTGCTTCCATGCCCCACAGATAATGAAGTGGAGGACTGTGAGAGGAAGAGGTCAGACTGAGGCCCGCTAGACACAGTCCCTTCTTGTCACAGCCACAAGTGCAGTTCTTCATGCAGATATTTGGCTTCCACCAGCTCAGTGCACTCCACAAAGGTCAGCCTGATATTTAGCCTACCCCGAAGCTTTGCTGAAACAGCTCTTCTATCTAAACTACCACTTTCAGCTGTATAAATTTTCCAAAAATAGTTCTTTTTACATCAGAAAAAAAAAAAAAAAAAAGGCAGGTCAAGGGTGTGGTTACTGTAATTTAAGCCAACAGAGTACCATTGTGCAAACTGCCCACGCGTTGTGCGAGACAACTCCGCTGGAACCACCCCCTGTGCTTTAGGAAGGGCTGCTTGGAGATGGGAATGGAATAGTTCTCCCCAGCACAGAAAGTTTTCTGGAATGCTGACAGCTGGTTTTGGGTTATAGAGGTCCCCCACCACTTGGCAGCACAGTTCTGCATCAGCCGTAAGACAGCGCAGTGCCAGATTTCATTTTCTTCTATAGTAAGTACTTAAAAACTTCCTCAAAGTCTTCAATACAGGCTGCCACGTTTACGGTTCAATCTATGTAAGCTTTTTTCACTCAAAAGTTCCTTACCAACAACTACAACCATCTATATCACAAGGATGCTTCCTCCTTTCCCTCCAGGAACAAACCCACTGCAAGCAATGAAACACTGCGCGTGGCAGAGCGTGGATCCCTCGGCGGGCACAGGGATGCACATCAGGAGCTGAGGAAGAATCTGCTCCTTGTCCAGACACTCCAGGACGATCAGAGGGCAAAGTACCATCAGCTTTCCTGATAATCCAAGAAGAAAGTGCTGTGGGGAACACCAAGCATAGAGCGGATCAGAAATGACCAGCAATGGGACCCAAACACTCAAGGTGTGTTTAATTCACCGAGTGAAGCAGAAACACTGACTGAAAGTAACACTTCTGCTAGTTTGCAGCACAAGGGGAAAGCAAGGAGCTTAAAACATAAAATAAAGCCTTCCAGGCAGCAAGAAGGAAAAGCTTTAATTAAAACCTCACACCAGGTTTTCTGTAACTTGATAATGGCGGTGTTTCAGCCTCCCTGCTTCGTGCAGAGATAATGCACTGCTGCCCACATAGAAGTATAATTCTATATTTCTGTGTGTATTTTAAAAAGGAAATGTAAGGCAAATTTTTACAATGAGTAAAATCCTTTAAACAGGCCAAAAAAAAAGAATCCAGCATCAAATATCCTTAAGGTTTACACTACTGCTGTGTCAAAGAATGCCCTTAGCCCTGCAGGAGCTCCCAGCTGAGGCCAGTGCATGGATCCACCTCAGCACACACTGCAGCCAGCAGGAAGGTGATGGAGGGGGCAAATTGAGCTAACAGGAGGCTCTGCTCCTGCTCCAATGCTGGTCATCAACTCCCAGTGAACTCAAGCTAAAATTCTCACACCCACAAGCACAGAGACTCTGAATCAAAGAGAATGAATAACTACTTTACTCAGCGCAGCAGTGAAACAGAAGCGAGTGAATCACAGAGCTACACACATTTACTGCAGGCAGAGCATCCTGAGGCTGCAGGAGCAGTGACACAGCACAGCTGTGACACACAGCACCTGCACTGCACACCCGGAGACTCAGGGCAGTGGAAAGCTGGAGACCAGAACATGGGCTTAAACCTTAGTATGGCACCAACTGCATACACATAGACTCTAAGGCAATTAGCTCGTAGAAACTGCGTATGATTTAGCACATAAGTCAATTAAGTTTTTACTTAGGAAAATTACTACTTTCCCATACAACTCAATCTGCTAATATTAGCCTTTTGGAGAGGCTCTTGTGTAGTCACATTTCTCCTGAGGTGTTCTCTCATCATTATTTCTCTTTTTTAATGGTATTGTATGGAAGCAAACAGCAGGGAGGAACGGGGACAGCAGAAGGGGAAGGCAGTGTGGGCAGCAGGGGTGACTGCAATGGGTGCAGAACAGAGCTACAGAGATGGTGAGAGGAGATAAGCACTGAGTGTGTTCAGCCTAGGAAGGAACAAATGGGCAAAAAGAAACACCAAAAGTGGAACTGCAGGATTAGAATGACGTAAAACACAGCCATCAGCAGTAGGTGAATTCATTCTCCTTCCTTATACCAGTTGAACAATTCCCCCCTCCCCATCAAATCCAGGTTAATTTTCAGATGAGCATCTCACCAGCCCCAGAACACCAGCAGCACAAGAGATGGCAGCTCTTCCAGTTTCATGCTTCCTGCAGAAAAATCACCAAAGCACCAAACAAAAAACCCCACTGAACTTGTTCCAGAATGTTTTCTCAGTCCCGTAAAACAAGAAAGAGAAGCAGAACACGTCCTGCTGCCCACTGGCTCCCACCTCTCCCGCCAGTCGAGGCGGAACAAAGCAGTGATGCTCTGGCAAGCTGCTCAAGCACCCCACATGTGCAGCCCAACTATGGCCCAGAAAGCTGCTGTGCTTCTAACAGCAGACCCACACAAACAGCTGCCATGTCTTCAGCGTTACATCACAAACCCTTCTGGACAAACCGAAGCATATGAAGCTTCACGTACAGGAGCAAGTGAAATTCAGATGTAATCATTATCAGATGACACCCACCTGAAGTTTTAATTAATCGGAGTGACACCACAATTTCATAACCTTCCCTTCTTCTGCAAACAGCTGAAACCTCACCTCCAAACACAGCGCCAGGCAGCCGGGGCACGGCGGTGCTCCTGCAGGCTGGCAGGGAACTGGGCTTAAAAGCCACTGAAATTTCAACCACCACAGAAGAGACTTATGTTTGTACTGGATGCAATGCCTGCTTTTTAGAAAACAGCCTTGCATTAAAAAGCACCAAGGTAATATTGCATGGAAAGGAAGTTCTCTGCTATTCTCACATCAGCTGTTAATTTGGTGGTCAACCTAAAAGCAGAAAGGACGCTCCATAGCAAAAGGATCTGAGATCTCACAGCTCCCTCTGAGCACAGCCATCTTCATTTATTCCAATCATTCTCATTTAATGGGTGTTGTACACTAGACAGACTGGAACACATCAGAGCAGAGATCTGCTTCCCAGACCACTTTTTGCTGATGTATTCATTAGCAGTTGCAGCACAGGCAGATTACATCTCCAGCTCTGGAGCTCTCGCGCAGGCAGAGGCCGGCCCAGCACTGCCAGCAGCAGACATCAGATTCGGAGGTGTTATGAAAAGCTGTGCACACCCAGCCACAAGGACACGAAGGGAAATTTAGGAATACGAGTCAGGCTTACTTCTGTTCCCCCTATCTCTAACAGAACTGCTCTGAAAAGAGAAACAGTGTTTGTGGAGAGGAGCCTCTCCCAGTGGAGCAGCTAACACGGCTGCAGACAGGTAAGCTTCTCAGTGCACCAACCCCAAAGGTTCCAAAATCCCCCAGGGGCACCTGACAGCCCCTTACAGACCATTTCCTTTAAAGAAACTGCCCCTCACAGTGCCATTCACCATCACACAACAATATGAACATCTGGATGCAGCGACTGAGCCTGATCTGAAAATCTTACCTTTCATTGCATTAAAGAAAAAAAAGAAGTGCAGAAGTGAAGATACTCAAAATGTGCTTAGAAGATGCAAAGGGAACATCACAGCTCTGTAAGCAGCACCAGAAAACTGAGGAGAGTAAGAAAGATCCCTCTGCTGCAGTTTTGTAGAAATTGATATTGCTGGAATTTATAATTCTAAAATGTATTTGCATACTTGCATAAGAGTTTTGCTCCAGTATTGGAGACAGTAACACTCTTGGAGAAGAGAAGAGCAATCTGGCTGCCTGTCAGAGCTCCAAAGGCTTCCCTAACTTTGTTCACAATATTGAACATTTAATAAGGTTAAGTTTCAAGCTGAGCAGCCAGGGTGTTTTTAAGCAGCATTCTGTACAGTCAGGGATATGAAAGCTCATACGAAACAAGTCCAGCTATCTACAAAATCATTTTGGATAAAAACACTGAAATTGTTTAAATTTCAGAACTTTTTGGATGTTTGTCCCCCTATACACACAAGACATACTTGGGAAAGCCTTAGAACCATTCAGTACTGCCTATTTTCTTCCCCTGTTATATACATAACATATGCAACATATATTTATATATATTTTCCAAATCTGGAACACGGAAAGGACAATTTTCCATATATCAACCTATATCTCAATCAAAACTCTCCCTTCTTCAGCCGTGATGCAAACACCAGGGTTCACAGACACGCAGTTCCTCGTGTCCCCACAGCCATTCCTGCGTGATGCAGCTGCTGTGCTCCATCGTTCTTCGGGATTCCCATGTCTCAAAGCCACCTACAGAAATACTGCAAAGCTAAATCCTTCCAATACCCTCCAGTAACCCTCAGTTCCTTTAAGCAACAGGCTGCTCTGAAAACACAGAGTGCTTCCCCTCTCAAGAGGGGGCTTCTAAACTTTGGATTTTACGCATGAGCAACAGAACTTTGTATTACTGAAATATAAGAAGAGAAAATTACTTTAATCAATGTGTGATTAACTTCCATTAGCCACGCTGAAAGTTATAAATTACATACTACAATCAGGGATGGAAAAGTAAATTAAATACATATTTCCTTCCCAGACATCAACTCCAGAGGCGTACAGCAATAAGGAACAGAAAGAAAATGCACAGAACCACAGAACAGCCTGAGCTGGGAGGGATCCAGAAGGCCTATGGAGTCCAATCCCTGAGAAGAAGAGTGCTGCTGCTTCTGGATCTTCAAATGTCATAGAATAGTAGAATCATAGCATGGCCTGGGTTGAAAAGGACCACCATGATCACCTAGTTTCAACCTCCCTGCTATGTGCCAGGTCACCAACCACCAGACCAGGCTGCCCAGAAGTCTGTAAGTAACACCTGTAACTTGTGCTTCATTGAACATCAGATTTTTAAGAAAAAAAAATAGCTGCTAGAGCACAAACATCTCAGAAGTCTCTGGATGAGAAACAGGCAGGAACTCTGGCACTCCTCTCCATTAAGCATCATTTTTCCCCAGGTTCCAGCAGTGAAGATCCAACCGACCGCTGAGACTTACATCAGAGCTTCCAGATTGCCCAGGCAGGTTTGTGCCAAAAGCAGCAAATGAAGACTAACACAACGCTGTTCCAGAGATGGTCTGAAGAATGGCCCCCAGCTCGAGTCCCATGGCACCGGGTCTGGGCAGAAGCACTCACAGAAGACTCAGAGACTTTCCCTGGAGGTTTTTTGCTCTTAGGCTCAGAGAGAAGCAGAGGCTGAGGGCAGGCACCAGGGGCTCCTCATCCCACTGCTGGTCTCTCCATTCAGCCCAGCTACTTACACAGACATAAATTTGAAGTCTAAAATTAAATGATGTGAATAATTGCCCCATAATTTCCAAAGCAGATATGAATAAGAATTTAATTAACCCACATAAGCTTTGCTTCCTAAGTCAGTATTTCCTTTTTGAATAACTGACTATGAAGGTAAGAAACGCACAGATTGACACCAGTATGACAATGAAAAACTCAACACAAAACATGTGCACAGTCCAAAGCCTTTTTTTGGACCCTGTTCTGCTTTTGGTGAAGTCAGTCTCCTCTTTTCACCCTCAGCAGCTCTCAGCCCTCGTGCTCAGCTGAGCGGTCCCATGGGAAACCACAGCCATGGCAGAGTACAGCCAGCTCTGGGGAAGGCAAGTGCCGGACACGATCTGGAATGTGATGATGAAGCATTTGGTCTCAGCTTCTTTCATGTTTTAGAAAGTCAATTTGCTTATCAATTCCTTTCAGGAAGAAAGCCACAAAGATTCCAGAAATGAAATCATCTGTATTAAATCTCCCCTGTACACAGGGACAAAGTATGAACCATAACATCCGCTCTGCTGAGAATGAAGGAGGATAAATATCTACACGCTGGTCCTCAGCAAAGGAAAACAAGTACCTTTCATTAAAAAGAAAGTAGGAAAACACTTTCTTGTTTAACATCAGGCATCTCGTTATCTCCTGCATAACTGGCAGCACTACCCACTAACAGACACGGTGAGGTACCAGCCACACTGAAGACATCTCATACCCTGTATCCTTAGCAAGGTTAACATTTTCAAATCTTTATATTCAAGAAAATGTTACAAATATCTTAGTAACTGAAGATGGAGAAAGAATATGTAAATTATCTACCACTATTAAGGACTAAGACCGTATCACACACAGCATGAAGCAGCAGCACATCTGCCCTGCAACATGCAGACACAAGACACCACAGAACTTCCATTAGATTTGGGGTCTCCAGTATTAGATGCAAACAATGAAGTCACCACCGTCAGTTTTCTGCATTGCTGCTATTTCCCAGATGCAGCACGTACCTCCACGAGCCTCCTCGTTTCTCTCTGAACTCCAACAAACACAAAAATAGCACTGCAGATTTATTAGCTACTTCCCAGACGCAGCGAAGCCTTTCCATTCAGTTCACCACGGCCAAGATGGTTCTTTGTGGTTTCTGAGAGCAGCACTGCAAGCTCTGCTCAGCACAATGTTGCCAGCAACCAGGTGTGCATGGAACTCACGCCTTCCCCAATTTCCAGCACTCAGCACTGATCAGAAGGGTCTCCAGGACTTTGTTTCCCTCTGCTGGAACATGCAGTTGCCCTGGGGCACAGCACACACAGTGCTGCTCCTTATCACACCTCTCCATGCACACCAGGCAGAACGGGATGCTCTGAAATATGGGACTCTGTCCTCCTGCCCTCAGCAGACAAATAGCGTGCATCAGAAGGCTGTGTTTTTATTTGTCAACTGTGAGCCACCTTGGCAGCAATTCTTCTGTAAATGTAAAAGACATAAATCGTGAGTATAATTAGGCTGTATTCTTGCCCAGCCCATTTTTTTCCTGTGCAATTCTAACGGTTAATTAGCAGTGTGAATTATTTGCTATGGTAATAGGGAAATCAATGCACAGGATGATGATTTCCCTGCAAGTTTTACCAGAATGCACTGGTTAGAAGTAGAGCAGCTGAGAAAATACTAGCAAAACACAGGCAACTCCACCAGTGCAGCCTAGATACGGGCCAGATCATTGCAGTGAGTGAAATAATCAATTCCTTTACAGAACACAAAGTAGTCATATGAACACTACGGTCATTCTCATGATGAGAAGCATAAGCAGCTGCACTTGGAAACATCGCAGCACATCAGTGACAGCAACCTGATGGCACTCAGGTGGTTGTCACAAGCAAGTTGTAGCAAAACATGCTTAGTTTTGTTGCATTTGACTACAGAACTCCAATGCCACTGCATTAAGTGATTCAACAGATTATCTATATTCAAGAGGTTACACAGATATGAACTGCCCAAACAAACAGCACAACCCCATCCCCAAAGTACAGAAATTCTGCCTAAAGTTAACACATACAAGTTGCTGAGTTTAAAATAAGCTCAGTGCTCCCAGAGTCTGTCACTTTCTCTAACACCACTCGTATTTTTTAAGAGGCAGAACCCAAAAAATGATATAACAAATATTTTCAACTCCAGCATACGCACCACAAAGGTGCTATTGAGAGAAATGCCAAGACTAATGGCTGCATCTTTACTCAGGGGCACCAAACCTGCTCATGATTCCCATCTCAGCTACAGAGTGAGTCTTAACATGAAAATCACACCTGGTACAGAAGGCAGTGGTTTGCTCAACAAGCACAGCACTAACTGCCCACCTTCCCATTACACTCTGCTCAGAGCACAGACTCTTGATATCACAAACACAACACTGCAGATCTTAAACCTGACCAAAATAGTTATATGAAGGGTTTCTTAGCTGCTCTCTTCGCATTAGAGAATTGTTTTACTCTCCTGTGTGTAGGACACAGCTCGGTTAGGTGGCTCTGCAGTGGATGCAAAAGCAGTGACACCCTAAGCAGCAGCAGAAGGGTGGCAGGACACACAAGGTGTGCCTGGAACACGGCCCACACACCTGGCTGCCCACCCGGCCTCCTGGCGAGAGGCAGCCCAGCCCCACTGCAGTTACTCACTGCCCTAATTGCAACCCGAAAAGCAAGTTCTGCCTACATCTCTGCTGTCCTTATACCACAATAAAAAGATCTGAAAGGATGAGTTTTGTTATGGAAGCTGCCAATGGTGTTAGTTACACAGAACTGTGACCTTACGTTCCCCACCTGCCCTGTATTACAGATGGGGGAGAAGGGCTTTACGTTGAGTCACACAAGACACCAAAAAAAAGTTTCACAAGTGTGCTGAATGTGTAACTGAAGAGTCCCCATTTGATCGAGAAAAAGTCCACTTACCACTGAATTCCAAAATATATCTCAGCTTCTCATGATCCAAGGCTCTCAGTGCTATCACATCTACCCCTCAAAGCAGCCTTTTCTTCCAAGAGAGCAGCACGGACTTCTCTTAGTTGGGTCTTTTGCAGTCACTGCCTTCACCTGTCTACATTAAGGAACCCTACATTCTTCTTTGTTTTTCTGATGTTGGACACGTTGCCTGGGAAGATGATGGGGCAGGCACTTCCACAACCAGGAGACCATCCTTCCTAAGAAGCATAAAATTCCAATAGCTCTACAACCATCTTTCATTTATTTCTTTTATTGCTCTCGCACAAACCATCCACATAAGAATCAGTAAGGCAGAGAAATGGAGCCTAGCTGGACCTCCTCAGCTGATTGGAAGCATTACTCAGTGTCCAAAGGGGTCAGAAGATTCTGTTATCTTACTTCAACATGCAGGTCTACATTTTGAACAACTGTGGCACTGCAGCCTTTCCAAATTATTCATGTAGATCCCAACAATAAATTACCACAGAGCTCTGGAACCCTGATCACCCAAACGCCGTTCATTACCAGGATACAGGGTATTTAACAGCAAGTCTCCCAACAGCACTGAGAGCTTCCATCAGAAAACACCCGCTACAGTTAAACTATAAATAGTAAATTCATGGCTACTATTAGCAACAAGGGATAACAGCTTTTCACACTTCACCGTGATGAAGGGAAACTGTATTAGTGCTTTCAGCAACTGAAGCAGTAAGATATTTGAACAACCTTCCAGAAAATTGAGCCTTTAAGCATCAGGAAGCACAGCTGTCTCCCAGCACAGAGCCACTCCACCCCATCTCAGATGCTGTCAGTCACCCCGGAACCAAAGTGGCATTCTTCCAAATCAGCCTGTTCACGATAAGTATCCTATACAACTTCCAGCTCAAATTCACCTTCCTCCTCTGGCCCTGTTGTTACACAAACATCCAACATCCTCTAAGAGGCAGGGCTAAGCCCATGTAATGTGCACAGGCATCCAATGCGCCAGCACAGCATCCCGGCCTTGGTTACCAACCATAGGAAGAATATTGTGGTTGTCATGGTGCCAGCAAGTAGTTAAAGGCCAAGGGCAAAATAAAACAGATTCTTTATGTGACAAAAAGAGAAGACTCTCTGGGTACTGATGGAAATTCCTCTGTGCCTGTTAGCCTGCAATGTTCTGCAAGAGAAAGCCCATAGCAAAAGGCAGAGCTGCACAGCTGCGCTGCATGCAGCACACGGCCCTGGTGCTGGGCACCTGCCTCACTTCTCACACTCGCCTTTCTCAGAGCTGCCACCTGACTTGTGATGGAGCCAGAGGGCCAAGTAACTGCCTGGAACAAAGTTCAGACCAAAGCACGCATCTGAACCAGCACATCAAGCCCAACAACACGCGTACTCGGCCACTGACCTCATGGGAAGCAAAGGGAAGGAGACGTCAGATACTGAAACAGCCTGAAGGACTCTGATTTGCCTTGATGGCAATTCTGTTGGCCATAAAACGACCCATTTGAGCACCAACTCACAGCACTGCTCCCACCCAGCTGTGCCTGCCACCACTCAGTGCCTCACTGCTGGGCAAAGAAGTCTTCAGGCTCAATATGATGCACCCCATACAGCAGGACAGAATGTAACTGCAATGCTCTGCTGCAGCTTCAGAGAACTAAGACAGTGCTGGAGACAAACTAACCAAAATAAAAAGAAATTAAATCTAAGGAGTACTCTGAAGTAATAAGGGGCAGCAAAGCCAGCCAACCATGCAATTGCAGATCAGGATGTTTGGGGACAGAAGTAAAAGGACCATTTCTGCTGCCAAACCCCTGGGAATCTCGCTGCTAAGGAAGAACAAGTAGTGCAATTCCCATTTAAATAAACCTGTTGATAGAGATTAAGTCCTACAACACGCCCCATGAAGGTACCCCAGCAGGGACCTCAACAGCTCCATCCTCCCCTACAAGTAGGTACCAGCACCCCGCAGCTCCTGTGGATAGAAATGCAGCTGAGCTCAGATGGAAAGAAACTCATGCAGGACCCATTGCACAAAGGCACTGGGCAGTCCTCTCAGGATATCCATCTGAATGCTTTGTGGAGGACACAATACATCTTTCCATTCTGATATATACATGTCTAGGTTTAATTTACACAGCAATTTCTTTATTTCTTTAAAGTTACAAATACACAGAATATCTAGATTTTTTTAATCAAGTTCTCAAAATATTATAGGATCTCTAATCAGGAAAAAATGTTAATTTTATCACTAGAGTCATAGAAAAGGAACCCACTGTTGAATTAAAATACCAAAATAAAGCAATAGCTCATACTTTTCACACTTAGGCCAATATTTTATTGATTATGTGCTTGGAAATCCAAACTCTTCTTCGAAAGGTATTCAGAAGTCAGATAAAAAAACAAAACTGGTGACTAATAGTTTAAACAAAGCATTTAACAATTAGGCCTTCCAACCAACAAGCTAAAACCAAAGTCAAATTGATCAGCATGACCTTGTCATAGAGAACGAGCAGCTCTGTGTACTATTGATGGGCTGATTTACCACACGGTATGGGATTAAGACACATACATTACCATGATTTGCACGGGTGGAATTAAATGCCATTTCCATAAAGAAATCCATAGAAGAATGACTTGACACCATTAGCACCAAGGCATCTTCAATCTTCAGTAGTAATACTGAAAGTGCATTCCTGAGTGAGACAAAGCTCAAAGAGTACCAAGGTCGGCTTACTATGGGACAGCAGCTCCCAGGGGACACCAAGTCAGAGCGATGCTGTAAGGAAACAGCCAGATCCTGCAGAAAGGAGAACACCTCCTGCAGTGCAAAGAGCCATGAAAGCACAGCCAGCCCAGCAGAGCAGGCGTGCAGCTCCTGCTGCTTCCCATTAAGGCAGAGGCCAGCAGGAACAAAGGCAGCCAATTTACCACTACACCAACAGGCACAGGAGAAGGTGTGGGAGAACTGGCCCCAGTCTGGTCTCTGTCTTACAGACTGGATGCAAGAGCAGCACAGTACATGAACTCACTTGCCTGCTTAAGGTTTAAGGCAGTAACTGCAGTTGCACATGCAAAAATCAGGCAGCAAGAAAGCAGTTGGAGACTGATTTCAACAAATTCTAGCCTGATGTCTGAAAAACTTCGTTTGTAACAACAGAAGTGGAAACATTCTTTAGGGAGAGCGCTTTGGGACTGTCCTGAAACTTCTTCCAGTAAGGCACCCTGCAGAGAAGTAGTGCTGTTTTATGGAGGCTTTTCATCTTCTGATTTAGCTTTATGGAAGCTTTTTTTTTTTTTATGCTCCATCTGCAAAAAACATTAAAAAAAAAAAAAGATAACTGGTTGAAAAACTAACACTGGGGGTCTTGTAAGGCACTTAAGTATGATAAAGAGGATCCTTCTGATCTGTACCATCTGTAACTGCTCACAGCTGCAGCTGTTTAAAAAGCAGTCAAGTTCATCGAAAACTAAAAGTTGTCCAGCTCTTCACATTTAGCTTTAAAGTTCCCTTTTTCAAGACAAAAAGCTCTTTAAACTACGTTCTCCTCTTCATGTTCAGACCCATACAGAGATCACAACATCCCTCTGAGAGCCTCCTGCCACTGCAGCACCATGGAGAAGCACTGTGGGTGCAGGTGTGGGATGCACGATGGCAGCAGCAAACCACCCCCGCCGTGCCAAGCTGCCCACAAGCACTGCCATGGCCCTACACCTTCCAACCTAGAAAGTGAGACACACTCACCTCACCAGTTTGCAATACTGGCTTAAAAAACACCCATAATCCTGCTGTTTGCATCCTGCTGTTTCACCAACCTCACCTTGAGCTAACTAATACTTGCCTAGAAAATGGACTTCCCGTTGACTAAACATGATGAAGTCACGTTACACCTATTTTATCTTGCCAAATGGGTCTGACACAGATGCTGGTGTGATAAATCACAGCACAGCACTGAAAGTGGTGTGACTGTAACAGTAAAAGCTGCTCTCCTGTCACAGCTATGCTGAGCTTTGGTCGCACACATCCAACATGTCCGTACCGACAGCTGGTAGAGCTTTCATGGGTAAAATCCCATTGGCTTATCCTCACTACAGTGTTTATTCAGAATTCACATTGAATTTCTACCCACCATAAAAGTGACCAAAGAAATCTCAACCAAGCTTTAAAGTGGGGCCAGGTGCCCGACAGGACAAAGGGCAGCACGCTGCTCAGTGCCACAGGCACCAGAACAGCCAAAGCCCCACTGCTCTGCTCACCTCCATCCTGCTGAGCACAGCAGCACAGAGCTCCAGCACTTTGCTCTTGCCCAATGTGCAGCCTCAGGAGGAGTAAGCTGAACTTGCTAACCCAAGTAACAACTGAAGCAGAGATAAGCCCTACAGTTACATGCTTGCTGCTAGCTGAGCCTGTATGGAAACCCCCCGCAATGCTGTGTGTGTCACCGCTGCACCGAGTCCACACAGTGAGACCACTCACCAGCTGACACATGGCTGTGCTGTGAGCCTATTCTAACAATGCTCTCGATGTCCCAACACGCAGCTGCTATTTGTGGCACTACTGACAGAGGAAATGGTATCTGCAAGGAGCTCCCAAACTTCTGTGATTCAGTGGAACACCATCAGCTATCTCTGTGAACTTCTGCTAGAACAATGTACGGAGTAAAGAAATTCGTTACAAACTCAGAAGAAGCTACCTCACATTATTTTAGAATATTTGTTATGGTAAGATATTAAGAACGTTCTGTTCTATTTTATGAATTACCAGTAACTGAACGCCTTTCCAACATGGCAGCTGACCTCTCCCGCACACCGCACCACTGATGGCACACCTGGACACACAGCCTACCCAGGCACATGCAGGACCTGGGGCTTAGACCTGTCCCTAAGAAACACTCAGCAGAATCTGACGAGGCTGATAAGAGCACAGTGAACCAGCTGCAGGACAAGCTCGTGGTGGCAGTGCTGGTGGACAGGAGGAGCGGCGCTCCCACAGCAATGGGCACAGCAGAGCACTCCACCCACAGACACCACACGTAAGAGATGCAGGAGAAAGGGTCACCCATGTCAGCATTCTTGGAAGAATTAAAGAGGGAGAAGGGGGATCAGGAAGAGCTGTAATGACACATACGCTCCATTAAGCTTATTAAATCATCACCTTTCCAAGTCAGCTCGATTGCTCGATCAGCCGAGCCCGCATGCCAGCCTGCGTTCCCCTCTGCTTCACCCAGCCCATAGAAGTGACCAAATCATTCCAAATTCTAACCTTTACCAGTTACACCAATGCAACACAACACCACAAGGAAAACCTGCACAAGTTGTTTTTCTTTTAACCAACTTCTGCCTTGTTTCTTCCTGGAAACTTCATCCAATCGGCACCTGAATTAACTTGGGCTGACTAATTTGCCTGAGTCAATTATTTGCCTTTGCAAAATATCCCCTCCTGCTTATGGTTATAAAATGTCCGAGAGCAATAAAGACTGTAACAAAGGTGGCACTTATGTGAGAGATGATGATACATCACACCACCCAAACAATGACATGGTTTAACTCAGACACATCAAAGCACCACAACTGGTCCTCCTCTTCTTCCAGATTTTAGGAAATACAGTCACTGCATTTGGAAAAGCACAAACAACCAGATTCATCCGTGTCCTTTACAGCTCTCCTCAGAAGTTCAATAGCTTGAAAATTCAGGTGAATGATTCCTTCTGTTTCTGTTGCACGCTGCACCATTAAATGCACTGACAGCTCAGAGCCCAGATCCTGGAAGGGCTGTTCACAACAACCGATAGGAATTCTCCCAGGAACAAAGATGGCATTGTATGCTGATGCTTATTCCAGAAGCCAGCAGCTTTATGGGTTACTCTGACACATCGTTACATTGAATTTCCCACACCCTCTGCATAAGGTAGAGAGGTTTCCAAATCTATCCCCAACAGCTGGTGGCCAGGACAGGAGCATTCCTCCACGTGGAGTGTTTACAAGGGAGTTCTGCTGGATGGAGATCAGTGACTTGGTGCTGTGCTTCCCCCAGCCATGGGCTCACACACACTGCAATCCACTCAGCTCTCAGGGAACGCTTTGGGAAAGGAAAAATGAAAACTGTAAGGGGATCAGAGCTGAATTCTCACACTTCACATATGGAGGAAGCTGCGAAAATCTTTTGGAGAAAAAAACAACCAACAAAGCAATCTCTATTGCCAGACTGGGCAACAACAAAAAAAGGACAGGGTGTCAGGGAAAGCACCAACACCTACTGACTGAAACAAACACCATCCACTGCCATGCTGTCCAAGCTGGATCCAGTGCACAAACATCACTGCAAGGCACTGGGGACCGAGGCAGACCCAAGCTCTGTGCAGCACTGCCATCCCAGCACTGTGATCCCAGCACTGCCACTTTCCTTACCCACCCACTGTGGTATTTCCAGCCATAGGGTGCCTGCAAAGAAAACCTTCACCGTTCACCAATCTCCTGTCCACCCACACACATCAGCACTGGGCGAGCAGCTCTCCCCATGCTCACCTCTTGTGTTGCAGCAGTAACTTTTGTCACCACCCAGTCCCATTTCCTTGCTGGAGTACAGACAGGAAGTCAAGAAAATGGGTACTCCACAGCCTCTTTCCTCTCCAAACCCATTCTACTTGCAGAAAATTCACTTCAGCTCTCTTTTAATACAGAAAACCAAAAGCAATCACTGATGCAGCAGCCACATCTCCCTGTGCTTCACACTTCTGCGTAACAGCAGTGCCATACAGCTCCTACCACCACAGGTTTTTGGCAAAGAAATTTCACTACTCACTACTGACATGTATTTTATTCAAAAACCTTTCTTTTTATTTAAGAAAACAAGTGCCTATCTTTTGAACGAGCCTTCCCATCCGGTACTTATCCCACAATTCACATTAAGATCAGTTTTTCCAGACTGACAGTGTTCATTTTCATCAGCAACATTCTCAGTAGTTCCTCCCAGCAGGGATAACACACGCCTATATCTGCAATACTGGTTCCGTTGGTCTAGTTAAGAGATTAAAAAGGATCTCAATAAAAGTGCAGATGGTTATAGGTGTGGGCTTTACTGGGGAAAAAAAGAACCAGAAGATGTTGCAAGAAGCAACACGCAAGGATGGTGACAGAAGACAAACGATGTATTTATGAAAGGCGCAGCGAAGAAGTGTAGCTACCTCCTCCTTAACTCACAATACAAGAAAATACATGCAATCAACTGCACTTGGTAATTAAGAATATAAACACACCTTAAATCACAGATGTTTACATACAAAACAATAATAAAATCAGAACTTGTTCTTATCTCTTCAGTATAACATTGCTAGTGGAGACCTCAATCACTGAATAAAGGCCATCTTTGTGCAGGTGTTTATAATGCTCCTGTCAGTGATCACAGCTCGGTACAGCACATTTTTCCAAGGTATCTCTAACACAAAATGAAGCCAACAAGCCCATTACGAAGTTACAGCAACTGTATGCTGAATGTTGGTGGCTACTCCTAAAGGGGGCAACTGAGCCTACGCTATGGACAACACAGAAGCACTGCTGAGGAATCCATCTAACCCACCTACAGCTTACACCTGCACAAACCAAGGTGCATGGAAGGCTTTTTGTGATGCCAAATACCTGATATGACACCTGTAGCAAAGTGTAACCATCCCAGCAGCTACAGCGAGGCACACAGCGTGCATTCTGAGAACAGCTTTGCAGCACAGAGGGATCCAGTCCAGCAAACGGACAGGAGGAATCCTGCCAGCTTCACAGCCCTGTGACAGCACCAACTGCCACACACAGCCCTGCACAGCTCTTTCATTGAAGTATAGCTTTCCTTAGCTGACATCAAAACATGCACATTTCACCCAGAGCACTAAAGCACTACCCAGCTGCATGCAAGGCTGCACCTCCATCATTAAAAATAGGCAAACGTGAGACCGTTGTTAGAAGTGTAAGCAGTAAAACACACAGCTGAGCACATGAGTGTTGGGCAGGTTCCGTCCAAACAGCACTGGGCCTTTGCTCCTTCTGCAGCCCCAGCCAACAGCTCTCTGTGCGATGTGACAGAAACCTCAGAACTAAAGGCACGTCAGTGAGCTCAGACACAACAAGCACAGCGCACAGGGATGGATGGAGGCCTCGCGGCCTGCGCTGCTCCCAGCCCAACACACAGCAAAGCTCTAGGCTCCTGCAATCCCCCCTGAAGAGCAGCAAACAACCTCAGCCTCTGCTGCACCTCCGGACACGCAGCCTAAAGCAGCGTTCATCCCCAGCCCAGGGAAACGCACAGGGGCCACGCGTGTGGGCTGTGGGGAAGAAGCAGCAGCGATGAGCTCCAAAGGCACAGAACAAAAATCCCTGCAGGCTCTCCAGGTCTGTAAAGTGCAAGGAAGGGCCTCCGCAGCCGATGGGATGGAAGTGCGGATGGAAGTGCTCCTGCACACGCAGTGCCGTCTCCACGCTCAGCACGCACCAAGGTCACCAGCCGACACGTAACTCCGCGCTTTGAACGAGAATACCCCGACTGTTACAGAACCGTAAGGAACGACTCTGGACGGTACCGCTGAGCGAAATCAGAAGGCGGCCGAAGCGCCGAAGCGCCGCAGCCCCCAGCCCAGCCCGGCAGCACCCAGCACCGCACCGCTCTGGGCTGCTCCGGCCGCGATCCCCGGCAGCACCAAAACACGGAGCTCCGCGGGCTGAGCGCCGGGCCGGGCCGCGCCAGGACAAGGCGACCGCCCTCCGCCTCCGCGCCTCCCGCAGGAGCCGCTCTCTCTCTCCGTCCCTCCCGCTCCGCTCTCCCCGCACGCATCCCATCGTCACCGGGCGATGCGCCCCGCCGCCGCCGCCGCACAGCGCGACCCCCGCGGGCGGGGCCGCCTCAGGAAGCCGAGCGCGGCCGCGAGGGCAGCGCCGCCGCGAAGCCGAGCCCGGACCGCCGCCCGCCCCGCGATCCCCCCCCGGACCGCCGGAAGGAGCCGGGCAGCCCCCCCGGGCCTCTCCTCACCACGAGTACGTCTGCTCCGCCATGGCTGCGGCGGCCGGCCGGGCCCCGCGCTCCTCCTCCGCCGCCTCCTCCCGCGCCGGGCAGCTCCGGGGCTCAGTGGCGGCCCCGCTGCGGCTCGCGGCCCAACATGGCGGCGGCGGCGGCCGCGAGGAGGGAGGGGAGCGAAGGGGGGGTCCGCAGCCGGGCGGGGAGGGGATGGCGGAGCGGGCGATGGTGGTGGCGGCGGCGGGGCGAGGCGGCGCTTCAGCAGCCGCGACGCGGAGCCGCGCTCGGGCGCCGGCTGGGCCTCATGGCCGGCGAGGCGGCGGCGGCGGCAGCGAGGGGCGGGCCGGGGGCGGGCGGCGGCTGCCGGGCCGGGCCAGGCCGCGCCGCGAACCCGCGCTCGCGCTCGCGCACGGCGGAGGCGGAGCCCGCGTGGGGGCGGGCGGTGCGCGGCATCACGTGCCCACAACACGCTCACGTGCCGCCGCCGCGCGCACGCGCGGGGAGAGAGCTCGAGGCCGCGGGAGGTGGTGGTGGTTGTGGTTGTCGGGCCCGGCCGCGCCGCGACTGTGCGGGCGGGCAGGTAATAGTGAAGGCTGGGAAAGGGGCGGGGAGCCGGGTTTGACCTGCCCGAGAAAGGGCTGTGCTGAGCTCTGGAGCTAAGGATGGGCTTTGTGCCGAGGCTTTGGGTTGTGCCGAAATACAAAGGGTCCGGTAAGGTGGCTCTTAAATTCGAGCATTAGACGAAGCGTGAATTTTCTCTCGGCTGTGCCTTGGCTCCAGCTCTGCTCGGTCGGTTTCCCCATCAGCAAAGAGGGAACCGCGGTGCGCGCACACGTCGCACGGAGGGAACGCCTGGCCCCTCGCTTCAGCTGCTTTCAGTAAGTTGGTGCTGCGCCTTGGAGGCTTCTCTGCTCCGTTTGTATTCGAAACTGTGCTGCTCTGGAAGTGGAAGGAAGTCGTATTCTCCCCGTTCTGCTTTCTGTAGGGTTCTTGCAGTGGTCCCACAGCTTTGGGATGCTGTCACACAGCTCTGTGCCTCGCGGGCAGGAAGGAGTTCAGAGCTGCTGACATGATCAACGCTAAGAAAAATCCGCTTGAAATTGGATTTATCAGCTAGGGGGGAATACCAAAAGCACGGTAACCAACAGGCTCACTGGCTCCCCTGTGGGTGCACCGTTAGATAGGAGTCCCAGCATCTCCTCCCAGCCCGGCTCAGGTTGAGTTACCTTGCGAGATGTTCTCCTCTCTTTGACCGCCTCTCTTTGCTCCCACAGCTCGCCCACCACCCCGCTGCCCATCTCTGTAGGCATTCAACTCTGCCGTGTGGTGCACGGACAGCAGGATGAGTCACAGAGCCTTGAGCTGGAGGGAGCAGTGCCGAGCTGACCCTTCTGGTGGAAGTCATCGTTTTTCCTCCCCCCCTTCCTCCATCTCAAATTAGAAAATAAAACAAGCTCGAATTTCTGGAGAAATCCCCTTGCTTTTCCTTCCTTGTCCCAGCAATGCAACATTTAGTAACAATTAGAAAGCTGACAAATAATTTGAAATCTTCGCTCTGCTGTGATGCAATCCCAGGGTAAGGATATTCATCCCTTTTCAGTGATTATGATACAATGAATGCAAAAGAAAAAACCTCTCCCATCTTTTGAATCAACACAGAGGAAGATAAACAAGTGTTTCAACCTTGTCTTGATACTCAACATTTTTTTCCCCCCCGGAGACGTTGTAAAACAGAGATTGGTATCTATAAAGCAACAGTATTCCTGTTTATTGAAACGCTTCCAATTTCTATCTTGCAAAATTTACAGCACATTAATTTGACACAAGTGATTTTTAGCTGATGAGCTATTGAAGTATAATTTTTTTTCCAGCATCTCAGGGTTGGTGCATAAACTACTACATGATTTTGCAAGCTTGGTCTATCATTACGTTAGAGTAGCTGGATGAATTCAAGGAGAAATGTGTTCCTCCTTGCAGACCCAGCACCTGTGTTACTCTAAAGGGGAGCACAGCCTGCATCCCCCCAGATAATTTTCTCATAATCTCTTTTGTATGTGCTTGCTTTGGACCTACAGGGGAGCTTTACTCTGAATTTCAGTGAGAATGTACTCTGACATTACAAAGCCCTTCCAAAACCGCTGTTCTGTCTGGTGTCTTTGATATAGACTGATGCACTGCTTTGACCTGTCAAAGTATTTCAAAACTAGCAGCATCCAAAAATATTGTATTTTCTTTTATGTAGCTCTCAGAGCACAGATGGGAAAGTATGTGGAGAATCAGATCAAAGGACTGGCTGCAAAGTCCTCACCTCCTAAGGGCTTAAATGGCGTTATCCAACTCTGCCTTTATGCCTTTATAATGGAGGTGGAAAGAGAGCCAGAATAGATTCATGTAGATTCACTTCACCTTTCAGGAGAGGACATAATAAGTAAAGCTGTCAACCCTGCATGGCTTTGGGAGGAACAAATGGCATGGAAATAAGTAAAAAAGGAATGAAAAAAATGAAGAGATCCAGTTTTGACAGTATAGCTCAGAGCTATGCTAGGCTATTCTGCTTGTAAGATCCTCATGGGATTCCCCTTGATAAAAAATAATTAAAACGTGCTCTGACCAGTATGCGACATGATTCTCTTCACTACCACCTAGTGGGAAACTCCTTCATTAACTGAGCTCTTCAGCTGTTCCTATTCTCAAACATCCTCACCCTGATGATGGAGGCTGTCTGTATGTGAAGGGGGAACTGACAGATGAATGAGAAGGACACTGTCCTGATTCTCTGTACCAGAATAAGAATTGTAAAGAGGGAGATCACCTCTAATTTAAAGCCATTGGGTCCTAAGGCATTTTCACACCAGAACTCCCCGCTCTGCATCTGCTGTAGTTCTTAATGGCTGCTACAGTTCAGCCTCAGCATCACCGACAATCCCAAAGTTTAAACACAGCCTTTGATCATAAAGAGCAAAACATTCATTTTTCTGAATGCAACTGCATCCTGCCAGTAGTGATAATGAGGAACTTGTTAGGCTGTTCCTGTGTCTCAGTTACAACAGAGCATTGCCCTCTAAAAATTTTCTGATTGTACTCTTACTTGTAATTGAAAGTAGGAAGGAGGAAAAAAAAACAACAACAAAATAAAAACTAACTTTCCTTTTTTGTAAAGTCATTTTTTCAGTTATGTTACTATTCATATTTACAACAAATATTACTCAATTAAAGCATTAAATGTGTATATATTGGGAACATTAACACCATGTATCTGAGTCCTTTCCCACTGAGATACCCAGGGTTTGCACCAACACTGAAATCTGACCCTCTGGAAACAACACAAACAGCAATTACCTTGGATTGTTCACAGTCCTGGGTACCACTTGGGACTGAGCTCCCAGGGCACAAATTAGAATCAGTTTTGTCATTTGCATTCTTTTTTCTCCAACCGTGGAAATAGGAGCAAACACTGTAATAATAACTCTCACATTTCACAGGGGTGATGTTAAATGCCATTCAGGCCAATGAAGCATTTCGCACTCTCAGCAGGAAGAAGAGTAAAATGGTAAAGAATTACTAGGAGAACCACTTCTCTGCATTTCTTCCACTAGTGGTAATGTTCCCACCGCATTCACAGACCCATACAAGCTCGCTCTGCGAGCATTTCTGTCATAGAAATAGTTAGATTTCTTTCTTCCCTTTTGTGTTCCTTGAAGTCACATTGGGCTGCCTTTATCTTAGCTAATTACTGTATTTTTTCATCAGGAACTCTTAAGGATGGATATAACTGAACACATGAAAACAAAGGTAACAGTCGTACTGATACTAGAATTCAGGCTTTGGGAGTCTATTGTCTGCTCTCCGGTCTGTTCACAGGACCCTACTGTCTATTACTTGGGTTTTTCCCTGGTGTAATAAGGAGAATACAGACTAATAAGTCTAAATAATAAGAAAATCCTACTGTATATTCTACTATATACCCATTTATACTTTCATGCAGCGGCTGCCAGTATTAAGTAATCCACAGTTCAATTACTCTATTAAATGCAGCAGAGAAAGATTATGTTGGAACAGTTAATGGAGGAAGTGGACACATCCTTACCTAAAATGGCCTAGACTGTCTGTACTTCAGGAAAAATGAAGAAAAACATAACTGAAAAACATATAACAGTGCAAAGCATTCAAGCATGTTTAAAGAGTCTTTACTATCATAGAATGGAATCGTAGAATGGCCTGGGTTGAAAAGGACCACAATGATCATCTAGTTTCAACCCCCCTGCTACGTGCTGGGAAATTATGTTTATTCTTTGTTTGCCATTAAAATAAAATAGAAATCTGACTTTTTGTGATTACTAATTGATATGTTTCTCAAATGTGCATCTAAACCAATCTGTTAATAAAACATTATTCACAAGCCTGCTGCTACTGCTGGCCAGTTTAGTGTAGTAGAGCTGCTTATGTCTTATCGTTGAAGCACTGAATTTAAGGAAAAGCAAGCAATTTTGCAGCAAGAAATTTAAAAGCAGATACTGCAAACAAGAGAAGAATGAGCAAAATCATTCAGTATTTCCAAACTTGAAGAGCTGGCCCTGCCAAAACCACCAGGATCACATCAGTCTGAGTAATTTAAGAATCAAGTCACGGCCCAGCAAATTGTTGCAATTAAGGAAATCAACACATACTAAACACTGGTAATAAATGAAAGTGAGTATAGCAAAACAAACTCCTTTCAAATACTCATTCTCAATGCAAAATCTGTGAGGTGCAATTTAGCTACAGAAGTATATTGTTTGGGTTATGGCACTCTACTGTTTACTTTCTGCTCTGCTACTAGAACTGGAATCCAGCCTTAAAGCTTTGCTGTTACCCACCTTGGCCTCTGCTATCCTTAATACCTCACACCTCCCAGCAGCATGTTATGGAAATGGTAAAAACCTGAGAAATACCATATTGCAATCTGTTGTGTCAGTGCACAAAATAGGAGTGCTAGGTAATACATGGCAGCAGTCTCCTCTCTTTTTTCCAAGTGCACGGTCTGATTGCTCATAATTTGGAACTCTGAAGAAACACTATAAAGATCACTAGTTTTCCTGCACTGGAGAACTGGAGAACCTGAAATACTGAACAGAGCCTCAAAGCATTCACTAACACGGGCTGGTGAGCTACAGTGAAGGTAAAGGTGATGAGGGAGTTGTTTAAAGAACACTTATTTCTTTCTTCTTTTCTTTGTTGTTTATGTGCCTGTAGCTTAGAATGTTAAAGTGATTGAGAAGACTTACCTCCTTTCCAGCACTTGAATAGATTCCATATTCAGCTCAGGATTCTCCACGTGGCATCCAGCCGTAGCATTCAGTGAGGTCCCAACCTACAAGCAGACGTTCATTTCGTGGTTCTCACAGTCTTCAAATCCCACTGGCTTCAAGAGAGGCTGTTCTAAAAGCCTCTGCAGCTGCAGGGTGCACAGAATCAAGGCAGAAGGCTTCTGGGTGTATAAGGAATCCTTGAAACCACACAATATAGGCAGATCATTTGTTGCTACGTTTTCTTCTCTTTACAGTTCCCTTGGCAGACTGATGGTTATTTTTGAACTCGGGGCTGTGTCCCCCCTCACCCCCAAAGCACACAACAAGCACGTACACTCACAGAACTCAGAGCAGGCAACCTTTTAAATAAGAACAGTGATAACAGTCTCCATCTTAGTTTAAATAAAAGAAATCATCATACCACAGAAAAAGATAAATAAGTAACGTTGTGTAACAGAATCTTCTCTGCCATTCATTGCAGGAGACCCCCAATCTGTTGTCTTCACTCTTAAAATCCTTGAATTCTAAGGATGCATTACGAATAAACTATGTATTGTGGTTGGATGCTGTAACTGCAATGCACAATTACTACTATTGGCTATGTCTTCTAGGGTGGGGTGGGGATGAGCAAAATTGTAATTGGGAGTAAAACGCACACAAATTGTATCAAAGCATCAGTAGGAGAATCTCAAATCTCACCGCTTCTTAAATGCTCTTTTTGTATTACAATAAACATGAATCTTTGAAACTAAAAGACATCTTTTTATGTGTTCACACTGGAGTTTCTTACATTGTTTTAACGTGGACTCCAAAAGGTTACTTCTTTTTAGCCTTCTGTAGCCATCTGAGCTGTTTTAACATGCTGCAGCAAGGGGAACGGGTGGTACCCTGGGTGTAGATGCCATCTGAAACAAAAGGTGACAGTTAGCAACAGCCCTGGCTGGGAAGGTCAGCCCAGCAGCCCAAGCACATCTTGCTGAGCCTAGAGGAAGGAGGGGGGTCTGATCTGAAAAACACTCTGTCCTTCAGCTGCTGACTTGGCCCCTTGTCACAGGCACCTCGAGAGCATAAAGGAGGAATAGGAGCCCAAGCCATTCCGAGCACTGTGTTGGAATACTTATTGCTTTTGAGACAGTTCTGTTGGGCTCCCCTTCGCTTGGGCTTGGTGGAAGTGATATAAAACAAGGCGAGTGGCTGTCCATAGGAAACTTCCACTAAAACAACAGTTCTAAGTCCTCCTGTTGATCACATAAGAAGGAACCATTTACAAGATACTCACGCAACATCAAGTCCATGCCAAGTTATTTCCTAATTCAGCCATTCAAAATGGATAAAATCATTCATATATTTTCAGACTGGAAAATATCATCTAATAAAGATTCCATGAGAATTGCCTTAAATTATTCTAGTGAAGTTACAGAGCATGTTTTCAGGATTCAAACAACAGGTGGGAGTAGAACATTACAGCAGGGTTGGTATCAAGAGACTTAGGTGATAAATGGGAGCCAAAGCTGCCCAGAGCACTTCTCAGAAGCAGGGCAGCTGCAGATAGGGATTCTCAGCATGTACCAACACCCAGGATTAGTCCTTACCATGTGCTTGAATCACAAGCCCAATTGGGCAAGCAGTATCTGAATTATGTGCCCACACAGCTTTTTCTCATCAATTCAGCAATAAACATAGCAAGTTCTAATGATGGTGCTATGTTTGCATATTTAGATACCCAGCAAGCCAAAGGCAAAAGCAAAAAAAATCATTTAAGACTCAGTGCTCTGCCACAGAAATCAGCAGGAGCTCCAGAACATCCTGTGGGTCTTGGGAACACTCAAACCAACCCAGTGGTCACTCGTCTCTACTGGAGGGCTGTACAAAGGCAAACCAAGCTGCCGAGGCAGTATTTTTGCAGCCCAAAGTTCTCAGCAAGGGCTGAGAGTGGCTCAGCCCACCACAGCTAAAGTCAGAGTAGGCTCTGCAACCTTCCAACATTGGCGAATGCAACCCTTCCTTGTAGGTACTCTATCTCTTCCTTCTCTAAAATGAATGGGGCCAAAAGTAAGTCTTGTTTTTCCACTCTTGTTCTCTTAGTTTTCTTTCCATAGCTTACTTTTCCATGCTGGCAGACCTTCTATCCCTTCATTTTCCTCTCTCCGCTTCCCTCCCTTTCCCCCTCCCCCTGCTTTCTCTCCCTCTGCACTTTGTGAACTGCTGCTGCAGTGCTGAAGTCCAAAGTTCAGTAACTTGCTAAGCACACAGATAAATATGAACCTTGGAGAATTTACCAATGTAAACAGATAGCCAAGGGTCCCTTTATCAGCACTGGCTCAGGACAGTCGTGGGGGGTCCGAAGTGGCTCAATTTTGTATTTTGTTTTTTTTGGGGGGGTGTAAAGGCGGGAGGCTGCGCTGTGCCCGCTGCTGACAGTCGGGCGTGTTACCTCAGGAACATGGTGTAGGGAAGCTGGAAGCAGGATAACGTGGAACTCAAAACCCAAGGAACACCAGCCTGAAGACCATGGTCTCGAAGCTGAGCCATCTTCAAGTGGAGCTGCTGGGAGCGCTGCTGGAGTCGGGGCTAACCAAGGAGACCCTGATCAAGGCACTGAGCGAAGTGGAACCCTACGTGCTCCAGAGTGAAAGTCAGCATGCTATCAATGCCCTGCAGACAGAGAAAGGGGAGTCCTGCCCCGAAATCCCCAATCTCCCCAATGGAATGGGGGAAACCAGGTTGTCAGAAGATGAAACCTCTGATGACGGGGAGGAATTTACCCCTCCGATAATGAAGGAGCTGGAAAACTTGAGCCCTGAGGAGGCTGCTCACCAGAAGGCTGTGGTGGAAAGACTATTACAGTAAGGAAATAATTTGCTGCTCCTCTTTGCTGCTCTTTCTTGCATTCTCCCGCTAAGTCTCTTTTTCTTACCTTTTATGCTCAGCGTGCTCACAACTGATCTAGCTGCAGAGTTCCCATCCATGCCCAACTATCCCCCAGAACACTCCCCATACTCTTACAGATGCTCAAACTTTCTCTCTTTTAATTTCACTTCAAATGCATAAAGGGAGCCACAGAGCCTGATTACGAGTTTGAAACGCTTGTATCATCAGGCTTGAGAACAATTCATGGGCTGCATAAATTGCATCTCTGACTAAACGTTAGTTTCTGCCATTTATACTTTTATAGGATTCAAAATTTCAGTCATCAAGGAAAAAAAAAAATATCTGGTCACACTTTTAACAGGTTTTTAGCATCATATTAGCCAGTGACTTTATGGTAAAGTGAAGCTGTGAAGTTTTCCCTGCTAATTTTAAGGCGATAAATATTTTTTAACTTTACTGCTCTTTGAAGTATTGACAGTCAAAGACAATCCAAGGGAACCTCTCATCCCACGAGTGCTTAGTTATCCTGACTTAAGTGGAAATTTTCTTGTAGAAAGAACACAAATCAAATACCTGCAGTGAGGCAGAACCCACTGCTTCTACCGTCCACTCACTGTCACAGCTATAAAGTACATATGCAGCAACAACTGCAGGTTCTACACCAACACTATTTTGCATACACACATTTTTAATACCAAAAGGCAGGCAGAGCTCCCTAACCAGTAAGTCTTATGACAGAGAAACATTCACTGGGATTACCATTTGGCATTCTTCATGGGACAGTATTTCTGTGGGTAAAGAGATTTGCCCAACAAGGATCATGTCCATCCAAGCAATCTAGAACCCCAGAAGCAGAATCTGCCCATCTGTTTTGGGGGGTGGACATTCTGAAATCTCAAGCTGACAGAAAATCCAAGACATAGCAGTGAGCTGCACCTAAAATCTTCATTAAAACTGAAAACCCAGTTCGAGAATTTCTCAGGCATTGCTGTCTCCCTCCTCTTCACTTGCAAACAAAATAAATATTAAAGGTAACAACAAGAAGCGAAACATCAAATCCCACCAGAAAGGCCAAAGCCAGAAAAACAGCAGCTCAGAGTTAGCACTCACCATAAATACTTAGGAGATGGAAGATGGCGGACTGGAGCTGTGACAGCTGCATCCAACAGAGGTAAATTCACTGGATCAGCTCTTACCCGGGTGGGGAAAGCACTCCCAATAATTCAGTTTTCTTTTTGGGCCAGTCTCTCTTTCTTCTCTTCTGCTCTTCCATCTCTGTTACACCTTTTAGCCTCCTTTGTTCCCCTTACCTCTCTCCCCCTCATTCTTCAGACCTATTCCCTCTTCTCTCCTCAGTTTTGTCTCTGCTGCCAATCCTCCCCTTTTGATGTCTTCCTAGCCAATTTTTCTCTCCTTTCCACACATTTCCTTCCCCTCATCCTTGCCTCCTTCTCGTCTCCCTGAGACTGCGTACAGGTCTTGGGGTAGTTTGAGACCAGTGGCACCGGGCGGGCCCTGGCTAGTTACTAATTATCCAATGGCTTTATTATTTCTCTTTTGTCTTATAAATTTATAGATGAAAAGCCCCTGATAAGCTTTTTGATCATTAACTTCCGATCAGGTATCTCTCCACAAGGGAGACCATGGAAGCTGAAGAGGAGCTCCTGGCTTTGCCCCATTTTCTTTAATGAATGGGTGAAGCAGGACTTCAGTGCTATCGCTTGTGATCTGAGAACAGGCTCACGTATGGAGGGAATTCCTTCCTCCCAACTTCACTTTAGCACAATTTCTGGTTTCTGATCATCTCTGCCTTCCTAGGTGCTTGCTACTGTTTTTTCCTGTGCATATTATCAGTGCTCAGCTCAAGCACAACTTCCCTTGCAAACCTGTGACATTAATGCTTTCTGGCCAACAGTCTCACATCTCTCTGCAAACAGTCAGTTGAGTAATATTCCCCTTTTACAGAGATTCTGCGACTTACCTAAAACCCTAAGAGGGTAGAGAAAAGGATAGGTGAGAACCAGAGTCTCCTAAGCCTTACCCTGAGTTGTAATTGCAAAGCTTTGTTCTGAACCTCAGAGCTCTCATTCATCAATCCCAAGTACCACAGGACAGAGCAATGCACCAGGAGTCCAAAAAGATAGAATGTATTTATGGAGGAATATAATAGATTAAAACTATTCAAGGTGAAGTGAAAACACTAGGAAGTCTGTATTGTCAAGTATCGCATTATATAGAACTTTGATCAGAAAATACATTCAAAGCTATGTTATGTCTGAGAATCTATTCCAACTATCTGAACCAATTTCAGGGTTTGATAATTTCTAAGCAGTTGTTGCTTACTAAAGCCTTTTTCTTTGTTTTTACAAATAAACCTTTCCATTAACAGAGGCCAAAAGGTAACGTCCTTAAAATAATATTGTAATTACAGACAGGACAGAAGAATCTGTAATAGGAATTACTCTATAATAGAAATTACTTCTAGCAATGAATAGAAGGAAGGAAGGCAAGAAATCTCCAAGCCCAGGTATTCCCAGTAGAACTTCAATGATTGCAAAACTACTTATTTCAGCATCTACACAAGGATTTCACGTCAAGAAATCAGATGGAGGCTCTTTTGCCTTTAGAAAGAACTTTCTTCAGGCTAACAATCCCTGGTCTAATATCGTAGACCACATTTTAACAGAGAGATTGACTTGTGGGCAGCTACAGGCAATACAAGACAGTCTTTGTGGTAATTGCAGGTATTACTCGTTAAGTAGTACCAGAGGGAGTCCATTGCTAGGCTTTCCAGGAGATGGAAAGGAAAAGTGACAGCACTAAGAGACCCAACACATCCTCACAGGACCACTGAAGTTGGAAGCGTGGTTTTAAAAGCACAGAACAAAGCTGAGTAAGCTAGGAATTAGACAAGAAGCTGCAACACAACTGGGTGATCCTATGGGCATCTATTACATTTTGTCCCTGCAGAAAACAACTGATAAAGGCAGTTCAGATTGACGCTTCTGTAGTGAGGAATTGACATTTCATCCCTAAATGCCTCATTGATCTTCCACAAATTTGCAATCTGAGCAACATCCCTTCTAGATCACCCTACAGAGAGAAAGAACGGCCTGGTATTACCGACAGAAGGCAAGAGAGAGGCGTCCTTGGGAGCAGGGACAGATCGTGTTACTGCACGGCCAGAGAATGGCGAGAGGTTTAGCAGCAGTTCACCTGTAGGGCAAGGAGCAAAATTCCATTAGGAAAGAGAGAAATTGAGATAAGCAACAGGTTTCCCCTAGAGGCAGGGTCAAAAGCATGCCTTCCTTGAGGAAAAAAAGAAAGGCGATGATAAAGAGTCAATATCTTCCTCACGTAAACTGTCTTCGAGTTGCTGTAACTGGGGAAAGCTGAGATGAAGCTGCCACACCCCTTCCATTTCCACATATAAACCAAGATGAGGTGAACCAGGCCAAGTTCATCAGAAAGGAACCCTGTCGATGGTCTTACCTTCCCTGCTCTCTGCCCAGCACGGCTCCAGGTGTGCACTGGCATCAGTGAGGGCTGTCTAGCAGGCTCCAGAGGAAAGGCACAGAGCACGGCGCTGAGAAATTCACAGCTCTGAACCTCTGCATAAGTGAGCTCTGGTCCAAACGGCAATTCAGAACCTGCAAAGGATTCTCTTGCCTGAGAATCTGAGAACAAGAAAGAAGGAAAGGAGAAATAGGGGGAAAAAATTGGGGAAGAAGAAGGGAAAGAAAGGAACAAAGGAAAAAGAAGGAAAAGTCAAGAAGAGTGAAGGAAGGAGAATGTCCCCCGAATGTTACATCTCCAGCTCTCTGGAATGGGTTTTCTTTAATGCTAACAACTTGATATTTACTTTCCATTTAAATTTGAGATGTTGCTATAAATTATCAACCAGCCTCTTGTTCCCTTTGAGTTTATAACTAACTACCTGGGTTACTTATTGTTCAGGTAACAAAAGGGAGGTGAAAACGCCCTTAAAAAGTGACCTCAAAACTAAGAAAATGGGAAGTTGGAATGGAGAGAAGACCCAGGCCCCTGTGGCTGAGATGAGTCAGGGAGAGTGGCCATGCTCAGAAGCTGAAAGCAGGACAGTGAGATTTGGGAAGTAAGCATTACGTGGGAACAACTTCCAGGAAGAACTTAACATCTCCAAAACAAGAATGGGATGGGGAGGTAGCTTCTATTTTGGAAGAATGAAGATAAAAAAAAGCAGAAAACGAGCTTGCAGGTAGAAGAGAACTTGAGTGAGGCACACCCAGTTCTAACTCACTGTGGAAGTGAGATTTTAGCACATCTACAACAGGAAAACTGACAGTCAGTGACAGTCCTACCACTGGTGAAGGAATTAAGTTTACCTTATGAACTGTGTGACAATGATGCAGACTCCGCAGGTGGAACTGAGCATCTGGGCAACAGCTCATTTCAGGGTTCAGCTGAGCAGCTGCCATTGCTTATTCTGTGATGTAGTCCAGGGCCAAAATAAATTGTGCACTGACATTACAGCCCGTGTTTTGATGATGTACAGAGTAGTTTGGATTACATACAACTTTTTATGAAATTATACTGTGGTAAGACTTCCCTGCAGCATTTTCCCTTACAGAACCCTCTCTGCTTTGTCTCAAAATAAAACAAACAAACAGAAAAGAAAGCACAAGGCTTTGAACTACTGTGAAAAAGAGACTCTCAGATTCTTCCTGCTTTGTTCCTACAACAAAGAAGCAAGGATCTTGACAGGGAAGACAGAAGTGACTCACCATCAGCCTGCAGGAAGGAAATCAATATGTAACAGTGGTTTCCATCAGTAATGACACAGTCCCTCCTTTCCCCATCTGAGCCAGAGCTCAAATCTAAGAGAAGAGATTACAAGTTTGAGCCTTCTCTGTGTAGAGACGTGTGTAACAAATTCAAGGCACATGTGCTGGCTAGAATATATCACAAATACTGAGGGAGGAAAGACATTGAAGATGGAAAAGCTCTGTAAGTTCAGCCCAATTTGAGGCTTCTGAAAAGACAAAAGATAGTTAAGGGAGTAGGCTAGAAGATTGAAGCTCTATAAGCAAGTGTACCATCATATGTATGTACCATCATAAAGAGAAGCAAATGGTCCTAATTTAAGAAAACAGATTCTTCAGAGAGCTGTAACCAACACTGCTTCTGCCATACATACAACGGCAGCAGAGCTTGCTCCTTGGACTACCCAGCCACTGTGAAAGGCTGTGAAGGGAACAGAGATAAGGGTATTTGCACTGAGAGAACAGGTGTGGACTTTGTCCTGCTTATCACTTTGCAGCCTCTGGCAACCTACTGAATCAACAAAGCCTCCAACAGTACAGCTGTTGCCAGTTGCTCAGATCTCTGTATTCTTGCTACACATCACCCACAATATTAGAAATATTTTTTCATCCCTGTTGCTCCTTTGATGCTGGTGTTAGATGCAACACCATTGTACTTCTACAACATGCAAACCTTCTCCACCAAATATCCTGCATACAAAAACAGAAGGATGCTTTGTTAAAACTGAACCAGAATCTTTGCCATAGAGAGGCCCCTGAATTGATTGGTTCTAGACTGCCTGTTTTCCCATCTTCCTATTTTTACTGTAATTTTCAGCCTCAGTGAAACTGACAAACACAAAGAAGTCACAGTCAAAGTCACATTGTCTATTCTCACAAATTCATAGAATGCCTCAGCTTGGAAGGGACTTTAAAGATCATCTAGCTTTAACTCCCCCGCTGTGGGCAAAGCACCCAATAGATCAGGCTGGGCCCCATCCAAACTGGCACTGAACACCTCCTTAGGAACAGCTGTGGATATTTTCATTAGAGGTCTTAATCAGAGATTCACGTTCATTATAAAATCCCAATTCAGATTAGCTTCAAGTTTTCCTCCAGCTGTTACCCCAAAGGAGGGTGGCAATAGGAGGAATTAATAGGTTGCCTGTTCTTTATAGCATGTAGGAGTCTGAGTGGATCTAGATGTTAATCAGTGTGTTCACATAATGCAAGGCTGATGCACAAAATCATAACGCCAGATTGCTTGGTGTATACGTATTACATGCATAGCTGTCCTGTGACAGTATGATGAAAGCCTGTTTTCATTGCCTGAATCTCTCCATGTTTCTCATCCCTGACAAGATTTAGGGCACGAGCTAGGTTCAGCATAGTAACACAGTGAATCCGCCTTGGAAAAATGAATTACACCTATCCCAAGCACTTATGCCTTAAAGAGGATAGAGAAGAAAAGGTAAGTAGAGAATGGCAAGATAGTTGTCATCTCTGAAAAACAGATACCTGTAGTCATAACATATCCAGCTGAATGCTGAGATCCAATGTCACTTCTCTCCCCACAGCATTATTTACTAGCAGCAAAAAATGCTTTATTACTTCCCAGCAGAAAGGGATGTACATTCCTTGTCTGCATCACTTGTCAGCACTTTCTATCATTTACAGATGGCCATTGCCTGAACAGAGCAGGGCAAAGCCTTGTATAAAAATAAGCACAGATGGCAAAGACTGCTGCCATGTTTTGGAAAGTTCCCCTGATAGCCAAAGATGGCTCCTTCTAAGGGGAGATCAAAGTGCCTACAGAGATCTGCTTGAAGGAAGCTAGATACATCTTTTCCACCTAATTCCTGACAGATGCTGCGCTCTGGCCACACAGAGAACAGCTCTCCTTTCTCCAGCCAGTTAACGCTCCTGCCTCACCAAATGCAGTGGTGCTGACTGATATGCATGGTGCACCTAGGGAAGCACCAGTGCACCTCCTTGCAATGCAGGTCTGCCTAGTGCAGGTGTTACAGAGAGCTCTCCTGAGAAGTATTTTCTGCTCCTTCCAGAGAGGATCCCTGGCGGGTAGCAAAGATGGTGAAATCCTACCTCCAACAGCACAACATCCCTCAGCGCGAGGTGGTGGACACTACTGGTCTGAACCAATCCCACCTCTCACAACACCTCAACAAGGGCACTCCCATGAAGACCCAAAAAAGGGCAGCCCTCTACACCTGGTACGTCCGCAAGCAGCGAGAGGTGGCCCAGCGTAAGTACAGCAGTAATTGTTCTCCAGTTTCCAACTTCATAAAAGCCCATGCTCTCCCTTGCTGATCCTTACTGCACACTTCTATCAAGGAAAAAAAATGCAGGAAAAGCCATTTCTGGAAGCAAGTTTAGAGAAATCCATGTCAGTATTCAGTAAAGTGAACCTAACTGCACATGGAAAAATGCCCTGTCACAAAACAGCCTGCGGTTACCCACTCCATCCATCACTTTACTAAAGGGATGCCAACTAACATTATTCATTTGCCATTGGAGTTTGAAATCCATCCGCATACTAAAACAGTGTACCTGATACATTACAGACATTTCTCAGGCATTTCTATCTGAGCACCAGGCAGGTACAATTTTCAACTAAAGCAACAGTTCCCCTAGCTGCAAAAAGCTATTTTTGCACTTTTGTATTGTACTTGCCATAACAAACCACTGTAGGCTATCACCTCATACTCCAGGCCCTCCCTATACAGACACCCATTGGCAACCCATCACTGCAGCATGCGCTTCTATATTCAAGAATCTACCTGGAATCTCTCATTTAACTTTGTATTCATGAGTTGCAATTAAAACGAGACTGTCAGCCTCTGGGTTGTTCCAGAGAGCAGGACCCCAATCATACTTACTCTAAAGCCTCCCACATCTGTTTTCACTTCCCCAAGGTGGGAGCTGAGATGCAGTGCATGCAAGAGAAGGGGCAGGACAATACAGTCCTGCTAGGAACATCTTGACTATTTTAGCAGATTATGGAACTTTATTTCTACCCTGTCTAGATTCAGCCCTCTGTTTTCTATGACATTTCCTCTAATAGTAAGTTCTACTGGGCCTGCTGGGCAACAAAATGGATGGAAGTACTCAAAATGCTTCCAAAAAGCAAACTCCCTTGCCCTTTTCTGCTGCAGAATTCACACATGCTGGTCAGGGGATCTTGACAGAGGAGCCCATGGGAGATGATCTGCCCACCAAGAAGGGACGAAGAAATCGCTTTAAATGGGGTCCTGCCTCACAACAGATTCTGTTCCAAGCCTATGAGAGACAGAAGAACCCCAGCAAGGAAGAGAGAGAGGCACTGGTAGAAGAGTGTAACAGGTAAAGAAGGGTGCCTGGCTCTTAAGAAGCTGTGCAGGGTCTCTGCATGCTTGGTGTGCTAAGGCCCACATGAAGCAGGGTTGTGGCATCAGCCATATTTGAATCCAGACTGGTGAGCATTCCCCGTTTGCTAAGGATGCAGTAATGCCCCACGTCTTGCTGTACCCAGCAGGATCCTTCCGTGTGGTGTGTAAGACCACAGTCACTTTGGGGTTGCACACTTACTCCATGCCTTTGACTGAGGCAGATTCAGCAAAACTCTTTTTGTGCTTTCTCTTAACAGAGCAGAATGTATTCAGAGAGGCGTTTCCCCATCTCAGGCCCAGGGTCTGGGTTCAAACCTGGTGACCGAGGTGCGAGTTTACAACTGGTTTGCCAACCGCAGGAAGGAGGAGGCTTTCCGGCACAAGCTGGCCATGGACAACTTCAGTGGGCCACAGCCCACCTCTGCTCCCCCTCTAACTCCTCACAACTCCTCCTCCCTTCAGCCGCCTCCTGCTCTCTCACCCACCAAAGTTCACGGTAAGAAGCAACCCGAGGGAGATCTGAAAGGGAGACGGCAAACCCCCCCTTGACCTGAACGTCTAGAGATGAGTGTCCACAAATGAAACTGAGCTTAGCACTTGGTGAAGTGAGTTTTAACAAAGAGTTTCCCCCTGTTGTGATGCAGGTGTGAGGTACAACCAGCAGCCAGCCAGTGAGGCAGAGTCCTCCAGCAGCAACCACCATGGGAACAGCTCCATGGTGACCACCCAAACCATCCTGCATCAGGTTTCTCCCCCTGGGCTGGAGCCCAGCCAGAACCTACTGAGCACAGACACCAAGCTGGTAAGTGATGTACATCAGAGTACTGGTGACTAGAGGGTGGTCACAGGTAGACTCTTCAGAAATGGTATTTCCTAGAACACCCTTTAAAACAATCGTATTACAGATATAGGACAACCACCTTGCACTGACTTTGCAACATGAGAACTCTTGGGATACCCGTGCACTCCGGACTGATGGGGGTGGGCATTAGGACATGGAAGCACAGGATTTCTTTAATACTAACCCAAAAAAATCTATTGTGGAAAAACAAACAAACAGAACAACCAACAACAAAAGAACACAGCTCCAAGTATGATACGATTTGATTTCCTTCCTCCCAGGAGGCTTTTTTCCTCAACTCCCTTTTCCCAGTCACACTCATCACCTCTCTCACTTGAACACTGCATATCCCAAAATAGTTGATCAGACACCAATGAGATTAACAGATCAGAGACCAGTTACACCATTGAAATATGTACTAGACATCTAGATTGCAGCAACCTACCTTCCTCAAATCAAGTTTCCGAGAGTTTTTTTAATTTAAAAAAAAAAAACAAAACAGTAACTCTTTCTACTTAACTAGCAATTGAGCATTAGGGCAACATTACTGGTCTTCTTCAGTTTGCACATGCTCCCCTGCTGTTGGCAGCAGTTTGCATTAGTGCACACTGTCCCAAGGGAAAGCTAAGTTCACTATAAATCAGCTTGATTTAAATCTCTTTTTTTCTGTTTTCTCCTCAAAGAGAAAAGTCTTTCATGAGATGCTGAAAGTCTTCTAAAGCCATCTTCTAGAACTGGTATTTGTGTGATACTCTGTCCCACCACTTAACCTGCTGGTGCTTGTTCTTACTAAATGTTCTTACAGATTTTTTCTGAGGGGGAAGGAAAAAGTACAGTATAAGTCACTGAAATTTCTCCATCAGCCAATTTATTTGAATGACCTTTTGCTGTTTCACAATATCCCAGCTACAGATCTCTAAAGGGCTTTGCAAGTTCAAACCCCGTCAGAGCACAGATAGAGGTGATGTGCTTCATTTCAGAGGTCAAGAAAACAGTCCAGTTATCAGATTTCTTGGTGACTCGAGGTCACAGCCTAAATCAGCAAGACATCCAAGCACAGAATTTGTCCTGTCCAACAGATATGCTTCCCCTCCAACAGCAAGGAACTGTTAATGTAGCCTGAAGAAAATATTTTATGAGAAGAAAAAAAAAAAAAACTAAGGAATATTTTCAGCAAGCCCTTTAAAATCTTAATCTGAAAACTCACTGGCCACAAAAAGACACTTGCTGAGAGGAAGGGAAATTATAGGCACTTCTCAGAGGAAGGGGTGAACAAGGAAAGAGGAACTCCTGGATTCTGTAATGAGCTTCCTTCCGAATTTCTCTGGGCACAGTCCTCTTCCCTCAGTTGTGAAGCAGAGGGCAAACTTTCCCTTCAAAGAGAGTGCAGTGGGACTGACCTCACCTGTGTTTGTACAGCCCTCATAGTCTTTAAGTATGAAAGAACTATAAGAGCAAGGATTTCCTCTTCATATTTCAACACCTGACCTTTGCTAGTTAATTGATGAGCATGAGACAACAGAAAGACTGCAGACAAGCAAAGGTGAAGTCTTTCTAGTTAGCAAGGGGTCAAGGGCAGGCAGGCAGAATTTGCTGACAGCTTTGGGACTTTCCACACTCAGCCTGCTGCAGATGGCTTTTCCACTGCCCTTCTCTCACACAGATCTCAGCTCCTGGAGGAACTCTGCCCCCCGTCAGCACCCTGACTGCCCTGCACAGCCTCGAGCAAAACCCCCACGCGCTGGGCCAGCAAACTCAGAACCTCATCATGGCCTCACTGCCTGGCGTGATGGCAATCGGAGCTGGTGAGACCTCGTCCCTGGCACCTGCATTCACCAACACCGGCGGCTCCACCCTGGTAATAGGTGAGCAGCGTGCTTGGTTGTTTGCTCTGGTAACTCTGCTCATCAGGACTCTGGTGCAGAGCTACATAGAATTACCTCCCTCACCCTCAGAGATAAAAGCACTAATTTGGCACTGAGACACCTGGGGAAACACACAAACGCTAAGGATCTTCAACTGCACTACTGACAAGTACCCGTGAAATTAAGGGACAGACATCATTCATGTTAGAATTCAGTCACACAGAAACACAAGTCTTGAGAGCAAGGGATTCTGTGATCTGTTCCTACACCAATGTTTTTTTCTACTGCTGTGCATCTTCCCAAATATAAACATAATGCCAGCTTCAAATTAAGGGAATTTAAGCATGTTCACAGTGAAAGACAAAACATCCTGCTCTACTTCCTGCAAAAAGCACATGCAGTCATCACTCCTTTTTTTAACATTTTTTTTTTTTTTTTTTACCTCAACAGTTTTTCTGGACTGCTATCAGATTTCTTTTCACTCCAGGAAAAACCTACTGCCAAAATGCATCTCATTAGAGAAAGGAGAATAAAATGTGTGCTCTCTTCTTCCTCTTTCTTCTCTGGAAGAAAGAGGTCCTGTTTGTCAACAAACATGAACTAATTTCCACGTCCCAATTTATAGCCAAGATTATGATATTGATTCCAATTCTGTGCAAGCCAAGAAGAAGAATAATTAGAAGAGATTTCCACAGTGTTAACATTCTCTCAGTGCTAGAGAGGCTTGATGAAGAGGGTGTAGTAGGAACATACCCTATATATCCAGGAATATGGTATAGACAGAGATGAGTACTGACGAGTGAAACCTTCTGCCTTTCTCACTGGTTCAAATTCCAGAATTCAGCAGCCCAAACAAAATGAGCTTAAGCTTCATTCCATGTGGCTGGGCAGCTACAGCATCGTCATCTATTACCTACAACTTAATATAAAAGGAAAGAATAAAGGAATGAGACACTGAGATGATGCTCTGAGTTCACTTCTGAGCGAGGACTCCCCAGTGGAAATCTACATCATGTTATCACTTAAGTGGAAAGCGATCTGTACAGGTACAACAGGAGGCACTGCAGGAACAAACACGGGAAGTCGGAGAGCTTTTTATAGTACCTGTCTGCATTATTCCTTTTGCACTTACCTGCTTCATTTTCACAGGCATGAAATCTACTCCCAGTCACAGTGAACAAAGGGATTTCCTGCAAAGCAGAATCTGATCCCACTGCTCCGACAGACCTGCTGTGACTGCTTCAGAGGTTCCTGTTGCAGAGCAGCCGCTCCTCCCATAGCATGCAGCGCCGCTGTCATCACTCCTTGTTTTTCAGGCCTTACTTCAACCCAGCCCCAGAGTGTACCTGTGATAAACAGCATGGGGAGCAGCCTCACCACCCTGCAGCCAGTCCAGTTCTCCCAGCAGCTGCACCCGTCCTACCAGCAGCCCCTCATGCAGCAGGTCCAGAGCCACATCAACCAGAGCCCCTTCATGGCTACCATGGCCCAGATACAGAACCCCCACGGTGAGAGTGCAAACTCATTTGCTCATACAAAACAAAACACTTTGTTCTGGAGCATTTGCTGGCTCTGAAACTTAATTGCTATAATTATGAAATTATTTTCCTCTTGCATTCATCCTCTTGTCCCTCAGTTCCCAGTATTTCAGAGACAGGCAGCAGGTCTGCACACACAAAGAGAGAAACTCAGCCAAACCAACCTCATGCAAAGCTCCAGCACCCACATGATCTTGGTTGTTTTTTTTTTCGTGTACAGCTCTCTACGGCCCTAAGTCTGAAGTGGCCCAATACACACACACAGGCCTCCTACCACAAACCATGGTGATAACAGATACAGCCAATCTCAGCGCCCTGACTAACCTGACACCAACTAAACAGGTAACTGCCTTAGCACGTGTCTCCCCCCACCTTACAGCTGCATCAGTCTGCTGGGAGCTCCTTACTTCTCAAAGAGCTTTTGGGTGTGTGGTCAATGCCATTCCAGCAGAATGATCTCATCTCCTTGCCTTGCTGGAGACATTAGAGCAAGCTTCTCACTGCATCATCAAGGATTTAATCTCCTTGGAAACAGCACCTGCTCATTCTTTCTAATCCTCTTCCCCCATCTCTTCCCCCTAACATCCCATGTTAATAGGGATGTAGAAACCAGGCACTGTTAACTCTTTTCTCCAGGCATTCACATCTGACTCAGAAACCCACACAGACTCTGGGATCCATACACCAGTATCACAGGCACCAGCAATACACCTACAGAACCAAGACACAACCATCCAGCACCTTCAGTCTGGTCCTCGCCTCACCTCAAGCCCTGCTGGTAAGAGGAGCAGCCACTTACTCTTAAACCACATATTGCAAATAGGTGCACGTGTGAGGAGGGGACTGCACTGTTTGTACCTAACTTCCACCTGTGCTTTTAACAGTGTCCTCCAGCAGCCTGGTGCTGTACCAGAGCTCTGACTCCACCAACAGCCACAGTCAGCTGCTGCCATCCACTCACAACGTCATTGAGACCTTCATCTCCACGCAGATGGCATCCTCCACTCAGTAACACCAAGACAACCACCCAAAGGGAGGCTGCCAGGACCAAGGCATAAGGTGCAACTCCAAATGTGTTTGCCATCATTGTCACCACTGCCTTCCACTGGAAAGAATGGTTGCTGCAGTCAGCCAACCTCCAGCCCCTACTGCCTCATAAATCCCTCATTCAGCTGCCTCCAGAAGAGATGGCTCAGGCTCAGAGCAGGAGCTATGGAACAGTGATGCCGGCACTGATAGGATCCACTGACCCCCAAAACCAAACCCAACCCCACAAGCCAGCCTAGAATGACCAGACATCCTTGTGGATGCTGAAGGAGTGCTATAAAGTCAGAGATCTGACTGGAATACAGCAAAAAATGCCAAGATGTATGTGGAACTTTGGTTCTGCTCACCTTCACTAGGTTGGACCTGTACAAACCTGCCAACACCAAAGTAAGCCATGCAGAAAAGAGAAAAATTGAGCTGTCAAAAAAGGGACTCCATCTTTAATGCACTCTCCTCCTTTGATGTAAGGAAACCTGAACTGGAATTATGAGAGATAATATCAATTTGGAGGCAAGAGTGAGAACCTAGCTTCTGACTGTGCAGTGAAAGTCACCAAGAAACTGAATCAGGAATGGCTTGGCAAAAACCTGTCAGTACAAGATCATGGACTACAAGTTGTAAACCCCTTAATTAACTACAAAATCCCAAACATTCTCAGTTCAAAATGACCTGTAAAATCATGCTATCCTAGTGGAAATGGCTTGGTTACTTTTTTTTTTTTTTTTATATATATAGCTCTGCTTTGTTTTAAATGCAGAAATTAAAGTTTAATAGCAGCAAGGAGACTTCAGCTCTCTGCATTAACCACGTGGATTCTCACTCACACATTCTGCTGAGTGACCCAAGGGTGGCATTCTCCACATGTCCCTGACACTGCACAACATCCAGTGGGGCTCCACGCTCCACAGACAGCAGTAGTTCCCTCAGTGCTCTATGACAATGTCAACTTGGATGGATTTTATAGAACACTGTTCACTCCTGCCTTCCCTGTAGGATAGATTCTGTAGTTCTTGATATGAAAATAATTCCCCTGGAGTCTAAAAGCCTTATTTGCACTAAATGAAAACTTTCTACGTACATAATTCCCCCTCTAATTCCCCTCTTCTTTATTTACTCTGAATCTTTGTATCACTGGTATGTCATACGAAAAGCCCCAGTTAACATGTTTTTGCCACTGTGACAGAGCTGTTCTTTCTACTGTGAGCAGGACAGTAGAACATGCTCAAGATTCTTAACAGATTAAGATACATGAAACAATTAAACAGTGAACTCTTTGGTCATCATACCTGGAAATTTCAGTATTGCAGATAACATAACACATAACTGTTTATGCCTGTAAGAGCTTCCTCTAGATACCACCAAGCACCAGAAATTAATTTTGGTCACTAGGTTCTCTGAGAAATTTTATCCAAGGATAATTTCCTAATCTCCCATGTGCATTACTTGCAAATCAATTTTAAACTTCCATTCAGAAACAAAAAAAACATATAAAACAAGACAAGAAATGTTATGCATTTGACATTTGAGGTGCTAGCTTCAGAACACTGAAGTTTTATCTGGCCATAAAACAAATAATTTCAGTCACGTCCAGATTACTTCCAAGCCAATTTTCTATTTCATCCATTTTTTGGATGCCAAGTGTGTTCTCCTGAGTGACAAACAGCAAGGATCTGACAGTAGGAAGGAAAACATCTTGTTTCCTTCCTGTGTTCAAAGAGCATCAGCGCACTATTTTGGTTTCTCTAATCCAGCTTTTAGGTCTCCTGAATAGAGCCAATGAATTAGATCTACTGAAACTCAACAGGAGCAGAGCATTGATCCAAATAACAGCTTGTTTCTTGGAATACTGCAGCTGAAACAAACAGATTAAGAGCTATGCTAAAAAGTACCAAAACCCACTGTGTTTCACAGACAAAAGTCATAGTGAACCAAAACATGGTCTGAAATTCAGCCACTGAGATTTAAGTATTTCCTGTACCAATTTCACAGCATTGATCAGAATCAAACAAAAAGCCATCTTCAGCCCATTTCATCTCTGCTGGGGGAACTATTTAACAGCAAGAAAGCTGCTGTCCCACAAACCTGCCAAATTAAATAAGACTAATAGTGAATAAGAATAACAAAAAAAAAAAACCAGAAAACTCTAAGAGAAATTTAGAAGGATGCAGCAGAACTGCTTGTTTTTAACAACCTCAAAATAAGCTCACTGCTATCTTTGTTTACACGCAGGGGCCCTGGAGAGGTGTGGACTACAGAGGGATCAGGAACACGGCAGGTTTCAACAGCAGATTGTTACGATAATCACAGAGGGGGAAAAAAAATGTGGGAGGGGGCAGGGACTAACATCTGGTAGATGCTTTTCACTAAATGAGTTTCCCACAGGCAAATCAAAGCGAAAAAGAAGTTGACCACCTGCTGCCACGTAAACCAAGTTCAATTCATCATACGCTTTCTCCAGGAGACAAGATTTGGTTTCAGCATGTGAGAGAACAGATCAGAAGGGATGCAGCTATGATTACACCCCTCCACCACACTGGTCTGTGTACAGTATTTAATCCTTTCACACTAGGACTGCACAAGCAGCAGCACAGATAACTGCTGTGCTAGGAGAAAAACGCTCCCCAAGGGAGGTCAGCAATATAGGAAGTCACTTTAATTAGACTCCCAGGTCAGAGCTTTTAGAACAAAAGCTTTGCAACTTAGTTCTCCCTCATCTGCAGTAACTCCATTAGTTTTTTCCCAGGATCGTTCATTCATCACCATCACCTGTCCATTTGCAGAGCAAAGCATTTATTCTCTCTCTTTCTTCTTCTTTTTCTTCTTCACAGCCCCTGGTGACACCGTGTTGTTATCTGTATGATTGCTGTCCTGTCTCTTGTGTTGTCCATTTGCAGAAACCAACCGTGGCAAATCTCTGCTGTCCTGGTCACACTCTGCTGGGTCTATTATTTTCTCTTCAGTTTTGTTCTCTCCCTTAATTTTCTTTCTTTTCTTTTTCTTCTGTCTGTGCTCCACATAACCCTGACACGTATTCTGGCTGAAATCCTGGGACAGTGCAGGAAAAGCACTTTGCTTCAGAATGTCTGCTGCTGACACAGCAGCCTCCTGGTACTTTTGCCACTCTTGGTCACTGTCTGAGTCACTAGAAAGGTAACAAAAGGGAAGGAAATTATGCTATGTTTCCCTTGAATTCATCCAAAGCATTGAAAACAGAACTATCTAAGATCAGAACACTGAATGAACAGCCAGTGGATCCAGGATTCCAGTGCTTACAGTCAGCATTTAAAATTGTTTATATCTCCTATTTGTATTTAAAAAAAAATGGAAAGAAAAGAAAGAAAAGAAAGAAAAATTGCTATTTTCAAATATCAGTCATATAAATACACCACTTAAGCTCTTCAACTTTCTAATCCCACGGGAGAGTCTCTGCTGCCTCTGAAGCATGAAAACAAGGGCTGGAATAGCACTTCAGGAGCAAAGCAGCTGACAACACCTCACCTGGAACTGGGTGGCCGTCTCCTCCTTGGGGCAGGGCTTCGCTCTGATTGCCCACAGCCTCCTGGGACAGAGGAGGAGAAGAGGCGAAAACCTAAAATATGTATTTAGAAAGGAATTTTAGCCAAAATACGGAATAAGTGAGAGTAATCAACAACAGTCTCCCTAGGAAAGCCTGCTGTAGTTAACAGATGGCTATACTTGACAACAATCATCTGTCAGTCTGCAAAGGTTTAGGACACAACAGTCAGGACAAAGTAATGGCCTTTATTGATGCTAACAAACCCTGTGCCACTGCTTTTTAGCCAGTAAAGAGCTGGAACTACAACTGGCACTGGACAGGATCCATCTCACTTGCTATTATTTGATTAACTGCATCAGCAAATGGCCACGACTTGGACATGACATGACTAGGACTCACCATCATCTCCACAGTCAAACTGCTGCACACAAGCTGCTGAAGGTCCTGATGAATCCTTCAAGACAGTGATGAAACTAAACAGAAAACTCTGGTTAAATGTTAGATAGGTTTGTACAACCTGAGCTAAAATTGGAAGTCTATAGGAAACAAGACCAGGGTGATGTTATGGTTTCTTTTTTTTTTTTTTTTTAGTGAAGTTTCAATTCCCTGCTTGCAGAGCAGACCATGCCTCCTCTCCTTAGCAACATATGACACAAGAATGACTTAGTTCTAAAAGCCAACTTTAAACACCAGGAATTCTAGTTGCAAGGGTGATATTCGCACACATAATAGACAGCAGGAGGCCCAGACAGATGCATACTGCCAGTAAAATCCTGAACTCCGCACAGCTTTAGGGTGCAAGAGAGGAAGGTTCTTATGTTTGCCTTTAAATGATGATATGGTACCCAAATTCTTCTTTTTCCTCTCTACAATGCATTTACAACCGAGGTAAATGGAGACTGGCGGCGTTGCAAAGAAGTCATTACCAGAGGGACACAACAGGTGAACCAAGTTAGTTCACAGAATATTGGAAGTTTGCATTAAATGCAGAAATGAAGGAATTGAGAAGAAAACAATTTCTTCAAGTTGCACTTGGATCTTTAATTTCTTGCTTTTAGCACAGAGAAGCATCAGTGTACTTTACCCATACAACAAGCCTTTTTAGTAGCAAAGCCAATACCTGTCTAGCATTGCTCCCAGTTTCTTTGCAACGTGTGCTCTGAACTCTGGTGTGGTCTGTAGCTCATTTCCATCCTCATCATGGTCATTCACCTCACGTCTGTTTAAAATAAAATAATGATCATCTCCTTCAAGAGCAATAACATGCAATACTCTCTCTCAAACAGGAGATAAGGGGCTGTAAAATCTCCCACCCTGTAGTAACTAATTCATGTTGAGTTGATAAGGGACAACTGCTAAGGAAAGCAGAGAGCTCAACAGTTCAGTTCCTAACAATGAGCTAAACATCATTCAGCCATCTCCGTGAAAGTAATAGGATGATTTTCTCATTGAAATAACCTGCAAAAGCAAACAAATGATGGTAGGACATCCCTTCTCTGGTAGGTACAGTGTACTTCTTGAGTACACTGCCACAATACATGCAAAACCTGTCCCAGGAGAAAAGATGGCACCGTGCTGCATGGCTGACAGCTTTTGAAACCAAGCCTGCAGAAATGCTGCAAGCTTACACAGGTCAGCATCCCCTTTGTTATAAGGCACTTAATTCAGACACTGCTTTCCCACCCAATAAATGATTAGCTTTGCAATCACATTGTTATTATTTGCCCTTCTGTATATAACCCTCCATTCTTTAAATAAGAAGTTTTGTCATACATAACTATTAATTTTTGCATGGCAGGGGCACGGAAGAGTTAGGGCACAATTAGGGCATTTCTGACAACTTGAACTCATGCTGAAACTGCCAGCAGACATTTATTTTCGATTGCTTTTGCTTCACTGTTAGAGGGATAAGGAATATACTTCCAAAATAACTTCATTCATTTATTACAGTTAAGCATCACTGCACATTATAATTGTACCAAAGGCTTTCCAGTACGAGGCAACACAAGGCATTAAGTAGCACACCTCAGATTTTTCTTCACCAGAACACAACCCCGAAGCCCGCAGAGCAATACCTTAGGCTGGGCCGAGCAGCCTCCCGCTGATCCTTTGGAAATCCGCCTGCCAAAGAAAGTAGGACGTGAGAAAGAGCTGCGCCCAAAGCCTGGCACAGGCAGGGCACCGCCTCGTCTCTCACCGCCTCGGGACTCCGCCTGCTGCTTCGCGCAGTCCCAGGCCGCCTCCCGGAATCGCTCTGCCGCCCCGCCGCTGCTCTCCGAGTCCGAGTCGCTGTCCGCGCTCGTGCCGTCCCTGGGCGCCGCCATCTTGGAGCCGCGCGCGCCGCGGGGCATGCCGGGCTCTGTAGTCCTCCCGCCGGTCCGCCTGCCGCAGGGCATGCCGGGCTCTGTAGTCCTCCTGCCGGTCCGCCTGCCGTAGGGCATGCCGGGCGCTGTGGTCCCGCAGCGCTGCGCCCCACAAGATGGCCGCGGCTGGCGGCGCGCACCACCCCCTCGGGAGCGCTCCCACCGGGACCGCGGCTCGCGTCCGTCTGACGCCCCGTAACTGCTGCCGGCTGCGTGTGATGCGGTGCCTGAGTTCTCGGCTGTAACAGCACGCACAGATGGAGGGTGAACGCAGACCGATGGTGTCGGAAAGACGGCATCGCTTTGGTGCTTTCAGAAAGAGGCAGAACGCTCGGCATTGGGGGATACGGACGCGGGAGGCAGCGGGCACCTTTTACAAGGCCTGCCCATCGGCAGGGAAGGACGCGTTTCGGGCAGCTCTCCGTATGGGATGGCTGTTGGCACAGGGATTTGATCGCAGGCTGTGCCGTGTTTCACTCGTTTATTTCATTTCGCAGTGTCACAGCACCGGATGCTTTTGCTCCTTTGCTCCAGCAGATCAGGCAAGTTGGGGGTGCTGCAAACCTAAAGAAGTTTGTCAGCTTCCAGAGACAGAAGTCCAGAACAAAGCCCACACGAATGAAAGAGGTCACAAAACAGAAACAGCTGTGTGCCACCACTTCGGTGCTGTATTGAGAATTGAAAAACTGAAGTGAGCAGGAGGAAACTGCTCTTCTTATTGGACAAAGGCAAAAGGCCACAGATAAATGGGAACTCTTGCATGGAAATGTCAAGGAAGCACATTTCCAAATGCGATTTAATGCTGAATTAAGGTAGCATTAGGTTGAAAATACTTGTCAAATGGAGACTTGATGAGAAAAATGCTGATGTGAAACTTAGAGTGTTGGATTCTTCATCCATGTATCTCTTCACTAAGATAATTCTAGGAGGGGTTTTATACACAGCATAGATATATGGAGCCATAAGTATGGTGTGAGCCTTGACTTAGGTCATGAAAAAGTGATTAATCCAAGTCATTTATTCTCATGCTCACTATGAGAGTGAACCAGCAGCCAGCCTATGGGGTGTCCTGTCTGCATCTAATCAGTTACTGGCTGCCAGCTATACTGAGAAATGATACACATAACACCATAAGAATAAACATAAACAAAACCTCCCCATCACAAAGGTGATGCTTACCTCTTTGAAAGCTGATTTCCTTGCTTCAGCAAGGCAAGTATCTCCTTGCATCATTTACTGCCATTCAGTTTACATTCACTGTCACTGGCAGAGAGTTACTGAGTGTTCTGTGTATGTTCCCCACCTGAATAATATTTTAAGTAAATTTGTTCCTGTTAACCTTATCTTAAACAAGATTAACATTTACATTCTGTTCTTGTACGCCATTCTTTCCACTCATTTAATCTTACTGATTCTCCATCTCTGGATCTTTGCCATTTTAAAAAGAAATTGGAACAAGGGTAAGAAGCAGAATGAGGGAACTGTAAATAAAGCATTATATAAATTCATAATTATATTTAATTCTTCTGAGACATAAAACATAAAGAGTTAAAATGAACACTGGGGATTGAAAGTATTCCCTGGCTATGTTGAATACAGCATTGCTTCTTTCCAGGCTGCTTTTGTTATCATAAAATACCCAAATAAAGACTATTCTGAGCATTGCTCTTACTCATGATTAAAATACTCCAAACAACTTCACTTATACTGAAATGCCTTTGACTGCAGATTTACATGGTGACTACTCTAAGCTGGTCCAAATTTAAGAAGCTCATCCTCGTTTTAATCAGCATCTGGGGGATACATTTACACTTCTGGGGTCCCATTAACCTCTCACTCATTTGATGCTACACTGAGATGCCAAATTTTTGCTTACATGCTGAAGCTGTGCCAAGCCATGCTGCTTTATCATCTCAGTTAAGGAAACGTTCACAGTCAGCAACACACAGCTAGTGTTGTTAGGACAGCTTCACAGAGCCTGTCCTAGGCCACAGGCACTGCTGCTTTTGGACATGAGCTTCACCAACACCACAGCTACAAGTTTCCCCTTGCAGTACACCAAGTGTGTGGCAGTTCTGGCAGTGCTGCTGGATCACTACGTTGATACAGGCATTACCAAGCCGACGTGCTACTGGAGGCAGCACGAAGGCTCAGCACAGCTGAGCAATTCCCAGCTGGCACATCTGAACCTGCCCTGAGACCTGTGTTGTCCCAGGCCTCAGACAGCATCCCTGGTCTCCGCAAGAAAGGCTCCATCGGCTTTAAGCCCCACTGATTACCTTCACTCCCTCAGCTCGCCTCTAGTGGGAGGGCACTGGGATTCGGGCTGGGATTCCCCGTTCCGGCAGGTGCACGCAGAGCCGCAGTGCTGTCAGGGCAGCGTGTGTCCGGCAGGGACGAAGCTCGGAGGTGCCGCCTCGGTGGTTCTCCCAGCTCCGCAGCCCCGGGCCCGTCCTCTCCTCCTCAGTTTCTCACAGCTAAATAAATAAATACCTCCTCAACGCTCTTTGCTCCCCTCCCGGAGCAGCTCCTGCTCAGACCGCGGCACTCCGCACCCCTTCGTGCGGCCTTGCCGCCGCTTTCCTTTCTCCTCCGCTCCGCCCGGACGTTCTCTGCCGCGGATGACGCGCAGCCCGCGCCCGTCGCAGCGGGAGGCACCGGGACGCAGCGCCCGGCGACGAACGGGCTGCGGGGAGAGCAGAGCCGAAAGTCACACGGGGAGCCGAGGCAGCGCTACGCGGCGGCCGAGCCGGCTGCGCTCCCCGCGGTGCGGCCGGGACGGCTCGGTGGGAAGCTCCGTAGGGCAGCTCGGAGGCACGGCTCGGCGCGGGCGGAACGCGGCCCCGCGGAGCGGCGGCGATAGGCCGGTCCCTTCCGCCGCGCCGCGCTTCCGGGGCGATCAGGTGACGGCGGCCGCGGGCAGGGAGCGGCTCCGCGGATCGCCGAGAGCGCCGGTGAGCACAGGCGAGCGGCTCCGCGTCCGGGTCTGGGTTCCGGTTCGAGTTCGGGTTCGGGCCCGGCTGGTGGGCGGGGGGAGCCGAAGCCGGGACGCGGCGGTTCTGGAACGCGAGGATCGGGCCGGTTCATCACCGGGGCGACCCGGAAGGCCGGAGCCGTTCGCGGCCGTTCTGGCCGAGCGGGGCGGGGGACGCCTCGGCAGCCTCGGGCCCCGGGCCGGTGTCGGCAGCGCGGGGTGGGTCCGGCACGGGTTCCGCTCCGCTCCGCCGGGCCCGCGGCGCCGCCCCTCCTGCCCGACCTCCGGCCCGCCGCCGTGCCGGGCCCGCGGCCGCCTGCCGGCGCTCGGTGGCGGAGCTCCGTGCCTGGCGGCGCTCCGAGCCTCCCGGGCCGCGTCCGAAGCCCGCAGCACCGCTGGCCGCTCCCGTCTGGCTGCGGGCAGGGCCGCCGAACAGCCTGCCGAGCGCCTGCTGAGCGCCTGCTCTCTTGCCCCGCGCTCACCGAACCGCGGCCCCGTCCCTGTTTTCTCACGTCGCGCTGCTAACGCGGTCAGCCTGCTTATAGATCGTTCAGTGTTTTACATAACACCAGGCCAGGAGAACGCTCGGCGCCTTTACCCAACTGCTTCCATCGGTGCTCTTTCTTTTTTAATTTTCCCCTTTAGACTTATCGGTAACAGAAGAAAATCTTTGTTTCGACATTCCTACATTTTCTCGGAGTCTCTATCACGTTTCTATGGAACGATTTCTAAAGGAGAGTTACGTAGTTGCTTTTCTGCTAGCTTGTCTCAGCGTGGCACGTTGCTGAGGTGCACTGGTGAGCTGTGTTGGCTTCTTCCAGCTGCCCACAGAGCTGTTCAGCAGGGCTGTACCCCAGCAGCGCCTGTAATGCAGCCCTGTGTTGCAGAATCCCAATTAGCAAAATGAGGCCAAGCGAGGGCATGCTGCTTCGTCAGGCAAATGGGTGCTTCTGAACGGTCAGATGATGGCACAGATTTGGATCCCGGGGCTTTATGGTGATACTAAAAAGCAGCTGCATGGTGCTGCCCAGGTTGTGGGAAGTGAAAAGGTGGATTTACAGGGAATGTTTCTAAAGGGTTAAAATATCTAAGTGGCACAGAGTAAAAACGTAACGAGATATAAAAGTGCCTTTAATGATTAACAGTGTGCCTTCAGTCACATATCTGCTAACACCTACCTTAAAATGACCGTCAAGAAGTAAGTGTACCTTTCTCTGGATGCTGCCAATGATTATCAGCTCAGATCATCTGTGCTTTTACCTGAAGTCCAGACAGCTGTAATAGGTTAAGAATCAGATTTCTGTTAAACCTATGAATGAGAAGTATTTATATAAACTCTGTCAGTATTTTTGATAGGATTTCTGATGTTAATTTTCCTTTTCTACAACATACGTATCCAAAAAAATGACGTTACCACTGCAGTAATAGGAAAAACTGACACATCTTCCTTTCCATTAAAACAGCAGGAAGTTGACAAACTAAATCAGAGTTCATTTCAGAAATGAATGAGGGCTGGATTGTTTCAGAAGTCCCAGATAAAATAAGATTAATTAGCAAAGAAGGGTGGAAAAGTGTCTTTCTCATGGAATTTAAATCTAACAATGCACTATTTCATTGTTATGTGTGAGATGTTGGGAAAAGAAACAAGTTTCAAGTTTTATCAGTAAACCAACCGTCCGATGGCCTCACTGTTGTTTTTTTTTTTCCCTTACTGCTCACAAAAGAAGATTAGAAATGAAATACTTAAAACATTGTAGTGCTCTGAACATAGATTCTGGAGCTGTTTCACTCTAATGACATCAGCTTCTCTCTGTCTCTCTTCAGTTATCGTTCACCTACTCTGCTCTGTTTCCAAAGGAATGTTTTCTATGTTTTAGCTTACAATGGAAACTCTCCCAGTCTGTCTTGAACAGCTTCTCTTCTATTACTAGAGTCAGGTCAGTGTATTTTAGCAAACACACTCACTTTGCTGAGCCCAGAAATATGGTCTTTTACAGTATCCATTGGGCTTACATTTTACTAGTGTGCAGCTCCTCCTGCTATATTTACATATTAGTTTTTGAGGGATTTGAGTAACATTTCTTACTGTCCGTCAGTGACATTTTTATTACTATACAGACTGGTTTCCCACACTTACTTCCTTCAGGGTCCACCTGCTGCTCTCAGTTGCCATGGAACGTTCAGGTCTTGGTGCACCATCTGCTTCTTGGAGGTCTGGCTTCAGCTCTGTCAGCTGCACTTGCAGTTTCAGTACCTCACTGGAAGTCCTGCTGGATCCCTAAACATGTAGCTTCATTTCCATGTCTTCGCCTCCCCCCAGGCTTTCTTTAGTTTAGGAAGATTGCTGAAGCTGGCTTGCTTCATAACCGTTCACCTGTTGGCACTCTTGGTACTCTGGATGCGGTGAATGCCAGTGATTCTGTCACTTTTGGAGCAGCCTGTTGGGATATTATAGGGGTCATGATTAAAGTGAAATAAACATCTGGTATAAACAGCATATAATTAGCAAAGGTAGTAATTTCCTGCAAATATAGAGAGAGCAAAACAAGAAGAAAAAAAAAATAAGATCTTCAAATGCTTGCAGTTAGATCAGAGCTGATTTTTATGTGCTTCCACTTGTTTGCAGCTCGTGCTCCTAGGGTTGATTTGGAGAGCTGATCAAAGATGAGGGTTTAGCAAACCTAGACTGGCATCTGTCTGGTCACTGCTCTCTAAATTCTGTTTGCTTAACCCCAAAAGTTGTAGTATGTGCCAGTGCACTTGCAATCTTCATGCTGAGCTCTAAATCAAACAGAAAACAGGGTCTGTTTGGCCTGCTGTGTGCCTCCCTTCCAAGTTCTGCCTTGGAGTTTAAATAGGCTCAGGTGCCATTTCAACAGTTTGGAGTTTGTTTGACATTTGGAACAAGTTGAATTTGCAGTTGAACTCCTACTTGAGCATTCAGACTGCGTTGTAAGTAATGCAACACGCAGTTAGCAGTGCGGATTTTAGTCACTCGGTGCCATTTCATGCGTGCATCTTTGTAAGTGTGCAGTGTGCTTTGCAGGTGAACAGGCGTGGATGGCACTTGCTGTGGACATGGTTATGTTAAACAGCACTCCGTAGAGAAGAGGAAAGCATTGTGAAGGCTTTTCAGGATAAGATTACTTATTTTTATTGTTGCATTTCGATATATTTTCGATAGTTCAAATCATTTAAATCCTAATAGGTCGTCAAGCTCAGTAAGTCTATGGAGAAAGAATTAGGAGAGGATTTCAGGACAGAGTGCCATAGACCTTCTAGGAGAGAAAATTAATTGCCTGGCACATTGTATTACTTCAGTCTTTTTTTCTGTCTCAGCCATCTTTATTCCATTGCAATAATTATATCCTTATGGATCTCTTCATAAGTTGCCGTTGGTCTTTTGTTTGTTTGTTTGTTAATTATTTTTCTCATAGTTACTAAAGGTATGAGTCGGTTGTTTTGGGTTTGTTTTTGGTTGTTTTTTTCAATCAGATGTTAGTGAAGGTGTAGATATTATCCATGTATTTCTGGTGTTAAGTATATGGCATTGAATTTGGAGAAAAGAACAGCTTCCCACATTGGTTTCAGGGACACAGAAGTTGGTTTATTTAACTCGTGCATGGTTGCCTTTTGTGGCCAGATGTGAGGGCCAGGCATCTCTCGTGCCTGTTCCATAAAATCATGGTGGTGTTTCACGTTTTGATCCCTTTAGTTTTAGGAAGACTTTCTTAATGTTGATATTAATTCCCAGCACATACGGATAGGTCCGAGTTGGGAAGTTTTCAAGCATTACTGAGCAAGATAGATGGGTGCTACCAACAGTTCTGGTAGTAGGGATGTGTGAAAACTCTAGGCTTCCTTACTGTGTTGTTTGTCATCTGGCAGTATTTCCATCAAGCAGATGGAAACTAGCATGGAAATGTTAATTTAGTACAATGGAGCACCTTGCTGCTGAGCTCATTGAAATGACGGTGTGAAATGCTAAGCAGTGCTGAAAGCAATGTGTGTTAAAGTGCAGCATCTGTGAATACTGAGCTGCCCTTCTGGGACGCTGTGCAAAGTGATGTAACTGAGTGAAAAGGCTCTGCAGGAATAAATCTCATCTTCTCCCTCGTTGTAGCTCAGTGTCACCACAGCAGAACTTTCATGAGGTTTGTGTGTATGAAGTTTACTTGACTGTGTTGTTGGATTGTGTTGTATGGAAGAGGGTTTTGACTGTAACAGCTACAGATACTGAGGTTTTATTTTGCAGTCCTGAGCCTGTGCTTCAGCACTGCTACAAAGAGGGAACACTTAAGGAAGCTTTAAATGTTTCTGGGGTAAGTTTGCAAAGTATTTGGCTTCTGAAAAATTCAGGTTCTCCTTTTCAAATGCTTCACTGTTTGTGCTTTGGCAAAAGGTTCAGATAATCACCTGTTTCTCCTCACAGCCTTTTCTAGGTGTTCACATTCCTGCAACAGATTGGAGAGGTTGTTGCTACTGAAGTAAAAGAAACGGTGTTCTTTGATAAATATGGTGATACTACAGAGAGGTGAAAGCGTGTCAGTTCAGTAATTTCTACGTTGCTGCTATAATTGTTAGAAATGTTTGATTGCTCTGAAGTATGACTAGGTGAGCTCATCTTTCTCTCAGCAAATGGCAGTTATGAAAAAACACGATGGCTTCGTTTTGACTGTGGACCTCAATTTCTTGTCAGTAAGTTTAAAATGCAGGCCATGTGATAAGTCAGGTCCTACAGCAGGATTTTAAAGTAGCTTAGCCAAGAGAGATCTTTTTTTAGAAGCTACATTAAACTAAAACCATCAACAGTAGGATTCAAGTGCATCTTAGGTAAATTACTGCTAGTTTGAATAAGGACAAGAATGCAATGCTATAATGCCAATAATGTATTTGTTTCCCTTTCTCACTGTTAGGATTCCAACAGGAAAATTTTCTTGCTCTTGTGTCTGAGGAGCTCCTCAGGATGGCGAGTAAAGGACCTACAACTTCTGCATCAACAAAGAGCTCCAGTACTGGAGGGACCAGTGGAAGCAGCAGCAGTAATGGTGCTGGGGACAACACTAATCAGGACAACACTTTTGAATGTAACATCTGTTTAGACACTGCCAAGGATGCAGTTATCAGCTTGTGTGGACATCTCTTCTGGTAAGTACACAAGTCCCCACAGATAAACCAGAACGCCGTGCATCCCTCTGATATTGTTCTGTTTATAGTTCTATTGGAAAAAAAAAAAAAAAAAGAGTTTTTGTCTTAAACTCAATAAGGACCGTGGCTTTGGGTTAGAAGCAGTTTGGCTTTGCCTCAAAACTGTTTTTATCTATTAAATTCCAGAAAGAAAGGTTTTTTTGCACCTTAAAATTTTATACCTTCTTTTGTAGAAGCAATGCCCTTTAGAAGTTGATTGGTTACATTTGTTATTTACTCTGTGCTGGCTGGGTTAGCATAGATACCTTTTTCACACCTAAATTCCTTACAGTTTAAAATTCCTTGCATACTTACAACCCCATCTGAAAGCAGGTTCTAGATGCCAAATTACAGTCATGCTACATGCATGTTATGGTTTTCCTTTGAAACAGTTTTGGGGATTTTTTTTTTTTTTCTTTTGAGGGAACTTGCTTTTCCATGTGATCTGCTTCTCTTTTCCAATGGAATTGCATTTATAATACTTTTTTCAATTTGACCTGGGTGTTTATGGCATGAGTATAGTAAGCATCTCAGCTTCTTACTTAGGTAGCTTGGTCTAGAATACACTCTTGAACATTAAAATGTTATGAATAATTGACATGGGTAATTTGTTTTATACAGTAGGTTAAATTATGCTCATTAATTAAACAAAGCCTAAAAGAGAGCATTTCTTTTCTGTGCTAATGTATGTAATGTCTAAAGGTACAGGTCTTTATTCTAAAGGAGATGGAAATTCATTTCCTCAAGCCATATTAAGATTAAACTGTTAGAAGGTCTACTATCATGGAATGGAACCTTAAAGAATAGAATGTATCTTGTCTGAATAGTGTTGCAAAGACCACTCTGAAAGCAGATGGCTGCTGAGCAGTTTTAGCTTCTATTTTTTTTTTTCCTTTGGATACTTCAGTTGCTGTGTTAATTTAAGCTCAGGAATATTACTGTATAATGGGGAGAAAAGTGGATCTCACAGCTGGCTCTGTTTTAAGCAGCAGATTAGCAAGAGGCAGCCTGGGGTCCATTCCAGCCTAAATTATTCCACAATTCTATGGAAGTGCCCAATGTTTTAACCAGATGACTCTCATGAATTCTATTAAGATCCTGGAGTCTCATTACTGGCATTTTTCTCATTTGCATCTTAACTCAGGGATATCTTCCTATGAGATCAGAAAAGAAAATTTGCAGTAAATACTACGAGATGAATTAAGCCTTTGTCTGGGGCTTTGGTATAGGTGAAGGTGCAGGAATTAAAGGTGATGCGGAGATGATCGTGTTAGCAACATAGTTAAATTGCATAACCTGGAGATCGGGCTTGGGCTCTGCTTTTAAAAATTGCTTTAATGGGAGGTTATGGAACTGGACAAACTGGATTCCAAGATTCTGTTGTCTCTAAGCTGTGTTATCCGGGGTGCACTTTATCCATTAGCGAGATCAAGTTGTGAGTAACTAATTACATCCCCCCCCCCCTCTTTTTTTTTTTTCTTCTCTGCGATCAAATTGTCCTGGGAACGCTCGCAGCTGGCCTTGTTTACACCAGGTAAGAAAGGTTTCCTTTTGCATTGTCTTTCATCAGCTCCAATGACTCAATAAAGCCCTTCGTTCTCTGGAGTATCCTCCCCCTTTTCAAATGCACTTCGTTTTTTCCAGGACAACTGCAATGTGCTGATATAATTTCACGCACAAGAACTTGCAATCTAGACTTTCAGCATAAAGAAAACTTAGATTCTCTTCTGCTTACTTCCCACGTTTCAGTTTCTTACCCAATAGGTATTGCTGGTTTTGGTAGGGGAATTACTGTAGGCAGTTCATGAAGGTTTAGTTTGCAGGCTTAAATGCTGAGTGTACTTCTTGCTGCATATGTATGTTTTACCTTGTGGTGCCATCATAGGACAGGATGACAGGAGGGTATCTGTGCAGGGCCTTGGCTTATGCAAAGCTGTTGGTGCTGCTTATTTCCTTGCATTTTTCCAGTGCAGTTCTAATGGTGTACACATCTGCAAGTGGACTGTGGCAGAGCAATAGCCAAAATGTCAATGCTTTAATGGAGAGCACTTACTATTTAGTACAACATTTTGCTCTGCAGCTTTCTGATAGGTTCCTAAAATCTCCCTGCCTGGCTACAAATTAGGTCTGCATGTTTTCATGGTTTTATTAGCTTTCTTATAATTTTTCTTTTTTTTTTTTTTAATTTTATTTTAGTGGTTAGAAACCAGGCCAAACAGACAAGTGTGCCCTGTTTGCAAAGCAGGAATCAGTAGAGATAAAGTTATTCCTCTGTATGGAAGAGGCAGCACTGGACAACAGGACCCCAGGTAATAAACAGAAATACAATATCTGTGTGACAACTGCTAGGGTTTAAGGTGAAACTACCAAAGTGTTGGATTCACAGTGTGATATGATGTCAAAAGACTGATAGAAATGACAATTCTGCTAAATATTTCTGGCTTTTTTAGGGTTTGAGTCTACATACCTTATTTGACTGGCAATTTATTTTAATTGGTTGTTAATTAACACTTAGAAATAGTAGGCTTCAATGGATGTTATTTGACTGGGGAGGCTTATATAAAATGTTCATGGACTTTATTGTTGATCTCCTGTTTCCAGCCTTTGCAATGGAATTTTTTTTGTACTGAAAAGTGCAATATCTTAGGAATGTGATCCTAAAAGTTCATGTAGCTGTTGGGTCTGTTCAGCCATGTTATTTTCAGTTTTGCTGCAGCATGGCCCTGTCAGAGCATTCTCCAAGTTAGTTCTGTCTTATGAACCAACCTATTGCAGATACTGCTGCCTGTGTGCTTGAATTTGAGCTAATTCTACAATTTTTTGTAGAGAGAAAACTCCACCACGACCCCAAGGACAGAGACCTGAACCAGAGAACAGAGGGGTAAGGGGAAAAAAAAAAAAAAAAAAAAAAAAAAAAAAGCTCAAGGAGATAGCTTGTTTTGGTGGTGCTTATTCATCTTGGAGGACACAATGTGTACATAAGGTTCTGTATGAGGATCCTGTAGAGATCCCCAGAGGCTGTTTATGAATAGGTGGTAGGTGCTGTGTGGCAGAAAGCTCCATTCCCATAGTGCTATTTACAGTCCTAAAGAATGCAATGAATTGAATTGTGCTGGATGAAAACAGCCCTTTGTGGAATTGCTGGAAATGCTGTTCTTCATACTTGATAGCTTTCCATGTACAGTCATAAGGAAAGCTTTGCTTTGGAAGTTCTATAGGATGTTGGTGTACCCTTGCATTTTAAGAAGAAAAGTAGATATGCTTGGTGGATATGTGCAAATTTGAAGTGGGATTTGTGGTTTTGTTGAGGAGATTACATAGAATGAATGTAAACAGCAGCTGGTGTATGTTAGAGATGTGGGAGTAGCTATAGAGCAGACCACAGTGTTTTCTGGCACAAAGACAGTGACCTGATGAAACAATGGTGTATTTCCAAGTAACTCAGCCCAGGTCCTCAGAGAGCATGTGCCTCATGGTTCAAGCAAACAGCTCTACTGGGTGTGATTAAGGAACATTTCTGTATTGTTTTTGATTGGGAGCATAGTAGTTCTCTCTCACTAGGGAGTTGCTTTCTTATTAAATCATCTGCTGTCCTTGCATTCAAGCTTTTAGCTGGTGCAGTAAGTCAAGGGAGTCTCAAAGATGTAGCAGTAGTGATGCTGTCTTCCTGTTTCCTGCAGGAGTGCTTTGCTGTCCCCTGCAGTTAGCCCTTACAGCATCCTTCATAGTATAGCATCTGACAAGAGTCACAATGAGTATCAGCACAGAAAAGTCTGGCTTTTATTATGTGAATGAAGTCATATTTGTCCTTCGTTGTTTGGAGGTGATCAGAGGGGTTTTTCAGAGTTGGTCACAGTTTTAACTCTGAGATCAGAAAACAGTTTGCTGGATTATAGAACACAGAGCAGTGACCCGTCCTCTTTTGAAATGTGGCACAGCTACTTAGATTTATATTTAGTTGATTCTCAAATGGGACATTGCTTTTATACACTAGGGTTCATCTTAATTCAGAACACTCTCTGATTTGATGTGGAATTTTAGTCTGGAGCCCTTGGAGTCAATGCTGTTGCACTGTACATCTTCTTTGGTGATTATATGCTACATCAGTTAGAATTCTGATATGATTTTTTAGTTTGTTTGGGTGTTGATAGTGCTCTTTATAATGACCAATGCCATCCCACAGGCAGTGTATCACTTTACTGAATGTTTAGATGATGCACACGTATCAAAAAATCAATGCAGGTTATTCTCTGCAGTATCTTTTTTATAGCTATGTGCCTAATAGCTGTTAATACAGAATTATTGATACAATTTTTAAATGTTCTGGTAATGTTGACTTTGATGTATTCTCATATACACATTGTTTGAAGTTGAAAAGGTTTATATAAACACTTCTGTTAATTTGCAGCCTTCAAGCACAAAGTGCAATTCCTACTTGTCATTTACTGAAACTTTTGGGTTGCTCTAGCAAGTTTACTGCTGTGATAAATGCTTTTAGCATGACAGCTTGGGAGGTATTTAACAACAGTGGCAGACTAGAAGTGTGACCAAAAGGCAAACAGTTCTGAAATAGGCTTTAAATTATTTGTACCTTTTTTTCCTCTTCTGTTGCTTTGTTCTCCGCAGGGATTCCAAGGCTTTGGGTTTGGAGATGGTGGCTTCCAAATGTCATTTGGAATTGGGGCGTTTCCCTTTGGTATTTTTGCCACGGCATTCAACATAAATGACGGGCGACCTCCTCCAGGTACCATGCATCCTTTCTTCTCAGGGAGTCCTATCACAAACATATTTTACAAACCCTTTTGTAACTTAAACAAATAACCTGTTAAATGACAAAACTTTCTGAATAGTAAAGTAAATCAGTACTGTATATGGAAATACAGGAAGAGGGAAACCGTGCAGTGGAAAAACAGTCCATTTCTGACATGTTTTGTGTGAGGGCTTATACGTATGTCACTTCTATCTGATTTCCTGGAGTGGTCTTGCCCTCTAAAAATGAAGTAGCCTCAAAAAACCTCTTCCCAGCTGCACTGTAGTCAAACTGAGTCTACCTGTTTTGCACACACAAACCTACAGCCCAGGTTTTCTCTGCAAAAGGTACTGTCTGGCAAATATTCTTCACTATATCATATGGCCTAGAAATCATAAGAAACAGAAGCATGTTTTTCATGTCACACCTGCTTTGCCAAAGACCTGTGCTGCCCTTTGTTCCACTGAATTTACTTATCATTTGTACTTCACGCTTCACTGAAAATTTGTGTGTAGATGTGACAGAGCAAGGAAATGAAAATTATGCTCCTCTAATAGCCACTGTTTAACCAGCTCCTTTGTCTTCTTTTCATCAATGGTGTCTATATGGAGGATTCAGAAAGGCACGTCTTGAGCTTTAAATTTGCATGCCTTTCATTAGTTCTCTTAGTCAAGAGTACACACACAGTTTTGCCATTTATTTACTCAGTTATTTCACCTTGAGGGGAAGGAGCTCCCAGGTAGAGGCAGTGGTGTTCCTTAGGATGGAAACACCTGTCAGCAGTGAATGTGGCTCAGCGCTGTCCCCAGAAGTACTCTGAGCACATCTGGATGCACTGTAGCACTTGGAGCTGCCTGCTGCTATTAGTCATGAGCAAACTTGCTACAGGTCCTGCTTCAGGGAGCTTGTGCTTCTCTTCCTTTTCAGTTTTCCAGCATGGATGGCCAATCTAGGGGTAGGAATACTGGCAGCTGCAGTTTTTTAGCAGGTGGATTTCTTGTGTATTTTATATATATGTAATGAGTGTACTATATGCAGAATATACAATATTCTAGAGAAGAGGAAGATGCTGAGCTGTGTTTTACTTCCTGTTTTCCAGCTGTTCCAGGGACTCCTCAATATGTGGATGAGCAGTTCCTATCCCGCCTCTTCCTGTTTGTGGCTCTGGTGATTATGTTCTGGCTGTTGATTGCATAAATCGTTTCCATTATTCTGAATACTCATAGCCAGAAAGGCTACTGAAACAGTTACAAACTGCTTCCCATCCCATTTTAAACCTCTTGGTGTCTGGTTCCGTAGCTAATCACGGGTTTCAGAAATTTTTGGTACTGCAGCACAGTGAAGAATCTCACATTTTTGCACCACGGTTGGAAATTAAACATTGGTTAAAATGTATTTCAGCTCGGCTGTCTAGTACAACAGGTTCTGACCACAAACCCTGGGCCTAGCTTTGAGCTCTGCTCCTAAAAGGAGTGCTGCTTTGAAATCCTGTGCCAATCAGTTACAACAGGTCTGTGAGAAAGACAGTTGCCCCAAGGTAGACTGGACAGGTAAGGAAACTTCTGCAGCGCCATCAGTATCTCATGCTTGGCAAACATGGTGGATCTGCCAGTGCTGTGGCTGTTACTCAGTTTCTTCAATCAACATCCAGCCTTCTTCAGGAAATCACCTGCAGCACAGCTGAGAGTCCTTGGGCACAGCATGTGATACAAATGGAACCAGGTGTGGAGACAGGTTTCTTTTCTTGCTGTTGTTTCCCACAGCAATGGAAAACTCCTGCCTGAAGCTGCTCTAATGGTGGTTAGAAGAGCTACTAATTTATGCTGCAATTTTTTTAAAGCCTAAATTTGCTGGAGCCAGACGCTGGAAGATTCTCTGAAGAAGCTGGGTGAGGTTATCGAGCAGTAGGACTTGCCTATCTGCCTCACCCAGCCCAGTTCCTCGCTGACATAACAGTGTTGCCTTCCGTGGTTCTGTGCAGCAGCACTTATGGATAATCCCCTCCCATCCATGCCACTGCAGCTACATTTCTTTCTCCCAGGGCTGTGAGACTTCCTACACAAGGTCACAAATAAAATCCCATTAACGACCCTGAAGTTTGGGGAGAGAAATGAGGGCTCTTCAAGAGAGATTAGAGCTTAAATATGGCATACCGTAAAATCATACGGGAGGAAAAATGAGATCCTGCACATGCCACAGCAAGGAACACTTGGAAGAGCTTCTCTGTGCAGCCATGCATGGCTACAACACAGCACAGAACGGCTACAGTGCAAGTCTTGTCAATATCTACCAAAGACACGAATTAGAAGTGCTGGAGGAGACCACGACCATCTCTGTGCTGAGGGGAAGATATTTCCAAAGGTGAAATGCAGCCCGTTTGGAATCACGTTGGGTGTACAGCTTTAAAAGTATTCCTGATATATTTGTATAGATTCCTTCAGAAGAGCAGACACGAGGGATTTCCTAATGAGATGAACAATTTTGATATTTCTCTGACTAGACAACTCCATTTCCTTTTTTTTTTCTTCTATTGTTTTTAGGTCGTTTTGATTCAGATCACTGATAGTCACGATGATTTCCTGCGAGATGAATATTGTGACTTCCCTCATCATAGACGTACAAACTGACAGAGCAAATCAAGTCTTAGAAATTTTGTTTCCATAGTTAAGCTCGTTAACGTGTATGGTTAAAGTTGCTGGGTAGGGCACCTCGATTAACTGTAGTGGGTTATTTGTGTAAGTGTAAGATGTGCGCTCCGGGCAGGGGCAGAGCGTTCCGTGCCTCCTTGCAGCGCCCTGGGAGCCGTGCTGGATGGAGGCTCGGACGGCTCTTCTCGGCTCTTCTCCGGCCATCGCGGTGCGGAAGCTCTGGAGGTGTCACGCCGTGTTTGTATCGTATCGCTCCCCTCGTATTCAGACTGCACGCAGCCGGTGACGGCTCGTTCAGTGAGTTATTACCGTTACTGTTCACTAATTTTCACTGTTGTGAAAGTGATTTAGAATTAAAAAAAAAAAAAAGAAAAAGAAAGAAAAAGGTTTTATATTGATGGGAGTGAGCTGCCGTTTCTTTGTGCTTGGCGATCGAGCCGAGGAGCCCGCTTACTGCACCGCGCCTCAGGAAGAGGGAGGCCGGGGCTCCGCTTCCCTCACAGCAGCGCTCCGGGCCGGGCCAGGTGACGGACGGCACCGCCGCTCCCGCCGCCGCATGTGGAGAGCGGGGCCGGGGCCGCGGCGGCGCCGCGATTGGTCCTCGCCGCGGAAAGGGCGGGCTCGCCCTCTCCGACGGAGCGTGAGGGAGGCGGAGCGCCGATTGGCCTGCGGCGAGGAAGGGGGCGGGGCTTCCCTCGGGGCGTGGCACGGCGCCGACAGAGCGGTTGGCGGGAGGGGGGGAACGGCGGCGCGAAGCGAGGGAGGCGCGCTCCCGGCCCGGGTGCGGCGCGGCGCGGCGCTGACGTCAGCGGGGCCCGAGGCCATGGCGGGGCCGCCAGGTGAGAGCCGCGGGGGCGCGCGACGGGGCGGGCGCGCCGCTCCGTCGCTCGGGGCCTGCGGCGGGGCCGCGCCGCTTCCTGCCGGCGTCCGGGCGGAGCCGCGGGATCGGGCCGCAGCAGCGGGGCTCCGCGGGCTTCTGGGCCCTCCGCGTCCTCGAGCCGCTCCGCGCCCGAGCGTTCCCCGCGGCGGTGCGACGCTCCGCGGCGACGTCCCGGCCCCGCCCCGCCCCGCCCCGCAGGTGCGAAACCGTAGCGGTGCCGCGTGGCGGTGCGCCGCGAGTTCCTCCGGCGGCGGCGGAGATCATCTGATCTCCGTGGGAGCGTAGCGGGGGGCTGCGCTTCGGCCGCTCGGACGTGACGGAGCTGCTGGCCGACCAAGCCCGCTACTGTACGGCGTCGGCACGGTTATGGCCAGCAGAGCGGACGTCTCGTTGACCTCTCGTGCCCTTGTCTCTTTCGGTTCTCCACTCCGCTTCAAATTCTCGCACTGCGGTGACTGCCGGGCTGCTGCTCCAGGCGTTCGGGTGCTGCATTGCGGGGCACGTCTGTTCCGTCAGGCACTCACAGTCACTGAGAGCTGAGTCCTGCTGTTACCCGCTGAGTGCAGAGCTATGCCTCGCTGACGCCTTGTGCTGCAGGCAGTAGCATCCTCTGAACTTAACACCCTAAAGAGGCTGTGGGTAAGGAAAGCACCGTCCCCATGGAAGAGGCATCCTTCCTAGCGCTGAGCTATCCATCCTCTGCAGCTTCCCTCCCTGGCAGCAGACAGCTGCTGTGATCGCAGGGCACTGAGGGCAGCTCCCTTCACTGGGAGCAGCCGCTCGGTCCGTGTAAGAGCTGTCTTACATAGCAGGGTGAAGCTGCAGAGGAAAGCCTCAGAAAGAAGGGGCAATCGCTGAGCAACCGCTGAGTTTTAACACTCTTCAGAAACTGGAAGTCTGTGGTTAGTGGTTTTCCTTCTCTAAGCGCAATTCTTTCCTTATGCATCTCTCCTGCAGTCAGCTTGCAGTAGCAGAAGGAAGCAGCATGATGTGTTCTTTGTGCCGTCCTGCACTCAGCCACATCCTCGGCTTTCTCTTGAATGCACCCAAACATCTGCTTGGATCTCAGATAGCATTTCTCTGTGCCAAATTAGTGCCGGAGTCTTTGTACTGTTGTTCTTTTTCCCAGCCTGTATGCATCCTGGCTGTCTCTGGGGCTTTATGACTTTCTGAACACTGCCAGTATTTTCTGAAAGGACAGCAGGCAGTGGCAGCTACTCCTCTTCCTAAGCCTGGCTCCAGTGCAGTGTTGGTTGCACAGTCTCTGCAGGAATATCCTTTTGAGTGTGTATTTCCTTCCTTGGTAGTCAAGTTGTTCTCCGCTGAATAAGGTTTGTCTTTTTTCCTGTTCTGGGAAATCCAATCACTTACCCAAAAGTGCAGAAATGTTATGTGCTGAGTCAGTGGCATGAGGGGAATGGTAACGTGCCTTCCTGGCGTAACGTGGCTGTAGGAATTGTCACACTTGGCCCATCGCCACCTGAAATCTCTGCTCCAAGGAGTAGTGCAGCTCTAACCGTGCCGTCCTCTGTGAAAAGTAATATTGTTTTCTTCTGCAGAATGTGGAGGAGCACGTGCTGATCTCAGGTCTGGAGGGAAAAAATGGGAGTTTAGGATATAAGAGTTCAATTTGGCAACCCTAAACATTGGGGCTACGGTATGCCTGGTGTAATTCAGGGCTGTTCTGTATCAGGGATGCAGCAGTCCTTGTTTTCTTTGATGTAAAATGGTTGTTGACGTCACCTTATTCCTGTATACAGGTGAAGAAGTCTGGAGATGCCTGGGATGTGGGGACCTCATTGCTGCTGGTCAGCGCCTCTATAGGACAGTTAATGAAGCTTGGCATGTTTCCTGTTTCCGGTAGGTGCAACTTTATAGCTTGTTCTGCTGGCTTGGAGAATGGTGGATGCAGCACCGGCGGTAACAGGAGGTTGGTCTCGAGGCCATGCCCTGCTGTTAGCTCTGTGTCTGACCTGCCCTGCAGCCTGTGCGGAGGCAGCATGCCGCTGGTCGCAGCCACGCTTCAGTACCCACAGCAGCCCTTTGGAACTGACCTTCAGTTCTGGCTGCAGTCTGATGCTGCCTGGCAAGGTGCTGCCATGCTGACGCACGCACATGTGGGAATACTGATAAAGTATAAATGGAGGCTCTGATTTGCTGCTGGTAGCAGAAGCCACACGTCTTTGTCTGCAGTTGCATTCCAAGATACTGCCCAGGCCACCTGAGCTCCCGTCGCTGTTTCCATATGTGGTAGGTGCAGGAGCAATATCAGGGTGTTGGGAAAGCTGCTGATTTGGCAGAGGGGGCTCTTGCCTTTCTTGCAAGTTCTCAGTCCAGTTTTCATACTCCAGAATAATATTTCTGAAGGGGCTTATGTTTGTCAGAGGAGCAGGAGCTTCTGTTGGCTTTTGGGTAGGAACAACTGTGTCTTGAATCTGGAGAAGTTAATGTTTTGGACCCTGTTAAAGCAAATAGAGGGTAAAGGAAGCCAAAGTGTGGCTTTGGAGGAATGTTTGCTGTGCCAAGACAGGCATCTGTCCCATTGTGTTTAATTTATTACTATAAAAAGACTTTGTTGAATTATTATGGTTATTGGTGTATTTTTTAAAAAAGCAAAGCATAGTAGGCTGCCAAAGCAACGCTAGCTCTGTTGACTTGGAAAATGTTGTTAGTTAGAATGCCTTGTTAATCACAGCTACTGCTCCATATCGCTGCAAATCCCAGTCTTTCTGGTCTGAGTATTCGTGTTCAGCTATGTTGTGTCAGCTTCACTGAGCCCTGTTTTTCTCTTCTCTCTAACAAGCTGGTGTCCTGTTGTGGAGCTTCCCTAGATTCTCCCAATTAGCCAAACTCCAATTTGTGTGCAAGTCTTTCTTCTATGCCTTCTATTCTACTATTTCTGATGCAGGTCCTGATTTGTAAATTCCTGGGTGCTTCTTGTTGAGGTGAATGACACCTGAGCTGGAGGCAAACCCTGCCCTTAATGGCACCAAACAGAGAATGTTATACTGTAGTTTGTATTGTAGAATGGAAGTCTTTTTTTTTTTTTTTTTTCCTTCCTATTGGTTTTCCATAGAAATGAAGATAACAGCTTTTCTCCTGAAATGTACAGTAACTTGCTGATGCTCTTTCAGTCATTACTTTTGGCTGCTGTGCTGCCCAGCTCAGAGGCCGTGCTGAGTGAACAATTGGAACCTGCACCAGAGGAAGCTGCCCTTCCCTTTTTCCTCGTTCCAGGCTAGCGCCGTTCATGCAAACACATTCCCAGTTTGCACACTGTTCTCCTTTCTCTTCTGTTATCCCTAAGCCATGCTGGGCTGCAGTCTTGTGCTTGATATCCCAAAGCCAAACTTTAAAAAGCCTCTAATGGTAGGAGCCTTTGGCAGCTGGTAGCTGTGAGTTCCGGCAGCTCTTGTGGAGTGTTTTTTACAGTCTTCCTGTGGATTAGCTGCGTCTCTGGCCTGGCACATGATTTCTCTAATGCTGATTGGCATTGATTCAGTCTCGTTAGCTCTGTTAAGCTCGTTAGCTTGGTCAGGCAAGGCTGCTGATCATGCTTGGCACCGGCGGTAGCTGACGTACATGCGTGTCTCTGAGGATTTAAGTTTTTTGTCACTTCCCTCCTTCCTCAAGCTGCGTGTACAGGAGCTTTGTCTCTGAAACTTGTGTTTTCTCTGGTGTGGCTCGGAGGGACAAGCAAATCCCTATTCATATATCTTGGATATTTTACATTGTTCTTTGGCCAGCTGATCCATAGGCTTGAATCTGTTGGGTTAGAGCTGCCCGTGGAGTCTTCCTTTAGCTGTTTCTGACACAATCTCTGTTGTGAATTAACTCTGAATGTGCTTTTTTTTGCCTCTGTAATCTGTTGAGTTAGCATCCATTTCAAAGGTCATTTTTTTTAATTGATAAGTGACTTGCTTGGATTTGGAACATATATTGCACAAGAATTCAAACTTAGATAAGGAAATACAGAGGTGACATGCTGTCTTTTTCCTAGATCTGGATCACTTTTACGGAAGGGAATTGTTGGAAGAAGAATGTGTGTTTGTTTTTTACTACCTAGACATGCTGTTCTTTTAGCTTTTAGTCCATTCTGTCCATATTACAAAATAGAAGGTACTGCCTCATATACATAAAATATCAACACCTGGGGTTTTGATGTCCGTTGTTTTGTTGATTACCCCCCCCTTCCCTCCATCTCCCCACAGACAAAGACAGTATTAAATACAATTCCTTCTTTTTATAGGGATGTTGCACATTTACACACCTGAGGGATGGGATGTCATCCAGAGAGACTTAGACAGGTTGAGCAGTGGGCTCAGGTGAACCTTGTAAGGTTCAACAAATCCAAGTCTTGCACCTGGGTCGTGGCAGCCCTGCTATCAGTACAAGCCAGGGGGTGTAAGGATGGAGTACAGCCCTGCCAAAAGAGGACTTGGGGATACTGGTGGATGGCAGCTGGATGTAAGCTAGCAAAGCCCTCAGCCCAGAATGCCAACCAGATGATGGGTTGCATCTAAAGAAGCACAACCAACAGGACAAGGAGGGGATCTGCCCCTCTGCTCTGTGCTGTGAGACCTCACCTGGACTGCTGCGTCCAGATGTGGGGTCCTCAGTACAGGAGAGACATGGACCTGTTGGGGTGCATCCAGGGGAGGGCCACAAAAATGCTCCAAGGGATGGAAAACCTCCCTGTGAGAACAGGCTGAGCTGGGACTGTGCAGCATGGAGAGGAGAAGACTCTGGGGAGAGCTAAGAGCAGCCTTCAGTATCTAAAGGGGGTCTATAAGAAAGAAGGGGACAGACTCTTCAGCAGGGTCTGTGTCTTGTGTGTCTTGATGGGACAAGAGGAAATGGTTTCAAACAAAAAGAGGAGAGATTTAGATTGGATATAAGGAAGAAGTTGTTTACAATGGGGTGGTGAGGCACTGCTCAGGGCGCCCAGAGAGGTGGCGGTGCCCCATCCCTGCAGACACCCACAGTCAGGGGATGGGGCTGTGAGCCCTCCTGGAGCTGTGGGTGTCCCTGGGCACTGCAGGGGGGTTGGACTGGATGGCTTTTAAGGATCCCTTCCAACTCAAACCATTTTGTGATTCTGTTTGAATCTGAGTAGGATGGGATGAGAAGACTCATATGCGCAGTTTTGTTATGGACGCAGTATTAGTGGAAAATATAGTATTGATTATTTGAAAACTACAGATTCAGATCAAGTCTGCTGGATACATTCAAGTGGAAAATGCTTTTGGATTCAGATGAAGGAAGTTATTGAGAATGGTGGTAGGAATCCCTGCTGTAGCAGAGTGCTTAAGAACCTTTTAGGAAGGAAGACGGCTGAGGTTAAGTTCCTTCCGAACTGAAATAACAGAGGATGTATATTATTATGGTCTATAAAATGAATTTAATTTAAGTAGCCAAGCAACGCAGGCTTGCTGCAGAAATCTCAAACAAAAGCCAAACCCTCCACGTTAGAGAAAAAATGTTCAAAGTGTATCTTCAAAATACTCAAGTCTATCAAATGTGATGGATTTCTAAAGATTTGAGTTTCAGATTTAAATACAGACTATTTAGTTTATATCCCCAAACAAAAAAATTAGAAGCTGAAAATCATCAGGAGCTTGCAGAATGGAGTCCTGATTCTGGAAGAGGAAAGGAAAACACAGGGAATTTTGTATTGATCCAAACTTTTTTCATTAGTTGGCCTAAAGAACCGAGGGACTGAAGATGAGGATGACCATAAACCATTAATTCAGCTTGGGCCAATATTTCCATTTTGCTGAATACAGCAGACTTTTATGCGTATGCAGTGCAGCTTGATCTGGAGAGAACTACTGATGGCTTTATGAATTAGTTTTAAAAATGATATTATAAAATAGTTAATGCCAAGTTAGCAGTATAAACGGTTGATTTAAAAAGTGCAAGCTTTTGATATCCGAGTATACATTAAATCTTTTCATGTTGATGGGGAGTTACGTCATTATATGTAACCAATTTTAAGTAGCAAATTGACTTTCCAGTGTAATATATTGGCTACAATTAAATACAGTCTTGAAATCCAGAAGAAACCGCTTACACTTGTTAATATAATAGTAACATGAAGTCTAAACTAATAAAATTTGTTTAAATCACACTATAAACTGATGTATTATTTAAAGTTAATTCATATGACAGATTGTTTTTGTACTCAAGTGCTTGCACTCTTCTCTTTTTTTAATTAAACTTTCCTGTTACCCTTTACTGGATCTAGAAGCTACTGCAAAGTGCTGTAAGCTCCAGCAGGCTTTCCTTTAAACAGGAACTTGAAAACACAGAGCAGTTTTGGCAGAGTGCAGATCTGGCTCTGTCTCCTTTGGGTATTCTGAAGCGAATGTGAAACAAATTACCTTTCTGCCCATTTCTCAGCAGACGTTGAAAGGAGGTTCTTCCCGGAATCCCTCGCTGCTGCCCGTGGTGTTGGTCTGCAGCATGACAAGTGTCTGCTATTGGAGCACGGGGCTGGATTCACCGTTCTGCGTGCTGAGGGGTGCCCGAGTCCCAGCTACAGAGGAGAAGGAGACCCACAGTTCATTTGCAAATTCTAGTGATTTGATTTTCTTATAGAGGCATCTATTTTTTTTTTCTATACTGAACAGTATTTTGTGTATGCTTAGGAATATTTTTGCTCAGCAAAACTTAATGAATCACCTTGATTCTTTTTACATTTGGGGGTGCAGGAAGGCAAACCTGGCAGTCTTGCATGTGTAATTTCTTATGTGTAGTAGTTGAGTATCTTACAGGGGTTGAAGGATAAACTAGATGTCTTCTGAGGGTATTTCCTGGATCTTTTTCCTGTGGCTCTTAGAATACCTTCTAAACTTACCCTTCTGTTTGAAGCAATACATACAGCTTAGGAATGATCACAAAACTGGTCAGCTAATGGGTCACCAGGCAGTGTGCTGTCACTGCAGCTTGTCAATCTCTCAGGCTACATCTACTAGCTCTTCACTGTCCTTAATGTTACAATTTGTCTGTCTTTAGAAATCTGGCTGCCATTTGAATCCATTTCTTCTAGTTGTGTTCACAATGGATGTGGAAAGCAAGCTTTTTAACCCCCCTTCTGTTCTTCAAGTAACCTTTTCCTGTTTGCAAGCAGCAGTCATGTCTCTTGTCAGTCTTGGCTAGGCTGAGCTGAAGAAGCCCTGGATCTAGTTCTTTTTCATAGGCTGTGTATAGACTTCAGTATAGCTCTCTTGGTTCAAGTTGTTTGGCACGGGCCTTCACTTTCTGAGAGCTGCTTCCTCCCCACAGACAACTGGACAAAGAGATGTGCAGTGACAGGATGTGAAGCTGAAATGTACAGATGTTGGCAGATAAAGATGTAAGCACAGGTATGTTCAAGATGCATTTGAAAGGAGGTGGTGTTTGCTACTTTAAATCTTCCTTCAACTCTTCCAGCTGTGAACGCAGTCAGGTTTTCTACGCATACCAGGTGAATTTGGGGGCAGTAACAATGCATGTGAAATACGACAGGAACAGCAAAAGAGGGATCTTCCTGGTCCTTCTGTAGTTTCTGAGAATTTCATAAAGCTATTAGAGCCTCAGAGGTGACAGCTCCTCTCCACTAATCCTGCAGGCCCCTGGGAATGCCTCTTTAATGACGACTCCATCAGCTTTGAAATAGAGCAGCTCGCTATCAGATGTTGGGAGGAATAGTTGCTAAGTGCCTGTTTGCACACGGGTTGCCACAACTGCTCAGGAATTTAAAAATCCAAAGGAATTGAGTAACACTTCACAGGTGCAAGTGGTCACATTCCTCAGGTGAATCTTAACTGCTATTGGAGACATGGATGACAGCCCTTTGTATCTAGGGGAGCTGGAAGTTCCAGTCTGAGCTTTTTAGTTAACTTGTGCAGCTTGTGCTTTAGGAGACTGTTATCAGAGAATGTAATATCAGTGTAATTACAGTTACTCACACAGACCAGTATGTGCCAGGCTTTCCACATGAGTGAGATGGGATCCTTCCCCCAAAGAGTTCAGCAGTCTGCACAGACAAAGCAGCAAGCTAGGAAGCAAGTAAAGATGCTGTGTGCCAGTCCTGCTGCCACCAGTTACATGTTGTCATCATTTACAGATCAGAAGTTGCTGCTTCTGAAATTATGTATGATCTATGAAGTTTCAAGGAGTCTCAGTTTCTTTGGTTTGCTTCTCAGGCTGTAGGTATTTAGTAGGTCTGCAGCCATTAGGTACGTATGGGGGATACATGGGCTCTCCATCTTACAGTGGTGTTGGATACTGAAAGGCATTACTGTCTGAAGTTCTGCTGCTGTTGAGAGCTGAGGTGCAGTAGCCAAGATGAGCTTCACTTCTCTGTTTGTTTTGGTTTGCTGAAGAGCTGTGTGCAAGAGCTTTCACTCAGCAGTGTGTGCGTAGCAAGTGGTGTTTGTTTCATACCTGATGTCAGGAGCTTGACTCTGTCTTTCAACACCAGTGAAGCCTGTGTTAGGTGTAAGTGCCTTGGAAATACAATGAGGTGTTAGGATTGTATTGATGAATTTGGAATGCCTCCAAACTGCACCCATGCTGAAACAAAGACCTGCTGCAGCCTCTTTTTAGGCATCAAGTGGTGCCTTTTCCCCAGCTTACACCAGTCCACACACATACTGAAGTGCCTGTCTGTGCCAGGGTAAATCTGTGTATCCTAGGGCTGGAAGATAGGCTGAGCACTGCATCTGTCTGTAGATATGCTATTGGACAGAATAAACTGTAGTAAACAAGGTGTCTAGCTATGCAACCAAACCTTTCTGCTTAAAGTTCTTAATCACTTGAATATCACAAAGCTATGATGCATTTTTCTGGGAACAGAGCTGTAAAATCTATGGTGTTTTGCAGCTCAGTTTGCATGTTGAGTCATTGTTGAAGCTTTTCACGTGTTCCCTTCACTTGCCAGCTGTAATGTTCAAGCTTATATCTCTGGCAAAAATCACTGTGCAATTCCACAGCACGGGAAGAAAAGCAGCCCCTGTTGTGCAGTAGAGATACTGTGTCAGCATTTGCAAGAGAGAAATACAGATACTTGACCTCAGATTGTTTAAAAATAAATTTGCTTTGGTGCATGTTGGTGTTTAGAGATGGTATCGGTAAAATTACACAGAAAAGGTCCCCTCCACCTGCTCATCAACATTCTTGAAGTGCAGTCATTCTGGCAGGAATTCAGATCTAGAATGAATGAATAGTTTAACACCTTTTCCAGAGCCCTATTATCAGGGCTGTTGCGTTCTCAAATAGGTCATACAGACAAAAGCAAGAAGTAAGAAGAGAATTCTGCACAGGACATGGAAAGTTACTGACTGCTGCTGGGGCTCGCTGCTAAAGTAAAATCATTTTGATAAGATGTTTCCTGTTTAAAATAGGCATTTGGACTACGTGTCCTTTGGCTTTAAGGAAGTCTTAGACAAAATCCTTTCCCAGTTGCTTAGCTGTCTGGGTGGCTTTTATTACTTTGAAGTTAGGCTTTATCTACTGGCTTCATTCACAGACTAGCTGGCTGCTTATCACATCTGTGGATCAGAACTTCAAAGGTTTGTCTGTAAGGTTGGGATTTATGAGGTCACGTGGAATCCCCCTTGGAGGGAGTTCAGCCCACGGTAGCAGTTCTGTGGGGAAAAGCCTTTGTCTGTAGGTGATACTGCGGCAAGGAGGGGCTCTGCGATGCACCGGAGGTATGTGTGTGTTGTGGGGTGGTGCTGATAGCCAGGGGAGAGCTGGGTTGTGAGCACTGGTCCATTTACAGCACGCAACGTATAGAGAATGTGGGAGACCAGAGCGCATTCCTAGACACAGACTCACCGTGTTGCTGCTTCCAGTAGAGCTGTGTGAAATGTCAGAAGGAATTAGATCCGTGCTGGAGCTGACAGCCTCACTGGGCTCTGCAGCACTTTGCTGTGCTTTTACAGCCAGCCTTAGAAACTGCACCGAATGAGGGAAAAGGGAGAAAATTATATGTGTGTTTATTATTATTTTCATGAAGATGGCTGTTTAAGAAAGAAGGGGGGGGGAAAGTGCTGCCTGGCTTTCTGCTTACTTCAATAGCAAGCAACAGCTGTCAAATCTGTAGCCAAGGCTCAGCCCCCAAGCATCCATCGGACAATATGCCAACAGAGGTGAGCATCTCCAGTAAAAGCACATCTGAGTAGTGTTGCCTCTGGAACATACATGATTTTCAGGCTGCGTTCAGGCATGCCAGGCTTTGCTGACTGTACAGAAATGGGAGGGCTCGGTGTAGCAGCATACATTTGTTGCATCTCAGTTTCTTGCTATCAGTTTTAGCTGATTTGGCCACTGGGGATCACGCTTGGCTTCAGAGCAAGCAAAGTGATGTAACTACATGTGCTGCAAGTAGGAGAGAGTACTGCCTGTGCTGATTTATACCTCTCAACTTCCTTCCAGGAGATGCAGATTAGGTTAAGTGATTGAATGATCTCTGTGTTGAAAGTGTTGGAAGAAAAGTTACTTTTCCTTGGATGAAGCACCCTGGGAAGTTACTTTCTGCAAGAGGATGACCAAACAGACTGAAGGTGCTGTGAAGGCAGTATATCTCAGCTCACTGTATGGGATTTAGGGAAGTATGTAGTAAACATTAATCTGAAGGGGATTGGCTAGCTGTCTTCCTTAGTCTCAGCCTTCCTTGATTTGTCCATCAGAAAGTGGCACTGCTGCAAAGAGTGGCTTCAGGTTAATGACTTGGCAAAAGCGACCCTCATTCAGCACTTACTAATGCAGCCCCCTTTGGATCAAAGCTCCACCCACGCCTTGCAGAGAAGTAGAGCTTATTCAGCCTCTGCAGCCACACGCTGTCCTCCTGCAATGGCTCCTCCCCTCCCACCGTTGGGTGGATCCAGAGAAGGGAAAACTTGACAATAGTTAGCAAGCAGCAGAGCTTGGAAGAACTATTGCAGAAGCATGTCTAACTAGGCTGGGTAGCAGTCATTCTATCCTCCCCAAGGGTGCCGGTGCTGCTGAGTGCAGGAGAGGATGGTTTCAGCCATGGGAGCCAGGAAAAATCTGAGAAGAAATGAGCAGACGAGAGACCTGGCATTCCTTGGGCAGCTTGAAACAGAGGTGAGGTGTCTGAATCAGCGCAAGATTAAATGAGCACTGGCTGCTGCCATGTTGGCAGAACAGAGCCGTTCAGAGGCAGTTGGACAAGTTTGTGGCTGAGCCGGTTTATCCACTGTTGAAGATGGGAAGTTACTTGTCAGCCCCTGCTTACTTCGCTCCCAAGGATCCCTTTCGGTAAGTCTTGCATGGGATTAGCAGTTGATCTTCAAGCTGTCATTTCACCCCTGTAACACCATCCTAAGCAGTTAGCATGTGAGATGCAAAGAGTGAGGTCCGGGCTCGTGTGCAGGGAACAGCTGGCCTCAACTCAAGGTGCTTTGAGGAGAGGTGCTGCTTACCAGCCTCCCTACTTGCTCTGCGAGGAGAGGCACCAGTGTTGCAGAGCAGTGTCTGTGTAGCCCAGGCAGGGAGAGTGCTTTACAGAGGGGCAATACACGCTGCTTTACCCCGGGCCCCTGTGCTTTACTCCACTGCCAGAGAAATGAGATTACTGTGGCTGCTGCTACTTGCATCTCTTCCAGTGCTGCTTTACTGGGGCACAGTATGGGCTGAGGGAGTGCCACATGCTGCTGTGGAGTTCAAGGAGATGATGTAATCCGCAGTGAGGCAATCCATAATCTTGTTTGAGAAAGAAATAAAGTACCTTGCAGGTAACGAGGGACTTGCCACACACTTCACTTAAGTGGAAATGATTCTTGTCCCGTGATATTTTGGTTTGTATTAACAACCATTTTTGGCTCGGTCAAACAAGTGAGGCTTGAGAAAGGCTACAGAATAAGGCTTTGATTGCATTACATCTCCATGGTGAAAGCTGTTAGCGGGGCTGAGTGCAGCCAGGATGGTGACTGACATTAATGTGCTGATAAGGTGAATAAATGGGGGCTGGCAGTTCCATTGTCTCTCTCCTGTCCCCTCTGCCTGGATTTGCACATTATTGATTCTGTTCCTACAAACACTGGTGCACTGATTTGGAGGTGGGTAGCCTTTTGTTAGCACAGAGTAGGGTAGGAATAAATACTGCTGTGCAATGGCTAAACTTCAGTAGCAACTTTCTGAGAAAGCATCCTCTTTCAGAAGTCAGGTGAGCAGCCACTCATTATTTGTACTGCAGAGAGAGCATCATGCTAAGCCGTAGGTTCACCCACTAAGTGGCATGAAAATAGCTTTGCATAGTCAGAGCTTAAATGTTATGTACCTAGTCTGTGTTTTGTCGCATCTGTGCTTCTTTGGCCAGCATCTTAGAGCCAGAGCACACACTTGTGCTGGGCCCAGCTGAGAAGCCTTTGGGTTTGCTGCAGGCTGGAGCTGTGCAGCCTGTCCGCAGCCTGTCCTCTTCCCCTCTGCCTGCAGAATTGGAACCGCAGTCCTTTGGAGCCTAGCAGTAACTGATCCAGCCTGACAGTGTGTGGGGGGTAGATTTTATTAATGAGCCCTTCTCAAAGGGATCATCTCTTCAGTGCCAGGGAAGTCTTTGCTTCCATGAGGGTATTGGCTTTCGTTTAGATGTAAAAGAGATGTCCCATGGATTGAATCTCCATCTCGCTGAAAACCAGGCCGGGTACGTGGTGCCACTTGATCTTCCCACTGCCCCCCACAAACCAAGCAGCCATCAAGCACCGATTTGTGAACTCTTGCTGCAGCATTACATTCTCAGGGTCTTGTTCTAGGTGCTGACAGGGCTCCTGGAGGATGACTACAGGAGGCAGATTAAATTATTCTTAATTACTAAGGATGTGAAGTGAAGATTCACTGTATAATAAGAGCTCTGCAGATCTGAAAGTGGCGGCTAGTGTGCAAGAGGAGCCACATCAAACATGGCTGCTAGCAGTCCTCCAAAAAATGTGGTTACCATGCTTGGCTACTATGCCATAAGAATGGCAAATCATGGATTAGCTGCTTGTAATCTAAAAGAGAAGTAAGAAGTCTTTTCTTTTGATTGCAGTGACTGGCAAAGATGAGCTTGTTTACTTTCTCTAAAGGTAACTGAATTCCTTTTTCAGCAGATGTGAGGACAAGCAATGGCAGTGTTGTAACACTGCGTGCTCCAGTGAGGTGGGAAAGGAAGGAGACAATGCTTCTACCTTCTGTGATAAAGACCTGACGTGTCTCTTCAATGAAAGTCATGTGGAACATTCATGTGATGTCTTTATCATCTGGGTAAAGGCACTGAAACAGTTCTTATAACTATACCTGTGTGGTGTCAGCCCTCAACACCTGACAAATCTAATGCCTTTCTAAGTGATAGTGAGGGATGAAACAGCCGGTTAGAGCCATTACCAGCACCTAGCTTTTCTGGGGCTGGTTGCTTTGTTCCTGTTGCCTCATTGCCCAGGGTGGGGTGCTGAGCCTTGAGCTGCAAACTTGTCCTGTCCAGATTTGTTTAATTGCATAGCAAAGAACTGACTGCTTGCTGGCTCCACCCCCTCACCTTCATTTTGCTATGGGTTTGTTGCAAATTAAATACCAATGCTTGTTTCCAGATGGAAGCAAAAAGGTGCTGCAAGGTTGGAATCAGTAAGGAAGCAGGGGGAAGGCAAAGGGAGGACAAATGTATGTGATCTTCTGCAGCCTGTCTGAAGCAACTGCAGTTGTGTTGTTTTTGTAGAAACTTCAAGTTTCTTAAGTAGAAAAAGATGTGGTTGAAGTTGGAGAAGGGGGTAAAGAAGTTTAAGGAGGTATTGTGCTTAAAAGCAAATAAAATAGCCCACCTGCTTGGGGAGAACTTGGACAGAAAGGTGGTTCTTGAAGTCCTGGTAGAGCAGTCCCCAATCTGCAGTGTTGCTGTCTGCATCCCAGGTGCAGGTCTGGTCACAGCTCCCTGTTTGAAGATGTAATCATGCTCTGAGCATGCACTGGTACAGGCATGCACGCAGAAGTCAGGTAAGTCTGAGGGATCCATGCTGAGCCAGATGTTCCTGCCACAGGGTGATAGGAATCTTTGCTGTTGGTCTCCACTTGTTCTTTCTCCCTCCCACTCACCTACTTGATCATTCAGCTTGGGGTATTTACTGCAAGCAAAGCCAAGGACTAGTGGTTGAAGGCAAAATGCATCACAGGGCCCTCTAGGTCTCTTGCATACCATGAGCAGGGTGTAACCCTTACAGTGCCCCAAGGCTTGGGCTATAATAATTCAAGTAGTAAGGTGGAGTTACTGCTCCCCCTGCTCAGAAGTTAACAGGGGTTGTTGCACGTGCTGGAGCCCTTTCCCATCACAGAAGGAGGGGAAACAGTATTTGGAGCTCCTCAGCTAGGAGAACAGTATAAAGCAAAGGAGCAGCTTTCCTGAGGGCAGGGTATGGCAATAAGTACTGAGGTGTGTTTTCCCCTAAAACTGTAGGCTACTTACAGGCAGCTTCATCTTGTTGCTTGGCAGTCTCTTGAGACAGAGTAAAGAACTCTGGTTGGAGTTGGTTCCATGTTGGATCACAACCGGCGTCTCATATCAGTACGCTCATTACATGTTGGTGGAGTTTACAAGGAATGTCTTTGGCACAAATGAGCTTTTAGAAAGCTTGTGAAAGGTGAGGCCAGCAGTAGCTCTCTTCTTAGACTGGAAGCATGTGAAATGTGTACCTCCACTGCCACACACTGCCTTTAATGCACTTGGTGCTGTAGAGAGCCCTGCTGCGCAGGAGGGCACACTCACACCTCCCTTGGGGTTCCCCTCCAGTACATTAACAGAGCTACTTATTGAGGCAGGAGAAGAAATTCCTCCTCCAGCCTTTGGGAAAACACTGTGCTGATAAAGGCATCAAGGTGTTGCCTAAAACCAAGTAATGGTCACTAACCTGCCTTGGGTTCTGTGCTCAGAAACAGCCAGTGCCAGGCTGTTTTCCTTTTAAAGTCTGAGAACGTGCTGCCCAGGGCTAATGGAATAATCTTCAGTGGTGCAACTGCTGAGGGAGTGTAGTCCTGTCTGTGGACTTATCTCTTCATTAAGTCACACCTCTGTGCTGCAGAAGTTAAATTCCTTTACCCAGCGTGTCCTGCTGAGACAGGATTATTTGGTGCTCAGGAAGCCTGAAGATCTGGGTTCTGCTTCTGATTTGCTGAAATGATATCTGCAACAGAATTGCTGCATCTCTTTCCTTGTTGGAGGGTTTTGTTTGTCTATTAGCTTTTTGCAGATAAAGGATGAATAACGATTGTTTCTTGAAATGGCAGCTTTTGAGAAAGGGTGGTCTGTGGAGGATTAGAGGGGCTTTCCACAAAGCTTGGTGTGAAATTGGTTTTGTATTGCATAGGGAAGTGGATCCTACCTCCATTTCCTAAAGTAGCCAAGGAGAGAGGTGCTCTGGTAGAAGGCTCGGTGCTATAGAAACACTGTGTAGAAACACAGCAGAGCTGTCTGTGTGCCTGGCAACTGCACACTCAGAGGGAGAGGGCAGTATTATCTTTAATGCAGAATGCATAAGCCAACTGATGTCTTCTAAGAAGTGAATGGAATTTGTTTGAAACTTTGGAAGCCTGCCTTTTGCTTTGTATTGGTTGATACCACCTCTCCTTACAAAACCATGGTGTTGGTACAAATCCTCAGCTGGAAATGCATTGTCAAATGGGGGGATTTAGTGTGCCAGTAACCAGAACAGCCAGTGGTGAGCTGCTGCTGAGCACCTGTTTTCTCCATGCAGGGGAATGTTTTCCATTGCTCTGTGACTCATTGCTAACAGGAACTGTGCTCTTTTGTTTCCTTCAAGGTGTTCTGAATGCCAGGATCCCCTCACTAACTGGTACTATGAGAAAGATGGGAAGCTGTATTGCCACAAAGACTACTGGGGGAAGTTTGGGGAATCTTGCCATGGCTGCTCTCTGCTGATGACTGGACCTGTGATGGTAAGGACTCTGCTATACCTGCAGAGTGAGTTGTCCTCACTATGCAAACAACCAAATAAACTGAAAGTGATAGTTCTCTTGCTACTCAGCTTTTGTATCAGACATCTACAATGAGGCTTATCAACATTCATTTTTAACAAGAGTGACTTAAAGGAGAGAGTAGTGAGGATCTGAAGCATATGAACAAAGAGGAAGAAGTTGTTGAAATGTACAAGAATGAGAAATAGAAGGATGAGTAATGGGATGCCAGTTTCTGTAGCACAGAGCACCAGTGTCCGTGGGGTAGTTTTCCACTGCAGTGCAAAGTCAGACCTCTCAGCTCAGGATAAGCAGCAGTTCTGGCTTTGGGGAAGATTGCCACCTGGACTACAGTGCAAGTGAGTTTCAGGTCCGTACTGTCTTGAAATGCTGTTAGTCCTGCTTGGTTTAAAACACTGAACTACGCCTTCACAATATAGGGTTCCACTGCTTGCTGCAGCCTTGCAAATATGTAACCTCTAAAAATGTCAAGAATGAAATATATCCATTATTTTTCAAAAGCCTCAATAAAAAACTCAATAGTAGTACTGAAACAGTTTCTTATTGCCTGTTGAAGTCTTTGCAAAATATGGTCAATAAGGGAAGTTCTCATAAGGAAAATAGAACCTCAATGAAGAAAAATATCCTTCAGAAGTATTTTGTAGTCTCAGCTTAGTGGGTTTTTTTATTTTTTATTTTTTTTTCCTCCCTGTCAGCTGTCTGGTAAAGTATCTTAATTTGTGCATTGCCTGTCTGCCAAAAAAAAAAAAGCCCTGTCAGCTTTATTAATTCAGGCGTAACATTAGTTATCATGCCAAGAGCAAGAGAGCAGGAAGGTTTAATATCTTGTTTACTAGTCCGCAGCAGACTATCAACTATTTTTGATAGCAGAGCAGCTGCCAAATGTAACAGAGGTTCCTGGACGCAGGCTTTGCTTTGCATGTTGACATGTTTGTTTAAGCGAAGTTTTGCAAACAAAGCGGCAGGGTTGGGGTTCCAGAAAGGCAGAATGGGCTAATGTAACTCTCCAGTAAAAAGCTGTTCCTTAGCTCTGAGATCTGAATGACCAAATCAGTGAGAGGAAAGCAGTAGCTGCAAACGCTGATGGATTTTGTTTTTGCTGAGCACTTCCCTTTTCTGTCTGTAGGTGGCTGGAGAATACAAGTATCACCCTGAGTGCTTTGCTTGTATGAGCTGCAAAGTGATCATTGAGGATGGGGACACTTATGCACTGGTGCAGCATTCCACTCTCTACTGGTGAGACACAGTTGCATGCTTTGCCAATGGGAAATTGCATTGCTCCCTGCTCTACGTGTAAGCCACATTTAGCTGACTCTATGTGGTTCAGCTTAATGCTAGGCTAAGGAATACCAGGAAGCTGCCTTTAATGGGAGGAAGAGGGGGGAGAAAGGAGTGGAACAAGCATCAAAACTGTAGTTTAGGGCCACTGAAATAACTTAGAAGTGTGAGTTTGGCAGTGAGGGATAGGACGCTACCGCAATGACTCTCTTCACTTCTTCTAGTGGAAAATGCCATAACCAGATTGTGCTGACACCGATGATAGAAAAACATTCCAGTGAGTCTCTGCGTGAGCAGCTGCCTTATACATTGACACTCATCTCCATGCCAGCAGCTACTGATGGCAAAAGGGGCTTCTCCGTGTCTGTTGAGGGTGGCTGCTCCAGTTATGCCACTGGCGTCCAAGTGAAGGAGTGAGTATGACAAGGCTGTGTGCAAAGTTCATGTCTGTGCAGAGGGAGCTGGTAAAACTTGTGCAGTACTGCTGTCCTGCCAGCTGCTTTAATTGCTGCGGAGGTCTGTCTTGGTAGAACGGGAATGTTTAAGAACTGTAATGGAGTTGCAATTTTTGCCACTGAACAAATGATAAGCTCTCCCCAAACCAGCTCAAACCTGAGCATTTACTGTAATGGAAATTAGCATTGTTTTACTTCAAGGTACTAATAGGAAGGGAAGCATTAGAGGTCAAATAGTTTTGATAATTCTGGCCAAACTGACTTTTTCCTCACCACTGTAATACCTGTGTTTAGAGTTAACAGGATGCACATCAGCCCAGATGTCCGAAATGCCATCCACCCTGCAGATCGTATCCTGGAAATTAATGGAGCTCCCATTCGTACGTTACAGGTGGAGGAGGTGGGCAGAGTTCTGTTCTAAAGCCTCCTTCTCATCTCTCTTCCTAAAGCTCTTCTGTCTCTTGGCACTGTTCTCCCACCCTACATACAGTGTAGTGTACACCCATGGTACTCGTGCTAGCAGAAAGAACGGACACAAAGACAAACTTTGCTGCTTACTCTAGCTGAAGAGGGAATTAGGAGGAAATGCAGTTAGGATGCAGTTCTGAATATGTGGCATTCATTCATGGAGGAAGATGATAAGGAAAGCATAAAGCTGTGGCATGTTAGAGGACGAAGAGCTGTGAAGATTCATTATGTATTACTAGTGAAGTCTGCTGTTCTAATCACCTTAGAGGCATCTGGTAATAGACAAAGGTTCAGCTTATCCTAGGTATGAGGTTACCATTGAAAAAAAATTATATATTTGGTGTCTGCATTTACAAGAAAATGCTTTTTACAGCTATCAGGTGATGCTGTGAGAGTGTAGTGAGACCACCATAGCTTTCACTACGTGAAGATTTTACTGCTGGTATTGGGTAGAACATTAGGAACACAGCAGCTTTAGCAATGTTTTTCAGCGTTGTTCAAGGTGAAATCTTGTGTAGTTTTCAAACGCTTCTCAATAAAAAAAAAAGGTTGGTCTGTTATTTTTGACCAGAACAGAAGAGGCTTTGAATACCATGAGAAACTTCTGTGTTGTTAGCTTGTCTTGTCTGGTAGACAACTGTGGTGTGTGCAACTAAATGAAAACTGAACCCTGATTTCTGAATGGCATTCTGCTATGTCTCCTCTGTCTGCTGTCGTTCATATTTCTGCTCTTTGCTACCATCCTTCCCTTTGGTTTGCTCGAAGGTGGAGGACTTGATTCGCAAGACAAGCCAGACGCTTCAGCTGCTGATAGAGCATGACCCTGTCTCACAGCGCTTAGACAGGCTTCGGTTGGACTCCCGGCTTCCCACCCACATAAAGTCACCCATCTCTCCCCACTCCATCTCTCCACTGGACATCAAGGAGAATCTGGAAGGAACGCTCCGCCGACGATCCCTCAGGTAAAGCCTTGAAGGCTCTGACTAGCTTGTCTTTGCCCTGTGCTCCTTGGCTGGACTGCTGTGTGCTTAGGCCCTGTGGTTGAAAATGACTGCAGAGATGTGACTAATTCTTGGTATGAGCCTTGGTATGAACCACTGGTGAAGCAGTTGAGACCTTCACATCTTACTGTTGGATGCACTCTCTTCATTCCCTGTCAGGGTGATAAACTTTACTTAATAAAACTGAGGAGCTCTACTTCTACCATAGAGAAGATACTGAGTTTTATGGTTAGAAAACAGAAAAGTCAGATTTTTATCAGCCTTAAATGGCTGGGGAAGAATGTGTTCTTAAAGGGAATGTGACTGGTACTTGGGGAAAAAAACTTGTTTTTCTAGACTGGTGCACACAGTTGCTCTTTCAGTCATTTGCCAGTATTTGAATCTTTGCTTAGAAGTAATAAAAGATGCATTTTCACAGCTTCTTCCTCCTCAGGAGCTCCACCTCTAATTGACAGTGCAGGGGATGCATTATTGTTAGGCACTTCAGGCTTGGAAGTTGCTCTAGGTTTGTGAAGAGCTTCCACAGTGCTGGGAGAGCATCTGACTTTTGTGATGTGAAGAGCACTAAAGTGCATCTGGAAACTGGTCCCTTAGGAGCTAATGATGATATGTGTTGAACCAAAAGCTTCCTAGCAGCTTTACTGACCTCGTTGCCTTTACTTTCTAGGCGAAGTAACAGCATTTCTAAGTCTCCTGGCCCCAGTTCTCCAAAGGAACCCCTCCTTCTGAGCCGTGACATCAGTCGCTCTGAATCTCTACGTTCCTCTTCTAGCTGCTCCCAGCAAATCTTCCGGCCATGTGATCTCATTCATGGAGAAGTACTAGGAAAAGGATTTTTTGGACAAGCAATCAAGGTGAGGGACCTCCCCAAGCATTCATCAGTTACTTCCTCTACGGCAGTCTGACTCGTAAACCTCGACAGTGTGGCCTTTCTTTGTCCTGCTGATAGTGATCAGTCTTGGAACTCACCTGGGCTGCTCAGTGAGATCCATTTCTCTGTTTCTTTGTCCCTTTCAAATGGCAATCTTGGCTATAGTGGCTCATCTCCTGAGTTAGAGTGCCCGTGTCACTGCAGGCATCTGGGTGAAGTGGGGAGAATAGGAAAGTGCATTAAGTGCCCAGTTCAATATTGCTCTTCCACCATTAGTGTGGCATACTCGAGGGTTTGCCAGGCTGATTCAGTGAGCTCAGAACTCTGATCAGAGCCTAAATGTGCTGGTAGCCATCAGCTCTTACATGACTGTCACAGTTAAAAATTTCCATTAATAGCAATTCTGTTCCCTTGCCTTTAAGCTGATCTTGAATAGGGGTGCTGAAGGAGCTGTTATCCTAGCATCTATGACAGCATCAGGGCAGCTTTACTGAAGGTGGTATGAGCTCCTCAGTACTCAGATATTCAGCATGTTATGGGACTTTTCTTCTTACACCTCACTCATCACATGTTTCCATGGATGGTGGTGGGCCAGTACTACTATACTATACTGTACTAATGAGGATATTTCTCTTCTCCTCTGCTCATAGACAAATAACAGGTCCAGGTAAGCAGAACCTTTCCTCTGTCGCATGCTTTTGTCATCTGCGTCCTCACAGTCAATGGCACAAAGGCGTTTTTTTTCTGCTCAAATTACCTGATAGCCATTCTGTTCTGGTGCATGCTCTGGGAGTTAAAATTGGCCTCTTGGAGTTCCATGACGACACTTGTTTCAGTTCTGCTGGTATGTCAGCTTAAGAATACCATTTAGCCTTGCCTTGTCTTTGTCCCTACACTTCCCTTTATCTTTGGGTATTAGATATCCCTGGCTTCCATGTCCCTGGCTGAAATGCATAGTGTTCCCTGGCTCGCTACTTATATATGGATGCTTGATTTCAAATGGGAGCAGAAGAATATCATTCTCTTGCTTCTGTTGTGTTGTTCTATTATTTCATGCACTTGTATTCCACTCGTATTAGCCTTGCTATGTCCTGTGGTTCAAATAAAGTGCCACAGTGTTTGCAAAAGCTCACAAGCTTCCAAAATATTATAACTGGGCCTCATGTTCTGGGTTGCAATTCTGGAGGTTTTCTGAAAGATGTTTTATTTTAAAAGGTATGAGGCAAAAAAGCAACAACTTTCTTGATCTTTGGATTGAATTTTTGTTGCAACAAGTACTATGTCTGGTCAGAACAGTCACTTTCTGTTCCTAGAGAGAGAATGTGGTTATTTAGTTACCTAGAAATTTCAAAGAGATTTAGCTATCCAAGCAAAGCGACTCCAAAGGGAGACTCCAAGAAAACTCGCTTATTAGAATTTGGCACGTTTCTATTCACTCCTGTACCTATACAAGCAAGGCAGAGCAGATCAAAAGAAACCTCTAGAAAACAGCAGAATGCCATAAACCATCTGGATACAGGCAGCTCTTAGAATTGGAAATGCTTTCAGTGCCAAGAGCTAGGAAGTGCACTGCCCAGTGTTCATGGTGTGTTTTTTCTGGGTGTGTGCCATATTGGGATATTTCTTGCAGGTAGCAAAACACTGCTCCTAAGGAGCATGGTAAAACAACTGCCTCCTGCCTTAAGTGAACATTCTGTGCAACGTAGTTCTTGCACATGATTAAGTTTGATATGCTCATCAGAAACCAGTCAACTTCACAGTCTCCATTAATACCAAAGCATACCAAAGTGGTATGCATTGTTTGGTTTCATTTCTTATGCAAGTGAACATTAATTTCTTTGCTGATACAGAAGGTAGCTGATAGAACCTGTGTATAAACTGTGAGCATCATGCTGGGCAGGTGCTTTCTGTAAGGGAACTTGAGATATGCACAAGTACAGATCTGATGCCTTCAGAGGTTTTGACAGCCCAGCCATAAGCTTTGTAAAAAGGAGACTAGCTCTGGCTCTTGGGATGCTGTTGATCTCTTGCTATGACCCTCTATCAGCTTTAGGGAGTTTCTCTTTCACTTACAGAATCTTTGAATTCCAAAAGCAGAAATATTATGCTGTTTTCTTCAGATCCCTGGGCTCTGAGTTTTTTCTTTAATGCCTTCTCTGAATAGAGCAGGAGGATGTTACTTTTCAGAAGAGTTGCAAGAGCACTGGAGCTATTTATTCTTGAACTTGGCCTGTAGTTGTGGTTTCTGTTTCCATCAGGTGACTCACAAAGCAACAGGAAAGGTGATGGTGATGAAGGAGCTGATTCGCTGTGATGAGGAAACACAGAAGACTTTTTTGACAGAGGTAGGAGCAAATTTCCAGAAGTTTCTGAGCCATGAGTACAGTGCCACTCCTCCATCTTCCCCAGTGAGAGCGTTATCGTGCCAGCAGACTGGCAGGAATCAAAGTGCTAAGGAGGGAGATGTTGCACCAGAGAGAGCCTGACACCAGCTGAATGTTTGCTGCAGCAAAGTGTGACTTGCTTACACTGAGCAATAGCCATGACTTCAGCTCCCAGTTCATTAATTTTTCAGTGATATAAAACAGACTGAGTCTGAGGGAAGCAGCTGTGCAAATACATAAAGGACTTATCCCTTGAGCCTTTTGCACAAATACAAGTGATGCAGGGCAATATCCATAAGACGTTTAAGACTGCTGCTGTATTTAAACTATTTTCTTGGCGGCTGCCTACCATGTTTTTCAAAGTCATATTTAGCTTAAAGGCAGGCAGCTCCCTAAACAGCTGATGCCGCTATTCTGATCCTGACATGCAGTACAGAACAGATAGCTGCTCTGCAGAACTTCTGTCTGTCTCTGAAAAGTTTGCTGAACCCGAGGGTGCTTTCCTTAAAGACTAAGATCAGGTTAATTGCATGATGTGGAAACGAAGAGGCAAAAGGTAATTGAATGCTTTATGATTAGGGGTTGAGTGCACTCTGGTGCCTGGAGGTAACCTCCAGGATAGGAATGCTGTCCTCTGTTGGACAGGAGCAGTATAAATATACAGAGGATTTACCAGGAGTTGCTTCATTCTGTGCTTTGAGATGTGTATCTGTTTCCCAGGTGAAAGTGATGCGCAGCCTGGATCACCCCAATGTGCTGAAGTTCATTGGTGTACTTTACAAGGACAAGAAGCTCAATCTCCTCACTGAGTACATCGAGGGAGGCACTCTGAAGGACTTCCTCCGCAATGCGGTGAGCATATGCTGAAGGGAAGCCTGGTAGGCCTCTACTTATTATGGAATGATGTTGACAACACACTGTGGGTGTGCCAGCCTTATGATGCTTGTTGATAGTATTTTCCTGTGGAACTGTGTGGAAAAGCTTTTTCTTAGCTGTGGGTAGACTAGAGCAGGAAGTGCCTTTTTGCTGGGGTTGTATCACTGTTTTCTGACTTCTGTAAGAGTCCCTGTAGAGGAGGAGGAGTTGTCACCAGATGGTTGATGAGATAGTCCCTGACTGGTGTGGACTTGTCTTTCAGGACCCATTTCCCTGGCAGCAGAAGGTCAGCTTTGCCAAAGGAATTGCCTCTGGAATGGTGAGTCAAACTGTTCCTGCTTCAATGGGCAAAGCTCCTGGGTTAAGGTTAGCAGCTTCAGTAGGGTGATGATTGAGGGGTTGTGGATCCTGCCAGGCTGCTTGCACATGGTTGCTGAAGCTTGTAAATGTGAAGGGATATATTTGCTTGGAAATGCTTAACAGAGTTTTCTTCTGTTCTAGGCTTACCTGCATTCCATGTGCATCATTCACAGAGACCTGAATTCACATAACTGCTTAATCAAGTTGGTGAGCTCCGCATCTCTTCCCCATGTCGTCTTCCTTCCCTGATTTTCTCCACATGATGTTGAGTTCACAGCCCTCGCTAGTCAGAGTGGGATTAATTTCAGAGAGGGTTTGGTGCCCTAAACAAGGGAATTTCATCTTCACATAAGATTTTCCAGACTGATCTTGATTTCACTGATTCTTCACTCTGATCTTACCCCCTTTCCTGTGATAGTGTCTCCTATTAACAGTCAATGTTATACGAGTCAGTTCATCTCAACTATTAAATACTGATACAGCTGCTGCTGTTCTCACCACTGCTGACAGTGAACAGGAACTGTAGTCTCTCTGCTCCTGAAAGGATCTGGGGGAAGTCAGCAGTTTGTCCTAAATCCTCTGTGCAGGATAAGACAGTGGTGGTGGCTGACTTTGGACTGTCTCGGCTGATTGTGGAGGAAAGAAAAAAGCCCACTCTGGAGAAGCCATCTGCCAAGAAACGAACCCTGCGGAAGAGTGACAGGAAGAAGCGCTACACAGTGGTTGGCAACCCGTACTGGATGGCCCCAGAGATGCTAAATGGTGAGACAGTGATACGAGGCTATGGGTGAGGAGCCAGCCTGTGTCAAGGATAGGGATGATAGGATTACAGAGAGCTCCCAGCCTTAGTAACGATCAAACCTATGAGAGCCTATGTTTTTAGACCTGTTGAGACACGAGCGTATTTATACATGCAGGTACCCTAGCTGCTCTTCTTTTGCTGTACCTGTCCTGATAAGCCCTCATACTAGCAGGGGGAATGTCTCTGGCAGACACTGGGATTCTTCAGGAGAGTGGCAAATCTAAACTTGTTACGGTACAGTACCTGAAAGAAGACAGAACCTCAGAACAATTTCTGTTACAGTCTCACACTTTGTAACTGTCGCTTGAGACATGGAGTCATTAAACTCCAGGAGGTTTACGTGTGTGGGTGTGTAGATCCAGGGAGAAGCCATCTGCAGACAGGTTTGCTGAAGTCTTGGGCTTGGGGTGAGGGTAGGAGTTGTCCAAGTGCAGGGAAATCTGTTTTTTGGCTTATAGCCCTCAGTTTTGTACTGAATGAACTATGTTCATTAGGAGAAAAACTGTCCCTGCAGGAGTTGAGGTAAGGGTGAAATATAATGGATTCAATTTCCTCCTAATGAGCAGGTCTGTCTGACCGGGCTGAGCACTTGGGGTGGCTATGTTATCAGTATTGCCCAACCTAGCTCACCAGAGAAAAGAGGACTTGGCTCTTCTCCCCCATATTCAACAGTTCTTCATGTTGCTTTCTTGTGTACTCTCCTGTTTTTCTTCTCTAAAAGCCTGCAGGCTCCTGCTTGGAGGCTGTGTCAGACCTGGCATTTGTCAGGAGAATAGCAAGAATGCAGTCTGACATCACCTCTAGAAAAAAAGCTGTTTACCGGATATTGGCTTGGGAGGGGTGTGTCTGTAAGCAGGGAATGGCCTGCTGGAGCCAGTCTATGTTCCCAGATTCAGAGCACTGCTAGTGTGTAATTTATTATCTCTGCAGTTGCTGCAGCGGGACTGGCTGCTGGTGAAGCTGAATGCAGACTTAATGCTATGTAGAGAGGTACTAGAACATTAGTCAATGGAAATGGGCAGAAGCTTTCCACAGTTCTGTAGTGTTTCCTTAGATCTCTGGTATGCGAAGTTTCCCTGTGTTGTCCTTTTCTTCCCCAGTGTAAGACAGAAGCAGAGTTAAAGTATGTGATAGTGGTGTATACAAAGATGCAGTTGATATACATACCTTGGGGCAACTGACCCTGCTCAGATTTAAGCCTTGCTTTGTATCCCGTTTGTAGGGCCCTCAAGGGAATAGGCTTAGTTAAGCTTTGGAGGCCAAGCCTGAGAGAGATGCTGGCAGTTCCTGGAATAGCTGGGTGAGGAGTTGTCTGTCACAAAGCTGAATGCCATATGTTTCCTGCAGGACAGAGCTATGATGAGACAGTGGACATCTTTTCATTTGGGATAGTTCTTTGTGAGGTAAGTCCAGGACATTACATGGCATCTTCAGTGGACTTTCCCTTCCCTGTTGCCATCTCCTTTCACATGTTTTATCAAACCCTGTGATTGTGTGTATAGCCTTTTTTGAGAGCACAGTGAGTTAAGCTGGGAGTGCAGGCTTACTCCGCATCCATCCTCTTGTCCAGGTACTGATCAAACCCTAGTATCCATTTTCTTAGAAGAGGTGTTCCCCAAAACTATGATTTTTATTTTTACTTTTGTTGCCAGAATAAAAGAGTGCTCAGCTGTATATTGTCAGAAAATTCAGGGCTTCCAGTGTAGAAGGCACGTGATTTCAAAGAAGAAACTGAAACCTCTTTGCAGCTCTGTTAATGAAGCATACACCTTAAAGTCTGCTGGCTTAGCATATCTCTGAGCCATTGCACAATCTTATGCCATAATGGCCTTTCCTCCTGCAGAGCAGAGAGCACCACTTAAGCTGCAAGGTAATTAAGTTTTATAAGTATGTAAGACAGTGAAAATACAGATGAAAGCTGAAGTGTTACACATACAGATAATGCAACAGTTACAAGAACACTAGGAGAGACCCAGGTTTCGTCTTCAGTGTTTGGATATAAAGAGAACAAAGAAGGTATCTGTGCATAAATCTTTGTGGCTTCATCAGGAGCTGTGTTTATATTGAGCCCTCCTCTTGGAGAATGTTGTGGTTTTGAGTGATAGATTTAGGAACGTAAAAAATCTGTATGTGGGATTAAAACCGTTGTTTCATGTAGGAAAAGAAATGGGGTGGTAGGATATGAACATTTCAATTGTTACCAAAATAAAAATGCTAAAAAAAAAAAAAGAAAGAGTTAAGCACTCAAAAAGCAGATAAGGAAATAACGCTGCCAAAATACATAATGGGCGTTTCACTGTCTCGCTACAGGATGTGGTTGTAGTTGTAAGTTGTAGAGCTGAGTTTTGGCATGGAAGAGCCTGGGTGTTATAAATAACACCCTTTCTGTGATACCTGATGAGGCTTTAAACCTAATATTCTCCCCATGTGAAAATCTGTATTGACACTGACCTTTTTTTTGCGCCCAGATCACCCTACAGCTCTCTGCTGTGGGTAGGTTCCCTCTCAGTACATTTTAAGTCCCCTGTAGGCACTGGAGGTGGAGCACATCTCAGTGAGACAGTGGGGTTTGTGGTGAGCACAAAACTTTGAGTGCTGGGGCAGGACTTATCGCTGTTCCACTCATATGTCTCTCCTGTAACTTTCTGGGTATTGGTTATAGTTGTTCTTTCCACTCCCTACCCTTGGTTGTGGGGGTGCTGAATTTGCTGCTAACTGAGCAACTTGGAAATTTGTGGTGCTGTTCCCTTCACAGCACCATTTTAAGTCAAGTTCCATGAATAAGAAGCTTTGCTGGTGGTGTTGTATGATTGCATGGAAGAGGAGAGATGGGATGGTGATGTAGGTTGTATTCATTACCTGCATTCAGGGGGGACTGCGTCATCCTGACCAGCACACAGCAGTGGGACACTGTTGAGTTCTCTGGGAGATGTACATTATCCTGCATCTTCCAGCAGAAGAACCCTGGTGTCTGCAACAGTGGCCATATTGCTGAATCTTGTACGTGCAGTGCCTTGCAACTACTGCCATAGGAGAGGAGGAATGGTATTTCTGTTCTCTCCTTTTCACCCTAAAACTTTGAATGAAGGAGCCCGCTCCCTAATGCTGGAATTCTCTGCTTGGTAACATTTGGGGACTCTTACTGTACTTCAACACTCCTCTCATTTTTCCCTAGATCATAGGCCAGGTTTATGCTGACCCAGACTGTCTTCCACGCACACTGGATTTTGGCCTTAATGTTAAGCTGTTCTGGGAAAAATTTGTTCCTGCTGACTGTCCTCCAGCCTTTTTCCCTCTGGCTGCCATTTGCTGTAGACTGGAACCAGAGAGCAGGTAGGTTTGGGGCTGGGAGAACTCTTAGGTGAGCTTGGAGGATGTGTGCATCTACTCTTGGTGGAAGGATTGTTTTGCACATAGAGCAGAAGAGGACTGGATTCCAGTATGGGAATGCTCCAAGGCTTCCATGTGAGGAAAGCCTGACAACAGCTTGGAAGAGAGGCTGCTGAGTATGGTAAAAGTCTCTTAAGCAACATCTAAGACAGGGTAGAGCAGGACTGATTGCTCAGGATTTCTCTCGTGCAAAAAGTAGAGGCAGACCTAGGCAGCAGGTATGAAATACAAATACTTAATTTTATTTCAGTTTAGCTGTGAAGTTCACAGCTTCAGATCAGGGTTCCAAAAGAGCTGGACCTTCCTGGTCATCAGTTGTGAAAACTAATAGCCCAAACAGATGTGATCTTGTCTATCTCTGAAATGGAATGGAGGAAATCATATTCCCACTCACACCTCTGTGCAGGGATGGTAGCCTGGATGGACAGCTGGCCCAGCCATTTCACATGCTGTTCTGCTTCATGTTCCCCTCTCACACTTCCTCATTGTTGTCCCTAGGCCCCCTTTTTCCAAGCTGGAAGATTCCTTTGAAGCTCTCTCCCTCTACTTGGGAGAACTTGCCATCCCCCTCCCGTCTGAGCTGGAAGAGCTGGACCACAACGTGAGTGTGCAGTACGGACTGAACCGTGACAAGTTACCTGAAAACACAACCTAGTCAGCTTGTTCTGCTGCCTGCATCACTTCTGTTGGAGTTGAGCAACAGGGAGGGAGATGCACTTCAGCCACTTCCAGGGCATTAACAGGGCACCATGCTGTGCATTCGCTGCATTGCCTCTCTCTCCTCACCCAATGCCCTCCTCTCGGACATCCTGATTCACTGTGGATTTCTGGCATGTTTCAGAAGCAAAAAGGACTGTTTCCTGCCAACTGCACCTATGAAAGCTGCTCAACACTATTTTTCTGGCTTGAGAAATGCTTCTCTGGCCTTTTCAGGCTTCTTTACTGTGGTGCCTTAGAACTTGGCTGCAAGCTGTGAAGCCACTCTGGCCCATCAGCCAGGGAGGTAATTGCTATAGGAAACTCTCCTGGGCAAGGACCACCACTTCTGGAACTGTTTCTCCCTGCTCAGAAAGTTGGGAAAATTGGACATCTGGCAACAGACCCAAACAGGACAGTGTGTGTGTGTGCGTGTATAAGTTTGTGCCTGTGTTTTCCAGAACAGCCCACTGACATTTGACATCGAGGATGGGAGTAAAAAAGCCTAGGAACTGGGCAGCTCTCATGGGGAAGCATATATGCGTTTTTGTTTTGAGGGTTTTTTTGTGGGTTTTTTTTCTTCCTCCGTCTCTGAATACCTCTGAAAGCCCACCTAGAAACACTAAGACTGAGCTCTACCTGCCCCACCGGATGGGCAGCCAGAAAATGAGCCTCTTAAGCGTTTTCAGACTCTGACTCTGTACAGTAAGTCTGCCTGCCTAAGGACCTTACCCCAGGTGAGAGCATTTGAACCTGAATATGTAGAACTGCACTAGACAATGGCTGTGAGCATCCTTGGAAAGGCAAGGCTGCTGGAACTTCTCAGCCTGTGGAAATGAGGTGACAGGATGGCAGAAGGTGCTCTTTGGAAAGGTGAAGGCCTGAAGTGGCTCACACTTTGTCCATAGATGATGGTAAAGTGAGACGTGGCCAAGGCTACTTAAAGGATGAACTTACTAGTAAACAGAAGAGTGATGGAGACTGTCACATCTCACTAGGAGTGGCAGCTGGAAAACTAATCATTCAGTTGCCATTACCTTATCCTTCCCTGCAGGTTGCTCCCTGTGAATGTCCTTGCAACTGCTGCTGCTGCAGCACCTAGGCTGATTGTCCAAGCAGAAACTTTCCTCGGGGTCATTCCCTGCTTTGGAGAGAAAAAAGGGGCTTGGAGTCACTGAGAAGTGAAGTATTTCTTCCTTCAGATGGAGAAGGAAGAAAGCTACTGCTTCAGTAGTAGCCTAATGTGGTCTTCAGAACCAAACAAGAGGTTTGCTCAGAAGTTCTACAAACCTCTTGGTGTAACTCGATTTTTTAGTGTGTTCCTTTCTCCCTGCACCTCCCCAACCCTTCAGTACTGAACTGTGGGATGTGGGTGTGAAGTCTTTTCTGTTAGCTTCATTTCACCCCACCCCCCTCATGCTTACCCATGAGTTCAAAATATTATGTACAATTACATGGGACCAGTCAGCACCTGACACAAGGTGTTTGTGTCGGGGGGTTGTTTTTAGTCCATGTAGTGGTGTTTTAGAAACACATAGGGCTCCTTGCACTCTGAGTCAGTGGAAGAGCCTCTCTAAACTGAGTCCAGTGGATTCAGGATTGTTAATAGGATTTGTCCTTTCCTCGCCCTCCCCCAAGGCTGGATTTGAGGGGACCTCTGAAGGGAAGAGTCCTAGGTAATGTGTGGTTGAGATTTATGAACTGTGATTTGCACAGCTCCACATTCTAACTAAATTAAAAATAAAAAAACAGTAAATGTATGCTGTGGAAACAAGATTGTGTTGTCTGTGTAAAAATGTAATAAAGCAGGAAACTGCATCTTGGGTTTCTCTTGTTACAGAAAGGCAACAACAAAACAACACCAACCAGATATTGAAAAAACTCCTTGAGCCAGGGGTTCTGCCACACACAGGACTACTGAGATACTGTGCAAGTGCTCAATGATAACATTCACCTGGAGTGATGCAAAGGGAAGATGCTGTCTAGCTGTTCTGTTTAAGACTTGACAAGAGTCAGCAGAACATGGAGCCGCTCCACTTTCCTGAATCAGGGATAAAAATACAGCCCGTTCTTAGAAACATCATATTCTGAAATACATAGTTTAAGAGGCATTTGTTTATGCCAGGACTGAAGAAAAAATGCTAGCTATGTCAGTGCCTCCTGTAACCTACTATGCTGTCTCCTTGCTTTCCAATGCAAGGCCCCGAGGGACAGAGCTGGTGCTGAGCAGCCTCAAAACAGAACTGACCTGCGTCACTGCAGGAAGGGGCTGTAAGGGAGAGCAATCTTCCCACGGGCCAGCCTTCTTTGTCAGTCCAGTTCACACACCCACAGCTGCTTTTTAGGAACACTGCCCCAGACATGCACGGGCTGCTGGCAGCAAGGAGATATGTTCTGTGTCCCTTGTCTGTGCTGGGGAGTAGAGGCACTACTTGTAGGGATTTACCTTTGGGCCTGGCAAACTGTAATAGCATCATCCCCTCTCCTCAGTTTGAAGTCTGCAACAAACAAAAGGATGCTGCTCTGACAGGCTGGAAAGTAGAGATGAGCCACAGTCCACACAGGTTTACAGAGCATTTTTCATTTAAGCTTTAATACAAGGTAGCACAATCTGCACCTTCTCATAATGAGGTATTTAAAACATTTTACAAAGAAATGGTATTCAAAGGCATTTAAAAATAAAACATTTCCCTTTTTTGAATCAAACGTTAACACTAAAACCCCTGCTGCCAAGTGTTATTCCCTGTTAGGCCCTCAGCTATAAAGCAGATGGCTAGAAAACTTACTTGAATGGCTTGATTCCCCTGAGGTGGGGATAGATGTTTCCCTGAATTGGCCTTGCCTCGGTGGCATCTGGGAGACACTGCAGCAGCTATCCTTTCCAAAGTCCCTGGAATGCTGATAGAAGTTGTTATAAAAATCTCTCTAATAGGGCCAGGTTTGGTAAGCAAGCAGTCTTGCAGCACAAGCTGAGCGTGTGTGAAGAGGGCTGGGCCAGAAGCCATGCTGTGAATTTGGGATCTTACAAGAGCAGCAGCTTTGTCCTGCCTCATAGCAAGGGCAGCTGCACTGGGATCCACAGCTGGCTTGACCATTCCCTCCAGAGCTGGCTCTGTAGAAAGTTGTTATCTGTCCTCAGTGCTCACCCTGCTGTAGGTGACTGAAGGGCAGGGTTTTTTTCCTACACTCCAGAACAATCTGCTGCTGGCTTTCTGGTCTGCTGATCTGTGTAAGTGAGCAGGAGGCAGACCACCTGGACACCTACAACTGTGGCTGTGCATGTAGCACCACAGGGGAATGGAAATGCACCCTCAGCCCTGGAAGACCTGGATTTGTCAAGACCTTGAGAAGAGCTTTTCCAAATTTACACTGGGGCTAAACATACTGTTATTGGTCAAAGCCATCCTTCAAATACACTCTTTCTTGGGGGGGGGAGGGGGGGTGGAAAAAATACCACCTGTTCTAGTAGCAGGATTCTGGATAGGATTCTCCAGCTCTCAGCCATTAAAGCAAAAAAGACAGGAACTATAATCAGTGTAATTATCTAGGTCTGACATGAAGCTCCCCTCAGTCCCTGCAGTACTGCTCCCTCCTGGGCTTCCAGGCTGAAACATAAGTAACAGTGCACACCGTTAAATAGGAAAGGAACAGAAAAACAGGAAGCCAAGACCACACTCAGGGCTATTGATTCTGTGGCCAGGTGTGAACCTGGCCCATCATCCCCTCCAGCTCCTTGGCACTCCATGGAGATAGGTGGGAGGAAGCAGCAAGATCCACCACACCAGTCCCCAGCTGGTCATGCACTGAATGTTGCCCCTCAGACTGTGATGCCCATTGCTCTGTCCCTCTGCATCACCTTCATCTGGCTTTCATCAAAAAGAAAACAAAATAGAAATGAACACACGCAACCCCCACGCTTACAGTGGGAAGCTGGAAGCTTCACTCAGCCTGGATGTCTTCTGCCCCAGCTGCTCAGGCACCAGGAGTACCTGCCTGCCCCATGAGCGGGCCACTGCCATCATGTGTGTCCTCCACAGGTGTCTGGTTAGTGTGAACCACAATTGTGTTCTCATCTACAAGCTCACAGGCAGGATTGGTGAACGCTGAGAGTGGCAGTGTGATGCGCTGCATTTCACGCTCATAAACTTTCTGCTCGTGCTTTTCCTTCAGGTCTTTTCCCCTAGATAAGAAAAAATAAATACATATACTCAGGGTTTGAATGCCATTGCTTGAAGGCAGAATCAGTAAAGGTGAAGTGGCAGAAAAGAAGACGCAAGACTCAGTTCTTTGTTTCACAAAAGGATGTTCCAGCCACATACAAAGTGCCCAGAAACATACCCTACCACTGCCAGAGGACCATGAGAACCTTTACAACACTGCAGCTAAGTGAAGTCTGTCCCTTCCTCATAATGTCTTATTTACTGACAGTACTTCATCTAAATGATGACTGGAAAGCCAAACTTCTACAAACCATGGAGCTGACAAAAGTTCCTTAATACCTTACAGTCCCACAGCGTGGTCTGGTGCAGGGCCAAGGGAGCAGTGAGGCAGCAGAGCCCACTGCTGCACAAAAGAGCTCACTTCATCTGACAGAAACAACTACTGAAGCTGGTGATAGATTCTGCCTTTGCTGCAGCAAACAAACTCATGTAGCAAGTGATGCCATTACTCAATTTATTCAAGCCTGTTTCAGAGCTGGCTGTGCTGCTGCGGCTGCAGCTAACAGCTTAATACCACAAGTGGCTTCTCAAGCCTACTTAACTTTTCAGCCTATTGCTAAGCGAGGCAACACCTCTGTAATTTGTACTGAGGAAGATCTGCGTGGCTTTACAAATGGATGGCATTAATAGCATGTTGTCTCCAGAAAAGCTACATATACTGAAAGCTATAAAACACATTAGAGGTTTCTCACCACACCCACCCAAACCTGCCAGCCTGCACATACAATTTTGAGAGCAAGGCACCTGGGAAAAGAGGAAAAGTAATCCTGTGCCTGCAGCCCTGCAGTGCATATTCTGGATCTGGAGAAGCAAAGCTGCATTAGGACAAAGTTCAGTATTGCTCCTTTCTGCCAAAGAAAGGAGTGAAGTGGGCAGGCACCACTCAACACCTCCCGAGGCTTGTGATCCCCAACAGGCAGAGCTGCTGGGGTTTCCAGTCGGCACATAAGTGTTTTGGCAGCTTTTCAAAGCTGCCTACAAGTGTGCAGCAGCGGCTGCCAATCCTGCCAGCACACGAGACAGCGTTCTCTGAAGTGACAACTCAAATCAGATTCTTCAACAAGCAGCGCTCTGTGTTTTGCCCCTTATGTAACACTCCTCCCTCTGTTTTTTTTTCTTCTGTCGGCATTTATTATAAACACTTACATAAGGACGTGTCCTAGCTTGGGAAAGGGCTCCTTCTGCTTGGCTGTGTCAGGCTGCTGTCAAACAGCCAAAACACAGAACAAACCCTCCCAGAGGAGACAGCCTGGGCTTTCACTTGCTGCAGCTATACTGGTACTTGCTAATCCTGCCCTGTCTCTTACAACTAACCTGCTTCCTATCACCACAAACCCTTCTGATGCTCAGACGCTGCTGAGCTACAGAAAGGTTTCTGTGCAGCGCAGTGAAGTGGCCAAACAAGTCATAACTTACACATGAATCAAAACGGACCATAAAGCAGACAGGAGCTTTGGTAAAAGGAACTTTTCCAAATAGTGCTACCTGATACACAGCTTCAAAGAATACAACAGGTATGGCAAAGGATTCACCAATTTTTTTTCTCCTAAGGTTACCTACACTAGAGAAAGCAGGTGAAGAGGTGCCTGCTAAAAGGATTGCTCTTCTGATTGCAAAGTAAACTTCATGTGAGGGCACCTGGACTCTGCTCTCTACAGCTCCTACCTAGAAGTCAGCCCCTCTAGAAGCACCTGAGAAAGCCACATCAAATCACACACATCCACATCTCAAAACAAACAAACAAAAAGAGGGCTGTTTGAAACTTTAAATGTGACAAGATACTATACGGATGTGTGAAATAGAGAAGAATGGGATTAATTCTTAAATTATTCTTTTCTTGTTGTGACAAGATAGGCTCTTGTACAGTTTGTGATGTTTAAAGACTTATGCATCTATCTATCTTTTCATTAGCATCTGGTTGGGTTTGCACATATTCAGATATTCCTGATTTGTGTAAGTGATTTTATGCCTAAAACAGCGTTAGGACAAAGGAGAGTAGCCACTGACCTCTTATAGATGTACCCCACGACAATGCCGGCCCCGATGGCAATGATTATCACCATCATGATCAGCCCCAGCACATACCCTGTGAAGAGGGAAAGGAAAGAGGCAGCATTGGAAGCATTAGATCCAGTTACAGCAGCACTTTCTAAGCCTCAAAACAAGTCCATCCTGACCGAATTAGAGGAATGGATCCAGCACACAATCCTTTGTTTTTACCTAGCGTCCCTAAGTCCTTCTTTTCTCTGGAGTTCATCTGCACTCTCTGACTTATCCCAATGACGGGCTGCACAGCGGCTGCCTCACTCCGGGAGGGCAAGGTATCAGCTGGTTCAAACACTTGGTTGACCTCCTGAGAAATATTAACTTCTGCTGTAGGGACTGGGGCTGTGGTAGCAGTAGCATCTGTTGGGAGGAAAAAGGAGACATACAAAATACTGAGCATTGATGAGTACTTCAAAATAACATTCAATGCATGAGTGGGACAGATCTAGACTGGTATCACCAAACTGTCTTCAAAGCACACTGACAAACTCTTATTCCCATGAATAATAAGTTACTATTTACAGTAACTTAAGCAGTTACTGCCAGAAATCCTACCAAGAGAAATGTACTCTCCCTGCTTTCCTCTGACATGAATCCTGTAACTAGGAGTGTAAAGGCATCACCTCAGATGAGGCAGAAAATAGAACAGAATGAAACCCATAGCATGAGTCCAGAGGATGCACAATGACTTCATTTAGTCTACAGATCGATATACAGGCTGCAGCTTCAATCATGCTGAACAGACATGAAAAAAGATGATGAGAATCTCCCTCTGAAATCTCCCAGGAGTCTATTTATCTCTCTTCTGCCTCAATCTTCCTGACACAGGAAGGTTTGACGGAAGGAGACTCCAGATGGTGTGAAACAACCTAGGACATTTTTACCCAGCCCCTCTTTGCAGCCCCGCAGCAAACTCCTTTAGCATGATGGACAGGCTAGTCAGAGCAATGCTTCAGGCAGCAGAGGCATTGATTTATCTAAGTACAGCATGGCCTTCCTCAGCCAGAGCCCACAGAAAGATGCGTGAGGATGGATGCTCACAGCAGACACTTTCTCAGCACTGCAGATTTTTATCAACCACATTAATGAGATTTTCAAGAAAGCTCTTTCATGTCACAGTAAAAGCTATTGTAGTAGAATGCATATATCTGTCGCCTCTCTTGAACAACAAAAAAAAAACCCTGCTTTTTGGAAATGCCATGCACAGTGTGCATGCACACCTGAAAACTCTCTCCATCTTTCAGCAGGTCCTGGATCTCTCCCCACAGCTGGCATTAACCCCATCTGGATTTGCTATCTGCAGCCATTTTGAGTCCTCAGTGGAATGTGAAATGGAAGTACAGATGAGGAATTAGAAACAGGAAATCAGGGTGCCTGCACTGCACAGTTATGTTACTTAAGGTCAGGCCAGAGAAGCTGAACTAAGGGGAGCCGCAAGACACAATAAAACTGTGCCTGTTCTGAGACAAGAATGGCCAAACCCTTTACACATACAGATGGTGTACTGGATGGAAGGTCAGTTAACTCCCCAGATCCCAAAGCTGCAAGACTGTTCTTGGCAGCAGAACATTTGTTTTGCTTTATCTTTAGGGAAAAGCAGGCAACAGACAAGCAGAGCGAAGGAAAGCAGAGGGAGTACGTGTGAGGGAAAGCTGTTTACATGCAAGGCCAGTGATCCCGAGGGACAGTGCAGTGCGTACATCTGGAAAGGCTCAGAGATCTGCAAATAGTCCAAAAAACAAGTGCCTGCTTTGGTCTCAGCCAATCCTGACATCTCCTCTCCCAGAAGCCGGCTCTGAGCTACAGCTCTCCTCCTGGCAGGCTCCCTCACAGCCTGACATGTCTTACTGACACCCTGCCTGATGTTTTGTTTTTTACTGTCCTTTTTTTCACATCTTGTTTTTATCAAGTTTTTCCCCCCTATCTGTATCCAAACTCACCCTGGCACTCCTTTAGCAGCACACAATCATTCCGACAGCAGTAACGCGTCCTACAGTAAGGTCCTACCCACTTCCCTACGGTTTCCAGATGTCCGGACCTCTGCCTTTTATAACACGGCTCAACAGCCCTACACAGACCAGCAAAACGGGTGGAGGGCGAGGCCTTTTCTGCTGCCAAGACTAAACCTCCAAGCACAGGCTAAAGATGGAGTGGAGCCCCGGGTAAAGGGCAGTGGAGATTGCACGGGGACCCCTCCCCGGTGACCGGCCCCAGTCCGGGCAGGGAAGGACAAAGCCGGGGAAGGGCGGCAGCGGGGTCCCGGTTGGGGCCGCTCCTACCTGGGCAGGAGGGGATCTCGCAGGTTCTGCGCTCGGGGATCCCGGCGGCGCCTCGGACGTAGCACCAGGGCGCGGCGTCGCCATTCGGGTTCCGGCAGCTGTCGTGATCCTCGGCGACTGCGGGAAGACACGAGGCGGTGAGCGAGGAGCTCCCCGCGTTCCGGGCCCCGCCGCCCCGGCCCCCCGCTTCCCGCACCCACCTGCCGGGAGCGCGGCGCCGGTCTCGCTTCGCACCGCCAGCCAGTTGAGGCACGGGGCGCCGCCGGAGGCCACCCGCCGGTTCCCGCGGTAGGACGCGCCGTCGCCGCGGAGGCACTCTGCAGAAAGACGAGGCCGGGACATGCGGGGAGGTCCCCCTAGCCGGAGGTTCCCCCCCCGGGACCGGCCTTTGTCGCCCGCGACAAAGCCGGGCCCCCTCGGGCGGGCCGACACTCACCCTCGGCGCCGCGGGCGGCCGCCAGCAGCAGCGAGACCAGCAACACCGCGCCCGCCGCTCGCAGCGGGCCCCCGCGCAGCATCCTCGGCGCGGAGGGCGAGGAGCCGCCGGCCCGGCCCCGCCGCTCGGTTGCGCCGCGCTCAGCGCCGCGCCGAGACCTGCCCCGGCGCTCCCCTCCCCGGTAAACAACCGCCGGGCTGCGCTCCCCCCTCCCCGCCTCGCGGCCGCCGCCGGGTCCTAACGCTAACGCTGCCGCCGCCGCCCGCCCCCGGGCGGGTCCCGGCCCCGCGGGGAGCCCCGGGAGGGGAACGGGTCGAGAGCCGCGGGGCAGCGCCGGGGCGGCCGGAGGGCGCCTGCGGGGAAACGGCCCCGAACCTCGCGCCCCAAAACGTGAGAAACGGCGGGGCCGGGAGAGGGGGCTGCCAGCGCGGAGCCGTGTCTGCACCCCGGGTCGGAGCCGGGATGTTGTTCATCTTCCAGCCTCCCCTCCAGAGCTTAGAGCTGAATTCTCCTCCCCCGATTCTGCGTTTGGGTTCCCTCAGCTTTAGAGACTGCGCCCGGGGGCGCACACGATCCCGTTGCTTTTTGGTGACTCCACACGCTCGAACGGCTGTGTCTGTTATAGAAAAAGAAGGTAAACAGCCTCGAATGCTTTAAATGAAGGGTACTGCAATCTTTCAGCCACAGCAAAAAAGCCTTTCTACAGACATCTGAAATGGGCACATGGGTTACAACGGGTACTCTTTCACCAAACAGGCAGTATTTAGATTCTGCAGCGCCAGTGGCTGTATGTCACCAACAAGGGTTCCATGTGACAGAGGGAAAAACAACCTCTGAACGCTTGGATCTGTCGGCACGGGGCTCTCAGAGAGGGCCGGGGCCAAGCGGTGGGTCTGCAGCCAAGGCACAGGCTGGCAGCACAAGGTGCTGCTATTTCTGGCTTTTCCACCGAGTTTCTCCTGACCTTGGCCAATCTGCACACTTTCAGTTCTGTGCTCTTTCCCCTTTTTTTTCCTTCTAAATGAGCGATAATCACACTTTCCTCCCCTGAAATAGACATAGAAGGTCCCTTCTGTTAAAGTGCTTTGAAATCACATGCAGTCAGTGCCGGGAAGCTGCATGCTGTACTGTGATGAATCACTGTCAGGGCAGTCTTTCCCTTCCCTTCTCTTCCCTTGCCTTCCCAGATGTTTCCATCCTGGCAGTGCTCTCTGTCAGACTGCTACAGGTGTCACGAGCAGGCACAGAGCGCCGATCCAAACCAGCTTTTACCCTTTTCCTACCAGATCATGCACGTTCGTGCTTTACAGCCAGGCTGCCCACTGCCCACAGTGCTGCCAGAAAAACAACAGATGTACCAGCATGGCAGAGAGGTAATGATGGAAACAGAGCATTCAGCAAAACTATCACCGAGCATGAAACCTTAGCACTTACATGATTCATACTTTAACAATACGATTTAACAGGACAGTACATCTAGTTTAATAATGAATTTAAACAAAACCTGCAGCCAGACTTGCTAGGTTGGAAAAATCCTTTGTGTGTCAGCACTGACCAACATCACAGCTATGATGTCTGCTTTGTGCTATTCAGTTCATTGTGTGCACACTCAGTTACTGCATTCCTGATGCTCTCCAGTTTTGCCCACTGTGAAGGCAGTGCTGAGTGGAGCAAGCAAGAATTCTGCATGAGGGCTACTGAATCAGACCTTCTGTTAGTAATAGCTCTTCCTAAGAGATTTTATGGGACAAATTCAATTCAGTTGGAAGCTGTAGGGCCACACATGCATCCAGAGGCATAGTCTGCCCAGAATTGTTTGCAGAGGGCTGCCAACCTGATTTTTTTCAGTTCATTTTGTGAGACTAACTTGGCTTCCGTGCCATGTTGCACAGAAAGCACCTCGCCCTGTACATCCCGATCCAGGAACTGCAGGCTGGGCAGTAATCTCTGTGAAACAAACCTCAGACCTCTCTCTCCTGTTATGTAACAAGATAAATCTGCAGTTCTCATTACACCCAGCCAAGTTGCAGCAAAGATCAGAGTTTCTAGCCCATGAAAGAACAATGGGGAATCTGGGAGAAATGCAAAACCCATCACATTAACGGTAAAGATCAAAGTCTTTTCCACAGCTGACTTCTAAGCTTTTTTTCTCTTTTATCTCCAGCTTTCGGCAGGATGAGGAAAGATTTATGCCTGGCAGTTTCACACGGTTAAGTTTAATAGAATGCCAGTAGCAGCTGTCAAAGGCGGAGTCAATTGTTCTTCCCGAGCTTTGGGAATGGGCTTGCTCTTCTTGCCACACTCTGAAGAGATTAAACCTGACATGACTTCCTAGGACTTGATTTCCAAGGACCTACCCAAACTATAACTAAGCAAATAGCTCTGTAGCTATATCCTCACACTGTATGAGTGTAGAAGTCAGTATGTACGTAGACATACATGCAGCACAGTGCATACACACATCCACAAACACTTCTCAGAAGAATATATATGCTATTTCTAGGAAAAGGGAAGGTCAGGCACCCTCCCTGAACTCCATGTGAACCATTTCCAACTATGAGCTGGTACCTTCTCTGCTGTTTGCCTGATGCAAGTTTCGGAATGAACAATGTCAGCTTTCTCTGACCTGCCTCTCAACCGAGCTCTTTTTTTTATTTTGCATTTTCCACCTGTGGAAAAATTTGAAAATGTGTGGAAGATTTTATTTGAGAAGAAAAATGCAAGGAAAATAACATGTAGCACAGCATGCTACAAGGGAGGCAAAAGTTCATAAAGTTTCTCACTGAAGAACTAAAATGCTTTATCACTTTATCTTACTAAATAAGGGGAACAAGCAAAATCATCTTTTTAATCTATTATTTTCTAGACAAAATGGATTGCTTAAAAGAGAACATTGGCTACTGCCTTCCTTTTAACAAGGCACATGGCACATTCCTATCAATACCTATTTCTTCTTTTTGGGTAAATCAGAATTATATACATATATATATGTTTTCCCTCAAAACTGTTTGTTTTGTTTTGTTTTGTTTGTAAAGCTTTCATTCCAATTCATCACTTCTCCAATTTTTCTGCTTACTTCACTAATTGTGATCCTTAAAATAGTAAACTTAGGCCTCCTGTACTGTGAAAAGAATATTAGAGCAAATTGTGTCTAAAGCTTAAAATTGTAAATATCAAATGCCACCAAATACTATTAAATACTTATAGTTCCAACAAAAGTGTTTTTTTTTGTTTGTTTGTTTTTTGTTTTTAACTCTTCTGTTGCTTCTGGATTATAAAAAGAGCTGTGGGTCTCACCTGTGAAAAGCCTTCTGTAAGCAATGATGTAGGGGTCAGAAACAGATACATTTTATTCCTAGCCTAGAAACAATCTGCATAGAAAAAAAAACACTGGGGTTGGAACAAATGGATTGGATGTTGAGTTTATGAAATCATCAGCTGAGTATAACTAAAAATCGAGACAGAGACAGTCACTACAAAGGAGTCAGTGTGGAGCAATAGAAATATCTGATTGCACTGTTGCATCCCCCTGCTGACATGTTCAAGGAGAGGCTTCCCCTCCCCCTTCCATTTGACAGCATGAGCTATTGCTAAGTAAATGCCAGCCACAGCCTCCAAGGACTAACAAGGAAGTCTGCAGAAGCAAAACAACCATATGTGATATTTGAACTGGTTCAGACTGGTTCAGGGTTTGCTCTACTTACTCAAAGTGCCTTCTCAGATGAGCTTTCTGTGTGGGCTGTAATAAAAGAGGCCTCAGGAGGGCAATCTGGGACCTATTGTTTACTGGGGGAGCAGAGCAGCTACACTTCTCTTGCGCTGAGATTAGCAGTAAATACTCCCAATAATCACTGACTTAAGAAATTTCACACACGGAGTCCTCTCTAGTGGCAACACCCCTTTGTCCTTTCTGTGACAAACTGCACAGGGCCCTATCACAATTCCCTCAGTGGTTTTGTCAGACCCAGCTGCACACAGATGTATGTGTTCACAGTGGTCCATTGGGAATGTTGTAAAGGTCTTAGCTTGGATCATGGCTCTTAAGTCTCTCCCCTAGCACATTCTGAAATCAGTGTATGGATCACAAACAGCATTTTCCCAATGAATGTGTCTCTTGGCAAAATACCTTAAAACTGGACAGATACTGCTAGGGGTATAGAACAGCTGAAGAGACTTCAGATTCCACTTACACTATTGTTCTGTTTCCTACAAATGCAGGCTGCTGTTACAGAAAACAGAGCATGTATGTTTAAGGGTGGATGAATGGAATTGGAGAATACGCAGGCCTATGAGTGAAGAAGAGAGGTTTTACTCTAAATTCTTATACTGATTTGTTGTTTGACCTTAGGCAAGCTTCTGCCAGTTTGCCATATTAATACTAATTAAGTCACAGAAGGCAGTTATACTTGTGTAGTGCTGACTTAGATTAAGAGCACAAATAAACATGAATGTAGAAAGAAACATATGAGAATGTGCTGTGTATGTTTTCTTAAGGTATTAAAGTACCTTTTTAGCTTTTCTGTTTCTTCATTCTGTGATGTGCACAGCAGTAACTAGCAGTCAGCTAAACCCACGTTCTTATTGGTTAGAAAATACTGATGCAAAAATAACAGGTTATCTACAGGTGAGATGCATGAAAAAGGCAGAATCAGATGTATGGAGATTTTAGTCAAATGGAATAAAGATTTTTGTTTAGGTTGCAGTCATTAAAATTCCAGTGAATTGGACAGAACTGTTTAAGTGCCCCTCACTCACCATGGGAACAGATTTCATAGTCAAGCAGAAGTGACAGTCCAAAACTGCTGTTTAAACTTCAGTCATCGAATATTATCAAATTCAGAGTTAGCTTTCACTGTGAAAAGAACGAGGGTGCAGAGTTGCATTTAAACATACAAGAATTCCAATTCCTTTGGAAAACACACGTTGAAAATGCACAGCCACTCACTACAGGCAAGCAACTCCCTTATCCCCTGCCAACATAAAGGCAGGGAGGTTATAAACCGGTACACATAAAAAGAAAACAAAAATGTTTTTCTTATCTAGCCAAGGTTTTAGGACTGTGATCAGAGTAGTCTTTGTAATTCAACCTAAGAGCAAAGACCAAACCTTTCAGTAGAGCTACCAGTGTTTCCTCATAAAAGCGCAGGATTCACAGACATTTACAGTGCAGGGCTCTCACCTCTGGATTTTATTTTCCTTAGCTGACCTGAAAACAGATTAAAACCATTGGCACATAGGTACAGTGAAAGACCTCTCTCTCCCCAGGTGTTTGCCTGAAGGCTGTGGGAGGGGTTGTGTTTACTTTGGGAAGTTGCCCTGTCTTCTCTGTGTAGAATGGAAAACCTCTTTATTTTCTCTGTGGGTTGCACATATGGCATTGGCATCCAAGCACAGCCTCCTTCATGGCTCTTATAAATGCACATGGACTTTTTAAAGTCTATTTACAAAAGCAAAGATCCTGTTACTTAAATACATTTACAGTGTAGGGCAAATCTTTGTTGTTTTGGTCTCAAGTTTGCCATACTCTTAGAAAATTAGGGCTCAAACTGGCAAAACCACGAGGCTAAAGGAGTAGAAAGGAACAAAGGATTAATAAAGTTTCATCCCATACTTTGCTAAAGTCTTTAAAATTTGACAGTGTTGAGTTGGAACACTGCATTTGACTGATGACCCAGCACCTGAGATAGGCAGGTGAGAAGCATAGCAAAAATAAAAACCCTGTATGTTTTTCATTTTTCACTATCTTATCTTCCACATACTGAGCAAGGACAATCCCAAGTTTCATACAGATAGTTGCTACTTCATCCACATATGCTAAAAGGATGAAAGAAATTTCATCACAAAGACCCAGAGAAAGAACTTCCTGGTCAAAAGAAGACCATCTGATACACAATGTTGCAACCTGCCTATAACATTACCTGTTTCCATGTGGAGATCTGCCAAGGCAGAAACTGTCTCTGGAAAGAGGAAGATTTTGAGATACGAGAACTGCAGGGTGTCTCTGGATACTCACGATATCTGCTCTCCATCTCCAGGAAATGAATGCATGCAGCCTGCAGAGTTTAATTCTCTTTTGGTTTATTACTATTTAAAAACCAGTTTTTGCATCCCCTTCTACAGAGGCTTCACCTTCCAACAGAACATACAAAAAATACACACAATAGAAAAAAAAAAAAAAAAAAGGTAGGTAGGTAAGTTGCTTTATACAAACAGGTCCCTAAGAACCCAAAAGGCTAAAACAGGCTCGGTTTCAATAGAAGCAGGCCCATAAATAGGCAAGAAACTTCATTCAAGTAGGGAAAGAGTCATCCATCCTCACCTAAGATCCTTTCTTGCTCACACTGAAGATAATGAGAGGATTCCCAACAACTTCAGTAGAAGCAGGATTGAGATTCATCAGAGCCAATGGCAAACTTTTCTGCTCCTTCCCTTCCAAGGCACTGTCTTGTCCACACAGCATGCAGCCAGGGAAAAATGCCAGTCTTCCTGGCTTATCCCCACACTCGTGTTTCGGTTGTTTGCTCTACAGGACATCTGAGAACAGCCTTTTATTTTCTCTTACACTGTGTATTAACACTAATTGCTGCAAACTTTCAGATTACAACAGTACTGAAGAGAAATTCTGATCCCAAGAGCAAGGCTTGGTTGATTACTTAAGAGCCAGCAGTCAGTCTGACAAATTTGCAGAGGGCATGTAAAAGTTGCCTGGAGAAGGCACCAGTTTGTAGACAGAGCAGCCAAAAAGCTATTAGCGGGAATGAGATTGATTTATTACAAAAGCACTTACCCACACTCGCTGTGTGGCTGCAGGAAGCTCAAGAGCATTTATAGCTGCCGGTGGCTGTTTGAAGTGACCCCATGGTCCACATGGAACCCAGGAGCTAGGAGGGAGTCACTGGAATATCAGTGAGACACCAGTAACCTCCTTCCTTCGGCACATCTCAGCTCAGAGCACTTCCCAGTCTCCAAAACTGCAGTACAAGTAGAGAAGCCACCCAGGACAAGCTTCATTCACATAAACCCTGAGAGCAGATCAATAACACCAGGCAGTCTTTAAATTTATTTAGATATTTCACCTTTTGGAAAGAATGTAGCCGGATGCTTAACTCTGCATCATGCCTGGAGTCAGTGGGGCCAAATGTTTGTAGCAGTTAAGTAGCACTATTGTGCAGGACAGTTTGGCACTTGAATCATTCTTACTCAAGGTTATCATCATCTCATTTTTCATATGGGAACTAAACACAGGAAGAGGCCAGAGATGACATAAGGTGTTAATTCTTTACAAAGAGGCAGTCATTACCCACTACCACAGAGCAAACAACTGTGGTTTTCCACTAGCATGCTTTAATCATTCCAGCCATCCCCACAACTCCTTATAGCCAGGGTTCTTGCTCCTGTTCTGCAGGACTTTGTAGTTATGTCATATATTTTCTATTTAGCCAAATAGTTCTCCAATCTATTTTACAGGTAGCACTGTTAATCTGTAGAACTGTGTATCTGAACAGGTACACACACTGGCAAAGGAATGTATGGGGGTGAAACTATCAAGGGAGCAGGCAGAAAAACATTCTGCCAATGCTGTTGCTGCTGATGATTCTGCAACAGTAAAGAGTGGCTTCAGGCTGCAGCCCAGCCACTGCCTCCCTCTGTCCAAGGCTCAGTGCTCCTAAACACACAGCTTTCTTAAAGGGACACAGAGCAGCAGATTGGGCTGAAAGCCACATCTGTTCCCAAAGGTCACAATGTTCACAATGGCTGAAGGTTCTTATTTAGAAAAGCATGTACAGGATAAAAAGCCGGACTCAATCAGGAGACAGGGGCATCTTCCACAATCTGCTTTCTTTTTCAATTTTTCCTTTTTTTTTTTTTTTTTTTTTTCCCTCTTTGCTCATTTGTTTTGTCTCTTGGATTGGAACTGAGAGCATAAGCTCAGAGATTCAATGTGAGCTTATGTTCTATTCAATTAAGACTCACATACTGTGCCCATGCAAAAGGTGAACGGTATAAAGCTGGCTTAATTTACATTAAGATATTCATAATGCTGTTAAGGTATATTCATAATGCTGAAAAAGCCAACATGTTCCATGTTTTTTGTTTGGCACTTGCTCTCAGAGTTTCTGCCTCCCTGAACCATCACAAATATTTCTGTTTATGCAGATGATACAGAAAAGCCTTTCCTGTTTCATTACATAAAATTTTGATAGTTGTGTTTTCCTTTGTCCATTCATCTCTCATGAAACCCAGAGAAAGCTCTCGCTTTCCATTTGTTCTTCCAACACTGAAGTCTGGAGTTTCTTTGAAATTTACTTTGGCATCTACTTCCTCAAGCAAGCACCTTAAAAAAAATTAAGCTGGAAGTGGGACCCCATTCCAGACTCAGGACAAAAATTCAAATATTGAATTCTAGGAACAAAGATTTCGGGAAAACAAAACAAAACAAAAACAAGACACTAAAGCTACAACAGAGCCTACAAAATCTAGGTTAGATTTCATACTATCAATTCCATTAGTTGAGTTAGGTAGACATTCAGTTACACAGCTTTTCTATTCAAGTCAAGTCATTCCTTACTGCTGATAGCAGATAAGGGAAAAACAATAATTTCAGAGAATACTTGGGAAATAACAAACATTCCCTTAGTCACTGGCACTCAAATGGGTCTAAAACTGTGACTGGGCATTTGCAATTATTCAAAAGATAGGAATGAAGACCAACTCCGCACCATCTTACAGTTCTAGGTTTAAAAAAAACAAAACAAACAAAAAAAGATACCTCCCCCCATAATACTTTGACCTATGATAGTTAAGGCACTGGATTGAGAGAAGGAAAATCTGAGTTCAGTTTCTGGTTCTGCTATCAATTTCCCAAATTATCATGGGCAAATCACTTAAGATTGAGAGCTCACATGCCATCACATTGCCACGCATCAGATAAGTCACACCAGTCAGTTTGCAGACACCTAGCATGTGGCAAATGCAAGGCGATGTGATTTAATGTAATTCGGTATGGAATAAACTCATATTAAATTGTTTTACCTGGCACTTGTGGTGGACATAACTTACTTTAGGCAAAAAGAAAAGCCTAGTGATAAGTCTGAGCCCCTGTGTTCAACACAACATTTAAGCATGCATTTAGTGTTTCAACTCTGTTTCATTCATTCACTTATGAAATGCTAACATCTATTCCTTTCCTGTCTATCATCAATATCTAGATTATAAAGGTTTGAAGATATTTTCATACCTAATACAGAGGGTCTGAACCACAGTTGAGGGGTTTAAGGACTCCCATAATACAAAGAAGTACTACTAATCTGATTATCAGAATCTGCATTAACTGAAGTTCCTTCCTTTGCAGAGCAGTGCACTGACTTCAACATTGGACTGCAGCCCTAGCAAATAACAAAAAACATAGTTATCATCTATACACTGACATGTCAGTTAAAAATGTAATAGAAACAATCTAAGTGAGGTTGCAGCTTGAGGCAATTTAAGTATTTCCCTTTGAACCCCGAACTGATGAAGCTGAGTTTTCTGTTTGGATCTCTTTTATGATTTATTAGCAGCAGACACCCCTCAAAGTGTAGAATTTGCATCTATTTAGAACTGAATAAAATGCCTCCAAAACAGGAGAGAGAGCTCTGAAAATCCATTTCTGCTGAAGATGTTAGTGCTTGTCTGCACTCATCTGCGTGTTGGTGAAAATCTTTCCCATTTACACTAGAATGATCTAGAATTGTCATTTCAGGATTGTTAACTCACTGCCTAATTGTTTCCTTGTTCACTAGACTGAGAATTAAATAGCTTTCATTCAATTCACTCATGACAACTCAGTAAGCATTTTCTTTGACAAGCAAAATGCGCAGTGTTTTAGAAGGTTTCCTTTTTAGCTTAAGGCTTTTCATTAGTTTCATCAGGCCAAAATTCATAGCTTTCAAAATGAAATTCCAACGCGCATGGTGCTGAAATTCAACTCACCAATAACAGTAAAGTCAGTGGAGCTAAAACTAGGATAAAAATAAGCTGTACTCTGGAAATGGATTTTATGACTACCGCGTGTTCTCCAAGTGCTAGGAACACTGAGGACACAAACTTTGTGTATCTTTCAGAGCACAGCCTCAGTTCTACAGAAATCTTCCTTGTGGCTTACTGTTCATTACTAAATACTGGCTACCTGTATGGCTGCACTTACATTTGTTAATCCCATTGAATTGTTATGCTGAGTGGAAAGCCTGCTCTATCTTGAATTGCTTGGCATCTTACAGGGTTGTCTCAACATAATCTAGATTTTGTTACTTTCTTGAAACACCCTGTTTCTACTTGTCAAATAACCTTATCAGCACACATTAGTCTAAAGGGGTTTTGTGTTGTTTTTTTTTGTTTTTCTTTCCCTTTTAGATGAGACTCACACCTATTCCAGGGATTCTGGGGGAGGATGAGAATGACAGGAAAAGAGCATGTCATTCAGTCTTCCAACCCAGATTAATAGCAAAATGTCAAGTCCATATTTGCATGAAATATGCAAATTTAGAAAGCGCTGGTACTATAAGGAGAGTCTTTGATTATTCAACCTCAGTTTAAAATACTCAAGAGCGAGCTTAAAAAAGTAGCTTCTTATAAGAGAAAAGCTGCTGTTTCTAAATCAGTAGAGTTTAGAATGGCATCCTAAAACCTTTACACTTACAAAGGGCTCTACACTTCAAACACAAAACCAAAATAGGACTGTATCCCACAGTGTCTCGTTTTAGCTGCTGAGTTTGGATTGGGAGCACTTGGGCAATGCAGAGTGCCACAAGAGCACTTTGTGGCTACCTTCTTATTTCATATAAACATATCTCTTAGAGAGGATGTAGATCCTGGTCTGCGGTGGTCTATCCTGAACCAGCACTGCATTCATGATGGGGACAACTATTATTTCACAGAGTGCAAGTTTGGTGCGGAACTTGGGCTCTTCAAAGAGGCTTTTCTAGAAACAGTCAGTGCATACATAGGAGCTTGATTTGCCAAATCACTCCTTAAACCTCTGCTCATTAATCCTCACAACAATTAGGTGATGTAGAAAAAACTTCTCACATAGAGGAAATCAAGAAATTAATTCAATGATTATGCTGTTGTCTATGCAACTTTGAACATCAATAGCAGAACCATAATTAGAACTCAGGAGTATTCCTAACTCATAACCCTGTGTTTAGTTGATTAAATAACATTTATATCTGGATTTGCTACATAAAGAATTTGAAAAAATTACACGGGAAGAGGGAGGACCAAGAAAGGACGCTATTTCTGCTCAAGTGGTATATTCAGATTAAACAGAACCTCAAACAGCCTAGAAACCCTGCTTCCTCGCCTTCTGTAATCAATTCTTTTTCAGAGATCTACTGCTCACATTCTCTTATAGTAGAAACCTTTCTTGGAAAATAAATGAACAAGCCTGGCTTTTGCAAACCTGACTAAAGGTAGATCAGGAAAGCAAGACTGTAGCCAAAAAGCCCAGGTCACTGAGAGTACAGTACAATGGAGAGAGGGATTAACACCATATTTACTGGTTCTCATTTGCACACCTTTTGGACAGGTGGCTAAATTGTTCAAAAATCAGACCAAACAAGGGGATATAAAGTAACATACTAATCTCTTTAATAGAGTCCAATCCAATTAAATCAAAACCACTCTGTGAACCCCTGGATTTATTCACACTAAACAAGTCAGTGGTACATCGTGTTAACCCAATAGCTGATTGTGTTTATACCGGTACCAGGTCCCACATGACAAATGAGCACCAGTCAACCAGACTGCAATGGTATTTTTTCCATTTTTTTTTTCCCCCATAAAACTATTTCTTTCATAGACTTAAAAACAACCAACTAGCCAAGTTATTAATTATGGTACACCTAAAAAAAAAAAAGAATACTAACCCTAATGTGACTGCTGCTTTAAGAGTGCTCTGTGTCTCGCCTTAGACTGGCTTTTCAGTAGCAATTCACTACAACAGGTCCTAAAATAATAATAATAGAGAATTAAAAAATCCGACAGCAAGTTTAATGGTTAAAAATAACAAAAACAACCTGTTCTGAATGGTGATTTTACTCAGCAGTTATGTCCTGCTGCAGCACTCACAGCCTCACAAATGGTAGAAGGGGTTCAAATTCTCTCACCTTCTTTTTTTGTTGTTGTTGTTGTTTGTTTTTAAAAGGACAACTGCATTGTAACCTGCTAGGTACCATGGGACATTTTTCTTAACGTTATGTTCAGTCAATAATGGGTCTGTTTTCAAAACTTACTGTGTTTTTCTGGGGTGGGTTAGGGAAGATAGGAAGAAGAGAGAAAACAAAATACAGCTCCTTGTAGCTGTAGCTCCCCACGTGCCTTGGTTACTATGACTGTCTCTAATTCTCAGATCAGTGCTCGTTTTTTATTCTAGAAGATCATGATGAAACACTGGCTGCAACTTTTATAGCTCCATTTGGTGTTTTAAATCACGTCTCCTAACCAAGGTCACCATCTTCTGTAATTCATCAGCTAAGAAGCACTTTTTCCCTCTCCCTAGTGAAGGTTTAAAGGTGGGGTAGGGCATGAGACAAAGAGGGAAGCTAAAATGAATTAAAAAAAAAATTGCAGCTATAGAACCAAATTTCATTATTTCCTCTTTCATTCACAGCATCTTATCATTATAGCCAGACTGCTGCTTTGCTTTAAGGTCAGACTGATCTCATTTTCCCTCTGGCCCCATCGGTTGCTGGTCGACCTCTGGATCCACTAGGGATGATGCAAATGCTGACTGGACGATCTGAAACCCAAATGACTCCAGAAGAGACATGTTCTGTTGGGGTGAAAAAGGGGATCCCAGAGCAGGACCAAGGTCCCCCAGTGGGCCACCAAGGGCCCTGACGTGAACCTTCTGTATGTGTTTGTTCAGATAAGACTTTGATCTGAAAAAGCTGCCACATTCAGGGCAAGGGTACTTCTTCTCTGCCTCCGTCTCCATTTTGTTTTTGCTGACTGCCATGTCACACGAGAAGGACCCATTGGTGCTCTGTTTCTCAGGAGTCTTGAGGTCACTGGTGTCAGAGAGATCTCCATATGAATCGGAACTTTCAATCGGGTCCGAATGTGAACATTTCTGTCCTTCTATAGGAAAAAGAAAAAAGTTTTCAGAAACTCATCTGCCAAAGCACTTATTTAACATACACTCAGATAGCTTATATTGCTTATCACCTGATTCAGTAATGCCTGTCACGATGGAATGATTCACATGTAACACTGAAATTCCCCAAATTCTGAAGCCTTCGAGCGCAGATCCTCTACAAACCACAGGGCTGCTATCAGAGCAACATCCAAGTTTTCATAATGGACTTGTAATACTGAATGCATCTATTATGTGTCTCTGGATTTTGAATCAAAAAAGATTATATCTCGGGCACTATAGAAGCATGGATTTGACTGAGTTTTCAATAATACAAGTCACTCTCCACACTTCTGAAATATAATTGATACTTTGAGCCTAGAAATCTAATCTAAGGCTATTAAAAGATGTAAAGAAATCTGGAGATATTTTACTCATTCACTCAACAAAGCAGCAGTGAGTTAATGAAGTTTCAGAGGTGCAACACCATTTAATCTTGAGAAGCTGTTTTTTTAAAAGTTAAGCACAGCACTGTTAGAAGTGAACTTTATTATCTGGAGTTGATCCATCCTTAAACAGTGTAGTGAAAAACAGGAATTTAAGACACTATTTTAAGCCATTTGGATACATATCCTGGCAAAGTCATCAGTATGTCTGGAGTGTTCCTCATTCTCCTTTGGCACTATGTCAAGAAAGTTTGTCCACACTTTTTGCTCAGTTTATTTGAATGAGCGTGGGAAAATGAGACATACTCCCTAAACAAGTGTCTGAATACAAATAAGCTGTATCAACTATTAACTCTGAAAGACCAAAGACCCACTTGGCACTACCCAAAAGACAGATTTGCTTGGGACTCAGTATTATGAACCAAGCAGGATATGCATGAAATCAATACAGCACTGAGCTGGAGTAAATCTCTTGTTAAATCAGCACACCACCCAGAACCAAAGGGCTTCTGTAGTGACTCTGCAGGGACTTCAATAGCAAAAAAAAAAAAAAAAAAAAAAAAACAACCAACAAAAAACCCACAACTGGAGCTTTCCATTGGCACAGACTTTGTTTAACCCAGCATGCTGTTTTTTCCTGGGCAAGAAAACAACCATGGTTTCATGGTTGCGTTCTCGGGCTCTCTCTCTGCCTTCACTAGAAATCAGAAACAAGGTTTGGTTGACACAAGATTTAAGTGTAGTGGACTACGGACTTGTCAAGGATCTGCAGCTCTCGGGTAAAATGCAAACACTGCTCCTAGGTCAAGATGAACTAACATAGCTTTTCCCCAGGCTTATTAAATCACCTAAGTGATGACAAATGTTGCATGCTATGTGATTTCTCTGCATATTCCTCAGACTCTTTCTAGCATCTTTCCTGTCCTTCCTCCCTCCTTCCCTCCCCTTTCTCATGACCAGCCCAACATCCCACAGCACCAAGTTCTGCACAGAGAAGCAAGGTGCAGGGCAGGAAGTCTCTTGCCTTTGATGCCATAGGTTCTGACGCAGTGGAATGCTGCTCCCCCATTCGGGATGGACTCCTGGTGCCTGGAGACCTGGGGAAGGGGAACACCGTGGTGGGTTTTAACATGGACCTTTAAGTAGGAGGCAGAGGAGAAACCTAAACAAGATAAAAGGAGATGAGATCCTGCCATCAGCAAAGACACACATCTGCCTTCTCTGTTCCTTACATCTTTTTCTTGCTCCTATTCCCTATTTACAAGGTTAGCATTAATACCAGCTTGATTTCTGGCTACCTACAACATGTTCAACTACATCCCTGGACATAATCAAACAATGAACACAATACATATCTTTCATTAGACATCATTTGCTTATTGGAGGTCACGATGAAAGATCAACAGCCTCCTTGAGAAACAAATCCTATACAACCTTAGCAGATCATATGAAACTTTATGGGGAAAAAAAAAGGCAGAAGAGACATGACACAAAAAGGCACCCATATATCTTCACCTTTTTTTTTTTAATTTAAAATTCTTTTTATACTTTGCGAGACAGTTCAAAGTATTTTACTTTATGCAGTTAAGACCTGAAGGAGTACAATTTAGTAACACAGCTCTTTAGAATTTACTTTGCCTTCCCTTAGTTTCCAGCATCTATAGTCGCTCCTAGAAGACAGAAAGCTGAACCTATTCAGATTTTAAGAAACACAGTTTTGTTGTAGTTATTTTCAAAGACTATTTTCCCCATTCAGCTCATCCTGAGTTTTAAAAACTATATTGAAACTCATGTTTTGTCTCCAGTTAACAGAAAAAAATATATATATATCAGAATGAAATCTCAATATTTCTATTAGCTGCTTAGACCATGAAAATTAAAACCACATATTTCAAACACTGAATTCTAATTAAACATTGTTTTAAATTTGTTCATGTGCTATTTTTTTCTATTTCTTAACTCTCACAAATAAGAACTTCTTCTTTAATGTAATAAATTATCTAACAAATACTTTGAAACATTTTAAAATTCAGATTTTAATAAACCTGTGGGTAGTACTAGAAGCATTTGGATCACACATAAGGCACATGGAGGACAGAGTTTTGAACACTTTTTATACAGGTAAGCCCATCAATAACCATCTTATAACACTTTCATGTTGGAATCATTTTCCTTTAAGAGCAGACAGCAGAACACACGTTCAACAGTCACAGAGCTCCAGGTTCCTGTTCTGCAAACAGATAACCTGAGGCTTGGATTAATTCTTTTTAAACCAATACAGCATTTGCAGCACCAGCCCTTGAAACAGAACTTTCATATCAGTGCTTCACTTTATGAACAGATATACTGTTGTAAAGCCACTTTTACAGTGATGTAACTGCATTGACAATTGCTGAGATATAATAACATATTAGGAGAGATGCAAAATCAATGCTGGCTCACATGTTTGTGGGTTGTTGCTGGGTGGGTTTTTTGACAGCAGCTGATAATTTTAGGTGCTGAATGTAATAACAAATAAGAATTCCCTCTGTCTACCCGACAGAATTGTCACTGCACAGCCAGGATCAAAGACTGTTCAAGAGTTAAGAATTACATGCACATGGCATGCAGAGCAAGACAGAACTCCACTGCAACTTGCTGGAGAAAAAAGGGGCAGGGAGCTGAGAATGAACAAGAGATAGTTGCTGCGGATCCCTGAGTTGAAAATGAAAGTAAAGAAAATATATAAGATTCAGCAAGAAAACCATAACAGAAGAAATTGAGAACAAGGATTGGAATCATCTCGGAAAAATCATCCAGGGAGCTAATGTAAGGATATTTTCTTCTGAAGTAAGGCAAGACTTATGCTCAGGCACAAAACGCTGCGCTGAATGTGTCGCTGGGCTGCAAGAGAATCTGTTTTTCCAACAAAAATGAAAAATTTACAGCAGATATGGATAGAACTGATGTGTGACTGCTAGAGAAAAGGACCAATGTCCAGATGTAATGGTGATACGTACAACTCAAGGTATTTCCCTTATTTCCTACATGTCTAACGACTGCATGCATGCTGAGATGAGTTTCTTTCTCTAGCAACACATTAAAATCCTATTGCTAACCATTAACAAAGGACTACACAGTTATTCAGTGTGTTTCTATACTACAACTGACACAGGGAAATCTAGAGTTGTAATCTCTGCTATACAGTCATTTTTCTGAACTCTGCAATTCTATTTGTAGAACACATTGTTTTATATAATGAAAGCTGCCTGCAAAGTGTGTTAGCTCCCCTTTCTGTACTTGGCAGATGAACATGTGAGTCATCAGCTTCTATCAAGGCAGGAAGAATGCCAACTGCTTCATAAGAAACTGTTTGAAATGAGATTTTTTTGGCTTTATTCTATTTTTTTCTGAAGCACTCAGTACTGCTTTTTTTTTTTTTCCCCCATTAGGCCTTAATTAGGAATAGCTGTCCTAGGAAGATGGGGGTGAATTCACAATCAATAATCCTTTACTTTTTGAAATCTCTTTAAAAACAAGATCAAGCTAATGCAGAGCACAAAGTGGCAGTATGTTTCAAATAAAAGTATTTATTGCTTTACCCATACACAGCTCACAGCTTTGCGGAGCAGATTATTTCTTCATTCCAGACTAATCAACATTAAAAACGTGCACTGAAAAAAAACAATCTTCATTCTTTTCTCAGGTAACATCCACAGGGAGACAACTACAAAAATAGCTGTAGGATGCTCCTTTTTCAAAAATTCTGATTTGGACTTAGCCAGAACATTTGGAGAATGATTCTAGCTTCAGTCAGCTTAGTCAGCTCTGTATCCACCATTAAAAATACAATAATTCACTTTATTGTAAAAATAATAATAATAATAATCTAACTTGTGATTAGAATATGCACTCATCCCCAAACTCCTCTGATTTCTGTGAAGCAAACAGTGCATGAGTCTGAAATAGAACGTGGCTGTTCCAACTTGCAAACCTGACAGCAAAGCATCAGCTTCGGACTTGCCAAAGTCAGGAAGCTTGTAGTTCTTTGAAAAACCCTCACAAGCAAATGAAGTTCCTAGGAAGGGTAAGAGGATATTATATAACAACTAAGCAGGAGCAAGTCTTTTGGATTTAAACTGATTAAAAAAAAGTCTTTAAAAGTGAGGATTAAGTTTCCATAAGCACATTTTCCATTACTTTTTAAAAACAAAACAAACAAATCAGAAAATCTCAGAAAAGCACACTGCACAGCTCCCTCGGTTAGAGAAGATTTAATTGCTTACATAATTACTCTAAGCAAAAAGACCCTTAGTAAGAAAAGAACCTGAAGAAAATCAACTCACAGATGGTAATTTTTGGATGTTATACTGCCATTTTTGCAAAATACATAAAATTAGCAAAAGGGCACATGAATGACATAATAAACAACTGGCAACCACTTTCAATCAGACACTGAGGTCCTTTTCTCCTAAACCCACTATGCCTTTAGGAGAACACAAGACACTTGATAAACTTCTACAGAAAAGCCTTCAGTCTGATGGGATGAAGTGAGGATTCTGAGTTAGTATTTCCCACTCTGATTTTGCCACTAGGATGAGTTCAGCAGTACAAGTCACCTTTTTATCCACTTTTTTTGTTGCTTTTTTTGGTGGGCCAGCATCCTACTTCCCTTTACAAGCAGCTCTTAAAATTTTTCATCATCTTGCTTGACAATTATTATATCCAGCACTACTTAAGTTCTAATTAAAAAACACAGCAGGACATCAGCAGGAGGAAGGATAAAACTGCATTGTAGCTCTAGCAGCCACAGCTGGGGGCAGCATGCAGCTTCTGACTGTGCCAGTGCCCATCAAATAGAGGTTTCCAATGCATACATTTTCCACTGTACTTCTGTACGTCTTCAGCCTCTACAATTTAAGATATCTATTTTAAACAGTGAAGATTATAATTTGATTCTAGAAAGCTCTGGATTTAAAAAATCTCAATATCATGGATCATAAACCTGTAATCAAAATTCATGGCATGTAACAATGCCCATAATACAGGCGGTTGACAAAGCCAGTCTATAACTTCCTTTTCCTATGAATTTTAACACAAAATAAATATTTAGCAACAGTTCAACAGTTTTGTTATGGTTTGTAAGTGCTGATGTATAACGGAATTCACAGCAACACATTTGCAATACATAAACCGTAAGAATAAAGTAGTTGCTAATAGCTTGCTGTAAAAAAAACCTCTATTTTATTTAAATTCCTACTGTATATCTAGGCCTGTAAGATGTGAATACTCCTTTTAATCATTTCATTGTTTAATCACCAGATCTGTCTTTGTCATGCTGGCTTAATGTTAAAGGAGCCGCAGTGACATCTGGTGGTAGTTGAGTTGAAACTCAAGTTTATAAGCCCTGGAAATGTGACAATTTCTCCCAACCTACACGTGTTTGTTTAGCACCGTGTACACCTGAGGGAGAGCAGAACAGCACCTGGACCTTGCAGAGCATCCTGCGTGTTGTTACAACAGAAAGAATCAGGACAAGCTTAAGCAGCGTTTCAGAAGAGAGGCCTTTATGTGAAGAGGAAGCCGAGCCTCATCACACATCGTCTACCTGGAGCTTCAGAATCTGAAGATTTTCAACACAGATACCATATCTAGTCAAAATGTTAGTATCATTTTCAGGACCTAACATATGGCTAAATCACTGGAGACGCCTCCCTCACAAGTGAATGTCTCTCATTACTCATCATCTCCTCATCATCTCAAACCTCCTACAGCCCTCGTTATTCGACGCAGTTCTCTCATAAGATTTGATTTCATCTCCCTTAAAATAGGAATGGCAGCACACATTACCAAAAAACAGCTCATCAGAAAAAAAGAGATCCCCAAACACAGAGGCAACATGTTGCCATACTCACTAAGTTTGTACACGAGTGTGAGCCAGCAGTACATTTTGAAGTTGACTATTAATCATTCAAAAAAATGCAAGCAAACAGGCATTAGCAAGTCAAAATTATTTTTTCTTCTTTCCAAAGTTTGCCCAGCTTGCTTAACATCCCGCAAAGCCTAAGTCTACAAGTGTCTCTCCAACTTGGCAGTACTAAAAACAGATGGAAAAAGTTGAAAAGCTGTATTTACACAAATAAAAGTAAAGCACATTTTTAGTGCTCTTTAAGAGACTTGTTTCAGAAATATATATTAATACAAAGCAATTTCTTGGGAGAAGTGGGAGAAGCAGTTTGACTCTGCTGCTGCACCAGGAGATTAATAAGATAATAAAATGTATATTCTTTATGTACAGTATATAATTCTCAACTTCATGTGTATTTCAAATATTCTTCTTCCAGACTGTACACGGGGACCAGAAAAAAATGTGCATGATGAAGAAGGCAATGTATCATGGTTATTTTATAGTAATCTGGATACTTAGCAAATAAAATTCTTAAAATTGTCTAAGAATAATTTGCTTCAGATTTAAACTAAGGTTCTTTAGGAACTATTAACTATATAAGAGCAGACCTATAGCACCACCAGTTTCGAAGTTAAGAATTCAATAAGGAAAGCAAAGAATATGTACACATATAAGTATATATGTCTCTTGTTGCAGACAGTCACACAGCCTTACAGCTTCCCTCGAGCATTCTCCCAGCCCACTGAAATTAAAAAAATTGTTTCTTCATTACCTCGGTTACAGATAGTGCAGAAATTGCTTGGTCCTTCACTGTGTTTCTTCAAATGATCTGCCATATATGCTGCCCGCAAGTACTTCCCACACACCTGGCATGGAACTTTGTCTTCATGACATGCTAGGTGTGAGCGCAGTCGATCACGCGTGGCAAAGGAAGCATTACAAGTCTGCAGGTACAACGAGAACCATGTGACTCAACAACCCTGCTAAAAGCACTGACGCTGTCAAATCTATTTAGCATTCTTTAGAGTAAATACCTCAGACCCTGCATATACAAATCACATGATACACAAGCCATTTCCCCACAGTTAACAATTCAGACCACCCACATATCACACAAGATGTGGTTACTACTTGAAAGAATTAAGAAAGCAAGAAAACAGCGCTAATGTACTACAGATAATAATACTTCAATATAGATAAGAGTTCTAAGGCCTTAGCTCCTCACTGAGGATGAAGATATTAATACCAAGAAATATTTAATAACAGAAGTAGCATTACAGTAAATTCTGCCACTTCACTGAGCCATTAACATCACTTCAGACCACTCAAAATGTCCTCTTTGACACTTTCCTAAATTTTGTTCTCTGATACAATCTGACTTGTACAGAGGATTTCTCCTTTGGACTAAGAAGACACATAATAAAGCATGAGAGAATTGCCTGGGATGAAAAAAACAAAAGACAGTAAAAGAGCCATCCTGGTACCCCCAGCAGCAGTGCAGACAAAGTGCAGAAGTGAAGCCTCGGAAGTGAGCAGGTATCAAAATAACTGCATAGCAATGTAGTCTGTTTAAAACTTACCCCGATCAAGCTATCATATCTCACTTATTATCATGAAACAAGCTTGATCTGCCATGAGATAATATTGGTTCTACATGCCCACTTCTCAGAGGTAATCTGTATGACAGATGAGAGACAGTTCCCTCCCATGTTCATAGTCACAGCAAGTGGCAGCTGTGCAGACTGTGTATATGCCTACTACGACAGCCTGTCAGTTCTGAAAGGTTTGATGTATTCCTAACATGAAGGAAAATAGTAAACCATCAGTAATACACTGTACAAGTTATTATTGTCCAAAACGACTGCTCACAAGTGCAAGAAGGAAAACAAAAGCAGGTATGTGTTAGAATGACCAGACCAAACGGGCAACAGTGACATCCCAGAGTGCACAGTGTTTGGTTTATACCACACCTTTATATAAAATAATGCAGGTATAAGTTGTATAACCAGAGTCCCCTAAGAAATAATATAAGAAAATTAAGTGACTTGGGAACTGGATACATTCTGCCATTTCAAGTATCAGGGTGCAGTTAAACAACTCTTTCACCAGAGAGAGGCTTGTTAAATTAACAATCTTAGTAAAATTACAAAATTACAACTTCAGATAAACGAAATCGATAAATACAGGTAAGGGTAACCTACACAATTTTGTGTAATTTAGTGAATCAACAGCTTGACCTATAAAACACTAAAGGCAGCTGAAAAGTACCTATCCATTTCAACAGGCTTTGGATTCATTTGACCCTGTGAGATGCTTAAGTAAAGTAAATTCCCATGGAGCTTAGGCTACTCGGCAGCAAGCACAAGACTTAGCACCTCACTGGATCAGGACTTAATGTACTTAAAAAAGCAACAGCAAAATTATCTGAATTTCCATGATACACAGTTTAGCTAAGCTCACCAGACAAAGAATCATAAATCACAAGCAGTGAAGATTAAGAGGTAAATTCTTAAAAATGAAAAATTTCTCTGTATTTGAAATCTCAGGACACAGCGCTGAGCAAAAGAGGTGCAGCTTTCATTTACTTAAATGTTATTAGAGGTAAACGCTCAATTAAGTTAGGATTCCTAATGCTGATGCTAATCAATCTGTTGGATATCAACTAAAAGTATATAACCAGATAATCAAGGATGACAGCCAAAAGACCCATCATCAATTACTCTAGTAATATTGAGCCACAGTGAGTGTCCATACAAAAGCATTGGGAGTGCATTAGTTTATAAAGCAGACCAGAGACAAACCACATAAATACACGGATGCCAGAAGTAAAATTGTATCTGTCTCACATTGAAACGACCAAGTTGAAAGCTAAGAGAAAGGCAATGTAATCATTTATGTGTTGCTGCTGAGTTTTGTAAAGTTCATCTTTGGATAAGCTGTATAGCAAATACATCTGTGAAGAAGCTTTGAAAAAATAATCAGTCCAGTGGAGAAAGCAAGAACCAGTTTAGCTGAATCATAACGATGGGAGATAGGACTATAATTAAAGAAAACCCCAAAGTTAATATTCAAATAGTTAATATTTATAAAAGTATAGAGCAAAAAAAAAAAAAAAAAGTAAAAAGTTTTATTTTATAAAAGATGTGAAGTGCTACACGAGTACTAAGTATTTATCATTAATTGTTAATCATAGAAGAAAACTCCAGTGCTTTCCTATCAAACATTGCAAAGGTATATAAATAGACCAAAAAGAATATATATATAAAGTTTAAAAAACATTGTTGAAGAAATACCTCTTGAAGTTTCAACTTTTCTATGGCTGTGGATGTCTCTGAGCTTATTCCATGGTGGCTGCCATTTTCCTGCTAATAGGCAGGAAGTAAGAGAAATTAGGACAGGAAGAAACTCATTCTGCATTGAAATCAATGGGAAAAGCACTGGACTTGGGATGCCAATTTTAGGTTTATTTAAATAGATATCTTTCTTTAACAAAAGCTCTGCTTTAACTTAACCTGTTTTTTTCTCTTTTTTTTTTTTTTTTTTTAAACTTCAGTTGCCAGAGGAACAACCTTCCTCTTGCCTCACAGAAGGAACAAACTTCTTGTTCCTCCCCTTTTTTCTTTCTCGTCCACAGAACTGCAGCCTAACTTCTATACCAATCACACTCAAAAACCAACAATACATCCTTATGTCTTCCCATGATGAGCCAGCAAACCAACCTGTCCCTTATGGCCATAACACTGACTTACCCCTTCTCCTATATCTGGAACTCAAATGTAAGTTTAAAGAAAAAAACAAAAAACAAGACAAAACGAACAAACAAAAAAACACAAAAAAGAAGGAAAAAAAAAATCATCATTGCAACAATACAAGGGAAATATAGCCAGAGTGCTACTCAGTGTCTGGTCTGGACACCAGTGCAACTTCTTGGATCAGTTTCCTGAGATGCCCTGGTCTGTGGAGGTTTTCCCCTTTCTGCATCTATTTTAACAAAAAAGCTGGAATCAGGTCTTTGTGTGGCATGGGATGCTACAAGGGTTGGAAGTTAGGAGAGTTTTTCAAAGGTCAGTGAAACCAATGAAAACGAGAATGAAAACCTGGAAAAAAACAAGCCAATATTAAGCTATTTTCCTTATTAGTGGCCAGGTACTCTGTCTTGATAAACGTCATAGAACAAAAGTGTTACTGGCTATGAGATAACCAGAAGGAGAACTTTATCAATTTATGTACGAGCTTTTAGATTCAAAACAATTTTCAGTGCATGGCATCCCTTTGTATGGTTTGTATGACATATATCGAAATCCAGGCATGCTCAAGGTTTTCTTCATTTGACAGCGTATTGTTCAGTCTTTTTTCAAAGAGACACAGCAGCTCTTTAACAAACATTCTACATGGTGTTTAAGATTAACGAATTATTAACTTTGCAGAGTTAAGCATTCAAAAATGAAGAACAAATCAAGCTTGAAATGACAATCTCAATTCTGCCCTCATGCTTGTAATCTATAGATTATAGCTTCTAACTGAAATAAACAATGCATATAATGTCACAGGACTTTAAACAGCAAATACATAATGAGAAAGGCAGTTCTTAGAAAATGCTATCACAGAATACATGTGTGCAAGGAGATAAGAGTTGAGCTTGGCTGCACAATCTTAGTTTCTGTATTTCTTGACTTTCCAGCTCTTAGTGTATCCTCTGATTCACACTTGCACAGTTTATATTTAGTCCTCTTAAATTGATATGAAAACTATTAAGTATCAGCTGGTAAAGGACAATTCAAGCTCACCAGTGTTATTCATCAATTGCATATATTCAGTAACCTTGATACCAACTAGCAAAAGAATCGAGAGTTTCTGGTTATGTTGAGACCTAAGTATTACTTTCACACCTGCAAACAAACATATGCTTGGGGACAACATTTTCAGTTATCTTCAGTTTATCCACTCACACCCCTTGCTATCCATCCCCAAAGTGTGAGATCTTTTTTGCAAGCAGAATTTTCCAATGTATATGAATCTATACCCCTTAATCATCTTAATAAGTTCAAACCAATCTAAGGTTTCTATAAAGTAAAGAGTAAAATCACCACGAAGGCTCTATGGCCTGATTTACAAAGGCGCTGAGCTCCTGCAGACTGTACTGAGGGCAACAAAAACCTCTAGATGGCTCTATACTTCTGAAAATCTGTTTAAGGGATTATTAAAACTACAAAAACCTTTCAAAACTCTCACAGTTTGGAGGAAACATAGCAAAGGTGTGTCAAGAGGTGGAAATAAGTGCAGATGAGGAGGCAGCAGTCACATAGGATTGACGAGGTTCGTAAAACATTAAAAACTTCAGAAGGAAAAAAAATCTTCTAACTTTTCTGTCTTCAAAGAAAATGAAGTTATCATGCTCAATCTTTCTTAAAATAAATAGATAACCAAGCCTTTCTTCAGAGAACAACCATGCAGACTGCTAGCCCAACAAATGTTTTAGAAGTTTGCCTAACAAATTTGTGAAGACAGTGGGTGATAATGGAAGCTGGTTCTCAACTTTGGTTTTAATTAACACTTCCAGGCACCTTTTAAATCTCTACACAAATGAATTACAAAATATCTTTCTTGATTTGTTCATTCAAACCACAATGAATGATTAATTTACTGTAAAGTAAATATATATATATGTATATATGAATATACTACTTTGTGACATCATATTACAAAGATACTGAAAGAATACTGTGCCTATATTATCTATGCTCTCACTGGGAGGAAAAAAAAAAAGCTTCCAATTTTGCTCAGTGCAATGTTCTGAATGCTATATGATAAAAAGAGCACCCTGGCAAGCGACAATAATTTATGAATTTTATTTGAAATTATTCTAAAAACAACAAACCAAGTCAACATTGGAGCCTTCTGTTGGTAACTGCAACAGAGTGGGAAAGAGGAGGGTGGGAAAAAGAGGGCATTCTCTGTGACATTGACTTAAGCTCAGGGACAAGGTGAGTGGGTAAGAGATCTGGGGAGGGTCAGCAGCAGGAAAGAGTGGAGCAGTAGGGAAGAACACGTTGCAGAAGCAGAGGGAAGCAGGACCAAAGCAGCACAAGGGACTGGAGGACAGGGGGAATGTTAAGCAGCTATCGTAGTGGAATGCTCACTTTCAAATACTTATCCAATTCACACACAGGTGGTATTTTTATCGATACTTTGTAATTCTCTGCACATTTACAAATCTAACACCTTAAAACAAAGATAACCCATATACCAGTGTAAGCCCCTCCAGCTCCTACCTGACACTTGTGAGGTCTCTCTGAGGTATGCACCTGTTTGATGTGTCCATTCAAGTGGTCTGGCCTTCAAAGAAAATACACATATGCACACTTGTAACAAATACTAAAAATAACTGTCTAATTTTAACAAAAAAAAAAAAAAAGAAAAAAAAAAGAAAAAAGAGAGAGACAATCCCTGTGGTGGATCTATTACGGATGTTGTGACATTTAACTTTCCAAGAACCAGATTACCAACAAGTGGGACTCTACCTTAAGTATTCTCTCCAACTTGCTAAAAGAGCAGCATTTTCTTGCAAAGAAGCTCTGACTGAACAAACAAAGCAAACAGGAAATACGAGCTCAATTTTCAAACCTACATGTCCCCTTCCAAACTCCTATTCAGGCCTTGACCATCAGGGTAGTCAGGTTTACCGTTGCCAAATATTTGAAAATCAGCCCCTTCTGATTTATGTCCCAAACATAGATGTAAGAAGCCAACTTTAAGCACCTTTGTGCAAAAAGACTGACTCTACGCTCTGTTGCTGTGACATTCTCTATCAGCAAGACAAAAAAAAAACAACTGTCCTAACTCACAATGTGGTGGAGAGACTGTTAATACAAATAAAGTGCTCTGAAGGTCCCAACTAGAAGGTGCAATGGAAGAGCAAATTATTACTGAAAAAAGTTAGACCATTCTTTGCAATTGGGAAAGCCTACTTTGAGAAGACTGAATAGCTGCAGATTTTCCTGATGGGAGTTTCTCTTAGTGGGAAGAAAGCTTTTCATTGTATGAGCCCAAAACTGCTTGGAAACAAGTTCTCCACCCTCTCCTCCCCCAGCTCTCCAGCTGCGCCAATGGGAGCGCGCAGGGTGGAATTCACGCACTGCGGACAGCAGAGCCCGAGCTGTGCTGCTGGAGCCGGCGCTGCGGTGGGCTGGGGCCGTGCAACCAGACAGACAGACGGACTGGGGTCCTCCCAGGTGCTGCCAGCCTGGCGGCCGCGCTGCTGCACTACTCGCTGGAGGAAAGGGCACTAAAGTCGGGCATCGCGCTTCCAGCTTTCCTCTGACAGCTCCTGTAACTGAATACTGCATCTTAAGAAAGGTTCTCTACTTTCCATGCTTCGATTTTAAAAAGACGGATAGATATTTTTGTGGTTTATTTTCTTAACAGTGTACCTGCTTGCTCACATTTTAAGTCATTGGAAACAAGGAGAACTCAACACGTATTTTTCACCTCCCCTTGTTGACAAAAATCTCTCATACAGCAACAGAAATTTTTAATCTTGAACAAAAATGATAAAAATTGGCAATGATCACAGGTAGCACTGTAGTAAAAAGCATAATTTGCTTTTAGCTCACATTTTCAGTTTATGACTTCTCATCACTAAATTTGCAGTCCTGAACAAGGAGCGTCCCCTAATTAGTGCTGATTTTAGAAAAGAAGGGGAAAAAGAAGAGGGAGGAGGAAAAAGAAGAAATCTGTGTTGCCTTAACTTATCCCAGTAACAAAAAACTCTACCAACAGGAGAGCTAGCAGGCACATACTTCCCACGTGTACAGCTGGGAAAACTCTACCCCTGTCAGCTTTTGATTCATTGTCCTGTGTCAGATCCCTCTCCCCTGCTGAGTCAACAACTGCAGACAGAAGCAGAGTGCAGCTACGAGGGGAACACGGCATGGATGCACCCCCCACCCCCCAAGCTCCTAGCCTCAAACTTATATTAACTCCCACAAACAGTGACAACAAAAAAAGCAGCAACATTAAATGCACAGATCTTACGTATGTTGCAGGGCAGAAACAGGATCCCCTTCAGAAGGTTGTAAACCCAAAGGACACAAAGATCATGTATTAAAAGATACTTGATGCTGCAGCCTTTGAAATCTCACCTCTTCCTTCACATTTGGGTGATAAAAAACATTACGAACTAAGAGAAATGAAGGGAAGTTAAGAAAAAAGAAAATTTAAAATGGATACGAGAAAAATAATAAACTTGAGATGTATTAATATTTTGCACTTCAACAGCACCTTCCAACTACCTACAAATCAGGAGTCTCCAGACACTACAGTGAGACAGGTAACTACTAGGGAGACCCACTTGTCAGAAATGTGATCTGAGGGAGGGCCTGACATGTATGTGGGTCTGGGACAGAGCTGGGGATGTTTACCCAGGAGCCAACTGACTCCCGGATCAGTGTCTTAATTACTTTTAGATCCTTTTGAGAGACTCAGTACAGCCTCCCAGCGGAAATGATGAAAGTTCATTTCTCGAGACATTTTAAATTGGAACAGCCAAACTACCCTATGTACAAATTGTTCTGGTTTCCCAAGAGATGGGAAAGACAACTTCCTAGATCTCTGCATCTACGATCCTTGGAAGTTCTCTCTTACCTGGAAAAGCCTTTCCCGCAGCTCTGGCAGATGTAGGGCTTTCCCACTGAGCCATCGTGGGATCGAACATGATAGGACATCCTGTCTTTCCGCTTGAACCGTAACCCGCACACTGGACAAGAGTAAGGCTTCTCACCAGAGTGTGACAGCTTGTGCCGATTCAGGTGGTACACGTCCCGAAAGATCTTGCCACAGATGTCACATGCCACCTGTTTCCTTGTCCTGCTTCTTTTTCTGGGCGCATCAGGGTCGTCCTGGCCAGGGATGCCATTTTCACCCAGTCTGGGGGGTGGGATGTCTATGTAACCCAGCTGCAAGCTCGTCACCCCATGCTGAGCCTCGTGCTGACGAAGCCGATTGGCATCAGTGAAAACCTTTCCGCAGAGGCCACATGGCAGGATGCCAGCCTCCCGCAGTCCACCCGGGGCCCCGAACATCATGGAGTCCAAGAGGTTGGCTTTACGGGGACGGCCTCTGCCCCGCTTGGTACCTAAGGTGGGGGCACTAGCAGCAACATTCTGGAAGGGTGAGGCCAGCAGCGGCGGGGAAAGGGGTCCTGCCACCATGGGCAGGCGGTCCACACCCTGCAGCACAGGCAGGGAGGACTGTGCCGCGGTGAGTGCAGCCCGCGTGGCCTCGTCTTCAGGCATGCCTGCAATGCCATTGCCATTGGGCGCCAACGTGGCACCGTTGGTCATGTCGAGAGGGAAGCCGAGGTCAGCGGCTCCCGGGCGGAACAGCATGATGTCGGGGCGCGTGGGGGGCACGAGGATCTGCACGTTGGACTGTTTGATGACCTCCTGGCAGATGTCGATGACAGAGCGCATCAGCAGGAACTTGGCGGCCGTCATGAGCTCCGGGAAGCTCTCCAGCCGCACCACGATGCGTGAGGTATAGGCGAAGTCCAGGATGTCCCCGAACACCTTGGAGCTGATGGTGTGCATCTCCAGCTCCCGCCCCCCCCCGGGGGACCCGCCGCCTGCCGTCGAGGTTCCGCCGGCCGCCGCCGCCTCCGCCGAGCCCCCTTCTCCACCGCCGGCCGCTCCATCGCCCGGCTGCGCGCTGAACACCGACTCGAAGTACTCGCTGCAGGCTGCCAGCACCGCCCGGTGCGCCGGGAAGCTCTCGTCGCCCACGCGCAGGAGCACGTCGCAGAAGCGGCCGCCGTTCTTGCGCTGCTGGTTGAGGCTGTGCAGCATGTCGGCGCTGTGCCGGCTCACCTGGTACGTGTAGCAGCCCGACGAGGGGCCGCAGGCGGCGGCCTCGCTCACCCGCTCCATGGGGCTGCGCCGCCCCGCTGGCGCCCGCAGGGGGCGCGCGCTCTCACGCCCGGCGGCGCGCGCCGCCTCCTGCTCCCCGCCCCTGTCCGGGCCGACGGCGGCGGCGCGCGCTGCGCTCCCTGCACAGCGCGAAGGGATGGCGGGGGGGGGCGAGACAAAAGGCTCGGGCGGCGGAGGGGCGCGCGCCGCGCGGGGCCGCCGCGGCCGCCGGCGCGGGAGCTCCGCCCGGGTCCGGCCGCCACGAGGCGCTGCGGCCGCGGAGGCCGCCGCGGGAAGGGGCGTGCGCGGCGCGGCGGCGGCGAGCGGGAAGGGAGGGGGCTCGGGCGGCCGCGGCTCCGGGCTGCCGGCTCCGTCCGTCCCTGTGTGTTTGGAGCGGAGGAAAGATGGCAGCGGCTGCACTTCCTCTTGCACTTTCACCCCTGGGGGGAGGAGAAGGAGGGGGCGATACCACCCCCCCTACAAAAATCCAGCGGGGGCCCCCCGGCCGCTGCTCCCCGACCGAGCGCCGCCGCCGCCGGCCCCGCGCCGGGCCCCGCCCGCTTCGCCGCACCCTCACCACCGGCGCCGCAAACTTTCCTCTCTCCTTCGGTCGAGAAGCCCCCCACCCTATTCGCGGAGACCCCCCCTCCGGCCGCTCGAGCTCCCCCTGCCCCCCCGCTTCCTGCCCCCCTCCCTCCCCGCATCCGCCAATGCACGAGCAGCCAGCGCCAGCAGGCCGGCCCCCACCCCGCCCGCCCGCGGGGCCGGGGGCTGCAGCCTCCCCCTTCCCCGGCGCCTCTCCTCCAATGCCGAGCCGGCAGCCGGGCCCCCACCGCGATGCGGGGGGGCCGCGCTCGCCCCCTCCCCCAAATATCCGGGCCGCGCTCGCCCCGCGGACCCCCTCCCACCGGGGAGAGGAGGGGCCGGGGGTGGGGGCGGTGGGGGTGCCGCGGGCGGCCTCCCCTCTCCCCGGGCCGATGCGAACCCGCCCGTAGCCGCAGAGCCGCGCGGCGGCCCCCACCTCCCCCGCTCGCCCCACAGCCGCTCCGTGAGGGGCCGGGGGCTGCGGGGCGGCCCGACCTCCCCCCGCGCCCTCGTTGCCCTCGCGCTCCCTGTACCGGGACCCGCTCCCGGCACGACCCGGGGCAGGGAAGGGGCCGGAGGCGATCCCCGCGCTGCAGAAATGCCCCTCTCGGAGGGACCCGCGCTGGGGGCCGAGCCCCGCTCTGCCGGGGACCGCGGGGCGCGATCCCGGAGGCACCGCTGCGAGCGGGCTGTCCGGTGCTGAACCTCCCCGGGAGCGGCGCGAAGAGCTGCCGTGCCAACATCAGCACCGTGTTCGCGTCCTGCCGAAATGCGCTTTCTATCTCCGAAGAATTTTTGCTTGCTTTTGAGGAAATATTCCCCCACCCCATCTCTGCACACACACTTAGAGAGTTCTTTGCTTTGTTAAAGACGGCGCATTTCTAAAGCTTTCACGGGCACCTTTTAGCCTTTATAACATCGAGGCTAATTAAGAATCCTCGGATGACCTATTCACGATCCTGTACTGTCGCTTAAACTACTCACTGGAAAACACTGAACTTAGCACACACAGGGGCATCTCGAGCTGTAGTGCGTTCCAAGGGCTCCGACCTCGCACTGCAATCAAATGGAGGTGGAATTGAAAAAGTCTTCTGGTACTGATGTGCAAATGAGCACAATGAGCTTCGAAAGGGCAGCTTTTTTTCACATTAACACTTAAGGCCACGCAATGCCCTCAGTTTCTGCGCTGGATTTCTCTTGCTTTTGATGGAAGCTACACTGCAGGCACCTTCAGTGGCTCTTTATTGCTGCACTATGGATGCACGCTCTGAGATACAAACGTGTTTTTGGAAATTGGAGATTGTCTGAGCGCTAGCGATGCAGGGGAGCAGAGCTCACATACACTGTGTTACACAGATAATGCAGTGCCCTCATCCTGCAAGCCTGCCCGTGTGTCAGGGGAACAAGAGTTGTACTTGCTGTAGTGAAGAAAATGATTACATTTCAGCTTGCTGGCCAGGCTGCATGTACACGCGGTCAGAGCAGTTAAAGGAGCTGGAATTTGCTGATCTCTCCTAGTGGCTCTCTGGTCAGTTGTGTGCCTTCCCCCGATGGCTCATACCGGCTTATTAATTTGCTTTCTTTTAGTCCCCAGTCCCCTGCCATGGTTCCTGCTTCCTATTTCAGCTCCCCCCTTGCCTGCTCTTTGTCTCCGCGCTAGGCAGGGGGAGGGGGGCCCTGCCGCCCTCATTGCACTCACAACTTTCTCCAGTTGCCAGAGAATGTTCTAGTTTCAGCTTCCAGCCCTCCCGTTTAAAAAGCCCCATCCAACACACTCTCTCTGCTTCCTCAGGTAAATGCTAAGTGTTTACCCCAAAGCACGCGATTTTCCCCAAAGGACCCGCCCACACTCCCGTCGGAGTGCTGGAGCAGCGTGCCAGGAGCTCACACTGAGTCCATGCAGGGTGCAGTTAGGGATGACCCCAGCACTCCCCGATTTCCTCCCCAGCAAACCACAGGAGTGCAGCACAGCCACCAACCCCAGCGCTTCACTGCTCTCGGACAGTAAGGGCTGCATCTTTAGGTTCTTCCACCTTTACCACGCTGATCTCCCCCGCCCTTATGTCTTCACCCACTTGTCTGAACTTTTCCCAAGCTAATCCTGCCCCAGGACATGAGCCTATCAAAGCAGTCATTCAGTTGGTACTTGCTACAGTGTAGCCAGATTTCTTCTATTTACAAGTAACCGTACAATTTCTGCTCTACTAAGACAAAATGTGTATAAAAAGACTGGGAGGATGAAGTTCCCTAAGTGCAATGTGATGACTAAACGCCATTTCCCCACACTTAGCTATGCAAGCAGACAGGTGTGAGTGCCCATGGACTCATCTGTCACCAAAACTAACAATATCTTGAAGAGCAAGTTCTGGATAGTGAAAAGGAGTCTTACATGTGAAGAAAAAATTACATTTTCACTATAAAGAATTCCTTTCCCTTTCCAGATGATTCCTAACCTACTTTATCTCACATCTGCTGAACCTGGACCTGTTGAACTTCTTCTGAATTCCTCTCCTTAAATAAAGGCATCTCCCTCAGCTACTTTATTCAGCTTCTCACTGCTTCCTGTCTCACTTCAGCTCATGGGGATTCCTGAGCTGTCCCTGAATGTCTTGCAGCTGTTTGGTCCCTGCTGAAGTGCTCTGACTCATATCTCAGCAGCACTAGAAATCCTTTCTCTCTGGACATGTGTGTACCATTTGGGTACACCGTGCACTGCTCACTTTGCTGCAGATCAGCTGCTGCTGCCCTTACTTGGAGGCAATGACCTAAAAGTAACGCCTCCTATTTTATTATGTTGGCCCACAGTGCTAGGTGTGGGTGTTGGTGGTACAGCAGTAGAGGCAGAACCTTCCCACCAATATTCCGTTACATCCTGTTGCTGTGTGACAGATGGCAGCAGAGGGGCAGTCTGACAGAATGCCATCTGACATGGAGGTGTGCATGAAGCAAAGGTGTGTAACTGAATTCCTCCATGCAGAAACAAATGCACCCACTGACACCCACCAATGCTTGCTGAGTCTTTCTGGAGACCAAACAGCAGCTGTGAGCACAGTGAGGGGTGGATGGTGCATTTTGGCACTGGTGACAGTGACACTGGGTGTAGATTTTTACAAGCATGGCATGCAGGCACATGTGAAAACACGCAGCTAATAGCGGTGACTGTGTTAAAAAATAACATTCTTGTAGCTGAAAATTTGCTCTATAAAACAGTGTGATTGTGCATTTTGTAGCTGTTGTTGTTTCTATGGAAATAAATAGGAGGCATTACTTTCAGAGCAAACTATGTAATTTGATCTACAAATATGGGGAAGCAAAGAAAGATTTTAGGACTGCTGTTATCTTTCAGAATAGTCTAAGGATATTCTTTAAGAGAGCTAATCACTATTCGGCACTGCTTGTGATACTAAGATAGAAAATAGTGTTGTAACAGTACTTGTGCCAGCTAATTCAGCCATACCAATCATTTCCTTTTTGTGTATGCCACAGAAATATATCACATTGGGCATTTCATAGCACACCTGCAAATTTCAGCCAGTAGCTGTCATTTTTTTCTGAGTTTTCACTAGAATTTTAATTAACTGAGACCGACCTAACAAGCAATTAATTCATTCAGTACTTGTTGATTATTCTTCTATTGAGTTTTTAAAATTCACTCTTTTTTTTTTTTTTTTTTTTTAACTAGGAATCGTCCCATGAGAATGCTCACCCCAGCAGCACGGACTCAGCCTTGGAGGCAGCACAGTTTCCTCTGCAATCCAGATACGGGCTAGCGATTTGCCAGCCTTCTCCTTCGAAAGCAAACAACCCTTGTTTAAAAATACCTGACATTTCACAAAAACTACAGCAACTGCTAGCAGAGAGGGATATGATGCTATGAAAAGTATGCAGTGAGTTATTCTGAAAAGGGGAAATGGCACTCTTTGCTTTTCCTTTTTTTGCTCACTCTCCTCACGGCACTTGGGTGTTGTTTAGTCCATCTGTTGCACGGCATTCCATGACAAAGTCTAAGGAGCTGATGCTAAACTGCAGAACATTTTGTTGTTAATCTGATTTAAAGCAGCCTTTGAAGCCAACCTTTGCTACTTAATCTCCCTTTTGTTCCCCTCATTTCTTCACACTGCCCATCTTAGCCTACTCTAGACTGTCTGGAACCAACCTGAGCCATTCAAAAACTGCTTCTCTGAGGATCTGGTCAAAATGGAAATACAACCTGGGCTTCCTGTTCCGTCTAACTCCTCATGCATCAGGCATCCATGTGCAGCGACTTTCTCATGTTAAACATACTTTACAATGCAAACTCAAGCATGCAATGCAAGTAGTGAATGTTTGGTATTTACAGATTACTAGCTAAGTTACTGTGCCGCTCTGAGGACAACTTCTACATAAAAACCAAGTAAACTGTCATAAAAAAGTTTAGGGAGACAACTGAGAACCAATACCTCTGTATTGCTTACAAGATTCAAAATACAACTCTCAGTCTATTGCCTCGAGATTCAAAGTGTAAATTGCATCAATTTCCAAAGACCTTTTCCCTCAGGCAATGAACTTAATGGTTCCATTCAGGACTCCCCACTCCGTACCCAGGTCTCAAAATCATACCTTCTGACAGCAGCTGCTCAAAATCTCATTCCTCCAGTTCATCATCACCAGCCTGAAATGATTTATCTCCTCTTCAGCACCACCAGTTCTTCTGTGAAGCATAACAACAGTGTTGGTTAGTCACCAGTTCTCAAATCAGAGTACAATTCACACACACACACAAAACTTCAGTTTTGCAAAACTGCAGAAATTGCAGAAGGAAAGAAGGAAGAAACAACAACAACAACAACAAAAATCTTAAAATTAACAGATATCCCTCACCTATCAGCCACTCTTTTTTTCAAAGGGAACTCCAGCAGGTGGGTTACAGTCTCAAACTCATAATTTTTAAAATCCTCAGTACTGAGGTCAAAGTTATCATTTGATACAGATTTTTTTTTTTTTTCCCAGAAGGCTGCTGAAAATTTCTGATTAGATATGAAATTTCAAGAGCCTGTTTCACCTGCAGTCATGATTGAATTTCTTCCCCACCACTTCCCTGCCACTTCTTAAATCCTGCAGAAAATGCACATTATCCCCACCACTCATCTGGAAACGTGGGAGTCCCCCACAAGCCCACAAACACATGTAGCCTTAGCACAGCTGTTTCCAAGTACATGAAACCTACAGGTTCTGTCTTAAGGTGAATTACCAAAACCAGGGTGGCTCTTCAGCTAAAAGCAGTTTCTTGCTGTGCTGTGAATAGACATCCTATCTATAAGTTACCAGAACAGAAGCTAGAAAAATACAAATTCCTAAAATATCCAATTCTAAGTAATCTTTATCAAAGTAAAATCTGTGCTATTTTAATGGCATAGTCATGACACAGAAGATATCACAATTAATTTTAAACTCAGTTTTTGCTGTGTACTTTACAATAAGACCTGCAAGCCACATCTGAGAATGCTTGTTTTGTGTCCCACCTAAATAGAACTCTCGCCCAAGCTAAGATGATAGCTGTTCCAGAAATAATATCAGAATTTGGCTGAAGAAACTTATTTAAGGTTTGAAAGAAAACACACTAAATAGATTTACTACTCAGCTCTCCTGCTGCAGTGATCTACAGTTACACTTGCAGGGCAGAGCTCTGGAAACATTAAAGTTTCAATCATTTTATGGCAATTGCACATTCCTGTTGTTCCTGCAAAAAATAAAACTGAGATACAAATAAAGGAAGTGTCTTTTCAAAATTAATGAGTCAGCAGGACTGAGTGTGTACAATATGGATTTCCGAAACCCATTTTTACTACATCCTCCATCTTTCAGATCTTGCTAATGAGGTATGTGCCATTTCAGTCACATCCCTGTCACTGTAGCTCAGTGAAACACACATTCCTAGTTCTTCTCTATTCCTGATTCCACACAGGGTCATGTTTCTTAATTGTTTGAGACAGCTTTTATTTCACACGTAGCTCTCCTGAATTTTCTGAGCACCCTGAGGAATACTGCTTCACCTTACTAAAAATATTATTAGAGAAGCACTTACGGTATATACTTTTAGTTTATCAGTTAGAAATTCAAGTGACTCCTTGATCATTTGTTTTTTTTCACCACAAATCTGAACCCTCCTGCTGCACTGCCTCACACAGCAGGCAGGCAAACACCCAGAGCTGGACTGCACAGCTGCGATGCAATGTGCAGCCTTGGGAGATGGACATCCTCTTTCACTTCAACTAGATTTTCTAAATACAATTATCTCAATTAAAAAAAAAAATAAAATAAGCCAAATTACTCCATCTTCCATCAGTGCCCACTACTAAGCTCAACTGACCTTTCAAGTAGATCTCAGTCTCTCGTAGCTCCCTTCATTTTCTCTTAGGCTCTGTTTGGGATTTTTTTCCTCTTCTGACATTAAATCCCATTTCATATTATTATTTTCCTTGATTTTCACTTTTCTGACTGAATTTTATAACAAACTTTTACAATTTGCAGTCCATTTTCCAGTTTTGACTGCTACCCTCATCCACTCCCAATAGCCTCATTTCCAGTTGTCACATCCAACTTCCCACGTTCTCCAGAGCATGAAATAACATAAAACACCTTATATTCAAAAAATCACGAGAGTCATCACAGTAAATCTGTTCACAACCTGGAACCAAGCTCTGCAGAGGTCCCTTCCAGCCCCTAAAACTGCATAAGCCTTTCTGAAGCTTAATAGAGGGTGCTCTTATAAACCAATATACTTCAAATACTGAACTACTTCAAATATTCAGACCAGTTAGAAAGTGTTTTTTTGGCTGGAAAAATAATTAGGCAAATGATCTCAATTAAACTTTTATTCCTTTCAACACTGAAATAAGTTTGTAAGTGCCTCAGGTCCCTAGAGGAGCTTTGCTTGAGTAGCTCTCTGGGAAAAAAAAAAAAAAAAGATTTAAGGTTGTATACCAAGAAGTTTTGTCTTAAGAACTTCATTTATTGATGTCTCTGCTCATTCATCCCACACTTGTAAAATTAATTTGATTAGATACAATATAGGAGATCTGGAGTTAGACTATGAAAACAACTAATACAATTGCTAGCAGCGAGTTTTGAAGTTACCAATATCTTCTGCAAATACAGAGCCTGATTAAGCATCTCACATTTGCACTTTTCTCCATGTTTTTCCTGTTACCAAACAGGACTACAAATGTGAGGGACTTAAAGCTGAACACGGCTGTGGATCAAACAAATCAAATTCCACCTGAAGTGAGAAGAAAAAAAATTAATGCCAGTACTGAACCTGCTGTGTCCTATGTTAAAAACCAGTATTGTTCACAAGGAATAATTAGAATCCCATGAACAAACACACGGCGGTAGGTGCACTCCTATTTACCCTAGCTTACCTGAGCCAACATTACCAGGAGCTGTAATCCCATTTTATTTGAGATTCTATTTCAGTAAGCTCTACATAAGCTCATATTAATGACGGTTCGTACTGTAATGGAGCTCATGACATGAAAGATGGCTTTTTTGATTCTGACGAGATGAGAAGGAGATAAGGAGAGGAAGAATGATAGTAAAGAGCTGTGCAAAGAGCTGTCTCGGCTTTTCTTTTTACCGTAGGTCAAGCGACGTGTAACAATTCCACAAGCAAAGTTGTGGTAAGGTTAAATTCTGGGTCCTGCAATGCTCAGAATCCTGGCTGGTGGAGCAGGTGGTTCTGCAAGCATCCTTTTAAATGCGTCTATACAGTGCTTGGCAGAGCGTATTTCTCATTAAAAACCACGTTAAATTTTACACGTAGATTTTTACAAGTGAGAGCAAACGCCCACTCCCTCTCCTCTCTCTCTCCTTCCCTCACACACGTTCCCTCCTTTTCCCTCACGGCTGCACGAGGCGCCACAGGGCGCGCTGCAGCGCCTCCCGCCGGCTCGGCTCGGTTCGGCCCGGCTCGGCTCGGCGCAGCGAGCTTGCAGGCACGCTGCCCGGATTGCACGCGCGCCGGCCGTTTCCCGCCCACCGCTTCTCGCGAGATCGGCTCTCCCTCCCGCGAGAAGCTTTTGTGCGCCTGCGCTCTGCCGGCCGGGCCCGAGGAGCGGCGTTGCGGTGGGGCGGCAGGCCGGGGTGCATCGCCGCGATGAGCGGGACTTTGGCGAAGATCGCGGAGATCGAGGCTGAGGTAAAGCGCCGGCCTTCTGCCCGGCCGGGCGGCGCGGGGTCCGGCACCGAGCCGCTCCGTCAGGGCGCGGGGGAGCCTTGAGGGTCCGTCCGGCGGCTGAGGCCTCGGTCCCGCGCTGTTGCAGATGGCCCGCACGCAGAAGAACAAGGCCACGGCGCATCACCTGGGGCTGCTGAAGGCGCGACTGGCCAAGCTGCGCCGGGAGCTCATCACACCCAAGGGAGGCGGCGGCGGCGGCCCGGGGGAAGGTGCGTGGGCCGGGCCGCGTTGTGCCTGTAGCTGGGGGTTGTGGCCCCGCGCGGGGCATTGAGGTGAATCTGAAGAGTAAATAAAAGAGCTTTCTGCGTTTCGGCGGGTATAACGGTGCGTTTGCAGATCTCGAGGGGTTTGCGCAAAGCGGACGCCTGTCTCTGTATGTAAAGGTGTGTCTGGGGGAAGCTGCGGTGCTCAGGGCAGCTGGCTGAGGTGCGGTGGTGAAGGTGGATTGTGAAAGCTGGGTCCTGCTCTTAGCCTGGCAGGAAAGCTTTCCCGTCTTTCACTCGGGCAGTATTAAAACTAACGGTGGGATTGCTCTGCAGAGCCGTAGGCGATGAGGAGATGGCCAGCTTTAGGTGCTTTTTCAATTTTTGTTACTTATTTCCAGGTTTTGATGTTGCAAAGACGGGTGATGCCCGCATTGGGTTTGTGGGTTTTCCATCAGTGGGAAAATCTACTTTGCTCAGTAATCTTGCTGGTGTCTACTCTGAAGTGGCAGCATATGAGTTCACTACACTGACTACTGTGCCTGGAGTCATTAGATACAAAGGAGCGAAGATACAGGTGAGATCTTCTTATGTCTGTGAAGATAAGACTGTATTCATAGATGTAATGGTATCAGGGCAGAATAGCCTCGTTTGATGTTAGCAGGTTAGAATTTATCTGTAAAAGTGCTTGAGAGTACATTGGAAATGTTTCTATGAGGTCTTAATTTTATTCTGCTTTTTTCCTGGAGAAAAGTTCCAGTGGTGGTTCTCATACTCTGAAATGATCTGTTCCAGCCTACAAATAGGGATAACGCTGTATGTAAGAATTTAAGTGGAAAGCATTTTGCTGTTTGTCCTGTTAAGATTTGCAGTGAAGTCAGCAGCATGAGAAGAAAGGTAAAAGTAGAATCTATCTTAAAAATAAACATTTTCTTCTCATAAGTTCCTTTCCTTTCCTGAACAATAGCTACTTGATCTGCCAGGAATTATTGAAGGTGCCAAGGATGGTAAAGGCAGAGGACGGCAAGTCATTGCAGGTGAGTTTATTGGAGCTTGGAGACAGCATCCAATCCTGGTTCAGTTAGTGTGCCTTATGAGAATGAAGGACTGAGTTGCTGTTTCTGACAGATTTATGAAGCTGGATTGTATGCTGGAATTCAGTTGCTCAGTATGAAGCTGTAGCCATTGTCTTTTTGCTTTGTTTCAGTTAAACTCAGCAAACACGAAGTCATATGTTGACAGTGCCTTGAAAGTCTGCTACCAATTTTAAAGGCAGATGAGAATCCTTATTAAACAAAGATGCTGCTTTGTCATCTTTATGTAGCTTATTGTCATCCTTGTGTGTCTGAATGTAGATAAAAAGGAAGGTTTTTCCAGCATCTTTGATTCTTGCACTGTGCAAGAAATCTTACACCAAATTTAAAAAACCACAATGACCTGGATTTTATATTCTCAGTCCACTGAGTTGTCTTTTGTGCTGCTTCATCTTGGTGTGTGAGCATACTTTTTTGAGGGTTAACTTTTTTGATTCTTAGTTGCTCGAACCTGTAATCTGATTCTGATTGTTCTGGATGTGCTGAAACCCCTCGGTCATAAGAAAATCATTGAGAATGAACTGGAGGGATTTGGAATACGTCTGAATAGCAAGCCCCCCAATATCGGCTTTAAGAAAAAGGATAAAGGAGGCATTAATCTTACAGCCACAGTAAGTTGGAATTTTTCTTTAAGCAAAAAGTGCTTGAAAACGCTCTTCTGGAGAAGAGATGAAGAAAGCTCAGCATTCTAGGCCTTGCAGCCTTGACAGCTCTTTATTTTCCAGCTAACTGAATCTTTAAAAGCATAGAAGCAGCCATAGGTGTAAGAAGTCAGAACTCTGCTGTGGGATTCAGGTACCTTACTCTTAGTTGGCTGAGTTTGGAATTAGTATTCAGGCAAGTTTCTTTCGAAATGTCTGTCTGCAGCCATTTGGTGGCATTGATGCTAATAAGGCTGCTATGGTTTAAATCTCTTTTTCTTCTGTCCTAAGACTAACTATGGCAAAATAGTTTGGAAGCATCCCTGGAGGCATTCAAGGCCAGGCTGGATGTGGCTCTGGGCAGCCTGGTCTGGTGGTTGGCGACCCTGCACATAGCAGGGGATTGAAACTACATGATCGTTGTGGTCCTTTTCAACCCAGGCCATCCTATGATTCTATGATTCTGTAACTGAAAATCAGTCAAGTCCAATAACTTACAATGCAGCTGTTATTTCTAGTAACCTATATGCTAAGTGCTATTAATTGTAAGACTGAATATGATGGTAAAGTTTTCCGTTTGTTAACCCTGTCTGTACGTTCAGTGTCCTCAGAGTGAGCTGGATGCTGAAACAGTGAAGAGCATCTTAGCAGAGTACAAAATTCACAATGCTGATGTCACACTGCGCAGCGATGCCACTGCTGATGACCTCATTGATGTTGTTGAAGGAAACAGGTACTGTTGAGACCCTGCATTTGGTATACTAACAGTTTATGTTCCAAAGAAAATAATTGCTTATGGATCTTCTTTCTGCAGAAGCTAAGCTAGCAACAACTGGTGTTTAGCACCTTACTGTCCTTTTCAAAAATGGTGCTTTTTGTTTCCAGTGATGGCAGTAGTGTATTGCTGCCAGGCTGCTGTAGCACTGTGTCCTTCTCTTTGCAGGGTTTACATCCCATGCATTTACGTCCTAAATAAAATCGACCAGATTTCCATTGAGGAACTAGATATTATTTACAAAGTACCCCATTGTGTACCAATATCTGCCCATCATCGCTGGAACTTCGATGATCTGCTGGAGAAAATTTGGGACTACTTGAAGCTAGTACGAATGTGAGTCCTAATTGCTGCACTCTGAAAGGCTGAGATTGAATAACATCTTAAGAACGGGTGAAAGATGATCATTCTAATATGCTTTTCCACTAACTTAGAGCTCTAGCTTTCAAATGATTCTTTTGTCATTGAAATGTGCTTAATCTGCAAGTCAGAGCTCATGCTGCCCTATGCTGTTGTGTGATTGAGTTTCCTATCAGTCACATGTGCTGCACTTTGAACTTCTTGTGTAGGGATTAAGTGAAGATCTCTGAAACTCCCAGATATGTTTTAAAAATCATGAAAAAATGGACTTCATGTCAAATTTGATGCAAAGTTGTTAACATGTGAGGAATTCCTCTTTTCCTGAGTGACCATGAGCTGTCTCTTAGCAGACCTGAATTGAGTTAATCTAGCATTTTGGACATTTTTACTATAAATTATTACAGGTTTACCTCATTGTTAATGCATCTCTTCAGGTGAATTTGTGAATGGATCGATTACTGCTCATAATACAGTAATTGTAATCTTCTGAGTATATCCATCTTCTTGTGACAATATGGAAAAAAGATATTGTAAAAAGGAATTTAATATGCCAGGTGTCTGGGCTATAGACAGTAAGCTTTTTTCCTAATATACATTGAGCTGTTTGCCAAAAATAAACCCCAAAGCCACAAATTACAACCATCAAACTGTAGCTACCCTTTCAACTACCCAGATTTTGTCACCTTCTAAGCAACAATGGAAAATTCACCAGTGATAAACCTTGTGCAGTTAGGAGGGAGAACCTGCTAACAGGCATTGGCTACTCAGATGCATTTTCAGCTTACAAACACCAGCATACAGTATGTCTGTTGTCACCATTAGCTCGGTGAACTCTGCACAAGCAGCTGGTACAGCAGTGCCCATAACCTATGAAATTTCATGGAGATTTGCAAGAGGAGGTTTTGGCATTGACCGACTGCTCTGTGTTACAGCTACACCAAACCTAAAGGGCAGCTCCCAGACTACACCTCTCCTGTAGTGCTGCCTTACTGCAAGACAACAGTGGAGGACTTCTGTATGAAGATCCACAAAAATCTTATTAAGGACTTCAAATAGTAAGTATTTTGTGAAGGAATGATTGCTGGCAAATAGAAAGTAAGTAGCCTGATTCTGTGTTCTTCAATTTGTTTATAAGTCAGAAATAAAAACAGAATTTAATTTGGAATGTAGAAAGCAATAGATCTCCCTACAACTAAATCTAACACATAAGTTGTTATATTTGATATTTCTCTGCTCTTTCCTGGACAAATTTCCTCTCTGGTGAAAATACTTTTATTTAGACTGGAAAGTAGCAGTAGATGCAGTGTTGTGGGCTGCTGTCCTATATACCCAAGCATTTTGGATGACTTCATACTTTGTTTTGATCTGCTTGTCTCTGGTTCACATAAACCACTCATCCAGGTACTTATAGGAGAACAAAAATAGCTCTTAGCATTGCTTTCTGTATTAGTGATGGGACAGAAATAACTGCTGTTAGGCTCTGCAGATTACACTTCTAAGTCTCCTTAATTTGATTTTTCTCCCCACTCTTTCAGTGCACTGGTCTGGGGTTCTTCTGTTAAACACAACCCCCAGAAAGTGGGCAAGGACCACACTCTTGAAGATGAGGATGTCATTCAGATTGTGAAGAAATAAAACTGCTCTCCCACGCTTTGTCACTGTGCCCGACTTTTCATTTTGCAAATGACAAAGAACAAACCACTTCTATGAAACACAGAGAAAAGGATATTGCTCTTTGTGGTAGTAACTTAGCGCATGGGAAAAAAATGTTTCTGAGGAGCCTGATTGCGGTGTTCCATTCTAGCAGAGCTGGGAGATGAAAAACTTTTAAGTACTTTTCATAATGGCAAAAGCAGCTTTTGCCTGTGATGACTTCAAATTGGAGGAGTTCACACAGCTGAAATTACTCTGCTCTAATTTAGAACAAACCAAGAAGCAGAGGCTGGAGAACTGTATCAAGGACAGAAAATATGAGCTTTTGCTGCCTTTATCTCAGATGTTCTTGATGGAATGCTTCAAGGCTATTAACAGTCCTGCAGTAGTGGAGAAGATGGTGGGTTCTGATCTTGAGTAGTCACTTTTTCAATTGTTTCTATCAGTGGAAGTAAGCTAGATGCCTGTACTTTGTTAGTGACTGGAAGCTTTTAAGTTTTCTTAAAAGAATTTCCTGCTTATTTGACTTCGCCAAACTTAATTGTACAAGGAAAGTTGGCAGCTCTTAAAGCAGTACTTTTGTTTCACAATAGAAGTGAATAAAGCTAAGCTTTTTGTTTCAGTTAGAGCTCTATCACAGTTGCAGCAATTGCTCCTACAAAAATGGAAGTAGGGATGCTGAAGTGTAGAAAAAAAACTGTTCTCACACAAAAGGTTGCTACTAAGCTTTGAGTGTGGTTTAGTTCAAGGACTTAAGTTTTCCTCAAGAAGTACATGACTGGAAGGCAGTACAGCAGAGGGTAGATGAGAAGCTATTATGAACAGAGGCTCATCCACCCTTCCTCTAGGTGCTGCTTAGTGGCAGAGCAGGGTTCAGCAGCTGCTGCATGTGTATCTCTAGAGCTGATAACACGTCCTGAAACAAAACCAGATCTATCATCCCTATGGAAGAACGTGGAAGCTGAAACTTCCTGGGGATTCAGCTCAAATCATGGTTCTAATGCTAAACCACCCATACCCAAATGAGTTCCACAGCAGTTGATACAGACAGCTGGTAGAATCAACTTTATTTACAGAATGTTACTGGGAAAGTGTCAAGTTAAAAAAGTATGAAAACAATCTTACAAGGACAAGCTGGTGATTGCATGTTTTACAGAGATTGTTTTATGAACAACCACTAGAAATATGGGTGACCCCCAACAGATTCCATATCTAATATCAGCTTGCTATTTCTATACAACATTGTCTCTGCTAGACTGAAACAAACCCACCACAGCATGCTGACAATTGTTCTATTAGTCAAGTGATTTTTTTTTTTTGTCCTTTCTGCTGCTGGTTTTGCATTCAGTGAGACTTATGAAAGAGCAAGTCTGTGAGAATTCTGGTTCTGCTTTCACTTTTTTTTTTTAAAAAGCACATTGGCCTAAGCTAGATAGAAGACATGACAGCAGTACTAGACTTAACACAAGTGAGAAAGTGAAGTGAAGAACCATGCAGTAAAGGATGGAAAAAACACTGAACTGTTCAGGAAAGTGAAACAGGCTTAAAAGGAACATAGTATTTTAAAACCAAATATACACAGTAAGATCACAAAACTACCCCCTCCTCCCCCTTTCAAACCGCAGAACAAGACTCCAAAAGCAAGTTTCACAGTAATTGCATCAGTAGATGCACACCAGACTTAGGACAGTTCTTGGGACTCCCTTCTGTGCATAGAAGGGAAGGCAGCATAGAACATACCACACCTATGACTGAGGAGTTGAAGGGTGAGGATTTAAAGGCTCCATTTTGATGACCTTCAGTAACTTGTTTGAAAGATTAAAACAAGGAAAATACTGCAGCTAAACAAGGACCAGCACCAGCCCTCTTGGAAGAACTATGACCAGTAGGTACCAACAGTCTTTGCTTATGACAGATGAAGATTTGGCTTAATATCACTGTACCTCAATGCCATTTGAAGACTAGACAATTCTCTCATTTGATGGCAGGAGTCACACACACACACAAGGAATTGGACTTCTGACAGCAAGGTGTGGGCTTTTTCACTTTGATGCTAACTACACTGAGTGCACAGTACTTGACAGATGTGTTTGAGGGAGACCTACAGGAGATGAGCAGCAAGAAAAGGCAAAGCAACTTTATCCTGTTCACTCACACTTAGGATATGCAACTTTAATCTTTAAACTCCCACATGTACAATGGAGAAAGATCCAAACCATAGGCACAACTAAAGCTTAACTGTCATCAGCTACTCTTATGTACAGCTGTATAGATTCAAAAAAGCTATTCTATGTGTATATATACAAAAGATTGTTTATACACAAGTCTGTACACAAGGGTCTATACATTTAGTTCTCTGCAGGAGGAATTTATAGCTGCTACCCCTACACTAGAGAATATCAGCACTTCATTCACATATCTTACAAAACCAAAAAATAGACACTTCCAGGATTAAACTGGCTTTGTCTTGCATCTAAATTTCTTCAGGCTTCACTATTTGAGCCATAATGGATCCCTTAGTCTTGATGCAGACATGAGACCAGAACAGGTGCCATGTGCTTTAGTCTCTCAAAAGAAATCTTGCACAGAGTGCTAAAAATAAAAGCCCCAAAAAACAAACAGAGGTGAAGTCCTGACTATGGACATTTTTATCCAGTCTAAAGAATCACAAGTGTCCCACCCAGTGGTCACTGTTCACTGCCGATATTCCAGTTCATCTACACTGATGACTTTGGATGGCATAGAAGGGAGAGGCTGCTGCAAGACATCTGAACCAAACCACTTTGCAAGGCCAATGGGAGAGCCACTTCTCTGGCTGGGACGATGGTCAAGCTGCGTGTGCCCATGAGATAATCCAGTCCGAGACGACACATTCTGAGGGGTTGTTTGCACACCAGCAGTTGATCCCTGTGCTCCAGTGCCTGTGAAATGTAAAGCTATTTGAAGTGGAGTAGTGAATTTGCCAAACAGTGCAATTTCCTCTAGAGGAACTGATACCTCACACAAGCATTTTGCACGTAAGCCAAATGTGACTTTTACGTTCTATTAGTCCTGGGAAATCAAGACCCCCTTGCTCATTTTCTTGTCAGTACTCCCACAAACCACCTGACACTACCAGTTCTGGACACAGTATCGTGTAGTTTTTCATTAGAAAAAAAAGCAGAGAACATCTTATTGGAAGTAGATGGGTGGCCTTTCTCACCCAGAAAGGAAGGAAAGACTGCACACATGCTGCAAGACACAGATCCATCAATAGCAACACATCTTGAAGCTGAATGCTTCACTTGGATTTTCTTCTGGTATGAGAACCTATTGTGGCAAAAGCTACTCTGGCAGTTTAGATATTCATAATCACTATTCTTGTGTAGATATCAAAGTAACTTCCTGTTATTTCTATATACTAAAGCTAGCCAACAAGTATACTAACTGGAACACACTGCCAGCGTTTGAAAACCTTACACTCCTCTTGCATGTTTTAGCTTACCTGATCTTTGTAGTTGCTGTTGCATCATTGCTAACTGCAAAGGTGTCCCAGAGCGTGGATTTAAGATGTGGTGGCTGGCTGTTGGTAATGGATAAAAAGGTTGGCCAAGGATGGGAGCAGATATTCCTTGCAAGTGAGACAGGTCCACTCCAGGAGGAAGCATACCTGTTGAACAGCAAAATTTCACCCAATAGGTAGGAGGACCTTGAAGCAAAACTAACATTTTATTATAGATAGGCTAGAAGTTGCTACCTGGATTTTAAGAGTTTTAATGTAGTAAACATTGCCAGTACTAAGTACCAATTTATTCCCAATGCAAATGATTGCATATTCATGAGAGGGCTTAAGGGACAAAGTATGATTTACCTGCTTGCAGTAAAGGAAGATGTTGTGGATGAACCCCCTGCGACAGCATTCTCTGGACCAATCCTGGATGCAGTTGATGAGCAGGTCGCACAATTGGAACATGGGGAACAAGGGGTACTTGATGAACAGGACGGAGGAAAGGGCCTCCTGGTACTGGGGAGGCCATCGTGGGAGTCTTTCTACCAGCTGATTTAGGCCTGTAGTCTTGCTCTTTGGTACAACGATTTGCTTGAGTAAGAGGTGTGGAACATGCAGAGCGCTGCAGTGCAGGTAGTTTGGTACCTAAGGTGGGCAAAGTTTCTTGATCTGCATTCTCCACAGAACTAGACAGTAGATTATCTGTAGCTAGAATTGAATACAACTATTATAATCCACAGCTAGAGATTGCATCTAATGAAAATTAAAGGTGATGACTATTAGATTGCTACATTCCAGGACTAACTGAACTTTACCCATATATCTATATTCAATAGGAAACTTCTGGCTTTCCTGAATAGCTGTAAGCTACCTCTCTGTTGTTGATGGTAGTGAAATACAATGTAACAGCAACTAGAAATTAGTCTTACTGGGTCAATCTGTATTAAGCATTTCTTCTTAACAGCCACTGTTAAGAATGTGACAAAACACTTCCTTAACCAGCTACATTTGGGAGAGGTTAATCAGTCTCAGCTTTAGTTGTTCAGTTAAGATGTTGCAGGAGGGCTTTAAGTTGCTTGTATTCAATTGCTGGTATTGTACGCAATTATTGTTGTTAATATGCTTATTCATCCAAAAAGCTGTAAATAAGCAGTTTTTGTCCAGGCTTTCTGTGGTCAGTACCATTTACAAACAAGAATATAGATGTAAATCTAAAACTGCTGGAAGAATGCACTCAAGTGTACATCTCCTTCATAGCTCTCTAACCCTTCTTATAGATCCATTTTTTACAACTGCCTGCACGCCATAAATCAGAAGTATCTTAAGTCAGTCTGGACACATGAGCTGCAGCTCTTCAACTCTTTCAAGTCTCATTCATGTGTGTTAGTTTAAAGCCATTACAATACCTTCATTTGGCCTCTGATTTTCATCTTTACCATCACTGACTTTCAGTTTCCCAGAAACTGGCTCCTCTTTGCTCTTTTCCTTACTCTCATACATCTTGCGAATCACTGAGGTAGGTGTGAAGGAAGGAGACAGCTGCAGAAAACAGTAGAAAGCAGTTAGTGCTTATTACCAAGGCTGCACTACCTTAGTTGTGGGTGGACATCAATTCTAGAATACCCTTTCGATTTGGAGCTCTGTTTAATCAGCTGCTTAATTCACCAATTACTTTGGCTCACTATATTTTATCCCTTTATTTTGTAATTCAAGTACTTCTCTATTTTTTGTCAAAGTTTTTATCTTTGTTTCTCACAGCGCTCGTTGAAACCTTACTTGTGTTAACTCATGGATGACAAATCTAGGGAAAACCACTGCCTTAGCTGTACTTCTCCCCATTTGGAGTTATGTAACACTTGTTACACATTTTAAAAGTTCTTGCAACTGTTTAGCAGCTGATGCCTTATACTGGCCCTAAACTGCAAGTACTTGACTGATTAATTGGAAAGCTTAGTCCAAAGCAACATACTTCTGAAGATGGGGAGGCAGCAGTCAGGTTTGAGGCTTTAGTTTTTTTTGAAAGATACCATTTCAGCTTTCATTTAGATGAGTCATTTCATACCTATACTGCAGACTAGTGTTTTCTATAGTGCCCAGCAACTTTCAACCTTTATCGTTTGGAAGCCTGGGCATCAAAATATGAAGGCCTAGTTTTTCCATATATTTATCTTGCTTTTGTTTGAGAAGTCTGGGTCAAGGAAACATTGATGGGGCTTCTTCAGTTCTTGGTAGAACACTAATCAGAAAAGGCTGTTTTTCAAAGTGAAGACAATCAGTTAAGCATCACGTACAATTAATTCTTGCACTGGCATTATAATATTACTCTTGTGATTCAATCAACTTCTCTTTACACTCTTCTGCTGACTATGGTTGCCATGATCTTGTTACTGCAGCTACCTTTACAGCTCTTTCTACAGTCATGACGTACTGAGGTACTGACCATGCTAGTAATGGATGCTGTAGGGGCTGGAGAAGATGTATTCCCTCTGTGTCCTGGTGCAGGTGATTTAGTCACTCGCTGTTGTCTGTTGAAGAACAGGAAGTTAGAGGTAGTTCTACTCATGGCTCAGAATGAAAGTCAAGCTTGCCAATAAACAATACAAGCCTGAGTCACACTAGTACCAGTATCTTCTGAAAGAAAATATTCAAGTGAAAAACAACTGCCTTTTATGTTTTGCAGTCAGATACCTACCTGTTTCTATAGCCATCTCTGTTTTTGTCCATTTGTGGTTTTCCAAAGCCATGCTGATAGAAGTTTGCTGCCTGTATGGCTAAGTCATGGGGTAATGCTAGTCCCTCTAATGCAGCTTGTTGTATTTCCAGGGGACTCATCTGAAATGGAGTTGTAATGGAAAAGAAAACACCACAAATCAGAGGTCTTTTTAAAAAGAAATAATACTAAAGGCTTATTGCTATGTCTTCAGAAAGCATCTGCCCACTAACAGCCCTCTATTTTACTGAGGGACAACAGATGCTTAAAAGCTCTTAATAGCCTAAGATAAGTCTAATTACAATGAGGTTTTGAGATGGTACTAAATTAGACTCCACATTCTCATACTTGGAATTAACTAGAACAAGCACATATTACATGTTTACTCAAACTTGTTTCCACAAGTTTTTTCTGGACTCCAAAATAAGGATAAAGATTATTAAGCAAATTTAACATATAAGCAAAAAGCACTTAAGTCTAACCTGTGCAGCAACTGGGCTCATGGGCTTCCTCACACCTGGAAATGGATCACCAAGCAATTGCTGAGAACCTTGTCCAAAACCTAATGAAAAACATTCAACAGTTGCATCTAAAGCACTATCAGACTTCCCCCCCCCACTATATGATATATACCCTTAAGTAAACCATTTGTACCTGAATTAAAGATTCCCTATCAAGATACTCAGCTTCCCATTTAGTCTGTTCCCAAGCAAAAGATAACCTCCTTCCTGAACCCACTCCTCTTCCTTTTTATTGCTGAGCATTATGTGGCACAGAGCGACTCTTTGGTTAATTCAGGTTATCTGCCTAGCTGTGCCCCTCAGTCTAATCACTGGGGCTGCAGAATGTGAAACAGTCAAGGCCTCAACACTGTGCAAGTACTGCTTAGCAGTAGCTACAGCAGTGCTCTATCAGCTTGTTACATATCTAGAGCCTAGCACTGTGCCAGCTGCTATAAAGAGAATAAACTCTTTCCCAGATGAAAATTAGTTTCTTATGTAGTAGATAGACCACATTTCAATGCACCAGAATTTACTGGGTTCCAGCTGATGTAGACTTCTAGATTTTTGTGATTAAGCAGAGACCAAGGATGACATCTTGTTTGCCTCCTGACTGCATACACTGTCCTATCACTGCCTACCAATGTCACCAAGTTTACTGTTCTATGAAGTGTTCTTTAAAAGAAAGAACACTTTTTTCATTCAAAAAAATCCAGAAGAAACACCATTTTGCAGCAAGTCATACCGATAGGTGAAGATATTCTATGGCGCAGGTAATCTGCAGAAGCAGCTCGAGTTGGAAACACAGGTGGGATAGGGGGAGAGGGTGCCCTCTGTCCCAGTAAAGAAGCTCCAGGTTCCAAACCACTTATCAGGCCACTTAAGACATTTGATGAAGCAGGTCTGGTAATGGGTGGACCAAGAAGTTCCTATGAATACGTAACAGAAGAATGTTCAGAATACAAGATCAATTTACACAGAAGAGTTCATTTTACTAGACTACAGGCTGTGCTATTTTTAGCAAGTGAGAACAGAAGGCTGACTTGTGCAACTAGACACCAAATCTGGTAGAATTAGACACTTAGCCAGGTTTCACAGATGTGGCTCTGGAACTAACATCTCCTATTTACTTCCATAGAAACTACAATAGATACAAAATGTACAGTCACACTGATAAAGCAAATTCCCAGCTATAAAACACTTTTTTTTTTTCCAAGAGTCACCACCATCAGCTGTGCATTTCTGCCAGCCACTAATAAGAGCCTGCATGCCATGCTCATAAAAACCTGCACCAGTGAAGGTGACCACTGTCACCACTGCTGAAACGCACCACTCACCACCTCACTGTGCTGACATCCCCTGCTTCGTCTCCAAAAACATTCAACAAGCATCAATGAATGTAGGAGAGATCTGGCACCCATTGACGTGTAGAGGAATTCCATTCCACACCCTTACTTTGCACAAATTTCCATGTCAGATGCCATTTCACACTGCCCTTCTGCTGCCATCTATCCCACAGCAGCAAAACATAACAATATTGGCAGGTTTAACCTTCACTGCCATCTCACCAACATCTGCCTTTGATATGCAGGCAAAAACATAAAATAGAAGGTCTTACTTTCAAATTATAATCATAGGATATGCATCATAAGAAATTCACAGTTCAGTTGTAGACAGCTTCCTTTACAGGGAGAATAGTCTGACCCCTTAGAACTACCTTAAAGCCTTACTTCCAAATATCATTTTGTGTTTCCTTTTTTCCTAGTAGGGAAAAAAATCTAAACAGCTTATAGGAAATACCTGCAGAATATTTTTTGATAGAGGCTGGCCTGGTATCTCTGGAGGTGACATTAAATGACTCTCAAGGCTCTGCTAAGAAAATGAAAACACTTTAAGCTACACATAAATATGACAAGCACTGTATTCATTAAGACACAATCCACATTCCTGTCTCAGTAACGTTAACAGTTTTGTCTGTTGTGAGGACTACAGTTTAGTCATCAGCCAAAGAAAATCCCACAGAAGTTAAAGGCTGAGCAGGCTCACTGATATTCCTTAAGACAACACTTAGTGTTAGACTGCATGCAAATAGTTCAATAAACTCAAAGTACAACACTGACCCCTGAATTTAGATAACTGTGCAAACTGGAAGAAATGCTAGGACAAGTGGGCAACTGAAGCAATGCAGAAATAAGGAGCCTGGTACAGCAACAAATACAAGCTTCAGCTAAGGTTAATGACAACTAATTGACATATTTGATAGATGTCTTTGAATAGCAGTACCGAAGCACTCACTCATCTCTTTCATGTCTTCTATAAGGAGCAGGCTGAGGGTGTGCTATGCATGGCCAATGCCTTTTTTTTTTTTTTTAAAACAGAGAAGTTTGCTTTTAATAAAAACATTGACAAGTTATAAGTTCAAGTATAGGAACTAAGCAGTGTCCTCTATCATAAAAGCCAACAGAAACCTAATTGCTTTGGCTGGAGAAAATGAACAGCACATCTGTTTTATTATTGCTTTCTTCTGCCTTCAAGCAACAAAATGGTAAATGAAAGCCACTATTTAATGTCATGCCACCGGATTCAACCAAGCCCCACACATTATCAGAAGTGTAATGTGAGGGGTTTTCAATTTGTATCCTGTATCTTCACACAGATCCATTAACAGTTCACTAGAGACAGCTGTGTGTTACTTACATTGACTTTGGGCTGTGAAGGTAGAGTCCCACTTGCCTTCATGCTACTGACTAGTTTGTTAAATGCAGTCATATCCCCATCTTTCTTGATCTGTCTGGAGCCAGCTATGTTCAACGACTCCTCCATTTGCTCTGCCATAAACGGAGTAGCAATTTTCCCCTCCTGATCCACTTTTAGGCCTTTAAGCCCAGCTTCAACTTCTTCCACTGAGAGTACAACTCCTGAATGCGCTGAGAAATACAGAAGAAATAGTGGTGAACCACAGCGCCCTTTTTAAAAGCAAGCTCCATTCTTGTGCAAGAGTTGAATACAAACTGTTTGAAAACAGGGTAAAGACTTGTTTTCTGATATCTGCACCAGCTGCTAAACAGCATCTTACCTGTGCTTAGACAGACATCTTCATACTCACACTGGAGGTATCACCATGCACAAATAAGAGCCTGTTAAGTTTTCATTACCTTTAACTTACCGTGTGAGACAAGCCATTACTTCATTTGCCAAAATATGAAGATTTCATTTATTTTTAATAGAGAATATTGACATGAAAAGACTGAGTTTAACTCAGAAAATTCTATTTCTTTTACTTCAGATTGTCTTACAGCCACAGCGTAAGGAGTGTCAAGCTGCCTGAAGCTATCATAGGTACAGAGGATACATACCTGGAGAAACCTTGATGCTTTGGACAATCAGTTGCACACTTAGTTGGGTGTGCATTAAGTTTGAAGTAGGCTTTTTTGCCCAAAAATTAAGAGCCATTACAGAAAGATTTCACTGGCGTAATCAGAATAAGGTACAAGTGTTAATAAGCAGTACTTGCATTTGTATGCATGCATATATGCAAACTGATAACAAGGCTAGACAAGCATTATGGACCAGTTTGTTTGTCCCAAGGTATGATACCTTAACAGAAAAGAGAAAGGCACATGCTATGGATTGCTGAAGCAAGCACTGACCCAAAGAAACAAGATTTTTTGAAAATCTGGGCAAGAAGGTGAGACGAAGCAATGATTCAGACATGCAGAATGAAACATGAGGGAAAAGCATGATGTTGGTGGAGAGGAATTGGACTGGAAACTCCGTAGTACTTGTAAGTTATGAGAATACATAACAAGTCAGAATATGAATGGAAGCTTCCCCCCAGTTCTTTGTTCCTTCATTGCTGTTTTGTGAGGATCAAAGTTTAGAAATGGTTTAGTAGGAAATTCAGACCAAGCAGAACATTGAAAAGACTTGCAGTTCTATTTAAGTCAAATTAAGAAAATGTTTTCCACATGTTAGTCAGACAGTTCCTGCTCCCGAACTGGATGCTTAAGAATATTTGCAGTTCTTGGATGATTTCATACCCAGTTGATTCACACAGATTGTGGAACAGCATTACATTTTGTTCAGTCCATTTCACAAGGCAATACATGCTGCTTGCCAAATGGAAAATAATTTGGAACAAGGCTAAGATTTAAAAAAGAATACACGTATTTTTGTACCACCATGCGTGCTATGGTGCCAAACATGCAAATGCATAACTGAAAAGTGCCCTTTAACATCAAGTTTAAGTCAGCCCTGAACTCATTTGAAAACAGAATTCACTTTTGCTGGCATCTGCTAACAGCAAACAGATCACTGTGACTCAAGTACTAGCAACAGTCTTGAGAGATTTGATTTTAGTATTTAACAATTTGAAGAAACACTAATATCTTCCAGCAATCATTCATCTTTTTAGATCACAGCACTTAATGGATCGATGTGATCCACTAAAGATCCTGGCAAGAATTAAAACAAGTTTTCGGTAAACCAGAGTTCAGATACCACAGTTTCTGAACTGACATTACCAGTCTCAAGCATGACAAGCTTAAATAAAGGCCAGAGAAAGCATGAATCTCAGCTCAAGACTTGCATCATCCTAAGTTATGATCGTTACAGGCCAGTAAATGGTCTGAGAGTTGATGTCATCCTGTGATCAGGATGAAAAGAATTAGTGAAGACACTAACATAACTAAGACTTGCTGAGTATTTTGTGATCTACAGTGCCAGTAACCCTGTAGTGCTTCCTACTTCTGGACTTGGTAGTTGACGTATCCAGAACACCAAGCCTCTTGGTCTGAGATACTGCACAATGAGAACTCCACAATATCTGAAGAGGCACTTACTGCTCTCTCTAAGCTTTTCCTTGTTGGCTGAAAGACTTGAGAGAAGAGGTTTTAAGTCCACTTTGGCTTTCTGTAGCATTTCTAGGATGTCCACTTTGTTTTCAGAGTGGTCTTCCAATGGAATGGGAGCAAAGTAGTTTCCAGAGTTCTGGCCAGGGGAGAGAATGGCTTGCTCTAGACCTGAAACAGCAAAACCAGGAGCACTGCCACATCAGTTTACCAACCCAATGTCTCAAGATGAACATACACTGGTAACCAAGTTCAACAGGTCACTGAGAAGTTACGCCTCACACCCTCTGCCCAAGGTCAGCTGAAAAGTCATTATGAGAATGACAAGAACACTTATAAAAACAGAACTTATAGCTGCTTACATTAAGAACTTCCAAAAGAACATCAGGTGCTTGAACTGCGGGAGATTCTCATTAAACAAGTAGGAGGGAATACAAAAGAAAGAGACCATGCATTGTTCTGCAGTCTTACCTGCTAGTCTCTCCAGTTCCTCATGGGGTGTAGATCTCAAGCTGCTTGACCGACTTCCAGAACGACTGGGATTAGAAAACCACCTGCTAAACCTGCTGGCAGACACTGAACCTTCCCCTAGCACATCTTCTATCATCTAGATTATGAGAAAAAAAAAAACACAAAACACCAGAAGCTTATGAGCAGAAAGATCTTTGAGAAGCTTTACTGTACAACCAAGATTATTCTGTTATAGATAACTAGATGGGGACCCTGGCGTTTAGAAATTTTGAAATGCTTTTTCCTTCAAAATATAATAGCATTTGTATAACCAGTGTTGGCAAAAAAAATCCATTACATCTTTCATTTATACCAAAAATTTGTTCAGATTTAAATAAGAACTGAAACAGTATCACCTAAATACCGCACCTATGACATTTCAAAGTGGATGCACGAGAAAAGCAGCAGAAGCATTCTCTAAAAGAGATAAAGCAAGTTATAATATAATAGTAATTCTGGCCAGATATGGGCCAGTCTTGGTTCCTATCACAGCACATAAGCAGTACTTTGATTAACTGAGTTTCCTGCAGCCATGACTCACTTCAGCTCCAAGGACAGAGCCTTGGATGATGTGCAAGGACAACTCCTCAGCCTTGGAGTATTCCACAACAAGTGGGACAGATGGCCAGTAGCCAAGGGCTACCTGCTTGCACTTCACATCCTGAACTACTCTGTGACTAAGAGGGTTCCACTCTTCAGATCAATTGAGTCTAGCAGCCAGATCCTTCTCCCTTCACCCTGACTTCACTGAACAGGACTTTGTTGAATTGATCAATCAAAAGCACTCCCATTCATAGTGACTGTTTACTCCTTTGCTACATGAATTTTCAACAGCAGAGCATTGTAAAACTTAAACTAAAGCTTCTTATATCTTGCAAGAGAGTCCAATTAAAAGTTCGCTCAATGGGTATAGGTGAAGTCTCATCATAGAACATTTCAGACCAAAGGAATAACAGCTTTCTTCCACCAGAGAAGTTCACTGAAACAAGTGGTGCTCAATACTACTTACAACAACAACAACCAACAAAGTGATTTTGAGTCTTTCTTCCTTCTTTGCATTATTACAAACAAACTTTCTTTAGAGATAAAGAGATAACATTCAGAAGTAGCATCCTAGCACACCAAAATTCAAGTTCTGAAAGGCTGTCTTAGACTTGCACATCACATTAAGCAACTTTAAAAGCAAGAAACTGTAACTGGACATTGTAGCAATCTGTAGTTTCTCTTATGAGTACACTCAGCTTAAAGGAAAAGCTCACCGAAGCCAGGCCAGGAACACTTTTATCCAAGTTAAAAAACTCATTGAAGTCAAACTCCCCTGGAGCTGGTTCTTGTAAGACAGCTTCCCTGGGAACTTCTTGATCTGCTGGAGTTTCATTGGCAAGGACAGTTTGCACTTCGTCTTCTTCTGCCACTCCACCATTGCATTCTATCCCTTAAGAAGAAAATCAAATAGCTGCTGAGTCACTAGACTTAAGTATTTCCTAAGGAAACAGCACCTAACAGGCAATACGTTCACCCAGTCATTACAAGCATAGGTCCAAAGTAGTTTAGCCACCTACGTGATACTCTGTCCCCGGTTATACATCAACTGAGTTGTTTAACCCGGAGAAAAGAAGCCCAAGGGGGAACCTCATTGCTTATGACAACTTCCTAAGGGGAATCCAAGGGATGTGTCAGTCTCTTCTCCCTGGTAACTTACGATAGGATAAGCAGAGCAGCACAAAGCTGTGCTGTAGAGCTTCAGACTGGACATCAAAAAATCCTTTACAGTAAGGCTGGTTAAACACAAACAGGATTCCCAGAGAAATGGCTGATGCCTGTCAGCATTCAAACAGCATTTAGGTAATGCTGTCAGGAACATGCTTTAACATTAGGTTAGCCCTGAAGTGGTCAGGCAGTTGGACTGGATCTTTGAAGCTCCCTTCCAACAGAAGTAATCTATACTTCTGCAGTCTGCCACAACAGAAACCAAGACTTGCTACATCTTCAGTAAAGGAATTCTAGTCTGTAATTATGGCTATCTGCTTCAAAACATGAAAATGAGACTTGCCATTGAAACAGTAATTAACTGCATCCTAATCAACCCAGGAAAGTACACAGAGCAGAGATGAGATGTACTGTTACATCAAGCAGACAAGTAGATATAGTTATTCCAGTATGTTAACAGCTGCTGTTCTTCCATGAAGAATCCTTTGGAAGCTTTTGCTTTCTTCCTAGAAATTCCAGACTAGGCTCCCTGAAAGCTGGTACTTGATACAAGCATTCTTAATATTGTTAAGAATGTATGTAAGTAATGGAAATATTACTCCTATTCCCCACAGCAAGGGAAGTATACACATAGAGGCTTACTAAGCTTGCAAGAAAGCTGTAACTTAATACAAACCTAATGTAGTTGAAACTGTATATTCACGAAGTATAGTACAGCTTAATTCTGAAGAGTACAGGTTTATTTTGCCCAGCTGTAAAATTGTTAGCATTAAGCAGCCATCTTCCTTGCCTCAGTCAAGTTTGTACGACAGCTTTTGCTAGGGTAGTGGTAGAGTTGTGATGTCCAACAACCACAGAGTTCAGATTTAGTCTCCAAATTCAATTTAAATTTATGTTGCTGTATGCAGCTGTACAGCTGTGTGTCCAACTCAGTATTTCTAATGCATGCATTACCATAGGAAAAAGAACATTTGAAGTTTCTCAAAGCATAGTTAGCTTAGTTTAAACCAATTCTTTAATCACTAGGACACAGCAGTTGACAAAATCAGCAGCCTCCGAATTCCCCAAACCAGTCCATATCCATAAAAGTTTCTTCTAGACCCTCAGTTCTGCCTTTCAGGCTGCAAATGCCTAATAAGTGATACAATATTACTCCCCAGCTAATAAGCCTTCTGCTTCAGCATAACCTAAAGCTATGCAGGACAGAGGCTGGTAAGCTGCATTACCCCAACACTTGCCTGTATCTGTAATGGAATCATTTCTACATCCAGCAACACGTAACAGACAAAAAAGCCTTTGTCAAATATACCATTACCTTCTTTCAGTGAGGCTGTGCGCCGTCTTGTACGTTTTCTCCCCTTGTGATCTTCCTCTAGAATTTTATCATCAAAGCCTGTGAGCTCAATCGTTTCAGACTGACTTGTAGGACCAGCAGAGAACCACTCAGGTTCCTCTTCTGTGTACGAGTCATTCCTTCTCCGCTCCCCAAAGACACGTTTGCTATCACCAAATTCCCTCTGAAGTGGGATGTTAAAAATACTAAGTTAACCACTGAATGTAGTTTCATAGTATTCCTCCCTGACCTCCAAAGCACATGACACTATTTCCCACCCATCATCTTGTTTTTCTTTTTCTTTTTTAAAGCACATTCAGCTTGTTTATTCAATTTTAAACTTTACAGCTGAATTTCTGCTTCAACAAAATGAAGGCTATTGGTCTGCAAGGGCCTGTATAAACTCAATTCTGTTTGGTGAGAGGAAGGTATTTTGTATTGTTTAAAGCAAATATGTTGAAGCATAAAAGCTTCCACCTGCTGACAACAGCTAGGTCAAGAACTAATAACTCTCAGACTTAGTATCTTGCTATTGCATTTATCACAGGAGATGTTTGTAGGATACATAGAACTGGCTGTATCCCAGTTCTTCTAGAAAAGGATTGACACCTGAAGCTCCGAGCGCTCATCCATTAGATCATAAAGATTCTCTTTAAGAACAAGCCCACTTGTGTGGAGCACTAAAATGCAGTTAGCTTGTTCCTGTTACTTTTAATGCACACTGCCCCAAACCATATTAATATCTAAGCAGGAAAAAAGAACAAACCCTGAAGCGTTTATCTTTGTAGTCCCTCTCACGATCTCTGTCTCTTGCATCTCTAGAATCACGTATATCTTTTTCACCACCCCTGTGGTCTTTATCAAAGTTACGTGAAGAGATAATTCTTCCACTGCCAATCCTACGTCCACCAATGACACGGACACCATCATTCTCTTTTTCTAATGGGCTGCCTGCTCGACGTGAGCTAACAGCTGCAGTTACATGACAGCCACCTCCAAAGCTTCGTCTCTGTGGACTTAAGACAACATCCAAGTCATCTTCTTTCACTCGCTCTCTCGGATCTACAAATCAAAGACCACAAAGTATTTAGTTGAATGTAACAGTAAGCACAAGCTAGTTATCCATAAGATAGCCTTCTATACCACAGCCTTGCTGCTATCCTAGAGCTTTTTGAAGGATAACATCCATAATTTATTTCTGTGAGACTAACCTAGCCACGCACCACAAAAAAATGAAAATTAAAATTCACAGCTGGATATTAAGGAATCATTATTCTGTCACCCAGAAAGTCCCTGCTCTCATCTAGACCTCCTAAGTACATACCCAATCTTGAAGCATAGAAAACTACCCTCTGTAACCACATAATTAATATATGAGATAATTAATATATATAAGATATACTCTTCTACATTGAAAAAATAGTAGGTGATAACAGACTGCTAAGTTCCATAGAGTTACCTGCATACCAGAAACAAGTTATACCTGGAATCACCAATGTCTCCTTGATACTTATTTTAATCAATTTTCACATATTTTTATCATTCGTGTCGTCCCAAAGGAAAGGTTTTGCCAGCAGCTAATGTTTAACTTTGATTCCTGTACTGTCAGAACACACTCACCTACTATCCTACGCATAAGAGAAGTCCGATCTGAATCCAAATCTTTTTTAAAGCTTTCCACTGGTGAAGTCCTCCCTGAACTCGGATATAAAGATGCATGCCACTTCTCTGGATCCCAGACACCATCACTATGAAAACAAAGAAACAAAGTTGCAGGATTGCTTTCTACTTCTAGTCTAGTAAAGAAATCATAACACTGCTGCTGAAAATTAGAACTCATTAGCCATCTGTACAAATGACACCCACCTCCCACCTAACTTCTCAATCTTTCACTTACTACACCTCATGACATTCCAGATCCTTTCCACAAACGTAAGTATATCATATGTGCTCAGACTGTAGAACGTTATCCCACTAGGTATCAGGGAAGTTTGCCTGACACAGTGATAAAAATAACTCAAGTGGATCAAGTGTCTCAGTTCTCAGGCATTCTGAAAACTCTCTCAATCTCATACTTGTCCAAAAAAATAATCTGGTATTGGAGATCTTGCTGTTTAGCAAACTTCTCAGCACAAGCCAGGAATCCTCTCCCCTTCATTTTAAAATGAGGTGCTCTGTTAACGTGGGAGAGTAATCCATTAAGCAAGTCAGCCTGTTGCAACATGACCTCGGCAGTGCTGTACACCCACCTGTACCCTTGGTACCATTTTAAATAAATCAAACAGCACAAAAATCATGCTGAAGCATAGTTTTTGCATGTCTATGAGATTTGTACAGTGCAAAGTTATTTTCTGATGGATCTTATATTTTCCAAGTATAAATTTCCCAACTAGAGCATTCAGTCTCTTCTACTAGATTAAGACTTCTGAAAATACTTCAGTATGCTTGCAGCAAAATAAGAGAAACCTTCTAGCTAAGAACTACTTGATACTTCTGCTTTGGAAACAGATGCATGTAGTTTTTTGTATGATCAACAAAATACCTGTCATATTTTTCAGAGAGACAAGAAGGTCTTTGCTTAGAGTAGGGACGCTCTTTAATATCCAGCAGTTCCTCCTAGAAAAAAAGCAAGCAGTTTTAATTCTCACCCAGAAAAGATTTAAGTGACTCAAATATCCATTCCAGACCACCTATTCAATTTAGCCGATTCATCTGACAAGCCATGTTTCCCAATGTGTTAGTTCATTTCCTGTTAAATAAGACAGTGAAAAGTTGAAACTAGTTTATTTTTCAGTTCTTGCACCAGTAGCCTTTGAGCAAACTCTCCATTAATCAAACTACACAGCTCATCTCCCATTACCTCTGTCTACTATGCTGGAGACAATGTAACACTGAGCATCAAGAAAGAGTCTCACCTGTAACACTGATACACTGCAGAGTAACACACAGCATCATGATCAACACAGCAAATTTTAGAGTGTGATTCAGGCGCCAAGAGAGTATTTCACTGAGCTAACTTAGAATTCAGACAACATTTATGTGAGTCAGTATAGGACCTCCAGAAACCAAAGGTTTCCAAACAAATTCACACAGTTTGAATGATCCTGAAAGCTGGTTTCTAAAAATAATCTGGAACTAAATCATACAGATTTATATGACAAATCAGCATGACTTCTAGCGTATAATAAAGTAGTAGCAGCAGTGCTTAGCAAGTAAATTCATATTTCTTCTCATATCTACTCCACTGTAGACGACAAGAACAAAAGAATAAGTTTTACTCATGAACATTAACCTCAAACCCACACTGACATGAAGTACTAAGCCTTACTAGGTCAGGTTGGACTTCGTTAACACTTAAGGCTGTCTACACCAGCCACGTTTACTCATCCATTTCCCTGTACAATTTACAAGCACAACAGATATACTGACATTGGAGCCAGCAAGTTTTCAAGATGGAATGAAAATTGCTGCGTTCAATGCTATGTAAGATTCAGTTTGTAAAAATAAAAGCATTACATAACATCAATTACTAAAGCAGATCTGGAAATTCCAGACAAGCTTGCCATTTCTGACCATCACCCATTACAAAACATCACCTATAGTTATTCTACCCAAGACAAATTGATGCCGATTGATATTTCAGTTTTACACTTCCTATCAGCTACCAAATACACTCTTGAGTTGACAGCTGTGCACCCTGACTAGCCAGCCATTTCAGGGAGATTGGCAATCTACCTTCTCACTGCAGCTTGCCACATTCAAAACACACTTATGCTGTGATCAGTGCTTTGAATCACAGAGTCACACATAGTAAAGATGCACATTTCTAACTGTTCATATATCTTCTGTAGATTGCCTTTCTTCAACCTGCCTCCCTTCTAACAGTAGACACCACATCAGCCATACTGAAGAAGGTTCTGTCATCCATGAGTAAAGCATTTACACAACAGTTTTCACATCATCATCCCCATGCATCTAAAATCAGATCAGTGGCTGCATTAATAAGCTATGCCTAGGATCTTAAGTGTTAAGTTTTATCCAGATTCCATAAAATGTACTTCCTGAGCATAATCCTGTACTAGTACTCAGCAAAATGAGTTTTTCCCCAGTGCTATCTGACAACCTGGACAGCAAATATTTAAACAGAAAGAGGCTGGACTCTCTGCCCACAGTCTCCCAAAATAAACTTTGATCTATGAGAAACATCAATGCTGTAATACTATCATAGTCTGATGTAGGAATGAGGACTATTAACAACACTGTCCAATACCAGACTTGGAAATTCACTGTTTTGTTGGCCACGAGAGGGAGTTCATAGACTTCAAAGATATTTCATTGCAACTTTTCTACTGAAGTGAAGAGCATTTCATTTATGAGCTGCACACCCTGGAGCAACAGCTTCTAAAGCACTGCAAGACACAGCCTGGAATACACAACGTTTTATCTTAAGAGTAGACTGATGCCAGCACTTCCAGAGCACAGCTTATTTTGTTCCTTTGTTCATTTTTTCCCTTAATTCACACAACAGTGCTTGTAAGGAGAGAAGAAAAAGGTATTTTTAGCTGTTACTGAACACTTATATTCAAGTAGTTCACAAGGACTCATCACATGAATCAGCTGTTGTCCCACTGTAAAATAATCTATATTATTAGAGGAGCTCTCTCCCTACTTTGAATCAGCAGTACATGCCCTGAAGCAGTCTCCTTCCCACCTCTAAATAGTATTAAACTGATCATGTGAAAACCACTCATGGTGTCAGTGACATCAAACAAAACAGTTATCCAAAAGAAAAATAACAGTATTGTGCAAGATGTTTTAAAACAATCAAGGAGGAGAAATCAGACTCTTTGGAAACCAACAGATAATAGACTGGTGCCTTCTGACACTAATTCTGTCACTTTATTCTGATCAGAACTACAGGCAACAATAATACTGGATATACAGCTACACTGGTTTATTCATACACTAAGCACCAGCACCATCTGAGCACAGACCAGAAAAGCAGTCAATTTGCAGTTGCATTCAGTTTCTCTTTCTAGGAGAAGCTGAGCAATACCAAGCAAGGACAGGCACAGATTTTCTAACAGGCAGTTTAAAGATAACTCCTCTACTTCAGGAATAATTCAATATCCAGTTCCAAATAATACTACCCTCTGCATCTTCCGTTAACACGTGCATCTCATCTAAGAAAAGGGAGGGAAAAAGAGAGCCATACTATTCCCACATCAGTTTTGCCACTGAGACACCAAGCTGCTTGGCTTCTTTCTAGTGTCTAGTCAAAATAAGGCAGCCCTGCTATCTCAGCAAGGCAGAGTCTCCCTGATAACTTTTCTCCTTTTAAAAAAATACACAATCTCTAAGAATAAAACAGTTCTGCATTTGTCAAGTAAGATAACACAATCAGCAGCAGTAGCATGCTGTCTCACTCTGTTCCACGCTTTGAGCCATTTGTTGTAAAACAAGTTAATAGATTTCTACACAAAGCAGTGACCACCTGTTCCCACAGCTTTCAGCAACAGGAAAAAAAAACAACTGCCATTAAAAGTTTTCTAAAAGCATGTTTCAGCAGTGATACCAAAAGCCCAAACAAAATTTGAACGTTAAGCCCCACAGCATATTAGCTCCATATTGAAAAGATCTTTATTTGTAAGTTAGTTAATTAAATACACTGAGTATACGAACAATGGCTATCACAGCTAAATGTGAGCACCTGCTTTCACACTGAGCACTAGTTAGAATCACATGTGGACGTGCTTCTAAAACCTCACTATGAGCAACTGCAAGTAAGATTACAAAAGGCATCTTAAAGACACAGACTGAAGCTGGGATTACATCTGGTGGGCTGTATGTTATAAAGAAATTGGCCAATTTAAAGTAACTGCTGAAAAGAGAACTATGAAGCACAAATGCTGAGAAAAGCGAGAAGAGCAGCATGCTTCAGCCTCTCCAACACACACTCCAAAGTGCTCAGGTATTACAATAAAGCAGTGAGAACGAAATGTCTGTTGAGGACAGGGCTGTGCAGCTACATCACATCTAATGCGTGCCCTGCATCCTCCACTAAGTCCTGACCCACACAGAGGCTGCTCACAACCGTGCTCTGCTCCCACGGGCTCTCCCTCCTTCGTTACCTCTGTGGCCAACAGCTCCGCGCACAACTTCCACAGGCAGAAAGCACTTACTTTTGTATAGCGATGGGGGTATTTCGTCGCAGTTCTGTTCAATTCCAGAAAAGCATCACCATTCTCAGCTTCTGTTATGCCTCCTCTTTTATCCATGGCTACGTCAAAGCTTTTAACCATGGACCTAGCGAAAAACAAACGAGACACTTGATTCGGGGACGCGCATCGCCGCGTCAGGAGCGATTCGCTCCGGGCCGGAGCAAACCCCGCACCCAGCCAAGCAGACAGATACCGCGCAGCACAACGGCACAGGGCTCTCGGCTCTCCGCTCCCCTCGCTCCAGCTGAGCGGCTCCCCGCCCGGCCCAGCCCCCGCAGCGCCCGGCTCCGGAGCGCCCTCGGCACGGATCGCCCCGCGGCCCGGCGCGGCGCAGAGGGAGGCGCGGATCTCCTCACGGCGCCGCGTTCCGCTCGAGGCCTCGCGGCCGCCCGCGGCGCTTCCCGCTCCCGGCTCCGCTCCTTCCCGCTCTCACCCCTCGGGCGCTTCACGCGCACCGGGCCGGCTCCGCGCCCTGCCCGCCTCCGGCCCCTCCGCGGCTGCCTCGCGCGCCCGCTCCCTATTCGCCCGACTCTGTCTCTCCTCAGCCGCCGTAACCGGGGCCTTCCGCCGCCCGCCCCGCACCCATTTAATGGCCCGCGCGCAGGCGCGGCGGAGGACGCTCGAGGCCGGGCTCCCCCGCGCGGCGCCTGACTGGAAAAGTCGGGCACGGCGCGGGGCCGAGCCGCCTCCTCCGCCGTGAGCCGCCCGCCGCCGCCCCCTCGTCTCGTCCCGCCGTTGTCTTTCCGCGCCGAGCGCCGCGCCGGGTGAGCGAGGGCGGCCGGTGCCGCGGGGCCCGCAGGCGGTCGGGCGGGCAGCCCCGAGGGACGCGGCGCCGCCACGTGCGGGCGGGGCGGCGGAGCGGAGCGGGGCGGGAGCGGCGCCGCGGAGGGGAACGCGGCTTCGGCGGCTTTGCGGAGCCGATCGCAGGCGGGGGGACGGCCCGGCCCACCTCACCGCAGTCCTGTCTGCGCCTAACAGTGTAATGCGAGTTAACGGATACCCGCGGCAGAAATTCCCTACAATAAATGACGGCGGCGCTCCGCTCTGCCCCTGCTGCAGCACGGCGGCGCTCCGGCCCTCCCCTACTGGCGGCGCTCCCTTCGTAGCGGCCCGTGGCCCGCGCTCGGCCGCCGCTCCTCCGTGCCGCCAGGGGGCGCCGCGCTGCGCGGGCGGCGCTCCGGCCTCAGTGGTGGTGGGCGGGGCGCGGCGGTGAGGCGCCGCCGTGCGGGGTCGGGTTGTGTCGGGGCTCCGTCCCGTGCCGTGAGGGGCTGCGCGGGGCTGCTACGCTCCGGTGAGGGTAGAGGCCGAGGGAACGGGCTGGAGGCGGTGTGGCGGCCTCGGCCCTGGGTGAGGGCTGATAGCTCCGGAGCCGCGTGTCGGCTCTCTGCGGTTCTCGGCCGTTTGTCCGGAAGCGCAAAAAGCGTTCGGGTTCTGCATCCTCTCTGCTGTGGGGAATTTCGTGCAGGAGGAGCGGCCCCGCCTCTGAACGGCTCGAGGCTGATGGGCTCTGAGAGGCCGGTGTGTGCGGGGCAGCCCGGCCAATGCACGGCGTGGGCTGAGGGGCCCTTCTGACCCGTTCTGTGAATTCAGCCTGGCTGCAGCAAGGTGTTCTGACACACCTTCAATCTTACACGTTGAGATCTGTGGGTTCTGGGCTTTGTACAGAGCCTTACTTTCTGTGATGCCCAGAAGTTCACTGTTTGATTCGTTTTCTTGTGTTTGTGGATGCTGGAGGCTTTTGAAAAATGGAGTCAGATTGGTTAGATACTGATTTTCTATCCCTTGATTGGCCCTGTGGTCATCTGTTCCACTTTACTCCATCTTTCTAGCACAGCTTTACCCAGGCACAGCTTCTGTCGTAGGGTTCACACAGTTATGGCTGTTTATTACCTACGGATCTGTCAGCAAGGCTGCGAGTGTGCAGGTGGTGCATGTTCAACATCTAGAAATGCACGATGCTCTTTGTATATTCAGGTGGGGTGAGTGGAGTTCCTGTCATTCTGCAGATACGGAGTACAGCTGAATGGTACAGCTCCCTGCGAGGACAGGCTGAGCTGAGACTGTGCAGCATGGGGAGGAGAAGGCTGTGGGGAGAGCTGAGAGCAGCACTTGAGTATCTAAAGGAGCTGTAAGAAAGAAGGGGACAGACTCTTCAGCAGGAGAGTGATGGGACAAGGGGAATTGGTTTCATACTGGAAGATTTAGACTGGATATAAGGATAAAGTTTATTTACAGTAAGGGCGGTGAGGAGCTGCACAGGTTGCCCAGAGAGGTGGTGGTTCCCCATCCCTGCAAACACCCGAGGTCAGAGGATGGGGCTGATCACCTGGTTACTCTGGGTGTCCCTATGCGCTGCGGGGGTTGGACTGGATGAACTTTAAAGGTCGATTCTGAGTCTGAGTTTCTTTGATGTAACATAAATCCATCTGATGGATTCTTCACGAGTAATCAGAACAAATTTCTTTATCCAAAGCTAATACACAACAGCTCGGTGCAGCGAGTGCATTTATTTCCTGCAGTCTTGGGACTGTAGCAAAATGAAGAAATTTGAAAGGAGGTAAGCAATAATAGCATGCTTTTTTGTTAAAGGCCTTGGCTATTAATTTTATGATGACATCTTATAAATTCAGCAAGACAACAGATGTCTATTTTCGTATGGATGTTTATTGATCTCTGTGGAATGTTATTAATCAAAAAGTGTTCCTCTTCAAATATAAATAAATAAAAAGTTCACAGATAACCAGATGGCTTCATGAGCTTTATATTATCATAACACTATCAGTAAAAGCAGTGTTCCTTGAGCAGTGTGTCTGCTGCTTGGGTAAAACATACAGAAATCTTGTGTGACATGCCTTACACTTGAACACAAAATTTCTGTATGTTTTACCCAAGCTTGATTTTTTTATTTTTTTTATTTTTTTACTATTTGTAAAGTTGCATTGCTAAAAGTCCAACTAAGTTTGCCTTGGAACAGTTCAGAAGGTTTTAGAGGAAGTTGGGCCTTGTAGATGTGTACAAAAATTTGTGCTGAAAGCTCTTCTAGGTAATTTTACAAGTGCTTGAACTGAAACTCTTCAAAGCAGATACAGCTGCCTTAACTGCACATCTTTAGATACACAGAATTCTTTTGTCAGGTGGATGGGCCCCACCTCCTACTGAAGATATTCAAATAATATTTTATAGATTTATTTCTTTTGCAAAATGTACATTTTGTTGTTCTTTCATTAGCTTTGTTTTAGCTCCTTGCAGCACACAGGGACAGTCCAAAAATACCGTGCTTCCTCCTGTGAGGTTTTAACTATTAAACTACTGGATGTTGTTTGTTTGTTTTCAGTGGTTTATTGTTCCTGCTGTGTGTACTTTCTCAGCTGATCTCCTGCAATTTATTGGTGTGGATTGTTCCAATAACTTTGTGGAAGCAAGACTTTTTCAGGCTGCAGCCGTGTTTTTCCTAGCTCAGTTCAGCTGATGCTAGGGTGAGACTTGAGCCCATTCTATTCTGTTGCCTGTTATGGAGTTCAGGGATGCTTGTTGTCCTAATGTGCAAATTTTTGTGGTGACTGCAGTATTTGTTTGGAGAAAGAAGCTTCAACATGACTGGTCCAGAAGTTTCATCTGGTTGGACTTTTTTATTATTCTTGTTTTCCAAACCATGTGAAAGTAAACTAGATGGAGAGTTATGCTTAATTCTGCTTTTTTAGAGGTTGAATTTGTGAAAAACAGGCAGGGTGTTAGGAAAACATTTTAGTATCGTGTAGCTGTCAGCTTCTACATATAATTGCATACCTTTGTAATATATTAATTTACTAAAATAATTAATGTAGCTTTGTGCAAAATACTTCTTTTTTTCTTTTTTTCTTTTTTTTGAAGATTAAAGCCTGTCAAGGTCCGTGTTATTCAACTACTGCCTCGGCCTGAGATGCATGCAGCTGGACAGTCTGTTGCTCACCCATCTGTCAGGCAGTTTCAGGACAGATGTGATGACAGTCTGGATCAAGTTGGGTATGCCCAGAGTCAGGGAGGAAGGTTAAAAGAATTCCAAATCAGGTGATAAAGACATTTTATATCTGTTACTGAGCAGAGCAGGGGGCTCACACATAAAGAAGTGTGGTTTTAATAGTATAAATGAGGCTAAGGCAGAGGTCTTACTCTCTGGTATTTCTTGTGGTAACCTGAGGATGTGTATTTGCTCAGATTTCCTACATTTCTGATTTTCTAATGTCAAGTTTAACATTAAGTGGCTGTTGAACAGCATGTGTTGCTGGAGGCCTGCCAAGGTATAATAATTTAATCTTGCTCTTCTCTCTCTTGACTACTTTTGTTTGTTGAAGAAATTTTGACTGAAATGGGGTGGTAATTATTTATAGATCAAAAGCGTGGTATTTTGTTCATCTAGTGGAGCAGATGCAGCTGCTCAGGCTTGCTGAAGGAGGGAGGCCCTCTGCGTGGCAGCGTGCTGTGTTTGCTGTGTGTCAGCTTTGTTGCTTATTGAGCCATCTCCGAACCAGTTATTTCTTAACACCATTGGAAAACAGGGCTGATGGTATCGCAGTCACAGATTGCCATGTTGAGCTGGCACCTGTAGAGGCAGAGCTGTGGGGGAGATGCAAAGAAAGGTCTGTCTGTTTCAGGGGTAAATGTTAGAGTGGCCTAAGTACTCTGGAAAGTCTGATACAGCTGATTCACTGCAGAGAAACAGTAATGTTACCTCTTTAAATCCCAAAAACACACCCCAGCTAATCAGATGCCTGATATTTCGTATCCCTGGAGGCAAGTGGGCCGCTTGAAAACACCTCAGCTTTGCAGTGGTGCACTGACCTCTCTTTATGCTGGATGAGTAGTCCTGTTTAAAGGTACTAATGTCAGGGTGTAAATGTTTTGTATATACCCCTGACCTCTGTAAAATCAGACCCTTAGTGTTATTACTGAAATTTATAACTAGACTTAGTTGCTGTTCTTACTGCTGCCTGGGTGTTAACAGAGAAAGAGTACAAAGATTCTAAACTTTCCTTGTGTTTCAGTTACCTAGAAAGGAAGTTCTTCTATCTCTGGGCAAAAAGGACATTTGGACAAGTTCTCCCTTCCAAAGCCAGGTAAGTGAAGTTCCAGAAATTGAGGTGCTATGGATTTGTGTGGTTTTGGTGGCGCTTGTTTGTTTGGGGGGTGTTTGTTGTTTTTTAAATATGGTTTAGTACTGTAACTTTGGGCTAAGAGTCTACTGGCTGACAAGAAAATACTTGGATGTCAATTGAGGTAATTTGAAGATTTTCTTTGGATGTTCTTCTTGCTTCTGCTTTTTTAATTTTTTTTTTTTTTTTAATAGTTGTGGTTAAACCTTACTTATTAAATTCAGAGGAACTGTAGTTGTCTTGATGAAATTCAACTGTGCATGCATACAAATGCTGGGGTATGATTGTAATACCTGCTTTAAATTTAATGATCTTTCACATTTATACATAATCTCGAACACAAACAGATCTTCAGTTCATTTTGCTGCTTGAAGTGTTGTTTTTAGCATGTCTACATGTGTGCATCTGACTTTGAAATCATTTGGCAAATGATTTGTTTCTGTTGTAGGTGTTCTATCAGCTACTAAAAACCAACACTTGGATACTCTCTTCTTGTTTAATTTTAATTGGCGTGTTCATTCTTGCTTCACCACACCCTTGGGAACTGGTGCAGCTCCCAGTGGGAGGAGCTGCATTTGTTACAGTCAGAGCAAGAGCCATCAGCTTGTTATCCACTTTCATTGTACAGCACTGAATGCCTTCTGCCTGTGCCTGCCTTGGTTGCTGAACAGAAGCTGTTTTGTGAACCTTTCTGCTCTTCTATCCCACACACTGAATTTGCATTGCTCTCTTTGGCTGCGTGTAAACTCAGGACAGTGATATCTTTTTCTTTCTTTCTTTCTTTCTTTCTTTCTTAAGGAAGATGAGTGGAACTACATTTTCTGATGTTCAACAAGGGATGTAAACAATGATTAACTGCCTTTTTAGATTTAGGACTTCCTGGTTCTCATAGCTTTTATTTGCAATGTTCTATTAGTGCACCTAATCAAACAAATAATGTATAGCTCATTACTTTTTTTCTTTTTTCCCTGCTTGAGTGCTTGGAATGACTTAGCAGCTTGGCATGGGGTAGGTAGCTGTGAATTGTGGGAGGATTTGTGTGTTTCAGTGAGGAGCATAGAGGGATTCTGAACCTAATCCTGTTGATGTGGCCCATTTCTTAAAGGTCGTCTGGGTTTGTTGTGTGCTTTTTATTTGCTCCCCTGTGTTTGCATGGGTCCTTCCATTTTTCCTTCTCTTCATCCAAAATAAAAATAGTCGAGAAAATTTTGGGAAGTATTCATATTTGAGTTGCTGAGCCTTTCAGCTTCATAGACCAAGATCAGGTGATCTTGACCACATGGAAGAATGTTTCAGCTCTATTCCTCTATCTGGATTTTCAGTTGTTCACAATTCACTTGAAATGTACCATCACTTCTTACCTGGTCAGGTGTGATGATTAAATTAGGGTATAAAAATAGAGGCTGCTCTTCTGGAATTAAATGATTTGAAGGCCAAATGGAACTTGTAAATCTATTCTGTGCCTTAGCATTCACGTGGAAGGAGGAGTGATGTACATTACCTGTGTCAAAACTTGAAGTAGTTCTTGAGCCTGTTTAAATGGTCTTGGGGAAGATTTTAAATTTAGGATGACTTAAGATCAGCATGCTGCTTCTGAGAGTACGATGGAAATATCAATGCATTATAAAATCAAGTAGCTTTTATATTTATTTCAATATCTAAAACTAAGAACAGAGTTGAGCGGGGAGCATATATGCATCATTATTTATCACTGGGGTCAGTTGTGTGATCATTGAAACAGAACGGAGCAAAAAGGATGTCAGTTGTTCATATGTTTCAAGTCAACTGGCACTCAGATATTTGGCAAATCAGTCAATGTCTGCCTTTCCTTTCTTGACCATAAGAGTCAATGAACCAGTTGCTTCTTGTCATTTAAGTATCACAGTAGGGTAGCATTTTTAAAATGCGATAGATGCTGTTAGGCTACTCAGATAAGATTGGAAAATCTGCATTAATATTATTCATATTCAACCTTGAAAACAAACCTGAAATTTCTCTTCTAATTCTTTAATCTGTCCAGATGCCTGTATGAGCAGCAGATCCTTCAAAAAACTTTCAGAGCATGGAGGGAATGGTGGACTGTCTGCAGAGAAAGACAGCTCAGCCTCAGAGCAGACAGCCATTACAGGTTTGTCAAGTTACTTTCTATCACTGTACGTAAATGGTAATATGAGAAACTGTCATTAGGTGCTGAAGAAGTTACTATTACTAGTGGCTAAGTAATACCAGTAGTGCTTCTAGGTCAAGTGCAGTGTCTTCATTGCTTATTTTTAATTTATCTTTCTTCCTCTCTTTTTTTAATTTATTTTCTTAGGGTGAACTCCAAATCTCATATCCAGCATATCTTTAGAAAGCAGCTGACCTTGAAAGAATCCTACTTCTAGGCATTGGTAGCTATTTTACCAAATAACTTCTTTCATTTTTCAGGCACTTGCTCCACAGTTTGATATTCAGGGCTTGGAAAGCCTATGTATTCCAGCAACGGGGAAAGAGGAACAAATATTATGTTGCAGAGTCTCATGGTAAGTGTAAAAGGGGCAGTAACTGCTTTTCTTTGGGGGCACACTGAGATGGGAGCTGCCAAAGGGGAAATATTTGCACAGAACCTGTCCCTTGAATGTGTTTGTGCATTTATCTCCTCCACCCTACAAAGATGTAATGCTTTCAGGTGCAGATGGTTGTCTAAAACTGCCAGAGGGGTTTCTTTTGGTGCACTGTGTAAGGATGTTGTTGAATAAGCTTAAGGGCCTCTCCATCTGGTCTGAAATGCATTTTTATGTTTGTTTGGGTTTAATTTTATCACCTTATCACATTACCTATTCAAACAGATATTTTTGACTAGAATGTGTTATTGGAATTCTCTATCAACTATGGCAATGGAAATAAGACATTGATTCCCTGTGGTATAACCTTAACTGTGCTTTTTTTTTCCTGAATTCATGATTCCTTTCAGTTTCTGCTGTGCAGCAGAAAAGAAGCCCAAACTTCTGAAGTTCCTTTTGTCTTATGAAGCTTCTTTGTTCTGCACTGGATGCAGATCCTACTGATGATCCTACTGATGAAGTTGCTTCTATTGGTTGCAATTTCCTTCAGTGTCAGGGGATGTTGTTCCTCTGGAAGGGAAGATGACTTCCTTCTAAAGATGTTACAGTGATTTTTGTTCTGGGCCAATTTGCAAGATGTTATTGTATCTGTTTGAGTATGAATGTTGTCCCAGGATACGATATAGACTGTTGTCTTGAGAAACAAACAATAGACTGTCTGAAGTTCCTTTTTTTTCTGAGATCAGAGTAATTACAGAAGTAGCTGTATGTTACTTAGTCAAAACAATAGAAAAGTGACCTGTTTAAGGTATGTGAATGCTTGATTCATAAGATGACAGAGAAATCTTAGAAAAAAAAAGAGCATTTTTGGGGGGGTGAAGTAGCATAAAATCAGTTGTTACATTTTTTGCATGATTTTTTTCTAATAAATTTGCTTCAGTGGTATCAGCTCTGACAAGCCAGATTTTTGTAAGGAGGCAGAGCAGTGCACTGATAGTGGTAAGCTGGAATTTATGACACTTCTGATTGAGCTGCTCCACAGGCTGCTGAACAAACTGGGCTCATTTCTGGTTGAGTTCTCTGTTTGTGTTACTTGAAAAGCTACTGATGGTGGCTTTTTTTTTTTTTTTTTTTTTTAAGTAAACAAAGAAAATTCTGCAATTCTTATTCCATGAGACACCGTTGAATATTTTTATACAATTATACATCCTGTGAGACAAAGGAGTGCCAGTGTGCAATAATTCACAGTGTTCTGAACAAGAGGCATGGCACTGTCAGCATGTCAGAGACCCTTGTCCATGTGACACAATTAAGCACGGGTGGGTGGTTGTGGCTGTGACTCTGGTGTCATTGTAGGGTTTCCCACGAGGTGTCACTGTGGGCTGGGGGGGGAGGCTGGAGGTTATTGACCAGCAGTGGTACAGAGTAGTTAAAAATGCCAGATTCTTGTATGAACTTCTAGTGCTGTAATTTTTTGTTTTGCACAGCAAAGAAGCAAAAACTGCTCAGGACCTGGCAGCACTGGCTGATTTATGTTGATGTCCAAAGGACAAAACAAAGGATGCAGGCTGTGGCACTGGCGTTCAGGGAAAGAACCCGTTTGTGGTAAGAATGCAGTGGAAATAGGCAGAGAGATAATGATCATAAGGCCACAATTTTTGCTTGTATTCTCTCATCTTTCCTACAGTGACTTTGTTCCAAGTTTGATTTCATTTGAATTCCTCTAGTATACCCATAGACTGTGGCCCTAAAAGATCTCCATATGTACCTTTTCCAGTGAGAGGAAAATGATTTCTTGCACAAAACTTTGGCACTGTGTTTGAATATCTGTAATATTGTCTTGCAGGATATCATGGGCAGTGTGGAGAAGACGATGCTGTCAGATCTGTGCTGGACGTGAAATGAATATTTTGGCTCTGCAGCACTGGGCTCAGAGCCTGCAATTTCGAGTAAGTTTTAGCAAGTTCAGACACCACCATTTCTAATGTTTAAATTGCAGATGGATGTAACTAATATGTTGCTGATTAATAAGAATAATAAAAAAGTCTCTGTTATTTTCTTTGCAAATTATGATACCTTTTGTTTGATTATTTTACAAGAAAAAATATTTACAAGAAATGTAGGCAAAGCAAACTGGAACCATGTCATATATTAGCTGGGAAGCAGCCAGAAGAATTCTTCCTGTGATAGTAGTGAAGGTGTCAGAATTCTCTCCACCTGATAACTAGCCATGAGGTAAAAGAAAATAACCAGTATGTGAGCATGCAGCTGTGGTGTTCTGAGCAGGCTCTTGCATCCAGCTCTTGTGAGTGCTGAACTCCTGTGAGGTCCACTTTCCTATTCTGTTAGGAAACAAGCACCAGTCACCTGTTTGGCAGCAGTTTGCCTCTCTGTAAGACAACATTCCTTCACTCCTAGTGAATTTCTGTCAGTGTGTTTAACTCTTTTTTGAGTAAGGAAGTTCGATCTAGCATTTCATATTCTTGAGAGGTTGCCAGTTTCTTCATTTCAGCTAAAGTGAGAGCAACATGGTTTTCTTTCTTTCCATGGAACTGTTGCTTTTTGTCTGTTTCAATTAAAAAAAAAAAAAAAAGTCAGATGATGGTATTTAATTCTGCCTTCACTCTAAGGTAGCAGCACTACCTGTTTTAGGACAACATTATGCTGAAGAGATAAGCTTATGGTTTGGAAACTCATCTTTCTGAAAGTCTGTTATCCTTTATTATTTTGGGCTTCTAATATTCTAGTATTATTCTTCTAATATTATTTTGGGCTTCTAAGGGGAAAAAAATGTGGGAATATGAAAAACAACAAGAATCCCATATACAGTACAAAGTGGACATTCTCTGCGTTTCTACCTTTTCTATGCTGCTGTTGCTTTGGGTGTGAATGAACTAGAGTGAGAGAGAAGGCTGTAAATACAGGAGGAATGACAGGTTATTAAATTGGCTGGGGCAAGGTTGGTGACCATGGTTTGCACTTTTATTATCCACCCACAGCTGATGAAAATAATTGTAGATTTTTGTTGGTTTTGTTTTATTTACTTGGAGAAACGCTCATTGCTCGTGGCTTCCACTTCTATGGGGAATTTTCTATTAACTGTGTTCTGCCCCACCCTACTTTGTTCTACTTCCCTAATCTTGTCTTTTTCTCATTTCTGTCCTCTCTCAATTGTCCTGTCAGGCTTGGCTGCAGTGGTGGCACCTATATTTAAGCAGCCAGAAGGCCAAGCAGAAGGAGACCTGGGCAGTAACTCACCACGTGCACAGGGAATTGAAGAAGTGCATGAAAGCATGGCTGGAATATGTGAACATCCGCAGGGAAAAGAAACATCAGAATGGTGAGTGAAAATGGTGAGTAAGGGCAGGAGTTGCTTAGGGCACCGTTACGTTTATTACAGCAGGCACTGCAGTGCTTCCTGCAGCCTCAACAGATGGTGAGGTGCTACCTGGCCAGTGCACTGTTGCAGGCCTGGCTGGCTCAAGTTCTGTACTGAACTGTCAGGAAGATCAGCTGCTCTGCACATGATTTAAAATAAAATGCTTTACTGTTACCTTGATGAAACTTAGCGTGTTTCAGTTTGTATTCTGATTGAGAAATGTGGGAAGGATCGAGTCAGGGCTCTTGTGAACCAGACTGTGTGTGGATTTTCTTGGTAATTGAACAAATCATAGATCCTACAGGGCAGTAAAGATAATTACAGTAGTTCTTTTGTTTCTCCCTTGAAGTCACCAGTACAAATTTGAATGTTTGGGTGAATGCCTGTTGGTGGATGATCGTGGAAAAGAGTCCAGCTTCCAGATAGCCAAGCTGATAACAACTATACTGAAATGTGAGCTTGTGTATATTGAAGAAGTGACACAGTGGCACTTGCTAAATCAATTTGTTTTCCTTCTTAAATTAGTACAGTAAGTTACTGCTTTAAAACCATCTTTCTGATCGAAAGGGAGAATATAGTCCACAGCTGAATGTTAACTGTGAGTTTTTACCACTATTTTACAGTGTTAGAGCTACTTTTGCTTCTGGACCTGAAGTAAAAGAATCTAGAATGGGATTCTAAATGATTTGTGTGTTATTTTCTAGAGCTGGCTCAAGAGCATCTCCAAGGCAGGGTGGTCCAGCACTGTTTCTCAGATTGGCGTCTGTCATGGGAGTGCAGGAGAAGAGTGCATGTTTACCAAAAGGATCTTGAAAGACTGTCAGCAAGGATTACCTTAAGGAGAGTCTTTGCACACTGGAGGCATTGTATCCATTTTCTGTGTGGTCACCAGCAGGGACAGGTTAAAAAGATCACTGCAGGGGAAGGATCTGGTTAGTAAGTGGGAATATCATGTAGCAGCAGGGGTGACAAAGGTATCATTAGAAGGATGTGTGTAAGGCCATACTAAATAAAGCTATGGTGATCACAGTATGTTAGCCAAGGGCCTGCAGGAGAAAAAAATACCTGCAAATGAGAAAAGAATCTGTAAAGCTGTCAGCATCAAGCTGTATACAACGAGCTTGTTTTTTTGTAATGTTCTTGTGTCAGAGTTTATCTTGAGTTGTCCTATTGGCTGCTGTGTAGTGGCAAATTAGAAATGTATTGCAGTAAACCTTCCAAATCTAAAAACTTGACTGTGATCAAGATATCTCCCTACAAATAACAGTGCTGAGAATTCAAATATTGAAGCAAATTTAGATGGAGATCCCATTCCTGCCTGTGAGAGAAGGTTGTGTATGTAGCAGGGTGAGTGTTTCTGTGTAAAAGATGCTTTAACTCAGTAACAGATGTTGTACTGTGTGTGGAAGAGACTCTGCAATGTGAGCTGGCTGAAAAGCACCACAGACATCAGCTGTTGGTAAGAGCACAGTTAGGTTGCATCATGGGGAAGAGGCTGTGGAGGGAATTCAGACACTTCTTCAGTGTGCCTTGAATAGTAACAGTGGTGCACGGGTACTAAGTGGGGACTAAGTGCCATTTTCTACCACAGTGAGTTTCCAAATTCCAGATACGGAACGGCAGTGAATCCAGATGGGGAAACTGCTACTCTCTGAAATAGTTATTATTCCAATTAGGAAACTAGTGAAGTGGCATATTAATCTTGATTATACCAGGCTATCCTGTTCCCTGGCCTTTTCACCATGAAATAGAATTTTCCTCTAGGTCTTCCGTGATTTCTTTTTCTTTATTTCTACTATGTATCACTACCCTAGATGTTTGTCTGCTTGCTCTGTTTTGCTACAAGGAGAATTATTTGTACTTCCTTCTGTAGTAATCCATACATGCTTTCCACATGAGATCGTATATGCAGTGAGTTGAGTGTTTTTATTCACACCTCCCCCCCAAAAAAGGAAAAGCCTATGAAGACTGCTTGAAAGGTGGACACAAGCCTTCAGCTTTTTTAGAGCTGAATTCTTTAAGTGTGAATCATCAAAAGAATGGCAGTAAATCTGATTGGATCGTAGATTGAAAATGTTAGTGACCATAACAGCCCTTTAAGGCAAGATTCTCACATAGTGCTGTTTACTGTGTTCATCTGTGAGCCAAAGTATTGTGGAATTGTGGACTAAAAGAAGTGCAGCTACTTCGGTGTATTAATGCTTTTACTCTTGTGCAGAGGAGGCCTAAAAGGGAAGTGGGTCTTTTCTATTGTTAATAAGAGGTGAGTTATGAATACCGAACTGAAGATGTAGACGAGGAAAGGACTTGAGTAATAGTGTTGACAGTCACTGAAAAAGTTAGTTGTCTCATGTAAAACCCTGAGAAAGTGGAAGGGAGTTTTAGTTTAAATGGAGAAGTGATGATCTGTGGAGGAAATTGGATGGCTTTGTTGACGTCAGGATCATAAATTTAGGTATTGCAAGGAGGAACATCAAATATCTGCTGATGGGAGCAGCCAGTTCTAAACTGATGAGTGCTTGCTGACTTGGATTTTGTGCAAGTTATTTGCATTTCTTACTCCTACAGAAGTTTGGGTTTAAAGGTCTTCAGCAGAATGTCATGAACAGTCATCTTCATCAAGTGAGAAAAAATCTGTCATTCCACCAGCACCGAGTTACAGTGAGTGTGACTTTTTTTTCTTGGTCATTGTTTTTCTTGAGCTGTCCTATTGGCTACTTCTTTCAGCTACAAAATATTTTTTTTAATTAAATCACTGACTCTGTTCTTAAATACTGAGAGACAGGAAATCTCTTGCCTAAATCTGTTGTCCACCTTAGGTATGTTATTTTAGTTTTGTGTTTTCTAGTGTTTATCATGACTTTTTATTTGGCCAGAACAAATTAAAGCAAGTAATAAAAAAAAAATTTGTGAAGCAGGGCAGCATGCTGCAACGATGATTGCCTGCTGCATGCAAGTTTAGTGAGACACTTAATCTTTATTTGGGTTCTTCTCCTTCCTTTAATAGTCATGTTTTTTCATATCTTTATTGTTTTGTTTCAGGTGCTGCACAAGTTCTGGAACTGCTGGAAGTCCCGCTTGGAAGAGAAGGAAGAACAACAACAGCAGGCCTTAACATCTATGGCTCATGCCCATTACAGGTATGCAGAGAAATATTCATATAAATTTATACAAATTTGAGATTGGTGAGCCTTGGTTCTGATTTAATTAATACCTTTTGGAGCATGATCCTCTTGATGCAAATTGCTCTTTTCTGTAAAAAACAATTTGTATCTCCTACTTCTGTGTAAAATGCAATGGGGAGAAGGGTTAAGCCTAGTTGGAGACCTGTCAGTATTGGATACAAAAACTGGAAGTTCTGCCAGTGAGAGCAGTAGGCTGGAATATGGGCATGGGCAAAGCTCAGCATCTTTCTGCTGCTTTACTGTGTGGGAAGTGGGAAGCTGATGATTCACGAATGCTAGGCCTGATGTTGGAAGAATAGCAATAGAGAAAATAAGTTTTTTTGTAGAGGCTGAGTTTATTTAGTCCTAGAAATAAGTCAACATAAACAAAGCAGCTAGAATGCTTTTAAATTTGACCTGTGGAGCTTGGTGGGATGTATGTGTTATGAATTTGGATGGATTTTTATGCTTTTTCTGTCCATTGATTCTTAATGCTGCCATCAGCCAGTTCAAAAATTGCAGGATATCCAAGTACTTCAAATGCTGTTGCCTTAGAACCTTCTTCATTTCTGGATGAGGATTAGCAGGGAGGAACATGACCTCTACAAGACAGCTCTGTGCTACTCAGTAAACATGCTGACTTTTACAGCACACAGATTCCAGATCTCGAGCTGAAACTGAAAACCATTGGCAGCTTCCAGCATCCTCCAGGAAGGCCCACTTAACTCACGTTGTTTACCAAGCTATAAATTTAAAATGAGCTGTAATAGCTATCTACCATAAATTGCCTGGTGAGAGTCCAAAATATATTTTAAACATTTGACTAGGGAAGGGCAGAGACTTGCTAACAATCCAATTAGTACACCCACATGACTGAGTTTTAGAAATAACGAATGTAGTGCTGGGTGTGTGCTGTTCCCACTAGATTAGCTCAGACTTCTGACTAGGATGCTTCTACCACATGCTTGTTCTGTGTGAGAGTATGTAGTGCTCAATTACAAATATGTATCATTACATCTTTGGAACGTTGTTTAATTCTTGCCCGTCTCTGGAAGGGAGGCAGACTAGCAAGGAAGGATTATCTTCATCTAGTGAGAAAGAAAATTTGATGATAGCAACTAACCTTACCTTGTTTAAAAAGAAGGCTTTGGTATGAATTTCAGTATTGAAATCAGACCATGCTGCTTTTTGTTGTCATAACATTTTTCAAGTTCTATTACAATGTTCCTTTTTGTTTGTTTGTTTTTAAATAAAAATAAAAGTAGAGTAGGATCTTCAAAGTATTTTCAAGGGAGGAGAAGTTGGACTATATGTATAATGGATGAGAAGTAAGAAGTTATTATATAATTTTCTGTGTTTGTAAATAAATAAATGAATCAGAAGTTGGGACAATCTTTTTGAATTATCTGAATGAAAGCAGGCAATTATAATAACTTCATTAAATTCATTGGTCTTGTCTTATGTACTCTCCTTAAGGTTTCAGAGGGCAAACTAATTGTCTGGTAGTTTTTGTTGTTTGTTTTCTTGTTTTAACCCAGAAAATTGTGTAGCTACCAAATTTCCAAAGAGGTCTAGCTTGAGGTGGAAAATCAAGATGCTGTTTAAGCTGTAGATAGGTTGGTCTTTTGAAGTTTATGAAATAAGTCGTGTGAAGGAATTTATCTTCTGTGCTGATAATCTTCCTCTTTATTTGCAGGAGGGTGCTGATGAGACATGTATTTGACACATGGTTGGTGAGGACGTGCAAGCAGCAAGAGTACAGGATGGGAGAGAACAGGGTAAAAAGTAACATCTTTTTTTTAGCAGGCCTTGCTCAGGAAATAGAGGGATGCTTTCTTAGCTCTCAGTGAACCTTAGTTAACATGAAATGGACTTAGGTGTTGTAAATTCCTTTTTTCCTGGTGGTGGAGCCAAGTTACAGAAACGACCAGTATTTACTAATCACCATTTTAGATTAAGCTGCTTATTTATAAATAGAATCAGGCAACTGATTATCAGAACTATTCACACGAGTCATTCATTTATTCCCTCACAGTGTGTGTATATATGCTGGCACTCTGTTTTATAGTTACTGGTTGAAACAATAATAATGAGAGCCAACCTCGGGTATTTAAGAGGTACAGTGTTCTACTAACACTCTAGCAGCTTCCAGGTAGGTGTCCAGGAGGTCCCTGGGGGAGTATTTCATTTCCAGATGTATATATGATCTTGCAATCTTAAATACATAGTAGCCACTGCCTTATTTTGTGCTCTGTAAGTTACACAACAGTGTACACAGTTACACAGTATAGTGCAACTATAGTCAGTGATAGCATGTGCTGGTGGTTTTGTGGAGATGCATCTTACTCTTACTGTTCTGAGTTTCTCTCTTCATGCAAATTCAACAGAACTTGTCAGTAGTTGGGAGTCTTTCATGTGCTACTTATTAGTTTCCATGTTTTCTCTTTGGTCTGCTGTTTTCTGATAACAGTTTCTCCCTTCAGAAACACAGAAGCAGGTAGAACAGTTCACAGGAACTCCCAGCAGTCGGGCTTTGTGTCAATTGCTGTTCAGTATGAAAAGATGAAAATAAAGATGGGGCAGTTCTGTCTGTTAACTTTGAATAAATGTCTCTTCCATTGATTGCAGCTGACCTGTGTCATGTATTCATTACCATCTTCTCACCATTATAGGCTGTACTTCATTTTGAAAGGCAACTTTTGGGTTCTTTCTGGTGCCTTTGGCGTAGAAGAACAGCTGCACGTCTGGAAGAGCAAGAGGACTTGGATCGTGCAAGAGATCACTACAGGAACATGCTTCTTCTGAATGCTTTCTATCTGTGGAAGAAAAATACTCAGGAGAGAAAAATAGAGTAAGAAATTTTTTAAAGGGGAGAATTATTGGGCTCCATCAAAAGAGGGTTGGCCAGCAGGGACAGGGAGGTGATTGTCTCCCTCTACTCTGCACTTGTGAGGCCCCATCTGGAATATTGCGTCCAAGTGTGGAGCCCCCAGTACAAAAAAGACAGGGAGCTGTTGGAGGGGGTCCAGAGGAGGCCACCAAGATGATCAGGGGACTGGAGCACCTCCCTTACGAAGACAGGCTGAGGGAGCTGGGCTTGTTCAGCCAGGAGAAAAGAAGGCTGCGGGGTGACCTCGTTGCACCATTTAAATACCTAAAAGGAGCCTACAAAGAGGAGGGGAATCAACGCTTTGAAAGGGTTGATAACTGCAGGACGAGGGGAAATGGTTTTAAGTTGAGGGAGGGGAGATCTAGGTTGGATGTCAGGAGGAAATTCTTTACAGAGAGAGTGGTGAGGTGCTGGAACAGCTGCCCAGAGAGGCTGTGGATGCCTCATCCATCCCTGGGGGTGTTCAAGGCCAGGTTGGATGGGGCCCTGGGCAGCCTGGGCTGGTATTAAATGGGGAGGTTGGTGGTCCTGCGTGTGGCAGGGGGGTTGGAGATTCATGATCCTTGAGGTCCCTTCCAACCCTGCCATTCTGTGATTCTGTGAATTATTTGGACTGGCCCTGTGGTGGCCCACTTTTGACAAAGCGACATTTAATTCAGTGACTCTGACTCCTTATTTGTGCTTTAGATTATGCTGGTTTATCTTTTACTGAGTAAACTGACAATAGCGAATATGGACTTAGGCTAAAAATGTGCAGTAACATGGATTGCATTGAGGGAGAAATAATTAAATTATTTCTCCTATAGGAAGCTCAAGGAGATGCAAGCCTTAAGGTTTCACTATTCAAAGTGTCTGCAGCAATCTTGGAACAAGTGGAGAAAGGTGAGACAGTTAACAGGAGGGGAAAAGCTTAAATCCTTTTTATTCTATTCAAATTGTTTGTACCCATATGGCTACACTTTAAAGGAAATGATTTTGAACACTAATCATTCCTAAGTCCTTCTCTCTTCCCAGGTGGATAAAATCAATTCAGTGTGGGTGGAACAGGGATAATGCAGGAGTGAAGGGAGTTAGTCTTCATCTTGTTCACTTGTCTAGGGATAGTTAGAATGGGACTATAGCTTTGGAGATTTATCTAGTAGTGTTACCATAGTTAGTGTGACGAAATTGTTCCTAGTGAATACCAAATGTGTCTTTCTGAAAGCTTTATCTAGGCTGGGAATGTGCAGCAAGGCTGTGGTGTATGGTCTGGATTTGCACAAACCATAGTAGGTAGTGTTAGATGGCATTTAACTTTTATGTCATTTCTTGCCATAACATGATGTACTGAGTGTGTCTTGCAGCATATGTTAAGAGTTGGGGAAAATTAAAGTTGTTATCTGTCTGTTGCTTCAAAACTGGTAACTTGAGTGAATTGTGCTGTTCTTCTGGAGGATTCCTGAAAAGGGGGGGGAGGGGAAGGCCTAATTTAGCCCTCTTGAAAGGAATAGCAGACTGCAGCACTAGTTTGTGGACCCTTTACAGGAAGATAAAGGACCAGTGTTTCCCCAGAGATTAGGAATGGTCCTTTTCCTTCTGCTATCTGTCATTGCTAGTTTTTTCTTCATCATTTATTTTATTTTTGCCTTTTTTTTTCTCCTGTACATGTAGTACATGCAACATCAGTGTGAGAAATGGAGGAAGCTGGTGCAAGCAGACATGCATTATCAGCACGTGCTACTGGGCAAGATGTTGGCAGCCTGGAAGGTAGGAGAGAATGCCTTTTTCTTTGTGGAAACTTGTCTGTGTGTGCTTAAGTGTTTCAGTGAAAAATGACGAGCTGCTGTGCTGCTTCACTTCGGTTATTTACACATCAATTGTGCAAAGTGAAATAGAGATGTTGTAGATGGGGGTATATGAGTTGTTCTTTGGAGCAAAAGAAGCAATGTCATCTTGTGGCTGTGGTGAGTGATATACAGCAGCTAGCATTAGCTGGCACATGATGACTGTTCATCTCAGAAAAACAGCATTTGATTCCAGTGGCTTGAACCTTTTTTTTTAATCCTCAACGCTAAAGTTGCTATTAAGATTTTCTAGACATTTTCTCTTCTCAAAGGACTTGGCAGCTTAGGAAATCTCACCTCTCTCTGCTTTTCTTACAGAGTTATCAAAATCACATTCACTGCATTCTGTACCAAGTAGCTGAGAAGGAGGAACAGCACAATAGACTGCTGCTGCGGTAAGGTTGAGTTTTCTTGTGCAGTGCAGCATGAGAGAGGAGTAACTGCACTGTAATCAGTTATTCAGTTTCTTTTGCTTGCCACCCTTGTAGATTTTTGTGCATTTGTTGATGAGAATTGACTGTGTCTGTGCTGGTCTAACTGAAAGAATTCAGCCACTTACTGGGTCACTATCTATTTTGCTTGAACTTTTTTTTAAGTTGTTATTACCATCTCACGGACTGTGCCTGTTGCACTTGCAAGAGTTTATCTGTGTTCAATTCCATGACAGACACCAGACAGCAAGCTGTATCATTCCCTGCAGTGCATGGATTCTGACTGCTGTAACACTGAAGATACCAGGTGAAGTGAGAATCATTCTTAATATTTTCTTTTTCCTTGTTTTCATTTTGCTTACAGGAGGCTTCTGTATTTGTGGAGGAAAAATGCTCTTGCTCTTATACATGAAAGAAAAGTGACTGCTCAAGCTGATGAGCACTACCAGAGAGCAATCCTGTTAAAGGTATAGTAGATACTAAGGTCTGTACAAATGCTAGGTCAGGTGGGGTCAGGTAATGCAGTTAGAAGGAACCAAAACTTGATCTAAGAGCCACTATCAAGGAAGGCCTAAGAAGTTGTGAGAGCCAAATTCCCAGTTCCAGGTTATTTCAACAGGCATCTCTGAAACTATTTTCTGTGAGTGAGCTCATGGTTGTTCTTGTTACTTTCCTCCTCCCCATTTCCTTAGGAGGAAGTAGTCTGATACTACTACTGATAGTAGTATTACCTGTGGGGAAGACAGAAAAGAGGAATGCCTTGAAAAAAATGTGAGGGAGACCCTCTGAAATTTCACTCGTAGGAAATTTGCATGATTTTGCTAAGCCTGATTTGAAAAAATAAAATAGAAATGGTTGTGGTGCCAGCAGTGTGGAGTACACTGCTTCCACTTCTAAGAATATTACAGTGTCACTCTGTATCCTGTCCCCTGTTTGCATCATATCTTTTAGGTGTTGCTGCAGTGGAGGTGCACTGCCTCACTACGAGTGTGTCACCGTCAGCAGAAGGTGGCAGCTGTGATGGAGGCCAGAAAACATTTGGACGCAGGTGAGCTGTTGGGGATATTAAACTCCCTAAAAACTTAGCTATCCATGTATAGTCCCTAGAAAGTGTAGCTTAGTCGGGCAGTCTTTTATGTTGTCAGTATGGATGACTTCATTTTAAGCCTAACTGTTTGGCCCCATAGAATGGGGAATGACCTGGGGCTCCAGCATTCTACTGCAAGCTTCTTATGCCTCTCTCTCAGTTCTCTCTCTATATAATGGATGGTAACACTTCCATCCTTTATGGAGTTTTCCATTAGTGATACTGAGAAGCTCAGACATCTCTGTTCTGAAGGCTGTGCAAGTCATTTTATCAATTATTGCCTCTAGTCATTAACATGAAAAGGCCCTCAAACTCTGCAAGCAATGTCATGATTTCTTGTAAACAGTGTGACTGATGACTCTGAAGCACAAAGGGGTCAAATGATTTCCTAAAGATTATAAAGAGTGTCAGTGACATCAGGAAAGACTTGCAAGACAGGGCAAAGTATCATGACTGATATCTGAAATTCTTCAGCATCCTTCTTCCAAGTGCTGAGTATTGTCAGTGTGAAGTATGGCCAAAACAGCCTAGAGGAGTAGCTGATCAATCAGTACTAGCTGAGATTGATAGTTTCTTTCAGTATGGTAGTTAATTTATCTTTTCTTGATAGTGCGTTTACAGGCCCTGTTTCTTTGCTGGAAGGAATTTACTAAGGAGTCTCTGATGATGAAGGTTCAGCAGCGCAGAGCAGTGCAGCACCATCAGCAGCACCTACTGCAGAATTACCTGGAAAAATGGAAGAAATACCATCAACAGTGCATTGAGAAGATGGTGAGATGGATCAGCAACCTCGCTAGCAAGCTGCTTAGGGTGGGAAGTTGCTGGTGTAGAGGAGCAAGTGATATGTCTGGAGAAAGAAATGATAGTCTTGGCCAAGGAGGAGTTTAAGTGTATTGTGCACTGAGGAAGGAACATGCATGTGCTTTGCTTGAAGAAGTGCTGATTAGAGCTAGCAGATGTAACAGGAGATGACAAGCTAGGCTGCCATATGTGAAATAATTTACTGTCAATAAAGACTTTCTTGGGCTTTTGAAAATTTGCAGATGGTGTTACACTGTAGAGTGTTTGGGATTTGAGGGTGGCTGGCCTCAACAAAGGGTAGGTGATGAAGGCCCCTTGGTACTTGTTTTGCTCTAGCAACATTTGGCTCAGATAAATTGGATTTGTCTGCAAGTGACTCATTTCTTTTTTTGCCTTGCAGCTACTGCAGAGAAAAGGAGGACAGCTAATGACTCATAGGCTTCGCTCTACTTTTTTTTTGTGCTGGAAGGCAAGGGTAAGGAATTGGCCTTTGGTTAAGTGTATAGCTCCTTGCTGATGCTTATTCCTTCTTATTATCATTTATTCCACGTGAGACCAAACAAAACTACTTAAACATTCTCTGGATTCTTGGTTCCATTAGCTCAGTATATACATATACTGGGCGAACTGAGTAGGTTATTCAGCAATGGCTCTACCAGCACTTCCTCTTTGGTTAATGCTGCATTTGGCTGGTATTTCTGTTATGGCACATGTAAACTCCCAACCTGATTGTACAACATATATTTTTTTCTTATAGCTGTTGCAGCAGCAATGGGAAAAGCGGAAGACAGTACAAGCATTGTGGCACTGGTCACTTTCATTGCAGAGGAAGGTAAGGCTGTGTGAGGCTCAGAGGCAGACAAGTGTGTTTGAGACTGTGCACATCATACATAGGTCTGACTGCAATTGACAGAGTGCACGTTGTGCATCTCTTCTTTCCTTTTCCTCTTTGAAGTGCTGTATATCAATTTGGTATGCTGGAAAACTGTCCCCAGACCCTCTTATCCAGTCAAAAGAAAATTCTGTGTGTTTTCCCTATCCTCTCTTAGCTGACTTAAATCCTCATTTCCTTGTCTTTTGGTGGTGTCCTGCTGTAGCTCTACCTGTTACTATCCAGTGGAACAGAGAATGTTCTTGTCTGCAGGGGGAGTCTGTCACCCAGAAGTTGTCTTTGTAATGCTTTCAGCTGTCTGCTCTTTATGTTGTAGGTATTCAGTGCTTGGTTGAGATTTGCCCAGGGGCAACAGCAGCACAAAGAACGCATTGAAAAAGCCAAAGGAGTTTATCGTGCTGCCCTCCTGAGAGAAGGTGTAACCAGGATTTTGAGGTACACTGCTGGCATGAAACAGTTGAGGGAAGAACTCCAAGCCCGGAACCAGATGAAGGTAAGAGACAAGAGTGATCTCTTGGATACACCCAGGGCACTGATCTGCTCTGATCTATAGTCAGTCTGACTGTGTGTGTGTCTGCAGTGTGTATGTATCTTGCAACTCTGTATCTCAGCACTTATTTGGATCTGACATATGCTTTTGTCTGTGATTTAAAGCAAAACACCTTGTTCTTCAGCCCAGCTAAGTCTATAGCAGTTCAGGCTTGTGTTGCTATTTGGAAGTCTTTTGTAATGAAGCTGTTTCAAAACTGGCCAAATCCTACCATAGACAATGTAGCTGGTTAAAACCTTCGCCCGTGGCTAAGGTCTCTGAATTCTAGTTTTAGCTGCATCTAACCCTGCCCTAGATTTAGCACCACTTATGCTTGTAAATGTGGGCTACAGTGTCACATCTGCCTTGGAGTGTCTGCCCAGCCCTGTGTGTGGAGAGGATCATAGGAATGCCTGCACTGATTATTTTCTTCCTGTTCTTGGGTAGCTTCACTAGCTCTTTTCCAGATTTTCAAGGCATTGTTGTTTATTCATGTGCAGCCTGCCTCGTTACAGAAGCACCCAGTTAATTCCCTTTATCAAAATGTTAATGTGCTGGACCCGCTGATTTAGCATGGAGAGATGGTATGGCTCTCAGGTCGTCAGAATTGCAGTTCATTTCACCTGTGTTCTCCATGGGTGGGTGGTGTTACTGTCCACTCTCAACCATCAAATACTCTACTATTCTTTGTGTTGGCAGGCAGCTTACAATCTTCACCAGTCAGTCTATCGTTGTGCAATGCTCTGGAAACAGAAGGCTCTCTACAAGAAGTTAAATAAGCCTCGTTCTTTTCTGCCATCTTTGAAGAAGCAAGTGACATTTGAAATACCTGATGACAGCCTTGAAACAAGAGGACATTCAGCAGAGGAAAAGCTGTGGCCTTCAAAATGCAGTGATCTACCATTCCTATTTGCTGGCGATGACTCAACTCTCAGTGAGCTGTGAGTATAAAATTCATCTCTCCTGCATTCCTCTGATATCTGTATGTAGTTTTACATACACTCTGTGTCTGTGTGTCTATATATGTATGTGTGCATATCTGTATCTTGGAGCACTACATCTCATCCCTTGTTTGGATCTCACATACAATTTTGCCTGTGGTTCAAAGTAAAACACCCTGTCCTTTTGTTCAGCTGAGACTTAGATAAAAGCAAATCTGTACGTGTATGTTTCCAAGTTTTTACAGTGGTGATGGTTATTTCCATGCAGTTTTCCTTTCTCTGATGCTTTGCCACATGGCTGGTGTTGCTGAGGCATGCAAGAGCTGCTGTATAGCACATATATTGGCCTTTAAGTAATGAAAGAATTTTGTGACTTCTCTATTGGTGATGAGTGGAATAATCTCAGCCATATGCTTTCTAGTAGGACTTTCTCAACATACAACTATAAATTTGTGTGTATTGATTGTTTGTCATAGGATCTGTTACATAATGAAACACTTGATTAGTGTGTGGTGAAGGGATTTTATGCCATCATGGCAGCTTATCTTGCCCAAGTGACTTAGAGCTGTTACTGAAGCTCTTCTTTTCCCCACCGAAGTCATGGAATGAAATCTGACAAAACAAAAAACATACAGTGAACCAGGTCGTGACATTGATACAGGTTGAAATTTAATCTTTAAAAACTGTCACATGTAAGGGCAATTCTGCAGGCAGGGGATAAGTGACAGAATAAAACTATTTCTTTAGCTGCAATGCCAGCTTCTGCCAATTTGAAATAATAATGATTCTATATGGTTTCTGTTCTTTTCAGAGAGGTTGTTCGACGAGCAAGGTTACCACCACGAAGACCTGACTTCCTCATAGAATCTCTAGAAGGAAAGGAACTGCTGGGAACTCCTTTTTCCAGGTAGAAAATCTCTTTTTAATAGTAAAGGAAAAGGGTGCTACACTGTGCTTCTCCCCTCAAATTCCCATGCCTTTGTAATACAAAGCATTCAGTAACTGTGGGACTGTGCATTGTCCTATGGTATCAAAATTGCCATAAAATTTCAGATTTCTTGTAAAGTGGACAAGAATAATGGAACATTCAAGTCAATTAAATAGCAACCAAGGCCTTTGTTTCATTAATACAACATTTGAATGGAAAGATGAGAGATCACCAATTTCCAAAACTCAGGCTGAATTGTCACCTCTGAATTGTTTCAGCCAGGGTTCATGTGAAGGATCTGGAGCAGGGTGGGTAGGCATCATAGAAAACTTAACTGCTTTGCTGCTTTTTTTGTGGTTTTCTGTTTGTTTTTATTTTGTTTTTATTATTTTTCTTGTTAAATTGAGAGTTGCTTCTGCCAACTGGAAAGTTTTCAAAATATGATTGTTTTTTCCCATTTAAAAGGATTTTTTAATTATTTTTTACAGCAAGGTCAGTGCAGGTCTGGATGGAGGTAGGCTGCTAGCACTTCTGTGCCATGTATGGTACTGCTGGTGGTTTAGGAAGCCAGTTAGTGCCCTGCAAGGCAGGAGCTTATTTCAGTATGCGAGGGAATAGCAAGATTCTGTTTATTTTTATTTTTATTTTTCCACTGACTGTGAAGTATAAGACCAGTAGGTTGAAATGTACGGGTACTTTCTTTCTTCCTTTACAGATCAGAAATGCCTTTTCAGCCAACAGATGCAAACAAATGTTCTTCTCAGAATGGGAATTTAATGTTAACAATGGAAATGGAAGAAAACACCTGTAAGAGGCTCCCACAACTGGGCAGTACCACTCACTGCTACTCTTCTCTGACACACGATGCTCTCCCATCTGTACCATCAAGGACAAGTGATGTGCACTGTGTTGTTCAGAAGCCAGAGTTATGGTCTCCTTCATCTTTCATGCCCCAAGTTAAAGCTGGAGCAGAAGTGGTGAGTGTATTGCTGAAGCATCCCAGTAGGATGCTTCTCCTAGCAATTGACTTGAGGGGCAGCTCCTTCAACGATTTCAGTGTAGTCAGTTTGCCAAGATAACAGGAATTTAAGTAACTTAGGTTAGGAGTATTGGCTATAGCCAAGACTCACATACTGAAATTCATTTCACCTGCAAGTATGTGCTTGCATTTTAAACTCCTCAGTTGCAATCAGAATAAAAGGTATTCATCTTGATGGAGTACTTCCCTGCTGTCAAGGAAAGAACTTATTTTTTTTGAAATAGGACAGAACAAGTGGTGCTGGTGAGACAGGTTCAATAACTGTAGGCAGCGTTTCAGTGTGAGGAGAGCTTAGTAGTTTGGGGCAGGTGCATTCCTCCTTGTAGGAAATTAAGGAAAATCCTCCGAGGAACAAAATAAATGTCTTTGTGACCTTGCAGAAAGGAGGTCAGCCTGTGCATGGTCAGACAGGAGCCCGTTCCCAAGCTTGTCAACAGAGAAAAGAGTTGGAGAAGTTGCAACCAAACTTACAGTCACATTTGCTGTCACCTGAAGAATTACTGAGAAAACAGAGTCACCAAAATGCAGGTAGGTCCTCAGCTCTAAGCTGTAGTGGTTACACATTCTCTTTCAGTCTATGAAAGATTGTAGTTCAACTCTCAAACATGGGAGACAAGGCATTCTTGTATGCCAACATCAGGAGGTAAAGATTCAGCCGTTTATTAGGGACTGGTAATAAAGCTGTGTGTATTCTGCTGAAGCATGGGACTAAAGCCCTTGGAGGAGGAGACGGAAGGATTGGAACTGATAGGGGAGAGATTTTAGCAGTGTGCTAGCAGTGGGGTATGCACGTATACTCAGCATGAATACAAAGCTGAGCTGGAGAGGGTAAAATTCACCCAGTACTGCTGGAAAACTTAAAAGGATAAATGATGTCTGAGCACCTCTTTATACTGCATTTATCTTGATGGGACCAGACTTACTTCTAGAGTAGATATAAAACACAAAATTATAAGCAGCATTTGTAGTACAGAACTATTCACTAGAGTATTTCTCGTCTTTGTTATGTTTAAACTGGGAGCCTGTAATGCTGTCAGGTCTCCTGCTTTCTTAGGTATGATCTTTTGAGTCAACAGATGCTACATGGTTACAAAATGTGAAAAGGACTCAAGGATTTCATGTTTCCTGTCTATTAACCCGACTTTCCCTGATAAGAAACAGAATAAGTGTACTTCCCTTGCTTTGTCCTTTATCTTCCATTCAGCTGAATTGGAAGAAAGAAAGCACAGTTCCAGAGAAGAAATAGTGCTACAGAGAAAGCTAGAAGCAGAGCTCCAAAGCATCCAACAGCAAATGCAGTACTACTTCAGCAGGAAGCAAGAACTCAAGTAGGTTGCAAAGCCCCTATAGCCAGCCTTTCTTCATGCTGTCAGCTCAATATTGATTTCTTTATATGAGCATGTCTACTTCTGAAAATAACCATTCTGTTTCACAGAACTGTTAAAAGAACAGAAATCTTTGTTTAATTAGGAGTTCACTCCAGGTGGGAGAAAAACACACACACACACACCCCCAAATTAAAAACCTCCACTAATATTGTGAACTTGGTAGATAACTTCTCCAGTAGAACGATAAAAATTTATAAAGTGCTTGAAAAAGAATGGGGCTTGGAGAGGTGGGGTCTGTCACGAAATGCAGAAGTCTGGATATAGGATTAAAGGTGGAGATGAAAGCTTCCAGACACTTTTCTACTTCCCAGCGCCCCTTATCCCCCTTTTTATACTTTCATCCCTCATTAGTATGGGACAAAAACAAAACAAAACAACAAGGGCATCAATTGAACGTTTATGTTGGATTAGACTGCTGAGCTCCTACTCTGGATAAGAATCCTTCTAATCCATTTTATCAGGTCTTGTCGGCAGCAGGCACAGATTCTACATAGGTGGCTAGAAAGGAGAGCACAACTACAGGATCAAGATAGTATACAAAAAGTTCGGGAAGAATTGGACCAGGTGAGTAAACAGCAGATGAACAGAACAAAGTCTAACTTGTCATCACTATGCTATGCACTTAGCCTGAAGGCTAATGGTGGTTGTGAGAATCATTAGTAAGCTGTTACTAAAATAAAAAAAGGGAAATTTGTAAGCAGAAGTGGGCTGCTGAGCTCAACAGACTGCTGTGTCCATGAATCTTTGTTCAGAAGCGTAGCTGCAGCTCCAGTAGACTCTTCTGAGTTTTGCTCCACTGACCGTTAACGTAAAGGCTGGTAGAGCTCATTCAGTCTTCCTCAGTCAAAAAGACTAAACACTTGTACAAACAACCAACTCATGCCATCTTCTTTACTTTCAGTTGGAGGTGAGGATCAGTGCTCTCACCAAAGCACAACACCGAGAGAGATGTCACGTGCAGAACCTGGTTGCTCGCCTGCACGATATTCAGGTTGCTCTGGATATGTAAATTCATACCAACCTGATTTCCAGAAGGAGTGGCTGCAGTTTTCACCCCTTTCAAAGCAGAAAAGCATAGAGGATGGAAAGAGATGTATGCATTCTCTTAGTCCAGGTGTGGTATTTCTATTTTATAAACTAACTTAAACATTCTTGCTTGTTTTATTTTGTTACTTCACACTGCACTCATAGGACGTAGCTTAGGTTAATCTGACATTTCACAAAAATAAGCAACACGGATAAGACTCTTTATTTCAAAATGTTTGCAATTAAATGAGTTCATGTCAGTAAGTCATACACTTTGACATACAAAAATACCGTGCTACTGATACAGTTGAAGAATTCAATGGATTCTCCATGCAGGAGAAATTCACAGCATTATCAGTACCCTCTAGGAACTCTGCTTCCACTTCCAGGGTGATTGCTGACCCCTGCATAGCAAGTAACGTTTATTAATTAGCTAGCTTTGTACAGCATTGAGACCTTCACAAAACCAGCCACTCACACACTGAATCATCTTCCTCCTCTTAAGACTTCTATTAAAGCAAACATCAGGTAATCTATCTCCTACTGCCTGTCAGTAACCTTCAGCTACTGCGGCTGATGATGCTGCTGAGTAGCAATAAATTAAAGCTTGACATTGCTTTGGCTATGGCTGGATGCCACCAACCCCAGTGGAAAAGAAGGGAAGAGATTCAGTCATTTTTCTCTCATTCACGGGAACAAAGGTGTTGTCTATTAATCTGTCTTCGAAGTTGAGGCTAATCAAAGCTGTAGCCCCTGGGGCTGATGTTTGCTTTACTATTTCTTTCTCGCAGTGGTTTAAGAAAGTGCACATTTCTAGAACCTGTCTGTGGTAATATACTGCTGCAGGAGTAAACTTGCTACTGCCAAGAAGCTTAACGTGATAGGTGGCTGAGAGCCACTTCAAGCTTTCAAACTCCTCCCCATGTAAAGTGAGGAAACACTGACTCTCAGAGCCAAATGAATTTTCTCCTGCTTGTCACCTGAACAGCCACCATCATCTTTGAGTCACAGCTGGACTTACATCACTACACACAGTTTACCATCCCTTCTTTCCTGATGACAAGCTAAGCATACAGGACTTGGCAAACTGGATGCGTACAATAAAATTATATTCTATTTTCTGCAGTGCATACAAAAAAGGTAAGTATTTCTTAAGGAAAACACAGCTGGTCAAAGCCTACTAGCTCCTTGAAGTAGCAGAAAAAAAACACCCAAGGCTCAAGCAAGAAAGTAATATGAGAAACTTTTGGAGATCAAAAAGGCAAATTTTATAAACATGTCCACTCCAGCAAGCTCTGGGCAGCAAAGACAGTTCTAAATGTTTGAGTGTCTGGACTTAAAAGAATTTAAACTCTAAAACCAATCAATATATTGCTTTAAAATGGAATTTCTCCAGTTTGGCACAGTTTCTGTCAGGGCTTTTGGTGCCATATTCAACAGATCCAGGGCGTTATTGACTCTTATTGACATGAAGTTACAAGGCTCTTAAGTTTCACTGTAAGATGAAGCTTCAGTGTAAAGCATTCAGGCCCCAGCCCATTCTTATCATTAAGTATGAGGGCAGAAATCAGAGCAGGTGTGGCTTCAGCTAAGACGAAATAGTTGCCGGTCCACTGTAGGACAGCCAGGTTGGCAGCTGGAAGGCCAAAGATTGCTTCAACAATGAGCCATATTTTAATACACTGGCAGTGCATAGGGCATTTCACTCCATGCAATAAAATTTGGTCCTGAAGTATCTGAAACTGCTCTGTAAATAGAGGAACTAATTCTTCAAGAATTTAATGACAAAGCAACAATGAAGATACATAGAATCACAGGAATCTGTCTTCCAACCCTTAATTCAAGAAGTGAACTGTCTCTTATACAAAGTCCTTAAGGCCTGGAATAGCAAAATAAAACCATAGAATAGAAAATGGACATATGGATCTGTCTCCTAATATTTAAAAAAATAAAATCCCAAGATGACCAGTTTCATCATATGGAATGTAGACACAGTGTTTTTAGCTTTAAAATACAGTGCAAAGTCCATTCCTAAAGGGACATAGTCAGGTAAAAGAATTAAAAGTTGTCTAACATTGGAAAATAGATTGGGCGTGTAACTTACTGTACAGATCCTCTCTGTGCATTTTGCTTAGTTTGGAGTGTGAAGCCATACTTGTCCATTGAACTTTCTGGCTCTCTGTGCATTTTATGTAAGAACTTCAGAGGAGTGTTTTAGAATAAAGATGAGAACACATCTGTTATTCAAGGTCTGAAAAAGATACTTCTAAGGTACAAGGTCTGATTCAACTTGCCAACATCCCTTTAAATACAGCTAATCTCTGCTTCCACCCTTACCCATTGGACCTGCAGTCTAGGAAGGCTTAAAAGGGATTTATAAGCTTATGAACATAGTTATCCTGTGGCACACTGAGGGGAGAACACAAAGGACTACAGGCACAGGGTAGGACAGAAACCTCCATGGTCAGTATCTTTAAAGGCAACTGTACCTGATATATAGATGTTCGTTCTTCTCTTTCTGCGTTTCAGCAGCAATATGTAAATATAGGCCAAATATTCTAAAGGTGAACACAGCAAAGACACCTGTTTTCCTCACCCAGGTCCTGCTGAGTGATACATGCTTGTCAAGTGAAACACTCCACAATGTATTAAGAGTCCATTTGGATCTAAAGCCTTCTTGCTGTGTGAGTCTCTAGAGAGAGCCCAGTGCTTCTCCAAAACGGATTTTCTGTCCAGCTTTAAGGTGGAATTTGAAGTCCTTGGGTGCCTCAAAGATTAGTACAATAGTCGAGCCCAAGTTAAATTCCCCTAAATGTTCTCCCTTCCTCATGGGAATTCCCTCCTTGTTGTTGTTGGATATGAAGCTGAAGTCGTTGTAGGAACCCTTTGAGTAACGTGGACTGTTGGTATGCAAGTCCTGTAAAAAGAAGGAAGAAACTGTTACTTGAGAGTTTCAGTACTCTATCAATATAGGTGTAGCCTTTGGGTATCAAGGCAGTTCCAATGCAGGACCTTACAATTCAAAAATGCAACAGGAATATTAAAAGAAAAAAAAGTCTACAGTGCAGATAGCTCCCTATATATGAGTCAGTGCAGAACATCAACAGAGTGAAACATCTTAATTTCAGGCTGATAGGATTTTGATTTTTTATTGTTCTTCCATTATGCTTTACAAACCTCAGCAATCAAAACCAGAAAGCTGCCTATCAGTAATCTTACTCACCTGGTCAAAGTAGATGCGGATAGAGCCCACATTTGTTGCTCCTACAGCTGTTAAAGAGAAAAATCCATGTTTCCAGTCTCCTGTAAGGACAACCCGTTCATTGTGGCAGAACAATTCCTTGATCCAGCGAGCAACTCCAGGATTCACAGACATCAAAGAGCCTGCAATAGTGAGAAAATACTCAAGCTCAACTATTAGTCTCATAACAGTACTGCAGTACTGTTTGGATGTAAGTGCATGCACTTCACTACATTGAATCTGATAGCTAAATTTCATTAAACTCCTTTGTTTTGGAGTTTAACTTCATAACGTAACTTAAATCTGGCATTTGACAGATTTCTCAAACTTTGTGGCAGGTCTTTATCTTCCCTAAGAGGGTTTGAAATCAAAATCAAGACTTCAGGACTGAAGACCAAGAAATAAACCTTTTTTTTTTGCTGAGCTAGAACACGATGGTCTGCAAAGAGAAGGACAAAGCCACCTGAAGCCAACTCTGGTAGAGTTACTGTTTGGCTGTATCTTTTTTGCCAAATACAGGAACAGATATCATATTTTAAGCTACTGTTTGCTCTGACTTGCAGAACTATACTTCATATGCAAACTGATCTTTTTTTTTTTTTTTTTTTCCCCTCCTGGGAGAGAATAGGATCAACCTGGGTCAACAATTATTTCCAAGAATTACAAAAACCTGAATGCAATATTACTGCTTTTAGCATTCACATGTGATTAATTCTGGTAACCTATACTACCTTAGAACTCATAACCATGTGTGACAAAGCACCATGCTCCCATTATCTATCATATACAACTGTTCCACTGGCACATCTCATCCAGCAGTGGCCTGTAATAGTGCTCCCATCCACAGCCCCTCTGCATTAATTTTCTAGAAGAAACCTACCTGGAAAATGACGGCGGTGTGACACTCTCCAGTCAGTGGGCGAGTGGAAGCAGTGATAATCCCCTGGTGCAAGGTAGATTACACAGTGGTAGAGCTCATTCCCTTCCTTTGTGACTAGCTGTTGCTGAAATGAGTTGCCAGGTGGGACTGCACAGAAAGAAAGGAGTTAAAGGTACTCTTCATGCCATCACTACAATAGTTGAGCAGCCACTAGTAGAAACAGTGGACTGAATGCAGTCTGCATGTGTTAAGACTAGAAATAGGCCCAAGAATCCAATGTGTCAATGTATTCTTTTCCCTTTACAAAATGAGATAAGATCCTGTACCGTTTTAAACAATTTGGAAATTCATCAGTTTCTGCTGCTCTGCTTAGGGAACGTAAACTCCAAAACTGAAATCCTGTTTTCCTAAAGCTACCACTTGAAGTAACAGAATTTGTGAAGAGGTCTTAGGTTTATGAAGTTCTCTGTTGAGATCATGTTGAAAATAAGCCTGCTGTTAGCAGGAGGGGTCTCTGCAGTCCCCTCTCCAGTTCAGCAAAATGTGTTGCTCTTATCAAAATTGAAGGCCATGAAGATGGTGCTCAAGGTGCAGCAGTAGTGAAAGCACATTATCAGTAGAGGTATGGTGCTTGTGCACAAAATGCATTAGGGTGCAGCCAATCTTTGCTAACCACGTGCTCAGGCACATGGTCTGTCAGCAGGAATGCTACAGCACTGCTATTGTGGCAGTCCTCGGAGTCACTGTAATTATTAAAATAACCACAGAAAATGAAACCAAAGAAACTGGGAGAATTAGAATGAGTTAGATAGTGCAAGCTACTGATGTGAAAGAAGAACTACGACAGTGACATGTTTATCCCCAAAAATATAACAAATATCACAGAACTGCTTTCTTTTTTCCTGGAAATGTGATGTCTATGGAGACTTAGAATGGGCAGAGCACAACAGGTGTGAGGGTCAGAACTTACCCTCCCTAAAACGCAAGTCTTCTGTGCTGATGCGAGGTCCCAGGAAAGACTCCAGAGAATAAGTAACCCCTTTTACTTGCTCCACTTCACAGTTCTTTACTTGTCCAAAGTTAAGGATCTTTCCATCAGAGGGACTAATCTACAGCACAGATGAAAAAAAAAAAAAAGAAAAAAAAAAAAAAAAAAAAAAAAGGAAATGCAGTGGGAATTTATGCTTTCC